>NC_140587.1:59226603-61626603 GCF_964204655.1 Triturus cristatus
GACCGGGCCCGGGGCTCTTGCACCGTCCGGCGGGCCCCGGGGTGCGTGAGCCACCCCCGTCCTGCAAGACAGCCGAGGGTCTAGGTGCTGGAGACAGGGGTCCACCGGGGCCCAGGGAGGCTCTCTCCGGCCTGGCTGCTATCAGAAGCAGGGACCGGGCCGGTGTGCAGGAGTGGCTGGCTTTATCTGCTACGCTGACGGAGCGTAGTTTTCTGCCCACCCCTAGTATTATGTCATATTTTAATTCCCTGGGGGTACAAAATCACCAAGGAAGAAATATGTTTCTAAATCTAACCTATTTAGATATTTCCCACACTATGGTACCTTTCAAAACAAAAAGCAACACATATTTCCATGTGAGCTTACAAAACAGGCATGCCAAAAATACTGCTGAAAACGCAAGTATTATAATCAAAACCAAATGGAGAAATATCTCCTCATTACCTGCCTACGCAAATTGCAATTCGCATATCCAAACCTATACAAACCAAAAGCTGGCCAGCACAAATTTCGTAATTCCAAAGCTACATTTCCAAATTTGCTAAGATCAGGCATCTTATAGCTCACTAATCTAGCTTCAAACTTCAAGGGTTTATCTCTACCAATAAACTCGCAAATATGCGAGACCCTCGGTTTTGGTAATTGCAATGACCAAATCAGAAACCAAGAAACCAACGCCTCGGCTTTGGTAATTGCGATAACCAAATTAAAGACCCAAAGAACCAAAGGACTGGGAGCGACCCACTTATACTTAATTCTTATTCTTAATAATCAAAAAGGTTATCCAAATTCTAACTGTCAAGTTCTTCATAACAAAACGTCTTTTATAATACTCACGCCAAAAAGGGTTCTAATCGGGAGTGACATCTTTTGGAGAGTCAAAGTCAGAAAGATCAGAGATATACTGGGCTGCAGAGACAAAGAATCCCCCAGAACCTCGGTGCTCAGAGTAGTACCTGCTTAGTGGATTTTTGTCCTGTTCTTCCCAGTAGATTTCTGTCCTCTGACAAGATCGCTCCTCCAGATAGTCACTTGTATTGATGCCACGCTGTCGGGCGCCAACTGAAGTACCGGGGATTTTAGGACCCCAGCGGTGCCAGGGATAGCACCCTATGACTTTGGGTTATCCTGTTGCTGTAGTATTATAAAAGACGCTCTCATGGTAATGCAACAAAGAAACTGGCAGAAGAAGCTGAAATATGAAAAAGACATCTTTATTAAACATTAAATGAGTGAGACTACGTCGCACAGAAGCCTTAGCAACTGAATGAGGCAGTCTCCAGAACGAAAACCAGTGTTCTCTTTTATAATGCATATTATGCTCTGGGCAACACCGCCCTTCTCTTGCAGTTGGTCATTCACATATTTTACTTCAAAGAACAAGCAGAGTCGTGATTGCAATCTCACATTTCAGTTCAGCCAGCCCGCAATTATTTACCGAGCAAGGCTCAGATCCCACATCTGACCCCAATAAACATGAGCATCTCCTGTTTAGAGAAACAGGCCATAAAGCAGGAACAAGCAGGTGCGAAAGTGATTAGCCGGAGGCTTGTGTGCGATGAAAGGACTTTATGGTGTGTCAAGCCCTGATGCTAATCACAGGTGGCCGGAGGAAGGGGAGCTCGTGAGACCGGACTGACCTGGGGCAGCGGAGACCAGCTGCCCAGGTCATGGAGAAGTCAAGCAGAAAGTACATGTATTCTAAAGGCCCGTACTTGCTTATGTGTTTGTCTATGTGAGGGCAACTTATTAAGATGGCCACCGCTCCAAGATGGGACCCACGGAGTCAATGTAGAATAACGTATACATAGTGCATTTGGCAATGGGACGTTATGCAAAGCGCTTGTAAATACCGCATTGACCAATCGCGGTTTGCTAATACATGAATAAACAGGGGTAGGGCCCTGTCTTCTACGTGGTCCCAAATACCAAAGTACGACACTGAGAGTTCTCTTGTCCGACATTGGAGAAGAAGAAGCTGAGATTCAGGAGATTCTGTATCCTGATTGGGAGAAGGAGGCGAAAGATGATGAAATGCCAAACTGAATAAACAAAGAAGCTGTTGATGTGGAAAACAATAATTTGAGTAAAAATAGAAACTGGTAGAACCTTGTAGGTGCTTAGAAGCCTTGGGTTAGAAACTAGTCATAAAGTAGAAGAGGCTAAGTCAAAAGACACGGTCCATTTTAGTAAAGATGGCTAACATAGATGGTAGTAAAAGTAGATGTACCTTCATGAAAAGATGGTGTAAGACATGTTGCTGTTGTACAGGATTATTAATGCTTCTGTGGAGCATACTTGCTCTAGTAATTTCTTTCAAAAATACAATAGATACAATAGAAGGACATGGTGAAAACAAAACTAACATAGGTAAAATTTCAAAGGTAGTACCGACTGTAGAAACCAATATTCACTTGCATAAAGATAGGTCTATTAACGATTTTTCTAATAATGTATTTTCAAAATTGTTGTATGAATATGTAAAAACTATGGATGTAAGGGTCTGCTACATCTGCATGCAGTTACCTGCTTCTGTGGCAGAGGGAGTAACTTATCATCACCTTCCAGCTACTTATGGAATAACATGTAGTGTAATAGCTAGCCTGTTTTATCAAACAGGAAAATTAGAGTATTATTTTTCAGATGTAGATAACATTTTTGCATTAGTGCCTGCTAACAATAAGCTAAACAAGGTTAAACCTGCTAAAGTATTAGGTGAATTTTTCTTAGAGACTAGTGAACTAACATTAGAATATATTTTTAGAAACAATTTGACTTGCAGTTTGCAGAAAGAAGAAAAGACATTCTTAGATGTGGTTGAGGAGAGACGACTTAAGATGCATAAAAAGGCGTCAGAAGGAAAAGTGGAAAGAACAAATTGGAATATAGGAATGGAAAAACATCTGTTAAAGGGAGAGTCTACTCCAACAATAGCTCTAGACTGGCCTCAGAAAGGAAAGTTTTGTATAAGAAGGAATCAAACTGCTTTTGATAATTATTTCTTAGGTAATAGTAAGTGCCATGATACATACCGAATCATGGGTGGATGGGGATTTAAAGGTGGAAGAGATCCAGTATTTCCTGGACTATACTTTATCTGTGGGAACAAGGCATATTATCGTTTTCCAGACCATTGGTATGGCACATGTTATGTAGGCCTGGTATTTCCAAAAATCTTTCACATGGACAGAGAATATGGTGTACATAGTTTAAATAATCATGTAGTGCGTAGAAGGAGAGAATCTTGGGCAGAAATTGTGGGTGACATCTTTGGAGCATTGATACCAGCAGTGGGAATATCTCTGAATGCGAACAAAATTAGAAAATTATCTACAGTAGTGGATCGCTTGTCAACAAGCACCGCTGGGGGATTCTTATTCGTTAATACTGAAATGGTTGCCATGCGTGCTCTGGTAATGCAAAATCGACTTGCCCTGGATATATTATTGGCAAAAGAGGGTGGAGTCTGTGGAATGCTGAAAGTTCAACACTGTTGCACTTACATTCCAGACGAAAGTAAAGATCTAAAAGCTTACATCAAAAATATTACTGAATTGCATGATGAAATTGTACCACTGGAGGTTGAAGATGTATGGACAAGAATGCGAAAGAAAATAGCTGCTATTAAAAATTTCTTAGCTAAAATAGGTAGTACATTTATAGGTAAAATTTTATTTCCATTAACGTGTGATTGTGGCATTATTAGTTCTAAGATTAGGGTGCATGTGTTGTAGAAATAAGAAAACAAAGAATAAAATAAAAAGAGAAAAACTTAAGAGAAAAGGAAAAGATCCAGAAAGAGATTTAGAAGAGATAACATTAGATGAGTGGAAAGAAAGTATGTATAAAAAGGCAAAAAGAGAAGAATATGAAGAAACTGAATTATGAAAAATGAGCAAGAAGTCATTTCGAAATTTTCCGTAAAAGGGTATTAAATTTGGGTATTGTGTGGTGATAAAATCACCAAAGGGGGGATTGCTGGAGTGAGGTTTTCTTTAAAAATTGTATACCCCCTCCATTCTATAGGTTTATATTAAAACAAATAATTAATTAATAATAATTCTACTAATGGTTTGCTGTGGATGACTGACCAACATTACTAATTTAAGAAAATACACGTGGGGAATGCATTTGCATGGCCTGATTAATATGTAAACTAATTTCTGTACGCATATTAATGATAGACATTTAGAATTTGCATGTTATATGTTGCTTTCGTAATGTAATTTGTGAATTATGCTTTTAAAAATGTGAGTATAACCCGCAATGAGTGTCGCTAACTGCTAGATAAATACACACACATAAAGGGTTTAGCGAGGGGATAACATTTTAATAGTCATTTCCATGTATTAATTACGTTTTGTGTTTCTTTGCTTAAGTTGACCTTTTCGGAGTGGCCACAAAATGGCTGCCATCCCTATTTTGACGGACTGACGTTATCATGAAGTCTCTGGGTGAAGTGCGCATGCGTCGCTACTAGCAACAGTGGCCTGTGAATGACCCTAACCCGACTTTGCCACCCAAGGACACACCGGGCTGAGAGCCAGATGCCCTGAACGGACGAAGAATGATACAAATTACCAATGGAATAATAGACTATATCTAAAGAAACATTATGCGCTTGGGAATCAGGAAGGATGATCCTGGTTCCACCAATCAAATGTGTTTAAGACATATGTTGTTACATTTTTGTCGTTGATTTTACTATAAAAGAAGTAGAATAGAGAGGGCTTAAAACTCCATCAATTGATCGCCTACTTGATTTCCTGACGTTATGCTGACGGAGAGGACGGTGACACTGCAGGACAGCTGTTTGCCCGAGACTCTGACGAACTGATCAGATGCCCAATTACTTTACGAACTGATTGATCGCTTTATGGGCAAAGAGACAAAAGATCTGAATTTGACTTAGAGGACGACATTTAGCCAGAATAGGTAAATATGACAATGAGAAATTGAATGACTTATGACTTTCCCATGCATTTATTTTAGATAAAGTATTTCTATTGATTATAAGAACTGTGTTGGGTTATTATTTAAGAAATGTATTGATGTAAATGTTTAGAGAATTAGGTGTCACTTCACTCAGCAACTCAGCTGATCCATGACCTATTCATGGGAGGAATTGCTAGGTTAATGTTTAGATCCTGGTGAGGTAGGGAAGAATAGGTGAACTTATTACTCATTAGGGATTTGTGTATTTCCTCTCATTACAGCGTATGGAGTAAAAATCATCTCTTAGTACTATAGATCTATGGTGAATGAATGTTGGTGATATGGGCCCCACCAGTGAATGAGTGAATGAATGTGGTTGTAGAGATCTATGGTCTGTGACGTGAAGAGGGATTTAGTATTCCACGCTGCATCAGGTGTACACATCGCCTTTATCACCTATGCTAAGCAAAGATTTATGCTTAAGTGTTGAGGATGATATAATGTTCCCTGGTCTTTCTGAGGGGCTCCAATAGGGTAGGATGTTCCAGCGGCAAGGGGCAGCTAGGGTAGGTTATGTGTGCTTTATAGACCATGAAGCCAAGCATGCATCGCGGGGCTCTGCTCACACTAAAGTAGGCCAAGATCACACAAAGCATAGGATGAGAGTGCGGTGTCAGTCATATATGGCTATTTATGAGCATATGCCAGAGGTAGCGAATATGACATCACGGACTTGATCAATGATAATATCATGGTTCATCTTTTATACGAATATTGACAATAGTTACGGACAGGCTCTCTTTTGCAAAGATTAGTTATTTTGTCTCATTCGAGTGCCGCACGTGCCTCTTTCGCAGTATTACGAGGTCTGATTCTTTAAAAGGATGAGCCCTTCCCCTTTTCCTGGGGCATGCATCACCAGAGGAGTCCTCTGTCCTGAGGGAGACCATGAGGGAGACCCTGGGGTAAGGATCTAAACAGCCTACTTGATTTGGGGGTCGAAACGTCAACATACATTCCTTTGTGTGCCATTCTAACCAACAATTTGTTCGACTGTCCTACTAAAAACAAATGGCCTTGTATTCTTTATTTGTTTAACTGTGAGGCTAAGGAAAGCCCTCTTTTTTACTGTAGATAATGGTTATGATATATTTAATGACACCGTCTTTCTCTTATGACTCTATCCTCACTTGATGCACAATACTCTTTCCCCTTCTTCTCCTATTTGGTGGGGCACTTGCGTGATACATATTTGTATTTTTTCTGTTGATATATGAACCTGCGTTCAATGTGATTAAATAACAGTGAACCTTGAGTTATCCACCGAAAGTAACAAGTTTCTATTTTTTTTTTATAAGTGTACTAGTTAGAATTGTTTCACTGGGACCAGCTTCCCTATTGTACTATGTTATACCCAGGTCCCAGTGACTTTGTTTGGGTTCAACCTATTTCTATAACCCCCCTCCATTGCCTACACATTGTGCTATGGTCAGGCTGCGTATCTTACCATGGAATGTCCGAGGTATGGGGACAGCAAGCAAGTGTCACACAGTACAAAAATATATTAGAAGGTGTGAAACCCAGATAGCCTTTTTTTTTAAGAAACCCATAATGCAGGAGGGGAAGACGTGCGTATCCAGAAACATTGGTGTGGTCAATGTTACAGCACAACATATTCAGGCTTTATAGGGGTTAGGCCTGCAGTTCCCTTTTGATGCATGGCCATGGAAATAGACCTTGAAGGGCGATATGTTCTGGTGGAGGGACAGGTAGATGGCTTGCCCCTTTTATTAGGCAGTATGTATGTGCCGAACATAGCACAGCAAGCCTTCTTGGCCAACCTCACTGTCATCCATACCAGATTTGAGCATATCCCTTGGATTATTAAGGGTGATTTTAACTGTGTCTTAAACCCACAATTAGATTGCTCTAACCAAAAGTGTAATTCTTTAGTTATAACTGCATACCAAATGTTGCGCTGGAAAATTGGAAGTTGAGGCACACCCACTGGGACGGCATCCTGTAGCTCCTTATAGCTTCTGAGACTCCTGTGCCTAGCACAGTAAGTTTCAAATACTATGTACATGAGAGGTGAAAATTATGTCCAGTTTTAAGCACAATGGACATAAGGGATTGAAAGCTTTTAGGTAAAAATAATGCCCTATACGACTATCTAAATTGTTCACGCTATGGTGATTAGGCCTCATGAAATTATGAGCCAGTGCAGTAGGCAGACGCCACCAGACATGTCAGCATGACATTAGGAATTGCCATTACTTCATACCACAAGATTGATAAATGTTCAATTTGCATTTATAGTATTTATTGTGAGATGTCACTCAAAATGGTACGGCATTTGTTTTCTAAATGAAACGCAATGGGAAGCTTGCATTATTTTCATTATGTTATGGCTTAGATCACACTTATGTTAAAATAGTGCCCATACTTGCAGACCCTCATATGCACTGAGTGCTCTTTCGATGTGAATTGTAAATCAGTGAAAGGAATAAGTAACAAGCAGAGTGTCTGCTTCCTGACGTGTGAGCAAGGAGACTGATGTCTCAAAAACGTGTTGGGATATTCGTGTATATCCTGAATAAACTGTTGAACAGCAGAGTAGACTTGTGGATTATTGTTGTGCGATGCAGCACTAAGGACTGGTATAATATATATTACCTACTGGCGGTCGCCAATAGGTAGTTATAGTTAGGACCTTGTTTCTATTCAAGAAGTGTTTTTTCTTTTGCCAATATCTTTGGCGCCGTTTGACGAATCTTCGTGAAAATTTCAAAACTAATTGGACGCTCCGGTCAGCTCATGTCTTGAAAGATTTAGGGTTAATCATCATGGGGGGGGGGCGAGAGAAAAAAAAGGGGGGTCCCAAAATGCGTTTTCTCCATGTTTATTTCCATAGGAACCTTTAGACAAGGCTACAGCCCGAACTGCTGAACGGAATTACACCAAGTTTGGCAAAAAGGTAGCTCTATGTTCAGAAAGCGACCTTTTTGTCAAATGGTGTAAATCCGTTCAACAGTTCCTGAGAAATTCATATATTTAGAAATATTAGAATCTGGTGCCCGCTGTGGATCTGCGAACGCTCCCGATCTCGAGCTTGACTCTATATTTCAAACCAAGAAGTGTTGGCAGCCATCTTGTGACTCGGTTGAACCGAGTCACAAGAAAAAAGGTAAACAAACAAGAAGAGGGGGCAGAGTAGGTACACCCTGACCCCCTAGGCCTGCTCAGGGGATCCCACATGGACCCCGAGGGCCAAAAAAAGCTTTTTTTTCTGGCGGGATTCATGTAGAGTCGGCAAATCCTGCGGAATATTTTTTTTCAAAAGAAGTGCGATCTCCCGCGCATTGTTTCATTAAGCTCCTGGGTGGGCTAGGACCTGGGGGCAATGCCAAAATAGGATGCAGGGGCCTGCTGGGCCCCCACAGCCCCAGGGACAACCACCTCCCTGGGGCAGTTTTATTGATATGCTGGGGGCAATCGGGCCCCCGCAGCCCTGGGGACTGCCACCTGCCTGGGTCTTTTTATTTAAAAAATGGCATGGGGGCTCCTGCCCGCCCTCACGCTGCCCCAGGGACTGCCACCTCCCCCGGTCTCTCATCTTCAAATGCGGGAGGCCTCTCGCCCCTGCCACCTCCCCAGGGCTTTTTTAAAATAAAGGTTGTGGGGGGATCCTGTCTCCCCACACTGCCCCGGGGACCACCAAATCCCCGGGGCATAGATTATGTAAATGCGGGGGTCCGTTGCGGGTCCCGGGGACACCCACCTCCCTGGGGCTATGTAAATTCCCCGGATGGCCCTAGATGGCCCTGTGGACTGTGACCAACACAGGGCTGGCTCCAGTGATGTCCCAGGGTAGCCACCCCAGGGACATTGCAGTTTGCTATGGCAGGAAAACTGCTCTCACTTCCATGAAGCAAAGCAGAATTGCTTTTGGGCAAAGGGAGCTGCATGTTTGCAGCTCCCTTTGCCCAAAAGCAATGCCGGCTCCCGCAGGAGGCGAGGAGCTGGCAGGGACTGCAGGGGCATTGGGGCTCCCCCTGCGGTTCATCATTATGGCCTTGCTCTGGGGGATGGGGTACCCAGGGCCAAAAATGGCCCGGGAGTGGGACCACTTGTCCCCCCTCCCTTTATTTGAAAAATAAAATAGAATGGCCAGGCCCTGGATGATGGGAGTTGAACTCGGCATGGGGAGGGGGCCGCGCGGCCCCCTCCTTTAGATGAAAAATTAAATTAAAACATGGGCAAGCCATTTTTAAAGCCTATAGGGCTGGGCCCCGGGGGATGGGGTCCTCGGGCCAAAATTGGCCAGAGGTGGAAGACCACGCTGCCCACCTCCAAAAATTAGATTTTTTTAAAGCAGGGCAGGCCCCGGGGGATGGGATACCAGGGGCCAGAAGTGGACCAGTGAAGGGGGGCCATGCAGCCCCCCTTCCATAAAAAAGTTTTTGCTGGGCCCCTGAGGATGGGGTCCCTGAGGCCGAAATCGGCCTGGGGAGGGGGGCTGCGACCCCCCTCCCTTTTCAATAATATATATATTTTTTTATATGGCTCAGGCCCCGGGGATGGGGTCCCCGGGGCCAAAAGGGTCAAGGGAAGGTGGGCCACACAGCCCCCCTTCCTAAGATAAAAAAAGAATTAAAAAAACAGCAACTCACTGGAGGCCCCTCCCCCTCCCCGCACCACTCTGAAAATATGCCTCCTGGTGCGCTCTAGGTTGGGGGATGAAGTCGAAGTCCCCTTCGCTGGTGTGGGTGCTTAGGGGTCAACTAACCCACCAGGTACCTCCAATAAGCCCCACACAGTGGGATTGCTGAGAGGTGGTCCGAGACCATGTCCCTTTTTACACCACTCTGTAAACGTGCCTCTTGGCGCACTGCTGGTGGGGCGATGAGGTCCCCTTGTGTCCTGAGAACTTTAGGACTATAGTGGACTTCATCCCCCAAGCAGCAGTGTACCAGGAGGCGTGTTTGCAGGGTGGTGTAAAAAGGGGGCATGGCCTCTGGCCACTCTCAGCAAACCAGCTGTGTGGGTCTTACTAGAGGTAACAGGAGGGCTAGTTGACCCCCAGGGACCCTCAGGAGGCAAGGAGACGTCACCCCCCAACCAAGAAAGCACCAGGATGTGCGTTTACAGAGTAGTGGAGAAAGGGAGCATGGCCTGTGTCCACCTCTCAGCAATCCCACTGTGTGGGGCTTATTGGAGGTAACAGGTAGGCTAGTTGGCCCCTAACGACCCCCAGCAGCGAAGGGGACTTCAATCCCCATCCAAGAGCGCGCCAGGGAGAACATTTGCAGAATGGTGGGCAAAGGGGGAACAGCCTGCTATGAGAACTTAGCAATTCTGATGTGTGGGACTTACTGGAGGTAATAGAAGGGGTAGTTGGCCCCCAAGGATGTCCTTGGGGGCCAACTACCCCTCCTGTTACCTCCAGTAAATCCCACACAGTGGGATTGCTAAGAGGTCTTTGGAGGCCACGCCCCATTTTCTCCACCACTCTGCAAATGTGCCTCCTGGCACATTACTGGTTGGAGGATGAAGTCCACTTTACTCTTGAGGGGCTTAGGGGGCCAAGAAGCCCTCCTGGTACCTCCTGTAAGTCCTACGCATCACAGTATTGATGTCAGCAGTGCATACCTGCCTTTCACCAAGGAACATCATAATTTTCTAATTCCATTGGTAAATTGTGATCTAGGGCAGCTGATGGCTGTGCTGGGAGATGGGCAGGCTAACAAAGTTCAGGACAAACTTTAGAATGTCGTGGAGCAAATTAAAAGTGCATAGCATAATGTTTTTATCAGTTTTCACTGAACTGAAACCAATAAGTCTGGGCAATGAACTCCACGGAGTATGCAGATTTTTCTGCAGATTTTTCTGCACTCCGTGTTACGCGAAAAACAGAGTGCAGCAGAGCAGAGTTTTTTTCCTTGCTCACGTTCCTCAACGTCAAGTTGGCGAGTGCGAGCGAGGAAAATCCACCTCCTGGCGAGATTTTTCCTCATTTGCGATTGTCAACATCAAGTTGGCGATTGCGAGCGTGGAAAATTAACCTCCCAGCGAGATTCCTCAATGCAGGCGGTCAGATTTTTCATTGCGAGTGGTCACGCATGCTCGTGACGGCTCGCATTGAGAAACAGTCCGTTCACTTTGAGAAAGTTGCCGCTCGAGTTAAAAAATACTCGAGCAGCAGAAAGGAAGCAGGGCCCGTTTTTTGCACTTTGCGGAGTTCCACGTAGGGGAACTCAGTGAACTCCGCCCAGGCTTAGAAACCAGTTGAAGCTGTCTATAACACTGCCTTTACGTGCATGTGGCCTGGGCCCACCACAAACTGCAGTCACTATCAAACTCGGTGTACATGTGCTGCTCTGCACTGCCACTGTAGAAAAACTGCTAGCACTCTAAGTGCTGTGCTGCGTGAGCCTGGCAGTGGCAGCATGATGGAAAGCAAGCACGGCAAGCCAAGCAGAACTGTAGACAGTAGCAACCGCCTGCCTGGCCGCCACAGATTAGAGCATGATGGTGATCTGCTGTGACCAGCCATCACCACATCATCCCTCTTCACTGAGCAGGTAAGTGGTGGTGGATAGGTTATTGGGGGATGGTGTGTGGGTGTGTATGTGTAATTTGCCGATATCGTAAGGCGGGGCATGTATGTGTGTATCCTCACCCTAGATTGACATTAGCAAAGTGCATTTCCCCTTGGTAGTGTCTGCCAGCTACTTTTTTATGTTATGTTTGTATTTACTATCTTTAAAACACGCCTTACTATGCACTTTTGCAATGTTACTACCCATTTATAACTTTATATCTAAGTTGGCCCATTTTCGAAGCTTATAGAGCCACAAAAATTAAAAAGAATAAGAGAGTGCTTTGAATGCTGCCAGGCACGAGCTAGAGTAGGTACTAGAGCAACTGGCTCTAATCCAGCACGGGCACCGAAAAGAGGATTTACAGCATACCTATTAAAGCAACATTTTGTTGTGCAACTGGCCAGCCAAAAGCCCTGCCAACCACTCTCAGTAGATCACACCTGCAAGGGATGTGTCTTCAAGTCATGAGGAACTGTAACTAGGTTATCCATGTGTCCCTTTTCATGCAGCACTGTAAATCTCCCAACCAACCTCCCCCTCCTGGCCATATCATCAAAAATGTATGCTGGCACAACTCAACAACCATATTGAAAAATACAACCTGCACAACACCTTCCAATCAGGGTTCACGAAAGGCTGCAGCACAAAGACTGCAATACTGAACATTGTAGATGACCTACACAGATCACTGGATGAAGGGCAGAACTGCCTCCTAGTCCTAGTCCTCCTGGTCCTCCCAGTGGCCTTTGACTCTGTCAACCATGACATCCTCCTTAAACTCCTCTTACAACGTGCAGGTATCAATGACACTGTCCTTCAGTGGTTTGCTTCCTCCCTGAATGAACACTCACAGTTAATCAAATAAAATGACTCCATCACAAAGTAACACCAGTCTCACAAGGAGGTCGACAATGGTCAATCCTGTCTCCTGCCCTATTCAACCTCTATATGGAACCCCTTGCAATGATCCTGAAACAAGCCAGAATTGCCTATCATCTCTAAGCATATGACACTCAAATCTACAATAAAATCTCATAAATTAAAGACATCCAGCATTTGGACAGCACTCTCTCCACGGTTCAATCCTGGCTGTCCAACAACCATTGTAAGCTTAATCCCAGCAAAACCAAACTACTGTTCATACAGCCAAAAGAAAAGTCATTCCCTGTTGATATCTGGTTTGACAGCCTCACTGCATTAAACTGCAACATATCCACATCCAACTCTGTATAGTCTCTGGGGATTACACTTGACAAAAACCTGACCAGGAAAGAGCATATTAACGCCTCAGCTAAAAGTTCCTTTTTTATGTTAAAACACGTAAAAAAAATAAAAACCTTTCATCCCCACGCAACGATCACAGATACCTCAAATACACACTTAGCCCTTCTGAAAGCTACACTCCTGTTGGGGGAGAGCCGATTAGACCACTTCACAGTACCTCAACTGGCTGCCAATCGAGTCAAGATGTACATTCAAAATTGCTTGAATAATGCTTAAAGCTTTCTACACTGAAAAAACGGTTTACCTTGCAAACAATCTATCAAAAGCCAGCCAAAAGAGACCTCTTTGAAGCTCCAACAGTTTACTCCTGATTTCGCCCAAATTCAAGAGAGAACAATCATGCACCTGTTTATTCTCTGGTAATGCTCACAGAATCTAGAAGTCGTTGCCTCAGGATTTACATGACAATCACTCATTCCCTCACTTCAAGAAGAAACTTAAACTTCTTCTTATTAATAAATACCTAAACCGTCCCGACTAAACGATCTGATTGGCCTAAGGCTCCTACCCCACAACCGCCATTGAAATATTAGTACCACTGCCTTGGGCAAAAACTTTTTCTCTATTTTCTCCATCTTCGCAACACCATACCATAACCACCTCATAACTATATAATTTGCATATCTTACTGCCTAGTATATACTGTTTTTTAATATGGTTACTATGCACTTCTTACTCTTTTTATGTAACTCGGGTAATTTCCGCTGTATCATTCACATATTCTACTGTGTATTGTATACCTCTTTTTATACTGTTATCATGTTATTATGTACTGTTATTTACTTTTTATGTAACTTGTGTAATTGCTGCTATGTCATTCACATATCCTGCTGTCTATCGTATGCTACATTTTATATAGTTACTATGTGCTTTCATTTGCCTTTTATGTAACTCATGTAATTGCTGCTGTGCTAACTCTGTAAAGCGTTCAGATGCCTTTGGGTCACGTTCGTGCTGTACAAAACTCAATAAATAAATAAATACATTCTAAAGTTGGACTGGGAGTATTTAACCGCTAAACCATGGCGCCAATTTTTTGGGCTGGGCCGCGTCGGCCAACGGACATGAGAAGCACTAGCCAGGTAGTGCTTGCGACGGCCGTTGGCCAACGGGAGCACGGAAGGGGTTAACATCCATTTTTAGCACTATACTGTTATACTTGGGGGTCTCTAGTTGGCACAGGTATGCACTTGTGACAAATGGGGACCCTCGCCTCTAGTCAGGGTAAGGGGGTACACTCCTAAAATAACCCCTGCTCACCCCCTTGGTAGCTTGGCACGAGCAGACTGGCTTATCTCAGAGGCAGTGTGTAAAGCATTTGTGAACACATACAGTAACCCAGTGACAACACTACAGATGGACACCACACAGGTTTTATATAAAAAATAAGTATTCTTTATATAGATTTACCACAAGACCATAAACGAAAAAAATACACAATAATGTTACTTTAGATGGTAGAATTTAGCTTTAGTTCTCCTTAGTTCTTAAATGCGACACTTTAAGTCAATGTACCTTTTAGATGCGACACGCAGGGCAACGAAAGTATTGCAACGATGTTGATGCGTTGAAGATTTTGGTGCAAAGAAATAAAGACGTGAAGATCTTCCAGATGCGGCACACTTCTCCGATGTTGTGAGAAGACTCGACGCGTCAGCTACAGCGGCGACATCACTTTACGCGATGCGATGACAGCGGCCTTGGCGGCGACACTCTTCTCCGACGTTGCGAGACGCTTCCGCTCGATGCTATACTGTAGTGGCGACACCCCTTTATGCGATGCGACGACAACAGCTCCGACGGCGGCATGCTTCTCCATGGATGCGAGGCGCTTTTCTTGATGCGGTGCAATGCGACAGCTACGATGGCTGCGATGGCGACACGCTTCTTCCTCGATGCGAGACTCTTCTCTTGATGCGGTGCAATGCATCAGCCACGATGGCTGCGATGGCGACACGCTTCTTCGGCGTTTCCGCTCGATGCGACAACTGCAGCGGCGACACCCGTTTACACGATGAGACGACATCGGCTCCGACGGCGGCACGCTTCTCCTTCTTGAGTCGCGCTGCCAGCTCCTTGCAACACGCAGTCCCTCAGAAGGCCCCAAAACAGCAGCAGGCACTTCTAAAGAACTCTGGGGAGCTGGTGGTTGAAGTCTGTTGTCCCTGAGACTTCAGCAGGAGGCAAGCTCTTTTCCAAGCCCTTGGAGATCCTTCACAAGTTGAGCAAAAGTACACACAAAGTTCCTTTCTCCTCTCTTTGACAGTAGGCAACCCCTGCAGGCCAATCCCCCAGTTTCAGGGATAGTCTCGCTTCAGTTTCTTCTTGTTTCCTCTCCTCAGCAGAGGTTTCTTCTTGTTTTCCCAAAGTGATCTAAATTCTTGGGATCAGGGTCCCAATACTTATACCCCAAAATCCTTTGTCCTCTGAGGGCAGAGGGACCTTTGCCTTGTTCAAACCAGTTCTGGTCAGTCCTGGAGCACTTTGTTTACCTGACTCCTTCTTTCCTTTCAGAGTGCAGGACAGAGACATCAGACGCACCACAGGGGGTGGAGCCAGCATTGTGGAGGGAAGGCACAGCCCTATTCAGGTCCCAGGTGCAACTCCTCCCACCCATCTAGATGCAGGTCTCTCTATTCACCACTGGGCCACCTCACCCTGTCTCTTGGAATTCCCCCGCCCTGTCACTCAAACTCCAGACAAGGAATACACAGCCTAGCAGAGGCAGGTTTGAATGGTTAGACAAGAAAACACCTACTTTCTAAAAGTGGTATTTTCAAACACAGAATGTTAAAGCCAACTTCACTAAAAGATGTATTTTATCATTCTGAGTTCAGGCATACTAAATTCGAACTTCTACCATGTTCCCTGAGTCAGTTAAGATTAAAAGATGGAATCATCAAACTGCCCATTCTGGCCTATGGAGAACAGTTAGCCTTGCAATAGTGAAAAACGAAAATGGTGTATTTCACTATTAGAACATGCCACACACACCAGGGCATGTCCTACCTTATCCTTACAATGCACCCTGCCCTTTCGCCTACCATAGGGGTGCCTGATATGAAGAAAAGGGAAGGTATAGGGACTGGAAAGTGGGTGCACTTGCCCAGTCAGCATGACAGTACCAGACTGCACACAGGCTCTGCAATGGAAGACCTTAGACACACTTTTACAGGCTGCTTCTGTGGGTGGCACAACCAGTGCTGCAAGCCCAGCAGCAGCATTTGGATTTACAAGCCCTGGGCACTCCTGGTGCCCTATACTAGGGTCTGACAGGTAAACCAAATCAACCAATCATGGAATCACAAATTCATACATCAATTTACAATAGGGAGCACTTGCACTGTGGCACTGGACAGCAGTGGCACAGTGCCCTGAGCAACTAACACCAGCAAAAACACATGAGGCAACAGCAAAAAATGGAAGGGAGACCCACGCCAAGGTGCCAGGTCTAACATATACCATCAAAGTCCCTGCTGTGAATGAAGCGCCACAAAGTCACCTAAGCAAGAATTGTTTAGAGCAGCTGGTTCTGGCCAGGGGAAAGGACATGCTGCAGGGAGTTGGCCATTGAATGAGGTTGTGCTGTTGTCGTGTAGTTCTTATACGACCTATATAGGATCTGCGCGTTTAGACAACATACACTGTAGGATTGGTGCCAGACTTATTCTGAGCACCCCCACCGGGTATGTTAGCTTGTATACCAGCTAGCTCACAGTGCCACAAGAAACTCCTATTACCAAGGAATAGTTCTTGGCAACTCTCGAACATAACTACCACTACCCTGATCCCTCAGGACCGTGGAAACAGTGTACTACTTTTTACTCAATCACTCGAGCTCACTTAGTCTCAGAGGGATACACAGAATAAACGGTAGGGACGTTTTCAATAAGTATTTATTGAACAGTCGTTATTCTACTGTAAAATAGATGTGCTGTAACAATTATTAGACAGCAGATATAAATGACTAGAAACATTAAGAAAGTAAAAGGATGGTAGATTTCTACCATTCTGCTATAATCATGAATACAGGCAAGTATATAAAATACATGACAAAAAAAGTGTACTCCTACGATGCAATCCTAACTAGATGTATCTAGGTGTACCTAGCATGTATGTAGGTGTTAAGCCAAGAATCCCTCTAGGATAAAGTCAACCCCCAGTACCTGAAGTGTTAGACTGTGGGACCCCATCCTGGTCTCAGGTTGGACACCCCGCAAAGGATGTCAGACCACTGCGAACTGGAGTATCTGCAAGCAGGGAGCTTCAGCGTCTCGCATCAGTGTGATGGCATGGAAGTCCTGATCTCCTCTCTTTGTCTCAGCAAGATGTGGTGTTTTTATACTCAAAGGTCTCCCCGAGGGTTCTACCTTGCTGTGTCAGTGTCGGACTTAGGATGATGTCGGGAATTAACTTTATACATAGTTATTATGCCGAGCTTCCAAGAATCCTCATTCATAATGTATGAGGCTGCAACAAGGGAAACCCCACGTTCTGTGTGCAGGGTCGTACCTAGGTAAAAGGTCAATCCCCCAAGAACCGTTGTGTATGCAATGTAGGGGAAAATATAGGTGAAAGTTGAGATGTTACCTGAGCCTATATCTAGGTACCTATATAGAATATAACAATGTGTGTTCGACAATAAATGATTGTGTGCACAGGATCAAACTTTTAAGTAAAGTGAAAAGTCAAACACAGATCTAGCTCAGCCAGGGCATATAAACATTGTGCCGTTGGGGTATTTTTTACAAACGTTTAGCCCCAAAACCTTGGAGACTCAATCAAATACAACCACACAGCCACTACCAACACACCGCTCAGCTGTCACATGGGAATAGGTTTCAAGTTCTATCTCGCTTGGTAGATAACGATTGACAACTGATGGGGAAGTGTGACCTGGCTACTGTTCAGATTAGCCGGGAGCTTCATACGACAATCTTGGACTCCACCTAGAGTCCCCCCGTTACAAGTCCCCAAACAAGTATTAATAATATAGGGCTATCCCAAGAAGTGCTGACTCTTTCACCTACGGGCGACCTATTCAGAGGCTCTCAATCCTCTGGATCTAAGAGTCGTTATGATACAGCTTTGGGCCCCTGCTCATCTATGTTTAGTTTAGATACACAGTTTGATGATTGTTTTGCGCCCTGGTACCATCCATACTAACTGAGTCAGATTGAATACTCACAACTTATCTACCCACTCCTAAATTGACAATGTTGGCATACCAGTGTTTTTCTGTACTGGTAATGATTCTCCAGTTCTTCAAGTCTCAAATAGCATACTCACTGATTTCGAAGGCACTTTGCCCCTGCCCAAGTGCTCCATTAAAAATCATGATTTACCTTTGATCTCCATGGTTTCTTGGAATGTGGCTGGCCTCAAAGCCAAGATGATGCAGCCATTGTGGGGTAAATTCATCGACAAGTATGACTTATGCCGCTTCCCAGAAACTTGGTCAATAGAATCTCTACATAAAGTGGGGTACATGTCTATTCAATTTCCAGCTAAGTCTAATAAGTTTGAAAGACCTATGGGTGGTCTAATAATATGGGTGAAGTCCTTCCTAAATTGTAAGATTTGCCAATTAACAATTGATTGTACTGACATACCCGGAATTGAAGTAAGTAGGGCGAGGGACCATAGTGTGATGATCTTCAACATATATGCCAAAGTTATACCAGTATATATGAAGGGCGAAAAGACTTTACCTGCCTACTATAGGTTCATTAGCCTCATTGATTGTGTCCAAAAAGTCTAGTCTTATTTGGTCTGGTATAAAATCAAACGTGGATGTCAGGTTGGGATATTATACGCCCACTTCAAGCAGGATTTAGAGCCAAAACCTCTACGATAGACCAGGTATTTAGGTTTATACTAATTTTCTGATCGGCAGGGGCAACTTATTTGTTGCTTCTGAAATCTGCCTTTGACCTGGTTCCATGCTTGAGGCTGTAGCAGGTTTTGAAGGTGATGGGTATGCCTCACAATATTCCGTCAATACTGATTAAGCTACATGAGAATAACTTCCCTTGTGTCAGATGGGGGTAACAGGGCCAACTGATCGACAATATCCCAGTGCTGAAAGGTGTTCTGCAAGGGTGTGCACTAGTCCCCACTCTCTTCACTTTGTATCTAAATGGATTGGGTAACTATATTTCTGACTGCCAAGTGGATGTCCCAGTTATAGCTAACAGCAAAATCGCAAAATCACTATATTGCTATTTGCAGATGACACTCTTTTAATATCGAAATCTCTGAGTGGCCTGAAAATTCTTCCTAACAAATTTGCTGATTTTTGTCATGTTCGTGGCTTAGAAATCAATGCAGCCAAAACAAATTTATGCTGGTTAGAAACCATAAAAAAGTTAAGGGAATGATGATGCAAGGGGATAAGGCCCTAGAGCGGGTTGATTCGTTTGATTACCGAGGGATCAAATTGTCAGCCAATATGTCATGGAGTCCACACGTCAATAGCCTTTGCTTGAAGCACAGACAGACTATTGGCACCATCCTGAAAGAACATCAGGCTTCTTTCACTAAGCCAAAAGTGCCAGCTCCACAGGTGTATGAGCCCAAGGCCCTTGGCTCAGCACTAAAGGGTGCTGAGCTGTGGGGCTTTGGTGACATCTCTGTGTTGGAGCAATCGGAGAACAGTTTTTTAAGATCAATGACCTCCCTTTCAATTCAAATATAGCTTTATTCGACAGTTTTGTCATAAAAGCAACATACATTACAACATAATATTAAGATAATAAATATTCTGAAGTCTAAAACATTTAATAACAGATTAAACAATGAATACTGCAGAGTAAATTAGTTCTAAAAACAATTATATAGTTGTACACTCAAAATATCCCAGACAATTCATACCATGGTTTAACATATCTTCGTAACTGAGACTAATTCAATTAGACAACCTGAGACAACGCCCTAGATCTAATGGACCAGGCCCAGCCTAAAAACTTAGCCGTGGCGATTGCTATTGGCTGTGATGGGTCTGTTGTGAGGATTCTTAAGGCCTCATCATGCTTCCTAAAGCCCAAAAGCTTACAAATAGGTATGACCCACATTGCACGAGGCTATTTATACAGTGGGCAAAAAAACAACAAATGACTAACAGTTTCTTGCTTCTCCACACATTTTGGGCAGACTTTCATAGTAACCCCAACCCAGTTGCCAGAGAATGATCTAACGGGTAGGGTACCAATCCTCATTTGGAAGTATAACTTCCTGTCTAGAGGTTTCTCAATAAAGTCCCAAAAAGGTTCTAGTGAAGGTTTTAACTTCAGTTCAAGGAACCGACCAGACAGTTGTTTTACTGCACCCTTCGCTCGTGTGGATGCCGTTATCATATCCCAATACATCTCCTTCAATATCTTCTTTGATGGAAAAGAAGCATTTTGGGGATCCTCCCAAAGTTCTCTCAGACCTAGGTTCACCAGCAACAGCCTTATCTCCCCAAGCCATTTAATCCTATGAAAACAGTCTGTGTCCATTACATCTTTTAGTCCTCTTGCGTAATGTGAAAGTTCGAACGTACACCACAATCTTCGCCAATATAAAAGAGGGCGAAGTTTAGCCAGATCCCTTATTGTTTTCCTTCCCAAGTCAAACAATAGTGGGCACATAGGAGTACTTTTCGGGACGCCGGTAACCTTGCGCAAAAAAGAGTTTTCGGCCACTGTTATGGTAGATAGATTCTGGAACCCCCATAATGCCGCACCATACAGAGTGGAGCTTAGAACTTTCAAGCCATAAATCTCCAACAATGGGCTAATTGGTTTGGAGAAGAAGGTTTTAAAGTTAACTGTGAGAATCCCGGCCTGTTGCTTATGCTTTAGGGTAGCTGTATTAATTTGTTTAGACCAGCTCATATCTGACTGAAGCATAACCCCCAAATACGTAAAGGCATCTACTTTTTCAAGAGGTACATTATTCATAAAAACCTTACCCCGAAAAGATTTGTGCTCATTAAATGTCATAAATTTTGTCTTTTCTGTATTGATTACAAGACCCCGGGTCGAGCAGAAAGCCTCAAACCTACTAAGGGCTTTTTGTAAGCCACTAGGGGTCTTAGAAACTATCAAAGTATCATCCGCGAACATGAGGACAGGTATGCGTTCTTTCGCCAGCACATGGGCATCGGTGGGGGTCTCCAAGAGGAAATCAGCCACCCCATTCACAAAGAGCGAGAACAGGGTAGGCGCAAGAACGCAACCCTGGCGCACCCCCCTGTCAACGGGGAATGAATCAGTGACCTCACCCTTTGCCCCCCACCGGACCCACGCATGGTTATCCTCATGTAGGCGGATGACCAGAGACAGCAAATCATCAGGCATCGCCATTCCACTTAGGACACCCCACAGCCTACGTCGTGGCACCAGATCGAAGGCTGCTTTCAAATCAACAAATACCACATACAGGGCTCCTTTCCCCAAAACCACTGTCTTCCAATATATGTTAATAAAGCGGAAAATCTGGTCGATGGTACTTGTACGGGGGCGAAAGCCCGCTTGCAGTGGGGTAAGAATATGTTCATCATCCATCCATGACTGAAGCTTATGTAAGATCAGTCTGCCCATGATCTTTTGGATGGAGTCTATAAGACTTATTGGTCTATAGTTGGCTGCAACGGATTTATCCCCCTTTTTAAAAACCGGTATTATCTCTGCCCCT
Organism: Triturus cristatus; assembly: GCF_964204655.1. NCBI lineage: Eukaryota > Metazoa > Chordata > Amphibia > Caudata > Salamandridae > Triturus > Triturus cristatus. The sequence continues at coordinate 59,248,107 of NC_140587.1, forward strand.
TTCCAAGAGGCCGGGATTGGAGCCCCGCAAGCAATAGCATTTGCTAAATATCTTATATACAAGTGCCATGAAGTTTTGCAGTTTAAAAACACATCTCCTGGAATGTTATCCATACCGGGAGCACGACTAGGGATAATAGTATCCAAAGCCCTATCTACATCCCCTAACGTAAACACCTCGCCAGAGAAAAAAGTTATATTAATGGGACCCATAGACTGTTTGTCCTCCAATGAAGCATACTGGGGTTTGAAATAATCCACTCAATGATGGTGGGCAACATTGTTCTGCGGGGGGTCCGGGACCCCCCCATCCCACTTAAACGTATCCCAGAATGCTTTAGGGTTTCGTGCCAAACATGCTTCCTTAAGCTCTATCCATCTTGCCTGGTCCCAAAGTTTTTTGGCAGAGTTGACTGCTTTTTTATAGGAGTCCCGTGCCAACCTTACTTTAGCTGAGTCACCTTCACCTATAACTAGCCCCAAGTTTCTCCGCAGCTGGCGACAGTTATCAGTGAACCATCCCTCAGTTTTATTCTTCTTACCCTGGCGGTGCTTGACAGGCTTGCAAAAAAACAATTTTAGTTGCTCGAACAATACTGTATGCATCTCGGTGACATGGGTCAAGGGAATCTGGCTTCTTTCGCCGGGACCCCAAGCTTCCAATACCCTGTCCACTTCAATGTTCATCGCTGTCAGTGTTTCCTGGGATCTTGAGACGTTTTTCCATCTCAGATAACGTGTGTCATTAGACAATACCAGGTCACTGGCTCCTTCCACTGGGCTAATTGGCATAAGATCACCTAGCAACCCAACCATTGTAACAATGAGTGGGTCATGGTCACTTTCTACTCGGGTAACTACGGCCATATCCCTCACACAATGCCACAGAGGCAGGCCTACCAGGACATAGTCAATGCGACTCGCCCTACGTCCATTATTAAAGGTATTTACCCCCTTCCTATCAGAAGTTGTACGCCCATTTGCGGCCCTCAACCGTTGCCCGATACACAGCCCTTTCAATTGTATTGCCGCCTCTGTCCATTTTTTAATTGGCTCAACCTCAAGTGCGGGTATACCCCAAGTTTCATCCTCATCCTCCGTTAAATCTTGATCCTTTTGCCCCAGAGGTTCAAACGTGGTGTTAAAATCCCCCATGACCATCGGGCGAGAGTCTCTTGGTAAGTCGTCCAACAACCTATCCACGTCAGCTACAACGTGAGAACGTCGCCCACCAGGCAGTCCTCTAGCATAGACATTAAAAATACATAAGCTAGGACTTTGTTCTGTAGTAATTTTTATCGCGAGGATATCATTGCTATTTATGGGTATTTGTGTAATTTTGCACCTGAGTGCCTGCCGTACCCAAATAACCAAACCCCCCATTGGGCGACCCTTCTCTTGTCTTATCGCAGGGACCTGGAAAGAAAGATACCCTAAACGAAACAGGGGCTCTGTTGCCCAAGATTCTTGAAAAAAACATAAATCATGGGTATCAATAAAATCTAACCATCCAAAATCTACTAGTTTGGAGCCCAACCCTGCAATATTCCAGGATAGCAACTTTAAGATTATGGGTCTATGGATACCTAAGTCATTTAGCATAGGACAACCCAAAGGAATAGGGGGAAAACCCAAGGTCATGGTCGTCCCCGTCAACAATACTGGCTCGTTACCCCCATTTTCCCCATTAAACTTCCAACTATCATCGGGTGGAAGTTTATTTGCTAAAGTCCTATTTAACAACTGATTGAATACAGTTGGGTTTCTTTTGTCCACTTCGGGCATCTTCTGGCCTAGATCTGGGGTATTGATACCTTTAGGAATACATTCCAAGTTATGATGATTAGTCATGATTTGTAGTCAATCACACTCCTCTAGGCCAGATAAAACATCAAACCTATTGCCTAATGGAACTCCTAATTCCCCCCCAGGCCGCCCTACCAATCCATTCCTACGTACCCTAGTTTTCCAAGGGCCTAAAGGGGGGGCAGGGTAGAAATATGTTAAAGGAAGAGGTTTTATCCTAGAAACCATGCCCTGGTGATGCCTGCCACAAATATACTCCCCAGTACTAGTATCCCCAAAATTGATGATAATACAATCACCCTCAATCATTTTTTGACTTGGCCCAACCCAATCCACCCTTCTTGGAAATAAAATTTTAGCCGAGGCTCCAGGTGGAAGTGTTCGATTCATGTTAAGCCAATAAATGCACTTGTTTTTTAGATCAATATAATCCTCACGTTGTCCTGGTCTCAATGGGGGAACCCCCGCCAGAATACACGCGTAAAGAGTAGATGCAGGGGGGAGGTCTATGCGTGGAAGGCTACCTAAAGAGATATCATATGGAACCCTGCTGCCCCTGTGTAAGACAGGGGAGATTAAATCAGGACCATCCTGCACCACACCCTCCCTACATGGATCCTGTACTCCAATTGCAGCATGCGAGGAGGCCTGGGGGATAGGAGCACTCACAGTCGCGGCAGGGTTACTTTCAGGTACCGCTATTTGTGAGGACTGTACTAATGGATTTAACCTTAAACTAGTCTTAGTAGTCCCCACCATGCACTGCCCACTACTGGCACTGTCCCCAATCCTCACACTATTAGTAGTTTTAACTTCTACACCTTCAATTTGATCAAGTCTTTTTTCAATGGAGATCAGTCTTTTATAAACAGGGATACAGATTCTGTTAACTAACAGTTCAATTTTATCCCATATAGCCTGTGTCAGGTCAGACGGGATATCTATCCCTGAAAGCACTGCTTGATCTACCTCAGCCATCATTGGAGACGGAGTCTCAGCACTATTATCTAAAGACACCAATATACCACCAGAAGATTCGGCTATAGCATTTGGCTTCTGGGTTTTTGCCTTCCTGCCCTTCTGGGCCATATTCCCACGCTTCCTCTTAGTTACTGGCAATGGGTGCACTGGTTTTACACCACGTTTAAGACGAGTCCTCGCATTTCTCTCCATAGGGTCAGGCGAGATACTACCGACTGGGCCAGGGATAGTGATAGGAATGACAGAAGTACTGGTAGACGAAATGGGAGACACCGCCCCAGCTAAAAGACCCATTGAGGACCTTCTATTGGCCACAATATCCAATGACAATCTTTTTTCAGTGCGGTCAATTTCATAGGCCAGAATTGAGGAAGCACCTCCCTTTCACAAAGTACACCATTGCGCCTTCTATTTTTGGACATGGGAGTTAGAAAGGTAGCCCTAATGTCCCCCATGGTCCATGCTATTCAGACTAAGGTCATGGGCTACCCCAGTGCTCGCCCAGTATGCTGCTGCCTTACAAGACATCATTAAGTTAGATAGATTTCAAACAACCCTCTGGTTGACCTCAACCCAAAAAAGTGTCAGTTTATTTAGGATTTGAGGATATTTGGCACCACCCTACTCACCATGAATACCCTCCAAGGAGACACTAAAACATAGTATTGGACATTTATGCTGCCGAGGGAGGAGCAAAATGTTGCAGGCACTTCACTGACGGGGGAGTTTTTTATGTTTAAATTGGTGTATGGCCTAGAGAAGTACTAGTACTTAATTATGGGGCCTTTAGACACAATCACTTTAAAGTAGGGACGCTCCATCTGAAATCATTCACTTCAAAATGGTTGGAATCTGTCTGTGGGAATTGCCTTTTCTGTCTTGATCAAAACAAGTCTTTACCACATGTGCATGCTTGTCTTCTGTCCAGTCACACTCTGCATGGCTGTCACCCATTTGCAGATAACTGGGCACATCTAGCCACTGCACTACTTTAAGGGTATTGAGATCGGACCCTTCCATACTGTATACCTGTGCAGTAGCAACATTTTTGGGGCTGATGTGGGCGAAGAGAAGAACAGTCATAAAATGATTATGTCTTTAATATTGACTTTAGGATAGTGATGCACTGGTACTGGTTTTATCAATTTTTGAATGTCATGGTGTTTTTAACAGATTGGGTGTTCTGCTGTTGATATTAACTTGGCATTCTAACACTTCCTCATTAAAAATGTAAAAATGTGTTGCACTTTTCTTTTACCTATATATTTATTTTATTTTATCAAACTTGTATAGCTTTTCCAAAATAGAGTTATATTTGACTTGAAAAGTCAGGATTACAACTGAGGTGATCTCTCACAAAGAAGTGACTGGTAACCTTATCACTGACAGAAATTATGTAATACCGTGGATTATTTGAGATTTTGCAGTGAGTATTGATCACTTCGTATTTCCTGCTTGATGAAAAAACAGAGCAAAGGCAGAGGATCTGGCATTACATCATAATGCTGACTTTGCAACTGGGAACCAGCTGCGGGTATTGGCATCAGGGCACACCCTCCTGTGATTCTAGGCAAATCTCTTAATCTACCAGTGCAACCTCCCCCCCCCCAAAAAAATGTAATTGGGTAATACAGCTAGTGCTAGTGCTCAGATGGAGTTTACGCTACTTAAAACTGCCAGAATTAAAAAAAAAAAAAAAAAAACGTCATTGGAAGTGGTTTACAACTGCAATATCAGTAATTGATGCCTGGCTGTAACTTAAGGTCTATAAAATACATTGGAATACCCTCAGTTACCAGATGATTTTCATGTCTGAGCATCATCTCAAGTCTCTTGTTTCATGCGTTTTGTCTTTGGCATTCTGATAAAAGTTTTCAGGATAATGATTTGCACAGAAACCTACATAATTTATTTTTACGGAGGTAGGTTTGTTTTTGCTCGAATATAAAGGCTCTAAGCTACATTATGGGAAGTTTTACCAACAGCACTTCATGGTTGATGGGGGATGGGCCACGTAACACCTGGATATCTTTGGTGAGCTTACTGCTCACAGAAGGTGACCAGTTATAATACTAAGGAAAGGACTACTCGAGGACTTGGTGAATATGTTTTCTCAAATGGCTGGTGAGAACAAATGAAAGTTGAGATAATGTATATTGTAGGTGGTACCAATTGCACATTGCAATGCAGAAAAGAAAAGACAATTAAACAAAGTGGAATCTGTTTATCATTAAACCGTTTGAGAACTCTCTCTTTTGATATCCCAGGATGAGAAAGTTAAGGGCAGGTGTAGGAAGGTAGGATCTTTTTGCATGTGTACCCCGACTTTTTGCCTGGTGCTGTACTGGTTTTTGTCTAGTCTGACTGGAATCCTGCCAATCAGGACCCCAGTCTGTCTGCTTTCTCCCTAAATTGATTGTATTGAGTACTTAGGTACACTCCAGATTGAATACTGGGGTACCCTTGTCAGTACCTATTATATGGTACATATGTACAAAGGGCAGAGGCAACCGCAGAGGCCTACCATGGGCTAAAGCATGTATTATGCCACCCACGCAAAATGGAACTACAGGCCTGCCATTGCAGCCTGTGTAAGTTGGTGCATGCACCACTTACTTGAGATATAGGTTTACTCTATCTAAGGGTCACTACACTTAAAACCTATAAGTCACCCCTATAGCAGGCCTTAACAATGCTAAAGGCAGTGTGCTTGGTTCTAGGTGGGAGGGTGCCAATGCATGAGCAGGATACCCCTGCAGCCTACAAAGTCCATTCTTCCCGGTTGTTAGTGCTGCAGCCATTTACGACTATAGAGTGGCATTAGGTCGAACAAGTAATGACCAACTCTAAAATGGCTGAAAGTAACCCTATTGTGTTTGGTGTCAAACATCATGGAATCATACCCCCACACTGGTAACCGGTGTAGGAAGTATGATTCCACGCCTCAGAACCGAGCTTTGTGAGGTCCCTGGTGTTCCTGGTACCAGCCTTCTAGTCCCAGGCAGCCCAAAAGGGTTGCTGCCGACCAGAGCCACATTTCTGCCCTCCTTCTGCTGAGCCAAGCTCGAGCAGGGGAAGGCCGAACAATAGGCATCCTGTCACAGGGAGGTGTGGCCACCTTCCATACAGAATTTAGTGTATTAGGCCTGGGTGGGTGCGCTTGCCAGCGACCGATAGTCTGCATGAGGGGCACATTTGGTGTTCCTGTGCATAGTCCAGTTCAAACCAGTCCTGGGAGCCATTGGCTCATGCTCTGGTGCAAAACTGGACAAAGAACATGGGAGTGACCTCCCCACTGCCCAAACCCTCCCCTGAGGGTCCCCTGAATCTGTCCAACCCTCTCCCTTGGGTATTTAAGGGTTTACCTCGCTGTAGGACCCTAGATTCGATGTGGACAAGATTCTGATCAAGAAACCACTGAACTTCGACCGTCTGGACACCCTGGACTTCGCTGGACTTCGTTTGGGCCTGACTTCGTCTCCCTCTCCATCCAAAGCATTGTCTGTGCCCATGCACCATACAGGCTCCGTGCAGGACCTGTGGAGTATCAAGGACAACTGAAGACATCTTCCTTGGAGTGAAGGATTCACTCCCCTGCAACCGCAGGCACCACATCTCAACTGACTGGTGTGCTGCTCCTGAGCTCCTATGGACTCTGAAGGCTCCAGCAACACAGGCAGTGGGTTTTCAAGTCCCACTAGGCCCGAGCTGCCCTCCTACCAAGTTTGAGGTCAGAATCCCTCGTGGGGGCTGCAGTATCTGTACCCCTGTGCACCGTGTACTTTTAAAAGTGCATATGCTTGTTGGCATTTCCAATGCAAGTGCAATGGGCTCCGAGTAGCCCCAACCACTGGCACCATTTCCACCAAAGAACATTGGCCTTCTCACACCGAGTGCTCCGTTGGCTGTTGCTTTGCAAAACTGCTCGTGGTCCCCTTGTGATTCCTGTGCCTCCAGCCTGCAGGTCCTCTTGAGGGTCAACACTGCTTTTCTTGGGTTCCCCTGGTTGCTCCAGGCCTGCCCTGACATCCCTGTATTTGGTAGGTCTCCTGGACCTTGCTGGTCCAAACAGTAACCACCCTTGACCTTCTGCGTGGGTTGCCACTGCCAAGGCTTGTTGGTGCTTTGGCTGGACACCGACCCCTCAGCACTCGACATACCTTGTAGGACAGCTCGTATCCAGCTCCTGTTTGTCCTCAACATCTCCTGGTCCCTGGGGCTGCAGAGTTAAGGACCCCCTCAACGCACCTGAAGCACCCGACATCAGTGGGCATTCGTCTAGCCAATGCCACTTCAGGCGTATGCACCCGGCTTCCCTGGGATAGGTAACTCTGGTACAACAGTATCTATGGGTGGGGTGGCTCTCCAACCTCCTAAGTTCCACAGGGTTTATTTGAAGTCCACTTAGTAGGGTCCTTAAACTCTAAAACTTCAACCGCGACTTCCCCATAGAATTGTACGGAGCACGCGGTCGTATTCCCACACTGCACCCGTCCTCCGTGGGGTCCCTACTTACTCACCTTGGGTGGTTCCCCGGGGTCCCAGCAATTCTACGTACTCTAGACGCTGTCTCGACTCAAGTTGTGGTTCTTATCCCACTATTTTAGTATATCGTCTGGTCTCCCCTTGGAGCCCACTGTGTGTTAGTGCTATTCACTATTATTTACTATTGTGTCTTTGCTACAGTATTGTGTGCTTTGTGATTATCTGTGTGTGGCAGATACCTTATTGTACTAGAGAGTGTTATATTATTAAATACATGTTTTTATAACTACTGTGTGGTTCTCCTTTCATTTAAGCAATACTATATGGCTGCATTCTGGTAAAACAAGCTGCTTAACATTCCTTCAAGACTAAGCCTGAAGGCTGCTCTCCACAGCTACCACTTGGATAGCTTTCTAAGGTTATCTTTGACCTCTTACATCACCATAAGGGTTGTTTGGACTGGTGCAAGGTGCCCACTTTCATTAGTGGACAGCATATACCTGGCCAACTTCTCACAGCAGGGAAAGCACAGTGCATGCCCCAGTGTGAGAGTCAGACCCTGACTGAGTTCCAGTCTGTCCCCAGCAATGCCTGCTTTCTCAGCCTTCCAGTCTCTAGTCCCTCTCTCTCCAGCAGTGGTTGCTCTCACTCTCTCCATTCTCTGCTGTCCTGGACATTCTTTTTTCAGCAGTCATTGCTCTCCCTCTTCCTCCCCAAATTCTCGCCTACTAACCTCCTGCTCTAATCCCATTCCTCCCTTTGACCCCTCTCTCCACATCGGCGCATGCTCTCTCACTATCCCTCCCCCTGCCCGCTCATTTCTCAGTATTGCGTTCTCTTAACCCCTCTCCTCTCAGCAGTGCTTTCTTTCTATCCTGTCCCTTCTCCTGGGCACTCCTTTCTCTAAAGTTTTTCTCTGCTTTGTAAAAGAGGGTGTTCCACTTTTTTCTGGTGAGACTGACCACAGCAGCATCCCAGATCTTGGTGTCGCATATCTACTAGATGAAAGTTATATGACTGTTGTGGGAAACTGGGTTGCTGGTTGAGGGGAAGGGAGGTGAGCCCTTCTGAAGGAACAGTCAAAATACCTGTCAGAGTGAACCTTAAAAGGTACTAACTTAATCTGTTTTAATCCACTGGTAGCTTGTCACAAAAGCAGTTAGGCTTAACTTCGAGGCAATATGTAAAGTATTTATGCAGTATACAAACAGTAATAAAGTGAAACACAACATAAGAAAAATCCCAACCCAATTTAGAAAAATAAGATACATTTTAATAAATGTAATAACACCAAAACAAATCCAATCAGTACAACTGAAGTTATGATTTTTAAAAAGTTTTCAGTAAAATCTAGAGCCTAAAAGATCACTGTTTTTTGGTTGCGCAAGACCGGTACAACGTCAAAAGTTACGGTTTACTGCAGTGCTGCACAAGTCAGATACAAAAGGGGTATTAGGCCTGGTCTTGGCTTACCTTTGGACTGAGAAGAAATTTAGAAGAAAGGAAGAAGGAGAAGGTAGAGCTCAAAAGGCAAGGCAGCAGGCTGTGCCCAAAGAGGATTCATCATCGCTGGGGAGTGCTGGACAGAGTCTTGGTGTAGCAAATGCCAATGGCAGGAAAAGCTCTGAGCAGAAAAAGCAGATTTTTCAGGCTGATGTTATGTTATGTTATGTTACGGTTATTTATTGTGCGCACAGATACTCCAGCCAAGGAGCGTCCTGGCGCAGAGACAAGGTAGCACGTAACATACCACAGGCTAAAAACAGACACTAAAAGAGAGCTAAAACAGGAAGGTTTTTATAGCCTTCCGAAAGGTCAAAAGGTCCTTTAACATGCGAATCTCAACAGGCAGGGAGTTCCATGCTGACGCAGCCATAACCCTGAACGAGCGGCCTCCCATGCGGCTAAGCCTGAATCTGGGAACCACCGCAAGGGCCAGACCCTGAGAGCGAAGGCTGCGGGCAGGAACATAAAACGATAGACAACTCGACAAGATCTCCGGGCCTGTACCTCGCAAGATTTTAAAAGCAAGACACAATACCTTAAAGAGGATGCGCTTCCTAACCGGAAGCCAGTGTAGGGAGCGGAGGACACCTGTCACCGAGCAGAATCTGGGCAGGCCCACGATCGCCCTTGCCGCAGCATTCTGAACCCGTTGTAAACGGGCTAGTTCAGACTGATTAGCCCCAGCCAGGAGAGAACTGGCGTAATCCAGGCGAGAGATGATAGTAGCCTGGATCACCAGTTGCCTGGTCGGGGCATCAAAGAACTTGAGAACAGGTCTCAAGCCCCTCAGAAGACCGAAACAACAGGCCGCGGTTTTTTTAGTGTGGCCGACAAAGGAGAGGCCCGCATCCAGCCATACCCCCAGATTTTTCACTTCCGATACCGGGATCGGAGTAGGTCCCAGCTCTGAGGGCCACCAGTGGTCGCCCCACAGCTCCACTCCCTTCCCGACGACCATCACCTCTGTTTTAGTGGCGTTAAGCTGAAGGCAGTTGCCTGTCAGCCAACTAGCCACCGCCTTCAGTCCAGACTGAAACCTGGGGGCCTCAATCTCCGCATCCCCACTGAGAGTAACCGCCAGCTGAGTGTCGTCAGCATATGAGACTAAAGTAAGGCCCCACTGCCTAGCGACATCTGCCAGCGGTCTCACGTAAAGATTGAACAACGTGGGACTCAGCGAGGACCCTTGCGGAACCCCCATGGCCAGTGGTTGGTAGTTGGACTTGAAGGGAGGAATGGCAACACAGAAGGAGCGGTCATCTAAAAAGGAGCGGAACCATTGCAACACCCGACCGCCAATACCAGTCTCCTCGAGCCGACGCAGGAGGATGCTGTGATCTACCGTATCAAAGGCGGCGCTAAGATCTAGCAGAATAAGCGCCGCCGTTTGGCCAGCATCCAACATTGCCCGGAGATGTTCCACCATCACAAGTAACGCAGTTTCCGTACTGTGCCCAGCACGGAATCCGTTTTGTGAGGGGTCGAGGGCATTGGTCCGAGTCAAATGTTCGGACAAGGCCAGGTTAACATGGGCCTCCGTGATCTTGGCTGGCCAGGGCAACAACGAGATGGGGCGATAGCTCTCAGGCTTAGAAGGGTCCAGGGTGGGCTTTTTAATAATCGGGGACACCACAGCTTGTTTCCACTTAGATGGAACAATTCCCGTTTCCAAGGACAGGTTGACCAAGGAGCATACGGCTGTACGCCCCATAAAGGCTTGATCTCGGAAGAGAGTAGGCCTTACTGGATCAGATGGGGACCCAGATTTGACTTGCAACGCAAGTTTATCAAAACCATCCGAGGTAAGGGGGGGAAAAACAAGCAGGGTAGTCTGGTGATGGACCCCAATTATACTTTCCTCAGTGGACCCTATGCTAGGGAATGTCCTATATATAGCTTGGAACTTCCCCAAGAAGTAAGATGCAAGGGATTCACAATGGGAAAGGGAGCTTACGGTCGTAGAGGTAGTCCGCTTTGCTGTAAGATCTTTTACGGCCTTAAAGATAGCTTTTGACGGATTCGGGCTGTTCCGGAATTCGATGGCATAAAAAGCCGCACGGGCTCGGCAGATAGCTCGATGGTAGAGCTTAACGGACTTGGCGTATGCAGCTTTTAACTCAGCCCCATAGGTTTTCCTCCAAGCCCTCTCTGCTCGTCTACAGGCTCCCTTTAGGGCCCGGAGAGTGCCATCGTACCAGGGACTCGACTCTCTGGAATTGATTTTAGTTGACACAATAGGTACCAGAGAGTCCAAGGCCCTAGTTATCCAAGAACAGAAGAGGTCATACCCCCTTTCCACATCCGTCAAAGGGCCCAGCGGCTCCTCTAATAGAAGACGATGTAAGTCCTCTAACCGAAGCTTTTTCCATGCCCTCTTCAGAACCCTTCTGGCCGTAGAGATGAAAGGAGTGGCCGAGACCGGGCAAAGGACGGACACCAAGAAGTGGTCCGTCCATTCCACCGGAGAGACAGAAATAATTTGAATCCCCGCCAGATTGGAAAACAGGGGATCCAAAATATGCCCCCCCGGATGAGTAGGCTGGGATACCATCTGGGGAAGTTGAAAGGCCTCAAGGTCAGAAGAGATGGAGCGCACTGTCAGGCCAGAGAGAGTATCAAAATGTAGGTTTAGATCACCCAAGATAGAAAAGTTGGCACAGTCAGCGACCAAAGGGCCAACAGTGTCGGGGAAAGCACTTCTAAACGCTACATCACTGCCGGGTGGGCGATAAACGACCATCCCGGACAGGGTAAACTCGGGGCTGACAGAGACCTTGAACATGGCACTTTCACACCCAGCGATGTTTAGGGCACCCCAGACGCACGGGTAGATAGATTTTACCACTAACGCGATACCTCCACCCCTAGACAGCCTATTCAGAGTGTACATAGAATAGCCGGGTGGGCAGGCTAGATTAGTAATAGCGGTATCAGCGTCCTGTAGCCATGTTTCCGTCATGGCAAATACGTCTGGGGCTTCCTCCTCAATGAGGTCATAAATCTGCTGATGGTGTTTCAGCGCAGACCTGACGTTTAAATTCAAGATCTTCAGAGTGGTAAGAGTGCCTGTAGTACGGCGGGTCTCCGAGGAAATAAACCCTGGGAGAAATTGCGGAGAGTCGAGAGCCCACTCATTACAGGGGCAATGATATGGGCCACGCAATGGGTGGACCGGTGGAAGGGTGCAACAGCGACTTACCTGGCCGATGGCAAACAGGCGATCCCGCGTGTACGTCAGCATGGCTGACCCAAGAAGGAATAGTGGTCCTGACACAAAGTACCGCGACGTCCAGCGTGTCCTTAGCGCGGACGGGCGCAGACGGGCAGGACTCTGGCACGACTCCGGCCACGCGAGGACACGCCCGCTGCGCGATCCCGCTGCGCTAGGGGAGGAGCGTTAAATGCCCGTTCCCATCTGGCGCATGCGCAGTAAGCGCTGTAAGCCTGATCCTCGCCCCCAACCCAAGATGTCTGCCACCCCGGAACCCGGAACCAGCCCGCCAAACGGCGGTGAGGGACACAAATTATTGTGCGTGTGAGGGGGAGATGCAGCGCGAGACCGAGAACCTAAGGGAAAAGAAAAACAGGTAAAATATTAAAATTTGCGCAGCAGCGCCGTAAAGCTCCTACTACACGCTCCTTGTCAGGATGAGTTTGTCATTGTTGATGGGGAGCTGGTCGACATTGAGCCCAGTGAAGACTTTTTCCGTTCAACTTAGACAACCTTTTGGGAGTCGAAAACCTCCAGAGGGCTCCACAAGGCCAGATGCCATCACTGAGAGGTACCGGTGAACATGATTTGCTGCTGTGGTGAAGACCTTAGCTGGAGCTACTGCAAAGTCAGACCAACTGCAATGCACCTTTGGTAGATCAAATGGCAGGTAGGTTACAGTCTTCTGTTGGTTCTTCTGGCACTTTTTGGTGAACGTTTTTTGAAGTCCAAAGATTTAAGGGTAGGTGGGAGCAGCACCTATAACACCACTTCCAAAGGTGCAGGATAGGGGGGGGGGGCAGCATTTGGAGGCTGTAAGGACTAACTCCAGCAGAGTGACCAGGTGCAGGGTTCAAGGTCTCTGGAGGTTGTTATTCTCCTGTATCTTATACAGGAGGCCAGCCAGTTATCCCTTAGAGTCACACCTGTTGGTCCTGCTTTCAAGGAGATGGTCCAGTTCTCTACTATCAGAAAGGTTGGGCTCTAGAAGCAGGGCAATCTTCTGGGGAGCAAAGTGGGTCTCAACCGGCAGGGCAGTCCCCTGGGGACCAATGCAGGCCTCAAGCAGCAGAGCAGTACTCTGGAGGTCCATGAAATCCTTCTGAAGTCTTCCACGGGTTCAGAAACGTACTGAAAAGATGAACCAATGTTCTAATAGTTATACCTGGTGCCGGCTTTTAAAGTGGAGGCATTTCCTATGTTACCCATACATCTGGTTCCAAGGCTCTAAGAATTGTGTGTGTATGTTGGAGGCAGTCCTTTTGAAGTATAGGTGGGGCAGGGAACAGCTCGACCCCCAGCAATCCCAGCAGCAAGGCACAACCTGCCAACACCTAATCCCTTTTTGTCTCACTCGGAGGAATATATAAAGATAAACAGCTAAACTACTCACAGTCTTGTGACCCAGTACACTGGCAGAAGGCACCAAATGGTCAGGACAAGAAAATGTCATCTTTCAAAAAGTGGCAGTCTGAATTTTAACTTAAAATCAAACGTTACCATTAAAGAGGAGGTTAAGTTACAATTCGTTTGTGTCCAAATTTTACATCATTATCTGTTCCCAATCGAAAGTTAACATGTAAATGTAATACAGTCAAACAATGTTATCCAATGGGAGAGACAGGCCTAATAGTAGTAAAAAATGAATTTAGGAGTTTTTTCCCTACCAGGACATGCAAACTTAAAAACACATGCCCTACTTTTTATTAACAATGCACTGTTTGTTTTTTTGGGACTATACAAGGAAGGCAATATGTTTTAAAAAAGAAGGTTTAGGCCTGGCAAAACGTGTATTTTTCCAGGTCGGATTGGCAGTTGAAAACTGCAATGGCTGGCTAGATATGTGTTTTAAAGTACTGCTGTAGTGGGTGGCACAAGGAGTGCTGCAGGCCCACTAATAGCATCTTGGGATAGATTTCTCAAAATGTTATGCAACGCAGTGGAGCAAGACACCTTGCAGTGCTGCCTGGCAGGTAGGCGACAGGAATGCACCATTTTTAACATTATATTGCGCATTCCTGTTCTTTCCTTGCGCTGGTGCACTTGTGGCTGCCTAGCACAAATGCAGATACTCTTGTACCATTGTGCAAAGGGGCCTGCCCAGCAATCAAGATTGTTTTTGTGCAGGAGGGAACATCTTCCTGCATAAAAACAATACTGTGAGGCTTATTCCAGATTTACCAAGTCACTCAGGGTCACCAAGCTGACCTTGCATGGCATCATAAATCTTAGTGTAGGTTTTGCTTCACCCTGTGTCCCATTGTGTGGCTCTAGGATGACGCAAAACCTTTCATAAATATGCCCCTTAATATACAGGTATCTAGTACCATATACTCAGAGCCAAAGTGGGCACAAGGCATTTCCCCAGTTGGCCACCAGGATGGGGGCCGGTATTGGACCCCTGGGAGGCCGTTTTTGTTACCGGGGGCTGGATTCGCATTATCAGCCCCCTGTAACAAAAGTGACCGAAACCGGCATTGGAAAACAGTTCAGCCTCCCTCCCTGGGGGACTGGCCAAGCTGTTTGCCAGGACCGGTTTCCGTTCACTGTCCGGCCGTACATATACTAGGGACTTAGAAATAAATTAAATTTACCAATCAGATGCATGGTGTTTCATGGAGAAATCACAAGCATTTTAACACTGGATGGAAGTAGTAAAGTTGGGAGTCCTAACGCCAACAAAAAAACAAATTAAGGAAACATAAGGGATAAAGCAAAAAGTTTGGGAGTGACCCTACAAAGAGGGCCATGTCCAACAGATACCTTGATTGAGAGAGGACTTCAGTGAAGTCATTAGGCAGCTGACCATACTTGCTTTCTCAATGCGCAAGGGCAAAGGTCTAGCAGAGGACCAGATTTCATTCTCAAAATAAGTTTGGTTAGAGTCTCAACGTCAACTGGATGAAATTCTGATAGTAATAACAGGACAGATCAAGCTTTAAATTCACTTAAAAAAAATCTTTTTCAATCCCACTTCTGATGCCATTGATTTTTCATCCTGTTGCTTGAAGAGCACCCTAGCAGTAGCTTGTAAGAAATTGAGTTACTGAATGAGTGGGGGGTTAAACCCTTCTCAAGCAGCAACCACAATTCTTCTCAGGGTGAAGTCACACGCAAACCCTAAATTAACCTGCCGCAATAGCTTCAGCCCCGGAGGAGGGGCCATGACACCTGGATTTGCGGCAGAATGCCACAAAAAGCATTGAGGCTTCCCGCTGTGCTGGAACACCGTAACCTGTCGCACTAGCTCCAGCCCCGGAGGAAGGGCCGTGACACCTGGATTTGGCTCCGGAGCACCCCAAAATACATCTGGGCTTTCCGCTGCACGGAAAATACGCACGCTCGGCCCGGGCAAACACCCTGCCAAGACGGGCCTGTCTTTGCCCGGGTGAGGCTGGGCTGGGCCACCCTCCCGAGACTTGACCTTGGATATCCCAGGTGCATGAACAAGGGCACATTTTGAGCTTTTTGCCCTTCCATCTTCTTCTGCTTGGTCGCTCCTTACATTTTGAACTGTGTTACTTGCTGTATTCAATCATGGGCAAAAAGAAAGGGTCGCCCGGTGCTACTAGTGCGCTGCCACCACCTTGTACTCGCTCTAAACATTGACAAATATTTAACTCGGGCTGTGGATATGGTCACTAATGAAATAAGACTGGTAGAACGACACCTCTCCCTTACACCTGAGTGAGGAGCTTGCCCTAGTGTTTACCTCCGCTCCGGCCTAGTACTCAAAGTCTACCTGAACTTGCCCGGTTGAGTACACCTAGTACTTCGGCTTCAAGCCCGCCTGCTGGCTTACCTGGAGATGTTCTACCAGGGAAGAGAGGGCTGTCTACCAGCGTTATGATGGCCTGCCCGGAGAGGGGTGGTGGGTGCCTCCAGCAATAGGAAAGGGAGTTGAGTCCATTACAATTGAGCGTAGGCCTACTGGCATGGTGGATAGCGATCAACACTGTGAGTTTGATCCAGAGAGCCTCCCAAAACCTAAGCGTAGAAGGACATATGTTAAAATTACAAAAATAAATATCCCCTGCTAAAGTTAAAATGGCCCCCCAAAATAGGCCCTGCAATGAGGAGGTACCTGTGCCAGCATCTGCTGCCGCCGAGGACATCTCGGCCCAGCTTACTTGTCACATAGGCGAGCTATTGGATGTGAAACTGTGCCCCATTATTGATCGCTTGGACTAATTGGAAGCCAAAATAGTAACACAACCAGCCTTCAGGGCATTCACGTGTTCTCAGGAGACTCAGTGCACCCCCATTCCCCATATAAATCAGTCTTCCAATCTTAGGGGTGGAGGGGCAGCTGATAACCAAGTCCTTGACTTTGACACTGGCCCGGTTCTTATCAGAACATCCAGGAACAATTAAGCACACCTCATCAGGGATAAGCAAGCTGTCCAGCCACCAGTAGCATGTGATTCCAGCATGAACACGCTTCCTGTAATTGACTTACCTCCCGCCTCTGCCCCCTATGCTATTGTTCTGGCGAATGTTCCCAGACTCACAGTTGGCAGCCTGGAAAATACAAAGGAACTTAGAGGCCTTTTGGAAAGCTGCGCATTCTGTTTTATCTCCTCCATCACAGGAAGATAAAGTTACGGTTCACAGCCCGGGGGAGGCTTGCCTGGTGCATTTTTCTCAGATGTACTCCTCTGACGGTGGGGCCGACGATGTATTTCAGTCACCCGTCCCACTGGTGTTAAACCTGGAGTTTAATGAGGACGAGGTCCTGAAAGCAATTGTTGATGGTAGGTGTAAGAAGGCTCCAGGACCCGATGGTGTCCAGCTTGATCTGTTTAGGGAGGACCAGTAGTTCTGGACTCCTGTCCTCAGCTCTGTATTCAACTCTGTTTGTAGCTTAGGGGTGCCCAGGTCTTGGCGTTCATCTACAATAGTACCTATCTTTAAAAAAGGTAATGTGCACAACGTTAAATGTTATAGCCCAATATCCCTCCTGGACTCCACAGCCAAAATTATTGGAAGATTAGTCCTAGATCGCTTACTCAACTGGACTAATAAAAATAGAATACTTGCCCCGTATCAGTATGGGTTCAGAAAAGGGCTTGGGACTATTGAGCAGTGCCTCAACCTTCACTTCATTGTGGCCAAATATAAGTATGCTAAAGGGGTAAACAGCCTTTAGTGCGCGGCTGCTAGTGCGCATACCATTACTTCCCAAGCGTTACTGCGCTTGTGATGTTACAACGCTTACCATAAGAACGCAAGTTGTTACATCGCAAGCGTTGTTACAACACATGCGTTGTAATGGTATGCGCTATCCACATCGTTGTTTGGAAGGCGCTTCCGTTTCCAAACAATGACGTGCAGATCTGACGTTGCTGGAAGCTGGAGAAGAGAGGAACCACAGAGGAGGGAGAGGTAAGTGTAGATCTTCTGGGTCGGTCAGTGGTAGTCTTTTAGGCTGTAGGGTTTTGGTTGAGTAGTGTAGAGTAGTGTATTTGAGTTTAGGTAGGGTAGTGTCGGGGGTCATGAAGGGTAGTGTTGGGGAGTAGTGATGTGGTGTTTGTGTAGTGTAGGCTAGTGTTTTAGGGTTTAGGGTAGTGTCGGAGGGTCGTGCAGGGCAGTGTTTCAGTGTAGGGACCTGACTGGGGGCAGGGGCAGGGTCATGCTGGGGCTAGTATTTTAGGGTTTAGGGTAGTGATGTGGTGTTTGTGTAGTGTATGGTAGTGTTTTAGGGTTTAGGGTAGTGTCGGGGGGGGTAATGCAGGGTAGTGTTTTAATGTAGGGAACGGACTCGGGGTAGGGGCAGAGTCATGCTGGGGGTAGTGTTTTAGGGTTTAGAGTAGTGTTGGGGTGTCGTACAGGGTAGTGTTTGGGTGTAGGGACAGGACTGGGGGTCAGGGGAGGGTTGTGCAGGGGGTAGTGTTTTAGGGTTTAGGGTAGTGTTGTGGTGTTTGTGTCGTGTAGGGTAGTGTTTTAGGGTTTAGGGTAGTGTTGGGGTGTTGTGCAGGGTAGTGTTGTAGTGTAGAGAGAGGACTGGGGGAAGGGTGAGGGTCGTGCAGGGGGTCGTGTTTTAGGGTTTAGGGTAGTGCCGGCGGGGGGGGTTGTGAAGTGTAGTGTTAGAGTGTATGGGCCAGGCAGGGGGAAGGGGTAGGGTCGTGTAGGGGGTATTGTATTAGGGTTTAGGGTAGTGTAGTGGTGTTTAAGTTGTGTAAGGTAGTGTAATGTAAGCATGATTTTAGTGCAATGTTTTTAATTAGTATAAACCATAGTACATTTATAACTATTTGCGTTATAATTGCATGAGCAGTTAAAACTTGCGAAGTAATGGTTTATGCTAAGTAAAAACATTGCACTAAAATCATGCGAAGTATCGACATACATTCTGCTAAAGCAGTCTCCACACAGTTGGCGTTAATAGACCTGTCAAGAGCCATTGACTACGTATCTAGAACAAAGCTGTGGTCTATTTTAGAGAATATGGGTGTCAACGAGGGGGGAGTTTCATTTTTAAGACTTCTTCACCATGATCTTATGGCAACAGTTAGGTATGCTAGTGCTAATTAATGCACAGAATCGTTTAGTATTAAGCTAGGGGTGCGCCAAAGATGTGTGCTCGCCCCAATGCTTTTCCTCCTTTACACAAATGATCTGGAAAAAACTCTGGTATCCGTTGGGGCAGACATGCAGTGTGTGGAGATAAAGTCAGTTCCAGCACTTCTATATGCTGATTATGCGGTGCTCCTGGCAAGGACGGCCAACAGTATTATTTTTAGTTATGTCAGCTTCATGAAAGAGCTGGGCTTGGAGACAAATCTTTAAAAAACATTTACTATGGTCTGCGGACCCTGAAACACAAAAATGCACACCTTCAATATCGCTGGCTAAACATTAGACAGGCTTAGTTCCTTCCCTTACCTGGGTTTGGACTTTGATGATGGCTGTACTTGGACTACCTGTATCAAAAATAGGATAATGCGTTTTACTCAAGCTGTTGGTACCACTTCCTCGCTTGCCATGTCCATCGGCAAAAAACCCATTGCACCGATTCTAGAGATCTAAAATTGGAAATGCTTGCCAATCTTGACATATGGAATGGATATTTGGGGATATAGGGATGCCTTTGCAATGCAGACGGAAGAGAATAGATTTTGTTGCTGGTTACTAGGTGTCCCTCCCTCTACCCCGCATTTTCCCACTGCATTTGGAGTTAGGCTTGGGTTATGCTCAAGACACTATTAATGCCTTACCCTTGGCCCTTTGGTGTTTAATTTGGTACAAGAAAGAAGCCGAACTTAATCAGGCAGTCATCAGAGATTGCTTATCCTGTGAGCAAGGCTCGGCCATCCCGTGGTTAAAGAAAAGTGCGGGGATGTGCCCGCCTGTTTGAGCACCCTGACATAATCATGAAGAAAGATAGAAACTGGGTCCTGGACAGTTTTTTTAAGCATAAACAAGCAACTAGAGAACTAACAGAAGTGGCAAAACCTGCAGTCTGAGATTATTGCGTCATTCAAATGATTCAAACTACTGCCCCATACTTATTATACATGTTTAATGTGTATGAGAGAACAGTGCTGGCAAGGTTCAGGTTAGGCTCCTTCCTCTGGCTAATTTGTTTTCCCCTCGGCCAGCATTCTTCAGATTCTATTTGTACTTGTCCATGTGATGCGCATTCAAACCAAACTATCTTACACTTTGTCTTCTTTTGTCAATTTTATTTGCATAGACAAGGACATTTTTGTTGCCCTTATTACATAGATATACATTTTTGAACTGTAAAGCCGCCCTGTTTTACCTGCTGCAACTCAATGACCACTGTGTATGCCGCGCAGTTGCTAGCTTCTTGAAGTGTGTCTTAGCTGAAGGAGCATATTGTTTTGAAGAAATAGTTTCTATTTTCCATTTTAAAAAGTGTTGCGGGTCTTGTATTGTAAGGCGTACGTTTGTCCTTGGCATCTTACTTTTTACCCCTTTTATTGTCTTTTTAGTTTGGCTGTGCTTGGATTTAAAATGTAGCACTGTCACTTTACATACTGTAAATTATTTTATAATTTTTAGCTTTTTGTAACATATGTGTCTTATATTGAATGATTCTTTTTATTGTATGTATCTTTTATGATCTTCCTTCGGGAGATCGAATAAAGACGAATGGATAGATTGCACAGAGCAGTCAGGCTTACCTCAGAGGCAATGTGTAAAGTATTTGTGCAACACTTCAAACAGTAACAGAGTGAAAAGACTCCATAAAAGGATCCCACACCAGTTTGGAAAAATAGAGTACATTTTTATAAATAAAGGAAAATCAGGTTAACAAAAATCCAATCAATAGAACTGGAGATATGCAGGTTTTAAGATTTCAGCTAAAATAGCATCAAAAGTCAATAAGCGCCAACTGTTGATATCTGGTTGCGCCGGACTGGACAAAGTCACTATTTCAAGCCAACCCCGATGGAGCGTGGGCCGGCTACAGGGACCCAGCTAGGCCTGCTGAACAAAGTACCTTAAATCCTGGTTTGCACAGCATTGTGTGTTTCTGAGTCAGAGATGCATCGCCCAGCTGAAGGGATGCGTCGGTTCTGAGGTGCAGCAAGGCTGTGGTGCAAGGCCCTGCATGGTCACTGATGATACCATTGATGAGGACTTGCATGCAAATTCCATCTTCAAGGAAGCGTTGCACAGTTAGGGTAATGCCTCGGTACTGAGGAGCTAAGAGGCTGTGATTCTCCGCTCAGCATTGTATTCAAGGCTGCTGTCGATGAGAGATGAGAAGTCCAGCACCAAGAATGCATCTCACATTGGCAGTTCTGACGCGTCATTGGGCTGAGACGCAATGCAGCTCTTTGTCGCGGTACTGATCCAAGCAGCAGAGGCAAACATTGGTTCTGCTCAGAGTTGCGCTTAGAAGCAACGAAGATGCATCCATTCCACTGGATTCACAAAACCTGGCAGTGCACCTTAGGCCCACTTACAAGGGTCCAGGACTGAGGTGGCACCACTTGGCAGGGTATACTCACAAATGGCACATTCCAGGCATTGAGCTCAAGATTATTGGAACCTTCTGTCCCTGAGGCCTAAGTCAGGATGACTGCTAAGTAGCCGATTCAGTCACTTTGGGGTCCTGGGTTCAACAGTTGCAAAGCCAGTCCTTCTCACTCAGGCAAGATGCTAGCAGGTCAGCACAGCAAGGCAGTAGTCCTTCTTCCTGGCAGAGTATCCACAGTTCCAGAAGTGTACTGAAGAGTTGATGTCTGAGGTCCCTTGACCCTGGACCCCGGTTCTGGGTAGGCCGCTCCCCACTCCGCTGCTCATCTTGTGCCACCGCTGCTAGCGCCTTGCTACTACCGTCGCCCCCTGGTACACTGTTGATTATTGTTAGTGTTATCATGCCTCGTCTCCTTTTTACCGTTTTATTTACTGTTTCACTGTTTTTTTCCTCCCCCTGGTAAACTGCTGTAAACCCTGTTGTGTTTTTACGTGCTTCTCTCCTTTTTTTCCACCCTTTCCCGCTGTGCCCACTCCCGTCGCTTTTCCCGCCGCTGTCTCCCCTGCGGCTTCGCTCCTCAGCTCCCATACGCTGCCCCGCTCCCACCTCCCAGCTACTCCTCCCTCCCTAACCCCCTCATATGGACGCCGCAGGCGTGCCAATGGTGCGCCTAAGACAAGCCCGTCTGCACCCGTCCGCGCCCAGCGCCAAGACCCCTGGCCCCCGCGAACACTGCGACGCCCGCCTCCGCTACAACTCCAGCACCCTCCACCCACTCAACGCCGGACAATCACGCACCTGCTGCCTGGCCGCCCCGAAATGCACCCAAGAACCCTTCTCCTGCCGGAACTGCAGCTTCACCAGCATCCGGCCCGCCAACCCACCCACCGAAGAACCAAACCTCCTCAGATGCATCCTGCTCAACACCCGCTCCGCCCGCAAACACGCCGTCGAACTGTGGGAAATACTCAACACCAACGCCCCAGACGTCGCCTTCCTGGCGGAGACATGGCTGAACCCCTCCTCGGCACCCGACATCGCCATAGCCTTCCCGGAAGGCTACAAGATCACCCGCAAGGACCGCACCAACGGAATAGGAGGGGGAATTGCCATCATCCACAGAAACACTCTCAGAATCTCGACAGACGCCGACGACGCCCTCAGCACCGCCGAACACCTGCACTTCCAGATCCACATCGACCCCAACACCACCCTCAGAGGCACCCTCATCTACAGACCCCCCGGACCCCGACCGCAGTTCAGTGACTCCATCGCAGAATGCATCAGCACACACGCCCTCGCCTCCACGGACTACATCCTCCTCGGAGACCTGAACTTTCACCTCGAGAACAACAATGACCCCAACTCCTCCACCCTGATTGACAACCTCGGCAACCTCGGACTCCGACAACTCGTCACAACACCCACTCACTCCGCTGGCCACACGCTTGACCCCATCTTCTCAGCAAGCACCCACGTCTTCTTCGACCGCACCACCGAACTCCACTGGACAGACCACCGCTGCATCCACTTCACCTTCCGGAAACCCACCACACACCACCGCACCCAGCAGATGCCTCGCCGCAGCTGGGGCAAGATCACCCAGGACCAGCTAACCACCGCCCTCGCCCAGAGCCCACCAGCAGACCCGACCGACCCCGACGCAGCAGCCCGCAGCCTCAGACAATGGATCAACGACTGCGCCAAAACACCCTCACCCCGCTCAAGAAGTCCCCCAACACCCACACCAGCAGGAGAGCCAGCTGGTTCACCGAAGGCCTCCAAGCCTTCAAGCGAACCTGCCGAAAACTAGGAGAAAACTGGACCCGCGAAAGAACACTGGAAAGCTACACAGCCCACAGGAACGCCACCTGCCGTCACCACCAACTCATCAGATCCGCCAAAAGGACCGCCTTCAGAGACTGCATAGACAACAACGCACACAACAGCAAAGAGCTCTTCAGCATCGTGAAGAAACTCTCCAACCCCAGCTCCAACACCAACGATATCCCGGCGACACAAGACCTGTGCGACTCGCTGGCCACCTTCTTCCATCGCAAGATCACAGACATCCACGACAGCTTCAACGCCGTCACCACCCCGGCAACCACCGACACCCCCGCTCCCACGACCACCACCCGCACCAACCACCTGCTCGTCTGGACCAACATCAACGACGACGACACCATCAAGATCATGAACACCGTCCACTCCTGATCCCCGGAAGACCCCTGCCCACACCACACCTTCAACAAAGCCAGCAGCACCATCGCACCCCACCTCCGCAAAACCATCAACATCTCCTTCGAGACAGCGACCTTCCCGGAGAGCTGGAAGCATGCAGAGATCAAAGCCTTACTAAAGAAACCCAAGGCAGACCCCAAGGACCTCAAGAACCTCCCACCCATCTCCTTGCTCCCTTTCCTGGCGAAGGTCATCGAAAAGGCCATCAACAAACAACTGACCAGCTTCCTCGAAGAGAACAACATCTTGGACCCGTCCCAGTCTGGGTTCCGCAGCAACCACAGCACCGAAACTGCCCTCATCGCCACCACCGACGACATCAGGATCCTGCTCGACAATGGAGAAACCGCGGCCCTCATCCTCCTGGACCTGTCAGCCGTTTTCGACACAGTCTGCCACCGCACACTAAGAGCACGCCTCCACGACGTCGGAATCCAAGAGAAGGCCCTGGACTGGACCACCTCCTTCCTCTCCGGGAGAACCTAGAGTGTCCGCCTCCCCCCCTTCCGCTCCGAAGCCACCAAGATCATCTGCGGCGTACCCCAAGGCTCATCCCTCAGCCCAACGTTGTTCAACGTCTACATGGCATTGCTCGCCCACATCGCCCGACGCCACGACCTAAACATCACCTCTTACGCCGACGCCACCCAGCTGATCCGCTCACTCACCAAGGACCCCCACACCGCCAAAACCAACCTCCACAAAGGAATGAAGGCCGTCGCCGACTGGATGAGGAACAGCCGACTGAAGCTGAACTCAGATAAGATGGAAGTCCTCATCCTCGGTTCCACCCCCTCAGCCTGGGATGACTCCTGGTGGCCGTCAGCACTAGGAGCACCCCTTACACCCACCGACCATGCACAAAACCTAGGGGTCATCCTCGACTCCACACTCTCCATGACGAAGCAGGTCAACACCGTCTCCTCCTCCTGCTTCAACGCCCTCCGCATGCTTCGCAGGATCTTCAAGTGGATCCCCACCGAAACTAGAAGGACGGTCACCCAGGCCCTCGTCAGCAGTAGACTGGACTACGGCAACGCACTCTACGCAGGAGCCCCAGCCAAACTCCTGAAGCGGCTATAACGCATCCAGAATGCCTCCGCACGCCTGATCCTCAACATCCCCCACCGCAACCCCATCACACCCCACCTGAGAGACCTGCACTGGCTCCCCATCAACAAGAGGATAACATTCAAGCTCCTCACCCACGCACACAAGGCACTCCACGACACCAGACCAGCGTACCTCAACTGCCGACTCAGCCTCTACACCCCCACCCGCCAGCTTCGCTCCACAGACCGCGCCTTCGCCACTGTCCACCGTATCCGAAGAGTGACCACCGGCGGCAGATCATTCTCCCACCCCGCCGCCAAGACGTGGAACACCATCCCCATCCACCTACGGCAGACAGAAGACCTCCTAACCTTCAGGAGACTCCTCAAGACCTGGCTCTTCGAACAGTAGCAGCATTCCCCCCCCCTAGCGCCTTGAGACCCTCACGGGTATGTAGTGCACTTTACAAATGCTATGATTGATTGATTGATTGAGGTCCAGTATTTATATCCAGCTGAGCCTTTAAAGTGGGGAGGAACTTCTAGAGGTTTCCCTTTGAAGTCCCCAGGCATCCTGCCTTCCCTGCCCTGGCTCCAGACTAACTACTTGGGGTAAGCAGCCCTTTGAGTGGAGTCAGGACATGGCCTATTCAAGTGTAACTAGGGCTGCGTCCTATTGGGTGTGGTTATCTAGAAGGAACACACAAAGTCTATCAGTCTGCTACACCCAGTCATGTGACTAAGATAAATGTTACAGGCACCAAATGGCTAAGGCAGGAGGAAAAAGCCAACCTTCCAAAAGTGGTACTTTCAAAATTGTAAGCTAAAATCTGACTTCATCATAAGTTAGGATTTTTCAATACAGTTTCAAAGCCACCAAACACAAACTGGTAACCTGCTTCCATTTGGAAATTACAGCTTATTAAATGTAATAAAATAACACCAATGCTATCCTGTGGAAGAGGTATGCCTTGCAGTAGTGAAAAATGAATGTAAAATTTGTTGACTACCAGGATATGTAAATACTGCACCCTGCCCTCTGGGCCGTCCAAGGTCTACCCTGGGGGTGGCTTATATATATTAAACAGGAAAAAGGTTTATTTGCCAGGTTCAAATGAGCATACACATTCTGCGATGACAGACTTTAGACATGTTTAGAGGGCTACTTAAGTGGGTGTCACAATCAGTGCTGTAGGCCTACAAGTAGTATTTAATTTTTCAGACCATGAGCAAAGGTAGTCCCACTTTACAAGGGACTTAAAAGGATATTAATTATGCCAATTAGGGATAAGCCAATGTGACCATGTTTCAAGGAGTGAGCCCATGCACTTTAGCTCTGGTTAGCAGAGGTAAAGTGCTCAGAGTCCATGGAGGAGGAAAGCAAAATGTTTGGGGAAGACCACCCGAGGGCTGGCAGATCTATCATAGTATGTCACTTCAGAAGTAATCAGCATCTTATCCTTCTGAGCTAAATAGAGTGTGCATCAGAATGCTGGCCCGATGGGCCTGGCCAGCCATCCATCCTTCCAAGATTGATACAGTTTGTATCAGAGTCCTGGCACGAGAGGCCTAGTCAGCAACTTAGCCTTCTGAGCTCGATAAAGTGTGCATCAGAGTGCTGGCACGAGGGGCCTAGTCAGCATCTTATCCTCCTGAGCTTGATAGAGTGTGCATCAGAGTGCTGGTACGACAGATCTTGTCCGCCCTCCGCCCTTCCAAGGTTGATAGAGTGTGCATCAGAGTGCTGGCACGAAGGGCTATTCAGACCCCCTTCATTCTGAGGTGCATGAGTATTCTGGCAATCTTCTGCATGCTTACAACAGCAAGATTGTCTGCAGGAGGGATGACGGGACTTGCTAGCCTCCCACCCTTCCGAGCTTGATACATTGTGCATCAAAGTGGCGGCACGATGGGCCTAGTGAGCCTCCCATCCTTCCGAGTTCGATACAGTGTTCTGTGTCGTGATGACTACATAGATAGACAGATAGACAGACAGACAGACAGACAGACATACAGACAGATAGATTGCTAGATAGATTGTATTGTATTGTATTGTATTTATATAGCGCTTGTTAGAAGGAAAACAACTCGTACAATAAGGGCTCAAAGTAAAATAATACAAACATAGAAGACATGCCACCAAGCCTTTTAGGTCACGTGCACTGTTTTCATCATCCTGTTTAAGGACAGTCACTAACAATCATACCATTTCTTGCATTTGTAAATACATTACAATGAACAGATTTGGTGATTTATTTTAACAATATGCCCCGAGAAAATCAACATTCGTTCTCTTTTTGTTTTAACCCTGTATGAATTTGATGGCACCTCGGCTTTAGAGCAGAAAGGTGCATTTCCAACAGCAGCTTTGCTCGGTGCGCAGCTGCTTCTGCCTGCTAGAGCCGAGGCTCGCTTCTCCTGGGGTGGGCGGGGCAGCTGGAGGCTCGTCCGAGATTGCCAATAGGCAGGACCTCCGGAGTCTGCCGAAGGGCAGGGGATACCCGATCCCGTGGGGATACCACATATTATACAACACCGGCGTTATTTCAGTAATAGGTAAAAGCGTTCTGTGTCAGCTAACGTCCAATGTATAGTAAATGTATGTGAGCCACCACGGGGAGATTAGATGAGCAGCGCAAGTCAAAATGCAATCACATGCAACCCTAAATATAAATCTCCCACGTCCCGGAGTTCAACAGCCAACATAGAGTAAATATGTCAGGTTAACGCAAAAAAACAAAAACAAATCTGTGCTTGAAAATGTACTTCCCTTCGCTTATGTTCATTGTGTAAGATTGTGACATACAGGCGTTAGACGTGCAACATATGATAAATACGGGCAGCCATGTGCAGCATTGGTGATATGCCTCTGTCAGCGGCCTCCCACAGGGGGCCATTCCAAACGGGCGGCCCTTTAGTGCCATTTGGGCACAAACACCACCCTACTGGCTAAGGGTTGGACTCAGGGAAGGAGTCCTTCGCCTTGGCGCGCTAGGCTCGTCACTTCCAGCGCACAGAGGTCGGGGGAGGGTACTTATACCTCCACCCACCTCTCTGGCGTCCTCTTTGCGCCAGTCACGCCGTCTCTGTGACTGCCCTTGATGTCGGTGGACACGCCCCCGGGATCTCCAGGAGCTGTCTCTGGTGAGTGCTTTTCACCCCTGCCCCCTAGGCTAAGTGGCAAAGCGCGGTCATTGCCGCGGTAGCCATGGGGGGGGACAGCCCCCGGGGTGCTCAAGGCAGCGGCCCCCTCACCTGGTCATGCCCGGCACACTGCAGACCGGGGAGAGGGCAGGAGGGGGACGGAGGCTTAGAACGCCTCACCAGTCCGGTGTGTCCTGGGATCCGACATGGCATGGGTCAAGTGTGTTGGGAGGGGGGGGAGGCCAGCGGGGTTCTCCTCCTTCCCTCCGGCTCAGACCAGTGGCTCCGGCCCGCGAGGGCTCGAGGTTGCCACGCTGAGAGTGGTTGGGTTCATATTGAGAGCGTGGTGCGGGCGCTTGCCTGCGGAGAGAGCCATCATGCCCTCCAGGCTTTGGTCTTCACTTTCATTCCTTTGCACGCAGAATGTCTCCTTTCATAGATTTCTATTTTTGTACGCACACAGGCCCGACTATTGGGTTGCCTGTCACGGCTTGCAAAGTGTATCGGAATCAGTAATTTATTCAGTGCACGCACTGTTCCTGGTTCCTCGCTCGACGCCAGTGTCCGTTTCCGGGGGCGCGACCGCTGGTGGCGTGGTTAGTGTACGGTCGGGGCATCCTGGGTTGTGATGGAGGCCCGGGTGTCAACATGCGGCACAGGGGAGGGGGTGCGGGGTCCGCGGGCTGCCGGCGCTCGTAGGCTGCCCCCGCCCCATCATGCATGCCTCCGCCATAGCAGGGATCGCAGCAAGACTTTGCCGCCCACCCCCCCCTCACAGGCAACGACGGGGTTGCCGCAAGAGGTCAGCATGGCGTCATCGCCTCATTGCTGCCAGCTGAAAGTTCGTGCATAATCCGGGTGAAACGGGGAGAGCAGGTTGCTGGGAGTACTGCGTCCTGTGTCTGGATTTCCTCAGTGTCGCAGGGAAGCCGCCGATTAGCAACCAGGCGCTGCAGTGCTAGCTTCCTTGCAACATCATTATCAGAGAACTGCATCCACAAGCCATTGCCAATGTAATACCTCCTGCAAAAGGAATGACAGATCCCTGCCAGGCAGTGGCCTGTTGAGAGGCATGCATGGGTAACCAGAGCAGTCGCAAGAGGTGTGGAGCAGGGGAACTGGGGTATGGCGCCATCGTCGGGCTCGCAACCACTTTGTGCATGTTCTTTGGTTTACCCTGAAAGTTGAACTGTTATTATAAAATGGCATTTGACCTCCTCGCGCGTGGCCCCAGTGGATCGGAGGGCTCCAGGGCAGGTGGCACTCATTCCAGACCGGCGTGGCCTTCCGAGGGCCCGGTCTGGCTTGACTTCCCCGCGGATCCGGGGGAGGGGCACTGGGGGTTGGTACCTGTGCCCGTGGTGGAGCAGGTAAAACAAAATTTAGTATACCTTCTCTATTTTGCATGAAAATTCTAATTACCTAATCATTCTAATTATTAACCTGTACTAATGGTGTGGAAATTTGGTATTAACCAACTTTACACTTTAGTAAACACAAATTACACACGGGAATAAAGAGCAAATTGCATGGCAAATAACCCTAATTAATAACTGTGGTATGCATACTAACAATAGATAGTGTTGATATAGAAAATTGCAAGGTTACATTGCTTTTGTGTGATGTTTTGCGTTCCTGTTAGGACGAAATGGTGAGTAATATTGCTTTAAATGTTGCTATAAGCTAGGAAAATACTAATATATAAAGGGATTAGTGTGGGTTTAACATTAGAATCTTCATTTTCGCATATTAATTATTCTTTTGTGTTTGTTTCGCTTGAGTTGGCATTCGGGCCTACTAAGCCGCAATATCCAAAATGGAGTTCGGAAGTGGCCACCATTGTGTGAGCGCGATGCCTACTGTGCAGACTCGGATGGCTCTGAAGATCTCCAGGCGACCTCTAACCGTAAAACGATGTGTTCCTTGTCAAGGATAGGAACGTGGAGGATTGCCAAGACCCAGCCAGTGTGAATGACTGAAAATACAATAGCGACCTGTACCCGGAGGTTTACATGTTGTTACTTCGGAACTTTCGCTTAAGAAACCGATGAAAGCTTACAAATTTGGGAGGTGTCGTTTTCTGTTCCATGAGAAACAAAAACTCTTGGGAAAGTCACCACTTATTGCAAATATAGGGGGATTTAGCCAATCAGAAACATTCCCAAGTCAAGAAAATGTAGCATGTTATCCAGAAATGATTATACAAAGGGGCTTGTGAAGAAGGGTGTAGACTAGTGTGTTCCAGAAGGGTGTATTGAACTTTCGTGATCGATTTGCTTGCAGGATTGTATGGTCCTTTGGATATCTTTGGGACTGTGTCGTGCCGAGCGAAAATAACTTTTTCGGAATTATTTGAGGTTTAGCCTGCATTCGATTGGGACGATTTCACCCGAAGGAATTTGATTTATGCAGAGCTAACAGGGTTTAAGAAAGGGTCATCGATATCAAGATGTAGGTAAATATAATTGTCATGCTAATTGATGTTGAATAATCAAATTTGAACTCTGTGTTGACCGAAGTTGATTATGCAAATGAAAGCGAATTAATTAGATAAACTAAACATTGATTAACAGAAAATTAGTTTGTGATTCTTTAAGTAAGGTATTGATTAAAGATTCCAAGACTTTAAATGTGTTTTAGCTGGTTCTAAATCACCATCAAGCAGTCCAACTAATTGGTCCATCGACCAAGTGGTGGAGTGCCTTGATGTTAAGGTTAGGATTCTATAGGTACTGATGTGTGTATATATGTATATATATATTCACTGAAAAAACCATAGGTTTCACACATGTTATAGTTAGCGGAAATTTTACTGATAAAAAACCAGTGAAATTCCCCCGTTATAGTTAGTGTAGGCAACTATAACTCACGCGACCGCAATCCTCTGCTGATGCTAATACTGTATTTAGACACTTATTTGCCCATGTCTTCTTCCATACATTTTTAGCTATACATATATTTCAAATATTTTTTTTTCATAAAGACACATATGTCATCAGCAGAAGATTGCGGTCGCGTGAGTTATAGTTGCCTACACTAACTATAACGGGGGAATTTCACTGGTTTTTTATCAGTAAAATTTCCGCTAACTATAACATGTGTGAAACCTATGGTTTTTTCAGTGAATTTGCAAGGTTTTTTAAATGCTAATTCCTAACTATAACGTGTGTGAAACCTATGGTTTTTTCAGTGAATTTGTACGGTTTTTTAAATGCTAAGTTACTTTACGCCATTCGTGGCGTGCGCGCCCACTTAACGCAGTTCGTTCCGTGCGCGCACGGTGCGCTTCGCGCACCGTGCGCGCACAGTATGCACGCGGTGCGCTTCGCGCACCGCGCGCCCACTTTACGCAGTTAGTGCCGTGCACGCACGGTGGGCACGCGGTGCGCTACGCGCACCGCGTGCCCACGTTACGCTAGATGGGCCATGTACGCAAGATGCGCTTTGCGCACATGGAGGACATATGATGCACTTCGTTTTGAAAGGTAATATTTTAATTTTTCGTAATTTTTATAAGCCATGCACAAATGGTGCCCTTCGGACATCATTTGCACACGGGGTGGAGAGAGTGTTGTTAATTTTTTCTTTTATTATTTTTGTTTAAAATATTGTGGTTTTTCACACCTCAAATAAGCCCTGCACCTTTGATGGCCTGCAGCCACCAAAAGCACAGGGGGTGGGGAGAGTGTGGATAGTGTTTTTTTTTTTTACATTTTTTACCGTACGCGTACGGTAAGCGTAATCGGCGAAATTAGCGAAAAAATAAAAATTGCATTTTTGGCCTTGGGGGGTCGTCGGGGACTCCCTCAACATGGCTATGTGTGTTGGAGCTGTCTAAACAGCCCCTTTATATGTTTATTGGTTTTATTTAACAACATAGCTCTCAGTGCGAGAGAGAAAATGGCGGCCGCCGCTTCCTGGTTTCGGCTGTTTCGAATGTTTACTAAGATCTAAGAGCCAATCAGAATCGCGCTCGCGCACGCCACCGTACGCGTACGGTAAGCTTACGGTAAGCTGGCTCAGATATATATATTGATTTAAAGGCTATTTTCTCAGAATCTACTGAACAGATTTACACCAAACCTACAAAAGGCACTTCCTTGACCTGAGGACTACCTCTCTGCCAAATTTCTAGTAATTCTGTTCAGCCGTTCGGGCTGTAGCCCTGTCTAAAGGTCCTATGGAAAAATGCATGGGAAAAACGCGTTTTGGGGCCCCCTTTTATCTCAGCCCCCGCTTGACGAATCCCCCCGAGACTTTCAGGGTAGGAGCGGAGCGTAGCGCCCCACCTATTTTGAGAAATTCGCGAGGATTCGTCGACCGGCGCCAAAGTTATTCAAAATAGAATGTTGCGGATTTCCTATGGAAAAGGGGTCCTAACTATAACTACCTACTGGCGACCGCCAGTAGGTAATATATATATATATATATTTTCTACTGGCGGTTGCCAGTAGATAGTTATAGTTAGGACCTATTTTCCATAGGAAATCCGCAACATTCTATTCCCAATAAGTCTGGCGCCGGTTGATGAATCTTCGCGAAATTTTCCAAACTTTTGGCCAGCTCCGCTCCGCTCCTACCCTGAAAGTTTCGTGGTGATTCCTCAAGCGGGGGCTGAGAAGAACGCGTTTTCCCCATGCAATTTCCCATAGGATCTGTTGTCGCAGCTACAGCCCGAACCGCTGAACGGAATTACACTAAATTTGGCAAAGAGGTAGTCCTCAGTTCAGACTCGTGCCTTTTGCATAAATGGTGTGAATCCGTTCAGTAGTTCCTGAGAAAATTAGAGTTAAAAGTAGATATATATCTATGGCCGGGGAGGATCCGCGGACCCTACCTGAACCGAGCGCGCACCCTCCCGATCGCGCGCTGAATGCTAATTGGCTGTCGAGTGTCTGTCTACATTCGAAACCAGGAACTGTTGGCGGCCATTTTTTGCCTCGGTAGAAGCGAGGCTGAAGAAGCAAGGGGAATAAGTGTGTAAAACATATAAAGGGCGCAGAGTGGAAATACCTTGACCCTCTAGAGGTGCTTAGGGGGTCCCAGAAGGACCCCCTGGGGCCCCCTTTTTTAAAAAAAAACGGCAAAATGCACGCAGGGTGCGCGCATCCTATCGCGTTGGGTGCACGGATTCTCTCGCGTTGGGTGCGCGGATCCAAGGAAAAAAAAAATGAAAAAAGACAAGAAATCATTGGTTGTATGACAACTTCCTACACTGAAAGGTAGGGTGTATATTTCTGTTTTTTAAAGGCATGATTCTTATTGGTTAACAAAAACTGATTGTAAGGAACATTATATATGATAAGCTGATATGTTGAAAAGTCAAGCACACTTGCTGTCTTGTTTAGCAACATTGTGTGCTGAACTTGTGACCTGTGTGCTCAGTGCAGTGTTCCATGACCTGTTTCTATGGTAACAGGCAGAAGGCAGATTGGGGGAAGGGTTGAAATGTATTTCATTTGGAAAGGGTTGAAATGTTTAACCAATAGAAATGTGTGTTTGCTTTTGAATTTATGTGTGAAGGATTGTGGTTTGATGTTTACATGTATATGTGTGGAAAATGAAAGGGAAACTTTTCCATCCTTTGTTTTTGCTGAGAGGTGCACAGTGCAGAGATTCTGTAAAAGAAAATCTGGTGTGTGACTGATATACTTCTTAATCTACAAAACAACTTGAAAGGTGAGTTATTTAATTGTGAGGGGATGTATGTAGACTATTTTGATTTTAATCAGACTAATGTATTTCTCCTGCTAAAGTGTAGGGAGTACTTTTTTTCTCTACAACCTTATTGACAGTGTGTGTGCATGTAGACACCATTCTGTGATAAGCATTTGTGTTTTTCATGTATTTGCAGACAGATAACTGTGCTGTTTTTATATTTTGGTAGAATTAGAAACCAGTCATTGTTTATGAATTTGTGAAATGAGTTATGTTTCTATATTGAAATGTAGTACTCCTTCTAGATTAAGAAATGTGTTTTGGTATAGTGCAAGGGATAGTGTTGCTTGTCTAGAATCACACAGTGAGTATGTGTGCATTTGGGAACCACTGTGAGAGAAGGATTGAGTAACATCGTGTATTTGCTGACAGATAACTGTTTTAAAACCTGTCATGTTGTCAAGTTTTAGTAGCATTAGAAGCCAGTCTTTGCTTATGCGTTGATTAAATGAGTTAGGCTTTGACACAAAAGTGCAGCCTTGAAATATGTAGATTGTGTGCAGTTCCCTTACCACTTCCACTGTAGTGAATGAGTGTTGGTGAACTCCTAGGGATAGTGGTGCTTGTCTGGAATCACACTGTGAGTTAGTGTGCATTTGGGAACCACTGTGAGAGAAGCATTTGGTAACATCGTGTATTTTCAGACAGATAACTTTTTTAAAACCTGTCATGTTGTCAAGTTTTAGTAGCATTAGAAGCCAGTCTTTGCTTATGCGTTGATTAAATGAGTTAGGCTTTGACACAAAAGTGCAGTCCTGAAATATGACGATTGTGTGCAGTTCCCTTACCACTTCCACAGTAGTGAATGATTTTTGGTAAACTCCTAGGTATAGTGGTTGTTGTCTAGAATCACACTGTGAGTCTGTGTGCTTTTGGGAACCACTGTGAGAGAAGCATTTGGTAACATTGTGTATTTGGTGACAGATAACTCTTTTAAAACCTGTCATGTTGTCAAGTTTTAGTAGCATTAGAAGCCAGTCTTTGCTTATGCATTGATAATATGATTCATGCTTTGACACTAATGTGCTGTACTTTAATATGTAGATTGTGTGTAGTCTCCTTACCCCTTGCACAGTAGTGAATGAGTTTTGGTAAGCTGCTAGGGATAGTGTTGCTTGTCTAGAATCACACTGTGAGTCTGTGTGCATTTGGGAACCACTGTGAGAGAAGCTTTTGGTAACATTGTGTATTTTCTGGCAGATAACTCTTTTAAAATCTGTCATTTTGTCAAGTTTTAGTAGCATTAGAAGCCAGTCTTTGCTTATGCGTTGATTGAATGAGTCATGCTTTGACACTAATGTGCTGTACTTAAATATGTAGATTGTGTGCAGTACCCTTACCTCTTCTTGACTAGAGAATGAGTTTTGGTAAACTGCTAGGGATAGTGTTGCTCGTCTAAAATCCCACTGTGAGTCTGTGTACATTTGGGTAAGGATTGTGATAGAAGCATTTGGTAACATGGTGTATTTGCTGACAGATAACTGTTTTAAAATCGGTCATGTTGTCAAGTGTTAGTAGCTTTAGAAGCTATTCTTTGCTTATGCATTGAAAAAATGAGTCAGGGTTTGACACTAAAGTGCAGTACCATGTACTATTCTCTTCACTGTGCCAGAACTCAAAATTTAAAAGTTTTACCCAGGCACTGTCCTAGCAGTAGTCTGATGATTTAGTCAGTTTCCAAGTACTCATGTTGTGAACCATACATTACCACATAGACTGCTTCAAATGTCTATGCAGTATGCATGCAGTCTTCTAACATACTATACACTTGTCTTTCACATCTTCAACTCCCTAGTCAGTATCCATACAGTCCAACAAACATCCTGTCACTCCCTTTGCACTCCTCTAGTGACCCATTCAGTACCAAGTACTAATCCATTCACTGTGTCAAAAGCCAACCACTTATAAATTCACTCAGGCACTCTCTTTGCTGTACTCTAATCATTCCATCAGTTCCCAAGTACTCATGCAGTGAGCCAGGCCTTAGCACATAGACTGCTTCAAATGCCTATTCACTATGCATGCAGGCCTCTAACCACCTACACACTTGTCTTTCACACCTTCAATTCCCCAGTCAGTATTCATACACTTCTAGCAAACACCCTGTCACTCACCCAGTGTGTCTCCTTATAGTACTGTAATCATTTAGTCGGTTAGCATGTAGTCTTTTAGTGAGGTAGGCTTTAGGGCATGAACTGCTTCAAAGTAGTATGCACTATGCATGTAGTGTTTTAACGATCGTCACACTTGT
The DNA here is from genome assembly GCF_964204655.1 of Triturus cristatus. Taxonomy (NCBI): domain Eukaryota; kingdom Metazoa; phylum Chordata; class Amphibia; order Caudata; family Salamandridae; genus Triturus; species Triturus cristatus. Next base: position 59,283,457 of record NC_140587.1, read on the forward strand.
GGTTCAGGGCTATAGTTTCCTAGTCAGTTTTTATATAAAATGTGTTTGTACAGTAATGGAATAGTATAAATTTGAAAGTTATTAATATACATTTATTTGTGATTCTTTTTTACAGATACAGAACAGGAGTGTTTCTCATCCGTTTGCACTCTTCTCGTGCAAGATTGTTTGGATGAAGTGTCCTTCGGTGTTTCATCATACTTGCCGTGCCGTACGAATATTTCTTGTTAGGATCCCCTTGCAACAGAACTCTTTTGCAAATCTTGCACGTGACCAAGGTGGCATTGATCTTTATTTGCCCCTCGGGAAAAGTAAAAAACTTCCACACCACTGAAGGAAAACGTTGTAGGCGTGGTGCGTCCTCCAAAAATTCATCCTTAGATTCGGTGAATATTTTAAAGCGACAACATTTACAGTTTTTGTAAGTTAAACTTATAAAATTTTGTTAGCTGTAAGCATTTTATATATCTGTGATTTGTATCTTGTGGTATTTTGTTGAGAATAGCATGTTGTTTTTTTTTTAACAATCTTTTTGATTGTTTTTTTTTTGCCCGCTGTTAAGTGATGAGTACGATTGAAATCACTATTTTTAGTGAAATTTAATATATTCTGAGAACAGCAAAAAAGGCAAACAACTTACTTTGTGGAAATTATGCTATGTTGTAAAAAATTATTATTACATGTTATAATTTTTTTTTCCTTTTCTTTCACAGATCCAAATTTTAAAATAAGCAATTTATATGAATTTAGATTCCAATGAAAATCAGAAAAAAATGTATACCCTTTTTTATTCCTATTACTGCGAAGGTAAGTTTAACTAAGTCTCAATATGCAGAATGAGGAGGTCTGCAAGAAGCTACAAAGTTGAAACACGTTTCTAAAAACACTCTGTTTATACCTATGTAGTTTTGAAATCTGACCATAATCAGATATCATGTGACCTGCAGAAAAAGAGATTTGAGGGGTTTATAATATTTCCCATTGTAGCTATTGAAGGACCGCAATTATTTCAATCATTCTTCTTTGAACATCTTTGCAGACAAAACTCTGTGCTTACCTTCTATCATTCGCAAGGAATTTTAAAACCGGAAATATGTCACTTTTTGTAACATAGTTATTGCGCAAGACACTCTTTCATATTTACAAAGAGAGGAAAAGGCACTCTGTGCACTTTTTATACTCCATGTAAATACAACCTCATCATGCACACCACTTTGCGTTGAAAGGGTGTTCTATAAGTGTTGTTGTGCATGATTGCACTGAATATTCATAGAACAAGACACGTCTAGATTTATCAGAAATTATAATTCTCGATATGTCTGTGAATGCTGCACCATTCTATAATTGGTGTAGGAAAGCACAACAAGGAGAATTGTTTTCATTTCTCCACATTTTTATATCTTCAATGCATGCTAAAATGTTCAGCATACATTGAAGGAGAAAAATGCATTTTCTCATTGTTTTTGTGCAGGAAGGTGTGTCTTCCTGCAGAAAAACAAACAGCACATGACACAGATATCCTTGCACTATGGTGCAAGGGTGCCTGTGTCACCACATGGCTGCAGTTTAAGCAGCGTGCAGAGAGAAGCATAGATTTGCAACATATTTATGTACATATGTTGCATCCCTGTGCTTCGTAAGTACTACAGCACACTGCAGTTAAAGAGGTTACTGTGTGATGCTGCAGCACTTCCTTATAGTTCTGCACTTATACATTCACCATACGCTACTAATGCATTCATTCAGTTAATTACGTACTACACATACATTCATCTAAACTTTCACACACTAACAAAGAAATTTAGCTTTTTTTTCTTCTTTCTTCTTTTATATTTTTTTGTGGGGTTTTCTAACAATTTTGTGATTTTTTGGGTTTTTCTGGGGAAAAAAAAAAAAATACAGGAGGAACCAAACAATGAAATTCAGGGAACAAAAAAAAACCTAGCAAATGTGACTTTGTTGCCCCGGGGGCAGATCAGATCGATCGACTGCTCACCGTAGCACAAAGTCGCATTGCATTTAGTGCAGAGCACGTTTAAAAATTGAAATTGAGGACGGATGTCCAAGTTTTGGGCTGATGGATGCACTCTTGAAGTGCTCGGCTGCGATGAGGTGGAAGGCGCAGGAGTGTTTCTCATCCGTTTGCACTCTTGTCATGCAAGATTGTTTGGATGAAGGGTCCTTAGCTGCTTCATCATACTAGCCGTGCCGTACGAGTATTTCTTGTTAGGATCCCCTCGCGACAGCACTCTTTTGCAAATCTTGCATGTGACCAAGGTGGCATTGGTCTTATTCTGCCCCTCGGGAAAAGTAAAAAATTTCCACACCACTGAAGAAAAACGTTCTTTGCGTGGTGCCTCCTCCAAAAATTCATCCTCAGATGTATGAGGAGATGCAGGTGATGCCTGCTGCCCTGAAGCCATTTTTAGTTGAAAAAAGTTAGAGCTAAGTGTAAACTTAGTCTAAAAATCTTCTTCTCTGCAAAGAGATTCTCCTCCAAAGAAGGTCAAAGAAGAATGATTCAATTGGGTGGGGTCTTTCAATAGTTAGAACAGGAAGTGTAATGAACCAATCAAATCTCTTTAATGCTGGTCTCATGGGATCCGCGCACCCTGCGCTTACGCATCACGCACCCAGCGCGCATCCGCGAAATTGAATTAATAAAAATTATAGCTTTAGATGTAAAAATATATTAGACTAGTTTAGAGTTTGTCTTTAATTAATATTCACATGAAATACATATATATATGTTTTTTTATATGTTAAATATTTCGTGGGGTCCTGCGCACCTACCGCGTCATGGACTCAGATGACGCATCGCGAAAGCGCGTAAACGTCGCGTTGCGTACATCGAACGTGTCGCGTATAGGCTGGGAGTCGCATACCGGTCGCATTGCAATCGCGCACTAAACACGTACCCAACGCATACCATGCGTGGATGCTAACGCGTAGGGATCGAGAACGGTGCGCTTAGGGTGCGTGGATCCAAAAACATGTACAAAAATATATAAAATAAAGTTTTGAACATATAGTTAAAGAAATATTTTTTTAAATATGTTTGAAAAAGCCAATAAAAACAAATAATATTTTTTAATTTTTAAAAGAATTAATTAAAAAAAAGTTTAACAAATGGTGATAAAAAAGAATTTCAAAAAAACACAATTAATGAAATTGACACACTGAATTTGAAAAATATAGAAATCCAATGAAAATCATTAAACATGATATCTTTAGAGATAAGTTATAGATAGGAATTAGCATTTAAAAAACCTTTGAAATTCACTGAAAAAAACAAAGGTTTCAGGGGCGTTATAGTTAGGAATTGGCATTTAAAAAACCTTAGAAATTCACTAAAAAACCATAGGTTTCAGGGACGTTATAGTTAGTTGGACATTTCACTCATACAAAACCCTAGAAATTCCCCTGTTATAGTTAGTTCAGCTAACTATAACTCTCGCCCCCGCAATGCACTGCTGATGACGTCACATATTACATCACTCATGACATGGTCAGTGACATCACTAATGACATCTCAAATGACATCACTGATGACATCACTGATGACGTCATCCATGTGATAAATTAGTGCATCTTCTCACACCCTAATATAACCTTTGATACACCGACTCAAAATTTCAGACGGACATTTTGAAAACCATAGATACTCCAATACCAATAACTACACACCCACTCATTGACTCTTAGGTCTACATACATCTCCACTCACTCACCTGCACAGTCACTCATACTTACAGTCACTCCGTACAGGACTATCATATGCATTTATACACCTATATAGACACTCACACACCGCCAATCATCCATTGAGGTACTGACACACCTAGTCAGTCATGCAAATAATTAATCACAGTCCAATTTACTCACCTATACAGTTAAACACACTCAAGTTCACTTATTCATAAACATACTAACAAATTCTGACGCTCTTATACAATTACTGATGCAAGCACACACTCATCCATACAGCCACACCCGCAATCACACACTCTCACATATAGATAGTTATATACTCTTACACACATATACACTGCGTTTCACATATGTAGTTACTGACACATGTACAACTGAGATATACATTCAATCACTAACACACCCTTATATACAGTCACCCAACCATACAGTCCATCACAGTTGCACTCTTAAAACCATGCACCAATAGCATCACCCACTCACACATCTATGCACAGAGTCACACATACCCTACCCACACAAACACTCAGGCACCCGTACAGATACTCAGACAACCAATCAATAACCCATATAGACACTCATATAGCTATTCACAAAACCAAGCAGCCACTTATACACCAACACACAGACACATACAGACATTCACACAGTTCAGTCACTAGTCTGGAGTAAGATACATTTAATGACTCACTTATAGAGTCAGTTACGCACCTAGAAAATCATCCATTCACACACTTATACACCCACTCATTCTTCCACAGGCCTTTCACTATAAATATATAAAACATATTTAAACTTTACAGAAACACACAGTCACTGGATGACGTCATCAGTGATGTCATCAGTGATGTCATTTGAGATGTCATCAGTGATGTCATCAGTGATGTCACTGACCATGTCATGAGTGATGTAATATGTGACGTCACCAGCAGTGCATTGCGGGGGCGCGAGTTATAGTTAGCTGAACTAACTATAACAGGGGAATTTCTAGGGTTTTGTATGAGTGAAATATCCAACTAACTATAACGTCCCTGAAACCTATGTTTTTTTAGTGAATATATATATATATACATATATATTCACTGAAAAAACCATAGGTTTCACACATGTTATAGTTAGCTGTACATTTCACTCGTAAAAAAACAATGAAATTCCCCCGTTATAGTTAGTGCAGGCAACTATAACTCACGCGACCGCAATCCTCTGCTGATGCTAATACTGTATTTAGACACTTATTTGCCCATGTCTTCTTCCATTAAATTTTAGCTATACATATATTACAAATATTTTTTTTTCATAAAGACACATATGTCATCAGCAGAAGATTGCGGTCGCGTGAGTTATAGTTGCCTGCACTAACTATAACGGGGGAATTTCATTGGTTTTTTACGAGTGAAATGTACAGCTAACTATAACATGTGTGAAACCTATGGTTTTTTCAGTGAATTTGCAAGGTTTTTTAAATGCTAATTCCTAACTATAACGTGTGTGAAACCTATGGTTTTTTCAGTGAATTTGTACGGTTTTTTAAATGCTAAGTTACTTTACGCCATTCGTGGCGTTGCGCGCCCAGTTAACGCAGTTAGTGCCGTGCACACACGGTGGTCACGCGGTGCGCTGCGCGCACCGCGTGCCCACATTATGCGGGATGGGCCATTTGCACACGGGGTGGGGAGAATGTGGATAATTTTTTATTTTTTAAAATTTTTACCGTACACGGACGGTAAGCGTAATCAGCGAATTTCCGAAAAAAAAAATTTTTTTGTTTTTGGCTTGAGGGTTGTTTGGGGACCCCTATATCAATGCTGGGTGGTTAGGATGTGACGAAACTGCCTCTTTAGCCATTTTTTGGCTTCGTTTTTGCTGCCCAACTCAGAGAGCGAGAGAGAAAATGGCGGCCGCCGCTTCCTGGTTTCGACGATTCGAATGTTTACTAAGATCTAAGAGCCAATCAGAATCGCGCTTGCGCACGCCACCGTACGCGTACGGTAAGCGCACCGTAAGCGCACCGTAAGCTGGCTCAGATATATATATTGATTTAAAGGCTATTTTCTCAGAATCTACTGAACAGATTTACACCAAACCTACAAAAGGCACTTCCTTGACCTGAGGACTAGCTCTCTGCCAAATTTCAAGTAATTCTGTTCAGCCGTTCGGGCTGTAGCTGTGTCTAAAGGTCCTATGGAAAAATGCATGGGAAAAACGCGTTTTGGGACCCCCCTTTTATCTCAGCCCCCGCTTGACTCATCCCCCCGAGACTTTTAGGGTAGGAGCGGAGCGTAGCGCCCCACCTATTTTGAAAAATTCGCGAGGATTCGTCGACCGGCGCCAAAGTTATTCAAAATAGAATGTTGCGGATTTCCTATGGAAACGTGGTCCTAACTATAACTACCTACTGGCGACCGCCAGTAGGTAATATATATACATATATATACATATATATATATATATACTGTAATGAACTTCCTTTCCTATAGGTAATAAGGTACCCCCACATGTGCAGCGCTTCTCTTCCTCCTGTGCGCAGATTAGAGTGAGACATATGAATGTTGGTGTTATGGGCCCCACCAATGAATGCGTGCGTGAATGAATTTGTGTGATGACGGGTCTGTGACGCAGGGAGGATATGTAAATTTGCCCCTTCGCGCTGGAAAACCCGTACCAACGGAAGGGGGTACATGTCAGTAGACCTTTGCCCAGTCTGGGGGTTGAGACTGCCCAGGTCCCGATTTTGAGTGGCAGCAGTTGCGGGCTGGGAGCTGCGGCCGCCGGAGAGTGTCTTTGTCCCAGTTGCGGGGGGCAAGAGAGCGGTATGTCTGGGCCCGCGGCCTGGTTATGCACGGGCCTGCCTTGTGCAAGTGCTAGCAGGGAACCTTATACTTAGTAAAGGGACGCCAGAAAACAGTTGTATATTATTACAGAGTATCATGTAAGGTATTCTAAGACATCCGGAATGCATTCCTCTTTTTTCAACTGACTCCTTCTTTCACCAACACTGTTCAGACGAATAAAGTGATGGGGCCCGTGGTACAGCCATACCACCCTGAGTGCGCCCGATTTCGGAAGCTAAGCAGGGTTGGGCCTGGTTGGTACTTGGATGGGAGACCACCTGGGAATACCAGGTGCTGTAGGCATTCTAAAAATCATTCATTTTGCCCTGTTAATTGTAAACTTTTTTTTATCTGGTTGGCATAACGGGTAGCGGTTCATAGCCTTTGAACGATCAGGACAACAACGGGAGGCTCACATACCAACACACCTATTGTCTGCCCAGGTATTGCACAGAGTGAAATGAGGTGTTTACGCCATCGGGTAGAACTGTCCCGCTGTTTTTGTTGCTTCTCCTTTTCCGATACAGTAATCTGTGAGCCCTGGCTCCCGCTGCGTGGAAACCCTCCTCACATGCCGGTTCATGTAGCGCAGAAATGCAGCATGGCTTCATGGCACTGAGCTGGTGACTCACAAGCTCTTCTGGGGTTCCAGTATCCGCTCAGATTGTGTGGCTTGACGGGCCACTAGGCTGTCGCATGTACCTGCTCTGGGGCTGCGACGGCAGGTGGCCCGGTGAGTGAAATCCTCCTTCAATGAGGCAACAGAACAGCAGCACTCTAGGCCGGCAATCCAGGCAGGGCGGCTGAGACCTCAGTTGTGCTAACCGAGCAGTGTCTCCCGTGCTTGATTGGGGCGCTCTTCACTGGGAGTAGCGGGATCTCTGACCTCTCTGCTAACCGCGCTGGGGATACGTTGCACAGCACCAGCGAGTGGGTGGTTTTTTAGTAGATGGGGTGAGGAGCGAGGGACACAGTGTCTATGTGCGCTCCTGTCTCGAATCACTTAGAGGAATTAGAAGATATGGGAGTCTTTTCAAGAATCGATAGTGTGTTTTCAAAAGAAAGAACATTTTTGCAGCTTAAAGTAGAGGTGCAAGAGTTTTCTCAAGTTTGTTCAATGGCTTTATTAAGTGACATGAGCACACTCGTCTTACGGGGCTAACCCTGTTCACAGATGCACCAAACCTTTCTACTTGAACATCAGACCCAAGCATGCCCTGCCCCTTGCCTAGTGCTCTGCACCACGAGCGTTATAGTGCTTCCGGAGCCTAACCATTAGCGGATGTCCCCCCCCCTGATCACCTGTATAGGGGGCGCTGGCATCTCTGTGAAGGCCTGGGCTCAGACAACTGCATCAAAGTTCAGCTGCTGGCACTGATGGGCCAGTGTCCTAACTCCCATAATGGCATGAAGATTGTTTTGGTGTGGGTTAAAACACACAACTTGATAGAGGCCTCCCGCCTCTTTGAACCGGGCTCTGAAAGTGCCATTCCTGGAAACCATGTAGAGGTGGCCCGTAGTGTTTGCTTGGCCAGGCGTTGGCTGGAGGTGTCGTGCGATTTCTTGGTGGGCTTAGCTGTGCAGGCCACCCTGCGCCCGGATTCTAACAGACTAGGACACGCAGCGACATTTGTGGGAGGCAGGCGCCAAGAGATGGGTCTTCCGATAATTCTATACCTGGTTTAGTATCCAGGCTACGGAGTGGCTGCATGACTCTCTGGTGTTGGAAGTGGTCAGTCGGTTGGCAGGCCTTCTACATCTGGGTTTCAACCTCTTGGTCACAGGTTCAGATCCCGGTAGGTCCACTCAGCATTTTTACTTCTGAAGTCGATAAAACGAGTAACATGGAGTTGAGTAACAATAAACATGTTATGCAGCGCCAAGATACCATGGGGTAAACGTGTTCCCAATTAGTCAGAAGCGGAAATTGTAAAAAACTTTGGTGAATACAGTGGGCTCACTCTGCAGTGTAGTAAGCGAGAGTGCAGCACTATTTCCATGGGGCTGTAGGGTGGCCCAGGCAACAAAGTTGATGCTGCCAAAACGGCAAAGCTTTCATTAGCGCCGCAAGTGTAGTGGCATGTGGGCCTCAGGAGAGTAACTAGCTCACTGCACCCTTACTATGTACTATGCAACCCAACTTGATGGGAGGGGGTATTTTACTTGTGCATTATCGACCATGAAGCCAAGTAGGCATCGCGGGCCTCTGCTCACACTAAAGTGGGCCAAGATCACACAAAGCATAGGATGAGAGTGCTGTGTCAGTCATATATGGCGATTTATGAGAATATGCCAGAGGTAGCGAATATGACATCACAGACTTGATCAGTGTTAATATCATGTTTCATCTTTTGTCCCAATATAGACAATAGTTACGGACAGGTTCTCTTTTGCAAAGAATAGTTATTTTCGAGTGCCGCACGTGCCTCTTTCGCAGTATAACGAGGTCTGACTCTTTAAAACGGTGAGCCCTTCACCCCCACCTGCGTCACCAGAGTCTCCAGTGGTCATTCTGCACAGTGCTTGTAGAATGTCACGTACCATTAAGGGCATGCTACTACCAAAGTTGTCCCAAAGTTGGGGTCAAACTGGGCAGAAGCAGTAAGTTGAAGTTAAAAGCACAAATAGACTACAATGTATTAAAGAACATTTGGCATTCCCAGTATTCAAGAATGGACAGGTATTGATACATATTGTTCCCCTCCTGCTCCCGCTGTCTTGTCTGCTCCCTGGTATACTAGCAGAAGTTTGGGAGGGCATGACTTCACCTAGGGCGGGGACTGGCTCAATTCGATGGACAAATCCAAATGTTTCACATTTACTAACGTGAAATTCTCAGCTGCCTGTTCATAGTTTTATTCCTATGCACAGTATTAATAATTTAAATAATCGCTGCATTGACTAGTGTGACCAGCGGACATTCACGCACCAAGGCATTTGGTTGATTTACAAACATTAATTCTTCCATCCTCCCTGACAATAATACCAAGGGGGGGCAAGAGGTAAATCTGTTGATATGTGCACTATTTGGGTGACCTGGGTCCCTATTATAAATGAACAACATTATAGTTTATTAAATTAAACACAGGAACAGGTGGTGTACAAGGTAATTTATTTTGGGGTCCTCTTATTTGTGATAAGGGAGGAAAAGTACATACCATCGATAGTACCGATGGCTTAGGGAGTGGTGAATGCTTGGTCCGCTCGCATTGGCAGGTGATTTACTCATGGGCTTAGCTTTGCATGCTACCCGCAGTGGTTTTACTGACTAGGGTGAGGCAGTGGATAGTGTTGCAAGCATGCACTCAGAGATGGGTCCTTCAATACCATTATTAATCTTAAGCTCGGTCAGTGTACAGGCCAAGGAATGGCAGCATGCCCACCGGGTGCTGGGGATGGTTTGTTGGTTGGCAGCTTTTCAGATGTTTGTCACAAGCCTGCACATGCTGTTGTTTCCGCAGAGTTTGGGGCAGGTTAGCACCCCCACCTTGTCTCCGTGGGGTTGATGGGTCTTTCGGTCAGTATGATCAAGGAGAGCAATTATCAATTGGTATAGCTGGACATAGGAATGCCAGACTGGAATCCAAGGGATTGTAGAGCAAGTGTTCCGTGTTCTGAGTCTAGTATATGCAGACGTGAGTAAGAATGGTAGCTACCAGTTCAATCTTGCATCACTCTAAATTCAAGAGAATAGACATTTCTATAAGTGTGAAATAGGCCTCATACAGGGCTTAGAAGGAACATTAACCTAGGCTAACCGAGACTGTGCAAACTAGTATGAGCTGGGTCGTACGCTGGGATCAAAAACCCCCTTCACCAAGCTGCCGGGCATTATGTTGCCGGGTAGTTGAATGTCAGGCAAGGGCATTAAGGGGCCGTATTAAGCAACACGGTCAGCTGCAGGGTGGACTGCGTCAGTTGTCACTCCACGAAAGGGTGCGGTGGCGCTTATAGTGGGCATAATACATATACCTTTTCAAACCAGATGCAACACTATTAGGGGGTTCACTAGGCTTTAGTAATTAAGAAGGTTTTTGCAATCTCTGGTCAACATGGCGAAGTAAGTGCATCCTAGAACCAAGGGTAGGCTTCATGTTGCTTCAGTTAAGCTCTAATGCCCCGCCCGGAGAGCCAGACTAGCCAGACTGGTTGGGGACGCTGCCAGCCAACATAGGGTGCTGCTGTCCCAACAATTGGGGAAACAAGGTATGTGGGGTGCCTAGTTGCTCCCAGCATGGCATATTAAGATGGGCACAAACCGGGTTGTTACCCATTTAATGTCGCGACTGCACACGGTGCTAGCAGTTAAGCAAAAGGGAAGTCCCCTTCAGAAGGAGCTGAACAGGTGTAATTTCTGTAAGACAGGAGGGATTCATGGCAAGTACATGAGGACACACTTGCTTATTATCACTTATTCCTGGTTCATCAGATAGTTCATCCTGTCAGATGTTTTTTCAGGGACACACCAGGGCATTAATGGAGCTGCATGAGGTAGCGGGGTAACGTGGTGCGAGGCAGTGTGGTCTCAGCAGACCCTCAAAAGAGGGTTGTGGCAATACTTGAAACTGGGAACCTGAGATTCTAACAGTATCATTGGTGAAACAAGGTGTCAAGCACAAAAGGCTACTATGTAAAAGAACATTTGGTACGTCCAGTGATCAACAAAGATTAAAATTTAATGGAGCAGGTAATTTTCCACCTATGGGGTTGCCCAAGGGGGGGGCAGTGTCAACGCCCCTGCCCCCCTTTTCTGGAATATTCTAGGATGGGGGTTAAGTAGGACTTAGTCAATCCTTAATGTTAGGCACCATATCACTCAGTGCACACTGTATTAAATCAGACAGAATCTCTTAGCTGGTATGCCTAGGGGGTTTCACCACAGAGGGAGCTGAGCTGGCGGAATTCCCATAAGGAATAAAGGATGCATGGCAAGGGCAGTTGGGCACCCTTGCTCATTGTCACACACTTCTAGTTATGAACATTACTATGCGTCATGATTTAGAAAGCAAAGGGACTGCAATGGTTAAGCATAATCCTCCTCGCCTGAATAGCCAAAGTAGGCAGGCGGGGTGGGAGCGGTTACCTAACATGTGGGCTGCTGTCCCATAGATGGGGGACACAGGGGTTCAGGCACACACGGTGCTAGAGTGATGGCAGTTAGGTGGGATCAGCAAATAGATGGGGCAATGTGAGCCTTGGTGTCTGAAATCGTCCCGCCCAGAGGTGGCACGGGGCTAGGTCATGTGAGGCAGTGGAACTTTCCCGCAGGAGGGTGAATAGTTCTCGGCACAGGTTCACAGGCCAGAAGGGTCTTTGGTTTCATCAGACACTAGCTGACCCAGGCTAACGTCCAGTGCTATTGTGATATAGATGGGGTTCATCTATCATCAGTAGGGAGGGATCTCTTCCCCTAGATTTGCAGGAGGCCTAGAAATGAGCAGTCGCATGTGTGAAATGTGCTGTTTTGGTGAGATCAGCAACTACACGGGTCAATGTGAGCTCTGGTGGTCTGAGATGATCCCCCGCAGAGGTGGCACATAGCTAAGTCAGAGGAGGCCGTTGAACATCCCTGTAAGAGGGAACTGTCATGGCGTAAGCTCGCAGACCAGAGGGGTCCGGGTTTCATCAGACATGAGCTGATCCAGACTAATGTTAAAGGTTACGTTGCTAAAGATGGGGTCCATTGTCACCATTGCCATCCAGGCGTACGCCTAGGTTAAGTTGACAAACATGGGGTGCATTTGTCACAGTTGGGCATGGACACTTTCCACTGGACATGCACGAGGCCCTAGAAAGCAGGTTGCAGGTCAGAAATGAGCTGTTTTGGTGGGGGGGCTCTGGCGGCAACGGGGGCCGCCTCCAGAGCTGTGGCGGAGTTACAGGGTTTTTCTAGAAGCAGACAGGTACAGTAAGGGTACCTCTGAGGCAGACGGGTACAGTAAGGGTACCTCTGCGCGGCACAGTAGGGGTGCCAGAGCCAAAGACCAGGAGCCCCAGGGCAGGTTCCTGGAAAACCGCAATGGCACCCCATTAGTCCTTCGGGCGGTTGGGGGCTTGACCAACCAGGGGTTTGCCCTGCTACGCTCCGCCCTGAAAAGGGTGTGAGTAATAAGAGACCAACGTGTCACGTGATCCGTAGGAGGATCACAAAAAGGTGTAGCACTAATTGGGTGTCCCACAGCGCTGGCTCATCAGGCAGGCGGGGCAGCATAGGTTGGTACAGCTGCTTGCCCTTGGATCGCAGGTATGGAATAAACCTGCAGCAATATTTCCCATAACAAAAGTGGTCTTGTGTATTTATTTATTCATGCATGCTCAGACTGTGGGTGGGGGAAGTTGCCGATAATGGCACTATGTGGCTGTCCACGGCCCCCGCAGGGGGCCATTCCAAACGGGTTGCCCTTTAGTGCCATTTGGGCACAAACGCCACACTACTGAATAAGGGTTGGACTCAGGGAAGGAGTCCTTCGCCTTGGCGCGCTAGGCGCGCCACTTCTGGTGCACAGAGGTCGGGGGAGGCTACTTATACCTCCCCCCACCTCTCTGGCATCCTCTTTGCACCAGACACGCCGTCTCCCACCCTACCGCTTACCCGGCGTGGGGTTGGCATTCAATGTACGTAGAACGTTGTAATGTTTTATTTTTTCGTTGCAGGCGGAGTTACAGGGCGATCTGGAAGCAGACAGGTACAGTAAGGGTACCTCTGCGGCAGATGGGTACAGTAAGGGTACCTCTGCGTGGCACAATAGGGGTGCCAGAGCCAAAGACCAGGAGCCTCAGGGCAGGTTCCTGGAAACCCGCAACAGCGCCCCGTTAGTCCTTCGGGCGGTTGGGGGCCTGACCAACCAGGGGTTTGCCCTGCTATGCTCTGCCCTGCAAAGGGCGTGAGTAAGAAGAGACCAATGTGTCACGTGATCAGGAGGAGGATCACAACAAGGTGTAGCACTGATTGGGTGTCCCAAAGTGCTGGCTCATAAGGTGGGCGGGGCAGCATTGGTTGGTACAGCTGCCTGCCCTTAGAATGCCCGTAACATAATCCCCCATATCGCATACTTTTGTATGGAATAAACCTGCAGCAATATTTCTCATTAAAAAAAGTGATCTTGTGTATTTATTTATCATTCATTCAAATAGCTTTATTGCGGTTGAATTTACCAATAAAAGCACATAACAGAAAATGAACAAAACGACAAAACAGACAGTCCGTTTCATGGATGCAGTTACACAACATTACATGGTTGTTAAAACATTTGTTCCTTTAAAAATATAAATAGTTCCAAAGATTTAAAAGTTGTCATAGCAATACTATTCCTAAAAAAAAAAAAATATATTTCTTGCTCTCTTAAATTCATTTTGGCTAGTCTTAAGTTAAAATAGCATTATTAATCAAATTCCTTCGAGCAATCCACATTGAATGTATGAATTTGGCTACTGTGCAGACAATTAATGGATTGGTGTCTGTTTTTAATATCCTAAAAAAGGCCAAATAATGTTTTATACCCAGGTTCTTGCACAACTGTATTATCCATGACTTCCTAATATAGGCATAAGCTGGGCAAAATAGGATGACGTGGACCGGGGTTTCATCCTCAGTAGTGCAGCCAGGGCAGGGGCGTTCAGCTCCCCCCTTCCACCTATCAGAAATGTAGAAGAATGGCAGTGTGCTGTATCTAAACTGTAGATAAAGTTTCTTAGCTAGTGTTGGTTGAATTAGATCAATCGCAGACTCAAAGCTATAAAAGGATTTTACATCCAGAAAAATATCGGTTAAGCTTGAGGATTTTACTGAGCGAAAAAGATTACTTAGGTTATTTTCCCTGACCGCACTAGTCACAATCTTCTTTGAAATAGCTATGCAGGAAACTTCAGGATTAGACCAGAGTTCCTCAAAGCCATTCGATATAAGTGACTGTTTTACAAAGGCTAGCCAAGGAATCCTTCCGGAACCAATAGAAGCCATGACAATTTTGAGTTCCTCCTTGTAGCTCACCAACTCCGGTGTACTCCAGAGACGCTTCCAATAAAGTAATGGTCGGATGGCAATAGCGTCTGCAATTGGACAGACATTAAGATCAAGTCTTAATGGGAGTAGAGGAGTGCTTTTTGGGAGGTCCAATAGTTGTCTAAGAAAGTTATTTTCAGTTATAGATAGGTTACTTGTTGATGTGTGACCCCAAAGCTCTGCCCCATAGAGAGAGGAGGCCCTGGCTTTCACTTTAAAGATTTCAAGTGGGGCACTGACAATTTTAAGAGTACAACTCTTCTGTACTTTAAGAATACCCCCTGCTGCTTGCGTTAGTCTTAGATTGGACTTGGCCACTTGAGGACCCCAACCCATTTTGTCATTTAAAATCACACCCAGATATTCAAATGTTGAAACCCTTTCAAGGGGTCTGCCACCCATCATTGGATGGGGGCAGTTAACAGTTTTTGCATTAAAAGCCATGTACTTAGTCTTATTTATGTTGATCACCAGGTTTCTTTTTGAACAAAAATTGGAGAATTGGTCTAACACGCGCTGCATCCCCATTGGAGATTTTGAAAGCAGAAGCGTGTCATCCGCAAACATTAAGGCGGGGAATTTACGGGCGCCTATTTTGGGGGGGTCTATATCTTTTTTGGCCATGAGATCTTCGATAAGCCCGTTGAGAAAGAGGGAAAATAGAGTTGGAGCAAGGACACAGCCCTGCCTAACACCTTTCTCAATCGGGAAGGCTCCAGTTAACTGGCCTTGTTTACCGAAGCGTACTCTTGCAAAAGTGCCAGCATGTAAGATTTTGAACTGGTGGCATAAATAGGGTGGAACCCCCATTGATAATAAAATGGACCATAATTGTTTTCTATCCACCATGTCGAAAGCAGATTTTAAATCGACAAAAGTAAGATAAAGACTACCCCCCTCCAAGGTCACATGCTTCCAATATATCACTTGTAACCGGAATAATTGATCAATTGTTGAAATTTTCGCCCTGAATCCCGCCTGAAGTGGCGTCAAGATATTGTTATCACTAGACCAGCTCTCCAAGCGTTGTAACAATACCCTGGCATAGATTTTTTGTGTAACATCAATAAGGCTAATCGGCCTATAATTAGAGGGTTGGAGCGGGGAACCCTTCTTATATATTGGGATAATCTCCGCCCCAAGCCAAGTACTAGGCAAAGGTAGCCCCTGCAGAATTGCATTGAATAAAACCAGGAGATAAGGGGCCCAGACTGATAGTTCTTCTCTAAATAAATCACCTGGGATACGATCAAGCCCCGGAGCTTTATTGGGCTGGATCCTGAGTATTGCCATCTTTACTTCCGCCAATGAAACTGTTTGCGCAGGCCAAATGGGGTTCA
Organism: Triturus cristatus; assembly: GCF_964204655.1. Lineage (NCBI taxonomy): Eukaryota > Metazoa > Chordata > Amphibia > Caudata > Salamandridae > Triturus > Triturus cristatus. The sequence continues at coordinate 59,299,341 of NC_140587.1, forward strand.
CAGCCAAAGGACTCTGCGAATCCTCCCGAATACAGGAGGGAGAGAGAGAGTAGAGATCTTTAAAATAAGAGGACCAAGCTTCCTCTGAAATATTAGGGATAATTGCAGAACCTCCTTCTGGATTCCTAGTATGGACAAGGTTCCAAAAAGACCTCGCATCCTTAGCCGCGAGGGCGGATGAAATAGCGGCCCAGCGATCAGCCTCCCATTCTGATTTAGCATTTTTTAACATTTTCTTGTAAACTTGTCTAGCCTGAGTAATGTGCTGACTATTTCCTTGGTTTATAGCCAGTAGTAATGCTGATTTGGCATCCCTACATCCTCTGGTAAACCAGGGGTTGTCACCAAGACATGGTTTAGTTTTGATAGGACCTACTTTGTAAAAGGTATCCTTTAATAAAGAAACCATCTCACTATGGATAACAGTGATTGCAATCCTATCCATAGTATTAGGATCACTAAAGGCGTGGTTGATCTTTTCGAGAAGGGGGACTACGTTTCTATATATTTATTTATTGATGCATGCTCAGACTGTGGGTGGGGGAAGTTGCCGATAATGGCACTATGCGGCTGTCCGCGGCCACCGCAGGGGGCCATTCCAAACGGGCTGCCCTTTAGTGCCATTTGGGCCCAAACGCCACACTACTAGCTAAGGATTGGACTCAGGGAAGGAGTCCTTCGCCTTGGCGCGCTAGGCGCGTAATTTCCGGCGCACAGAGGTCGGGGGAGGCTACTTATACCTCCCCCCACCTCTCTGGCGTCCTCTTTGCACCAGACACGCCGTCTCCCACCCTACCGCTTACCCGGCGTGGGGTTGGCAGGCAATGTACGTAGAATGTTGTAATGTTTTCTTTTTTCTTTGCAGGCGGAGTTACAGGGCGATCTAGAAGCAGACGGGTATAGTAAGAGTACCTCTGCGGCAGACGGGTACAGTAAGGGTACCTCTGCGTGGCACAGTAGGGGTGCCAGAGTCAAAGACCAGGAGCCTCAGGGCAGGTTCCTGGAAAACCGTGACGGCGCCCCGTTAGTCCTTCGGGCGGTTGGGGGCCTGACCAACCAGGGGTTTGCCCTTCTACACTCTGCCCTGAAAAGGGCGTGAGTAAGAAGAGACCAACGTGTCACGTGATCCGGAGGAGGATCACAAAAAGGTGTAGCACTGATTGGGTGTCCCAAAGTGCTGGCTCATCAGGAGGGGCAGCATCGGTTGGTACAGCTGCCTGCCCTTAGAATGCCCGTAACATAACCCACCATATTGCATACTTTTGTATGGAATAAACCTGCAGCAATATTTCCCATAACAAAAGTGGTCTTGTGTATTTATTTATTCAGATTTTAAAAGCTTCGGGTGGTGTTGGCGGTATTTAAAACAGCAGCAGTGTTTAATATATTGTGAAAAGCAGGGTTGTACAGAGGGTATTTGACACTTAAATAGAAAATGAAAAACGTTTTCATACGGTTGAAATTTGGGAGGGAGGGGTGTGCAATGGTAGATTAGGGGTAGAAACATCGATCTTCGAGAGGGAGACATCCCACACACAGTAAATGCGTGCAGCCGCGGGGAGATCAGGTGCAGTGCGCAGGACAGGAAGTTCATTATATACAGAGCCATAATTAAGCAAGAGAGGGAGGGTGCAAGGTGTAAGGAGGCTGGGAGGGGGTATTACGGCCTCAAGTGAAGTGGCCACCATGATGCGGGATTGCAACAAAAGGCCTTTTAACTAATAGAAAGGGAGCACAAAATGTGAAAATACCATTTTGCCTTGGGAGCCAAAAGTCCTTGTGCCAGAGCCCGTGCCTAAACTAGGAGTACATTTTAGAAAGTGACAGAAAAAGAGACGGAGAATATAAGAGGGAACAAACGGAGAGAACGAACCAAAACATTTGGAAGAGAAACAAACTGTGAGCAGCTGCAAGCCTACAAGTACTGGCGTGCATGCAGTGTGTAGCCCTGTGCCTGCGGCCCAGTCACAAGTCCCAACCACATTATTCTGTTGCCAAACATCAATGCCTACAAACATTTGTGGCATGACAATGTTCCTCATCAAAGAACCCGCTGCATCTGAATCATTCTCTTGTCAGCTTCTACCAAGCATCAGACACATTGACTGACAACTAGATGTGAGCAAAAAGTTACAAATCGCAAATGTGGGCCAGGGTTTTTTGTTATTTCCCATGCCTGGTTCTGTTCTCATTTTGACTCTGTGTCTTCATCCTTAAGGCACTATCTAAATAAAAAAAATGTGTAGACCATAAGATCTATTACCACTGAACATTGAAAAAAGCTTTGGATAAAACACTGCATGACTGGACAGAGGTGGGATACTGAAGTAAGGCACCTATGGATAAAGGAAACTGGAGAGGGCAGGAGGAAAGGAGTATGTGCTATAGAAGGTGACTAGAGGGGTCCAAAGAAGAAAAAGGTTTATAACTCCTTTGCAGGATATCTCTTACTGGAAAAGTCCAAGTAATCCCTGCACTTCAGAGAAATTATTTTGCCACTGGAGCACTCCCTGTTTTTAAATGCTGTTATTTGGCGCGTTGCTTGTAATTTGGCACTCCCCTTGGCTGTGCCAGCCCTACACTTGCACAAACACTCGGACCCATCCTTTCCCACTGAGAGCCACATGCACAATATGCACGGGGGAATGAATACTTTATTGGTGGCTTTTATTGCGCACAGCAAGCTGATGCCAACAAAAACAAAAGCGGAATCCTTTCGTAGGATTTCAGCACGCCAGCATGGCCACAAGATGACAAGTACAAGCCAATCTATGGAAATGCACCTGCATACTTGAAGGAAAATCTGATACGGGATACCCCCAGCAGAATTCTTCGGTCAAGCTTAGTGAACCTGCTAAAGGTTGCTCGATTCAGGCGGGTCACTTGGAGAGGCAGAAGTTTTTTTAGAACCACAGCCTTACTGTGAAACCATCGGCCTCCGGAACTTAAAGTTACACCCATGCTCCTGGCGTTAAGGAAGATCCTTAAAACTCGGTTGTTCAACCAATGATCCCCTAGAACCTGACCTTCGTCTGCTTTCTTATGAATTGCTCAGTGCCAAGACGCCTCCAGGCTTTCGTGTGCTTTATAAGGTTTTTCATTCATTCATTAATTCATTCACAAGTGACAGCAAAATATCAGGGTGCCTGCTTCTCTTTTCAAGGAGAGAGGCGCAGTGTATGAAGGCGCTCTCGATTAGTGCTAGTTCCTGACAGGTGAGTGTTTGGAAGCGACGATGTGAGGAGATCACGGGGTGGAGAGGAGCCGGCATGCAGATGCACTCGTATGTAGTGGGAGATAACACATTACTAAACAAATCACTCAGTACCACCATGCCCGTAAAATAAATGGCTGGCTGCTGTTCAGCATCGCTAAAAGTTAGTGAGGAAAAGGAGAGTGGAGTGGGAAGTCATAAAGATATAGTGGAGGGGTACGGAGTGGCGTAGTAGGTCATAGAGAGTGGTGCAGATTAGAGTTGAGTGGTATGGAGTGGTGTAGAGTGTTGTGAAGTGTCGTTGAGGGAGTAGAATGTCATAGAGTGGGAGGGCAAAGAGAGTAGAGTGCTGTAGATTGATGAGGAGTGGAGTAGGTTGTTGTAGAGTAGCCTGGCATAGATTTGAGTAGTGTATGAGAGTGGAATGGCACAGACTGTTGTAGAGTCAAGTGGCACAGAGTAGAGTGGAGTAGCATAGAGTGTCAGAGTGGAGTGGCATGGAGTGGATTGGTGGAGGGTGGAGGATTGGAGTATATTGGCATGGTGGGGAGTAGGGGCAGTTGCATAAAGCAGAGTAGTGTTGTAGAGTGGAATAGAGTGGAGTAAAGTGTTGTAGAGTGGAGTGGCGTAGCGTTGAGTAAATTGCCATTGAGTGGAGTAGAGTTTAATGGAGCAATGCATCATAGAGTGGAATATCGCTCAGTGGAGTGTCAGACAGCAGACTAGAGTGAAGTGGCATAATGCCCAGTGGTGCAGAGTAGATTGGCACGCAGTGCAATGGGTTTGAGCAAAGTGGTGTACAGCCCATTGGGGTAGAGTGCTGTGACATAGAGTAGAGTGGTGCAGAGTAGATTGTTGTGGCGTAGCGTGCCATGGCGTAAAGAGGAGTGGCGAGGAGTAGAGTGGTATGTAGTGCAGTGACGTAGAGTATATTGTTTCAGAATAGAGTGGAGTGGTGCAGGGTAGAGTGCAGAGGTGTAGAGTCGAGTGGTGTAGAGTGCAGTGGTGCAGAAGAGATTGGAGTGTCATAGAGTGGAGTGATGCAGAGTAGAGTGGCATAGAGTATAAGGGTGCAGAGTAGATTGCAGTGGAAAAGAGTGTATTGTTGTAGAGTGCACTTATGTAGAGTGCATTGTTGTAGAGTGGAGGGCTCAGAGTATAATTCAATTCAATTCTTCTTTATTCAGATAAAAACATATCCAAGTTTTAATCTTTCTACAAAGATCCTGTTGAAATCGGGGATATCGGGTGTGGGACCCGCCCTGCAGCAAAGCATTACAGACACACTCGGACATTTTGCACTTCTGATATGAAAAACAGTCAACACATTATGTTTTAAAAAAAAAAAAATTGTAGCAAAATCATCAGGAAAGGAAAACCTTGATGACGATTTTAAAATTGAAATGCTAACACATTTATAAGAGGGGACAGATACTCAAATAACAAATAATGAGCACAAACCAAAAAATAACGATAACGTTTTTGCTGGGGTGGTATGAAAGAAGAGAACGAGAGTGGAACGCTGCAGAAATGTCAGAGAAAGAAAAGGGGTGCTGAGCTGCTGGTTGTAACTTGGCAATGTTCATCTCTTCTTTTAGGTTATGCGGAAAGCTCTACCCTGAACAGGAAACCACAAGAAGCCTGGCTCATAGTCTTCAGAGTCTAGCAGCAATATTATTTTTTAGTTCTCGCTTATGCAGGGCGCATGCGCTGCATAGGAGGGGACCTCTTGGAATCGATCAGCTTTTTCACCCAAAAAGGTGCACGCTTTGCATTGCTTTCAATTGCAACGCGTGCACGTTTGGCGTTTCCCTTGCAGGAGCGAGCGGCGCCATCTGTTAGCAATTATCGCGCTCGCTCCCACAAGGTAAACGGTGTGCGTCCCTGCTCTCGTCCGCACTCCCCCCAACCCTCTCACTTGTTTACCGAGCAAGAGTGAGACGCATTTGTACTTGTTCTGTGTTGCAGTGATGGGGAGAGAATTGGGATGTTCCGATACTTTGGTTTTTGTAGTGTATTTAAAAAACGATTGGGCAGATAGAAGGTGCTACTCTTTAGTTGGTGTCCCCCTGGGTAAAATAGTTTTTAAACATCTTGCTGCTGACCTGACACCGGACTCTGCAGCGCACTCCCTTACAGGCTCCCTCTGTGCAAGCCTTCAGGGAGAATCCCTCTTCATTACTACCTCCACCTGACCCCGGACTCTGCAGCGCACTCCCTTACAGGCTTGATTATCCACTACTCCTCTCCAGTGCACCTTATCTCACATCTGACCTTGGGCCCCAGCCCCATATCAGGCACCATGGGCTCCACTTTCATTTTTCCCGATAAAAACATTAGCAAAATCACCTTCAAAGTTAAAACATTGAATATAGCGGTAAATATAATTAGCACACACTTTAAAGTATGTTCCACAGTTGCCCTTATGATCCGACTGCTAATTAAACAGAAAGGCCATGACAGGGCTGGCTTCAGCGCTGATGTGAAAGTCTTTTTTGGCGCTGCACCAGTAACCTCTTTCTCCATAAATAACTTTTACTACCACCTTCCAACAGTGCCCATCATCCCTCCATGACCCCCCTATTGACCTCCTCCTCGGATTCCCTCACTGCCACCCTCCACTAGTGCCCCTCCTCTCTCTGTAGCCCATTCCCCTCATGCCCTCCTCCTCAGACTCCCTCACTGCCACCCTCCACCAGTGCCCCTCATCTCTCCCTAGCTCCCCCCTCCACCCCATGACCTCCTCCTCAGACTCCCTCACTGCCACCCACCAGCAGTGCCCCTCATCTCTCCCTAGCTCCCCCCTCCACCCTATGACCTCCTCCTCAGACTCCCTCACTGCCACCCTCCACCAGTGCCCCTCATCTCTCCCTAGCTCCCCCCTCCACCCCATGACCTCCTCCTCAGACTCCCTCACTGCCACCCTCCACCAGTGCCACTCATCTCTCCCTAGCTCCCCCCTCCACCCTATGACCTCCTCCTCAGACTCCCTCACTGCCACCCTCCACCAGTGCCCCTCATCTCTCCCTAGCTCCCCCCTCCACCCCATGACCTCCTCCTCAGACTCCCTCACTGCCACCCTCCACCAGTGCCCCTCATCTCTCCCTAGCTCACCCCTCCACCCCATGACCTCCTCCTCGGATTCCCTCACTACCACCCTCCAACAGTGCCCCTCATCGCTCCGTAGCCCCTCTCTCATATGCATTTCATTTGTTGTACAGCGCTACTCATATCAGTGTAGTGCGTGTCAGTACTTTACACCACGCACACATTATAAAGAGTCAATGAATCATACAAGTGTGTAAATCAGTCTACAGGGAATGTCACATAAGCCAATGAGGATTACAAGGTGTAGGAATCACATGTCATACATACTGGTGGGCCGCATATTTTAAGAGGGTTTGGTCTGGCGAAACACAACCTCAGGAATTAAAGAGTATTCCATGGGGGTCAGCTTTACTGATAAAAATGTATATCCGCCCAAACTTACTAATTTTAGCAACATTAGAATCGTGAAAGACTGGGGAAGTTCTAACTATATCACAAAACAAAAAAAGCGAAGGTCGAACTATACCATTCATGTTTGTATGCAGCTCTTTGATGACAGTTCATTGGTCACTGTCCTATGTTAGGATTGTAACTTCTGAACTGCAAGTAACACAAGGATCTCTGTCACAATGAATATTTCTCAATACTAAAAAACTATGTCCTGAGTAGTCCCACCTCAAGAAACTACCAATCTAATAGGAATCCTCAACCCATCGTCACACATGGGAACCAACAGGCTGTGATTGAAATCGACAATGAGACTGACTCCTAATAGTCTAATCAAGTAGTGACGCTAGATTGCATAAACACCAATGATGAGCCACAACCGTCCAACCAGGAGGCCAGTAATTTGCATGCTAGTGCAATTGGTAACGCTAACACACTAATTAGCATAAACTCCAAGGATGAGCCCCAAATGGTAATTCAGGTAGTCGGTTGTTCGAATGATGGCGATCCTGGTGCCTCCAGGGAGTTAGAACTCCTACAGTCGGTTCATGAGTTGGCATTGGTATGCACCTCCACCAATGATGAGCCCCAACAATTGAATCATGAAACCAGTAAGTCTGAAGAAGGGGGCCTCAGCACTCAGCTATCACTAGTCACCTTACCCCTTGACTCTAGCTCCCATCCTACCTCCGGGGAGATAGAACTCCTACAGTCGGATCTTGAGTTGGCATTTGAATGCACTTCCACCAATGATGAGCCCCAACTACTGAATCACGTAACTAGTAAGTCAGAAGAAGGGTGCCGCAGCACTCAGCTTTCACTAGGTACCATACCCTTTGACTCTAGCTCCCATCCTACCTTTAACATTGATTCCAACCTGCTACTGGGAACAGCCAGCAAGTCGGGAACAACACTTGTTGAACAAGTTAACGGGAGAGACCCACACGTGACCGACACAGGGATCCGTGCATCTGTATCTAGTCACAAAATATCATGCATAGATCCGGCAGAGATATACAAAGCTAACCTCCCGTTAGGGGTACCTACACAACCGCCCACTAGGGCCCAACTCAGATTAGATTCGGAAAAGATTAGAACCCATCAAACTATTAGGGAATCTAATAATTTCAGTGTACAATCTAGCAAGACTTACAAAGCCATGCTTCTCGCTATTAGAGATATGAAGAATCTGTTATACCTATCAGAACAATGGCTCACTAAAATGGAGGTTCTTCAGAATTCCTCGTATGAAACACAAGTTAAACGCCGTTCCACCCCAATGGAGGCAGCAAACAGAATTTACCGCCCTCGTGCGCAACTCAACTATCTGAAAGACAGTGAGATATTATCCATCTTGTCTACATATGACCCTACTCCCACGTCTCACTCTAAGATAGGTGAGAGCTTTATCCAAACTATACCAACAAATGCTGGTAGAACTTCAAAGTCAAACAATAGAAGGCTAAACGCTAGCAACCTAAAGAATGTACCATTACTGCCAGAAAAGATTACCTTGCCTATGATCAGTTCTCAAAAACACATCCGGGCCATACTACTCAACTGTCGTTCAGCGAATAAACACGCAGCTGACATAGCCGACCTCATACTAAACCAGGAAATTGACGTAACCATTTTAACAGAAACATGGCTTTCTGACTCGTCCTCACCATGCTTAGACCTATTAGTTCCCCCGAACTACTGGATTTTGAGACAGGACAGAAGTCACAGAATGGGAGGAGGCATTGCCTGTATACACAGATCAGACATAACCATCACAAAAATACAGGCTGACCCCTTAGACTCTTGTGAATAGCTGGGCATGTCACTTAGATCGGCAGATAACCAAACCTGTAAACTACATGCAATCTACCACCCACCTGGTACTAAGAACATGTTCATAGACCAGATGATAGAAATCATAACCACCAACTCTAATCTGCAATCTAATGATATCTTCCTAGGAGACTTCAACATTCACTGGGAGGATCACTCTGATAGTCAGATCGCACTGTTTAAAGCATTCCTGGAAGAGCAAGAGTTAGTTCAAGGATGTCAACTCCCTACCCACTCTAAAGGCTCCACCTTAGATTGGATATTAGCAAAAGAGAAAGCAATCTAGAAAATTGTAATCACCTTATGATTGGTCTGACCACCACATAATTTCATTCGAAATTCCCTTCAGAAAAACCAAATCGACCGCACAATCTATTAAACCAAAAAAATGGACCCGGGACACCAGGAGAATTAACTTGGAAAATGCAGCAGCGCGCTGTGAAATAGATTTGCAGCCTCCTAAGAGCATGGTTGACGTCAATGACCTCACGCTGCACTATAACAAGACAATGTCAAGCATTATCGAGGACATAGCCCCACTTAAACTAAAAATAATTTTCCCTCTCCTGTATGCTCTTGTGGCGGAGCCCTTGGCGTGTGCAATCAGGGAGTACAATAGATACGAGGGTATTAGTTTCCCCACCTATAAGATTGGGATCTCCACGTATGCAGACGATATGCTGTTATACATACGGGACCCTGAAGATAACCTCTCTTCTGTGTTGAGGGAGGTGGTCAGGTTCGGGGCCTTGTCCGGCCTTAAGGTGAACTGGAGCAAGTCGATGGCGTTTCCGCTGACACCGGTCACTGTGCCGTTTCAGATGGAATACCCACTGCAGTGGACGACAGAATCGGTCCGGTATCTGGGGATCCGTCTCCACAGGGACCCGGAGGTACTCCTTAGGGAAAACTACGGAGTGGCATACGCCAATCTGGTCGAGGACGTAGAGAAGTGGAACCGGCTTCCCCTGTCTTTGATGGGCCGAATAGCCATCATGAAAATGGTGGTTCTGCCTATATTCTTGTTCCTATTCAATAACATCCCTATCGTTCTATCCAAGGCCTTTTTCAAGCAATTGACCCAGACCCTAGTTAAGCTGGCTTGGGGGGGCAAGCAGCCTAGAGTCCGGTGGAAGGTGTTAACCCTACCGTACGAAATGGGAGGACTGGGGGCCCCGGACATGGAGCGATATTACAGGGTAGCCCAGGCGGCACACCTGCACACGTGGATACACGACGGCCCGGATGTTCCACATGTGATCCTGGAGCGGCTGTTTGCGGATCCGCTCCCCTTGCCGGCGACTGTTTTCCAGCCAATTGACCGCACAGTGGGACGATTGGACTCTCTCCAAGCCACCAATCATGCGTGGCAGGCGTTGATGAAAGCGCACGACTCTGCACTTCTGTACTCTCCCCAGTTGCCGGTGGAGTGGGCGATTTGGCTCCCCCCGCTACGCGAGAAGGGAGTGCTGCGGGCGTTGGGCACGTTGGGCATTGCACGAATGGAGGATTTATTTATTGACGGGGTAGCTAAGACATGGGAACAGATCGGGTCGGCGCTGCCGGCGCCCACGCTACTGCAGCGCTTTCAGTTCCACAGGGTCCGTAGCGCTCTCTCGGAACTGCTAGGGCCGGGCATGGTGGAGCCCAAGGAAACCCCGGAACTTACTTATGTCATTAAAACGGAGGCGCCATCCAAACTGATTACGAACCTTAAAAGAATAGGGGTTCGGCATACGGCGCGCCAATGCGCTGCGGCGAGGCATGCCTGGCAGACGGACCTTCAAATGGAGATTACTGATGAGATATGGAAATACTGTTGCGCCAGCACCAGGAAGGTATCGCTGAATGGCCGACACAGATTGGTGCATTTCAAGTACTTGCAGCGGGTTTAATATACTCCGGAAAGATTGCATAGGTATGGGCTCCGCCAGTCTGCGGAGTGTGAGCGTTGTCATTTCCTCGTGGCCGACTTCATGCATATGGCCTGGCACTGCCCGGGAATTGCTAAATTCTGGGCGGAGGTGTTCCGGGAGCTGAGCCAAGTTTTGGGTACAGAGATACTGCCCAACCCAGCCTTGGCGCTGCTGGGGTACTCCCAGCCCCTTCCGTTGGCGCTGCGACGCATGACAGATGTAGCGCTGTTAATTGCCAGAAGGGTCGTTGCGATCTGCTGGATGAGAGGGCCACTCCCCACTAAGAAACGGTGGGCCAGTGATATGTTGTACTGCAGTACGCAGGCGGAGACGTATAGCGAACTGCTTCCGCCGAAAAGTCGCCCCAAGAACTTTTGGGGGTTGTACAGAACGTTCTTGTCTGCAGGGGTCTCTGGGACGACTTGCCGGGGGGAGACACTGGGGGAGGAGCTCAGTATACACACTTCGGCCGCGGGGGACACGGGTCATGATCGGGACTCCGGATGTGCATGATTGTGAGGGTACCCAGATCATCGGTTGGAACGGAAGGTTGCTTGTGGAGAGTGTGTCCGGGTGTGATCCAGGTCGGGTTGGACCGCTTGAGCGGGGGGTATCTGGAGAGTGAAAGTGTGATGTAGGGGGGTGTGCAGACCGAAGGAGGAAGGGTGCTACGGATAGCTATGATTAGGCAGTGTCATGATAGCCACGTACATGTGTGGAAGAGTGCCATGTGGAGATAGTGCTAGTGCGCTGGGGGGGGCGGGGGGTGGGGTTATGTGACATGATTGGAATATACAGGGGCAGCGCCGTGTTTGCTGACTCCGGTTGTACAGTTTATATTGTTCATTTCCAAGCAAGTATTGTTATATGGACTGGAGATTAGTGAAATCTTCACTTGAAGTTGTGATTATGTTGGGGCTCTAGTATATATGAGGTTCTTGAGACGCCGCCGGTCCTCAGGGATGTCGGCTAAATGGCTGTGTTTTAGATGCTGGGATGTCCAGACCGCCTGGCGGAACCCTCACATTGCTTCGAGACCTGTGGGCGGCTTGCCCGGTGTAACTCCTTCAAGTCAATAAAGGTTTTTGAAAACTTAAAAAAAAAATAATAATAATAAAAAAAAAAAGAATCTCTGACAAAGACAAAAACCTGTGGTTCAATGGCGCCCTTAATGAAGAAAGAAGGTCACTAAGACTCTCAGAACGTAAATGGCGACAACACCCTTCGTCGCCCCACTTAACCCAACTGAGACAATCCAGGAAAGCTTACAATAAAAGCATTCTAAAATCTAAGAAAGACTTTTTCAGGAAAGAACTGGATAATGCAGTAAACAGACCAAGGAAATTATTCGATCTACTAAAAGAACAATCAAATAAATCTGCCAAATCGACACCAATCATCACAAATACAACCTTAAATAGTGAAGACTTCTCCGTTTTCTTTACAGCCAAAGCCAACGCACTGGAGAGCGAGCTCAAAAAAGCAGCCGAAAACATTGAAAGAGATAAGGACTTCTCAGTGGAACAGCAGAATCAACAAGAATTAGAAAAACCAAAAAACAATGCTCAGTGGTCAGGATTTAAGCCGGTCAGCGAACTAGACATTGCGAAGATCTTGTCAACCACTAAACCTAACAATCACTACAACGATCCCCTACCGGCAAAGTGCTGGTCTTCGATAAACCACCTGCTAATCCCATCATGGACAAAGGTCATAAATGCTTCATTGTCACAAGGCCAAATACCGGCCTGCCTAAAAACTGGTCAAGTCATTCCCCTCTTAAAAAAACCTACAGAGAACCCATCTGATCCTAACAACTTCAGACCAGTAACAAATATTCCCATGCTAGCCAAAGTACTGGAAAAATGTGTCCAACAACAACTGAGTCTTCATATTTCGAAATTCAATCTTTTAAATGATTTCCAATCTGGTTTAAGACCAAACCATAGTAGAGAAACAGCAATTCTGCAGATAGTAGATGACGCTTTACTGGCACTTGACCATAACAAAACATGTCTCCTTATCCTGTTGGACCTGTCGTCGGCTTTCGACACGGTGAATCATGAAAAAATAGTCGATCGGTTGAAAAACAGAATGGGTCTAGAGGGAACTGTCCTTAAATGGTTTAGATCCTTTCTCGAGAATAGATCGCAAAAATTCATAGTCAACCAAACCTTCTCAGGCCCAACCAGAAACAATATCGGATTTCCGCAAGGGTCAACACTATCTCCGGCGCTATTCAACCTATACGTAGAACCACTAACGGATATACTACAAAAAGCGAACATTTCTTTCCACATGTACGCCGATGACACCCAGCTGTACATCAAGGTCACATCATCTGAAGAGATAAAGACCATGAGCCATGCACTATCGAGAACCATCCAATGGTTAACGGCTTACCACCTGAAGCTAAACCCCCAGAAAACAGAATTCCTATTGATTACACCCCAAAAAAGCAAATCAAATATAGTAGAATGGACCAACACTATCACTGCTCTAAAATGTACTCCGAAGATTGTCAACTCTACTTAATCTTTGGGAATTACTCTGGACAAAAACCTGAACATGTTAGCACATATTAACTCAATGGCAAAAAACGCCCCTTTCCATTTAAGTTACCTGCGGAAACTGAAACCATTCCTAAATAAAACAGATCTCAAAATAGCAGTTCAGGCACTGGTCATATCAAGGATTGAGTATGGTTGCACAACTCTGGCCAGGCTCCCCAAGATCTCAACAGCACCACTGAAAGCCTGTCTGAATGCTGCCACAAGACTTATATCTGGATCCAAAAAAATTGACCCTATCACCCCTCACTTGAAAGCCCTTAACTGGCTGCCCTTCGAAGCAAGAATTCAATTCAAGTTGGCAGGCATTACGCAAAAAGCATTACACCACAAAACTCCAGTTTACCTCGCAAAAAAACTCACGCTATCAGGAGGGTGCCGATTCTCCAGGAGCCATGCAGACCTACTATTGAAACCGGCTCGTTTTTGTAAGAAAAGAACTTATGATAGAGCATTCTCCGGGGCAGCTCCAAGAATCTGGAACGCTATCCTCCCTAACATTAAAAGAATTCCATCCATCACGGCATTCAAAAAGGAAGCAAAAGCATTCCATATGAGGACATTTCTCCCATAAGTACATAGAGCAGAATCTTTGTCACTGTCTACAAACCTATCATGACTATTCCATGTGCCCGCTAGCCGCTCACTAACCTTATATGGGCTTGTATATACATGTTCAAAATGTAGTCTATTACTTTAAACTACTCATGGTAATTCAATTGTTGACTGATGACTTGTAACGTATTCGGTTCTGTTTCACCGAAATTCAGCTGTAAAGCGCTCTGATACCCTACGCAGGGTCATGTTTGCGCTATAGAAAACACTAAATAAATAAAACAATGACAGTAACCCCCTGAGCTTCCACATAAAATACAGTTCATCTGCATTTAAAAACTACTAACAGACAAATGATTGCTCTCCAGCAGGATCATTTATCACCAGCGTTATCTGGGCATTTTGTATTGTCCTATTGTTGTCCTGCATCGGCCATGGGAATGCTAAAAACTGTTTAAATGAAGCGCACACGAAGTATGTGCCCTGCTGGGCCTGTGCAAATTTTAAAAAGAAAAACATATAGTATTACATTCTCTTACCTACTCCATTAGTCAAACTTTGAGTCACAGCCTGATGTGATAAGCAGCTGCAGGGGTCAGGACAGGTGAATAGGAATAAACAAACTTCTTTTCTCCTGCGCTGCATAGAAAAATAAATATCCACGCAGCAGAACATCGTCGCCTTTGCCATGTGGAGATGAAGGGGTGAAAAAATAAACAAAGCCTCGTTAACATGTAAATGGTCTTTCAAAGACCTGTGAAGTACTGGGGTGCGGCTGCGATAATCTCTAAAACTGTCTGTGTGTGTGCGCACCCGGGGAGCTGTCTCGGCCCGGGCTGACACACACGACGGGTGGGGGGGGGGGGGAGGGGGGAGGGTTGAAGCACTTTGAGCCCAATGGCGTTGCACGCCTGCCTTCACGCCCTTACTGCGAGGGCCTAGGCTCCTGTTTGGGTGGGCCAGGCTCATGTTTGGGTGGGGGGGCCTCCCATCCCTTCCCAATATGGCCGACCCATTACATCCATGACCTCTATAAGAGGCGGGCCGGCCCAACCCATCAGCCTGAAACTACCAAGCAGAAACATGAAGCCGTTAGCCAGACAGGGAGGGAGGGATGGGAACTCATGTGGCGAGGAAGACTATACTCGGAGTAATGAAGATTACCGGTAAGTAATCGGGGCATTGCCTCCTCGTTAGTCTTCCTCGCCACATGACTAACAAAGTGAGCACATACCAAAGCCAAGCGGCTTCATGGAAACTCACAAGAAACCAACGGACCAGAATGGGACGCCCACGAATGAGGGCAAACCCAACAGACCAGACGAGCGGAAGGACCACCCAAGGGAGAGGCAACCACGAGCAGGAAGAACCAGCCCGGGACAGAAAGACACTGGAAGGGCCGAAAACCCGGACCTTCGAGACACGGAGAG
Organism: Triturus cristatus; assembly: GCF_964204655.1. Lineage (NCBI taxonomy): Eukaryota > Metazoa > Chordata > Amphibia > Caudata > Salamandridae > Triturus > Triturus cristatus. The sequence continues at coordinate 59,314,354 of NC_140587.1, forward strand.
TCGCCAGAAAATCTGCCTGAACCAAAAGCCAAAGGAGGACAGAGAAGGTACGGAACCAGACTGCACGGAACCAAAAGCAACCGCAAACAGGCCACAGAACAGCAAGCAGGTCCCACAACACCAAGACCGCCCAACGGACAGTCAAAAACGAGAGGGGAGCAGAAGCCCAGACAGAGGAACTGAGGGCAACCCCACCACAGCAACCCAACAAAAAGCCACAGCAGAAAAGAGACACAGCCCGACAGAAACACAGCCACACCGCACGGTGGACCACCAACCGCGGGAGAGCCAAAACCACCAGAGGAACGGGGCAGCGGAACCAGACAGAAACAAAGAGACTGGCCGGAGCCGCAAGAAAGGATAGGGGTGCAAAGGACGCCCAAAAAAGACAAGGGCCACCACAACCCCACCCGCCAGGACACAAACAGGTGGGACACGGACCCCAGTCGCAAAAAAGAACCCCCCTGGAAGGGTGCGCAACACCAAGGAGAGGACCCAGGTAGGCACCCGGCCACCAAGGGAACCCAACCGTCCAATAGGGAAAAGGGGAAGGCCCACAAGACCACCCACGGAGCTCAAAAGAGCAGAAGGAACCAGGCCCAAGGCCAAGCCACCAGAAAGGAAGCAAACAAGCACCAGAGATCACCAGGCAGAAGAAAGCACAGAGAGCCCGGCAGGGAGAGGAAATCAGCACGGAGAAGCGAGACCCCCTGCACAGGGACCAAGCAACCCAGCAACGTTCCACAAGACGGAACCGAAGCCAGCACTCAGGCGGGCAACAACTAGACCTGGCCCAGCCGAATAAAGAAGACCCGACAGGACCAGGAGTGTACCGGGAGGAACAGCCACAGGCAGAAACACACCCAAGGCGAGAAGGGCAGAAGAGCTAGGCGAAAGAGCCCAAGCCAAGTCAACACTCCCAGGGAGCCACCCGAGCCAGCAGGTCCAGGACCCCAAAACCAGGGAGAAAAGAAGAAAAGGACACAAAGTCCACACCGGAAGCGCAGGGCCCCGCCTGGAAGAGAAGAACCGGGAGCCCCAACACCCCTCGGACACCCAAAAGCACCGCTGGACCACCATGGGGAAGCAAGAAGCAGGGGCAGGACAAAAACCCGTGTCCACAGAGGCAAAACACGGACCCCCGAGCAACAGCCCCCAAGTCCACCCTCCGCAGCAGCAGACGCCAATGGAGAAGAACCAAGGCGACCACCATCAACAGGTCAAACGCCCTGGCCAGGCAAAACAACCCCAGAACCCCTAAAAGAAAAGGGACCCCAGGAAAGCGCAAAGCTGGGAGCCCAGATGAGAAGGCCGAAGATCCAACACCGGGGACACAAACCAGAAGAAAAGTGACCCAGGGAAGGACAGCACCCATGCGCCAAAAAAACAGCAGGGGCAAACCCACCGGAACACGAGGCAGGGGAGCAACCGCCACGGAGAGCAACAAGACAATAATAACATAAACCCACATCAGGAAAGCGTGAACAAACACCCGTAAGGGCCCCCAGGCGCTGGAGGCCGTCGGGGAGACACATGGTGCTGGGCTAATCCGGGGAACGAACCGTGATCCCAAGATTCCGGAGCCAGCCGCCCAGGCCGCGGCGCCACACCACGTCCTCAAAGAGGCAGGGCCGGGGCATAGCCCAGAGAAGCCAAGGATCGGTCAACAAAAAGCAGACCAACCGACCCAGCACTGGCCGGGAACCCATGCACGCCCCAAAGGACGGCAAAGGCCACCAAAACCCGGGAAGGGGAACCCAGAACAGAAAGACCACCGGCCCAAAAAGGAAGCATCCGAAGACGCGGAGCCATAACGCACACAAGACAAGGGGCCCACCGGAGACCATGCCCACAGCACCTGGCAGTCCCAGGAGGATACCCCTCAAGGTGCCAACAACTCCAGAACCTGTTTAACTACCCAGAACAGATGAGAACAGATGCTCCCAGGGCAGCATGGCCAAAGGGCCCTGGAAGCCAAGCACGGGTAGCAGGAGGATACACCAAACACCAAGGCACAGCGCCCCAAAACTGTGGCAGCAAGCCACCCCTCCGTGCAAAAAGACACCGGAGATGGTGCCACAGAGAAGAAGGAAGGGGACACCCAACCACCTCACCAGATCAACCGAATGTAATCCAGTCAACAACGGGTGAAAAACACCCCTCACAATCAGAATCCCCTACAACCTTGTGAAGGGGACACTAGAAAAAGAGGTTAACACAAAACCTCGAGGAGCAAGAAGCACCAACCACTAGGCCACAGCGACACACGGACAAGGGAAGGCACAACCAGGGCCCCACAAAATGCCGAAAAACATACTCGGCCATACCGTGAGACGGAAGCACCCTCCGGGATGAAGGGGACCCTGTGCCACGGGGCCAAGGAGGCCAAAACCAACTGCACAGCGGAGAGCCACACTCCTGCCGCAACATAAGCAGAAGACGAGGAGGGCAGAAAAAACAAAAAACCACACTGCGCCTCCACCCAACACAGGGTCCCAAGCCCCAGTAGGGACTCAGAGAATGTGAAAGAAACCGACAAGGAAAGATGGCAACATCCCAGTCCGTTTGAGCACTTACAGAAGTACCATGGGAAAGGACAGCAGCAGCCCGCCCCTAACAGAAACGTAGAAGCCAACAGCCTCCGCAAACTATACAAAGCAGAGTTTGAAAAGCGCCATCCTAGGACACTGTGACAGCAGCAGCAGGAATCGAACCCTTGTCCATCGAGACACATTACCCACACAGGCCCATGACTAACCATTGAGCCATAGCTCGTGGTACCCAAAGACACAAAAAAATCCGCTCCCACCAGGACGGAAATCATAAAAATAAACAGCTCCACACACACGAGAGGAGCACCACCCGAGGGAACCATGAGTGCTCGTAGAAGTCTTGGCGCTGAAAAACAGATGGCCATTGTTACACAACTAAAAGACACTCACGTAAACGCCCCCAGGAGGATGAAAGGCCAAATGGACCCGCTGGGAGGTCCAACCCGTAACCAAGAGTGCATAACATGCACACCCAAAATAGACCCAAAAAATTAGCAGGGAAGAACTGCAACAAAAGCAGTATGCAGAAGCCCAACAAACAGAAAGCACAAACATGCAATCAGCCAGGACCGATCACAATAGGTCAAAATAGGGGAAAACAACCAATGAAAGCTGCCAGGCAAATACCTCAGCAACAGGTGCCTGAAACCCCACCAGGAATGCAAATACGCAAAGTAACAGAAGAACACTCACCCAGAGGACGCAGGTCCTGTGGCACAGCACGAGACGGCAGAGTCGAAAAGGTGACAGGCAGCAGAAGAGCCCAGCCAAACAACACACGCACACAGCCGGAAAGCACGTTTCAGTGTCGGAGCGTGAGAGAGAACGGAGCGCGCATGCGTGTGCGCAAGACACAAAAAACACGGCCAGAAAGCGATGTGTGTAAAAGTGACCAAAACACACGCCGACCAGAAAGAAGGACAGAAAGAAACCCACAAGGACATGAGCCAGTCCATGGACACAAATACTGTACCGACCGCGCGCCCCCAAACTGAGGAACGGGCGAGCGTGCAGCAACATTGGGACCGGGAACACCAGAGGCAAAGACAGCAGCGCGCGGCTCCCGGGAAGAAGCGTGCGACCGGCCCAGGGGAGCCGTATGGAAACCTAGCCCCCGGCGCCTGCCGGGCATGGAAACCACAGCACCAAGACACACCAGGGAAGCGTGTCTAATTTCAAGCAAACAGTTCAAACTGAGCGCCAAAAGTACTGGTCATTTTGCAATTAGCAAACCTCCATCGGCATCGTATTTCACGTGCATCATACAGTGCAGTGGCGATCCCTTTGCCCACACTCACAGGCACAATGTACATGCCCCGATTACTTATCGTGGCAAGAGTATGCATTTAAAACAGGCATTGACGGAGCCCCGCAGCTGCCAGCGCTGGCCCCCATGGAAGCAGCAGGGAATGCAGGCCAGTAAGCAGCCGCAGAACCTGCAATACAGGCCGTGCGGCTTCAGGGGCAGGAAAGGTGAAACCTCGCCGGACGCAAGCTAGAGCTTTAGCATGCTGGTGCAGCCTCAGGCGTGCAACAAGGCACAACAACGCAGAGTCGCCATAAACCCCGCCCCCGGGATAGATTAGGATATCGACCCCAGGCACAGTGAGGCCCCACGGAACTCCCGAAAAAACAAAACAATGAAGCTGAGATGCACCCCGGGACCGTAGAACGGACCGCCGGGCGCCCCCACCACACACCCAAGCTGACCCATGAAACGACCAGCAGGCACAACGGGAACACATGGTACGGGGGGAAAGAAGGGGGCCCTGGCAAGAGTGAAACAAACAAATACTCTGCCCACACGGACGAGGGGACAGGACCACGCAGATAGGAATAGCCCCAGACCCCCTCGCCCTGCCTCCTGTACACCCAGGGCTCACTAAAGCAGAGCCTAACCGGCCCAGATCACCGGGAGAAGGAAAGAGGATGGTCCCATAGCCCTAGGGCCCGCTAAAGCAGGGCCACCAACCAGGGACCCCAGTTCCAGCTACAGCAGGAACAACTTACCTGAAAGAAGCTCAGGAGAGAACTGCAGCGCAGAACCAAAAAAACAGGCTGATGGGTTGGGCGGGCCTGCCTCTTATAGAGGTCATGGGTGTAATGGGTCGGCCATATTGGGAAGGGATGGGAGGCATGAGAGGCTGACTTGTTTGCTTTGGAGGGTTCTGGTGTGGAGCTGAAGCTCACTTTGTTAGTCATGTGGCGAGGAAGACTAACGTGGAGGTAATGTGGATTTGTTGCTTCGTTATGTTGTGCTATAAGCTGTCAGGCAGAAATGTGATTGTGAGAAGAGAGCGAGGGTGGCGATTGCAAAGCCTTCTGAGGTTTGTGATTAAAGTAGCATGTTAATGTAAGCTTATAGAAACCAGACGTGCTCTAGCCCCACTCTGATTAATGCAAATGCTGCGAATATCTGTTACTCGGGTACAAGTGCTGGAGCAGGGTTTTCTATTGAAAATTTATTGTAATTTAAACTCCAGTTTATGTTTATATGTCATAATTAAAATTACTGATAATTAATTATTAAATATTAATTTTGTTGAAGTTTCTGATTAACCAACCTTACTAATGAGAGAAGTATACGCGGGAATGCATTTATGTTGCTTATTAATACGTGAACTAAGTTGGTGAGCAAATTAATTAAATATGTGTGGCTAAAGTGCTGTTTGTAATGTGTTTGCGCTTTGAAATAATACGCTTTTAATGCTTCCTTGTGTTGCAGATGGCTAGATAATTACATACACATAAGGGTATTAGTGGGAATTAACACTGTATAATCATTACGATGTGGTAATGCTGTTTTGTGTTTCTTTTAATTAAGATGGTCCGTTTTGGCCTAATCCAAGGTGGCCGATATTTACAGCCTGCATTTGAGTAGTCAAAGTACGACGAGAGGCCTCGCTGAATGTGGTTGAAAACCACCTGACCTCGGCCTCTGACTGAATTAAAAGTTTCCGTGAGGACAGCAACTCCAGGCTTGCTGCCAATTGCCCTTGGAGAAGAATAAAGCCACAATGAACTCTGATAAACTTGCGGTGGCTTCACTATGATTCCGAGGAAGAGCATTCATGGATGTAACATTTGTTAGTTTGAGCTTCCTTCTTCCGTGTTTTTATTTTTGAGATTTTCGAGAGCGGAGGTTTTCTAAATGTTGCAAGTCAACATCCTTTCCTGCTCGCTCTGCTCAATGGCTCAACGGACGTTTAGAGTTTGTTTGTTACTTTCAATATGTTATTTTCCCTATGAATATTGTTAGACTAGAGAGGGTCTGAGGCCACTTTTTCCTGAACCTATGCTCGAGAGGATCGACGCTGATTGAGAGGACGGCGACTCGGGAGACTTTACTGAGAGACCTGTCCTGACCCAATTACCACTTAGCTAGAATAGGTAACTATGAGAATAATGATTTTGCTATTGATTGACTTTCATTTGAACTAATTTAGATAAAATAATCCTTTGTTTGAATCACAGTGTCGGGTGGTTATTTCTTTGTCATTTATTGGATTTCAAATGAGTTTCCAGTGTTTAAAATCATGACTCAAGACATATCTTTTAGGTCGCATTGACCTCGCCTTAGACGCAGATTGTTCGAGATTTCTCTCATATATTCAGTGTGGATAGAGTAATAGAATGAATGTTAGTGTGATGGGCCCTAGCGTATGAAGAGTGTATGTGTGTATGACTGTGGAATTACTCTGTCCGTGGAAGTAGGGAGAATTTATATGCTCCGATCTGCAGCAGTTTCCTGGTAGCAGTATGATGGTTTTAGATTATTGTCTTGATCTGATAGATTGCTTGTACATAGGCTTTTGAATTCATTTGATTTACTGATTAATGTTGGTTATATGTACTAATACTATATGTTGAAGTCGTTGTATTGAGTTATATGTAGTGTGTACAGCTTCTGGAAAGTAGGGAGCTGGTGACGGTTCCGTAGTAGGGCAGAGGGAAGTAAGTGCTGCTCTCGGGAAAGACGGGATTGTTGGCCCTGTACGCATGCGGGGAAAAACGTGTGACAATTGAAGTTGCGCGTCACATTGTCTAAGTTCGGAATCAGTGACATCGTCAATCTAAGTCAACAACAACAACAACTAGACGATGATTGCAGGCTTAACAAAGAAATAAACTCAACCTCATCTAATATGAATCAGCTAAAGTCTCCTGAACTGGTGGGGGGAGAGAAATTGACGGTTGATATAGCGGACATGGCAGATACTGTGAACCCGTTTGTCTGTACCTCTGGGGCTGACCAGACACAGGTATCTATAGAATTGAGCCCGGCTACATCTATATTACCCATTGTGGGGGTACAAACTATCCTTACAGAAGATGAAGCAAACTATAGGGAAATTGAGGATTGTATGGTTGATGAAAATGAGGACTCTGTTGAAGATATAGAGGAGGATGCGTCTAGATCCCCTTCGTGTTATCCTGGTCCTAAAAAAGGAAAATCAAAGGCGAAATATAAAACCAAGAAAGGCAAGACTCTTAATATCTCTGCTCTGTCTGCTGTAAACTCTGGGCATAAAACTTGTGGTAAAATTATTTTAGATGAGAGTCCTTTACGAAGGTGGATACAGGCAAAAGGAGGAGTCAAGACTATGGCCCTGCGTCTTTCAGGTACTAACCCTGCTGAAGTAGAAGAGTATTTAAAAAAGGGCTCTGTTTTACCTGGAGACCAAACAATGCAACGGACTTCAACTGATTTATCTGTATCTTCGATGGATAGCCCACTTATTGAATCTCATGTCTCCTTGTCTTTCACCGCAGTAACTGATACTATTGATTTGGGCTCTCAACATTTGCCCTCAGTGCCTTCAATGCCTGCAAGTATTCCAAGTGCCTTAAATGCTCCAAATGCTTCAAATGCACTGTTTGCTCAAAGTCAAGAGAACGTAGAATGTAGCCTTACTTTGTTTGATCAGATTTTAAAGATTCTGACTGATAACAGAAATGAAGCACAACAACATTTCTTACAGCTTAGGGAGGATAATTGTCAATTACAAAGGTCCTTGGAAGAAGCTACTAACAAGTTCGGAATAATCACTCAGGAAGTCGCGGAGTTACAACAAAGAGTTGCAGGCATTGAGGAAACATCTGTGCGAGTAGAGACTCTATCCAGTCAACATGATGTGCAGATATCTACCCTTCAGACTAAGCTTGAGGATATGGAAAACCGTCAAAGGAGGCAAAATCTTCGACTTTTTGGCATAGCGGAAGGCTTAGAAGGCGCTGACCCGCGGACCTTTATGGTGAACCTCTTTCAAAAGGCTTTCCCCGATCTATCAGATTGGGATTGGGATTCCCAGCTACAAAGGGTCCATAGACTTCCTCTTGTTCAGAGAAATAAGGAGAACAAGTTTCCAAGGCCCTTTTTGATATATTTTGGTAATTACTTACTAAGGCAAGCAGTTTCTTCTAAGGCTAAACCGCATACTCCGATCAAAGTTAAGAATGTAACGTTTTTTGTTAGGTCTGATTTGAATAAAGCTACCATGGACAAACGATGGAAGCTGCGACAGTTTATTGACCCTTTCAAATCTCTGGGTGGGCAAGTATTCTTGCAGGAACCTGCCCGTTTAAAAGTAATTAAAGGGGGCCATACTTATACTTTCACCGATGTTAGAGAAGCTGAGATTGCATTATCGAATTTTGGTTAATAACTGGTTTCTATGTATATCATTATTTACTTATAAACTTTTCGTAGATTGGTGGAATTATATTTGTAATGACTTGTATTAAAATTAGGCTACTAATATAGATCTCTCTTGGTATTTTTTTTTCTGTCCTTAAGTTTCTCGTATTTGGCTCTTTCTTCTTTTTCTCTCCTTTTAGCTCTCTGTAATCTTTGATTTCCTACCTGGGACTCTCTCCTCCTTAGGAGTGGGCGGAGGTGAGTGAGGGAGGGAGCTACCTAATGCTGCCCCTCTATTAGGCTACCAAACAACGGCAGCATGTAGCAAGGGGGTGCTCTCCCCAATAGGGTTTGGGGGAAGGTCCTGGCTTGGGTGGGTCTGGAGGAGGGGTTCACGGGTATTGGTTAAAAATGTTAAAAATGACAACACTATGACAATAATCTTTGAAAATAATAAAAAAGAAATGCTGATATATATATTTTTTTTTTCTCTTTTTAAAAAAAAAAAAATGTCTAAACAATGGGGCATATGCATCAACATTAGCATTTGCGATTCCTTATTAGCGAAAAATAAGGAATCGCTAATAAGGAATAGCAAAAGGCTATGCATGTAGGAATCGCTATTCAAATAGCGATTCCTTAACATTCCTTATTACCGAATCGGTAATACCGAATCGGTAATAAGGAATACCTACCCATTCATTCCTATGGGCTTGGAGGCCCATAGGAATGAATGTAAAGCCATTCTGTATTAGCGATTCGGTATTACCGAATCGCTAATAGCTGGAGCACTTTCAAGGGTGCCAGGGTGTCAAAAGGACACCCTGTTGCACCCCTGAAAATGATATGTGCACATATGTTGCACACACACATGCTCTAAGGGCATGTGTGTGCGCAACATGAAACTTTGAAAAATGCACAAAAGTGCATTTTTCAAAGTTTTTGCAAATTACCATGCAGTTCATCTTCATGGTAATTTGCTCCCCTTATTAGCGAAATCGCTAATTTTTTAACTTTGATGCATTGCATTTAAGGAATCTCACTTTGGGATTCCTTAAATGCAATCGCTATTTAAGGAATCGGTATTTAAGGAATCCCTATTTAAAGAATCGCTATTTAAGGATTCCTTAAATACCGATTTCTGCTTTTGGGTTGATGCATTGGGATTGGGTATTTTTTACTTAATACCGGGAGCTAATAAGGATTCGGTATTTTACCGACTGGATTTTGGCTTGATGCATAAGGGTGTTAGTTGTTTAATATGGAATGTCTCGGGCCTCAATTGTAAAAATAAGAGACGATTAGTACAAGAAGAGCTTAAATTGTACAATCCCCACTTAGTCTTAATCACAGAGACACATATTTGCTACAAAGATAGGAATTTGTTAAGGCTAGCAGGGTATGAGGTTATTGCATGTACAACCCTTAATGCTACTATTAGAGGGGTTGCCATTTTAAAACAAAGACAGCTGAAACTAAATATTATCAAAACGGCTGTAGATAAAAGGGGCCGATGGATAATTATTCAATTCCACTTGGAAAACTGTAAATATGTAATATGCTCTGTATATGGATCTAATGTTGACGATCCTTACATCTTTGATTGGCTAAATATGGAGCTTTTGGAATGGGAAGGAGAACTCTTAATTGGAGGTGATTTTAATTGTATAATTGACTATGCCATAGATACCACTAAACACACTGGTTTTCAACGTATGCAGAAGACACGTGCGGCAATTTTAGAGCTAGGTCGGCTACACAATTTAAAAGATACTTGGCGAACTCTTCATCCTAAAATACCAGGGTATACGTATTACTCTGCACCTCATAAATTATGTTCCCGGATAGACATGATCTGGGCTTCTGATAGGATATTAGAATCTAGTACTATTGAAATATGCCCCAGACTTACATCAGATCATAACCCCATTCTTTTTACTTTTCAAACAGTCACCAGAACTCAAGATACTAGATTATTCTCCTTTCCGAGATATCTTTTTTCTGATTCAGAATTTATTTTACAACTTAAAAAGCACGTTTCGGAATTTATTGATACGAATCTTGATTCTACTTCTTTAATCTATGTATGGGACGCTTGTAAAGCTAGTATAAGGGGATTTACTCAACAATATGTTTTTACACAAAACTCTAAACTTCGTAAAGATAATAAGAATATTATCACTAAAATTCTATCTCTGGAAAATCAACTAGCAGATGCTTTAATACAAAACACTTCGGATGGAGATAAAGTAAGACTGGAGCTAATCAGTCTTCGATCCGCTACTAAAAACGTTCTCAGAGAACGAGCCACTGTAAAATTGCAGAAATTTAAAATCTCTCAATATGAGAGTGGTGATAAAATAGGTAAGATTCTGGCTTATAAAATTGCAGATAATAAAGCTAATACAATAATTAAATGTATTAAAGGCCCCAATAATATTATCTATGACCAAACTAGGGACATCATAACACAATTTGTTAAATACTATAGCCATTTATACACTCCAGAAAATATTCCTACTTTACACAACATTCAAGCGTACATTGGTAATAATGTTACTAATAATATAATGGTAGAACATAGTCGGCAATTAGCAGAGAATGTCACTCTTGCTGAGATTAGAAAGGCAGTAGCGTCTCTTCCGTCGGGCAAAGCTGCAGGCGAGGACACACTTCCCATAGAATTCTATAAAATCTGTCTTGATGAAATACTCCCCCTTTTTTGTTTAGTAATCAACTCAATAGATCAAACAGGGAAAGTTCCAGATTCTTGGAACTCTGCTAAAATAGTTTTTTTCCTCAAAAAAAACAAACCAGCTGAAGAATGTAGTTCATACCGGCCCATATCTTTAATTAATGTCGACGCCAAAATTTTCTCTAAAATACTTGCACTTCGATTAGCCCCTTTTATGCCCGAATTAGTTAATCCACAACAACATGGATTTATTACAGGACGGGATACTACGGCCCATGTCAATATGGCAATTACTGCTTTTGATATAGCAGCGGTTAATTCCACCCAACTCGGTATGATACTTTTAGATGCTGAAAAGGCATTTGACCGAGTTGGTTGGGATTATCTCTGGACTGTAATGCGGGCTTATGGCTTTAATGGTAGACATTTAAAATGGATACAGGCCCTATATAATTCGCCAACCGCCAAAATCAGCTATGCAGGTATGATTTCCCCAAGTTTTAAAATACTTAGGGGCACGAGGCAAGGGTGCCCGCTTTCACCTTTATTATTTGCACTTTCTATGGAACCTTTTATAAATGCATTATCACTTCAATCACATATTATTCCATTACAACTTGGTTCTAATTCCTTGAAAATTACTGCTTACGCAGACGATATCGCTATTTATTCTACTGTTGTAGAAAAAGCTCTTACTGCGATAATAGAAGAATCTAATGCTTTTGGAGTAATCTCAGGATACAAACTAAACTTAAGTAAAACACAAGTTGTATTAAACTATAAATCATTGACCCCTGTTCAAGGTACTTGCCGGGTGGCGACGTATTTAGGCATTAAAATTTCTGCTAAAGTAAGCGATATAAAAAACTTGAATTATGACGCATTATTGAAAGAAACAGCTCGCGTACTCAAAAAATGGCACAAAATACCTCTAAGCCTTATAGGCCGGATTAATTTAATTAAAATGAAGATTTTGCCCAAATTCATGTACTTATTTAGGTCTATACCCTTATGTTTAAATAATCCTTTTTTTAAGAAACTAGATGGGATTTTAAGCAGCTATATTTGGGGATATAAGAAAGCTAGAAGATCGCTTGCCCTGCTTAAATTACCCATTAATAAGGGCGGTTTAAACTTCCCCGATTTTAAATTATATTTTTTGGCAACTTTTGTTGGCCGTCTGCGTAGTTTATTTTTTACCAATAATCAATACTATTACCACCAACTTATGCTAGGCAATGACTCTAATTGCTTTCTTGCAAGAGTTAACGACCCAAACTACTTCAAAAGGGTTAAATTTAAGACTGCGAGAGAGACAGTTGCGGTTTGGAAAACTTTATTAACTACATGCAAGACCTCTTTTTTTCATCCTAAGCTTGATCTGTGGGGTAATCCTGGGCTACCGGATATATTCAACGATGGACGTGGGACCGCATGGGCTAATTTAGGAATTAATTTGCTAGGTGATTTATATGGTAACCAGGGATTTTTAGATTTCGCAACACTTAAATTTCTTTTTAATTTAACGGATGGTATGCGATTTAAATATATGCAAATTAGAGATTTTTTGGTTGGTAAAATGAAAATCAATCAAATCTTAGACTCAGATTTATGGTCATGTTTCTATTCAAAAAATCAGAAGTCAGTAATTAGTAAGGGTTATAAATGTTTAATTAATTTCAAAGAGGATAATTGTCCAAAAATTGCTCTGAAATGGGCTTCTAGATTAGGGACTAATATTACTCCCACTAAGATCTCGGCGTCACTTTGTAATATCAACAAAGTAGTACAATCTTCAAGCCTGAGGATTCAGTTATATAAAACTATTTGTTCTTTATATTATACACCGTTTAGAATTTCTAAGTGGACTTTAAATCCTACATTAAGTTCTCGTTCTAAGTGTCCCAAATGTGATCTTGTCGCGGCTGATATTATTCATATATTTTTTTCTTGTCCAGTTTTGTCTGAGTTTTAGTCCGGATTTGAAAATATTCTGTTGCAAAAACAAATTGCTCTTGGTCCTCTTTCACCATTGTCCATACTACTAGATATACAATCTGAGAATTGTCCACAAAAAGATTTATTAACGGTACTAGTTTCCTGTGCTCGTCTGACAATTGCCAGGCTATGGATATCTCAGAAACCCCCACATATCATGGAATGGTGGTTTTTAGTTAATGAAATTTATACTATGGAACGTGCTATTGCCAAAACGAGGGGATTGAAATCTATGATAAAATTTGAAAAAATTTGGGGAACTTTTCTTTAAGCTGACTCTTTGCCAATACGTCTTTAATGTGTATTTATATGTACGGCTTATTGGATATCAAATGTACATGTTATCAGCTAATCTTTTGTTTTGTGTTGTCAATAAAAAAATATAAAAAAAAAAAAAAAAGACATTGTCGTGTGTTACTATTAGAGACATATTTTCAGTATAAAAGGAGTGCGTATGGTAGCATGGTTATCTGTGAAACTCTGGTCTTAAGTCCCAGGGATCCGTAAGGTTTGCCGTTAAAGCTTACTGCTGGAGAAGTAATAGGTATTCTCTGAGCTTATTTGAAGGACTGGGCAGAGGTAAGCGCTGCTTGGTTAACGTGTGTTATAATTCTGTAGTGGGACAGACTGTTCGCTGTTCTCGGGAAAGGCAGGATTCTGCGTGGATGTACTACATTTTCTGGTGTGAAAGTGCGTGAATGTTTGAGCATTTAGTTGATTGTAAGACTCTGTGGAGCATTTCAGGAGGAAGCAGTTAATGGATGCATGATAGAAGGGCAGAGTAGAAGGATGTGCTACTGTGTCAACGAAAGTATTAATTCCGTAGTGGAGCAGAGGTAAGCTCTGTTCTAGAGAGAAGCGGGATTCTTGTGAGAAAGATTTTCTTTACTATTCTGTGGTTAGCAAAGCAGACAATGGAGATGTTTATATGTTGTAACTAATAGATTTTGTAGAATCTGAAAACAGAGTCTATTGAGAAGGCTTTGTAAAGGAGGGGTAGACGAGTGACAGGAGACGAGAGTAGAAGCGTCTGCAGCGACAACTGACGTCAGGGAGTCAGAGAAAGGACCGCGCTGTGATTGGACAGTGGATTAGAACAGTGCTCGCGCTGTGATTGGTGCGTTGGTGTGAGCCGCGTAGGGATTGGAAGGAGTACAGGGTGACGTAGACGCTCCAGGATTGGTGCATTGGTGTGAGTCGCGCTGTTATTGGAAAAAAGATCGTACAGTTGCGGAAAGGACTATAGGATAGTGGTAAACGTGAAAATGTATTATCAAACAGAGGAGAAAAAGAAAAAATCCTTGTTTGGTAAAATTAAAAGGTGGTTCGACAAGGATAAGAACATAATAACCAGAGAGGGTGAATTACTACCTCCGACTAGAACTCCTGCATCCTTCATGGTTGCGAAATATGGGTATCATACCTGTATATGGTGAGACAACTGGGCTAAGTACACTAAGGACGATGGTGTTTTAGCGTTCCCGGAACATGGTTCATTTAATCTGGCCGTGTTAAGAAATTTACTGGAAAAGATGATGTGTCTAGAGCCTAGACCAAGGCCGACACAGTTTGAGGCGTTAGTGGAATGGGAAGATGAGGTGCATGAGCGAGAAAAGCAGAGGAGTGGAGGCAATTATAGGTATATACTTGGGAGGAAATATGATCGTGAAACTCATCATGATCAAATGAGGAGATGGCGAGATGCTAGTATGTCAGAAGGACTATATCCTATGAGAACTGTTGAAGATAAGGAAGGGAGGAAGGGTATGGAAAAGGTGCCTGATGCAGACGTGAGAAGGTATGGGCCTAATGATTATGAGGATGAGGTCTTGGATGACATGATTTATAAGAGACCACCTCCATATAGACCAGAACCAGAAGAGAGAACGCCAGTTGCTACTCCGATAAGAGATACTTTGCGAATTGTTAAAACAGAGATTGTAACACCTGATCTGAAAAGTGGTAGCTCTTTCACGGAAAGGGAGAGAGAGAGAGAGCGAGAGAGAGAGAATCAAATCGGTGATGACAAAACAAGAGAATTAGCCAGAACCACATCTGAGTTGACTGAGAAAATGAGAGAACTAACAAAGAATCTAGAAGCAGTTACAGTGCCTGTAACCATAGGTCCGGTTATGCCTATTTTTGATAAGCAAAGAATGGGTGAAAATGGTTTGACAGTTCCATATGTGGGAAATGGACTAGTAAATTCTGAGACTAGAATGAGGACGGAAGAGAATCATTTGAGACAGTTGAGACATGACACATGTAGTGGAGGATTAGATGTACAGCCTAATTCAGGATTGAATACTGGTTGTTTGGGAGGATCAATTTTGGAACCACAGAGGATGGCAGAACCAGTGGGTGCAGTGAAAAGGTCTACAGAAATAACAGCTGAGGATTTGAATGATTGGTTGAAGGTTCTCCAGAGGAAGGATAAAGATTCACAGGTAATTGATGTAGCCAGGTTGCGCATAGAATTAGAGGAGCTTATTGCAGGAACAATTCCTACAGAAATGTTGAAAAATCATCATGATGGAGAGTTGTTATTCATGTGCAAGAGTATTACCTGGAGGGCTAAGAATACACATGACAGGTTAAAAGGAATAGCGAGTGAACTAGGTGTTGACATGGATAAAGTGAAAGCTTTGCAGAAGCCTTACCGAGTGGACTTTTCGGATAAGGATATTGAGAATTTAAATGATGGTGGCAGAACAGGGCAGATTAAGGAAATGATTTCCTTATTGCGAAAATGGGGTGATGTGGAAAAGTGGAAGGATAGGTGGTATAAGAAAAGGGAAGATTCAGTGGACAGGACTTACTCAGCATTTCCCATGAGAGAAAAGGAAAAGACAGTGGATGCTTATCCTATGAGAGAGATTCCTGGAGGAGGATATGTACATGTCCCATGGACTAGACAGGATATTTTGTCATTTACGAATGATTTCCCTCGACTGAGAGAAAAGCCCGTCGAGTGGTATAGGCAGGTAGACAGGTTTGTGAAGTTGTCAAAAGTGCTGTGGATTGACCTGAATAGTCTGTTTGATATAATTGTTCCAGCAGACTTGTGGGCAGAGTGTAAAATAGTTGTAGATTGGCCTGCTAAGGAGTATCCAAGAGATCCGAAAACGGGAGCTCCAGATCCGGAGGTCATGAAGAAGTATGAGCAGGTTATTGTGTTCTTGAAAAATAAAGTACCCCCTAAAGAGACAGACTGGGTTAAGATAGATCGAACACATCAGGAAGCAAAAGAATCAGTTCATGCTTTTTATGAAAGGTTGATACTGGCTTTTAAACAGTTCAGTGGAGATGAACACCTGGGTGATAAGGATTTGAGTCATTTTGTATACAGGTTTGTATATGGCTTGAGACCTGAAATCAGTGAAAGGATTCGTGAGCACACAGTCGATTGGCAGAGTAAAAAGATTGATGAAATCTTGAGACATGCAAAGTACTTTAGTGATGAAATTGAGGCAAAACAGAGAAAGCTGAAAGAAAAAGCAACGTGGGCACAGGTGAAAGTTGCAGAGAGACAAGAAGCACAGCTGGTGGAACAGGCAAATAATCCTGGCAATAGGCCTAGATACGGTACAGGAAAAGGAAAGGGGAATCTAGAAGAGGCCAAGAAGAAGTTCCCATGTCACAACTGTGGACAATTGGGGCATTGGAGATCCGAGTGTACCAATCCGCCATTAGTAAGTAATGAGAATAAATCATTGAATCAACAGGTGCAGAACGAGGGGTGTAATCATCAGCAACAACAGCAGAAGGTTGTCAGACAGCAGAGTCAAGAGCCAAAACCGCCCTTGCCGCAGAATAGAGGGTCCCAGAAGTATAACCAGGACTCGGGATTCTACAATGATGAGCAGGTAAACAAACCGAGACGTACTAACCCGGTACAGCAATACTGGTTAAAGAATGAAGGGAGTGAGTCCGATGGTGACTATTGACGGTGCCGAAGAGAGGAGGAAGAGTGCATACTTGGTGCAACTCTAGAAATAGACCAGGCAGGACCATTTGTGGATGGGAAAATAAATGGGGAAAGTGTTACTTTTTTGGTAGACACAGGAGCAACGAGATCAACTGTCAGGTCAGCAGATATAAGAAATCTTCCTCTCTCGGACGAAGCAATCCAAGTGGTTGGTGTAGCAAATACACAGATTAAGACTCGTCTTACTGAACCAGTAAGAGTAAGAATAGGGAAATTTTCAGACATGCACAGATTTGTAGTCTGTGACACTAGTCCAGTGAACTTGTTAGGTAGGGACTTATTGTGTAAAATGAATTGCACAATTTTCTGTACTCCGGATGGAATAGCTTTTGAAACACCAGATGAGGATGTTTTGTACAGGATGACTCTAGATAATATAGAAAGTGAGATTGTTGGAACATATGCTGTGTTCAATCCAGATGATTTGCCTCAAGAGTTGAGACACACAGTAAAAACAGCGGTTTGGGATTTTACTGGAGAAGATGTGGGATTAATGAATAATGTAGATCCAGTGAAGATTTCAGTGAAAGAAGGAATTGTTTATCCTAATATCCCACAGTACAGATTGACACCAGAGATAATTGAGGGAATAACCCCTATAATTGACAAGATGATTCAACAGGGTGTTTTGAGAGAGTTACTGAGTAGCCCGTGTAATTCACCGATAATGGGGCTAAAGAAACCCAATGGGAAGTTCAGGATTGTACAAGATTTGAGAAAAGTTAACAAACTTGTGGTGGCATGCTGTCCTAAAGAATGCTGAAGTGATTGGGAAGTTGCTTGAGGCGATACAGCTGCCTAAAGAACTAGCGGTTGTAAAATGTGCTGCTCATGGACAAGGAGATGATTTTGTTACTCTTGGTAATCGTTTTGCTAATGACATAGCACAGTATTGTGCAAAGAACAATCATTCGATTAACCGGGGACGAGAAAGGGAAATGTCTTTTTGTTCTGTGATGTTTACTAATGTCCTGGAAACATGGGATGAGGTGAAACAGTTGCAGGATGAAGCAGGAGATGAGGAAATGAGAGATTGGATCAAGGCAGGTTGTGCCCCAAGAGAGACAGATCATGTTTGGATCTATAGAGATGGAAGACCAGTAATGCCTAACTCGATGCTATCAACAATGGCAAGAATGTATCATGGCCAGGGACATCTGGGGAGGGACGCTATGATTAGGTCCTTTAAACAAACCTGGTACAATGCAAAGTTCAGACTAATTGCAGAGAGCATCTGTCAGAGATGTTTGATTTGTCAGCAGTTCAATACTGGAAAGAAGACAGTGGTGAGCCTAGGAACAATAGGCAGAGAAGGTGGTCCTTTTACGAGAATGCAAATTGATTTCATTGAAATGCCCCAAGTGAATAGATTGAGGTATGTTCTAGTGGTAGTCTGTTTGTTCCCAAGGTGGGTGGAAGCCTATCTGACTAGGAGAAATGATGGAATAACAGTGGCAAAGTTACTGTTAAGAGAATTGATTCCTAGATACGGGTTCCCAGTGACAATTGAGTCAGACAGAGGTGGACACTTCTACAATGAGCTCATGGGTTTAATTTGTGAAGCATTGAGCATACAGCAGAAGCTACATTGTGCATACAGACCAGAGGCTTCTGGTGTTGTTGAACAGATGAATGGCACAATCAAAAACAGAATTGGTAAGATGTGTTTAGCCACTGGAATGAAATGGCCTGATGTCTTGCCTCTAGTGTTAATGACTATTAGGTCTACTCCAGATAGAACCACAGGGTTGAGTCCACATGAAATATTGATGGGACGAGCGATGAGACATGCTTTCGTGCCTGTCAATAAGTTGATGACAATAACTGATGACATGATTTTGGATTACTGTAAAGGCCTGGCTGACGCAGTTCATTCTGTGTTTCACCAGGTTGGAGGAGACGCCACCACACTTGAAAAGAAGCAGGCCCATGATCTGAGTCCAGGGGACTGGGTGAGAATAAAAGTGCACAGAAGAAGAAATTGTTTGGTTCCAAGGTGGGGAAGGCCGAGACAAGTAATTCTAACTACGACGACTGCTGTAAAGTGTGCTGGTGTGAAAAACTGGGTTCATGCGAGTCATACTCTGAGAGTTCCGAATCCAAAGGATGGGACTGGTAAAGAGTATTTTGAAGAGTCAGATTCCAGTGATGATGCAGAGACTGAACCAGTGAGAAGAAAAAAGAATCCTGAAAGGGGGGAAGGAGAAAGAGAGTCCGGTGATTCTTTTTTCTTGCCAGAAGAGGCTTCAAGAGTTTCAAGAAGAACATTGAGAACCTCAGAAGAGAGTTCAGATTCTGGAAGAGTGCCTGAAGTTCCAACAAGCAGTGAAAAAGAAAAAGAGAAAGAAGGGAGAGAAAAGAGCAATTTCACAGAGACTACACCTGAGTCAGATGAAGAGATTGAAAATCCACTTGAGATTACTCCTGAAGAAGTAGGGTCAGAAGGAGATAGAGAGGGACAGATTGCGGAAGACCCCCGAGGAGGTGTAGGGAACATTCCTGATAAGCTAGGTGAAGGGACAAGTAGACAGCAAGAAGATTGCGTGTCGGAGACCCGAGGAGGGACAGAAATAGGGAAATCTCAATTGGTGGAGGAAAAGTCTGTGGAGCAAAAGAAAATTGTTGAACCAGAGGCAAGTGAAACAGAATCAGATGAGAGTGAGAATGAGAAACCAGAGGGTCGAGTTCTGAGGAAGAGAACTTGGATCGGAGAAAGAAATAATAAAGAAGTAAGACCAAAAAGGGTTGTGAGAGGAGATCTTTGGCCTAACAAAGTAAAGAGGCTAAGGTACAGACTGACACGAGCAAATTCATCGAAAGCTGAACAGGTGAACGAGGTGTCGAGTCAGAATCAAGCAAAGGGTGAAAAACAAAAGGTATCAAAAGAACCAGAGGAGATCAAGAGAATCAGAAAGCCCAACCAGAAGTATAGGTCACCGGAATGGACGTACGTGGCACTGTCTGAAGAAGAAGAGGCAGAAAGTCAAGGAAATCCAGAGGGGACCATACGAGAAGTGGTTGAGGAGAAGACTGTTGGAATCCTGAAAGTTATCTTGACTGACATTGGAGAAGAGTCAGATGCTCAGGATATTGAAGATCTGATACAGTTTGATGTTGCTGAAGAAGAAGTGAAAAGTGATGAAAATCCAAATTGAGTAAACTGAAGGAGTCATTTGGAGAAGAGTGGAAAAAAGAAAGAAAATCTAAAGTTAGCTGTTTGAAATAATCTAGTGTTCTAGAAATTCAGTAGTGGAGTAGTAGAGGCTAAGTCAAAAGACACTGCCAGAGTAATAACATGGCTAATACAGAAAATAATCAAAGTAGATGTGCCTTCTTGAAAAGATGGTGTAGAATGTGCTGCTGCTGTACAGGATTATTAATGTTACTATGGAGTGTACTTGCTTTACTAGTTACTTTTAGAGTTACAATAGACACTTTTGGAATACATACTGAAAATGTGACTAACATAGAGAAGAGTTCACAGAAAGTAGTTCCAACTAGAATTAGTAACACATACATACATAAAGATAGGTCAATTAATGATTTTTCTAGCAATGTTTTTTCAAAGTTGTTGTACGAATACGTAAAGACAATGGAAGTTAGGGATTGCTATGTTTGTATGCAATTGCCTGCATCCGTTTCAGAGGGTGTTACTTATCACCATCTTCCAGCTACGTATGGGATTTCATGTAGTGTGTTGAGTAGTGTTTTTTATTTGTTAGGGAAAATAGATTATGAAATGTCGAACAAAGATAACATTTTGGGCAATTGCCTATGAATAAGAAATTGAACCCTGCTAAAGAAGCTAACATTTTTGGTGAGATTTTTATAGAGACAGAAGAATTAACATTAGATTACATTTTTAGAAACAATTTAACTTGCAGTTTGAAAGAAGAAGAAAAGGCTTTCCTAGACATGGTAGAGGAAAGGAGAGTGAGCATGCATGAGAAGGCAGGGAAAAATAAAGTGAGTGAGACAATATGGGATATTGAGATGGGAAAGGAGTTGAGGAATGGGGCCAGTCCAACTTTGGCTTTAGATGCACCACAGAAGGGTAAACTATGCATTACCAGAAGGAGATCCCAATATGATAATTATTTTGTTGGGACTAGTGAGTGCCATGATACATACTTTATTGCAATGGGATGGGGATTTAAGGGAGAAGAAGATCCAGTTTTCCCGGGAGTGTATTATATTTGTGGGAATAGGGCTTATTACAGGTTGCCTGACCATTGGTATGGCACGTGTTATGTTGGCCTGGTCTTTCCAAAGATTTTCCATGTAGATAAGATAGAAGATGCAGAACAGATTAATCTACTAACACGCTTTAGAAGAGAAACTTGGTCAGAAATTGTAGGAGATATTTTTGGAGCTTTAATTCCAGCAGTGGGAATTTCATTAAATGCATATGGAATTCGGAAACTGTCAACAGTGGTGGATCGCTTATCGACAAGCACCGCTGGAGGGTTTCTTTTGGTAAATACAGAGATAGTTGCCGTACGCGCAATGTCTATGCAAAATCGACTTGCCCTTGATATTCTATTGGCCAAAGAGGGTGGAGTCTGTGGAATGCTGAAAGTACAACATTGTTGCACTTACATTCCTGACAAAAGCAAAGATCTAAGGGTCTATAGCAAAAATATTACTGATTTGCATGAAGAATTAGTACCACTGGAAGCTGAAAGTATCTGGACTAAAATGGCTAATAAGATAGTTGCTGTTAAGAGTTTTATTGCTAAGATAGGTAGTACCATTATTGGTAAGATATTATTTCCTTTGACATGTGTAATTGTTGCTTTATTGATATTAAGATTAGGGTGTTTGTGTTGTAAAAACAGGGGAGGGAAAAAGAAAATAATAAGAGAAAATACTGAAAAGAGACAAAAGAGGTCAAAGAGAGATCCACATGAAATAGAATTAGAAAAATTTAGGGAGAGTGTGTACTTTGAATCGAGAGAAGAGGATGAAAGAGAGACTGGTGTGTAACATGTTGTTCAAAACGAAAAGACATTTGAATTTCTCCTAAGAAATGGGACAAAATTTTTTTTTTGGGTTGGTTTTTGTGGTGATAATATATCACCAAAGGGGGGATTGCTGGAGCAGGGTTTTCTATTGAAAATTTATTGTAATTTAAACTCCAGTTTATGTTTATATGTCATAATTAAAATTACTGATAATTAATTATTAAATATTAATTTTGTTGAAGTTTCTGATTAACCAACCTTACTAATGAGAGAATTATACGCGGGAATGCATTTATGTTGCTTATTAATACGTGAACTAAGTTGGTGAGCAAATTAATTAAATATGTGTGGCTAAAGTGCTGTTTGTAATGTGTTTGCGCTTAGAAATAATACGCTTTTAATGCTTCCTTGTGTTGCAGATGGCTAGATAATTACATACACATAAGGGTATTAGTGGGAATTAACACTGTATAATCATTACGATGTGGTAATGCTGTTTTGTGTTTCTTTTAATTAAGATGGTCCGTTTTGGCCTAATCCAAGATCGCCGATATTTACAGCCTGCATTTGAGTAGTCAAAGTACGACGAGAGGCCTCGCTGAATGTGGTTGAAAACCACCTGACCTCGGCCTCTGACTGAATTCAAAGTTTCCGTGAGGACAGCAACTCCAGGCTTGCTGCCAATTGCCCTTGGAGAAGAATAAAGCCACAATGAACTCTGATAAACTTGCGGTGGCTTCACTATGATTCCGAGGAAGAGCATTCATGGATGTAACATTTTTTAGTTTGAGCTTCCTTCTTCCGTGTTTTTATTTTTGAGATTTTCGAGAGCGGAGGTTTTCTAAATGTTGCAAGTCAACATCCTTTCCTGCTCGCTCTGCTCAATGGCTCAACGGACGTTTAGAGTTTGTTTGTTACTTTCAATATGTTATTTTCCCTATGAATATTGTTAGACTAGAGAGGGTCTGAGGCCACTTTTTCCTGAACCTATGCTCGAGAGGATCGACGCTGATTGAGAGGACGGCGACTTGGGAGACTTTACTGAGAGACCTGTCCTGACCCAATTACCACTTAGCTAGAATAGGTAACTATGAGAATAATAATTTTGCTATTGATTGACTTTCATTTGTTTGAATCACAGTGTCGGGTGGTTATTTCTTTGTCATTTATTGGATTTCAAATGAGTTTCCAGTGTTTAAAATCATGACTCAAGACATATCTTTTAGGTCGCATTGACCTCGCCTTAGACGCAGATTGTTCGAGATTTCTCTCATATATTCAGTGTGGATAGAGTAATAGAATGAATGTTAGTTTGATGGGCCCTAGCGTATGGAGAGTGTATGTGTGTATGACTGTGGAATTACTCTGTCCGTGGAAGTAGGGAGAATTTATATGCTCCGATCTGCAGCACAAGCAGCGAGCTCCTTTACGCCGAGATGTCAGTCTGTTCTGGCATGTTTTTTTGCCACTGTGTTATGAAATGTGTAAACATTCCGGTCAGACGGTATTGGTTTGGAAAGGGATTCCCAGTCCTTGCGTTGATTTTTCTCATAAATAACATTTAGCCTGTGGTCTTTCCGGGACACGTCCTTTTCGCAGAGATGTGCGCGATAATGCACAGCACTTGCACAAATGGCTCAGTGGATGTATGCCGCCTTGTGCACCATTTATTCCACTGCGTGAAGTTAATCTCGGTGGAGCTTTCTGGCAGTCCTGACTGAAACGGCCTAACCCCCCCCTTGGCTCGTTTTATTATGATCACCATTGCTATCGGGGGGAATGCACCAGTTTAGGAGTTTGTAGCGCCTTAATTAACTAAACTGATAGATGTCAGGGAGCAAGAGGGGGTTATGTGGCGAGGGCATTCGAGAACAAGCATTGGCATAGCCAATAGGTCTCACCTTTGGAACCTTATAAGTATTTAGTTATGCAGTACAATATCCTTGGTGCAACAACATCAACTGTTGTATGTGTAAACACTTATAAGGTCCCAAAGGCGAGACCTATTGGCTATGGCACGGCTTGTTTCTTTTCTTCTTTATAAAAAACAAAAAAAAAAACAAAGCGACAGGTCTCAGGCTGTAGATTTGTGTAGCTGCACGAAAGCTTTCAAGTACCAGCTGTTCCCAAATTAGAGTTCCGCATATCATCCACACTCCTTAAAAGTCTGCCTCTTTTACCATTCATTAATGGCAGTTCATTCGCTATCTATAACCTCTGGCGCTGGCACATGCTGTGTATATGCCAGTTCCTCTCCGGCTCTCTCCTGGACTGGTCGCCTCTCGTGAATCCCGTCTGTACGGCTCCCATTGACACAGTTGGTCTTGAGCCGCATACTCCAGGAGGTCAGGTTCCACTGCGGGCGGGAAAATGTTGAGGATGAATTTGGAGAACAACACTGGTGCTAACTGGACCCACTCTGACGGGGGTGTATAGAGACCTTTCACAATATTTGCCATAGTCAAAGGGGTTATTTGGAAAGGAGTTGACTGAGCCTCTAACAGTAAAGGCATCAGGCTATTAATGTGCTTCTCTGCTACCTGTTCACTGAAGAGCCTAATGAGGTCATCTTTCAAGTCTCTGTTTAGCTTTGATTCTATGTCAAATGTATTCATATATATGAAAAGAGGCACGATGCTCTGCAACGCTCCCAGGTATTGGGCCCGCGCAATGTTAAATCTTTCTATAGAAAGATCTGGAGGGCTGACCTGCAGCTCCTCAGAGATTCTCTCCAAGTGGCTGGTTATCTTTTTGAAAAGGTCGCTGTACATCTGTTCTGAGTGCTGCTTGCAAACACATTTAAATACACCAATGTAAATCTGCTCATAGGAGATGGGAATGTAATCTCCTGGGCTCTGGGCGAGAAGCTGCTCGATGGCGCTGTCCAGTTTTGGCCAATAGGGGCTCTTATAATCCTCAACAGTTATGACATTCATCAGGAGCTTGCTGGCGGTGGTGCTGATGTTGAGGGAAGTTCCGCTTTTAGCTGCCCCGCTCCCCGTGGGCTCCCCGTTGGCGGGCACGAGCCTGGTGCCCCCTTGTTCGGTGCTGTCTGCTTTGCAAGGCTGCCCCTGCCGCTCCCAGCTGTTGTGGTTCGGGTCCTCCATGGTCTCGTCCTCCATACTTGCTTCCTCCAAGCTGGCCCTCAGCCCCCCAGCCGTAGGTGGGGCGCCCTGCGGCTCATGTTGACCCTCCTCGTGCCGCCACCGAGCTCTACGAAACCCACTGGCCCTATCCATAAAAGAGCGAATCACATACCAACATGTTAAAATACACAAGTTCAGAGTAATCATAATGATAGCATAAAAACAAGTTCGATAAAAATATGAATCATAAGTGCGCTACGTGTTCAGGACGCATACAACAGTTTTCAAAAAGGTGCCCACTCAAATGATACTAATCAGGGACAATATAAAAACAAGTTTTCCAAAGGTTCGTGCTCAATTCATAGTAGTCATAATAACAGTATAAAACCAGTTCATTAAAAACATTCTTCATAAAGTGCACATCGTGTTGCGGGCAGGCGCGCAACAGCCATTGGACTCGAAGGGCTTCAGCCCCTCCCCCCCCCCCCCCCCCCCGTGTGTGGCAGCCCGGGATGAGACAGCTTCCCGGGCACACACACAGCCGCACCCGAGCACTTCACAAGCCTTTAAAAGACCATTTGCATGTTAAATAGGCCTCGCTGGTGTTTCACCCCTTCTACGAGCCCCTGCAGCTCCACTCTGCCTATTGCTCACCCCTTCTACGAGCCCCTGCAGCTCCACTCTGCCTATTGCTCACCCCTTCTACGAGCCCCTGCAGCTCCACTCTGCCTATTGCTCACCCCTTCTAAGAGCCCCTGCAGCTCCACTCTGCCTATTGCTCACCCCTTCTAAGAGCCCCTGCAGCTCCACTCTGCCTATTGCTCACCCCTTCTACGAGCCCCTGCAGCTCCACTCTGCCTATTGCTCACCCCTTCTACGAGCCCCTGCAGCTCCACTCTGCCTATTGCTCACCCCTTCTAAGAGCCCCTGCAGCTCCACTCTGCCTATTGCTCACCCCTTCTAAGAGCCCCTGCAGCTCCACTCTGCCTATTGCTCACCTCTTCTACGAGCCCCTGCAGCTCCACTCTGCCTATTGCTCACCCCTTCTACGAGCCCCTGCAGCTCCACTCTGCCTATTGCTCACCCCTTCTAAGAGCCCCTGCAGCTCCACTCTGCCTATTGCTCACCCCTTCTAAGAGCCCCTGCAGCTCCACTCTGCCTATTGCTCACCTCTTCTACGAGCCCCTGCAGCTCCACTCTGCCTATTGCTCACCCCTTCTAAGAGCCCCTGCAGCTCCACTCTGCCTATTGCTCACCCCTTCTAAGAGCCCCTGCAGCTCCACTCTGCCTATTGCTCACCCCTTCTACGAGCCCCTGCAGCTCCACTCTGCCTATTGCTCACCCCTTCTAAGAGCCCCTGCAGCTCCACTCTGCCTATTGCTCACCCCTTCTAAGAGCCCCTGCAGCTCCACTCTGCCTATTGCTCACCCCTTCTAAGAGCCCCTGCAGCTCCACTCTGCCTATTGCTCACCCCTTCTAAGAGCCCCTTCAGCTCCACTCTGCCTATTGCTCACCCCTTCTACGAGCCCCTGCAGCTCCACTCTGCCTATTGCTTAAAGTTTCAGCCCCCCCCCCCGAAATTTTTCTTAGACCCCCCCCCCCCCCCCCCCCCGAAATTTGGCTCTAGTTGCGCCTCTGGTTGCGGGCATGTACAGCAGCTTTCCAAAAAGTTGCGCACTCGCAAAAACGAGTTCATCATCTTCCAATTTGAAGATAATCCTATATGCTGCTTCAAGATGGACAAGTGAAATTCTTTTGAAGAACTGTATTAAGAGCCATTTTGCATATTTTATATAAAACGTACAGAAAAGTAAGAAATGTAGTGCCGTTTACCCACTCCGGCCGTCACATGGGCATAGCAAGGAGTCTAGGTTAGCATTATCCCCAAGGGGAAAGCACAGCAAGAATTTTACTGTGCCAGCCCATCAAAGAAAAAGGGGTCCCCTCTCCCAGCGGCCTATGGGCTTTGTGAGATACCAAGGCGGAAGGTGTGAGATGTTCTCAATAGACATAAAAGTTGCAACAGTAGGTTTCCTAGACTGTCTCTCAAGTCTTGCCTTGCTATAATATGTATATAATGCTGTCCGAAGGACTTTTTTTTTTTACAGTATATATTTCATTTGGGCTTGAGAAAAGCTGCCACGGTATATCCCTACCCTTCTCGCACTTGAGGCAGTCTCCTACTATCTCTCTTGTAAGAGATGCTGCTGGATGTTTCCAGATTGCTAACCAAAATAGAGCAGGGCGGGCGTTTATATCATCTTCAATGTAGTGTAATTTCAATTCACTGTGGCAGTCATATTGGGACGTGGAGATCGGTGCACCCAAGCGTTTCCGGCAGAATCTGTTTTCCTCGCACTGAATACTGTAACTCTTTGAGAAACCCCAAACCTCTGCGCCATAGGTTGCTGTAGGTATGCACTGAGATGTAAAAAAAAAATTCATTGCTAAGATAGCCCCTGTCCTTTTGGGCTGAGGGAGAATAAGAATCGAGTTAATAGCTTTGGCAAACTTGTTCCTACAATACGCAACATGGTCAGACCAGGAACCATTAGTAGCAAAGACCAACCCTAGGTAAGGAAAAGTGCTAGTGCATTGTAAACTTTGGTTGCCCATGGAAATAGAGTTTAAAATGTACTTACTCAGCCCACAAGCCATTATGAAAGATTTCTTTAAATTAGTGCACAGGTCTAAACTGGCCATAAAATCAACAAAACTGCACTAAGATGCATAGGGCATTTGGTGTGCGGCCCATTAGAACCACATCATCAGCGTATAATAGGGCGGGGAGTGTGTTGCTATTAACTCTAGGAACATCATTAGTGAGCGCTGTCAGTGATGTGTGTAAATTATTAATATCTTTGATAAGAAGGAGAGGGGCCAGAACGCATCCCTGCCTGACCCCTTTACAAACTTTAATATTATTAGAGACCGCGCTATCATTATTGATCCTAACCCGGGCTTTCAGGTCCTTATGTAGGTAAGCTAAAAAATTTACCAAAACCTCATCTAAAACACATTCAAAAAGAATGGACCATCGTGACTGGTTAACAAAATCGAAAGCTGAGGTGAGGCCCATGAAAGCCAGGTTTATTAGAGATCGCTGAGCTATAGTGTATTTCCTGATGATTAGGTTAAGATTTAGGCATTGTTTGTTTGTGCCTACTTTCCTCCTGGACCCTAGTTGACATGACTGTAAAATACAATTTTCCTCAGTCCATGTTTTGATCTTGTTATATAAAACCCTCCCTAGAATTTTCAGAGTGTTATCTATCAGGGAGATCGGTCTATAACAGCTAGGTTGGGAGCAGTCGCCCTTTTTAAAAATCAGGACAATAATACTGATTGGTAACGGGGCATTAGTTAAGGTATTAAGAAATTTAACAAGAGCGGCACCCAGAAGTCAGGTTAATGCTTAATAAGATCAATAAGTAACCCATCAGGTCCTGGGGCTTTATTGCCCAGGCTCTGTTGAATAGCTCCCTCAACTTCAGGTAGGGATATTAATATCCCAGTGGGGGGCCAGTGCTTAAAGGGATCATCGTTGTGTACTGAGGCTGTATAAATCATAGAGAAATGGGCCTCCCATGCCTCACTGGTTATGTTACGACTTATCGTGGTCAGTAACTGTACCATTGATCTCATATCCTTTACGTCAGCCCAGAATGTATTCCCATTCTTTAGACTGGCGGCATCCCAATGTTCTTTTAATAATTTCCCTTCCTTTGGGGGATAGCTAGCTTGTACTTCTGAATAGGCAATTTAATAAGTAGGTGACTCCTCGGGTTGGTTGACAGAGCCTTGCGTAACTGTCTGTGGCTCACTGAACACTCACTGTTGAACCACCTAGGTCCGTGTTGTGCAGCGGTAGTGGATTTTAATAATACAGATTTAATTGCCTCACAAAGTTTAATAAAGGCACTGATTACCTCGGGATCAGAATCCTGTGCTGACAAGCAGGAGTCATTGAGTCTCGGATTGTCCCTTACCATCGTATGAAACAAGTCAGTGTTGTTAACACCTCGCCAAACCAATCTTAGGTTGTCTGTAGAGGGTGTCAAATTCCTGGCACCACATTCAGTTTTGCATGTTGGCCTGGGGGACAGTCTTCGCACTGTTTTGATCGGGTAATGGTCCCCATGAGTAGTGGGGACAACTTCAGCTTTCCATAAACAATCCTCAAGTGCAGGGGAGATAAAAACATAGTCAATAGTGGTGGTGCTACCGCTGCCTTTAAATGTAGGCTCTGGGGAATTATTATAAATCGTTATGCCTGCAATATCCATAACATTGATTAGATTGTGATTTTGCAGGTGTTCCATTCGTTCCTCGCCCCTAAGACAGGTTTGCCCTCGGCCTTATAATTGCAGAGTTTTTTACTGGGTAACTTAGCGTTGAAATCGCCCCCCAGACAGATGCCAGGTATTTGATCAAATCCATTTCAATGCTGTAGAGTGGTGACAAAATCAGATAAACTAATATAATTGGTGTGGTGTGAAAGTCGTTATTATAAAAATTGAGTAAATAAATAGATAACCCCCCTTTTATATAATGAGGCTTGAAATTTGTCATTTTTTCTATGTAAGACCTTAACACTACCTCCTGCAGCGATGTTTACCCAGATCGAGAGGCCACCTGACGGTCAACCAAATTTGGGAATTGGATCAACAATGTTAAAACATTCAAACCGTTCAATGTATATATCTTGGGTGGCCCAGGTTTCTAGGAACATAAGAACAGGCCCGGTCCCAGGATTTGTAGGGCCCCGGGCAGAATAGGAACATGCGAGGCCCCTATAATTTGCATAAGATTTAACCAGACAGGAAGTGACCTCATAGGAGGTAATATCAATTGGACATTAATTATATGGCATTGTTTGAAGACGCTTTGCAAGAAGCGATTTACCTAGTTTTGATATAAGTAAAATGGTTAGAAATAGCATTAATAATCCTAATTAAATACATACATAAATTTTAGATCTCTAATAAGTGGAAATACATTAAATGAAATTAACTTGTTCTCTTGAATGGGATAAATGAAAATGATTTGCAAATCGGGCATTCTGGCACTAAGGGAGCTCCAAAGGAGAGGTGTAGACTCTACTAATGTGGAGAGAGGACTGTTTTAAGTGTTTTTTCTAAAATTTGGAGTCACACCATAGCTCAAGAGGGAGAGAGTCCCAGTCTCTCCCTCTTGAAACTAGAAAGAAGAAGGATCTGTCTCAAATCAGAGCCATCTGTATTTTAGGATGGCACTGAGTATAGGATTCTGCAATGAACAATACGGAGTGCTGTCGAAAGAGAGAACCTTTTTTATGCAGTGCACAATGACATATGGATAGTGCCTTGCAGGTGTAGGGTTTCAAACGAAAAACCCAGCAGACAGCAGAAAGGTTAGAAGAAATAGCATGGCAATGCAGCCGTCTCAGAAGAGGAGCCTAGCACTGTTCTGAATTATTTGAAGGGTACTGAATGCTAAAAGGGGGGAAGCCCAAGAGAGAGGGCATTTGCATAATCTAGTGAGAAGATAACTGACTGCACAACAGCTTCACTGTAGTGAGAGGGGACAAAAGGGATGATTTTGAGTTGCTTATGGATGTAGTAAAGGCAAGAGGATGAAACATGGTTAATCTGTTCCGAACAAAAAAAGAGAAGTTGCTGCAAAATTAATCGAAGATTTTTTTGCTGACTCCAACAATGTGTGCGATTGAACCACCTCCACCAGCGAACAAAGAGAACACCATATGGTATTAGATCCTTTAAAATGAGAACCCTTGATTTACCACTCGAAGGTTTTAATGAATTTGTCTTCATTCAGAAATCAACTGTTAGCATACAAGTCCAAACATATTCTTGGGCAAAGACCAGATTGCCACTGTGGGAAGTGATGTTTGGGTATTAATATGGGCACGATATCAGCAAGAAACCAAAGGACTGTATGAGTAAGACTAACTGGGAATTATATAGATTGAAGAGTGGAGACCCAATAAATTCCACATGTCAGACGTTTAGAACATAATAGAAATAGCTGGTGAGTGGATTGTTTCAGATTTCTCAAATCGGATACAGGTAAACCACACCCGGGGGATACTTACACTCCAGGTTGTACTAGTTGTTTTATGAGCACTGGCTCTGAAACAGTGTCAAATGTGGTGCTAAGTTTTAGTAGTATGAAGGCTGCCCTAACTCCACAATCAAGAGTCAGCCACAAATCATCCGATATAGCACAAATGCTACTTCAAACTCAAAAAGTTGTCAGAAGCCAGCACATTCTCAATGAGTAAATTACGTTTTATGAAAGAAATTTGGAAGTTGAATTCTTTTTTCTTGGATTCAAATTTCTCTTGCTGGTTCTGACCCTTCTAACTTGCACCTCTTCCCTCCTGTCTCATCCCGCCCAACCTCTGATATCTTTCAGTGGTCCTGCTTTCTTCCATCCACCTCTCACCAATACTTCTGTCTCCACTCTGCTCATGTTCCTTTGCTGGTTCTGTCTCTCTCATATCCACACATATTATCCATACACTCCCCTTCAACTCTCATCTCTCCCCCAGCCTCATAACTTCTTTCCTTGTTCTGCTTCATTTACACCGCCTCTCCACTTCCATCCTTCCGGAACATCTTATCTTTCCCTGTTGATGCTGACCCTTTCAAATCCACCTCCCCCTCAATGCTCTACTCTGTTTCTCATCTTTCCCTCAGACTCTTACCTTACCTTCTGTATTTTGTCCCTCTTACATCCGCCTCTCCCCTTCCATCCTCCTGGAGCATCTTATCTTTCCTTGTTGATTCTGACCCTTTCAAATCCACCTCGCCCTCAAAGCGCTACTCTTTTTCTCATCATTTCCTCAGATTTCCGTAATTGAATCCAGAAATATAAGACAACAACTGACTTACATCTTAAAGCAGTCAGGGGTATTGGTTTTGTCAATGGCTGTTTATGATAAATGAGTAACAACAATACATTATTTTATGTTCACCCTGTCACTGTTTTGACCAATGAGTACCTTCTTCACATATATTTGCACAGAATCCCAACTGCAACTGAAATACGGGACCGTTGCTCTGTGTGCTCAGCAGAGAAGCCATATATTGAATGATCATGTATTCTGGACACCTTTTTGACCCACAGACGGGCACAGTATGAAAGTTGTACTGCCTTCAGCCTCAACTCCAAAGCACTCCCCTGTAGCCTGTTATAAACACCTGAAGGCAACTCAGTATAAAGGGTGCACCATCCAAGAGTAATATGCTTTGAAATGAAATACAGAAACACACATCCTGGACATAGCTAACACTCTTAAGGAATGCAAGATTAAGTAAAGCATGTGAAATATAAACAGGAACAAAAGATCTGCCATGGATTGCCCTATCATGCAGTGTGAGACCGGGTCAGAAAATAGGGTCCGGCACAAAAATAAAAGTGGCCCCGTTTAGTGAATTAGTTAGCTAGAAAAGTGTCCCATATTTCCAAATTAGAGCAGTTTTTAACTTGTAAAGACATGCTGTTTACCTTTTCTGTAAGGTATGGGAGACTGCATAGATTTGATTTTGCTGCAGGCAATGTTTGTTTTAATATCATGAAAACCAACAGTAAAATTTTGCTTACCTGACCACAAAGCAGGGCAACAAACAGCCCAAAAACGGCCTTCATACTAACCTGACAGATTAGAAAATCAAGCACTGCCTGACTGCCTATAGGCGAGTCCAACACAGCTACCGTGTTATACAATTATTGTGCAGACACTGGATCATTGTTTTTGTAGGTAAAGTAAAGGGCATGAATATAGGATCCGATAAGGGCCTGTTTCAATGTCCGTTTTAACTTCCCACCAAGTAAAGACTCGAGGGACTGATGGAGCAGGGGAAAATACAAAAATGTTTGTACTCCCTTCAAAGTCAATGTCCTCATAACCCTAATTTACTAATTGTTTGAACAAATGTACTAATCAATCAATGTACCTTTAATTAGACACTACACGCGGGAAAACTAACTGCATATGCAAAAATCTAATTTACTTACTGATGTGAACTTAAACTAATATAGCTTTGTGCTTCGTGTAGAAAATAGAAGGAAATTGCATATATTTGTTGTGTAGCTAAATATTGTGGCAAAGAATGCAGAGGGTAAGTAAAACGGCTTTAAATGTTGCTTAAAAGCTAGGTAACAGCTAACACGTGTCATTCGAATGGTGGGTGGTAAACAGAAGGGCTTAATTGCTATATCTAATTTCTGCTAGGTTTTTTTCACATTAGTTCCGTTCAGGCCTGCTAGGCCTCGCTGAGAAAATGGCCGTTGCCGAGAGAGGATGATCATGTATTACCAAGATGGCCCCTGCGCATGAGCAGAATGAAAGTTACACTCACGAGTGATGGCCTACGCCTGGAGTGAGAGATGTCAAGGCCGCACTGTCCTAGGACAAGAGTGGATGCCAAGATTCTTTGTACAAAAGCCTGGGAAACAGATGCAAGAATTTGGACTACAGCATTTATGAATAATACAGTTGCTACAAATGGTGGAACATGACAAGTCACAAGGATGAGTATAAATTTGAAATTTTACGGAACCGGTTTAGGCAAAGAGGACAATTAGGTGACCATCACCACCCCTCCAATGGACCAATTGAAATTAATCACAGCCCCTAAAAAGTTTCAATTCTGGGTATAGCAAGTTAGTGAAAGGGTATACATTTTGGTGCTTATGATGACGTTGTGCGTTACAGCAAACAAATTATGGACGGAATGCTGACAATGCAGACATTCTCCCCCAGTCAAGAGATCTGGGTTAAATCCATCGTTCTTTTGCCCACTGCGCCACCCCAGTTCAGACATGGCCATATGCAAATCAGTCTTGACCCTGTGCCTCATGGGAACAGTCCAGCCCGAACTGCATATGGCCATGTCTGAACTGGGGTGGCGCAGTGGGCAAAAGAACGATGGATTTAACCCAGATCTCTTGACTGGGGGAGAATGTCTGCATTGTCAGCATTCCGTCCATCATTTGTTTGTTGTAACGCTTTTCGCCCTCAGTGGGATGGGTATGCCCAGACGTGGGTCCCGTGCTCACTACGCCACTGGAGTCAAGCTATCCTGGCTGATGACGGCTGATAGCCAGAAACCGGTCCTAGGATGCTTGATTCCGGTCCAGGGAAGACATGGCTTGGCAGTTTGGGCTGGACTGTTCCCATGAGGCACAGGGTCAAGACTGATTTGCATATGGCCATGTCTGAACTGGGGTGGCGCAGTGGGCAAAAGAATGATGGATTTAACCCAGATCTCTTGACTGGGGGAGAATGTCTGCATTGTCAGCATTCCGTCCATCATTTGTTTGTTGTAACGCTTTTCGCCCTAAGTGGGATGGGTATGCCCAGACGTGGGTCCCGTGCTCACTACGCCACTGGAGTCAAGCTATCCTGGCTGATGACGGCTGATAGCCAGAAACTGGTCCTAGGATGCTTGATTCCGGTCCAGGGAAGACATGGCTTGGCAGTTCGGGCTGGACTGTTCCCTTGAGGCACAGGGTCAAGACTGATTTGCATATGGCCATGTCTGAACTGGGGTGGCGCAGTGGGCAAAAGAACAATGGATTTAACCCAGATCTCTTGACTGGGGGATAATGTCTGCATTGTCAGCATTCCGTCCATCATTTGTTTGTTGTAACGCTTTTCGCCCTAAGTGGGATGGGTATGCCCAGACGTGGGTCCCGTGCTCACTACGCCACTGGAGTCAAGCTATCCTGGCTGATGACGGCTGATAGCCAGAGACCGGTCCTAGGATGCTTGGTTCCGGTCCAGGGAAGACATGGCTTGGCAGTTCGGGCTGGACTGTTCCCATGAGGCACAGGGTCAAGACTGATTTGCATATGGCCATGTCTGAACTGGGGTGGCGCAGTGGGCAAAAGAACGATGGATTTAACCCAGATCTCTTGACTGGGGGAGAATGTCTGCATTGTCAGCATTCCGTCCATCATTTGTTTGTTGTAACGCTTTTCGCCCTAAGTGGGATGGGTATGCCCAGACGTGGGTCCCGTGCTCACTACGCCACTGGAGTCAAGCTATCCTGGTTGATGACGGCTGATAGCCAGAAACCGGTCCTAGGATGCTTGATTCCGGTCCAGGGAAGACATGGCTTGGCAGTTCGGACTGGACTGTTCCCATGAGGCACAGGGTCAAGACTGATTTGCATATCGCCATGTCTGAACTGGGGTGGCGCAGTGGGCAAAAGAACGATGGATTTAACCCAGATCTCTTGACTGGGGGAGAATGTCTGCATTGTCAGCATTCTGTCCATCATTTGTTTGTTGTAACGCTTTTCGCCCTAAGTGGGATGGGTACGCCCAGACGTGGGTCCCGTGCTCACTACGCCACTGGAGTCAAGCTATCCTGGCTGATGGCGGCTGATAGCCAGAAACCGGTCCTAGGATGCTTCATTCCGGTCCAGGGAAGACATGGCTTGGCAGTTCGGGCTGGACTGTTCCCATGAGGCACAGGGTCAAGACTGATTTGCATATGGCCATGTCTGAACTGGGGTGGCGCAGTGGGCAAAAGAACGATGGATTTAACCCAGATCTCTTGACTGGGGGAGAATGTCTGCATTGTCAGCATTCCGTCCATCATTTGTTTGTTGTAACGCTATGATGACGTTGTGGCACTTGCTTATTTTCTATTCAACACGACACGCTTTCTGTTGAGACGATTTATCTCCCTGATGCTGAAAAGACTTTGACAGATTTTGAACTTCGAACTTTGATGGGAGAAAGGAACGAGACCGTCGCGGGATTCAATCCTGGGAGGGAATACGTCCGAGGAGGTTAGAGGGACAGTCAGTCAGTTTGGGAACCTATCCTATGATCTGCTGTTCATGTTCTGGTGAACCATTCTCGTCATCGCCCTAAGGCCAAAGGTAATGAGTATTTTTCTGTTTCTTTTGAATCTTTACCTGAAACGCTTATGAAATTAATGATTATAAATTGTCTAATAAAATTTTACTTATTCAATTCAAACTGAGTCTGTGGTTATTAAAATTAAAGTTATGATCTATACAGGTTAAAGGTTTGATTGTGATTGAGCTGGACCCAATCGCTTTCAACTGATTCCTACTAGTTGGTCCATCGGATCAAAATAACGGAGTACCTTGATGTTTAAACCGGAAAACTCCAGAGTTAATTGTATATAATGAATATAGATATTATTTTAGAGAAATAATAGTAATGCGGTACCCCGAGTTGTCTTGCAGCTCCTCAGCTTGTCACTTATCCGGAAAACTGAGTGAATGTGTGTTTTCGGTGTTATGGGTCCCAACGATGAATAATTGGTGTGTGAGTTTTCCTGGGTTGAGTGACGTTTGTAAAGGGTTTGTATTAGTCACGCTGCATCAGGACCCAGCAAACTTAAAACTCTAGTCCAGCCACTTTTACATTCTGATTGTGCTGCTTCGCGTGTACCACTTGTCTGGCTTCTGTACTCACACCTATCTGCTACCCCCTCCCCCTCACTCTATTCCGTTTGTCGTACCCCTTTCATTCACCTCTGTGCTCCCCTTCCTTCATCCTGGGTGAGCTGAGCGGTTTTCATTGTGAGGCGCCGTCATTCTATCTTTTGTTCTGCGCCCTGCAGGTAATCCTGCTTTTCATTCAAACAGGGACAGGGCTCACTACACACGTAAGGGCTCTTTAATTACCTGCCTAATCGCTGCTATCCTCATGCAGATGCAGCGATTAGGCCGAGAGAGAGGGACCAGCCAGCGGAAATTGATCAAAATAGAAAAAATATAAACTCTTAGGGGTTTTTTGAAAGTGCGAGGCCCCATAGCTGCGAGCCGGCACGGGGCCCGGGCAGCTTCCCACGCTGCATATGCTTAGCGCCGGCCCTGCATAAGAATGTCCTGCTGTCTGACCAATTCTAGCCAATCTGGTAGGTATATTTTTGACTGTAAACCAGCAACATTCCAAATTAATATGTTCAGGTCTGAGTTAACGGAAACCTTGGTTATAGCAGCATGGTCATGTGTTTCAATAGTAAGTGGGTGATTTTAGATATATGGTTGACACCATTAGTCTCCAGTGGTGACAATAGTCAGTCCTGATTGTCCAAGTCAGACAATTCTAAAAACCTGTTCTGTACAGCCGGAAGACCAGGATCATTTATGGGGTGCCCAAAGGTTGGTTTGTAAAAATAGCCCAACGATAGTGACCAAATATGCGTGGGGTTGGTAGTTGTGACCTCCTGAGTTCTCAGCAATGATCTTACCATAGATGGGCTGCAAAATTGATCACAATGCAGTCCCCTTTTATATTCTCTGGTGAGGCACTCACCCTACTCTTCGTACCATAATGATCTCACTTGTATTTGACACATTGAACCTCCTGTTCTTAGATAACCAGTCCATGCATTTATTACGCAGTTGGTCCCAAGTTTCCCTCTGTTCCTTCTTAAGAGTTAGTACCCCTGCCAACACCAAGACATAGGGACAAGCTGTCGATGGCAATCCCAAGGCATCTGTGTTGGACCTTAGTGGATTCCTGCAAGGGATGTCAGGTGCATTACTGCTCGATTTGCGTATGGTTAGTTGCTCACCAACCAATCCATTAGTAGGTTCAGACATGAGAATAGGGGCCACATTCGGAGCAATCCCATCCGCTGGTAATCGGCCATTGTTGGTCGAAAGATGTTTTGGCACTACATTATCCTTGGGTAGGAAACACTCCCTGACTTGGCTACATGTTCTGCAGAAACTTCCAGCTAAGATGCCGGTGGGCAGGGATTTCGCAATGAGGGGTGGGTTGATATTAGATGGCGCGCTAGGTGTGGGAATAGCCCCCTCCGGGGCAGCAATAATTTGGGTTGTCTCTTACCTTTGACAAAACGTATTCATGAGTGTCCACATGATCTAGGCGCTTCCATAAAGATGTAATTTCATATCTATCATATCATTAATCCGCGAAGAAATTATATTGATAACAGTATTGATAAAAGTGTCCCCAAAGTCCCCATAGTCAGATGCAACAGGTGCCACCCCGGTCTGAGTGCAGGTAGAGCAACTCGACTTCCCATTTGGCGCTGATTCTGGGATGCTAACGCTCGACGATGACTGCATCCACGTAGACAAGCAAGTACGAGCATGAGCTGGTACGGGGGGTGGTTTCCTTTTTGAACAAATGGGCTTCGCAGTCTTCCTTTTACGCTTCATAGCTGAGACTGCTGTAGTTGTTGCAGTATCCATAGTTGGCTGTGTCTCGGCTGTATCATGCCCTCTTGGGCTCCCACTGAGAAGCAATGTGTTATTAGGGCCGGATCTCTGATGCAGGGGAACACAAAGTGCGGTAGCAGATGCTGGGGCAGCTAGAACCCCTCCAGTCAAGAGGCTGGTCTGTAAGGCCTCGCTTCCCAAGGACAATCGACGCTCAGTTAATTCAATCTCGCTGGACACGATGCTAACCACCATTTCCCGCAAACTGTCAATGCTAGAAGAGGTGGGGCGTGCAGACGGTATCCCAGTGCATTTCCCCATCATGGGCGCATTAGTGTAGAGTGGAGGGTGCAGAGTACAGTGGTGCAGTGGCAAAGAGTGCAGTGGTGCATAGTAGAGTGGGGTAGCATGCACTGGCAAAGATTGCAGCGTCATTGAGTGCAGTGGTGAACTATAGATTAGAGTGGCATAGAGTAGACTAGCGTAGAGTGGATTGGTGTAGAGTGCTTTGACATAGAGTACAGTACAGTACAGTGGTGTAGAGTAGAGTGCAGTGGCATAGAGTGCACTGGTGCAGAATAGGGTGGTGCAGAGTCCAGTTGCAGAGAGCGCAGTGTTACAGAGTTAAGTGCAATGGTGTAGAGTAAAGTGGGATAGAATGTATTGGAGTAGAGTGCAGAGGCGTAGAGTGGTATGGAGTAAAGTGACCTAGGGTGCAATGGTGTAGAGTGGAGTAGAATGCAGTAGCGTAGTGTTGCAGAGCAGAGTACAGTGGCATACAGTGCAGTGGTGCAGAGTAGATTGGCTTAGAATTAGGGGTGGGCGGAATTTGCGGAATTAACCTTCGCAAATTATCGCGAGAATGTTTAAAATTATCGCAAACAAGCAGAAATATCGCAAAGATGCGGAAGTTTTTTTCCGGCATGTTCGCGAGATTTTCTGCATGGTTGCGGGTCGCCAACTTACCCATGTGGTTGCTTGCGGGCGCGGCCATCTTGTTTTGAGTTGCTCTCGCGGTGCATGATCGCGAGAAGAAAGACGTGATCGCGCGACGCATGACGTCACTGCGGGCGCGAACTGTCGCGAGACAGCGCAAATGGCTAAAAACAATACAACATCTCATGGAGAACGCGACCGGATCAAGAAAACTTGTCGGCGAACGCAGGGATTCAGGTAAGGCGATCGCGCGCGCGCGAGAATGTATCATTTTACAGCGCGAGCAAGAAACAAATTATCGCCAAGCTGCGGAAACCGGAATTTTTGACATTTTCGCGCTCTCCGCGGAACGCAAAAATGTCAAATTATCGCAATTTCCGCGAACGGAACGAAATTTTTGCCCAGGCCTACTTAGAATGCATTGGTTTTGACTAAAGTGGTGTAGAGTGCAGCAGCATAGAGTGCAGTGGAGTGGTGTAGGGTAGATTGCAGTGGCGTAGAGCCAAGTGGCATGGAGTGGAATGGCGCAAAGTGGAATAGGCGTAGAGGAGATTGTGTCAGAGTAGAGTGAAGTTGTGTAGAGTGCAGTGACACAGAGTAGGGTGTCGTAGAGTGCTCTGTCCTAGAATGCAGTGTTTCTGAGTAGATTATAGTTGCTTAGAGTAGATTGGTGTAGAGTGCAGTGGCGAAGTATGCAGTTGTGCATAGTCGAGTAGTGTCGAGTACAGCGCACTGGCATACAGTGGAGTGGTATAGAGTAGAGAGGCATTGAGTGAAGTGGTGTAGAGTGGAATGGTTCAGAGCAGAGTGGGGAGTGGCATAGTGTGGAGTGGTGCAGAGTATAATGAAGTATGGAGTGGCGTAGTGTGGAGTGGTGCAGAGTAGAGTTGAGTGGGGTAAAGTGGAGTATGCCGGGTGTGGTACACACATGCTCTCTAAAGGAGCGTATTCATTAAATAATATTTTGG
Organism: Triturus cristatus; assembly: GCF_964204655.1. Taxonomy (NCBI): domain Eukaryota; kingdom Metazoa; phylum Chordata; class Amphibia; order Caudata; family Salamandridae; genus Triturus; species Triturus cristatus. Next base: position 59,354,366 of record NC_140587.1, read on the forward strand.
CCTTAGTCCTCATAAAAGGAGATCTAGCTTTGTTACAACATGGGCAGGCTCAATTAAGCTCTATTGAACAATGACATTGGGCACTACAAACACTTCATGCAGGCTTCGTTCCTTAACAACTTCTCAGTCAAACAGCCATGTTTGAACCATATAATTTGACACTTATTCAGAAAAAAATGGGAAACAAAAACTCCACATACACACATAGAACAAATTGAAGATGCTCTGCTTATAGTTAGTTTACAGTTAGTGGCACTTCACCTATTACTTGGTTAATATATGGTTTCATTTCCTTACCCATTACAAAGTTCCATTTTCATGAGTGCCAGAAATGCTAATCTATTGTTTGGTATGAGACACTGCATGTTAGACCTGACCTCTTTTGGCATGTTTCCCTAGTCTTTTTGCTTTCTGACCTCCCGGTTTTGACTCTGTTTTTGCTGGTTTAGTGTCTCTGCGCACTTTATCACTGCTGTTCAGTGTTAAAATGCAAGTGCTCCTATTGTAAATTGGATTAGGGATTGGTGTTTCCATGATTGGCCTATTTGATTTACTGGTAAGTCCCTAGTAAAGTGCACTGAGAATGCCAGGGCCTGTAAATCAAATGCTGCTAGTGGGCCTGCAGCACTGATTGTGCCACCCACACAAGCAGCCTTTCAAAGGGTTCTCAGGCCTGCCACCGCAGTGTCTGCACACAGTTTTTACTGCCATGTTGACCTGGCAAGTGCCCCCAGTTGCCAAGCCCTACCTTCCCTTTTATTACATGCAAGTCATCCCTAAAGTAGGCCCAAGGTACCCCTATGGGCAGGGTGCAGTATATTTAAAAGATAGGACATGTACTGGTGTGTGTGACATGTCCTGATAGTGAACTATAGTGTAATTCGTTTTTCACTGTTGAAAGGCTATCTGTCCTACAGGATAGGATGGGGAATACGCTGTAACATTTTACGAGTATATCTTCCCATTGGGACAAGATAGAGGAATAGAGTTTAGTATGCCTGAACTCTGAATGAAGAAACTGATCTTTTAGTAAAGATGATTTTTATGTTCTGTGTTCAAAAATACCACTTTTAGAAAGTAGGTATTTTTTTGCTTAGCCATCCTGTGTGCCTCTGCTGGGTTGTGGATTGGCTGTCTGGCTTTGGTGTGACAGAGGCTGGGGATGTGCATTCTCTTCAGACAGCCACTGGGAGGGGGGTTGAGATGGGTCCTACCTTTCCTTGATGAGTCTGGGCTGGGCTGAATAGCCCTGGGCTGGATTTAGAGTAGTGGGAGGAGATTTCCTTGCCCCTGAATGGGCCTGGTTTACATTTAGAGAAGTGGGAGGAGATTTCCTTGCACCTGAATGGGCCTGGTCTACCTTGGATAATGCTGTCTCAACATCCTGCTGGGAAGCTGGGCCAGAGAGGACCAAACTGGTTTGAACTAAGCACAAACACTCTGTGCCCAAGACAACACAGAGAAATGGAGTATAATTATTGGGGCCCGGACCCCAGAACTTTAGAACTCACTTGGATCAAGGAACCTGCCAAGAAGAAGAGCTGGAAGAACTGCCAGGAGGAGTATTGCCCCGTTGCTCTGTGGTTACTTTTTTGGGTTGGCCTGCAGTTGCTGCTTTGCTTGAGCAGTGAAAGTACTGGACTGAACGTTCTTCACTTGTTACTGAGTATCTCCAAAGGCTTGAAGTACAGTTTGCCTCCTGTTCACAAAGTCTCAGGGACAGCAAAGACTTCACCTTCCTCTGGGTACCATCTATGTAACTGTGGTTTCAGTTGTCACAGAGGGGGAAAGCAGGCAACACCATCACCGACAACGCTGCGGTCCCCGTGTCCTGAAGGCACCGCAGAGGACACTGGCGCACTTTGCACCGCAATGCTGGTCTCACCGATGACGTCGCCGCTGCCACTGAGCCACTCCTTGCACCGCGACCTGTGGACACTGCAATCTGCACCGCCTCCCTTTACTCTGCCGCCCTGGTCTCACTGACGACGTCGCTGACCGTTACACCTGTGACCACATCGTTGTTTGGTGTCACTGCTCGTTGTGAGAAGTTGGACTGATATATGCTGTCTACTAGTTAAAGTGGGCACCATTTATCAGTCCAAGCAACCCCTTATGGTGATATGTTAAAGACAAAACCAAAGGGGATGATGGACGGAGTGTTTGAGCAATGCAAACACTCACCCCCAGTCAATAGATCTGGGTTTAATCCATCATCATTCTTTAGCTCACTCCCCCACCCCAGTTCAGACATGGCCTTTATTGAAAGCTATCCTAGCGGTAGCTTTGGAGAGCAGCCTTCAGGCTAAGTCTTGAAGGAATGTAAAGCAGCTTGTTTTACCAGTCTATAATCTCCTGAATGACCAAATGAAAGGACAACTACACCAGGTATATATTTAAAATATATGTATTTAAGATAAAACACACCCCTCTGGTCTCTTTATGAGACTGGAGTTCAAAGTACTTTAGTTACAAGTTAGCAATCAACAGTAATAGCACAAATACACGTTTGGGCCCTAGGGGCGTACCAAACCATATACCAATAAAGTGGTATAAGAACCACGACTGAACTAGACACAAGGCTTAGAGCCTGTAGAATCACTGGGACCCCAAGGAACCACCCAAGGTAGTGACACAGGGGACCCACGGGAGCCGCGTGCAGTGTGTGAACACAGCCGCGGGTTCCCGTCAGCTTCTATGGGCAATGTCGCGGTTGGAAATTTAAAGATTAGGGACACTTAGAAATGAGTCAGGACCAAACCCTTTTGGACTTAGGAAGCACGGGAGCACCGGAGTACTCAGGTTACCTCACCCAGAGAAGCCGGGTGCATAGGTGTCTTTTGGTGTCGGGTCGCGTCGTCGATTTCAATGGAAGCTGGCAAAGAAGTGCTGCTGCAGTGAAGAGGAGAAGTGTCCGAAGCGATCCAAGCCTGGATCTAGGATCGAAGGAACCTGAAAGCAGAGTCTGGGTCACTTACCAGTGACCAAGGGCAAGATAGAACAATGCCCACAGATGTCGGTGATTCAGGTGAGTTGATGGGTGTCTTGACTCTTCAGCCACGAGGTCCAGAAGGCGCCGATGACAACCAGTAACTGGATTCGAGCTGTCCCACGAAGTTTGTCGAGTGCTGCGGTATCGGCGACCAGATTGGACCCAAAAACCTTGGCAACGGCAAGTCACTTGGAATCAGAGAAAGGACATCGGTTCAGACCAGCAAGGTCTGGGGGACTCATCCAGCGAGGGTAAGTTGGGGCACATCTGAAGCAACCAGTTAAGCCCAATCAGAAGAGGAGTTGCCTTTGTGGGGACCCACTAGCCAACGGGCTAGCGATCGCGAAGGAGCCTAGAGCGGTCGCACTGGAAACTGACCCCCGGGTCACTCGTGGAGTGGAGGCCAGAAATCTTCAGTGCAGGAGATGCTCAAGGCTGGGGCTACTCAGAGCCCAAAGCAAAACTTCGAGGAAGACCAGGAAGATGATGGAGCTGCAAAAGATCACGGTGTCCAGGGGTCACAGTTCCACGTCGCTCACGATAGCCACGGGCCTCAGCTTTACTGTGGACTCAGGGTAGCCTCGGGAAGTCTGAAAACCCACATCTGGTGATGCAAAGACTTCGGCGTCCGGCGGGAGCTTCAGCGATGTAGACCGGTCAGTTGCTTCTTTGGTGCCTGCCAAGCAGGGGAGTCACTCCTTGACCCCAAGGGAGATTTCTTCAATCTTCTAAGCAAAATAGAACATCGAAGGTCCAGGATATATATTGCAGAGTTTCGTCCAGTGTAATCTAAAGTCGCAAGTACTGGGTTCCCATATTTATACAGAGTTTGGGGGTTGGACATACTCTAGGGACCCACCTATGGGAGGGTTTGGAAAGAGGGGTGGTTACACCCATATCCTATGTCCAGTTTAGCTTTGGAGAGCAGCCTTCAGGCTAAGTATTGAAGGAATGTAAAGCAGCTTGTTTTACCAGTCTATAATCTCCTGAATGACCAAATGAAAGGACAACCACACCAGGTATATTTTTTAAATATATGTATTTAAGATAAAACACACCCCTCTAGTCCCGTTATGAGACTGGAGTTCGAAGTACTTTAGTTACAAGTTAGCAATCAACAGTACTAGCTCAAATACACGTTTGGGCCCTAGGGGCGCACCAAACCATAGACCAATAAAGTGGTATAAGAACCACGACTGAACTAGACACAAGGCCTAGAGCCTGTAGAATCGCTGGGACCCCAAGGAACCACTCAAGGTAGTGACACAGGGGACCCACGGGGGCCGTGTGCAGTGTGTGAACACAGCTGCGGGTTCCCGTTAGCTTCTATGGGCAATGTCACGTGTAGGATCCAAATTTCAGAATATGATTAGCACAGTGTAACTAAAACTAACTTATTTGACTCAGCCCCGTAATAAGGCCCTTTTTGCATCCATTTAGTAAGTACGGCGGAAAGGGCCGAAAACAGAACCGCGGCCATCTTGGCCCTCAGCTCTCTCGTCTAAAGGAGCTACAATCACGTGGTTCCCTGAACCCATATTTTCCTTGTTCAGCAGACACTAGTTTTAGAAGACAGGCAGAATTGTATTTACGACCGAGAAGCAAGGTCACATCTGCCAAAAGGGAGTACCAAGCAAATTCCTTCTGAACCTGGGACGAGAAGGGAGTCACCCGGCCGACCTTCTATTCTTAAAGATAGTAGCCCTTTTGTATCGTTGAAACTAGATATAGGATGAGCTCATTAGGAGCGCCTGGACTGGCTGGTACTTTTCCACTTGTAAGGCTTTGTATGTTGCGCTGTAATGTATAAAAGTATGAGTTTGTCAAGGAGCCAGCAGTCTTCCTCGGCACACCTCTTGGGTGAGGATCGATGAGGCTCCTCTATGTAGAGTTTTCTGTTTGGCCAATAAACGCTTGAACCTTCTACGTTGCCAACTGCTCGTTATTTGACTTACATTGCGGGCCACTGGTAAGTGTGGCCCTTGAGACTAAAATTTGGTTACAACAGTTGGCGACCACGAAGGGACCCCGTGATAGGGTCCGACCTCCCCCGTAATCGGGTGGTAGGTCCGAGGGCGTTTCGGTCGTGTGGGCGGAGAACAAGCTCGAGGGTTCCGCTCCGCGTGCTTGAGCGGAAAGCCCTCTGCTGCTAGTCACCCTTCACCGGGGTCCTACGGGCTCAACTCAAGAAACGGACCGTATTGGTCGAGAGGAGTTGGCAGCGAAGAACGGACATTCGTACCAGGGTGCACCCGGTGAGTAGAATTTTGATTTGAAGCACTGACTATAAGCAGTGCCCGTTTTGATTTTGAAACACGCAATCTGGAGCGTGTAGTTGTATTTGAAGCACAGGCTCTAGGGCGGTGCATTGATTTTGAAGAAGGCACTGAGAAGCGGTGCCACTGTTGGTTTGAAGCCCGATTGGTATGGCTGGGCATTGATTTGAAAGTACATGTACATATGGTATGATTTGATGGGCCCTTTTTTCTGACTCGATGAACCGCGCGCGGAATATAGCCTGATTGCACCTGGGAGACTCACGACCCGAGCTGGGTAGCCGCGAGACATATCCTCGGTGGGGCACAGACCTCCCTGGGACAGGCCTCAGTGGTGAACCAGGAAGGCAGTGGGAAGATCCATGGTGTAGTCAGGGATGTCTATTGTTGGAAATATAACGGATTGGTAAAAGACTGGCTCAAACTGAGGAGGTGGAGAAGGTTGTAACCTTGTGGTTGTGGTCTATGTTATTTGTGTCTGTATTGAACTAATCACCATGCCTTGTCTTAGTAAATTGAATTGTTTCAGCTGTTGCTGTCGGACGGGCGACTCTCGGCTGGCTGAGAGACAGCCTGCCCCGCCGAAAGGCAGTCCTAGCCACTATATGTATGTGAAGCATGGAATTACCCCTTTATTGTTTTGTACTCTGTGGCATAAGTATACTAAAAGTAACGAAGAATTGCAATGGCCAAAGACCGGCTCGTTTGATGAGAAAAAGATTGCCTTTTTACAGGAACAACTGTTCTCCAGACGGAGCCGCCAGGCTATGTTTGATGCCCTGGGTTCGTGGCTGAAAGAATCCAAACAGCGTCGAAAAATGGAAGAGAAGCAATCCAGGGCTAAGGCAGGACAGAACGTGACTCAGAAGGCCATAGCTTATGATAAGTCTCGAGCTGAGAAGGGAATAGACTGTATGAACCGTGAATTTCGATTGAAGGTAGATAAGAGCTATGTGACCCGACCCAATGCCGAAGATGAGATAGAAGATTTATTGGACATACGGCCACCGCCTCGACTCGCCCTTAGGAACCCCGGGGGCCTCAGCCCCTCCGGCTCCCCCCAGCCCCTCTCCTTTGACAGAACTCTCCCGACTCTCCACATCCGTGTCGGAGGTAATTACTATGTTACCAGCACTGTTAACTGCCGCAGCAGCTGGGACAACTCAGCTGCCGTCCGGGTCAATGACTTCCCCTTCTGTCCTGCCCTCCTCCTCCGCGAGTACTACGCCAGTAGCAGCTGTCGCCACTCCGACGCGTCCGGTTCCTTTGGCTGAGGGTAAAAGGTTGTTTACTCGTTCGGCCTTGGGAACCGAAGAAAAAGACACTATTGCTGTACAGGCATCCCAATGGATGCGGCAACCCATTTATTTATTATCAGACATTTGGAGCACCATGAGGGATTACGAGCCGGTAATGCAGCAGCATGCATTAGAACATATGGCAAACCGCCTTATATCATTATGGGAGCAAGCACACCCGGAGGGAAGGGCCCCGGCAATATTATATGACATCGTCACACAAGCCCATAAATCCCGCCTTACCCCAGAAGAAGTGTATGGGAATGTGCAGACCCTGGTAGCTTATAGGACCCGTCTGCAGTCAGCTAATCCTACGGGGCTATCCCAGTACCCCATGCGGGAAGTACACCCCATCTACCATCCAGAAGTCACGGAAGTGATAGATGCCCTCGGGGTAGTTACTCGTCCCAGAGTGGAGGCGCGTTTCCAGGAACAATGGGTTTATACTCCCTGGAAATGTAGTGAGGTGTTGTCACTAAAAAGTCAGTTACCCGATCCCAGGAAGAATCCCACCGCGTATTACAAAGAGCTTACTGAGGCGGCTTCCTCCGCAGTAATGACGTTGGCAGATATCGAGCTATTCTTCGCTTTACTAGTACCAGTGGACATTTGGCGCCAGGTGCATGATCAAGACCATGCAACCGAATTTGGGGGAACCTGGGAACAGCTACGGGGATGGGATAGGGATCGTAAACCAGGGAATAAGCCCCGGGCGGAAATATTGGCCCTTCCCGATAGGATAATAAATTATATGCATTCACTGATCCCTCCCCGAAAAGTAGATTGGGATAAGTTGACGGCCTGCAAGCAGAAAAAGGATGAGAGTGTATCCGATTTCTTTACGAGATTTGAGGGAGTTTTCATTGATTTCAGTGGACAGGACCTAGCCACTGAAAGGGGGTACGGTTGTTCGTGAATCGCTTCGTGACCAACCTGCTGCCGGAAGTGTCGGCTCGATTACAAGCTGCTGAAAGCACCTGGACAACCACTACCCCGTCGACAATATTGAGTATGGCCCAATATTATGAACATCGTGAGAATGAAAGCAAGGATAGGACAGAAAAGAAGTCGAAGGACTTAAAAACTAGAGTATTGTTGCAGCAAGTAGAGAGAGGAAGGGGAAGAGGGAGAGGGTCACAGAATTTTGCTTCGAGAGGGGCGGGTCCAGCGCAGACGACGGGACGAACAGATTTGGGCATAAATCAATGTGCCTTCTGTAAGCAGGAGGGGCATTGGCGAGCCCAGTGTCTGTTATTATATGAACAGAACAGTGCTCCGAGAGGTCGGGGAAGGGGACGTTTCTCTGGACAGCGAGGGGGATCTACGAGAGCAGAGCATTCGGCGACAGGTGAGATAGGTCAGAACTGTTTTGATCACGGTCAGGGAAAGCAGTATTACAATGATGATTATGGGGCAGGCGAAGGATCAGGTTATTCTCAAGCATAGGACAGCCAAAGACAGAGTCAGGGGCAGGTGTCGATTCCAATTGATCAAGCTGGACCTTATGTCCATGCACGATTACTGAACGCATCAGGTAAGTTCCTAGTTGACACTGGGGCCATGAACAGTTCTGTTTCACGCGCCCTAGTCCCGGGGGCTGCTCTGTCTGGCCAGAATAATGTGTCTGTGGGGTTTTCTGGAACTCCGGTGGTAAGCCCCATCTCAGAACCGCTTCCCTTCACCCTGGGGCCGGTATCAATAGACTCACCTTTCCTCTTGACCTCCCAGTGTGGAGAGAACCTTCTGGGCATGGACCTATTGAAAAGATTGCATGCTCACATCTATTGCTCCCCAGAGGGGGTTTACCTGACCATAAAAGACCCTTCTCCCCTCTCCGCGCAATGCTTGTCTAAAACAGAACCTCTACCACCAGAATTGGCGTGCATTCCGGAAACCCTCTGGGCGACCGGAGACACTGATGTGGGCCATTTACAAATAACCCCAGTATCGATTACCTTAAAACAGAACGCCCAGTTGCCGAAGATTCCCCAGTATAAAATTGCCCCTGCTGGGGAACGGGCTCTAATGGCTATCATTCACGATTTGATAAAAACCGGAGTAGTGGAAGAAACGGCCTCTAATACATGTAATAGTCCTATTCTTCCGATTCCTAAACGAGCCCCGACGCAACCGACTCCTGATTATGCTGATACCTATCGATTTGTGATTGACCTCCGAGAAATCAATAAGATCGTGGTACCCCAGCACCCTGTGGTACCTGATATTAATTCCGTCCTGACAATGATTCCTCCAACGGCACAATTTTTCTCAGTTATTGATTTAAAAAACGCTTTCTTTAGTATCCCTATACATCCAGACAGCCGCTATCTTTTCGGCTTTTCATTGCGGGGCCGTAGCTTCAGATTCTGTCGCGCCCCACAGGGGTTTACAGAAAGCCCCAGTATCTATAGTCAGGCACTGAAAAGGATACTGGACTCCTTGAGCTTGCCGCCAGGTAATGTATTACTTCAGTACGTTGATGATCTCCTGGTGGCCTCTGACACTGAGGAAGGCTGCCGGACGGCAACAGTGGATTTACTACAGCATTTGGCAAAACATGGTAATAAGGTATCACTGTCAAAGTTCCAATATTGTCGACCGGAGGTGACCTATCTCGGTCATCTCCTGTCGAAGGAGGGAAGGCGATTGACCTCGGAGCGTATTGCATCCATTACTAACATGTCTGTTCCTCGCACGCAACGTGATGTCCGGGCTTTGCTTGGCATAACCTCTTACTGTCGCCAGTGGATTCCTAACTACTCTCTCATCACTAAACCTTTCTTGTATTTAATCACCAAAGACGTGCATGAACCCCTACCTTGGACTGATGAGTGTCAAAAGGCTTTTCTTTCTCTAAAGGCTGCTTTATGTTCTGCTCCTGTGCTTGGCACCCCAGACTACCGGAAGCCTTTTGTGCTCTACGTGCATGAGGTGGACGGTTGTTCGCTTTCAATGTTAACACAGGACTTTGGAGGTAAGCAAAGACCCTGTGCATATTTTTCAGCGGTTTTGGACAACGTCGCCAGAGCACTTCCCAGCTGCTTGAGAGCCACGGCCGCCGTAGCGATGGCGATCAGGCAATCGGAAGGGCTAGTCCTAAATACGGATCTCACAGTAATGGTACCACACGCTGTGGACATGTTGTTAAACAGGACTCAGACGCAGCACTTAACCAGTGCGCATCTTACGGGGTACGAATTGACCCTGTTTGCACCTCACATAACCATTAAAAGATGCGTTACTCTGAATCCTGCCACGTTGCTACCCCTCCCCCCCGGGAGAAAGTGGCCAGGATGTACATGATTGCATATTCCGGACTGAAGAAGAGACAAAGGGTCGGATAGATCTAACAGACACCCCCTTATCGGAACCCCAAGGAGAATTGTATGTTGATGGCTCATGTTTTAAATTGCCCAACGGTAATACGGTTGCGGCCTATGCAATTACCACCTTGCGGACCGTGGTAGAGGCGGCCAAAGTACCATATCTTTCCGCCCAAGCGGCTGAATTAATCGCACTACTAAGAGCGTGTGAGTTGGGGAAGGGACTGAGGTTGAACGTCTACACCGATAGCCAGTACGCTTTCGGGGTAGCCCATAGTTTTGAGAGGTTGTGGGCAGAACGAGGGTTTCTTACATCTCATGGCGAAAAGATAAAGAATGGACAATTGGTCGAACGACTGCTGGCCGCATTACCTTTGCCAGAAGCCCTCGCCATTGTAAAATGTAGTGCCCATAAGGCTGTAACAAATGATGTTGGGAGGGGTAATGCTTTTGCAGACAAGATTGCTAAGGAAACTGCCCAGTCAGATACCCCCTCCATGTTTGTGGTTAGTCAGTGCAGAAGGATGGTAGAAGCAGATATTTTTCGAAACACTGTAGATAGTGTGAAAGAGTTGCAAAAAGAAGCCACCCCAGAGGAACTACAGTATTGGCAGGAGCAGGTGGGGCGGTTAGACGAGAATGGGTGTTGGACGGACCTGTCAGAAAAATGCAGATGGCTGCTACCGAATGTATTTGTGAATGCGGTGGTGGCCATGGCACATGGTCCCGCTCACGTCGGGGTCCGAGGCATGTGTGCAATGTTGTACCCTGTATGGTACAACATTAATATCCAGAAAACGGCTAGAAATCTGGTCCAGCATTGTATGATTTGCCTTCAGCATAACCCGGGGGGTAGTACCCCTGTTTTGTCAGGAAGTTTTGCCCCACCCACCTTGCCTTTCGAGGTTCTCCAAATGGATTATATACAGCTGGAACGGGTTAACAACCTCAAATATGTCCTGGTGGTAATCTGTACCTTCAGTAAATGGGTGGAAGCATACCCCATTAGAGAAAACACAGCTATAGCAACTGCTAGAGCCCTAATAAAGGAGTTCTTTCCCCGATATGGGTTACCACGAGTAATCTGGAGTGATAATGGGACACATTTTAATGCCAACTTAGTCCAGCATGTATGTAAAGGTTTGGCAATACGACAGAAGTTCCACGCCGCACGGCACCCACAATCAGCAGGCCTAGTTGAGAAATATAATAGGATCCTGAAGCTAAAATTAGCTAAACTACAGGACACGACTGGCCTGAAATGGCCCCGATCTTCTGCCATTGGCCCTATTATCTGTAAGAACAACCCCTCATTCTCGGAGTGGGATTTCCCCTTACGAGGTGGATTTTGGAAGACCGGCCAATGTATGGGGGGTGCCCCGGCCCAAGTCATTTAGGGATATTGAGTATCCCATGTTAGCCGACTACCTCTATGCGTTAACTAAAGATCTCCGTTCTATCCACCAACAGATATCAGCAGTACTGCAGCCTCTGCCGGAGGGCCCCGGACACAGCATCGAACCAGGTCAGTGGGTCCTAATTCGGAACTACCAGCGGAAGTCGAGCCTGGAACCCCGCTGGACCCGGCCACATCAGGTACTTCTGGCCACAAGGACGGCGGTAAAGGTCGAAGGGAGACAGCATTGGATTCATGTTTCCCATCTGAAGCGGATCCCGCTTCCCTTGCCCGAGGATTGCCAGGACCAGGAGGAGAACGAACTGCACAGAGGTGAGCACGACCCCGAAGAGCTGCCCTCCCCCGAAGCCCACGAAGAATCGGAAGGGCAGGGAGAGAGGGCCACGAGTTCGGGGTCAGCTGGGGCAGATAAGGCCCTGCCTGGGGACCAAACGCGTGACCAGGAGGGCCACACACCTTGTTCCTTCTCTGATCCCACTGTGCCCATCTTGTTCATGAATCCTGAAACCCCTGGTCACACTCGATACCACCTGCGGCCCCGCAAACGGAATGAGATCCCCCGGTCCGGCTTACAATAAAAGGTGAAGTCTGAGCTAAGGGACCTAGGGGATCATATAAACACTGGACTGAACTCGTGGAGGGCGTGGAACTTTAAGTGATAGCCCTGTTCAGAAAGAAGATAGAGACACTGATAGCAAAAGGGGCCCAGGTAACCTTCCTCTTCGACCAGAGTTGCGTCAAGTGCAGCTCCCACGCGAGAAGTTTTTTGCACCCTTGATTTTTCTTTTTTTTCTTTGATACTCCTGCTGTTTTTGAATGCTAAGAGTCTGCCTGTGAGGCTCTAACTCGGACACAGGAAAGAAGCACCCTCCGGCAGAATGGACTGCGTGTAATTTTTCTTTTGTTTTCGTTGTTTCCCGAGCTTAGAACTGGACTTTTAGTGAGAATGTATCCCTTTGCTCGCTTCGCCCTTGAAGAAGAACGTCCCATAATCCCCCGCCCTAGATATGCACATTTACCAATGTTTTCCACATGGAGTTTGCGTGCTAAAATTGTGTTTATTTCTATAATAGCCGTGTCATTTCTATTATGTTTAGGATTGTTCATTTATCTAGAATTCCGCCACCCAGTCCATACCTTGGTGTTGACTACCCCCACTCCTCAGGAACACCATTTTCAGACTTTGGCCCCTCACAAAGAAAGGCATCGCCAGACTTATGTACATAATGCCTTCATAGAAATGTTGCATCAAACTCACAGTTCCACGAATGTCACCGATTGCTGGGTATGTGGCCTCCTCCCTTCAGTAATGCATAAACATGATTTGTTTATATCAATGCCGTTGTCACATCTAGGGAGCTGTGAAGCTTGGTTTAGATTGTTGTCTATGATATATGAGCATTATACTGTAGATGCGCATAGATTCTCGGAGAAAGATTATGACTTAATCTTGGCCTACATAGAGAGGCATCAGGGATTCACTCCCAATGCAGAAGGCACTGATGGCACTTTAGATCCAACAGCCTGCATGAATGTGTACATGGACCATGAGAATGATACTTGGCTAAGGGATGAGATATTAGATTTTGTATCCTTCAATTTCACCGAGTACTTCAGATATTTTCAGGAGCGCAATGTCTCCGAAGACAAGATTATACCTGTCCCTGTATTAAATACGTCATCCTCCTTTTGTGTCCAGGGTTCCGGCCACTTGTTCGTAGGATTTAGCAGATGTAATTACACTTATCGATTATGGACTTTTAGTAGTCCTCCCATCTTTACTCCCCCGAACATATATTTCGTATGTGGGGAGAATGCTTACACCTGGCTTCCCAGGGGATGGTCGGGCAGGTGTTATCTGTCCTTCCTCTATCCTCCTGTTTATATCGCCCCCTCAGATTACCATAAATCTCATTCATTGAATAAAAGAAGTCTGTTATCCCTATCCATTGATAATGATGTCACTGATCAAACAGATACCCCGGCCCAACATTTCGTAGACATTATGAAAGGGGTCCTATCTATATGGGGCCCTATCCTCACTAGTAAGGAAATCAGAAGGCTGTCCAGGGTGGTGGAGGGAGTAGTCAATACCACGGCCGGGATATTGACTAATATCACTGTTGAGCTTCAGGCGACCCGGCTTGTGACCCTTCAAAATCGTCTTGTTTTAGACGTCATACTGGCTGACCGCGGAGGAGCATGCCGGGTGATCGGGAGCTCCTGTTGTGTATATATACCTGACTCCGCCCCTTCGGTTCATTTAGCCATTCAGAAACTCCACCGACTGGCATCAGAAATCCATACTGAGACTGGTACCTGGTCCCTGTCAACCTGGTTCTGGGACCTTCTGACCACTTGGGGGTGGAAACTATTCATGGTTCTGTTGGGTATTGTGGGTTTCCTCTTTACCTGCTGCATTTGTATCCAGTGCGGCCCTGCCTGTTGTTCTTATTGTGCCACCCAATTTCGCTCTGCACTACCTAAATCCCCACCTACCCAAGCTCATGCCCAGATGACCCAGAAAGAAATTCGTGATCTAATGCAGATAGATGAGGGTATCTTTCAGGATTAGTCATACTTGTTTTTATTTTATTTTAGCTACACTATGCTAAAAGGGCCGTTCTGTAGGATCCAAATTTCAGAATATGATTAGCACAGTGTAACTAAAACTAACTTATTTGACTCAGCCCCGTAATAAGGCCCTTTTTGCATCCATTTAGTAAGTACGGCGGAAAGGGCCGAAAACAGAACCGCGGCCATCTTGGCCCTCAGCTCTCTCGTCTAAAGGAGCTACAATCACGTGGTTCCCTGAACCCATATTTTCCTTGTTCAGCAGACACTAGTTTTAGAAGACAGGCTGAATTGTATTTACGACCGAGAAGCAAGGTCACATCTGCCAAAAGGGAGTACCAAGCAAATTCCTTCTGAACCTGGGACGAGAAGGGAGTCACCCGGCCGACCTTCTATTCTTAAAGATAGTAGCCTTTTTGTATCGTTGAAACTAGATATAGGATGAGCTCATTAGGAGCGCCTGGACTGGCTGGTACTTTTCCACTTGTAAGGCTTTGTATGTTGCGCTGTAATGTATAAAAGTATGAGTTTGTCAAGGAGCCAGCAGTCTTCCTCGGCACACCTCTTGGGTGAGGATCGATGAGGCTCCTCTATGTAGAGTTTTCTGTTTGACCAATAAACGCTTGAACCTTCTACGTTGCCAACTGCTCGTTATTTGACTTACATTGCGGGCCACTGGTAAGTGTGGCCCTTGAGACTAAAATTTGGTTACAACACACGGTTGGAAATTTAAAGATTAGGGACACTTAGAAATGAGTCAGGACCAAACCCTTTTGGGCTTAGGAAGTTCTAGGGCTAGCACCCACGGGAGCACTGAAGTACTCCTGTTACCTCACCCAGGGAAGCCGGGTGCATAGGTGTCTTTTGGTGTCGGGTCGGGTTGCGTTGTCGATTTCAATAGAAGCTGGTGAAGAAGTGCTGCTGCCGTGCAGAGGAGAAGTGTCCGAAGCGACCCAAGCCTGGATCTAGGATGGAAGGAACCTGAAAACAGAGGGGACAGAGTCTGGTTCACTTACCAGTGACCAAGGGCACGATAGACCAATGCCCACAGATGTCGGGTGATTCAGGTGAGTTGTCGGGTGTCTTGACAACTGTTCCCTCCAAGGTGTGCGCATGGGCGGGCACGCACCTATATCTCCTGGAGCGCGCACTGTAAATTACAAAGCGCACACAGGCAACTGAGGACCTTTGCGCCGCCGCTTTTAAAAATGCGTGTGGCGCTAAAACGGTCAGATTGTGTCCCTTTTTGTAGGTAAACATGTTAATCGCAGTGCCTGTCAAGCGCTGCTATTAACATGATTACTTTAACAAAGGCACACAATCTGCTCGGCTGTTCAGTGTTGTGCCCTTTTAACAAATGAAAGGCAGCAA
Organism: Triturus cristatus; assembly: GCF_964204655.1. Lineage (NCBI taxonomy): Eukaryota > Metazoa > Chordata > Amphibia > Caudata > Salamandridae > Triturus > Triturus cristatus. The sequence continues at coordinate 59,369,617 of NC_140587.1, forward strand.
GTTTACAAGCACGTCATGCTTGTAGACTTGCTGCCTTTCATTTGTGAAAGGCAGACCGAGCAAGCAGGGGACAGAGAGCCGGAATGGGTGTCTCAAAGCAAAATTTGGGTCTAATTGCAAGTGACATTTCAACAACTATGAGTGACATATTCTCACGAGTTAAACACGCAATGAAGCTGAGAGAAATATAGAAATATTAGAAATTACACGCATTTGTGCAATGATAAACCCAAAGAAGACTTTAACTGCTGTAAAGCACCAGTAATAGAAGGGCACGAACACGCACTTGTGTGTCGAGGTCAGGAGGTCGAAGACAGGCATCGGTCTTCCTGTAATTTAACTCAGCCAGCGCTGAGCTGCAGCAGCAATTACTAGGGTCTGGTTTGCAAGAGCAGCATTGTTGCAGCAATGTGATGTAAACCTGATGCATTTTAACCGATAAGCTTAAAAACTTGACTGTGTGTACCTTTACGAGCGATAGCATCCTATGTGAACTTCGAATTTTTGAGGTATGCCCAGCGTACGTCATCTTCGTGTGAATTGTTTTCTGCCCAGTTAAGGCTGACAGCACTAAAATCTCACGCTGCCCAGTGAGGATGTACATTGGCATTGCCACAGTGTCCGCCGTAACCAGATGTCTGGGCTGTATTCCTTTCTGACATTTGACTTCTATTGGGTAGGTGGGGAAGCAAATTACAGCTTTCCGAACTCTGCCTGTATGTGACAGTCCCTCCGTTTTCTTCCCCCCTTTTGTGTTGCGTACAGCTGGACAGGGCCATGCAGCCGGCTCTTTATGAAGTGATTGACATGTGCATATGGATGTACGCTGGGTGAGGGGCAACTAAGGCAGCGCTGGAGCGAAGCAAAGTGGCGTTAAGTATCTACAAGTATCTAAACGTCTCCATCAACAAAAAAAAATTGATCTGTAGTCTAGATCGAATTACACAGACAGCTGCTCACTGTCGTAACGAAAGATAATTATTTCAATTATAACCTGTTTGCAGCGAGCAGCAATCATTTCAGTTTGCCGGTGCCCACCTCCTTTTACCAGGCTGGTCAGCTGTCCTGGTGGCCCGGGGTCGCTGCACAACAGAGTGAAAGTCAGTCACTGACTCTGTGACTGCACAAGACTTGGACCCCAGGCTCGGCAGTATAATTGAATTTGCCGTGGGTGGCGGCCGTCTCAGCATGGGCAGCCTGACCATTAAGAGCAGCAACTCTACCACGAGCTGAGCGCCATGATTGCGCCAGCGCCGCCTGCAAACAGTACCTCCCTGCGCATTGGCAGCAGGACATGAAGAGACCCGCACAGCGCCACAGGCAGCCAACTGACTGCCTGGCCCGCCCCGTTGTTTCATTGGGCACTACCTCGTAAGGTCGGGCAGCAGGCTCTCTGATTCAGAGCAGTGCGGCGCCACAGGGATCGAGATACATTGTAGCAGAGCAGGGAGCCTGCTAGCAGCCCATAGCTCAGGTACGAGGCCCCAAGCCTGCAGGAACAGCGCACGACGTAGGCCAGTACTCCACAGGGCAGCGCTTCAGCAGAGACACATAAATACGGAATGCATCACATGCGTGACAATGTATTTCAGTTCGGTGATGCGGAGCACCACACTGAAATGCATTAGTCTAACGCCCGATGCGTGGTACTTGGCAGGACTGAGACTGGGATGTCGGGAAACTGATGGGAGAGACACTGGCAGGGGTCGGGGGCATGCTGAACGAGACCAGGCTTGTCTGCCAAGCCTAGCGAAGCAGGGGACATAAACAGATAAAATTGAATGTCTGAAGAAGACGAAGGAATTGTATTATAGTACGTTGGGAAGAGAACTACTGTGAGAATGAGGACAATGCATTAGGTGGTCCGTGACAGGAGGGTTGGTCCAGGGGTTTGATCAGGTAAGATTTCCATAAAGGTTTGGAATGGCAGAAAGATAAAGGGCAAGCAGGTGTTATAGCGAAAAATTGACATTTGGTGGGGGCTGATGCGTGGAGACAGTGGAGCAGGGTAAAGGGGGATATTATGAGGTTAGACTTGGGCTGAGGTGGTTTGGCACTTTAATGATGCATGCCCTGTGACATTTTAATGTCGCTTATACGACAGAGCTTTGTATCACATTATCACTCATAAGTGTGCGTCCGATTAACTATTTCCGAAAATTACTACAAACACAATTTAGGTCTGTGGACACCCCAGGATCCCAGACAGTGTGTGGCATCTTTAGAGCTTAACTGTATAACTCTTTATAAAACCCCTACACCCTAAATTAAAAGATTGTCTTCCCAGACCAGGTCCTTTTTGACGACTCGGTTTCATAACCAATCAGACACGTTGAAGATGTTATTCATGTCCCCTATATAACCCCTGTGAGATCATCCTCGTTACAGTTTCCTGAATAAAGTAAAGGCATGCATTACATTTCTGCACGTCATTACAATCCTAACTCGCTATACCAATCGGAGACCAGCGTCCCACCCTCAGCTTCACGCTGACGTATTGGGTTTCTCTGAGTTGTGTCCTCCGTTCCGTTGGAACCTTTTTTTGTGTGTGTGTTAGGCATGCCAGATGACAACAAAAGGAAGGCAGGCATGGTGGGATTTCATGCACATTTTCATCCAGAGTGCCCCTTCAAGACGGCCAGTGATTTCATCTTCACTTGTAATAGTCTATGCACATGGGTCCTTCTTTCCGATTACCTACTCCACACCAAAGACAGCACCTACCAATTATCTGGTTACTACTCTACCCTAACTCACACTCTTAGGGGCATATCAGCAAGGAGAGGCGATAGAATTATCGCCGCTTTTGCGGCCGTTTTCGGCTGAAAAGAGGCGACAATTTTATCGCCTAATTAGCAAGCTCACGCTAACGTGTGAAAACTTGCGTTAGCATAGGAATTCCTAACGCCCAGCTTTGCATCTCTAATGAGATGCAAAGTGGGCGTTCCTGACCTGACATGACAGGAGAAATGTCGCAAAGCAACATTTCTCCTATCAGCAAGCCCCACGCTATGAAGCATAGCGGCAAGAAAAGTAGCAATAACCCCTGTTATCGCTACTTTCCTTACGCCGGCTTCAGGACTGACTTAGCCATGATATCCTATGGAGGGTGGATATCATGGCTAAGTTTGTGAGGTCCTATCAACAAGCTAACGCCACATTTCATGAGATTATCGCTGGGTTTCCAGCGATAATCTCACGTTAGGCAGTTAGCGCTAGGATTTTTATCGCTTTTGAGATAAGCGTTGCTAATAGCACGCTATCTCAGCAATAATAATCCACGCTAGCCAGCGATAATTATCCTAGCGCTAAGTGCACTTAGCGATAATTATCGCCGGTTGTTGCTGATATGCCCCTTAGTTCTTGCAAGAAGAGAGAGTAGTAGTCTCTTTGCTCCTGCTCACCTCATTCATTGGTGCAGTACTTCGTGCTCCCGGGTTTCTATATCCGCTTCACAGGTCTGTGCCTCCCTGTCTTGGCTCTCTGGGTATCTGAGGATCTCTGTAGTTCACTACAGCGAAGAACACCCCATTAAGAGGCACCAATGACCATCAAGGTGAGCCCTTCAATAGAGCTCTGTCATCTTCTTTCTCTTGGCTGTGATTTTGGCCTGGCCACACCACCGGTAACGTTCAAATTGAGGTTTATTAGATTAATCTGTGAACCAGGCATGACGACCTTTGCCTTGTTCAGTTGCAGTCACCTAAGATTCATTCAACCATCTATATTTTCAAGAAAGAAACACATATTGCTTTATTGGTTCTGTGAACCATACACTTATGCAGCTATTTGTGTTGTTGGTGTGTTACTTGAAATTCATACTCTATCTGTCAATGATGTCACTGGAGAATACATTACCACTTAGAAGTGGGTTACTTAAGCAGAATTTTTCTGTGCTTTATACCTATGCTTCAGTGATATATATTAGAACCGCATGTTTATTTGAACTAAATAGTCACCCGTTACTTTATTTCAGTTAAAAGGCGCGCACTTCGATAAAACAAAAGATTTATAGCTTACACATTATAAAATAGCTTCTTTGTACTCTAAAGGAAAAGAGGAACGTTAAACACACCGAAGCCTCCTACATAACCAATGACATTTTAAACCAACTGAAACACAGGCCTATTTAGTATTACATTCCTGCTGACTGAGGAGTCTACAGATTTTTAGGTCTCGTCTGGCTATCGCGTAAGCGATCGCACAGCGAGACTTATGTAGGGGGTTCAGAAAATGCTCCCAAAGGATTCCCAGGCGGATCGGGTGGCGGTTACGCGCACAACCACGTGCATTCCATTTGCCACCAGCTACTTCCTGCACGTGCGCCGCCTCACGCATTCAGAGAGATTTAGTAAGGGGCACAAGACCTTAGGAATGCGGTTTATGGCCAGTGCATGAGAGGCATTCAAGCGCGAAGCTGGCATCTGGCATCGGACTTGAAAGCAGCAGACTGCTTTCGCTAGCGCGCGCTCGGCCTCGCTTCCTGCATCTCCTCTTACAACAATTAACTTTCGTCATAACTCACACCCCATATGCTCGTTCCCTCCCACCTTTCCTTTGATGTCCACTTTTCTTGTTGTTTACAAACCACGCCACACACTGCTACACTAAACACTGCTGCACGCCTCACACTGCTGCACGCCTCACACTGCTGCATGCCACACACTGCTGCGCACACTGCTGCATTACACACTGCTGCACGCCGCACACTGCTGCACGCCTCACACTGCTACACGAAACACTACTGCACGCCTCACACTACTGCACGCCTCACACTGCTGCACGCCACACACTGCTGCATGCCACACACTGCTGCACGCCGCACAATGCTGCACGCCGCACACTGCTGCACGCCACACACTGCTGCATGCCGCTGCACGTCACACACTACTGCACACCACACACTGCTGCATGCCGCACACTGCTGCACGCCGCACACTGCTGCACGAAACACACTGCTGCATGCCACACACTGCTGCACGCCACACACTGCTGCACGCCGCACACTGCTGCACGCCGCACAATGCTACATGAAACACTGCTGCATGCCACACATTGCTGCACGGCACACACGGCTGCATGCCGCACACTGCTGCATGCCACACACTGCTGCACACTGCTGCATTACTCACTGCTGCATGGCAAACCATGCCACACACTGCTGCACGCCGCACACTGCTGCACGCCGCACACTACCGCACGCCACACACTGCTGCGCACACTGCTGCATTACACACTGCTGCACGCCGCACACTGCTACACGAAACACTGCTGCACGCCTCACACTGCTGCACGCCACACACTGCTGCACGCCTCACACTCCTGCACGCCTCACACTGCTGCACGCCGCACACTGCTGCACGCCTCACACTGCTGCACGCAGCACACTGCTGCATGCCGCACACTGCTACACGCCACACACTGCTGCACACCACACACTGCTGCATGCCGCTGCACGCCACACACTGCTGCACCCCTCACACTGCTGCATGCCACACTGCTGCACGCCACACACTGCTACACGAAACACTGCTGCACGCCTCACACTGCTGCATGCCGCACACTGCTGCACGCCTCACACTGCTGCACGCCGCACACTGCTGCACGCCGCACACTGCTGCACGCCACACACTGCTGCATGCCACACTGCTGCACTCCACACACTGCTGCATGCCGCTGCAGGCCACACACTGCTGCACTCCACACACTGGTGCACGCCACACACTGCTGCATGCCACACACTGCTGCACGCCGCATACTGCTGCACGCCACACACTGATGCATGCCACACACTTCTGCACGCAGCACAATGCTACACGAAACACTGCTGCACGCCACACACTGCTGCACGCCACACACTGCTGCACGCCACACGCTGCTGCACGCCGCACACTGCTGCACGCCAAACACTGCTGCACACTGCTGCATTACTCACTGCTGCATGGCAAACCACGCCACACACTGCTGCACGCCACACACTGCTGCACGCCGCACAGAGCTGCACGCCGCACACTGCCGCACGCCACACACTGCTGCGCACACTGCTGCATTACACAGTGCTGCATTACACACTTCTGCATGCCGCACACTGCTGCACGCCTCACACTGCTGCACGACACACACTGCTGCACGCCACACACTGCTGCATGCCTCAGACTGCTGCACGCCTCACACTGCTGCATGCCACACACTGCTGCACGCCTCACACTACTGCACAGCTCACACTGCTGCACGCCTCACACTGCTGCACGCCGCACACTGCTGCACGCCTCACACTGCTGCATGCCGCACACTGCTGCGCGCCACACACTGCTACGCGCCACACACTGCTGCACGCCACACACTGCTGCACGCCACACACTGCTGCATGCCGCTGCATGCCACACACTGCTGCACGCCACACACTGCTGCACACTGCTGCACGCCGCACACTGCTGCACACCGCACAATGCTGCATGCCACACACTGCTACACGAAACACTGCTGCACGCCACCCACTGCTGCACGACTCACACTACTGCACGCCACACACTGCTGCACGCCTCACACTGCTGCACACCACATACTGCTGCACGCCACACACTGCTGCATGCCACACACTGCTGCACGCCGCACAATGCTACACGAAACACTGCTGCACGCCACACACTGCTGCACGCCACACACTGCTGCATGCCACACGCTGCTGCATGCCGCACACTGCTGCACACTGCTGCACGCCAAACACTGCTGCACACTGCTGCATTACTCACTGCTGCATGGCAAACCACGCCACACACTGCTGCACGCCACACACTGCTGCACGCCGCACACAGCTGCACGCCGCACACTGCCGCACGCCACACACTGCTGCGCACACTGCTGCATTACACAGTGCTGCATTACACACTTCTGCACGCCGCACACTGCTGCACGCCTCACACTGCTGCACGCCACACACTGCTGCATGCCACACACTGCTGCACGCCTCAGACTGCTGCACGCCTCACACTGCTGCACGCCTCACACTGCTGCACGCCGCACACTGCTGCACGCCTCACACTGCTGCACGCCTCACACTGCTGCATGCCGCACAATGCTGCGCGCCACACACTGCTACGCACCACACACTGCTGCACGCCACACACTGCTGCACGCCACACACTGCTGCATGCCGCTGCATGCCACACACTGCTGCACGCCACACACTGCTGCACACTGCTGCACGCCGCACACTGCTGCACACTGCACAATGCTGCATGCCGCACACTGCTACACGAAACACTGCTGCACGCCACCCACTGCTGCACGACTCACACTACTGCACGCCACACACTGCTGCACGCCTCACACTGCTGCACGCCACATACTGCTGCATGCCTCACACTGCTGCATGCCGCACACTGCTGCATGCCGCACACTGCTGCATGCCGCTGCACGCCACACACTGCTGCACGCCACACACTGCTGCACGTCACACACTGCTGCATGCCGCACAGTGCTGCATGCCGCACACTGCTACACGAAACACTGCTGCACGCCACACACTGCTGCACTCCACACACTGCTGCACGCCGAACAATGCTACACGAAACACTCCTGCACGCCGCACACTGCTGCACGGCACACACTGCTGCACGCGCACACTGCTGCACGCCACACCCTGCTGCATTACTCACTGCTGCATGCTGCACGACACTGCTGCACGCAGCACACTGCTGCACGCCGCACACTGCTGCATGCCGCTGCACGCCACACAGTGCTGCATGCCTCACACTGCTACACGAAACACTGCTGCACGCCACACACTGCTGCACGCCGCACACTGCTGCACGCCACACACTGCTGCACGCCGCACACTGCTGCACGCCTCACACTGCTGCACGCTGCACACTGCTGCACGCCGCAAACTGCTGCACGCCGCACACTGCTGCACTCCACACACTGCTTTTATGCGAGTTTATGCTACTGACATTGTAAATGACAATGCCTTTTATTTGTTTTAAAATCAAAACATAAATAAAAGGCATTGTAATTTTACAATGCCAATAGCTCAAACTCTTATAAATGCGAGACCTATTGCATTGCAAATGCTTGTTACTAACGTTGTGCCAGTGCAGCCAGAAAAGTGCTGAATCCCACTATCATTTCCGCCCCTAATGATTGACAAGCCCAGACTTTGCATTTCAGTGCAGTGATACAGACCACCACACTGAAATGCGTTAGTCTAAGGCCTGATGTGTGACACTTGACAGGGCTGAAACTTCAGAGACGATTTAAGGCATGGCCAAAGTGGGCTCTGGCCCAGGGCCCCAGCCTTTAAGGGGAGCCTCCCGATAGTCTTGTTGTGATGACCTTGTATAATTACTAAACCGATTGTTTTGAATAACATTTTCCCTTAATTTATTTATAATGTGGGGGATGTGCGAGAGTTTATTATTGCCATTCTGCAGAGAAATTTGTATTTTTCATTCAGCATCCATAAAAAGGTTTCTTTTAGATCGCAATAGGACCAAACATGAGAAATGGGAGTGTGTCACAGATATTATTTGCAGTAATATTAGTGAACTGCTGATGTGTTACAATATTGATAACACACATCACTATCCCTGAACATTAGATGTAAACACATTTAGAATCCAGACAATTGCGCTTGTATACTCTCAGTGACCTGGCCTAAGAGGGCAAGAAAGAGCTAAAATTAAATCATAAATTCAAACCTGTTCTGAACAGGGGCCCCCAAAATAGGTTTGGCCCAGGGACCCCAAAATCTTTATGATGTCCCTGGTAGACTTGCTGCATTTCTTTGGTTAATAGGGCGCAGCCATGGGGCCAGTGCCAGCCCTAGGAAGGTGTGACAGGTGCCACTGTACCGGGTGCGAACTTCAGGTGGGTAGGGGGGGGGCACACCGTGTTTGCAGGTATATTATTGTACTAATAGCACCTGCTGCTATGTTCCTTGACTCCAGCAATTTTCATGCAATAATAAATATGTCAAGATAGCTCTCTGAGTTTTCTCTAGTGCAAGTTCTAAGGTAGAGCAGAGGGTTAATATGCCTGCTGCAAAGAATGTGCATCATGCAGATCTCAAAGTGTCCGGCTGTCCCACTGCGGTACCTATAAAAAAGGCACCGAAATGGGAACGCCAAAGCAAATTCCTGCAGGGCATGGACTGCCAAGTCCATGCCCTGCAGGAACTTGGGGTGCATGCACACAGGGGGGCATAACATGTGCCCCCCTGCATGTTTCCCCAGCCATGCAAACTTGTATAGGCTCCAGACATTTCCACACCCTGTGAACAGAGCTCTAGTTGAGAATCTTTAGTGAAATCTTGTGAGACCGGCCTCACGGCGTGGCCCTCTCCATCATCCAGCCAACCTGCAACCACCCTCAAGACACGACATCTCCGACTCCGGCCGCCCCAGCCACCCCCGATCCGCGGGCCGGCCAGAGGCCTGACAAACTCACCACCCTACCACGCATGCCCAACCCAGGAAGCGGGAACCCTCAAGCCAGACCCAGAGGCGCCAGCCCAGTCACACCTCGGGTCGCCTTCCCCGGGAGGACTCAATCGGCCACCAGGCCCCTGGGGAGCAGGCGCCTCCCCTACCGAGCGTCTGGGGTCCCTCCCAGACCCACCTGAAAAGACCAAAGAAGTGAGCGGCAGGAAATCCCGCCGAACCCCCTCCGTCACCCCAGTCCCCCCTCTGTGAGCCTCCGGACTTCAAAGAACCAGCGGAGTATAACAAGGGGTGCCGGAGAAACAAGGACAGAGAAGACCTGGAACCATCTGAGCCTGCGGACGTCGTCGCGGCTCCTGAACGCTGCATTCACCTGGGCCTGCTGAGTGACTCGCGGCCTCTTGCTGTTGAACCATCTGAGCCCTGCGGACGAGGTCGCGGCTCCCGAACACTGAACCACCTAGGCCTGCTGAGTGACTCGCGGCCCCCCAGCTATTGAACCATCTGAGCCCTGCTGACGGAATCGCGGCTCCTGAACTCCGACCACCTGTGCCTGCTGAGAGACTCGCGGCGCTCCCCTTGAGGACGACTCGGTAAGAGATCGCCCAGAGACACGACACCCTCCAGCTCGAGGATTGTGAGCTTCCGCAGGGTATTTCGCAGAGACACTATCTTGAAAGACTGTCCCGCTACCCCCATTCCCCACGACTGACTTGTGGTACGTTGTGCCACTGCTGTACTATTTGCCTTTTGGGTCATAAAGATCCCTTGAAATCATCGATAAAAGAACCTATCGTCCTACAAAGAATACGTGTGATGTCCCTCTGTTCGCAGTGCAGCTCAGGGTGTGCGCGCCTGGTTCGGCTTACTTTGGAGAGGTGGGTCAAAGGGGTGGGCAAGACGTGTATCGATCCCCCTTCCGGCGAACGCCTTTCCAACATTTGGTGGCAGACGACGGGATCCGAGCCGACACCGAAAGAGAGCGTGCAGTGAACGACTGACGCACTACCAAACAGAGATGGAAGAAGAAACCTCCCTGGGTGCCGCAGGTACCGAAATAAGCTCACCGTTCCGAGAGGATCAATTGGACTATTACACGCATAGAGAACTAAAACAGTTTTGCAAAGACCTTGGCATCGCTACCACCGGACTAAGCACAAAGGAAGACTTCCAGAAAGTACTGAAAGCCTGGGTCGAGACGGGGGCGCCCCCGACCCAAACGGAAGGAGACTCTACCCATGAACCACCAAGCACCCCGGCGAGAAACAACGGGCCAGAGGGGAACCTGTCCTCCGAGGAACTAGCGGACCGAGAGAGAAGCCGCAACCACGAACTGGAACTGGCAAAACTAAAAATCGAGGGAGAGATAAAACTGGCAGAGAAGAAGTTAGCCGTCGAGCAGTTACGGCTACAAGGGGAACTCGAAGAGAAGAGACTCCAAAGGGAGCACGACGAAAAGAAACTCCAGCTAGAACATGAACGCGGCCTGAAGGAGATTGAGTGGCGGGCTAGAAACGAAAAGTCACAGCCACCCGGGAATCCACCGCCCGCTCCCGCCGGGGAAACCAAAGTTCACATCCCCAAGGATGTGGTAAAGGAGTATTATAAGAACGATGATATCCAGCAGTGGTTTAAGGCCTACGAAGTCGCCATGACCTCTCACCGAGTCCCGCAAAAGGATTGGGGGGCTGGCCTATGGGGCCGGTTCTTAAGCGAAGGAAGGGACACTCTGCTCGATCTGCCCTCCGCGGTCATGAACTCCTACAGCCACATGAAGGAAGCCCTCGTGGGCTGGTACGGACTCACCCCCGAAATGTACCGACAACAGTTCCGAGATTGCAAGAAGATACCGGGCACCACGTGGGTCGAATACGTGAACTTTTACAGCCGCGCCTTGGACGGGTGGATCAAGGGCAGCAAGGTCTCCACCTTCGAAGAACTGTTCGATCTGATCGCCTGGGAACATTTAGCGGCCAATTGCTTTATAGAACTGCGCCAGCATCTCCTAGACAGTAAACTCACCGACCCTCGGAAGCTGGCCGCTGAGGCTGATCGTTGGGTGAACACCCGGGCCACCCGGGGCCCCGTGGGGGACTACGGCCGCAACAGTCAGGGTCCCCCCCGCCAGAGGGGCGGAGGGAACCACGGCCGACCAAGAGACTTTCCCGGGGGGTCCTCCACCAGCCCCCCCAGCAGCCCACCAGCGGCGGGTTCGGCCCAGTCCCTAGCAAGCACCGGAGCCCCAGGACGACCAGGTCCACGAGCTAGGATCACCTGCTTCCGCTGCCAGCAGCCCAGACACTACGCCAATGACCCCCAGTGTCCCCAGTATCAGCGAACCACAACGACCAACCCCACGGCCCGGCAGATGGCCTCCGTGGCTCTGGGGGAAGAGATGGAAGACTCCGAGGAATGGGAACCGGCGGCCATGGCCCTGGTCTCCCTTGGTGATCGAGAAATGGTCCCCGGGACACCCTTGCCCGCCAACACAGAAAAATACCGACAGCGGGTGACCATCAACGGCCACCGAGTCGAGGGCCTTCGCGACACCGGGGCGAGTGTCACCGCGGTCCACCGCAGCCTAATTTCAGAAGACCAGATCCTAGCCGGGGCCCTCTTTCCGGTCGTATCCTCCGACAATTCTGAGAGCCTCTGCCAGATGGCACTGGTGCCCTTCGAGTGGGGAGGGGTCTCCGGAGAACTGAAGGTAGCGGTCCGGACCTCGCAGCCCATAGACTGCCTCCTGGGCAACGACCTGGAGAGTTCCCCGTGGGGGCAGGTAGAACGAAGAGCCCACCTGGAGATGATGGGCCTACCAGAATGGGTCTGCGCCACCACGCGCTCCATGACCGCACGAGTGCCTCCCTCCAAGGGAGGTGAAGCCCTCTTGCCGAACACTATCCCCGAGAGCAGGGACCCCCTACCAGAAGCAGACAACCCTCCTTCCGAGGGAGAAGGAGACACTAACCCAGGGGAAGGACCGGAACCTTCCGCCCCAGAGGCCCCGATGGAACTCGAAGAACTGCCCGAGTTGGCCCAGTGGCGCTGCGAAGGGGGGCCCTCCCGCGAAGAGTTCTGCCAGGAACAGACCACCTGCCCCTCCCTCGAGGGACTTAGACAACAAGCCGAAGCCCAGGTCGCCGGTGACCAAACCGGAACCCATTGGGTCTATTGGGACAATGGCCTCCTCTACAGCGAGCAAAAGTCCGCCGAGCTAGGCGCAGCACGAGTACTGGTGGTACCCCTGCGGTTCCGGAGCCTCCTCCTGGGCCTGGCCCACGATGTACCCTTGGCAGGACACTTAGGCCAAGACAAGACATACCAGCGATTGGTGACCCACTTCTATTGGCCCAAGATGCGGGCGAATGTAGAAGCACACTGCAAGTCCTGCCTCACGTGCCAGGGCAGTGGGAAGAGTGGCGGAAAACGCAAAGCTCCCTTACAACCGTTCCCAGTTGTGAGTACCCCGTTCGAGCGGGTCGGCATCGACATTGTGGGACCCCTGGATCCGAAGACCGCCCAGGGCCACAGATTCATCCTTGTCCTGGTGGACCATGCCACCCGCTACCCCGAGGCCATCCCCCTCCGCACCGTGACGGCTCCCGTGGTGGGCCGGGCTCTCATGGGGATCTTCTCCCGTGTTGGATTTCCCCGCGAGGTTGTGAGTGATCGCGGCACGAACTTTATATCCCGCTACATGAAGTCCCTGTGGCAGCAGTGCGGAGTCACGTATAAGTTCACGACCCCCTACCACCCCCAGGGCAACGGCCTGGTGGAACGCTTCAACCGAACCCTGAAGGGAATGATCCTGGGCCTCGAAGAGCCCCTGCGCCGGAAATGGGACGTACTCCTCCCTTGCCTCCTGTTCGCGTACCGGGAAGTTCCCCAAAAGTCTCTGGGGTTCAGCCCCTTCGAACTGCTGTACGGACATCCCGTCCGAGGGCCCCTGAGCCTGGTCAAAGAGGGCTGGGAGACAAGCCCCCAGGGGACACCCCCTGATGTGTTCCGCTACATCCTGGTGCTCCGCAACCAGACGAGGAAGTTTAGAGAACTTACAGAGGCTAACCTCGAGGCCAGCCAAGAAGAAATGAAGCGCTGGTCTGACCAGAACGCAACCCTGGTCGAGTTCCAGCCGGGCCAGCAGGTTTGGGTCATGGCTCCGGTGAAACCCTGCGCCCTACAAGACAAATGGACTGGTCCATTCAAGGTGGTCGAACGGAAGAGCCAGGTCACGTATCTGGTCGACGTACAGTCCCCACGGAAACACCTCCGGGTCCTCCACGTGAACCGTCTCAAGCCCCACTTTGTAAGGACAGAATTGAGTTTGCTACTGGCCACCGATGAGGGGGCGGAAGAAGACACCGAACCCCTGCCCGATCTCCTGTGCACGAAAGAACTGGACGGTTCCGTGGAGGGAGTGAAACTGTCGACCACCCTCACTCCCCAGCAGGCCGACGACTGCCGCCAGCTGCTCGGACAATTCGCAGACCTCTTCTCCCTCATTCCAAGGGTGACCGACTGGTGTGTCCACGACGTGGACACCGGCGACTGCCCGCCTGTGAGACACCGAGCCTACCGGGTGCCTGACCGGGTCCGCACCTGCATCAAGACCGAGGTACAGAAAATGCTCAACCTAGGGGTCATCGAGCCCTCCGACAGCCCCTGGGCCAGCCCGGTGGTTCTGGTCCCGAAGGCGGCTTCCCCAGGGGTCGCCCCCGAACTAAGATTCTGTGTGGACTATCGGGGGCTCAACGCGGTCACCCGCGCAGACGCTCACCCTATTCCCCGAGCCGACGAGCTCATCGACCGCCTGGGGGCCGCCCAGTTCCTCAGCACTTTCGACCTGACCTGCGGATACTGGCAGATCGCTCTCACGGAAGGAGCGAAAGAGCGCTCTGCCTTCTCCACGCCAGATGGCCACTACCGCTTCAGGGTCATGCCGTTCGGAATGAAAAACGCCCCAGCCACGTTCCAGCGGTTGGTGAACAAGGTCCTGGCCGGACTCGAGGAGTTCAGCGCAGCGTACCTTGACGACATCGCCGTATTCAGCTCTCAATGGCACGAGCATCTCCAGCACCTCCGACAAGTACTAATGGCCCTGCGCCAAGCAGGCCTAACAGTGAAAGCCAGCAAATGCCAGCTCGGACAAGGCTCCGTGGTCTACCTGGGGCATCAGGTAGGCAGCGGCCAGGTCGCCCCTCTCCAGCCGAAGATCAACGCCATCAAGTCCTGGGAGCCCCCCACCACGCAGACAGAGGTTCGGGCCTTCCTGGGCCTTACGGGGTACTACCGGAGGTTCATTAAAAATTATGGTAGTATCGCAGGGCCCCTCACAGAGTTGACCTCCAAAAAGCTCCCGCAGAAGGTGCAGTGGACCACCCAGTGCCAGCAGGCGTTCGACGCCTTGAAAACCGCCATGTGCACCGCTCCCGTACTCAAGGCCCCCGACTACTCCCAAGAGTTTGTGGTCCAGACCGACGCATCCGAACATGGCCTCGGGGCCGTGCTCTCGCAGTTCAACGACAAGGGCATTGATCAGCCCATAGCCTTCATCAGCCGAAGGCTGCTGCCGAGAGAGCAGCGTTGGAGTACTATAGAGCGAGAGACCTTTGCCGTAGTCTGGGCCCTCAAGAAACTGCGGCCCTATTTGTTCGGAACCCATTTTCGAGTACAGACGGACCACCGGCCCTTGCAATGGCTAATGCGGATGAGGGGGGAGAACCCCAAGCTACTACGATGGTCCATCTCCCTCCAAGGGATGGATTTCACTGTCGAACATCGCCCCGGGACGGATCATGCCAACGCCGACGGCCTGTCCCGGTTCTTCCGCTTCGGCGAGGAGAACCCCCCAGTGGATGGGTAGTTCTCCACGCCTTTCAGCTGGGGGGGACGCGTGTGAGACCGGCCTCACGGCGTGGCCCTCTCCATCATCCAGCCAACCTGCAACCACCCTCAAGACACGACATCTCCGACTCCGGCCGCCCCAGCCACCCCCGATCCGTGGGCCGGCCAGAGGCCTGACAAACTCACCACCCTACCACGCATGCCCAACCCAGGAAGCGGGAACCCTCAAGCCAGACCCAGAGGCGCCAGCCCAGTCACACCTCGGGTCGCCTTCCCCGGGAGGACTCAATCGGCCACCAGGCCCCTGGGGAGCAGGCGCCTCCCCTACCGAGCGTCTGGGGTCCCTCCCAGACCCACCTGAAAAGACCAAAGAAGTGAGCGGCAGGAAATCCCGCCGAACCCCCTCCGTCACCCCAGTCCCCCCTCTGCGAGCCTCCGGACTTCAAAGAACCAGCGGAGTATAACAAGGGGTGCCGGAGAAACAAGGACAGAGAAGACCTGGAACCATCTGAGCCTGCGGACGTCGTCGCGGCTCCTGAACGCTGCATTCACCTGGGCCTGCTGAGTGACTCGCGGCCTCTTGCTGTTGAACCATCTGAGCCCTGCGGACGAGGTCGCGGCTCCCGAACACTGAACCACCTAGGCCTGCTGAGTGACTCGCGGCCCCCCAGCTATTGAACCATCTGAGCCCTGCTGACGGAATCGCGGCTCCTGAACTCCGACCACCTGTGCCTGCTGAGAGACTCGCGGCGCTCCCCTTGAGGACGACTCGGTAAGAGATCGCCCAGAGACACGACACCCTCCAGCTCGAGGATTGTGAGCTTCCGCAGGGTATTTCGCAGAGACACTATCTTGAAAGACTGTCCCGCTACCCCCATTCCCCACGACTGACTTGTGGTACGTTGTGCCACTGCTGTACTATTTGCCTTTTGGGTCATAAAGATCCCTTGAAATCATCGATAAAAGAACCTATCGTCCTACAAAGAATACGTGTGGTGTCCCTCTGTTCGCAGTGCAGCTCAGGGTGTGCGCGCCTGGTTCGGCATACTTGGGAGAGGTGGGTCAAAGGGGTGGGCAAGACGTGTATCGAACCCCCTTCCGGCGAACGCCTTTCCAACAAATCTTATATTGGTACCACTGTTGGAGTCCTGTGCTTTTCTAAAGCCGAAGTGTGCTTGCCTGTGTAACCAATTCATGTCATGGTGTGTGTATGTAAATTAAAAACCTGCCTTAAGAGCCATCATGTGGCGCTGTATGTGTGGAATGCACCGTATTTTCATTTTTTAAGCAAACGTTTGAAGTGATGTTTGCACTGATATTTGTCACTGCACCAATATGCGCGGTCCGGTTCTTGGCGCACATAGCATTGGCTGCAGCGCACAGAGACCCAACACTGCCGCACACAGAGGAAAAAAAATAGAGGGAACACTGGTCTTGACTCTTCAGCTACGAGGTCCAGGAGGCGCCAATGACAACCAGGAGCTGGATTCAAGCTGTCCCACGAAGTCTGTCGAGTGCTGCGGTGTCGGCGACCAGATTGGACCCAACAAGCCTTGGCAACAGCAAGTCACTTGGAATCAGAGAAAGGACGTCGGTTCAGACGAGCAAGGTCTGGGGGACTCACCCAGCGAGGGTAAGTCGGGGCACGTCTGGAGCAACCAGGTAAGCCCAATCAGAAGAGGGGACCCACTAGCCAACGGGCTAGCGATCGCGAAGGAGCCTCAAGCGGTCGCACTGGAAACTGGCCCACGGGTCACTCGTGGAGTGGAGGCCAGAAATCTTCGGCGCAGGAGATGCTCAAGGCTGGGGCTACTCGGATCCCAAAGCACAACTTCGAGGAAGACCAGGAAGATGATGGAGCTGCAAAAGATCACAGTGTCCAGGGATCACGGTTCCACATCACCCACGATAGCCACGGGCCTCAGCTTTACTGTGGACTCAGGGTAGCCTCGGGGAAGTCTGGAAATCCACCTCTGGTGATGCAAAGACTTTGGCGTCCGGCAGGAGCTTCAGCGATGCAGACCGGTCAGTTGCTTCTTTGGGGCCTGCCAAGCAGGGGAGTCACTCCTTGTCCCCAAGGGAGATTTCTTCAGTCTTCTAAGCAAAGTAGAACGTCGAAGGTCCAGGATATATATTGCAGAGTTTCGTCCAGGGTAATCTAAAGTCGCAAGGACTGGGTTCCCATACTTATTCAGAGTTTGGGGGTTGGACATACTCTAGGGACCTACCTATGGGAGGGTTTGGAAAGAGGGGTGGTTACACCCATTTCCTTTGTCCAGTTTCGCGCCAGAGCAGGGGCAGGTAGCCCCTGCAACCGGTTTGAACTGGACTATGCACAGGGACACCAAATGTGCTCCCAGTGCAGGACTTCAAAGCACCAGAGAGTGCTCCCGCCCAGCCCCAATACACATCTGCCTGTCTGGGGAGGTGGTTACACCTCCCTGGGACAGGAAATCTATTGTCCAGACCTCCCCTGCCGGAGTTTTGGTCAGCAGCAGGAGGCCAGACCTGTGTCTATGGCAGAGGCATCCATTTTGTGATACCAGGGCTGTAGAAAGTCCAACCGGGTTAGACCAGTGTGAACATGTCTCTACCTCTAGAAGGGTGGAATGCTACCCTCGCCCCAGAACTGGCGGGGGTAGTATTCCAAAGCATTTGACACCAAACACAACATGTTTCCATACAGCCATCCCAAAGTTAGCATTTACCGCGAGGTTATAATGCACTTAAGAGTATATGGTCAGGCTGCACCACAAGCAGCATCAGAGGAGGTACTCCTAACGCTGCAGAGGGGCTCTGCTCATGCAGGGGCACCCTCTCACATAAAAACCAAGCATTCTGCCTTCAGGATTGTTAAGGCCTGCCATAGGAGTGACTTACAGGTTTTATATGTGTGTGCAATGATAGTGATATAGGTAGCCTATACCACAGTAAGGGGTGCAAGCACCACCTTACCCAGGCTGCAGTAGCAGACCTGTGGTGCCATTTTGGAGTACTTCCCAGGGGTAGCATAATACATGCTTCAGCCCCTGGTAGGCCTCTGGGGTACCTATGCCCTAGGTACATAATATACTACATACTAGGGGCTTATAAGGCACTCCAGAATCCAATTAGAAATGTACCTAATGTACATGGAAACCATTTTAGAGAGGAAGCAGCAAGGCTGGGGTCCTGATTAGCAGGGCCACAGCCAGGCTAAGTTCGAAAAACAGTGAAACACTAGCAAAATGTGGGGGTACCCATGTGAAGCAGATCCTACTCTCCTACACTCGTAAGTCACATGACACACTGCCGCATCTCACACTGCCATCTGGGCTGACCGACGTCAGCTCCCATCAACCGGCACAATCGCTTGCACCGTGACCTGTCGGCACCACCACGAGCACTGCCTCACTCTGCACCGCAGCCCTGGTCTCACCGATGCTACTGAACGACAGTCACCGAGCCGCTGCCTGCACTGTGACTTGTAGGCACTGCACTCCGCACTGCTACGCTTCACATCGCAACGGTTGCCACGACCTGCACACACCGACGTGGTCGGCCAGAACCATATGTACTGTTTACGAGTCTGCTGACACTAACGCCAGTCCGCACCTACACAGTCGGCCGGAACTGTTGGATTCTGTTGTTTTCAGCATCGCAGTAGCACCGGACAGAGCTACCAACTTAAAGAAACTGCATTTTTAAGTCATACTTGCAAAGTGCCTATTTTTGATCTCTGGATTTTGGTCTTTTATCGTTTTAGTCTTGTTTGCACAGATAAATATTGGTTATTTTTCTAAAACTGGTGTGGTGTCTTTTTGTAGTGTTTTCACTGTATTACTGTTGGTTATGTGCAAATGCTTTACACACTGCCTCTCAGATAAGCCTGGCTGCTTGTGCCAAGTTACCAAGAGGTGAGCAGGGGTTCTTTTTGGAGTGCATCCCCCTTATCCTGACTACAAGGAAGGGGCTCTATTTGGACAAAGGTGCAAACTATTGCCAACTAGAGACCCCCATTTCTAAAACTGCACAATTCACAATTATTCCATTCATGGATATCCCCTTTTTCCTAAAAGGGTCTGAATGAAAATGAAGATGGCCCTGTGTATATTAGTACTGCAAATTGCAAAATCCCCATGGACACTCCCTTCCGTGTGATACTATATAATTATCTGGAATGTGCAGTGCTTTGATGCTAGTGTTGAGTTCTATCCTTTCCCCCCACAACAGCCATTCCCACACATCAGGAACTCCTGAGTAACGGTTCTCATTTATTTCTAGCAAGCGTTACTTGTTGTGGATTGGAACACGGCCAGCCTGACTTGATAATAGTTTCTCACATAATACAGTGCTGTGGAAGGGCGTGTATCTACCAGCTTGAAGTATAATCAGGAGCATCCATTGGCCTAGTATTGATATGGAATCCATGCGTTTTTGATTATCTAAAAAGCTATTGTCTGTTTTATTACAAACAGAAATCCCTTTGACTACAGCGGTTGAGACCTATAACCTGCAGATAGCCAGAATTGCTTCAGCAATACAAAGGCTGTTACGCAGTATCTGATCAATTTTTTTGATATCGTACAAATGATATTTAATTCCTCTTTGACGACTGGACATCTTTTAAGAACATTGGGTCTGGTCTGGGAAGTAGGTGTAAAACAGTATTTGGACTGATTGCCTTGTGTTTTCACTCTATCCTCCAGCCTTTTTTGGAGGATTCCCCTTCATCATATTGCTAGTCGGCTGTGGTATCATTATCTTTCTCTTATTCCGAAAAGGAAACAACAAGGTGGAACTGAATAAAAATGCTGAGAGATTCTAGCACTTTATATGGGACATGCTTGGCTATCAGAACTCAGCAAGCACTGGGCGATCTCCTTTGACACAAGTAAAATCTGTGTTCTGGTGCATAAATTGTCCAACTAAAATCATCCTGAACTTACAACTGGATTAACCCCCGGTGGTATATCTCGCTATGGAAGCAATAATTCAACCTTTGCACTAGCAAAAGAAGCATTTCCCTTCTACAAAATGCTGCGCATGATGGAGCAATATCATCGACAGCACTTTTCGACACCGCTTTCGATGAATGTCTTGATTCACTGTTATCTTTCGAGCTTCTTGGAGAAGAACCACAGTCATCACAGAGTACCTCAGATGTGCAACCAATTTATAATCTGGTGTGGATTCATGACAATGAACGTATGTCATATGACTATTATGATTTCCTTAATGGTCATCCGTATGTGGCATATGCATCCAATGCTGTTGACATTTCCTTAAATAAGAACTAAACTAACAATATATGTCACAAAGCCTGACAGGAACATGAAGTAAAAGAAAGATTTTCTTCTCTAACTCATTTACTTTTGTTTTTTCAACTTAATTTTATACCGCATATTTTATTCAGGGTTATTTAGTGTTATCACTTGTAGGTTTGGATCACCAACACGCATCTTTAGAAATATTTTAGATGGGCTGATTTTCTAGGAACTTCTTGAAATAAAGCAACGCTTAAGAAAGATTCATGCTTCGGTCGCTACATATATTTATGATATTGCATGTACTCCATGTTATGAACTTATTTTACATATATATTATGGTTAGATATTTTATTATATTTTCAACACTTTTTGTTCCTAGTGAGTTGAGAGCATGAATGACTGATACATTATTTAAGTCCCTCCGTGTTAGGTGCACCTCTATCACGTCACATATAGATGTACAAGTTGGGGATGACGTAACGCCCCAGGTTCTGACTAATTTGACATTATTTTAGGTAGGCCCCATTGCCTTTGTAGATCATAAGGTCACCGTCTTTCTCCCATTATGCATAATCATTGTCATGTCTGCCATTTGATGCAGATGTCTTCTGACCTTATATTCTGAGAATGGTAAAAGGTGTCATGTCATCGACTGTTGACAGAGATATTACATCTTATACTACACATGTTTGGGTCAAGCGTCTACTTATCACCATCTCTAGGTCAAACAAGTCTAGACATATATTAAAAATAGTGTAGTCTGAATTGACGTTCTTTCGTGTTAGAAGTTCCAACATCTGATAAGATTCACTATATATGGACCCCCGTTTTCCCACTTAATGGAATCATCCTTCACCCAGATTATTGCCAGAGATTCTGCTGTAAAATTATCCGGTTTCACCCATTGCCGGTGTGGTATGAAGATGCAACACCCCACTCAGTTCTGATAAAGCCAAGTCCCGGAGGGAGTCTGCTACCGTGGCACGTGTGTGCCCTTCTCAGGGTACACTGTCTTCATGCCTCTGCTGCTGTCAAGAAGGTATGCAGTGTGTTGCTTCTCCCTAAGAAACTCTGGACAGCAAGTTACTTCCATGGTCTCCTAGGGTAGCGCATAGAAGTAGGTTGTACGATGTCCGGTTTTAGATTACATTTGAACTATGTTAGAAAAGTTTATTTTATTCTCATAACAAGCTTTTTTGCTGCTTTCTTTCTGTTTAATTGTTTCAGACATACTGATTGATAGGTTGTTCCTGTCATAACAAATGCTTTTAACTAAAAGTGTCCATTCTTCTTAGTACAGTGTGTGTGTGTGATATGGTGTATACCAAAATAGGTGTGTTCCTGGTACCACAGTGCCTGATCCCTCTACAGTGATTGCTAGTAACCCAAAAGCAATAACACTCTTTCAACCAAGTATTGGATAGGTTTCTCCGGTGCTCCAATAACGATTCTTTCACATTCAGCGCTGGTGCATTGAACTGAGTTCAATGGTGTAACCTGTGGGCGGGAAAGCAAACTTTGTAGAAGTATGCCAAATGCTGCAGTTTACGCAACATTTCTGTGCTGTTTGTTACACATTTTTGTCACTGTTTTCTAGTTGGGCAGGTGCCATGTACTATGTTATGCACTTTCTGCTGTTTCTAGCTGGGCAGGTGCAATGTACTATGTTATGCACTTTCTGCTGTTTCTAGCTGGGCAGGTGCAATGTACTATGTTATGCACTTTCTGCTGTTTCTAGCTGGGAAGGTGCAATGTACTATGTTATGCCCTTTTCGCTGTTTTCTAGCTGGGCAGGTGCAATGTACTATGTTATGCACTTTTCGCTGTTTTCTAGCTGGGCAGGTGCAATGTACTATGTTATGCACTTTTCGTTGTTTTCTAGCTGGGTAGGTGCAATGTACTATGTTATGCACTTTCTGCTGTTTCTAGCTGGGAAGGTGCAATGTACTATGTTATGCACTTTCTGCTGTTTCTAGCTGGGAAGGTGCAATGTACTATGTTATGCACTTTCTGCTGTTTCTAGCTGGGAAGGTGCAATGTACTATGCTATGCACTTTTCGCTGTTTTCTAGCTGGGCAGGTGCAATGTACTATGTTATGCACTTTTCGCTGTTTTCTAGCTGGGCAGGTGCAATGTACTATGTTATGCACTTCTCGTTGTTTTCTAGCTGGGCAGGTGCAATGTACTATGTTATGCCCTTTCTGCTGTTTCTAGCTGGGCAGGTGCAATGTACTATGTTTTGCACTTTCTGCTGTTTTCTAGCTGGGCAGGTGCAATGTACTATTTTATGCACCTTTCGCTGTTTTCTAGCTGGGCAGGTGCAATGTACTATTTTATGCACTTTTCGCTGTTTTCTAGCTGGGCAGGTGCAATGTACTATGTTACGCACTTTTCGCTGTTTTCTAGCTGGGCAGGTGCAATGTACTATTTTATGCACCTTTCGCTGTTTTCTAGCTGGGCAGGTGCAATGTACTATTTTATGCACTTTTCGCTGTTTTCTAGCTGGGCAGGTGCAATGTACTATGTTACGCACTTTTCGCTGTTTTCTAGCTGGGCAGGTGCAATGTACTATGTTACGCACTTTTCGCTGTTTTCTAGCTGGGCAGGTGCAATGTTCTGTGCTATGCACTTTTTGTTGTTTTCTAGTTGGGCAGGTGCCATGTAGTTTGTTATGCACTTTTCACAGTTTTCTAGTACGGAGGTGCCATATACTCTGCTGGGCACTTTAGGTAGGCATGCTGTCCACTTTGCTTTTCAAGATCTGTTTAAATAAGCGCAAATGCTTGGAACTTGTGCTTGAACAAACACATTGTGCTGATTAGTCAAAAGCCTCAGCTTCCTGCTGACCTCAAGGTTACCGGATTTGCTTGCCTGTTGTTTATTTGTTCAGCTCCATTTCCTGCCTCAGTCTCCTGCCAGAGAAAACTTTTTAATTGAAGGAAATTAATATTAATCCTCAGGAAGGATCCAGATTAACACTTGCATGACCGGCTTAAAAATCCTGCTTTGAAACTCAGTCCCCTGCTGGCTTCGGCGATACTTCTTGAGAGAGAGCTGTGTCTCCTACCAGCACGGTCCCTGGGATCCGAGCCCCTAAAATAAGAATAACCTGGACATCTTCGCCTGGAAGCTGGAGGTTAGAAACCACTATTGGAACTCCATCCCTTCAAAACAGCTTCCAAAAATCTTGGATCCTGGCACCTGCTTGATCAGCTGGACCTGCTGTGCCCTATTGCCTTAGCATCTTTTGTTTGCCATTTTACACTCCAGCTATTTCAGCCAATTGCATGGACCTCAGGTTATTCCAGTAATTGAGCCCTTCTAGTTTTACTTACAACTTATGTCTACTACACCTTCTGAGGCAGAAGCCATCATCCAGGACTTTCCAGCCATCTCTGTCCTGGGTTTTTCTTTCAAACTGACTCCAGGTGTAACCCATCTACTTGCAGTCAACCTTGAGGACTCCGCGCCAGGTGTTTCTTGGCCTTCCCTTTTCCTTTTCACTTGAGGGATCTTGGTCAGGGCTTGCTTGGTGATGTTTGATGAGAGCTTGCAAAGGGTGTGACCTATCCAGCCCCTGCGTCTTTTTGGAATTTCTTCAAAAGTTGGACGTTGGAAAGCCATAGGTTGTTGTTGCTAATGGTGTTTGTCCAACAGATGCGGGGGATTTTCCTCAGACAGGTTCCATGAAGCTTCCAGTTTTAGCATCCCTTTTTTAGGTCTCACCTAAGCAGGGCATGCGGTCTCTGTTCGAGACATGCTGCATCTACTCTGTGGGTAAGTGCACGCCCATTGCTGCCATTGGTTCTTTGTAGTTTCTCTTGTGACTGCACGTTTTTTACTGGTTATTTAGTTCTATTTGTCCCTCCTTTCAGTGCTTGATTTCCTCCCATGGAGACTGCCCCTGTTACATGTATGCTTACTCTGTTCTTAATGCATGTCTTGTTTTCAGGTTCACAATGGCAACAGAAACGTTCCATGGAAATGGACTGCAAGTTCGGCCTCGAGCCCCTCCAGCGCTCCCTCGCCCCGCAGCACTCCAGGTTTATTATTTTCAACTTCCCACAAGTGTGCCCGGTCTGTTCCCCTTGGGACAGTGCTGATGCTAGCTGCTTGTGTCTCCCACCGTGCTCCTCTCATGGAGCCTGCCCCTTTTACGTGTATGCTTGCTTTGTTCTTAGTGTATGTGTTTGTCGGCGCACTATTTTTTGTTCGGTTTGGCTTGTTTTCATGTTCAGAATGGCGATAGAAATGTTCCTGTGGAAATGGACCGCAAGTTTGGCATCCAGCCCCTCCCGTGCTCCCTCATCCCCGCAGCACTCCAGGCATTTTGTTCCTCTTGGGACGACACTGCTACCAGCTGCTCGTGCCTCCCACTGTGCTCCTTCGAGTTCACTCAATCAGCTTATTTGCATTGGCACACTTCACGTTTATCCGAAGGCTTCCCTGACATGTAAATACATTGTTTTACTTACTTATCGGCGTTCCTCATTTTGTTTATTTTTGCTGTAGATTCTGTAGATCGTAATGTATTTATTGAAGGCACAGCTTTACCGAAGCCTCGACTCGCACCTGGTTCCACAGTTCCAAAGCTGGCAGCTCTGGAGGTTAAGCCACAGCCTCTCTCCCGCTGTGCATTGGTGTCAGTGTATTTGGCTGTGACTTTCACAGCAGTAGCACGTGTGTTTTTAAAAGGTTCCTGTTTCTTTGCAAACTGTGGCGTTTTGTAATTTTACACGCTGCTGCGGCCCCATATCCCTCAGAAAGGCTTTCCTATGTTCATGTGATTGCATTTGTTGTGCTTATCTTTACAGGCTACCACGGCCCCGCAACGCCAAGTAAGGCTTGCCCGTGTTTGTATTTGATGTGCTTTGTATAAACATAACACTTTACACATCACAAAATCCACCCAAGCTATCGGAGGGCTTTACATGCGCCCCAGTTGCAGTACACAATGGACAGCAGTGCTTTACGGAAACAGAGGATGTTGAGCCTCCCGTTGTTAATCCAACCACTCTAGCCCTTACAGTACATCCTCTCACCTCTTAATCAGTATTTCGCATGGCTGGAATTCCTTTAGAACGCACAATTAATATGCATTCCAAAGCAGCGTCGGCCATCTTGTTTTTTGGGGGCATTCGAACTAAATGCTGGTTATCTAGTAGCGTGCATGCGTGTACATTCTGTAGTTCTGATTTTCTTTCTCTCCCACTTCCTCAAAAGGGACCCCTCCCTGTCTTCAACTTGATGACCGTTGGGACAAGGCTGACCTGTCCAGTGTGAATGGTGGCAAATGCCCTAACCTCCCAGTCTCCCCCACTGCCCTCAACAGAGGTGCAAAGGATGTACTGAAAGGGGCAACAGCACCTTTAACTGTACATCACTGAAAGTCATCAATAAAAGCGGTTGGTTTACGTGGTGCGGTTTGACATTTTGTTTTCTTTCGAATCAGAGCTCCTAATTTTCAATGGTCCACGCGTGAGTAATCATCCAGACCAATGTTTTTGCTTTGCATTCTGGGGCTTGCAGACCTTCCCTTTACTGATGCGTGGAACCTGAAAACGTATCTATAACGCTGCATACACCCGGTTACCTCTCACTCAAAGTCGCCCTGGTCTGCCCCACAGTAGAGGTGACGAGATGATTGGAACAGCCAGATCACGTTACTTCACATTCCAAGGAAAGGGGCGCCCTTCAAACCATGAATAAATAAATGATGTTGATCCAGCCCAAATCCCTGATGCGCTGGTGGTCAAGTTTTAATGACATAAATTTGTTCTTTCACAGGTTTATATAATTTAAAGGTACCTAACTAAACCTATACATCAACTTTCTTTCCTCTCGGTCGAGAGACCACTTAGTTGAATAGTTGATGGTAATGATAGCACATTATCTAACTATCTAGTCAGCTAAATCATCACAGACTCTCAGTTATTCAGGGTTATTTAGTGTTATCACTTGTAGGTTTGGATCACCAACACGCATCTTTAGAAATATTTTAGATGGGCTGATTTTCTAGGAACTTCTTGAAATAAAGCAACGCTTAAGAAAGATTCATGCTTCGGTCGCTACATATATTTATGATATTGCATGTACTCCATGTTATGAACTTATTTTACATATATATTATGGTTAGATATTTTATTATATTTTCAACACTTTTTGTTCCTAGTGAGTTGAGAGCATGAATGACTGATACATTATTTAAGTCCCTCCGTGTTAGGTGCACCTCTATCACGTCACATATAGATGTACAAGTTGGGGATGACGTAACGCCCCAGGTTCTGACTAATTTGACATTATTTTAGGTAGGCCCCATTGCCTTTGTAGATCATAAGGTCACCGTCTTTCTCCCATTATGCATAATCATTGTCATGTCTGCCATTTGATGCAGATGTCTTCTGACCTTATATTCTGAGAATGGTAAAAGGTGTCATGTCATCGACTGTTGACAGAGATATTACATCTTATACTACACATGTTTGGGTCAAGCGTCTACTTATCACCATCTCTAGGTCAAACAAGTCTAGACATATATTAAAAATAGTGTAGTCTGAATTGACGTTCTTTCGTGTTAGAAGTTCCAACATCTGATAAGATTCACTATATATGGACCCCCGTTTTCCCACTTAATGGAATCATCCTTCACCCAGATTATTGCCAGAGATTCTGCTGTAAAATTATCCGGTTTCACCCATTGCCGGTGTGGTATGAAGATGCAACACCCCACTCAGTTCTGATAAAGCCAAGTCCCGGAGGGAGTCTGCTACCGTGGCACGTGTGTGCCCTTCTCAGGGTACACTGTCTTCATGCCTCTGCTGCTGTCAAGAAGGTATGCAGTGCGTTGCTTCTCCCTAAGAAACTCTGGACAGCAAGTTACTTCCATGGTCTCCTAGGGTAGCGCATAGAAGTAGGTTGTACGATGTCCGGTTTTAGATTACATTTGAACTATGTTAGAAAAGTTTATTTTATTCTCATAACAAGCTTTTTTGCTGCTTTCTTTCTGTTTAATTGTTTCAGACATACTGATTGATAGGTTGTTCCTGTCATAACAAATGCTTTTAACTAAAAGTGTCCATTCTTCTTAGTACAGTGTGTGTGTGTGATATGGTGTATACCAAAATAGGTGTGTTCCTGGTACCACAGTGCCTGATCCCTCTACAGTGATTGCTAGTAACCCAAAAGCAATAACACTCTTTCAACCAAGTATTGGATAGGTTTCTCCGGTGCTCCAATAACGATTCTTTCACATTCAGCGCTGGTGCATTGAACTGAGTTCAATGGTGTAACCTGTGGGCGGGAAAGCAAACTTTGTAGAAGTATGCCAAATGCTGCAGTTTACGCAACATTTCTGTGCTGTTTGTTACACATTTTTGTCACTGTTTTCTAGTTGGGCAGGTGCCATGTACTATGTTATGCACTTTCTGCTGTTTCTAGCTGGGCAGGTGCAATGTACTATGTTATGCACTTTCTGCTGTTTCTAGCTGGGCAGGTGCAATGTACTATGTTATGCACTTTCTGCTGTTTCTAGCTGGGAAGGTGCAATGTACTATGTTATGCCCTTTTCGCTGTTTTCTAGCTGGGCAGGTGCAATGTACTATGTTATGCACTTTTCGCTGTTTTCTAGCTGGGCAGGTGCAATGTACTATGTTATGCACTTTTCGTTGTTTTCTAGCTGGGTAGGTGCAATGTACTATGTTATGCACTTTCTGCTGTTTCTAGCTGGGAAGGTGCAATGTACTATGTTATGCACTTTCTGCTGTTTCTACCTCTCACTCAAAGTCGCCCTGGTCTGCCCCACAGTAGAGGTGACGAGATGATTGGAACAGCCAGATCACGTTACTTCACATTCCAAGGAAAGGGGCGCCCTTCAAACCATGAATAAATAAATGATGTTGATCCAGCCCAAATCCCTGATGCGCTGGTGGTCAAGTTTTAATGACATAAATTTGTTCTTTCACAGGTTTATATAATTTAAAGGTACCTAACTAAACCTATACATCAACTTTCTTTCCTCTCGGTCGAGAGACCACTTAGTTGAATAGTTGATGGTAATGATAGCACATTATCTAACTATCTAGTCAGCTAAATCATCACAGACTCTCAGTCAGATTAATAAAGCTTTATCTCATATTAATGCAAAATCTTGCTCCTCTGCATACAGTCACAGTGCATATAATGAAGTTCACAAGAGAGAGGATATAACATCAGCGTATGCAACTAGTGACAGTCTCATCATCAAATCAAATTGCGCGTGAAGGAGTGCATAGATTAAGAGACATCAGTTTCAGCAAAAATAATGCAAAACAAAATCATACGACGGAGTGGATGGGTCAAGAGATATCAGAGACAGAAATACATTTGCACAATAAATATGCAAATTATGAGTCAGAATAATACTAACCCAAAGGATCTGTGAAATACCACCCCTTAGCCGAGGGGACAGTGGGATCCCCCGAACTAGAGTCAGGGGACAAAGATTCAGGACCCAGAAGCGGGACAGGAACAGCTAGGCCTCTCTGCAAACCGACGAACAGCGACGCATCACCCCTCTTGAACAGCTATCTGGAAAACCGAGCTCTAAACCACACCCCAAAAGCACCCCAATTATACCCTAAAACATACATGTCCATCCCACATCAGTTGAAACATTTTCACGAAACTAGACAGTTGATTGGTGGACTCAGGAGGTGGTCTGTCACACCACTACGACTTTATTCATTTACTTGCACGTGTCCATTGTAAGACCTCCCTTCATTACATCAATTTTGACGCGTTCTTTTATTACAATGTCCGATACATTCATAAAAGTTCTCATGCGGCTTCTTCCACTACATCCGCAGAAATGGTCTAGGATCCCATGGTTAGTCACTTTTCTTGGCAGGCGAAAAACACGTTCTGTACAGTCCAGCCTTGAACCTGTGGTGCTCAGCACTTTCGTTTGGTTAGGTCACGTGCTCTCTCTCTTGCTCATCTCACTGTGCTCCATCTTATTCAGCTACCTTAAGAATAATGGCGGATTATTTGGCTCACTATGGCAAAAGTAAAAATAACATTAATTAATTATGTGATAATGCACTTTTCACTGCTTACTACCCACCTTTGCACTATTCACTGTCATTATTTTCCTAGCATAGCTTTAGGCAAAAACAGCATTATTTATTATTTCAAAGCAAACTGCAACATGCAAACTCCGAATTTCACATGCGGCCTAGTCATGCATTATTTTCTCATTTCTTTCAGGGTTATGTAAATACTGTTTTAGTTCTTTCATGCATTATTTCACATTAGTGCATGCTTGCGCAAAGCAGTTTTCCCTTGTGTTCATGTAAGGTGCATGTTAGTTTTCTATTACTACATACCATTAGTACGTATTGCTCGAAATCCTGCTCCATCAATGTCATGACGAGATGCCATCCTTTGCTGCATTTGGCTGAAATGCCCCTCCAAATCCTGCAGATTCTGCAAGACTAAAGGTGCAGCACGAAGTAGTATTCCCACAATATAACTCAACACTGGCATCAATAAATATCCAAGTATTCCCCATGCGCAGTTGTTAAACATGGCTACACACTTATAAGGTCCACATACGCTTTCTTTTTTTAACTCTCTGCTTCTTTGGTTTCCTTTTGGCCAATCCCTCTCCAAAAGAGCAGTCCATCCTGCTGCTCCCTCCCGCCTCCCTAGTTTAAACTTCCATTGGGTAGTAAGAGCCCGTTTCATGCAAGTACGGCAGATTTTTGCCCATCGCAAAAGCGAGGCTGCGTTTCTCTTGGGCGATTCACAGACATAATGGAGGGCCAGTTCTAGGGATCACTGTGCAATCCCCATCTCCCTAGTTCTTTAAATCTCATCTAAGACAAAAGAACAATGGCCCTAGGACGCTACAGCCAGCTTTGTCAAATCAACTACGGTACAACCAATCGTATGTCACAACCTCATGCTGCCACAAGCAGCAACATCCAGAACACACGGTGTGCACCCTCCCAAATCCCCAGCAAGAACAAATTATCGAAGCGTTTTCTTTTTTATGTTGTTTTAGTTTGACTTAAATACCAGTTCACAAGAAACTGCAACTCAATTTTCCAATGCACCATCATTGCAAGAGTGTTGTGCAAAAGTGAATCCCTTCAAGCCATTAACAGTTTGTGATGTTTTTTGCTCAGATATTACATATGTTACTTTGGCATTTTACATAATGGGGAATCAATTATTGCTATGATACTGGAGAGGCTTCATGGTTGAGCACATTGCATGCACATTAATATCGTATGCATTTCTTATGAACAGGATTACAGCAGTCAATACTGAATTCCTTAATGTAAATTGAATGCCAGCTGCTGTATGTGCATCTCCCAACTGCTTTGTCGTTGAAGGATGTGGCAAAAATGAGAAGAACTTAAGTGTGAGGCAAAAGTAAATGGATTTTTCACCATAATGAACTTTTCAAAATTCAAACTTGTTTTGTGAGAGGGAAATTGATTTCTCTGATTCCGAATCCTGGTTTAGTGTCTGCATTTGATACAACTAGAGTATAAGGCAACTATTGTCCAAGTCTTGGCTGCCAGTTTTGGAAAGATGAGATCCATCAGAACATTTCTAGACTTCCTGCCTGTTGAAACCAGAAGAACCACCTTTCATGCCCTTGTGACCTCTCAGCTCGACTATGCCAACGGCCTCTACCTCGGCTTGCCCAGGTGTCTGATCAGAACCCGTCTGCGAGGCTTGTCCGCAAGGTTTTCTGCACCATCACATCTCAAACAACTCCATTGGCTGCCAGTAGAAAGAAGAATTGAACTCAAGGCCATAACAATTGTGTTTCGTGCCAACCAGGGCAGGGGAAGCCTGAGGAAGAGACTCCGCCCATAACACCAGGAGCGGTCCTTAAGATCCAATCACCAACGCTACCTCACTGTCCCCTGCTTCTCCAAAGCTAGGTATGGGGGTAGATCGTTTTCAGTGGGAACCACCAAACTGTGGAACGACTTGCCTCCCCAGGTAAGCATGTTAAACTTGGAGCAGGAGTTCAGAAAGACACTGAAAACCTGGCTCTTTAAGTTAAGGGATTAGCGGCCCGGTCCCTCTTCCCCGATGTCTTCCGTGTTAGCACTGGGACACCTCGTTCGAGGTAGCTGTGCGCTCTACAAATGTTCTTTATTATCATTATTTTTATTATTATTATTCTTGCATTTTAAAAGTGATGACCTCTTCAACCATCGCCCCCATCACCATCAACAACATTGAACAGGAAATCAAGCCGAACATTACTCCTACCACCAGCACTGAAGTGAGTAGGGAGAATCTGGACAACCTAGATCCAGGGACCACCAGCCTGATTGTAAATCTCAGCCAGCGACTTCTGGATCCATTAGAGACTACACTCCTTAAAGGCCTTGGTTACGTCCCCACATACGAAGGAGACCCATTCCTTATTAATCAGGAAATTGCTCAGTTCTTCAGAAAAGTCAGACTCAAGGTCTTCTTCTCAACTGATATCGACATAGCCGCTGAGGACATTGGTGCAACACAAATCTTAGCAGAAAATCTACCTTTATGCCACCACCCCACATGATTCCTCCCGAAGTCATCACTTTTGAGAAGGCAGTTCGACAGGATTTGAACAGGGGCCTCGCGCACAACAACCCAGTTTTCACGAACCTCACAAGATTGGAACATGAGGCACTGGACAGGCTCACAAAAGAAGAGTCAATAATCATCAAGCTCGCGGACAAGGGCGGAGGTATATGAATGCCTCAGACAACTGGCGGACTCCATCACATACAGACCACTCAGAACGGACCAAACCAAGAGGCTACTTGACATCATATGTGTTCGGGTCATTGAGGCTAAGGAAGAAGGGCCGATTTTTTGGTCAACACCAACCCTGTGACCCCTTATTTCTACCTGACTACCTAGTCTCCTCTGACTTAGAGTCTCTATATACTTGTATACCACAAGATCAGACTCTACGTACAGTTGAGTCACTACTTAAAAACACCGACCTGGATACCATCACTCCTGTGTCTTTTATCATGACCTGTGCCACCATGGCTATGCAAGAAAACTGCTTTCAATTGGAAAACACCCTATATCTACATAACTCGGGCACTTCGATGGGAAGTACCTTCGCTCCGAGCCTGGCGAAACTGTATGTCAACTCTATTGAACAAAACACCATTCGGACACCCAAAAACACTTTCAGTCGATCGTCGGACTTTGGAAATGGTACATCGAGGATGTCTTTGTGGTGTGGCGTGGAAACAAGGAGGAGATCGAGAATTTCCATCGCTGGCTCAATTCCTGCAATGAGTTTTTGAAATTCACCTGTGAATATAGTAATGACCAACTCCCCTTCCTGGATCTTCTGATCTACAGTATTGAGGATGGTCTAGGTACGGAAATATACCCCAAACCTATGGCAAAGAACTTGCTGATTTCCTACGCAAGCTACTATCCTAAATCCCTCCAGGATAATTTGCCTTTTGGCCAGTTTTTAAGGATCCGACACAACTGCTCTGATGTAGCCAAGTATAAGAAA
Source organism: Triturus cristatus (assembly GCF_964204655.1). Lineage (NCBI taxonomy): Eukaryota > Metazoa > Chordata > Amphibia > Caudata > Salamandridae > Triturus > Triturus cristatus. The sequence goes on from NC_140587.1 coordinate 59,402,688, forward strand.
CACGCATCCACTCTGGCTGGCAATCTCTTGGACCATCAAAATCCTCACTCCTTGGTCCTGAAATCACTTAAGAGAGCGCGCAACAACCATTGGCATGCTCTCTTAGAGTGACAACCTGCAAAAAAAAAAAAACACTGACAGATTGATATGCATCAGTACATTTAGCAGTAGATCTGGCTTCCTACAAAAATGTATCAACAAGAACTGGCATATTTTGAACAAGGGTAGTGGTAGTCTGACCAAGCCTATGTTTGCGTTCAAAAGCAGCGCTAACCGTAGCGATCTGGTGGTACATACTAGACCACGCATAGAACAGCCATCTCCACACAACACACTTTGGAACCTCCCCCCAGTTAAGGGGCACTTTCCCTGTTTCAATTGTAGCATGTGTGGACAGACGTCACAAACAAAAACAATGGATATCGGTACAGACCGGGATTGTTGACATACCACACAAACTGTAACTCTGAGGGCTTGATATACTTGATCACTTGCCCTTGTGGTCTCAGGTATGTTGGAATGATGACGAGGAAAGTTGAGACATGAATGCTGCAGCACAGTAGCACAATCAGATGTGGTAAGCAGATCAACAGGCTGACGGCACATTTCCTAGAGGAAGGTCATGACGCTAATGATTTTAAGTGGGTAGTCCTGGACAAACCCACAGTGACCTGGCCCACCACGAACATGACCCAATTTCTTATTTTAGGAGAGAACAACGTTGGGTGTTTAGGTTACATACCGACACCAATGGTCTCAATGATGAAATTGCTTGGTTCAGCCTAACTTCTTAGAGCCACTTATCGGCTCAACCACCATCACCGATTCCTTGCCGTAGCAGGTTCACACCTGGAGCTGCTACTCTAGCTTTGGTCACTCATATAATGGTCCTTAGTTCTGGTCTATGTTGCCCCCTGTGGGTGCTCATCCTTTTCGTCTGACCCAGTCCTCTGGGCTTGACCTGGCCCCTTTAGGCTATTTTCACCATTACCTTATTGCCCTCCGCAGGCCTACCCTGGACCTACACCCTGCAGGTGCCTACCATGCATTGTGGTCCCATCAGATTGGGTTCCCATATTTCCTCGCATTCTGCTACCATGGCCGCCACATTTGCTTTCTTTCGGGTGACTTGACCTTCTCAACCCTTTCCAAGGTGGCCGCTGAGTTTGTCTCCCACTCCGTGGTGGAGTCCCTTTTCTCACGCAGTTCCCCAGGGGGCAGAGCTTCCGCCCTTTCAGAGTACTTCTTCCTATGAAGCACTCGACCATTTCTCCAGCTCACCTTGGACGCACTGCAGAGCCTTGCTGCCCTTTGAGCTGTGGTAAGTCTCTGAGTTATTTCCGTCCCCACACTCATTGCCAGGATGCTAACCAGTGGCTTTTGGCACCCGGACACCACCATTGCGTGCTGCCCAGTCGCCTCATCCAATGCCCTGGACAGGCAGTTCCGTCTCCCATGAAATGTCCCCCTTTTATTTTAGTGCTTTTTTATTTGTTAGTGCTTTTTCCAATTGTTCCCCCCTGCCCGTGCACACTGCAATATGCCCGGAGGCACACTTTACTTGGCTGTAAGGCCGCGATCGGTAAGGACATTTCCTCCTGTGGCCGCGTACAGCTCAATCCCTTAGGCAAGCTTTTCCCGGTTTGCAAGCGGATGCTGCGCGTCCTGAAGCATCATTATTTAGGTCTCACCTAGCGATGCAGCACGAATGTGCTGCCATCGCTTTGCGAGGCATGCAGTATACACTGTAGTGTGGAAGCTTCATGAAAGCTCTGCCTACTCTATGCCCATTGGCTTTTGTCTTAAATGCTGCCTTCCAATTGGTTTGAGGCTCGTTAGTCCCTCCTCAGTCATCATTTGTATCCTTCCACTGCTACTGGCTCCTTTACTCCTAACATTATTTCCTTCCCTGTCTCCCCCAGCCCCTCAGTCTGAGCCTTCTCGCCCCCGCCCCTCCCTCCCGTTCGTGTCTTTTTGTGTCTTCAATGCAATAGGGCCAATGTAAATCACGACCTGCTTTGTTTACATTTAGCTCGCCATGCCCCGTCGCTGTCTCAAGTCGTAGGGGATGCTGGTTAGTTATCATCGATAAAGAAGGAGCCGGGAGGTCAGCCCATTGTTTAGCACCTTTGCCACCGTGCCCCGCCCTTGCAGTGAAAGGACGCCCCTGCTGAGAGACCGGAGGCAAAAGAGTCGGCCTCCGAACAATCAGCCGGTGCCGCTGGTCCGCTGAGGCAGCCGTGACCCAAAACGCCTGCTCCGAAAATCCTTACATGTTTAGTAACTCGAGGACTGGCCTCGGGAGAGGTTAGAGCGGTGGATTCACTTGGACGCAATCACCCAACACTGACGGCAGAAGATTATGCACATAGTTGAGTTAGCACTTATTCTGTGACTTAATAACACGCTCAGCAAGTGCGCGATATTTAGCAGTATAAGCTTGCAATAACCGCGTCACTCGTATCAAGCTGCTTAGATTTCAGAATGCTTGGGGTGCTGTACTATACAGAGCTACCAGTGAAGTTTTAATTCTGAAGTTTGTAGAATCGGTTCCATGACCGCACTGTGCAAAATGTAAGAGCGTTTACTGGTTAGAACATTATTTAAACTGCACAATTTCTCGTATGGCTTGGAGTTCAAGCCACTCATGCATATAGATGACTTAAATCCATACAAATAGAAAACTCTGGAGGTGTTAAGGCCAGACCTAATGTTGTTCCCAGTGCTTGTTCAACCTTTACATTCCAGCGAAGGTTAGCCCGATCTCAAACCATAACAAGTTTCGCAGATCATATTTGTTTCGCAGATCATATTTCAAGTTCGGCTTGTGTCTTTCTCGAGTACAGAACACGCTTTTGTTTCAGTCTAGCTATTGCTCATGATCAGTTTCATACCGCACTGTTCTTTACCTCCACATGCCTCTGCTGCTCTACATCCCTGACAAAGTAACACAAGCATTTGCAAAGCTAGCTGGTCCGACTTATGCTGCCAGCCTTTTGACTTTGGCTTTGTCAATGCATATTGGTTTTTGTAAAACTTTATTGTTTGGGACTAACAGTTACCTTAACCCCTTTCCATGGCGCCCCACTGAGAACAAATGCTCTTTTCATCCGGTTATAGCAGTTGTGTAAGGCTAAATGAGAAGAGTTAATATAACACCCAGGATAATGTGCTGCATGGCTAAATACTTTTAAGATCCTAAAGGTGAGACCGTTGCATTGCAAATGCTTGTCTAACTTGTTTGTGATTGGTATGCAGCCGCTCCGGCCCGCCCCCGCTTCCAGGTACCAGGAGCATTTGCCTTTGGGTCTCGGCCCAGGGAAGTTACCTGCCCTCCTTTCAGCACCAGTTTTGTGATTGCACAGCTACCACCATACTCCCCACCTGGTCGTGGGTGTTTTTATGCCTGGGTAGTTTCGCACTCTTGCGACACTCCCTCATTCTTTATTTACATTCTCTCCATGCTCCCTGTCTTTGGAGTGAATGGCGGTCTGTTGCCCTGCTCCTGCAGTGCTATACCATGTTGGTTTGTGTCCCTAGTATGCTACTTACCTCAACATGCATCATAAATCATAAATGATGTACTGTTTCACAGTACTCCCAGTAGTCTGTATATTTATACATGTTTTCACTCTGATTTTACTGAGTCAACTGTCTCCAGTTCGGATGCACTTATGAATGTTATTGACAGCCACATTTGCCCCCTCCTCCAACCTTTTTTTAGGTTTTCTGGGACCCTCCTCAAGTGCGCAGAGGATGAGTTGCCATGAACTTCCCTCGAATGACAGGTAAGCCCTAACATTCTTTTCTTAATTGTATACACGTAGCCATTACATTTAATTACAGACTGTATTGATTTGGCACGTTAATCAAGGAGTGTGATTGTGTTGCTTTTCATGCTTGTCATTAAACACAATTTTTGATTTATAGGAACACCGCTGAACAACAGCTAATGACGACTGACATGTATTCCACCAGTCGTATCCTTTAAAACATCCACCTGAGTTGGTCTGGCTTTATTCTTTCACATAGCTCTCACTTTGGTTCTGAAGAAAGCCACGGAACCTCTACGGAGGGCACTACGACTGAAACATGTCAACCTTATGATCACATACAACCATGCAAGGTTGAATTCTACAGGCATTTTTAACCCTGACCCCTGGTTTTCTAGCATGCCTGATTTGGGATTGTAAATACATATTCCTTCACTGAGCTGGCATGGCTTGTCCAGTGTGCCTTTTTTATATTTATTCTTTTTTTTAATTGGGTCTTTCACTTGTACATAATGTCTTCTTAGTTATATATTAGGTATCAAAAATGCTTATAACACTTTTTTTATAATGACTTTACAACATGGTGCGCAGCCACAATGCTCTACACAATAGCTTAAACACATTGGCAAAACCAATAGATCTGGCTAAAGACTTATCAGGTCCCAAAGGTGAGACCTATTGGCAATGCCAATGCTTGTTCTTCAATGACACCTTAGCAATTTGAGATTGAATAAGAAACCCTGGGCTAAAGGAAAAGGACTACTTGTGTGAAGCAACACATAGTTAAGAACAGATAAATATTTCTGAATCATCCGAGCAGAGGCTAAAGATTGCACGCTCAGGATTCAGCACATGATCAGTGCTCAAGGGTACTTCACATGGACTAGAATTTCTTCCAGTAATTCTTGCTTGGTATGTTCCATTAAGGACTCACAGTTCAGGCTGACTGTAAAGCATATGTGCTTTGCTAGCTCAGAAGGATCAACACCAACCCACCTGCCTTTTCACAGGAGCTCCAGGAACACCAGAACCCCTCCCTCCCTCTCTCACACTCTCTCTCTCTCTCTCTTTCTCTAACACACTTCTCTGTCTAACTCTCTCTCTCTCTCACTTCTCTTTCTCCAACACACTTCTCTATCTAACTCTCTCTCACTTCTCTTTCTCGGTCTCTCTCTCTCTCACACTTTTTCTTTCTCTCTCTCTCTTTCTTTCTCTCTCCCACTCCTCTTTCTCTCTCTTTCTCTCTCTCTTTCCTACTCTCCTTTGCTCCAGGGTTAGTCACCGGTATCAGTCTTCTCTACTGACACTAAGTATTAACCTCAAGGGGAAGTGGTGGAAGATCTTTGCTGCTGCAAAAGTCCTGGAAATTCAGGTGAGGGACCCTTTGTGTGACAGAAAGAAAAGTCCATGAACAATTAGTCTACCCAAGTGTGATACTCTGACTTCCCTGGGTTATAATGAGGGGCAAAAGGAGCAATTTACTCTTGGCTAATCAGAATAGTGTCCAGGGGGTGAAAATGGTGGAAAAATGGTTTGCCAAAGGGCGTCACATTGTAAAGCTTAGCTGGCATATGCACTAGTAGTTACTACAATGTGAGAGTGTAAGAAACAAACTGGCTCTATATATACTGCACCAAAGGGAGATACAGTTTGTATAGAGTCCAAGAGTCCCCAGAGGTTTGGCAAAGGTTAAAGTTAGATAGAACCATACTCTCTAAAGTGGTAGCTTGGTCGAGCAGTAAGGCAGTATCAGAGGACAGTGTAAAGCATGTGATGTACACACTCAGTCAGCAAATGGTCTCACACACTCAAGAACTGAACTCTAGGCCAATTGTTTTGTATAAAAAACAAATACTGTTTTATTTCTAGAACCAAGCAAGCCTGGTACAGGTAAGCATATAAATATTTTGCAGTAGTAATTGACTTGTTTGAACACAATTCAGAATTGCAGTATAACTGGTACTGGTTTTGATTACAGGTTTAAGAAAGCAGTTTGCAACACATTGCAGGTATAGTACATTCAATCGAATGGGCTTTTTAAGTAAAATGCAGTTAATTACTTTTCAGATTACTGTTCTAACCACAGGACTGGATCCTAGATTCAGCCCTGGGAAAACTCCTGAAAACAGGTGAGTAAATGTGTTTTGGTTAAAGGTATGATTTTTAAGGAATATTATTGTGTTTCAAACGTTGACACTTAGAAACTTTTTCACATAGAATCACCAATGTTATCCTACGGGAGGAAATTCACTTAGCAGGTAAGTTAGGTTATCGTTACTTTTTCTTACTCAGTGCTGGATCCTGGATTCAGCACTGGGACATTTCCTGAAAACAGTTGAGAAAATGTGTTTTGGTTAATCGGCTGATGTTTAAGGAATATTTGCAATTTTCAAACGTCGACACTTAGAAACTTTTTAAGAGAACAAGTGTCAATGTTATCCTATGAGCAAAAATGAGTTATCGGTTTCAAGGTAAGTAATCGGTCATTTGAGTTAGGGTTCTGGGGTTAGACTCAGGGGTCTCCCAGGGTCAGTGATGCACTGTTGTTGCACCTTCAGAGGCATTCGGGCGGCCGGGTGCAGAGTGTTGAGGCCCAATGTTATCCTAAGGGGCATAGGGGGACTCCGGTTGGTGGCTGCTGGCAAGCAGGCTACAGGTTTGTGGGAGCAAAGCTCCTAGGGTTAGGCTCAAGGCACGTTGGGGACCAAGTTAGCACCAAAGGGGCACCCTCAGCGGCGCTAGGGCAGCCGGGTGCATTATTTTGGTCGGGTGCCTTGTTGAATTCAAAGGAGATTCTCCGGGACAAAGAAACACTACAGGCTCAGGGACGAAGATCTTCCAGGAGTGACCACCACTTCGAGGGGTAAGTTGGGATGTAGAGGGATGATTAGGTACCACTGGGTTGGGCTCACAAGGCCGTGGGCGACGGGTGCAGGGGTGCCTTTGGACATCGGATTTTCTTACCCGCTCTGGTCGCGGTATGGGGGGGGTCTCCTGGATTGAGGCTGCAGGCGTCGTCTGGAGGCTTGAGGCAGGTCAGGGGTTACCGGATCTCTGGTCAGGATCGCCAGGGGGACCTCCTTGTGGTGTTTGTTCACTCAAACACAGGCCGGGATCGGCAGGTGCAGAGTGTGCTGGATTTGCGGTTTCTGGCTGGCATCAGAAGCTGCAGTTCAAACACGTCCGGTGTTCACGGGAGAAGCAGCTTGGAAAGTGAATCCAGGCAGGTCCTCCAGGGTTTTTGAGGTTGCTGGACACACCGGGGTTTCGCAGGAGCAGGTTTGAGGGGAGACAGGCCTGTAGGGCTGGGGCCAAGTCAATGGGCGTTGTCCTCTTGTTAGCTCTGCATGCCTTCTCGTCCTTCTTTTCTTGTGGTTGCTGGATCTGAGGAAGGAAGGTTCAGGGTGCACCTAAATACTAAATTTAGGGGCGTTACAGATAGGTAAAGGGCAGGGACCAATGGGTCCCTTCCCTGGGGTGGGTACACCCCCTATTCTGCCACTCTCCAGTGGGAGAGAGGCAGGAGCCTCTCCTGGTTGGCTGGGTCCCCCCATCCTCAAGATGGCGGGGACTCAAGGTTGTGCTTCACCTCGCCTCCCCCACCTTAGGGGTGGAGTTGGCAGAGGTGGGCACACCTCTCTTCCTCACTTTGTTTTTCCCGCCGGGTCTCCCGCCCAAAGTGGGGGGTAGAACCAGTGGGGACCAGTTGCTGAGTACAGCAAGTGGTCTGGAGAAGCTCACAAAGGCGCCATTCCTTTGAAGCTTCGCCTTCGTGAACCGTGCCCATCCTGGGGGAGGAGGCTTGGCACCTCATCCCAGGAAGTGCATTGTTTCAGGCCCCCGAGAGCAGCAAGCTCTTGACCCAGGGGTCCAGAAACATGTCTGGCGGTGGCAGCCTGCGCAGCCACTCAGTCAGGTCACTGGGTGTTGGTCGAGTTTCAGGGGGCATCTCTAAGATGCCCTCTGTCGTGCATTTTACATTAAATCCCACACTGGCATCAGTGTGGACTTAATGGGCTGAGAAGTTGGATACCAAACTTCCCAGTCTTCAGTGCAGCCATTATGGTGCTGTGGAGTTCGTAATGACAAGCTCCCAGCACCATCTTCTCTTAATGGCAGCACTGCACTTACAGGGCCCAGGAATGGACCTGGGCACTGTAGAGGTACAGGGCTCATGCACCTGTACCCTCACCACTGGCATAGGGCACCCAGCTAGAGGGGTGACTGATGTAAGCCAGGGCAGTGGTTTGTGGGCATGGCACACAGGGATGTGTGCCATGTCGTGTATTTGTTTTGTTCTGCACCCAGACACTCAGCCTGCAAAGGCAGTGTGTGTGTGTGTGTGTGTGTCAGGGTACAGGGCCTCTAAGGGTGGCACATTAGGTGCTGCAGTCCTTAGGGGCCTTCTCTGGTCACAGTGCCCTGGGTACCTATGGTACCATTTACCAGGGGCTGACATGTGGCCAGAGATGCCAATTGGGTTTAGGCTTCAATGCAGTTTTAGGGAAGGAACACAGGCCCTGGGTACCTGATTGGCAGGAGTCCAGGGCACACTCAGTCAAAGTACATCAGCAATTCAGCAAAAAGTGAGGGCATACCATGCAAGAAAGAGGGCACAGAGAGGGAAAAGATTAAAGCATGACTACAACCGTAATTACAGTTTTTTCATGGTCTCCCCTTCTTTTGTGCTACCCGTCCATTTTCCCCACGTCCTGGCCCTGTAATGCACCGGCAGAAGCAACACTCCTCCTGGAGCATGGCTTGGACTTCTGGCACCCCGGCTAGGTTCATCCTCATGAAGCAGGTTATGACCTTTCCAACTACCGTGGTCGACTTCTTTGCTGATGACTGAATACACCAACTCATCTCCACCTGGTCCCGAAGATGTGACCACCGTCCCAGTTCCTCTTTGTGTGGTTATCACGTCCATATTCCCGGCTTTCTGTCAATCTCTGCCCATCGCCATTCTCTGGGGTTCTTCTCTGTATGCTGGATTCTAACGACTCCTCCCCTTCCAGTGAGGCCCTGCCCCGATATCTTTATGTATTTGTCCTGTCTCCTGTCCTAATATCAAGTCCCGCCTTCTCAGTCTCATCTGAGTCGCCCTTTAAGTCACAGGGGTCAGCCTGTGGAAAGAAGGTGCTCCTAGGTGAAAAGGACTCCCACCAACACCAAGCGAAGATGAATTCTGAGTACCCCCATTGATGCTCAATACTTGTCCCCAGCAGCGTCGATTGGCACGGCGGGCAATCGGGCATTGCCTGAGGGGCCCGAGGCCAAGGTCAGCTGGTGGGACGGTTTTTCACATGGAGATAATATCACATTTGCCTGCCCATGGGTTGCTGCAGCCTTAGAGGGAAGATCGGAGCCCATTACAACGAAGTGCAGATAATGTCTGGCTCATTGTCTTATGCAGTAAGACAATGAGCCAAACTGAGCAGGCACTGCATGTGGTGGGTCTCCTCCTGTCCCGAGTCTTTCAGTGTGACAGTGAAGCCACTGGAGTGCTGTGATCTTTTTGAGCGTCACAGCTAGTAGTAATGTTACCTGGGGTTGGGGTGAACTGGGCTGTGCCTGGAGATTTATTTATTTATTTAGAAGTTTGTTAAGCGCTCAGCTACCCCCAACGGGGGTGTCCCGGCGCTGAAGACAACATCTAGTGAGGTTCAGTGATGTCCCGGGGGAAAAAGAATGGGCTAGGTCAAAGAGAAGAGCCAGGTCTTAAGTTTCTTTCGAAACATAGGCTCTGAAGTCAGAAATCTCAGTTCCAATGGCAGATGATTCCATAGTCTGGAGGTGGCTACTGCAAAGGCCCTTCCTCCCGTACGCGCAAGATGAAAACGGGGGCAGAGCATTAGGCGAAGATGGTTAGATCTGAGATTCCGAGATGCTTGTGAGATCTTCAGTCTGTGTCTCAGGTAAGCGGGGCCTCGGCCATTAAGAGCTCTGAAAGCAAGGGTCAGGGATTTGAACTGAATACGTAGTCTCACTGGGAGCCAATACAGTTTGATCAGGTGAGGTGAAATGGAATGACGGTAGGGAACATTGCAAATCAACCTGGCCGCTGAATTCTGTACTGTCTGCAATGGATTAATGAGGTACGCCGGGGCTCCAACGTACAGACTATTTGCGTAGTCCAAATGGGATGTTATAAGGGCGTGGACTACTGTCTTGCGTGAATCTAATGGTAGGAAAGGGATGATTTTTTTGATCATACGGAGCTTTCCAAAACAGGACGCTGTGACTTTGTTGATTTGGGTCTTGCAGGAGAGGGCAGTGTCAAATTGGAAGCCCAGATTGCGGGCAGCTTGGACAGGTACAGGGGGAGGATCTAATTCAGCCGGCCACCAGAGGCCAGTGGAGATGGGGGATTTCTGATCAAAAAATAAGATTTCCGTCTTATCCGTATTCAGTTTTAAGTTATTTGAGGACATCCAAGAGGCGATATTCACCATGCAGTGGCGAAAATTTAGCAAAGAGCTTTCAGAGTGATCTTTGAAAGAAAACACCAGCTGAGTATCGTCAGCATAAAAGATCACTCTGACGCCCCATGATTCCACCACTTTTGCCAAAGGCTTCAGGTATACGTTGAACAGGAGCGGGCTGAGGGCAGATCCCTGTGGAACCCCCCCATGTCAACGGTTTCTTGGTGGAAAAGAAAGAGCCCAGCATCACTTGTTGAAATCGATCCGTAAGGAATGATTTGACCCAGGCGAGTGGGATCCCACCAACTCCCACCTCCTGAAGGCGTATTAGTAGAGTTTCATGGGAGATGGTGTAGAATGCTGCGGATAGGTCGAGGAGGACCAGCATGGCCTCCTCTCCCCTATCCGTGCACTCACGAATCGACTCGGACACTTCTAGTAGAGCTGATTCGGTACTGAAGTCCGGCCTGAATCCTGACTGAGAGTCATGGAGCAGCAAGTTTGATTCAAGATAGTCGGACAGTTGTTCTTGTACCGCCTTCTCGAGCACTTTGGCTGACTTGGGTAGAAGTGAAATCGGTCGGTAGTTGCTCAGACACAGTGGGTCGACACCAGCTTTTTTTTTTTAATAGGGATTAGCAACGCGTGTTTCCATAAAGAAGGGACAACACCCGAATAAAGGGAGGAGTTTCAGATTTCAAGCAGGGGGTTAATTACTAGCGGTGCAATCTCATTTAGGATCAGTGCCGGGGCTGGATCAAGCGGTGAGCCTGATTTACATTTTAAAAATAGAGTCAGGGCATACTCTTTAGTAAGTGGTTTAAAAGAAGTAAATACTTTGGTACAGGTGGTGTCAAGATCGGAGGTTACTTCTGTGCGATTCTGAAGGATTGTTGCCGTGATATTGGCAATTTTTTCAGAAAAGAAATCAGATAGGCCTTCACTAAGTGCTTGGCTGGGGGTAACGGGAACGGACAGGGCAGTAGGATTAGTAAACTCTTTAACGATGTTGAAGAGGGCCTTAGTGGAGTTTTTTGCGCTAACTATAGTGTCTGCAAAGTATAGACTCATGGTATTACGTTTGAGTTTATGAAACTCTTTGAGGGCCTGTCTGTAAAGAGATTTGGTTGCCGGGTCATAGGTCCGGCGCCATAGGCGCTCCAGTTTTTTGCAACTGCTTCTGTTTGCCCTTAATTCCTGAGATAGATTATATGTGGTGCCATCCAAGAGGCTCTACCTTTGTCTCCAGCAGCAGACAGATGAGCCCCAGGAGCTCGCAGCCACCTTGTCATCTTAAAAACTGGGAGGGGACTCCTGTTCACCACTGGAGGAATAATAAAAATAACAACCAAAATGAGCAAAAAGAAAAATGTTTTTGACAATACAAAACTTTTTTTTAAAAAACAATACTGTGAAAAACGTTCATTCTGGGCCAAAATGACCAAGGGAAGGGAAAAGAGACATGAGAGGACAGTAACAAAATGGATTGAGCGGGGAGCGCAATGTGGAGAGAGACAAAAGGAGAAGTGAGACAGCAGAGTGGAGAAGAATGACAAACACATGTGAAGAGGAAAAGGAAATCAATTGAGGAAGAAAGGAACCGTAGAGGAGGGAGGATAAGAGTGCTAGAGAAGCAGACAGATGGAGGGAGGTAGGGGACGAGATTAGGGAGAAGAAGTGATGGAATACATTGGAGAGAAGGGAAGAAATTGTTAAAGATAGGGATATATCTGGAAAGAGAAACTGAAGAAGGAGGAAGGAAAGTAGTAGGGGATGTGGCGTAACAGCCAGAGCTGACGACTTGAGAACTAGGTATGAGTCTCAGCGTTGGCTCAACATCCTGCGCTTCTAGTGTCAATTTAAAGCGATCCAAAACCATTGGGTAGAGCTGGCTTTTTATAAAACTCCAAAAATAAAAGCGAATGCCAAAGGAAATGATGGAGAGAAGCAGAAGGCAGTAGAGGGTGTCAAACATTTTCAGGTATATGAAAAAAAAGAAGGATGGTTACTAACTCACATGCACTATCCTACGTCTCTTCCTCAGTCTAGGGCTTAGTGTAGAGGTTGCTGTCATTCCAGGAAGTAGTGCTAAATGTAGATTAAAATCCACCAGTGGAATTTCCTTCATCAAACATATAGAATTTATTTCTTTATTTATAAAGTTTTATATAGCGCGAACAAGATCCCGAAGGATATCAGAGCGCTTTACAAAAGGATGGAAGGAAGGTAATAAATGCAGTAACTTCAGGTACGAGTAGAAACAAGAATAATCGCATAATTGCACTACGAATGGGTCAAAGGAGAGTAATACAATAAACAGGTAAATATCTGACTACAAGGGGGAAATATGCAGTAAAGAAGAGCAATATCCAATGATGGTCAAGTGGTTGTAGGGGCAATGGCTTTGAGCAGTATGGTAAAGGAAATTCCACCTGTGGATTCTCCTTTGGTTTAAATGATGCCTCCAGGAGGACTTTCCGTTACTGTCTGCAGCAAGGCAATAAAGGGGACAGATAATATGACTTAAGGTATAGTAAACATAAATTCAAGGGACAGAGGGTTGTAAAACAGACTGACAGGAAAGAACAAGACAGGCAAAGAAAGGAAGGTTTGCAATACAGAGAGATACAAAATGGCAAGGGAATAATGGCATAAGAGTTATACAAATAACTGAAGAAATAGCGCACAGGGGGACAAGAGTGGGTGATAGAGGGGGATTTGTAGCCAGAAAGAAATATAGGAGAAGAGAGAGGGGAAATGTGAGAGATCGAAGCACATAGGTAGAATGAGACACCAAGGAGAGGAAAAGAAGTAGAGTATGTGAATAAAGGAAGAACTAGGAGGGGGCAAAAAATGATAGGGAGAACGAGAGAGCACAGCAAGTGATAAAGGGGTATAAAAACAGAGATGAAAGGCATTTGGAGTGAATTACTGCAGCTTTTCCAGATTCAAATCAATTTTCTACTTAAATACAAAAGATATCCAGTACGAAGGTGTATGCAATCCCCAAAGAGATGCTTGCAGAGAGGCTCCTGAGTGACAACCAAAGGAGGAAGACCTCTGGTTCTTGAGGGTGAACAGAAGCCTCCAGACACAAAGGATGCACATGGTTCTCTGACTCATGGCCTGATATAATACAGGATATTCAGGGAACTTTGATCAGAGTTGTAAAACATACGTCAGGAGGATCAGGCGTTGAAGTCAGAACTCCAAAGATACAAGCACAGGGCTAGCCTCTGGCCTGGAAACCATATCTACCCTCCTGGTTCATGGATACCAGTCCCATACCGCAGGAAGCTCAGGCAGGGGGACCTTCAGAGAACACCAATACCCCAATGAATAAGACCAGTATCATACCCACCATTTTACCTGATTTGGTGTCCACTGATTCGAGATAATGTTATATCTGATTTCTGACCCGGTGTCTGACTCAAGGCTGTAAATATCTCAGCTAGTCTCTTTTCTAGCCATTCTGTATTAATACTGGGTCAGGACTTTCCTAGTTTAAGATTCGGTATTACCACAAGTTCTAGACCAAAAGGAAGAGATTTGAATTGAAATTTCCTTCTTTCACAAAGACAATGAGAGTGTGATGTATGAATTAGAACTGATACACATTTTTTAGATCTATCTTCACCAACGAGTGCTCTGTTTGGAGCAAATCCTTTAAACAATATATCACCTCCATTTTGAAGAATCTGTAAAGCACAAAGTTGTTTAGAAGTTTTAAATCCATCGACGGATGGTAACCTTTGTCCACTTTTAAGACTAAGAAGAGATTGCTGAGGAAACCTTTGGAGTGAAAGGGCACTTCCTGAATTGCATTTTTTTGCAAGCAACCCTCAAGTCACTTGCAGAATCAGTTCTTTTTCCAGTACTCTGAAGGATTTGGGAGGAAGAGGAATTAAGTGTACTGGGGGAGAGTAAGATTCTATTTTGTACCCATGTATTGTGTGTAGAACCCATTGGCCTGATGTGATGAGCCTCCAATTGTGGAGAAAGAGGGCAACTCTGCCGTCCAACTTTCTTTAGGCAAAACAATTTACATTAATATGACCTAACTGGGTTCATATGAGCTCTTCCTCTGCCCCATTGAAATCTTCCTCCGTATTGGCTACCATGTTAAGGAAAGAACGTGTCATATCCTGCCCGGTCACAGAAACCAGCAGTACGACTTCCTCTTTGTGCGTGGAATGAAGGGCGGGATGAACTGTGCTGAGGGAAGCCATAGAGCGACCTCTCCCATGACCATCTCTTTGAAAAACACAAGGAGAAAAAAAAATTCCGATTTAGTTGAGCCTTATCCACTGAAGTGAAGGTTTGCACATAAGCGTAAATATCTTTAACAAAATGGTCTCCAAACAGTTATCCCTCTGCTTCTGGTCCTAACTCTTTTTCCACCATTTCTGATCATTTGGGATCAATCAAAGCAAAACCAAAGGGGATGATGGAGTGTTGAACATTGCAGCACTCACCCCTAGTCAACTGTTCTTGGTTTAATCCATCATCATTCTTTATCTCACTCCGCCACCCCAGTTCAGACATGGCCATATGCAAATCAGTCTGACCCTGTGCCTCATGGGAACAGTCCAGCCCGAACTGCCAAGCCAGGTCTTCCCTGGACCGGAAACAAGCATCCTGGGACCGGTTTCTGGCTAATCAGCCGTCATCAGCCGTTTGGGATCAATCCTCATAACAATGGTTTTGTGTCTTTCAGCCAGGATGGACACATTCCCGTTTACTAAAATGCAAATAGCCCGCTGACTCCAACCTCGGAGAATAGGTAGATTTACTGGAGCACCAGTAAGTGCTGTGCCTTCAGTTATTTCCAATTTCTTAGTTAACGGGCCTGAGACATCCAATAATTTATCATGACGCAAATGTAGTGCAATATCGATTCCCTTTTGGGGATTCTTACATTTCTTGGAAAGAAAAGCAACCATTGTCGATCTACAAATGGAGTGACTGACAGTTTATTTGGAAACAATGGTAACTGGGGCAATTTGCTCGGAGCCTATCACAGTCAGCTTTTTCCGATGGTTTTCTCACCCAATGAGCAAGGAAAGATGAAACTGTGGCAAAGGAGCCCATCCCCTAGTTGTTGGATGTGACATGACTGCTGGATCAAAGTAAAGAGTGGCCAAAGAATCATGGAGTATTTCAGAAAACGTAGGATTAAGAGTTTGAGGGTCTGGAGTCTGGCGATCTCCTTTATCGTCATCTGTATGTTGAAGAGGTATCTAGACAAAATATCCAAATCACAATATCGTGGGGTGGAATATTGTATCAAAAATATTGAGGACAAGAGAATTGTGTAGGTAATTTTGCATGGGTAAGTTTTAATAAATGTAACTCCACATATATGTACCTTTATAATATATGTACCTTCAAGGTACGTAGCTCTGGAGTTAAGAATAGTAAATTTATACTTAGCTATTCGATATTCTCAATATTTTGGACACTGATCCATTGAGATGAGATAGTGAGGGAAGATGACGAGTCTGAATCGAATCTGGATGGATCATGTGAACTGGTGTGGGAGTATGATCCCACCATTCTAGAGGGATAGACATGTACCTACAGTGGAAACACGGTAGAATCCTGAAAGAGCCCTGGCATTACAAAATGGATGCCACCAGCACAGACACTGGGCTGCCCTCCTGCTGCTGACCGAAACTCGCAGTGGAGGAGGCCCGACAATAGGCATCCTGTCACAGGGAGGTGTAACCACCTTCCAGACAGGACTTCGTGTATTGGGGCTGGGTGGGTGCACCCCTAGAGTGCTTTGAAGTCCTGCACTGGGGGAGCAGTAGGCTCCTCTGTGCATATGCCAGCTCAAACCGGCTCTGGCATGAAACTGGACAAAGGGAAGTGGGTGTAGCCACCCACTCCCCTAACCCTCCCATAGGAGTGGTCATAGAGCTAGTCCCTCCCTTTCCTTTAGTATAAGTTAGGGAACCCTTGCCATTGCAAACTAGATATCCCTAGACGACGCTCTGAAGAAGAATCCTGGACCTTCGACGTTCCACTACCTCTGGAAGACTGAAGAATCTCCCTTTGAGTAAAGGAGTGACTCCCCTGCTTGGCAGGCACCAAAACTTTGAAGCAATGGTCGCAAACGTTCCTGCTCCCGCCAGAGTTCGAAGTCCCTACAACCCCGGAAGTGGATTTCCTGACTTCTACAAGGCCATTGTGAGTCCCCAGTGACGCTGAGGCAAGTGGACCCCATGAGGGACGAGGACCAGCAATACCCGAGTATTGTGCACTATTGTCGAGTGCAATCCCTTCACAACGTTCTACGAACTTGAGCATTGGACCACGTGTGGTCCAAGCCTCCAGCAGGATTTCCACCGAAGATCAGAGGCCTACCTCGTCCCGAGTGACCGTGAGCTCCTGTGAAGTGAATCCTCACGAGGAGTCTTTGCGATCCCTTGCCGATTGGCTTGTGGGTCCCCTGAAGACTTTTCTACAGAACCAAAGGGGTCTTCTGGTTGCTCCTGGCCTGCCCTGATTTACTCTCGTTGGGTGAGTCCCTCAGACCTTTCTGGTCTGCACCGCTGACTTTTTACACTTTCCACGAGACTTGCTGTTACCAAGGCTTGTTGGCTCCAATCCGAGTGCCGACACCGCAGTAAGCTGCAGACTTTGTGGGACACTCTGAATCCAGCTCCTGGCTGTCGTCGACGCCTCCTGGACCTCGTGGCTGAAGAGTCAAGCCACCCGTGATCACCTGAAATCACCCGACGACTGTGGGCATCCAGCTTCCTGGCCCCGGGTCACTTGCAAGTGACTTTGAACACTGTCTCCTCTGCTTTCAGATCTTCCTTCTTCTGAATCCAGCCTTGGATTCCACCGGACACTTATTCTGTCTTCACAAGCAGCAAGTCTTCTTTGGCTCCCATTGAAAACGACACCGCGACCCGACACCAAAAGACACCTATGCACCCGGCTTCCCTGGGTGAGGTAACTCCAGCACTATGGTGCTCCTGTGTGTGTTGGCTCTAGAACTACTTACCCTGTAAGTGACTCGCTTGTAGACTCTCCCGAAGTATCCTGGAACTTTAAAATTCCAACCGCGACTTGCTCCATTGAAGTCAACTGGGATCCGCGGCTGTGTTCTCACACTGCGCACGTCTCCCGTGGGTCCTTTACTTACCTGCCTTGGGTGGATTAGCGAGGCCCCAGTGCTTCTGAAGGCCCTAGGCCTTGTCCCTTCTCAAGTCGATATTCTTATACCTCTTTTTTAGTATATGGGTCTGGTACACCCCTAAGGCCCCAGCCATATAAGTGCTTAATTTGTTGTGAAACATTGATTTGTGCATATGTTCCTGACTACTAATCTCATAAAGAGATTAGTAGAGTGTGTCTAGTAATAAATACATATATATTTTATATATATACCTGTGTGGTGTCCTTTCATTTAGTAATTCAAGAGATTATAAGGTAAAACAAGCTGCTTTACATTCCTCTAAAGACTTAGCCTGAAGGCTGCTCTCCACAGCTACCACTAGGATAGCTTTCTTTAAAAGGTTGTCTTAAACCCATCTACCATAAGAGTCGAATTGGACTGGTGCAAGGTGGCCACTATAACTAGTGAACAGCATATACCAGGCCAACTTCACAGTCTCCTAAGAAAGGGGTCTCCTAGAAAGGAAATTTTATTTGGTCGTTTTGGTCCAAGGTCTTGTAATTCTGAGTTTGAAGGGAAGGACATAGATGCAGATTTAATTATTTAGAGGGTGTAAGTTTGTTTTTAGAGGAATGGGAACAGCGCCCCATAGATGTGGGTCTTCCTTTGCATGAGTAGGTACGTAAGAAATCAATTTGTCAAAAGAATCCATAATTGAGAGACCTACGACATCCTGCATGGACTACATGGATGATGTTACTGCAGAATGAATAACATCCCTTACAGAGACTTGTCCCTCACTGGCTGACTCTTGCTCCATACTCCTTTCCCGGCACTCCTCTTCCGCACAGGAGTCAGACTCATTTACCTCTGAAGTCAAGGAAGCTATTGTCTTTGAAAGCCTTTTACGGCTGATAATCTCTGTTACCATCCATAATACACCTTGGAAGAAGCGCAAGTAATAGTAACTAGCCAATAAAATGTAAAATATGAATTAATCAATATTCAACTGTAACAGCGTTAATATTAAAGTCTCATATAAAATGGTGGGTAAGGTTCCTATCCCAGCTATTCCAAGTAGTATTAATAGAAGGTAAAATGCCATCAAACTGGAAGGGTGCAATAATCAGGCCAATTCATAAAAAAGGCAGTATGGGTGAACCCCAAAACTATAGACTGATAAACCTCCTGGATATAGGAGAAAAGGTATTTGCGAAACTTGTCTTAAATAGACTAAATACCTGGGTCAATGAGTGTGCAATAATACCTGTGGAACAGGGAGGGTTCAGAGAAGGACACTCTACAATTGACCATTGTTTCTCCTTATGGGCATTGGCAAGGAAATCAACAGAACAGAACGGAAAGCTCTGTTGCTGCTTCGTTGACTTCCGTGCCGCCTTTGATTCAGTGGACCGGGATTGTCTCTGGGAACTATTAATCAATAAAAATATCCCAAAAGATCTGCTGATTATATTAAAAGAACTACACAGAGGCACCTGGGCCCAAGTAATCAGGGACACGGAGGGGTCACTAACATCAAAAATACCAATTGGAAATGGCCTAAGACAGGGCTGTGTATTGGCCCCCCAGTTATTCTCTATATTTCTATCCGACCTACCAGAGGGTTTAGAAGTGGAGGGCAGTGCCAGCCCTAGGATGAATGGCAAAAAGGTACCGTGCCTCTTATATGCGGATGACCTGGTAATAGTAGATTATACGGAAATAGGCCTTCAAAGGAAGCTGAAATTTTTTAAGGAATATTGTGAAAAGAAATTTCTAGCGGTAAATCTAGATAAGGCGAAAATGTTATGCTTTGGGAAAAAAGCGATTAAGTTTAATTGGTTTTTAGGTGATCTTAAATTAGAATCTGTTAATGAATACCGCTACCTAGGTGTGTGGTCCGATAAAACATTAAACTGGCACACACACCTAGAAGCCCAAAAAGCGAAGGCACATACAACAATTGCCCGGCTAAAAATGTTTAACCGTGACTATGGGGATATGTTCCATCGTCCTCTATTAAAGGCTTTCAATGCAATGATACCATCGCAAGTACTCTATGGAGCAGAAATCATTTATTTGAGCGGTAAAGATGTCTGGGACCTGGAGGAAGGAACATGCCTGAAAAACCTCTTATCACTGCCCCCATACGCAATGATCCAAGCATTAAGATTAGAAATAGGAACAATGGCGTGGGGAGTACAAGTAGCAGCGATTACATTTTGGAAACGCCGGGAGAATGACAATGGACAAAAATTTGCATATTGGTGTCGTAATGAGATTCAACAAAGTAATTTAAGTTGGGCAAAAAGGTGTAGTAAGAAAGTGGTACAGGCCGCTGAGAATACAAAAGTGGTCCTATGCCGTGCGTTACTTAAGATAGAAGGCACAAAAAAAAGAGTTGAAGTATAATGGTCAAGAAGCATCAAAAAGAGCAGACAAGGAATACCTTAGCAAGAAAAAAAAAAATCAGTAAAGTTTATGATGAACTCCTGGGCAAAGGAAAATTGGTTCCCTTACCTGGATATCTTACCAAATCCATGGTATAGACAGGAGATCTTAAGGTTCCGCATAGGGATTAACCCATGGTTAATAAACCAAGGAAGCAAAAATAAAATGCTCGATCCCAAAGGGTGCTGTAAATGTAACCTGGGAACAAAAGCAGACGCAGTGCATATTCTGCTGGACTGTCTAACAATCCTAGAGCAACGCAAACTCTGGCTACGTCCAAAATTCGTAAAATATGGCATAAGAAACCGGGCACAAGCGATCAATGTTATCACAGAAATACCCAACATAGAAATTGCAATCGCCTTGGGGAAGTTCATAAAGGCAGTACAGAGTTTTATAATAAATTAGAACTGATATTTTAGAATTTTATAACGAAATATTTTTATATCTTGTCTAGAACCGGTTTTATAATTTCGTAGGGTGTAGACCCACCAACAATGAAGTGAGATTTATTTATTATCTGATATGCATATAGGTCAAGAGGATTTTAATCTGGTTTTAATTTGGTCTGAATATTTAAATCGGTAAAATTGCCGGCGCGATTGATGTGAATTAATTTTAAATTACACTAATTGTTTTGTATTGTTTAAAGATTATGATCTAAATAAACATATATCTTTGACTACTGAACTGTAACACAAACGTATACATCTTTCCAAATGTATTTTGTCAACCTTTCTCTTTCATAGGTCAAATAGGAGTAAAATCTCTCTCCATCTATATATATACTGCTCGCCTGTTCAAGCTGCACTTCCTTCGTTGAAAGAAGGAAGTGCAGCTTGAACAGGCGAGCAGTTACTAGCCTGAAGTAAAAGGTGTGTCAGAGTCATACCAGCTCTGTGGTGACAGCCTCAGGGCATCCACAGAAGAATGTTTCTTCTTCTCAGAAGTGTTGGCAGATCTGTCCGAAAAGTCTGAGGGCAGCCGAAAGAAAACACTGTTTTTTATCCCCTGCAGCGTCTTCTATTGAAAGAAGTGAGCACCGGTTAAGAGGCCAATTATTCTGCCCGTCACCTGAGGGGACTCCCAGGAGCCCATCCAGGCGCGTGGCCTCTTCCCTGGGAGGAGCTCTAATGAAAAGAAGCATTGGCATAGCCAATAGGTCTCGCCTTTGGCACCTTATAAGTGTTTAGCCATGCAACAGTTTATGTTGCACCAAGGATATTGTGCTGGATAACTAAACACATATAAGGTCCCAAAGGCGAGACCTATTGGCTCTGCCAATGCTTGTTAAACTGTATTTTAATTTCCACCTCATTATCTGCGGTCAGAAAATCTATTCAATTAGAAAGAGCAAGCAACCACAGGTTGAATTAATGTCATGATAGGAGGGTGATGTCCTGTGAATGAGGAAGGATGTGTCCTTCCTCATTCTAGAAGGAATAGTCTGTAACTGGAGTGTTGTTTCGTAGAGATGGTTACTTGGTTGTTGTATATACCACAGTTGAGTTTACTGGGGCTTAACTAACAAAAGGTGATTAGGGGGTACACAAACTGGACCACTTACAAAGGACTATTCTTACGATATATGATGTTTAAATCGGACGTTGCATGTATGTGTGGCTATATATAGACACACATACACACAAAGTCCGATTTAAAAACTTTAAGCAAATATGGGGGGGGGGGGGGGGTCATGTACCACCTCAAACAAATGTTGCTTAGCTGTGTAAAGTATTAGGGAAAATTGTGCAGTGTCCTTTTTTAGGTCTCGCCTATGCTGTGCGGATGCGCTTAATAGGAGAAAGACCTTTAGCCATCGATGCGTCTTTTCAGGCAAAAACTTGCACTCGTTCCATTGCCCTCAATGGCAACGCGTGCATGTGTGGCAATTCCCTTGCGGGAGCGTGCTTTAACACTATATGTTTGTAATTAACTTGTAAACACATGGTGCCTCTGCTCGTTCCCACAAGGGAAACAGGCGCAGGCCCCCTTCTGTCTTCCTTTCCCCTGCTGCCTCCATCTTTAGTGCGACTCTGCAGCAGGACCCGGCGCACTTCAAGCTCTGCCCCGTCCATCGCTTCGTTCGTGGTAATCTCTCACTTTACCCAGACCCCGGTGCAGGCCCTAGGCCACGCAATGATTCTCCTATCTGGCATTAATATTGTAACCCCCCCCCCCTCCATGGTACTCACACCCAAGGCCCTCGCAGATGCCTGCACACCCCAGTGCAGGCCTAGGCCACACTATGGCTCTGCCCGCCCCGGCCGAGGCAGGGTGTCCAACGGCGCAGGCCTGGCGCTCTCGTGCTTGTCTTGGCACGGCTCAGCACGGCTTACGTTACACGCTACAGCCGACTGCGCCCGTGCCTGCAGCCAACTGGATGTCTGGCGGTCTGTCCCTCCACCCTGCGAAGCCGAGGCCTGGCACTCAGGTGGCACATTCCACGGCTGCCACAGCCGGGGGAGTGAAGCCTACCGTGGGGTCCTTTTGGGCGGGCGTCAGGGGGTGTGAGGCAATACGAGTTTGAGGAGTGATGCTGGAGCCCGCCAAGGCTGTGCGGGAACGAAGTCTGTGGAGACTCCCCAGGCCCCAGTGCTGGCAGACAGCAGAGGCGACCCACCCTCCCCACACAATACCCCCCTCCCCACACCTTCAATCCATCCCGAAACCAGGGCTTCATCATTTACTGTATGAGGTAAATACTTGTTTTTAGTCTCCGTTCGCTCTTCTTTCCGTTATGTGCAATTTCTCTACCCTTTTTCGCCCCGCCTACAATTCTTTCTTTCTACCTCCCTTCCTTATTTCTACTTATTCTCGCTGCCCCTTTCCTTTCCTTACCCCTTTCTTTCGTTTTCTCTCTTTCGTTTGTCCATTGTGCTTTCTGGTGCACAATTTGAGAAGTTGGCAGTGGTGATTTCGGTAGAGCATGTGCATTGGTGGATAGTTTGGAAGCTTGCACCAGTGGGCAATGTGAGAAGTTGGCAGTATGAGAATATGGCTTTGGTGGACAGTTGCACACAGGCAGTGTAAGAAGTGCTCTGGTGAAAACGGTTGTGAGAATCCCACACAGGCGGGCAGTGTGAGAAGCTGAAATTTGTGGCCAGTGTTAGAAGTAAGTATTACTGGGCGAGGAGCACACACTGAAAGGCTGTGAAAAAAATGTCTCCGGTGGGTAGTTTGAGAACTGGTAGTGGTGGGGTGTTGAAGATGCACCGGTTGGTGAAGAGCGGGAGAAATTGGCACTGGTGAACTTTGTGAAAGAATTGCACTGGTGGGCATTGTAAGAATGTGAACCTAGTAGGAAGTGTGACTATAAGCTTCAGGCAGGCAGTGGAACACAAGCACATGTTTAGCAAGCATCTGTGTCTTGCTCAATGCGCCATAAAATGCTGATGTAACAAGCATTGGCAAAACCACTAGGTCTCGCCTATGAGAGCATGTTGGCTTTGTGAATGTTTTGTAGCCATGCTCTACTGCAGAGAGGATGCTTTGCAGTGTGGCTAAAACTAACAAGCATTGGCATAGCCAATAGGTCTCGCCTTTGGGGCCTTATAAGTATTTAGTTATGCAGCACAATATCCTTGGTGCAACAGAATCAACGGTTGCATGGCTAACACTTATAAGGTCCCAAAGGCGAGACCTATTGGCTATGCCAATGCTTGTTTCTGTGATTCACCTCGAAATACATTCAAAAGCTGTTGGGGGGAGGGGGGGGAGCTCCACCTAAACAAGCCGAGCACCAAGAGTATTGCAGTTTAAATAAGGGTGTAAGGGTGCCAAGTAGGGAGAAGCTGTGCCAAGTAGAGGAAAAAAAGAAGTATGTTACAGTAATAACAAGCACAGATATCAATAATGGAAATATGAGAAGTGCGCAGAAACGAAGAGAAGGTCCGCTGCTCGACAGAAATTAATACACTGCCCCCTGCCTACCGACTTGTGCATGGTTAGCGACGACACTGGCACTCAGTACAGCTAACCTCATTATGCACGCTCATGTTATAAGGCTTCTTCCATGTTATATGTATTGAAATAAATTTGCTGTTAGAGTTCAAACAGCAAAGAAGGGGAGTTATACTGGCGCTTCCGGTCCCATTTTATGCACTCCTGTGCACTGACAAGAACCCCACGAGGCGGATTTTGATCACACCACTTGGACAACGTGGAGCGGAAGCCGCTGACAAAGCCAACAGTTGGAGACTTCATCTTTTTATGTTTTACAAAGCAGGGATAGTTAGCAGTTGTTTCAAGAAAGCAATTTAATTAGCAGGCAAGCTACTGGGTTTAAAAATTGCATTTTAATTATGTTCATGCTGCCTATTCTGTAATTCTCTGCTGAGGAACGCTCTCATCGCTTGAAGTACAATTGTAGTCCTTCTTCTATTTTTGTGAAATGTCCCTGTTGGACAGGCCACACGAAGGGCTTGCTCCCTCCCCGCACGATAGGGCCCCAGCTCCGGCCCGCCAGGCATGACCCACGAAAAGCACCTGCACCCCCGTCTCCCGACGGATCTTCTGCCCTCGGACCTCCATACATCACGGGCCCCAGCCCCACCGGCTTCCCCGGCCGGGTCAAGCCGCCATCTTGGGCCCTGCGCCACGAGGCCGCGTGGCCTCCCCCCGACCCTAACCCCGGGCCTGGCCGGCCCCGACATCCCGGCACCACCATCCACCCAGGAGGTGAGCGGACCACTTGGCAGGTCAATGGGAGAACGAAGCATCAAGAGCTCTTCCCCCGCCAGGTGCCGATCGCCTCCAGCTCCCCCAGGCGCTGGCTCCACCCCCTGCTGGGTGTCTGGACACCTTCATCCCGGACCCTCCGACCTCCAAGTGCGAGGGTCCGGACATCAAAGGGCGCCTGCCCTATAACTGGGGCAGCTCCGGAGCAGGAAGGCAGTTGTATCCTGGAGTCGAGAGACACCGAGAGAACTCAGCCTTGACGGACTACTGGCGCTGCCGTAGCCCTATCTTGCGAACTATCGTCCTGCCTGCTGGCGCTGCCGCGGCCTTCTGCAACATCCATCCTCGTCGGGACCTGCTGGCGCTGCCGCGGCCCATTGTAACGACCATCCTCACCGGGACCTGCTGGCGCTGCCGCGGACCGTACATCGACCATCTTTCCGGGACCTGCTGGCGCTGCCGCGGACCGTGTACCGACCATCTCGACCGGGACCTGCTGGCGCTGCCGCGGCCCGTACCAGCTAAACCACCAAGCTCGAGGATTGTGAGCTAATCATCATCTCATCCGAACTACCTGACTGGTAAACAGACTGTCCCGCTACCCTTCCCTATCCTAAGAGACCTAAATCGAGGGGACCCCTGAGTCCAGACCTCCTTGTACTATTTCATCGTACCTTAAGAAGTGCATATAAAGAACGCTAAATCTTATCCTTGTGTGGTATCTGTCTGTGGGGGGGAAGTTTCTTGTCTGTACGATCGCTGGAGACGGCTCTCCCCGGAGACCTCTCCCCCTGACCTCGGCCGACCCTCCCGGTCCGTCTAACATTTCTAACATTGGTGGCCAGCGGCGCGATCCGAATCAACGCGTAATCGTACAGAGAGTAGCTCACCCCACGACAAAACCACGATGTCAGCCAAAGATAGCGGTTCCACTGAAAAATTCCAAATGGATAAGTTAGAAGAATACAGCCACCGCGAACTGAAACAATTCTGCATGGAACTAGGCATTGCTACCACCGGCCTGAGTACCAAAGAGGATTTGAAGCGCGCCCTTGAGTCGTGGACAGAAACTGGGATCGCCGGGCCCTCCGACCGAAACAGTGTCACACCAGAGGGGAACGCCACGGCTCCCGAGGAGCGGGGAACGGGCCTCTCGCAGGAGGAGATCCAGGAAAGAGAAAGAACCAGATTACACGAGTTGGAAATGGCACGACTCAAGTTGGACGGTGAACTCAAGTTAGCCGAGCAGAAACTAAATCTAGAGCATATGCGGCTCCGAGAAGAACGAGAAGAAAAGCAGAGACAGAGAGAGCTTGAGGAAAAGAGAATAACACTCGAACACGAGCGCCAACTGGCGGAAATAGAACTTCAGAAACAGAATAAAGAACTGGGGGTGCCTGAGCGACCGCACACCCCGGGGCCAACCGAGAAAAAAGTCCACATCCCCAAGGATGTTGTCCGCGAGTATGTCCGAGAAGACGACATACAACAGTGGTTTAAAGCCTACGAGATCGCCATGACCTCCCACCGGAGTGATTGGGGAGCCGGACTATGGGGGAGGTTCATCAACGAAGGTCGCGATGCCCTGCTGCAGCTCCCAGATCACCAAATGTCGTCCTACGACCACATGAAGGCTGCCCTCCTCACCCGCTACGGCCTCACACCCGAGATGTACCGCCAGAGGTTCAGAGACTGCACCCGGATCCCGGGTACAACTTGGGTGGAGTACGTTAACTATTTCAGCCGTGCCTTCGAGGGTTGGATCAAGGGGAGCCATGTCACAACCTACGAACAACTCTTTAACCTTATGGTATGGGAGCACCTGTCGAACAACTGTTTCGTCGAGCTCAGGCAGCACCTCCTCGACAGTAAGCTGACTGACCCCCGGCAGCTCGCCGCCGAAGCTGACCGATGGGAAAGCACCCGAGTGGGCCGGAGAGGGCCACACGAGCAGAACCGAAGCAACCAAGGCCAGCACCGTCCTCGGGGAGGAGGAGGAGGCCAGGGGCGAGGGAGAGACGCCTTGCCGGCAACACCCGTGGCCAGCACCCCGCCTCCGGCCGGCCGGGGCAACCCCCCGATGCGTCCTGGGTTCCGAGCCAACTTCACGTGCCACCGATGCCAGCGAGTCGGCCACTACGCCAATGACCCGAGCTGCCCGCAGAACCAAACACCCAAGCGCCGCCAGGTAGCTGCCGCCGCCCTGGGGGAAGAGCGATTATCGGAGGAACAGGAAGAGTATGAGCCGGCCCAGCAAGAGTGGGAACCGGCCGCGATGGTCCTGGCGTGCTTAGGGGGAAGAGACATGGTCCCGCGGGCTCCCCTACCCGCTAACACCAGGAAGTACGGTCAGTGGGTGACCATTAATGGACATCAAGCCGAGGCCTTGCGTGACACAGGCGCCAGTGTGACGGCCGTCCGCTGTCACCTGGTGAAGCCCGAGCAGATCCTGCCGAACATTCTCTGCCCCGTCCGCTCAGCAGACAACTCTGAAAGTCTGTGTCAAATGGCCTGCGTCCCATTCGAATGGGGAGGGGTCTCCGGCCTGTTGAAGGTGACGGTCCGGGACGATGCCCCCGTGGACTGCCTCCTGGGGAATGACCTCGAGAGTTCCCCGTGGGCCACCGTTGAGAGGAGAGAGCACCTGGGGATGCTGGGCCTCCCGGACTGGGCCTGCATAACCACCCGGTCCATGGCCGCCCGTGCCGTCCCCCGATCAGAAGAACCGGAATGGCCAGCACCTCCGCCCCCGGTCGCCCCAGTAGAAGACAACGACGAGGCCAGCCCCCCAGACCCAACGACCGAAGGGGACGCGCAACCCCAGGACTTTCCCGGCCTGGCTCAGTGGCGTCAAGAAGGGGGGCCCACCCAAGAACAGTTCCGCCAGGAACAAAAGACCTGCCCCTCCCTCGAGGGACTCCGCCAACAAGCCAGCGCCCAGAACGCAGGGGACTCCACCGGAACTCACTGGGTCTACTGGGATAACGACCTGCTATACAGCGAACAAAGAATCGCCGAGCTGGGGGCCGGTCGAGTACTGGTGGTACCTCTCCGCTTCAGAGACTTCCTGCTCAACCTGGCCCACGATGTCCCCCTGGCTGGACACCTGGGCCAGGACAAAACTTAGTCGCCTAGTGACCCACTTTTTCTGGCCGAAAATGAGGAACGACGTCCTGAACCACTGCCGGTCTTGCCCCACATGCCAAGCCAGCGGGAAGAGTGGTCGGAAGCTGAAAGCCCCTCTGCAACCCTTCCCTGTGGTCACCACCCCGTTCGAAAGGGTAGGGATAGACATTGTGGGGCCTCTGGACCCCCGCACGGCACAAGGACACAGGTTCATCCTAGTACTGGTGGACCATGCCACCCGCTACCCCGAGGCGGTGCCCCTACGGACCGTGACAGCTCCGGTGGTTGGCCGGGCCCTAATGGGGATCTTCTCCCGGGTGGGCTTCCCCCGAGAAGTCGTCAGCGACCGAGGCACGAACTTTATCTCCAAATACATGAAGTCCCTCTGGCAACAATGCGGGGTCACCTACAGATTCACGACCCCCTATCACCCCCAAGGGAACGGACTAGTGGAGCGTTTTAACCGCACTCTCAAGGGGATGATTGGGGGATTGGAAGAGCCCCTCCGTCGCCAGTGGGATGTACTACTCCCGTGCCTCCTCTTCGCCTACCGAGAAGTCCCCCAGAAGTCCCTCGGCTTTAGCCCTTTCGAACTCCTGTACGGGCACCCTGTGCGAGGGCCCCTCAGCCTAGTCAAGGAAGGTTGGGAGATGGCCCCCCTAAAGACCCCTCCAGACGTCTTCAAATACCTCCTGGCCCTACGCAGTCAGACCCGGCGCTTCAGGGAGATGGCCAAGGCGAACCTCGAGGCCAGCCAGGAGGACATGAAGAGATGGTATGATCACAATGCCTCCTCCGTTGAGTTCGAGCCTGGTCAACAAGTGTGGGTGATGTCCCCCACCGAACCATGTGCCCTGCAAGATAAGTGGACGGGGCCCTTCAAAGTGGTCGAGCGCAAAAGCCCCGTCCCGTCACTTACCTCATCGACATGGGGACCTCCCGGAACCCCCTTCCGGTCCTCCACACCAACAGACTCAAACCACACTTTGTGCGCTCAGAACTCAGCCTCCTGATGGCTACGGACAGTGGGGCAGAGGAAGACTCCGAACCCCTCCCGGATCTCCTGAAGACTCAGGAGAATGACGGCTCCATGGACGGGGTCCGGCTCTCTGACGCCCTCACCTCGGAGCAACGCCAGGGCTGCCGGAACCTCCTGCTGCGGTTCGCTACACTGTTCTCCCTCACCCCCGGGGTCACCCCTTGGTGTTTGCACGACGTGGACACCGGGGACAGTCCCCCTGTCCGACACCGGGCCTACCGCGTACCAGATCGGGTACGGGCCTGCATACAGGAGGAAGTGGCCAAGATGCTCACGATCGGGGTCATCGAGCCCTCGGACAGTCCCTGGGCCAGCCCGGTTGTATTGGTTCCCAAAGCCGCTGCCCCCGGCACCACACCTGAACTGAGATTCTGCGTCGACTACCGGGGCTTGAACGCTGTCACCCGGACCGACGCTCATCCGATTCCCCGAGCGGACGAGCTGATCGACCGGCTGGGGGCCGCCCGCTACCTCAGTATCTTCGACCTAACAGCGGGCTACTGGCAGATCGGCCTCACACCCCGGGCTCAGGAACGGTCAGCCTTCTCTACCCCCGATGGCCACTACCAATTCAAGGTCATGCCCTTCGACATGAAGAATGCCCCCGCCACGTTTCAACGCCTTGTGAACCAGGTCTTGGCGGGGCTCGAAGAGTTCAGCGCTGCCTACCTGGACGATATCGCTGTATACAGCCGCCACTGGTCCGACCACCTCCTCCACCTCCAAGAGGTCCTACAGGCCCTCCAGCGGGCCGGCCTCACAATTAAGGCCGGCAAATGCCAAATTGGCCAAGGGTCCGTGACCTACCTTGGGCACCAAGTGGGAAGCGGGCTGGTGGCCCCGCTGCAACTTAAGATTGCTGCCATCCAGTCCTGGCAGCCCCCCGTCACCCAGACCGAGGTTCGAGCCTTCTTGGGGCTCACCGGCTACTACCGGCGGTTCGTGAAGGACTACGGCAGCATCGTGGGGCCCCTCACGGGTCTCACGTCCAAGAACCAACCAAAGCGGATTAACTGGACCCCCGATTGTCAAGCGGCCTTCGAGAAGCTGAAGGCCGCCCTGTGCACCGCCCCTGTGCTCCAGGCCCCCGATTACAGTCGGGAATTCGTGGTACAGACAGACGCCTCCGACCACGGCATCGGAGCCGTTCTTTCTCAGTTAAACCCCGAAGGTCATGACCAGCCGGTGGCCTTCATCAGTCGACGTCTCCTGGCCCGAGAACAGCGCTGGAGCACCATCGAGAGGGAGGCCTTCGCAGTGGTGTGGGCCCTCAAAAAGCTCCGGCCCTATCTCTTCGGTACCCACTTCCGGGTACAAACCGACCATCGACCCCTGCAGTGGCTGATGCAGATGCGGGGGGGAGAACCCAAAACTATTGCGCTGGTCCATTTCCCTGCAGGGAATGGACTTCACCGTGGAGCACCGACCGGGCCAAGACCACGCCAACGCGGATGGCCTGTCACGCTTTTTCCGCCTCGACGAAGAGAGTCCCCAAGGAGATGGGTGACTCTCCCCGCCTTCAGCTGGGGGGGGACGCATGTTGGACAGGCCACACGAAGGGCTTGCTCCCTCCCCGCACGATAGGGCCCCAGCTCCGGCCCGCCAGGCATGACCCACGAAAAGCACCTGCACCCCCGTCTCCCGACGGATCTTCTGCCCTCGGACCTCCATACATCACGGGCCCCAGCCCCACCGGCTTCCCCGGCCGGGTCAAGCCGCCATCTTGGGCCCTGCACCACGAGGCCGCGTGGCCTCCCCCCGACCCTAACCCGGGGCATGGCCGGCCCCGACATCCCGGCACAACCATCCACCCAGGAGGTGAGCGGACCACTTGGCAGGTCAATGGGAGAACGAAGCATCAAGAGCTCTTCCCCCGCCAGGTGCCGATCGCCTCCAGCTCCCCCAGGCGCTGGCTCCACCCCCTGCTGGGTGTCTGGACACCTTCATCCCGGACCCTCCGACCTCCAAGTGCGAGGGTCCGGACATCAAAGGGCGCCTGCCCTATAACTGGGGCAGCTCCGGAGCAGGAAGGCAGTTGTTATGTTATGTTAAATAAATTTATAAGGGCGCAACTAACACCATTAGGTTTCTTGGCGCCAAAGTAAAGAGAGCAGAAGATAGAGCAAAGGCCGTTTATTGATAAGATTCTGTGAAAAGAAAAGTTTTAAGGGCAGATCTGAAGCTGGGGTACGAAGTGGTCAATCTCAGGGACAAGGGGAGGGAGTTCCAAAAAGTGGGGGCCAGGAAGGAGAACTTGAGCCCGCCGTGTTTCTTCCTCTTATATCTAGGGATGGAAAGCAAGACCATTTGGGAAGACCGGAGAGTGCGGGAAGGGACGTAGGATTGAAGAAGGGAAGAAATAAAGAGGGGGCCCTGGCCGGCTAGAGATTTGTAAATGATACAACCCAGCTTGAACTTACAGCGGGCGGCTACAGGGAGCCAATGAAGGCTCTTCAGGAGGGGACGGACATGATGATCTCTAGGGAGGAAGTGGATCAGGCGGGCAGCCTGATTCTGGATCAGCTGAAGCCGCCTGAGTTGGTAGGCTGGGATGCCTACATAGAGCGCGTTGGCGTAGTCTAACCTCGATATTACAAGCGCCATCAGGGCCAAGGTAAGAGCCTCGGAAGTAAGTAGCCGGGAGATTTTCTTAATTTTCCTTAATTGGAAATGGCTGGAGGAGACTACCGCGCTAATCTGGGGCGTCATGGAGAGATTACTACTGATGACGACTCCCAGACTTTTAACACAGTTGGCGGGGCTAGGTGGACTGCCAAGGCTGAGAGGCCAAAAAGAAGAATCCCAAGGGTTGAGGGGACCCCCGACAAGAACGAGTTCGGTCTTGTCGGGGTTGAGCTTCAGATGGTTTGAGCTCATCCAGTTGCTGATAAAGCACAGGGTATTTTGAAAGGTGGCAATAGAGTCAGCAAAGGAGTTGATGTTGAAAATTAGTTGTATGTCATCAGCATAGTTGAATGCTGTGACATTGAACTGACGGAGGGCACGGATAAGTGGGGAAAGATACAAATTAAAAAGGAGGGGGGAGAGGGAAGAGCCTTGTGGGACACCACAGGACAGTTTGACCTGGGAGGCAGTAAACTGGGATAGTCTGACAGCTTGATG
Source organism: Triturus cristatus (assembly GCF_964204655.1). Lineage (NCBI taxonomy): Eukaryota > Metazoa > Chordata > Amphibia > Caudata > Salamandridae > Triturus > Triturus cristatus. Next base: position 59,434,434 of record NC_140587.1, read on the forward strand.
GCGTTGGGTCAGAAAGGATCGGACCCAGGCCAGAGCGGTGCCCTGGATGCCAGCCTCCCTGACACGATCGACCAAAATTTGATGGTCGACCGTGTCAAAGGCGGCCGACAAGTCCAGGAGGACCAAGGCCTGGCAGATGTTCGCGTCCGCGCCCCTGCGCAGTTCCTCCATAACAGAAAGGATGACGGCTTCTGTTGAGTGCGCAGGTCTGAATCCAGCCTGCTGGGGGTCCAGTACACCAGATTCTTCCACAAAGGAGCTGAGAGCGTGAGTGACGTGCGACTCTAGAACTTTGCTAAGATAGGGAAGAAGAGAGATAGGGCGAAAGTTGCTCATGATGGAAGGGTCTGCCGAAGGTTTTTTGAGGATGGCAACCACCTCGGCCTGTTTGAAGGGTCCCGGAACCTCCCCTATGGCTAGAGAGTTGTTCAAGAGAGCAAGGGGGGGGGTCAGGACAGGCGGTAAAAACTTCTCGAAGGACCGAGGGGGGGCAACAATCGCTGGGATAGCCAGAAGAGACGTTGTGTAGGAGTGAGAGAAAGTTATCCTTGGAAATAGGAGGGAAGTGAGTAAAGGTGTGTGTGGGAGAATAACTGGGGACACAAAAGGATGTAGGGGCAGGTGGGGAGGTGGAAATGCTAGTTTTAATTTTGGTGATTTTCTCCACAAAGAATTGATTAAGGGAGTCGCACAAGGATTGAGAAGGGAGAGGGGCTAAGATGACTCTTTCCGGGTTGGATAATTCATCCACTATAGAAAAAATATCTTTAGATTTATTGGATGAGTTTAAAATTTTGCCTGAGAAGTAGCATGATTTAGCCACAGTAATAGCGTTCTTGTACTCCTTCAGCCGAGACGAGAAGATCATTTTCGATTCGGGGGAGTAATCCCGGCGCCAGCGTCTCTCTGCCTGGCGGAGAGTAAGTTTGTGTGCGCGGAGCTCAGCGGTAAACCACTTTTGGGCATCGTGCCTGCGCCTTGTCTTAACCGGTTTTAGTGGTGCCACAGAGTCGGCTGCAGCGGTAAGCCAGTGTGTGAGGGTTTTGGACTGAAGGTCGGTAGAGATGTTGGGTCCAGTCATGAGTGGGGGTGAAGAACTCAGGAGAGCCGTAAGTTTGTTAAGGTCGGCTTTATTCCAATTGCGCGCCAGGAAATTGGATTGGTGGGCAGCGGTGATAGGGGAAGACAGGAATAAGGAGAAAGTGATGAGGTGATGGTCAGACCAGAGACAAGGGGCGATGAGGGGAGCAGAGATGGCAAGAGAGGTGGTCCAGACTTGGTCTAAAATGTGGCCTTTAACATGTGTGGGTGCATGTATATGTTGAGTGCAGTTAAGGCTCGACATTAGGTCAGAAAAAGCACGCGAATCAGCAGTTTCATGAGTGTCTGATGGCCAGTAATTAAAGTCGCCCATGATCAACACGTTGGAATTGCTGATGGTAAGCTGGGTGATCATGTTACCGAACAGGATAGAAAAGTCAGGCATAGATTGAGGGGGGCGATAGGTCAACACACAGATGAGTGAAGACCCAGGCTGCTCCAGTCTTAATACGAGACAGTCTGTCGAGGCGATACTAGGAAAGGACACTGGGGAGAACCTAATGGGGTGTCTGATGATGGCTGCAACGCCGCCGCCCGCTTTACCAGCAGGGCGGTTGGTCTGCAGGATGTAGTAGCCTGGGGGAATGGCCGCCAGAACGTCAGGAGATGAATCGTCAGTGAGCCAGGTCTCGGTCAAGAACAGGACATCAGGCTGTTCCGAGTCCAGGAGGTAAAATATTTCTGATTGATGACAGACCAGGGACCGGGTGTTGAGATACATCACAGACAATGGGGAGGAAGTAGAGCGAGGGAGTGACTGGGCCCGGGACGCGGGAGTTGAAGAATGGACCCCATTATCGGAAGAGATAGGGGAAATTTCCGGGAACGAGGTTCTAGTCGTAAACAGATTATGAAGAAGCAGTTTCGGTACGGAGAGGGGGGGGGGGGAGGGCAGGATCATGAGCAGAGACTAGAAAGGAGCGAGTGTAGATGAGTAAGGGAGCAGAGTGACATGCCCCATGCCCCGGCCTGCCGCGGACGGGCGCAGGCGGGCTTAACCCAGGCGCAACTCCGGCGCGCCTACGTCGCGCCCGCTGCGCTCGTCCGCTGCGCCGACACATGGAGGCCGTTTAAATAGGGGCGGAGCGAGGGTGGAGTTCAGGGCTCCACTCCAATCAAACGATCCCAATCAAAGATGGCGGCCGCTACCGGCGGGGACCGGCGATCTCAAACAGCCCCCAGCCAGCAGAATACCTGGAATGATAAGGTATAGTTATTTTACCTGCATAACAAAAGTACAGGGGTTATCAATAAAAGTTTTAAAACCCTCGCGTAGGGTGAAAGCGCCGACCGCTCGAATCAGCGGGACGCCGCACAGTAAAATTGAGGAGATGCAGGAAAAGGTTCTGAGAGCTCTCTAAGCGTCTGCGCGCCAGCCCACTGCCACTGGGCTACAAACAAACACGAAGCGAGGCTCAAAGCGTGCTCCTAAATAGGGGCGGAGCGAGGGTGGAGTTCAGGGCTCCACTCCAATCAAACGATCCCAATCAAAGATGGCGGCCGCTACCGGCGGGGACCGGCGATCTCAAACAGCCCCCAGCCAGCAGAATACCTGGAATGATAAGGTATAGTTATTTTACCTGCATAACAAAAGTACAGGGGTTATCAATAAAAGTTTTAAAACCCTCGCGTAGGGTGAAAGCGCCAACCGCTCGAATCAGCGGGACGCTGCACAGTAAAATTGAGGAGATGCAGGAAAAGGTTCTGAGAGCTCTCTAAGCGTCTGCGCGCCAGCCCACTGCCACTGGGCTACAAACAAACACGAAGCGAGGCTCAAAGCGTGCTCCTAAATAGGGGCGGAGCGAGGGTGGAGTTCAGGGCTCCACTCCAATCAAACGATCCCAATCAAAGATGGCGGCCGCTACCGGCGGGGACCGGCGATCTCAAACAGCCCCCAGCCAGCAGAATACCTGGAATGATAAGGTATAGTTATTTTACCTGCATAACAAAAGTACAGGGGTTATCAATAAAAGTTTTAAAACCCTCGCGTAGGGTGAAAGCGCCGACCGCTCGAATCAGCGGGACGCTGCACAGTAAAATTGAGGAGATGCAGGAAAAGGTTCTGAGAGCTCTCTAAGCGTCTGCGCGCCAGCCCACTGCCACTGGGCTACAAACAAACAGTTTCCTGGAGTCGAGAGACACCGAGAGAACTCAGCCTTGACGGACTACTGGCGCTGCCGTAGCCCTATCTTGCGAACTATCGTCCTGCCTGCTGGCGCTGCCGCGGCCTTCTGCAACATCCATCCTCGTCGGGACCTGCTGGCGCTGCCGTGGCCCATTGTAACGACCATCCTCACCGGGACCTGCTGGCGCTGCCGCGGACCGTACATCGACCATCTTTCCGGGACCTGCTGGCGCTGCCGCGGACCGTGTACCGACCATCTCGACCGGGACCTGCTGGCGCTGCCGCGGCCCGTACCAGCTAAACCACCAAGCTCGAGGATTGTGAGCTAATCATCATCTCATCCGAACTACCTGACTGGTAAACAGACTGTCCCGCTACCCTTCCCTATCCTAAGACCTAAATCGAGGGGACCCCTGAGTCCAGACCTCCTTGTACTATTTCATCGTACCTTAAGAAGTGCATATAAAGAACGCTAAATCTTATCCTTGTGTGGTATCTGTCTGTGGGGGGGAAGTTACTTGTCTGTACGATCGCTAGAGACGGCTCTCCCCGGAGACCTCTCCCCCTGACCTCGGCCGACCCTCCCGGTCCGTCTAACATTTCTAACAGTCCCTGTTTTTGGCTTTAAAATTCTGGTCACCCTAATCTATGTTAGGGTTGTGGCAAACATCCAGGCCGCATAGTGTCTGACCAGGAGGAAATCTGGGATGATCCGAGCTGAGAAGGCTCAGCAAAAGATTTCCTTTTAGGCCCCTGTTGACCTTTGCCCCTTTCTACTATGCACAAATGGCCTATTCGATTTTTTAAAAACTTTCAACCCAGTCCATTATTTGTAATATTGGTTGCTATGGTTATTGCATGGCTATTTAGCTGAATCATGGAATAAACTTTGTTTGAACTTTGGTTGCTACGGTCTATGCTCTGTTTTACAGAGAAGCGGGATGTTGTTATACCCTACTGTGGTAGGTGTGTTTCTGTAGGGGAGTTTGTTATGCGCCACATTGTCTTCCACAAATGAGGTTCGCCTAGGGCCGGCTGGTGCTGCTCTGCCCCTCCTAATTTGGAGAGAGGAAATTCCACTCATCCATCCCTCCATCCACCCTTTCAGTCATCCATCCCTCCACCTTATCCATCCGTACACTCATCCATCCACTCTTCCTCTCATCCATCCATTCATTCATCCATCTATCCTTTCAATCATCCAGCCATCCTTTCACTTATTTATTTAACAACTTGTAAAGCGCACAAATACCCGTATGTGCTGGAAAGGTAGGCAAAGAGCTGGTAAAGAAGCTTATTGCTTGAAAAGCCAAGTTTTTATTTGTTTTCTGAATGATAGCAGCGAGGGACTAGCCTTAATCTGCAAGGGATGAGAATTCCACAGTTTGGATGTGGCAACTATGAAGCTTCTGTCACTCCAGTTGGCCTTCTTGGTTCTAGGGACGACCAGAAGATTGGCATCTGCTGAGCGAAGGGATCTGTGGGCGTGTAAGCCAGAAAGGCTTTCTTCAAGCATTCTGGTCCTGCGTTGTGAATTGCCTTAAAGGCAATACAGAGGGCTTTCAATTTTGTTCTGCATCTTATGGGCAGCCAATGGAGCTGTTGCAACACATTAGAGATGGGCTTGATCTTGGGGGTACCCGACAGTATCCTAGCGGTTGCGTTCTGTACCAACTGCAGCCTACCAAGAACCCTTTCCTGGGCATTAATTAAAAGGCTATTGCAGTGGTCAACCTTAGACATGACCAGAGCACAAATTAACTTTCTCCCGGAACTAGCTGGGACAAAAGGTAACAATTTCTTTATCATTCTTAAAACATAAAAGGATGAGGAGACCACTGCGTTAGCATGATGTATAAAAGATAATCTACCGTCAAAAATGACACCTAAATTCCTGGCTTTTTTAACAGGGATTGGGGGTAATCCCAAATTATCTGGCCACCAGGCTGGAGACCATCCTGGGGAAAGATTCCAAAGCAAAAACCAAAGGAAATGATGGACGGAGTGTTAAACATTGAAAGCACTCACCCCCAGTCAACTGATCTGCATATGGCCATGTCTGAACTGGGGTGGCAGAGTGGGCTAAAGAACGGTGATGGATTAAACCCAGATCAGTTGACCGGGGGTGAGTGCTTGCAATGTTCAACACTCCGTCCATCATTTCCTTTGGTTTTTGCAAAGATTCCAAAGGCCATTACTTCTGTTTTGGCTGAGTTTAATTTAACGCAATGATTTGACATCCAGGTACTGATGGCCAACATGCCATCGTGAAAGCTGGCCAAAACTGCGTCTCCATTTTTATGCACGGCGAGCACCAATCCGCATATGACGCAAGACCCATCCCAAACTATTTAATTACTCGTGCTAAGTCAGGGATGTAGATGTTAAACAAAGTCGGATTTAGCGAGGATCCTTGCGGAACTCTACATGGGAGTGAAAAATCTGGTGAGTTAAAGTCGCCCAAACTAACTGACTGAGTGGGATTGGATAAAAATGAAGACAGAAGGGCTTTGGCCTTGTGCCCAATGCCTATGGCTGAGACACAATTGATCAGCGTAGCATGATCAAACGTGTCAAATGCTGTTGATAGATCCGATAGCACCAGCACAAACCAAATTTCATCAGATGCTTTAATGAGTGCGGTTTCTGTGCTATTGCCTTTCCTAGAGCCAAACTGTATCATCCAGAAGCTTATTCTCCTCACTAAATTGAGCCATCAGAGTAATCATAATCTTTTCAATGAGTTTTGCTGGTAAAGGAAGACGTGCAATTGGTAGACAGTTTTTGGTCTCTCCTGGATCCAGATTGTTTTTTTTTTTTTTTTTTAACAGCGGTGTTGGACCCGGCCTCGTGGCGTGGTCCTTACCCCCGTGGATTGTGCCCGTTCCCCGCCCCGGCCTTCACGGGCCACCCTTCCAAACTGCACCGAGACCCCTCATTCCGAGCCGCACGAGGTCGCATACCCCTCGGGGCTCCGCCATCTTGTTGGCATCCACGTGACTCTGTGCGCCAGCCGGCGCGACCCCGCTCAACCCGGCCTCGGCCCCAGCGAAGCCCCGACATCGAGGCACCAAGAACTGGCCAGGGGGTGCCACATGAACCATTCACCGCCCCCGGCGGAGGACAGTATCGATGAGACCCCCAACTGTCCTCCCATCCCTAGGTGTGATCGCCCTGCAACTCTCTTGGGCCTGGCGCCTCTCCTGCTGGGCGTCTGGCCACCTCCACCCGGCCTCTCCGCCCCCCCGGGCGCAAGGGTCCGGACATCAAAGGGCTCCAGACCTATATCTGGGGTGACCCCGCCACAGATCGGCAGTTGTATCCCGGAGTCGAGAGCCCTGCTGATTGAATCGCGGCCGACCCTACGGAGAAGAACTCTTGCTTGAACTACCACGAGCCCTGCAGACTGCGTCGCGGCTCCTTCTTGTGGAAACCTTGAAGCCCCCCGGAACATCGGGGCCCTGCTGACGCTGTCGCGGCCCAACCTCGCTGAAACCTCCCTCGGAGCCCTGCTGATGACGTCGCGGCTCGAGCTGAGCAGAAACCATCTTGAGAGCCCTGCTGACCTGATCGCGGCTCCCCACGAACTGAACGCCAGAGCCCTGCTGATGCCGTCGCGGCTCGACCCCTCCGAGATCCAGAGGTCCTCCAGCTTGAGGATAAGAACTGGGCCCCAGGTACCCTCGTACCGAGCTCCTGCCAAAGACTGTCCCGCTACCCCTACCCTTCAAAAGAGACACTGAGACTTTTGGTGGATCCCTCGATCCCTTTCGTGTAAATATTGATCTCGTAACCTTTAAGTGCTGATAAAGAATTGCTCGTCTTGAGACAACCTCCTTGAGTCCTGTGTGGTGGTGTTACTGTGCTAGTACGTGATAGGAGAAGGATCTCTCAGGAGGCTTCTCTGCAGCGCTCGGCTACTTCGTGCAGTGTGAGGGCCCCCCCCCTTGGTGGTCTCGCCGACTCCTCGGGGTCCGCCTTTCAACATTTGGTGGCCAGCGACGGGATCCGAGCCGAACGCAGTACGTACCAGCCAGTACCCACTAGCTACCCATCCAGTCAAACAGTAATCATGAGCAACCAGGAAAATAACGCGACCATGGAGTTCCAGCCCGAATGGTTGGAGGAATATACGCACAAGGAATTAAAACAGTTCTGCAAGGACAAAGGCATTGCAACCACCGGCCTAGGTACCAAAGAGGAGATGCAGAAAGCCCTGAGGACCTGGCTGGAGGCCGAGGCAGGCCACTCCCAAGAAGAAGGTCCCTTGCCCCTGACTGAGGCCACATCAACCGCACTGACTCCGGCAACCGGAGGAAGAAAGAGCCTAGAAACCGGCCTCTCCGAAGAAGAAATACGAGAGCGGGAGAAGGTCCGGAACCACGAACTAGAGCTCGCACGACTGCGGCTGGACGGCGAACTCCAGCTGGCGGAAAAGAAACTGGCCCTAGAGCAGCTACGGCTTCAAGAGGAGATAGAAGAGAAGAGACGGCACCGAGAGTTGGAGGAAAAGAAACTGACCCTTGAGCAGGAGCGAAGTCTCAAAGAGCTCGAAATCAAGGCCAAGAACGGGGGGACCAACACCCCCAGTACTAGAGACACCCTACCGCCTGCCGAGGCCAAGGTACATATCCCGAAAGAGGTCGTCAAGGAGTACTATAAGAATGACGACATCCAACAATGGTTCAAGGCCTACGAGGTGGCCATGACCTCTCATCGGGTGCCCCGAAAGGACTGGGGCGCCGGCCTGTGGGAGCGGTTCCTGAGTGAGGGTCGAGACACACTGCTCCAGCTGCCGGAGGAGGTGATGACCTCCTACGATCACATGAAGGAGGCCCTGCTCACCCGCTACGGGCTAACCGCGGAAATGTACCGCCAGCGGTTCAGAGACTGCAAAAAGATCCCGGGTACCACCTGGGTGGAATATGTGGACTTTTTCAGCCGGGCCCTAGAAGGATGGATCAAGGGTAGCAAAGTCACCACCTACGGGCAGCTGGTCGACCTCATCGTGTGGGAACATCTCTCCAACAATTGCTTCGTGGAGCTGAGGCAACACCTCCTCGACAGCAAGATGACCGACCCACGAAAACTCGCAGTCGAGGCCGATCGATGGGTCAACTCCCGAGTCCCCCGGAACTCAATGGGGGAGTACCAGAGGAACCCCACTGGACCCCCCCGCCAACGCGGTGGAGGGGGAGGGCCGAACAGGAACCGGGACCCCCCCGCCGGGGCACCCAGGAGCCCCCCTCGAGGGCCACCGCAGCAACACCTCTCCCCGAGCCTAGCCCGAAGGGGGGCGACCCCGGCCAGACCCGGACCACGGCCACCAGTAACATGCTACGGCTGCCAACAAACCGGACACTATGCCAGCGACCCGGTCTGCCCCCTGAACCGAAGAAGCGGGGCCGGCGGGCCCCCGCCCCAACAGCTGGCGGCCGCCGCCCTGGGAGAGGAAGAAGAGGAAGAAGAAACCCTCGACCGAGGGACCACCGAATGGGAGCCGGCAGCCATGTCCCTGGTCTGCCTGGGTAGCCGAGAAATGGTGCCCCGCACCCCCATCCCAAGCAACACCCAGAAGTACAGGCAGCAGGTCACCGTCAATGGACAACGGGCCGAAGCCCTTCGTGACACCGGCGCCAGCGTCACCGCTGTCCGCTGCCACCTGGTGACCCCCGAACAGATCCTACCCAATGTGCTGTGCCCCGTCCGGACGGCCGACAACAGCGAAAGCCTGTGCCAGATGGCCCTGGTCCCCTTCGAGTGGGGAGGGGTGACCGGCCTGCTAAAGGTGACGGTCCGCGATGACGCACCCGTAGACTGCCTCCTGGGGAACGACTTGGAGAGTTCCCCCTGGGCTCAAGTAGAGCGACAAGAGCACCTCCGAATGCTGGGACTATCAGAATGGGCCTGCGCCATCACCCGGTCCATGACCGCCCCGGCCCCCCGCTTGTCCTTGGCCCCCGGTGCCGCCCAGCCCGAGGGGCTCGCACCACCCCCCGCCGGCGGCGAGGGGGAGGCGGACACCGACCCTGGACCTAGTGAATCCTCCCCCGAGGAGATTGCTTCCCCGTGCGCCCTACCAGAACTTGCACAATGGCGACACGAAGGGGGCCCCACCCGGGAGCAGTTCCAGCAAGAGCAGCAGTCCTGTCCCTCTCTCGAAGGGGTCCGACAACAAGCGTCCGCACAAACCAACGGGGACCAGACCGGCACCCACTGGGTCTACTGGGCCGAGGGCCTGTTGTACAGTGAGCAAAAAGTGGCAGAACTCGGGGCCAGCCGCGTGTTGGTGGTCCCTCTCCGCTTCCGGGAGTTCCTGCTCAACCTGGCACATGACGTGCCCCTCGCCGGACACTTGGGGCAAGACAAAACTTACAGCCGTCTAGTGACCCACTTCTACTGGCCCCGGATGCGGAGAGACGTGGACAACCACTGCCGGTCCTGCCAGACCTGCCAAGCCAGCGGGAAAACGGGGGGTCGGGTCAAGGCCCCCCTCCAGCCCTTTCCAGCCGCCAGCACCCCGTTCGAACGGGTCGGAATCGACATCGTGGGGCCCCTGGACCCCCAGACCGCCCTGGGCCACCGCTTCATCCTGGTCCTCGTGGACCACGCCACCAGGTACCCGGAGGCGGTCCCGCTAAGAACCATAACGGCCCCCGTGGTAGGCCGGGCCTTGATGGGGATCTTCTCCCGAGTGGGATTTCCCCGCGAAGTGGTGAGCGACAGGGGCACGAACTTCTTTTCCAAATACATGCGGTCCCTGTGGCAGCAGTGCGGGGTCACGTACAAATTCACAACCCCCTATCACCCTCAGGGGAACGGACTGGTTGAGCGGTTGAACAGAACCTTAAAGGGAATGATCCAGGGCCTGGAAGAGCCCCTCAGGCGGAGATGGGATGTCCTGCTGCCGTGCCTCCCGTTTGCCTATCGGGAGGTCCCGCAGAAGTCCCTGGGGTTCAGCCCGTTTGAACTATTGTACGGACATCCGGTCCGCGGACCGCTCAGCCTGGTCAAGGAGGGCTGGGAAACGAAGCTCCAAGGCGCCCCTCCTGACGTCTACCGATACCTCCTGACCCTCCGAAACCAGACCCGCAAGTTCCGAGCCATGGCCGAAGCCAACCTCGAGGCCAGCCAGGAGGACATGAAGCGGTGGTACGATCGGAACTCCTCTACCATCGAATTCGAGCCAGGCCAGAGAGTCTGGGTCATGGCCCCGGTTGAACCCGGCGCCCTCCAGGACAAGTGGACCGGGCCCTTCAAGGTGGTGGAGAAGAAAAGCCCCGACACCTACCTAGTCGACCTGGAGTCCCCCCGGAACCCCCTCCGGGTTCTACATGCTAACAGGCTCAAACCCCACTTTGCCCGGACCGAACTGAGCCTGCTACTGGCGACCGACGAGGGGGGCGAGGACGACTCCGAGCCCCTGCCCGACCTCTTGCAGTCCAACGTCCATGACGGATCCATCAAAGGTGTCCAACTCGCCTCTTCCCTGACCCCGGAACAGCGTGACGACTGTCAACAACTGCTGCAGGACTACGCAGCCCTCTTCTCCCTCACCCCGGGGGTGACCCACTGGTGCGTCCACGACGTCGACACCGGGGAGAGCCCCCCCGTGCGACACCGAGCCTACAGGGTACCCGACCGAGTGCGGGAATGCATCCAGGCCGAAGTAGCAAAGATGCTGGCCCTGGGGGTCATCGAACCCTCCGACAGCCCGTGGGCCAGCCCTGTCGTCCTGGTACCAAAGGCCGCAGCCCCCGGCCACCCCCCGGAGTTACGATTCTGCGTAGACTACCGAGCCCTGAATGCGGTGACCCAAGACGGACACCCATCCTATACCCCGGGCCGACGAACTCAATCGACCGCTTAGGGGCCGCCCGCTACCTGAGCACGCTGGACCTCACCGCCGGGTACTGGCAGATCCAGCTCACCCCCGGCGCCCGAGAAAGATCCACCTTTTCTACCCCGGATGGGCATTACCACTTTCGGGTGATGCCCTTCGGAATGAAGAACGCCCCGGCCACTTTCCAGAGACTTGTAAACAAGGTTTTGGCCGGGCTCGAGGCCTTCAGCGCGGCCTACCTAGATGACATTGCCGTGTACAGCAACCACTGGGCGGAGCACCTCCTTCACCTCAAAGCCGTCCTGGCCGCCCTCCAGCGGGCCGGGCTCACGATCAAGGCCAGCAAATGCCAGATCGGCCAAGGATCAGTGACCTACCTGGGCCATCAAGTGGGAAGCGGGCAGGTGGCCCCTCTCCAGCCAAAAATCGATGCCATCCAGGCCTGGGAACCCCCCACTACCCAGACAGCTGTCCGGGCCTTCCTGGGCCTCACCGGATACTACCGGCGGTTCATCCGGGACTATGGGAGCATTGTTGGCCCCCTCACAGAGCTCACGTCCAAGAAACAGCCCAAGAAGGTGCACTGGACACCCCGCTGCCAAGCAGCCTTCGAAACGCTCAAGACAGCGATGTGCACTGCCCCTGTGCTGCAGGCCCCTGACTACAGCAAGGAGTTTGTGGTGCAGACGGATGCCTCCGAGTATGGGATCGGGGCCGTCCTGTCCCAGGCCGATGAAAAGGGGCTCGACCGACCAGTGGCCTTCATCAGCCAACGGCTACTGCCCCGGGAGCAGCGATGGAGCACCATCGAGCGTGAAGCCTTCGCTGTAGTGTGGGCCCTTAAGAAGCTCCGGCCCTATCTCTTCGGTACCCACTTCCGGGTCCAGACCGACCACCGGCCCCTGCGGTGGTTAATGCAAATGCGGGGCGAGAACCCCAAGCTGCTGCGGTGGTCCATCTCGCTGCAAGGGATGGACTTTGCTGTTGAACACCGGCCCGGCAATGACCACGCCAACGCCGACGGCCTGTCCCGCTTCTTCCGCCTTGACGAGGAGAATCCCCAAGGAGATGGGTGACTCTCCATGCCTTCGGCTGGGGGGATGCCTGTTGGACCCGGCCTCGTGGCGTGGTCCTTACCCCCGTGGATTGTGCCCGTTCCCCGCCCCGGCCTTCACGGGCCACCCTTCCGAACTGCACCGAGACCCCTCATTCCGAGCCGCACGAGGTCGCATACCCCTCGGGGCTCCGCCACCTTGTTGGCATCCACGTGACTCTGTGCGCCAGCCGGCGCGACCCCGCTCAACCCGGCCTCGGCCCCAGCGAAGCCCCGACATCGAGGCACCAAGAACTGGCCAGGGGGTGCCACATGAACCATTCACCGCCCCCGGCGGAGGACAGTATCGATGAGACACCCCAACTGTCCTCCCATCCCTAGGTGTGATCGCCCTGCAACTCTCTTGGGCCTGGCGCCTCTCCTGCTGGGCGTCTGGCCACCTCCACCCGGCCTCTCCGCCCCCCCCGGGCGCAAGGGTCCGGACATCAAAGGGCTCCAGACCTATATCTGGGGCGACCCCGCCACAGATCGGCAGTTGTATCCCGGAGTCGAGAGCCCTGCTGATTGAATCGCGGCCGACCCTACGGAGAAGAACTCTTGCTTGAACTAACACGAGCCCTGCAGACTGCGTCGCGGCTCCTTCTTGTGGAAACCTTGAAGCCCCCCGGAACATCGGGGCCCTGCTGACGCTGTCGCGGCCCAACCTCGCTGAAACCTCCCTCGGAGCCCTGCTGACGACGTCGCGGCTCGAGCTGAGCAGAAACCATCTTGAGAGCCCTGCTGACCTGATCGCGGCTCCCCACGAACTGAACGCCAGAGCCCTGCTGACGCCGTCGCGGCTCGACCCCTCCGAGATCCGGAGGTCCTCCAGCTTGAGGATAAGAACTGGGCCCCAGGTACCCTCGTACCGAGCTCCTGCCAAAGACTGTCCCGCTACCCCTACCCTTCAAAAGAGACACTGAGACTTTTGGTGGATCCCTCGATCCCTTTCGTGTAAATATTGATCTCGTAACCTTTAAGTGCTGATAAAGAATTGCTCGTCTTGAGACAACCTCCTTGAGTCCTGTGTGGTGGTGTTACTGTGCTAGTACGTGATAGGAGAAGGATCTCTCAGGAGGCTTCTCTGCAGCGCTCGGCTACTTCGTGCAGTGTGAGGGCCCCCCCCCTTGGTGGTCTCGCCGACTCCTCGGGGTCCGCCTTCCAACAAGCGGCAAAAAAAGAGAACTTTTTCCATAGGGAAGGATAGGTGACTGAACTGAACATAGAGTTGCACATGTTGGCCAGGTTGGTACCTATTAGGTCTGGGATCAATTTCAGGACAGAAGGGGGCATGGGTCAAACGGAAAGCCTGCTTTGACTGTGTTAACCAGATCAGGGATCTTTTCCACTGAGACTGGCCTAAATTCCATGAAGTTGGAACTATCCCTACTCTTGCTATTTCCCACCAGCTGATTCCAGCCCACAGCGGGGGCAGTGAAGTTTGAATAAATTTGCCCCACTTTATCCTGCAAGCAGCTGGCTATTGAATCACAGAGTGATTGGGATGCTAACTTAGCAGAGCTGTCCGCTGGCCCTGCCAACTTAGAAACTACCTGATACAGCTGTTTAGAGGACTCTTGTGCAGTTTCTATTTTCCTGGTGTAGTAGTTACTTTTTTCTGTAAGTATAAGGCGTTTATAATTTGCCAGTGCCAACTTGTAGCAAGATTTATCCTGGTTGTCATACTCTAGGTGCCAGCACCTTTCTTGTTTCCTACAGCGTTGTTTCTCCAACCTCAATGCCTCAGAGAACCAAGGGGAAGAGGGTGCCTTCCTTTTTTTGGAGACAGTTTTATATGGTACTAGTCTAGTAAAAGCATTTTGGAGCCATTCCGTGTAATTCGTAGAGGCCAGTTTGGTGTCTGGAACATCTTCTGGCTGGGTGTAAATTAGATGCTGTTTAAGAAGGGCCCGATCCATATCACTCCAAGCCTTAAACAATTTGGGGGGGATTGATGCAGTATCCTAATATCAAATAATACTGCATGGTGATCAGACCACGTCAGAGGTAGGATCTCATTTATAGAGATCTGCTCATTGTTCGTGAAAAGATCATCTGGTGTGTTCCCCGCCGAGTGAGTAGGACTCGTGACTCTTTGAGAGAGTCCTAACACCTCTAACTCCAATGTAAGGGCTATAGAATACTTATCTTTGGCGGCTTCCAAATGAAAATTAAAATCCCCAAGAATGGTGAAATTAGATTCACCAGCGGCGGGTTCCAGTAAATTTCCTATTGGTGATGGAAAATCTCCCCTACTTACTCATTTATCCACCCAGTCACTCATCCTTCCACCCCTTCAGGCATCCATCCATCGGATGAAAATAGTAGTACATGAGGAAAACACCGAAAATACTATGCTACAGCCAATAGAGCCGGAAGAAAAGTAAGTGACATTTACATGAACCATTGGAAAGCAAGGGCGGAATGTAAGCCGCCTTTTTAATATTTTTATTAAATACAATAGACTTCACAAACACAGCGCAAGCGCTGTGCAGATGAAACCTAAAAAAACGGTGCCTCTGCCTGGTCGCTAGGGCTGGAGAAGAAGCAAGCACTTATAAGGCTGGAACAGAATAAATCGCATGAATGTGGCGTAACGGTCAGAGCTGTCAACTTTGGAACTAGGGAGGCAGGCTTGAGTCTCGGTGTCAGCTCGCCATCCTGTGATTCTGAGTAAATCACTTTTATCTCTCTGTGCCTACCGAAAATGACTGTGTCCTTGTGTAATGATGTGAAAGCAAAAGCATTTCTTTTTTTAAAGCGGCCCGGGTAGTGGAAGTAACACAGGGGTAGGGTTCACTGCGAAGCAACCCGGGGAGGGTTGCAGGTGAATCCAATGCAATGCAAAAGCAACGGGCGGGGAGGGATAGAGTGGAAGACTAAAAGCAACACAGAGACTGGGGTGGAAAGCAACATCAAGGGCGTTTAAGAGGGGGGGGGCACATAGCTGCCAAGTTTCCCATATCCATGCTTGATGTTCTGCTTCAGTCGAGGTTTTCCCCTATGCATCTTGGGACTTGTAGTCCTATTTTATAATAGAATAAAGAAGAATACAAGTCCCAAAATTTAAGGATATAACCTGGACTGTGGCAGCACATTGTGCATGGACCTGGGAAACATGGCATGACAAGAAGCTATGGTGAGAAGCACACGAGTGAGGGCAAGAGGTAGGAGGGCGGGGCGAAGCAATCTGGTAACGGAGAACAAGGGGCGCAGTGGAGATATATACACAGGGGAGGTGACACTAGTGGAGTGCTTACTACCAAAGAAACAAGAGCGCAAACAAAACAAACATCTATTTCTTTACTTTTGCTATAATTGCGGCACCCGCGCTTTACTTTTAAAGTAGGAAAAGGTAAAGCGCCGGTGCCGCGATTGCAGCAAAAGTAAAGAAATAGATGTTTTTTTCTATTTCTTTACTTTTGCTATAAATCGCGGCACCCGCGCTTTACTTTTAAAGTAGGAAAAGGTAAAGCGCCGGTGCCGTGATTATACCAAAAGTAAACAAATAGCTTTTTTTTTTTTTTAAAGTCTTTAGTTTTGCAGCAATCGCGTCGCGCACATGAGGCTGACGAGGGAGTGGGAGAAGGGAGGGGGTAGGGGAGGGGATTAACGAAAGCTGAAAGTGATTAAAGACATCGCGTAGCAAGACAGGCAGATGCCAGCTGTGCACATCACGCGCGCTTGTGCGCGTAACAGACAGCTGGTTGCATGCAAAAGCCTGTGGTGGGTAGCACTTAGAAACCCGCTTACTAAATGTCTCGCCAGTGCAACGCATGCGCTGGCTCAGGCGAGACCTAAAAAGGAGGTGCAGTCCACATACAGAAAACAAGGGAAGAACCGAGGTCCCGCACTGACACCAATAAGGGTTCAATGCTTCGGTTACGACGAAAGCCAATCTGGAAATCACCAAGTAAATTCTTGGATTCCAGAAAGGTGGGTCATTAGTGAAGCACAGCACTTTATAGGATTTTAGTGACACTAAGTAAGAGTGACAGGAACAGTCCGATGGTTTGACCTAACATGCACTAAAGCGTTGTCCAACTTGCACTCAGCATTATGCACAGTTCCAAGAGATAACTTGCTGGTTCGAAGTTTATGGGCCACATATAAGGAGGCGAGATGCACCAGGATAAAGATAATAAAGGAAGTCTGGGTGAACTTGCGATTAGCATCCACAAATAAAGATAGCACTGGGCTCTGGGAGGTAGTGAATGCTCCATTTTTAGGTCTAGCCTGAGCAGCAGTGCGCTGCTCTGCGAGGCATGCTGTACTAGAGTATGGACTTGACGCTCCGCCCATATTTTTCATTTGGCTTGTGTCATCGTCATTTGCAAATGCTGCCTTCAGATTCGATAATAGGCGTGTTAGTCCCTCCTTAGTACCGCCTTGTCTTCATCTTTAACCTCCCATGATTACTGGTCCTTGTAAATCTGTTGTTACAAGATAAGTCTTATTTAGTCTGTAAGCACTATTTTCTTTAATGAGTTTCTCCTACTGCAGGCAGGACATGCTTTCCTGCATCATGAAGCGCCATTCCCGCTTTCACTTTCAAGCAGCCCAGGACAATGGCGGACACTTCTTTGAAATTAAATGGGTCTCGCCTTTACAAGAGTTTGAGCTATTGGCATTGTAAATGACAATGCCTCTTATTTATGTTTTGGGTTTTTAAAACATAAATAAAAGGCATTGTCATCTACAATGCTAATAGCTTAAACTCTCGCAAATGCAAGACCTATTGCATTGCAAATGCTTGTTAAAGAAAGTAAACGATCCAACATTAGATGTGCACATATAAGGGGGATGGGTGGCTCGGGGATGGGTGGCTCATTTTGAGAAAATTATCAGCCCACCCCTGGGTCCGCTAAGCAGACACAGAGCATCCTCTGGAGGATGGATTTTCCCATCTAGTGTTTGAGGTGCCGGACGTAAAGAGAGAACTGGCTCAGTGTAGTACTCTGAAGACTCCGGGCCACGATGGGGTACCTGTTGACAAAATTCTGGAGCATCAGAATTTATGGCACCGTTATTGATGAGCGTTTTTAATACAATAGCAAAGACTGGTCCACCAACAATCTATAATTGTATCCGTACACAAGAAAGGGGATAAGTAGACTCCTTAAAATTATAGAGCCATCTCACTGATCGATAGCACAGATAAACTTATGGGGCGCTTGCTTTTGCACAGATTGGAGGAGTGGGCAGTGGAAAAGAACATTTTAGTGAAAACTCAGTAAGGTTTGAGAAAGGGAAAAGAGACCATCAACCAGTGCCTTAATTTGAGCACGGTGATGGTTAAACATAGAGTGGCCAAGAAAGTCTACTTTTTTATGGCTTTCATGGATCTAGCAGCCGCATTCGATCGCATTTGCAATATATTAAGCGTTCCCTGGTGGAGATGGTACTTTTAGAATTATTTAAGTCTACTTCCGCAGGTTTGTTTATTACAAAGGCGGGGCTAAAGAGATTTTCTTAGCAAGGGTCGCTGCAAATCGATGGGAGACAAACAGGAATAAAGTCGCTGTCAGTCTGTATTAAACGCCTCCCCCCTGTAAACAAGGTGCTCAGTCTTACTTAGTTTCTGTCTAAAATTTGCACAATCATTTTTTTTTTTACAAGATTCCGCCTAAATTATATTTCAATGATGCTTGGCTTTCCTGCAAATTCTCATTCACTGAGTGATCTTAGCTTATGCAGCGTCGCATCAATAGAGTCAGATTGACACTATTTTTCTGTACATTTCACTCCACACAAAGGAAGAGATTCATTGTCCCGCTCTTGTGCAGATATCATTTTAGACAGTGTCGCTCAGCACTACTTTTTTTTCAACACCTTATTCGCCCATTGGCGGGTCATACCTAGTGTCAGACCTCTGGGCTTGCTTGAAGGGCAGGTGATCTCATTAGTTGTGAGACAAAAGTTGATGAGTTGGTAGGTCGACCCATTATAACTATGTCTGCTGATAGACTGTATAAATAGGACGCTACCTTTTTAGCTGCCGCATTTTAAATTTATTATGTCACGTGTTTGTGATTCTTCTGGAAGTGATTTGATGATAGCCCCGGCATGCTGGGGGTGGCACTGTTTTATTATCAATGCAATTTTATCCATGTTTTGCCTTGATGAAATATCGGTTTAATCCTTTTTAAAGTAAAAGAACGTGAAGTTATACATTTTCTGCCATTAAATTTTAATATATGAATTTTTAGTATTGGTTTCTGTACGGATCGTGAATTTTTCACTTATTTATCATGCTTGTTTTCTAAACGTTTGTACTTTTTATGCTACAGAAACAAAGCGAAATAAAGATCTTTGACTGAGTGACAGGAACAAAATTGGATGGGATTTCCAGATCCCGGTTTGATATTTTAAAGCCAGGGCTGACACGGCCTTGTTTTAGTTTGATGAGAACTGAACTAGGCATTGAAGCAAGATTGACAGTTTGAAGCAGAGCCTCGTCAGTGCCTGGGGTTTCAAGATGGATTATCTGAAGTGGAAAAAGATCAATGGGAGAACCAGACTTACATTTCCTGATCAGCGAGGTCACACCATCCCATGTGAAATTACAACAAGCATTGGCATAGCCAATAGGTCTCGCTTTTGGGACATTATATGGGTTTAGCCATACAACAGTTGATGTTGCACCAAGGATATTGTGCAGCAGAATTAAATACTTATAAGGTCCCAAAAGCGAGACCTATTGGCTATACCAAGGCTTGTTTAAATCTTGCTTCACCGCCTTTTCATGAACTGGATTCTCACCTAGCAGCATGGGCGTCTTTGTTCATTTATTCCACCTCACTGAATGTCCTGCCCTAGACCGAGGCAGGAGGAGGCCACCGCATGCAGTAAGAGCACAGACTGGCAGATTGTCATTCTGTATGTGGCAATTAGCCGCAGACAGAATGACAATGGACGGGTTGGGGCTGCTCTTGTGCTCAGAGGAGGAGCGCAAGGCGGCCCCATCAGGGAATTGAGGCTACATGCAGGAGAACAGTGACGTTCCCCAATGCCCAAAATTACAGACAAAAGGCATCCGTGAAAGGGAACTTGAGATCCAAATTACGGACGGTCCGTGAAATTTACGGACAGTTTGTCACCCTACTTGGAGAAAAATGCGTTCAAAGCCTCGCGGAAGAAAAACGAAATTTATGGCGCGCAGTGAATCAAAAAGAAGAGTATATGAAGAAAGACGTGGATTGGACTGGACGGCGAATGAAAACTTTTAAGCCTCCTAACAGAAATGTCAACAGTTCAAAAACGGGCAGACAAAAGCTTAAAAAAAGTCCCACTGTGCGGATTAAAATAGTAGTACATGAGGAACACACAGGAAATACTATGCTACAGCCAATAGAGACGGAAGAAAAGTAAGTGACATTTACATGAACCATTGGAAAGCAAGGGCGGAATGTAAGCCCCCTTTTAAATATTTATTTTAAATTCAATAGATTTCACAAACACAGCGCAAGCGCTGTGCAGACGAAACCTAAAAAAACGGTGCCACTGCCTGGTCGCTAGGGCTGGGGACGAAGCAAGCACTTATAAGGCTGGAACAGAATAAATCGCATGAATGTGGCGTAACGGTCAGAGCTGTCAACTTTGGAACTAGGGAGCCAGGCTTGAGTCTCGGTGTCAGCTCGCCATCCTGTGATTCTGGGTAATCCCTTTTATCTCTCTATGCCTACCGAAAATGAATGTGTCCTTGTGTAATGTAACTGGGGCTGATGTAAAGTGCTCCAATACTTTCGGATCCAATTCACACTATATAAAACTCTCCCCAAAAAATAGATAGAGCATCTTGAAAGGGCCGGTAAACCCAAGCACAATCAAACAATTATAAAAGGAATAATTCCTTTGATGGGCTGATAAAGTAGGGAAAACTCATTAGCAAACGAACAAAAAACACAAATGAAAGGAAGAACATAACATAAAGAATGTTTTAAACATTTGCCCTCAGGATCACAGGGCTTACCAAGGTGAAACTGGGTGGTAATTGAAACACGGCCAACGTTAGATGAACCCAGTGAGGCTCAGTCAGGGCTCCTCGAGAGAGGTCTTGCATTCCAAGTGTACCCCAAAGACAATTAGTATCCCTGAGTGACCATATATATATATATGTATTTTTATGCCGGGAAGAGGCCAGAAAAAGAATGGGTATATCTGTGACATTATGCTCAGGACACCTCACTCACGTTTATGCTGATAAACCAATATGAAGCTTCTCTCAAAGACAATTTGTACTCGCGGCAACCCACAGCGAGAGAAGTCCTTTTCAACCAGATTCCTGACGTTTCAGCACGCGTGTTGAGGCGTTGTCCCCGCTGTCACAGGTGAGGCTCAACGATCCCGTCCTCTGTCGCCAGTGTTGCATCCAGCTTCAACCACAGGAGATGTAAGCCGATGTGAAGAGGCATTATTGGGAGTACAACAGCGTCCGCCTCGGTCACAGCTGTCACTTCCTCTTGCATCTCAGTCAGGCTCACGCAGGAGCCTCACAAAGAACTCACGACCACCGACACTCTATCTACATCAGAAGGTGCGAGAGCAAAGGTTGGAGCTGAAACCATCTGTCATAGGGAGGAGAAAGTGGTGATAAGGGAGAGGGGTTCCCTCGAATGGAAGATAACCAAGCCGGCACTTAGAAGGCAGTCACATAACAAGCATTGGCAGAGCCAATAGGTCTCGCCTTTGGGACCTTATAAGTATTTAGTTATGCAGCACAATATCCTTGGTGCAACAACATCAACTGTTGCATGGCTAAACACTTATAAGGTCCCAAAGGCGAGACCTATTGGCTATGCCAATGCTTGTTTTTATCATTGTTTTTAGGTATGATACACAGCAGTGCTAGGTGCTGTGCAGCATGTCTTAAAGTTACATATAAAACCACTATGGCGCGGTCATCGCTGTCCACATCATAGCTCTTTTTTTTAAACATTAATCCATGTTGTACAGCAGCTAGCGCTGATGTGCAACATTGAAAAAAACAATAGATCTTGGAGAGGCAAAACCTATTGGCTTTGCCAATAGCTCTATCATCTAGACAACAGAGGATGTGGTGTAACGGCTAGAGCAGCAGACTTTGAAGCTGGGGAACCGGGTTGGGGTTTAGGGGGGGAATCGGGTTGGGGTTTAGGTGGGAGGCTCAACATCCCGTATTCTGGGCAAATCACTTAATTTTACCGTGCCTAAAAATAAATGGGTCTTTCACTAAAGCAACTGGTGCTCATGTAAACACAGCGCTCCTATACCTTCAGGTCAAGTATACGCTATGTAAAAATTCAAAAATTAAACTCATCTAAAAATATGTACTTTCTCTGCCATTAAAAAAGAAACGTGCATGGTCTTAACCAGCAAAGTAAAGTAAACGTGCAGTTAATATTAAATTATAAAAAGGTAATCTGAGTAGTTTTATACAATAATGAAAGGAAATGACAGTGTTCATTTGTAAAAGAAACCATGCATTCTTTCCATTAACGTGCTGTTATTAAAGTGATAAAATGAGCAACTCCAGAAACAGAATGCTCTGCTCTGTTTATTCAGCAACGAAAAGGAATGCGCACATCACGGGTCAACAACATAGAGGAATCTCCACGAATGAAAACAGCCCGAAGTGAAATAGCTAACTCAGGATCCTACCTCCGAGCTTGGGACAGGTCTCCGGAGCCAGCTGGAAGTAAACAGTGATGAGCGGAAGTGGAGCTGCCTGGCCCACAGATGTGTGAGTGGAGTACAGGGTAGCTCAACTTCACTCCATACGAGTAAAATGATAAACACATTACATAAAGATTAATGCTGTACCACAAAACATGTGGCAAACTGAACAAGCATTGGCCGAGCGGCAGTAAAAGTAACGCCGCGCGGCCGTAAAAGCGAAAGTCATTGCGATCACTCTAAAAGCGAAAGGGATTGCGATGACGCGCTAAAGCGAGCTAGGGATGCGCGCGCTTGTGCGTGTGACAGTAAGCTGGTGGCCGCTTTGGTAGCACTTTTCAAAGCAGCTACTAAATGTCTCGGCCAGACCAGCGCATGCGCTGGATCAGGCGAGACCTTAAAAAGGGATTTAAACTAACGAGTACAGAATTTACTCTTGACGCATTCAACTGGAACTTCTTAAAGAATGTTTAAAACTATTAAAGCAAATCTGAATTTGCAAAATCAAGCTTAAATTTCATGTTTAACATTTAAATAAAATTTTAAAAAATACTACGAAGTACTTCAACGTAGCCACATCGCTGTCTCAAGGCATTTGTTGTGGCTCTAGCCGAGTTCCATTTATTATCGCAAAAAAAGTGCCTTTTAAATTAAAATCTACAAAGAGAGCCCGTAAAAGTCAACTCTGTCACTCCATTCTGTTAGCAGCCATAACGTGCACACTATTTTTCGGGTTTCTTGGGTAACACTGGTTTCCCTAGTTTAGCTTCCTAAACCAGGGTATATGTATCTGTGCCTTATTGATGGGAAAGGAACCTGTTAAAAGCCAGACAACATAATTTCACTCTCCCTTAGCTTTGATAAACTGCTTCTCCTTTACTTACATAAAAGTAGCATTTTGCTAAACAGATTTTGCATTTCATTAATTTTCTTGTGAAAAAGAGCTTGCCTTACTACGTTTACACTGCGAGTGACAACTCTAATGAAGGTTCGAAATGAGGGGAAAGCTATGGAAAAGGCAGGTCCGTGTTTTTCAAAACCAGCAGGGCGAGGGGGCATCGCCTATGGCTCATGTGCACTAGTGAATGAGGCTTACCAGTACCTTCAGTCGTTAAAGCTTCAGAGGGCATAAAAGGAAGAAAGGCCCTCTGCGCCATGCTACGGGCTACTATTTGACTGTGTGACAGATAATTAAAGACGAATTGGTAGGGAACCCACCTCTCTACTATTTTGGGGGCAGAGGGGATTCTGGGACTCTCAAATGGACACAAGTGTGTTCCATTCTAGCGAGTGATGTCTCCTGCTACATGGAAGCAGTAACGATTTGAAGGGCTCTTAGTGAACACAGTAAAGGGCGCCATGCTAGTGGCGTAACGAAACGTGAGGAGTGAAGTCTGCCAAGTCCATAAAATGGTCACTCAAGCCATGACAGACTGAGTGCAAGGTGGCTCATAACGCATGACTAGGAGACGGAAGGCCCCCTGCACGGGTAATGCAACGTGCACAGTTTGCAAACATTTAAAATACATTTTCTTTTTTGGAAGTTAAACACTTTTCAGACTTGTTCCACTATTCACTGATGTTCATAGGCAATCTCAAAGATCCAGGGGAAAAAGAACACGCGGGGAGAATCTACTGTCATTTCCTGTGAGGTCCAAAAGACTGGCACGCGCACGCCCACAAGCCACACAGCTCCATGGACATTTTATCAAAAACGTTTCACATCAGGCTAGGCACATATGCCATCCGTTGGCATGCCAATTTTCCCTGGGAAATTTCATTTCCTCAAAACATGTCGTGACTAACTGCATAACGATGCTCTCTCTAATTTACAGGCAGCCTCACTTTAAACATTGCTAACATCAAGAATTTCACCTCTCAAAGACACTCAAATCAAATCAACTTTATTCGGTTATTATAACAAGATAACCATAAAAGTACAAAAAAGTACAAAAAAGCCAAAAGGAGAAATGTCCACATAAGTTCAGATCACGATTGTTTTTCGTAATTTAAAAGCATTTTTTTTAAATGAGGAAATAAATACAACAGTTAAAATACTATCCAATTTCTGTACGGCTAAAAAGGCAGGGTGACAACGATTGATTTCCATGATCTTTAGCAAAGGAACAACATACATTCGTCTAGGTCTAATATAAAATCTACAAAAAAAAAGTATATGCATATCATTTTGAACTGATAAATCATCACAAGGACATTTAGTCAAAGTTTTTGACCAGTCGTTCATAGCTGGAAAGTGATCTAAATAATAAGTTAAATCTAAAAACGTGTTAACAAAAACCTTTCATGATCACTCATTAATAACTTCAAATACGGCTGTAAGTACTTGCAAAAAACGATTTGCTCATGAGCTGCCACCGTAGTTTTCTTAATTTCATTTCTGGTTCTATTCTCATGTAAGTAGGTCATACATTTTTCTTTTAAACATTTTCTAGAGATATTGCATAGGGAGGATGGTTCTAGATAATAATTCCCCATGCCTAGTAGCGTGAGAAAATTCTTAATGTAATTCAACCATCTAATCTTTCCACACTTCTCTAATCCCATCGCATTTTCCATAATCAAGCGGTTCAATCCAGACTCATCCACAGTCCATATTCTATGCCAAAGTAGAACTGGGGCTGTTTTTATTGTGTCTTCCAAATATGGCTCCCCGAGTTCCACATGGCAGGCATATGTCGAGACACTTTGTGGAACAGCTAAGAGATATTTCATGAAATTATTTTCGACCACTTGCAGAGCACTTACATTAGCGTGGCCCCACAAGCCTGCCCCATATGTAACAATAGCTACACAGGGCGCTTTATATACAGTCAGCATATCTTTAATTGGTTTCCTCCCTATTTTACGGCTAAAGTTTTTCAATGCCATGATAGATTTACAGTACAAAAGTTTCCTAGTCTTAATTGTGGTGTTCCATAGACCTGTACTATCAATTAAAACCCCTAGATAGGGAAACATTAAGGTAGCCTCTACTGGGGTAGAGCCAATATAAATTACTTTTCTCTTTCTATGTGCACCCGACCCACAGTGCATGGTAAATGTCTTGGTGCAATTTATTCTCAAATCAAGCCGTTTCATAAAGTCAGAGAAGGAGGTAACTAGCCTCTGCATGGCCTGCGGTGTTCTGGCCATCAGGACCGCGTCATCTGCATACAGCAAGGTTGGGATTGGTCTTTCTCCCACCATCGGCATGTCCCTACACTCAGCCAGCAAAGTTTTTTCCACATTGTTAATATAGAGTGTAAAAAGGAACGGTGCCAGGACGCAGCCTTGGCGTACACCCCTTTTAATTTTAAAAGATTTGGTACATTCACCACTTTTTCCATATCTGACTTTGGCCGAAGCTCCTGTTCTCTGAGAAAATTAATAACTAGTTGGTCTACTCCCATGTTTTCCATAACTAGCCAAAGTTTACTATGTACTACAGAGTCTAATGCAGAGGTAAGATCAACAAAAGTTAAAAACATGCGGCCTTCCTTGGCTTTAGTATATTTTTCAATTAAAATGTGCAGGTTCAAACATTGTTCAATTGTTCCAAGCCCTTTCCTAAAGCCATACTGCAAGTCACTTAAAATTTTAGTTTCTTCTGCCCATACTTGAAGTCTATTTAGAATTACTCTTCCAAGGATTTTGACAGTGGAGTCCAGGAGTGATATTGGGCGGTAGCACTGACAATTTTCTCGATCGCCCTTTTTAAAAATAGGGACTATCAAGGATTCACACCACGAAGGGAGGAGACCTTTGTGTAGAGTGGCATTAAAAAGGCATGTAAGAATAGGAGCCCACAATTCCCTGTTATTTTTAAATAAATCAACCGGAACCCCATCGGGGCCAGGTGCTTTCCCTCCCAAGCAAGCATCAATACATTTGTGCACTTCTACTACTGTAAGTTCGGGGGCAAAAGTGCTACTAGGGTAAATACATGCTCCGGTTTGGATACTCATTTACACATTCCCTCTTATCTTGTTCACTGGAATACAATTTCGCAAAGTATTCAACCCACTCACTCTCTGTTATTGCCACATCTAGTGGGTCTATATTACTATGGTTTTAAAAAGGGGAATTGACAACTTTCCAAAATAATGCAAAATCTTTGCTCAGTGAAGCTTCACATAAAGCATCCCATGCTTCTTTCTTTAGAGCATTTTTTCTAGTTTTAAGGGTTTGCTTGTAAACATTCCTGCAATTTCTGATTAAGTCAATGTCTTTCACCGAGGCATGTAGGGCTTGCTTTAGACTTGAGCATGCCTTTGTACACTCAGAGTCAAACCACCCCCTCTGCCTCTTATTTCCACCTTTAGTATCAACCCATAGTAACTTTCTAGTTTGGGCAATAATCATCAGAAAATTATCAATCATATCACAATCATCAACATTCTCATCTGTACATGCATAGAATTGGGGCAACATACTTCTTATTAATTTTTCCTGAAAGTCATCTGGGGTAATTTTTGTCCACTTTAAAGCGTATCCATTTTTGCGGGCCATAATAATATTATCTACTAACACTTTTTATTTGGCCCTACCACGAAATTCATTAGATCTCATTCTCATAGTAAAAGTGAGAGGAAAATGGTCGCTTAGTGGACAATCAAGAATACTATAATCATGTATCATACCCCCGTGACTAGTAGTCATTATGACATAATCAATAGTTGCATTTGCCCCTCTGCCATTAAATGTTGGAAGAAAGGGGACTTCTGGACTAATCAATCTATTAACAAAGTCCATATCATTATCAAATATAAGTTCGTTTAAATGGTCCCCCCATTTAGAATGTTCAAAGTGACTAATACTAATATCTTTATCTAATTTTACCCCACATGTCCCACTCTCTACGTTCCTACATATTGGGCAATGAAAGTCTCCAGCCCATATAATACAAGTCTCCTTGGACCTCCCCCCTATGGCAGATTTAATATTACTTCCTAATATTCTAGAGACGTCATCTACGTCCTCTCCTTGGATGTTATTGTAAAAATTAACCAAAACTAAAATCATCCCTTTATTAATTGTGATCCTAATAATATGATAATACGTATTGTTAAAAACTAGTTCAATTTTGGTGCTTACTAACAAATTTGAAACGCAAGTACACAGACCTCCTTTAGCCCTGCCATAAGGTGAGCTAACTGCCGGGGAAAAATAGGTTTTAAATCCATTAATGTGTACTGGTTCAATTGTCCAGGTTTCCTGGAGACTTAAAATATCGTGGTTAGTTAACAACTTTTCCCAATTTTCATTGCCCAATTTGGATCTTAACCCTGCAATGTTCCAACTCAGAAATAACCATACCTCCCCATTTGTCTGACCGACCGCTAAATCAGTATTACTATTTGAATATGTTATATCCCCTTGAGGTACATCAATTTGTGGGCTATATTGACACATAGGGCCTTGCATCTTGCTAGTAGCAGCCACCATGTCTGTCTATATATCTATGGTGGTGTTTTCCACCCCTCGATCCTCAGTCTCCGGCCACCCACTGAGGATTAAATCAATAGGCCTATCTTTTTGAAGTCAGTCAATATCTTCTAGCCCTTGCAAGATATGAAATCTATTTACTAGTGGAACATCACAATTGGGAATAAGATTATCTCTATATCTAGGCCTATACTCCCCTTGGTACCATGTATTAGTTCTCCTTGAGTTCATTAATGGGTAAAAATAAGTCAAATCTACAGTTTGAATTCTGCCACTACCGTAATTAGGTTCCCAGTGACATATGAAACTTACCGCTCTTCTATCTCTGAGATTGACAATTATGCAATCTCCAGGTAAGACTTTTTGCCTGTGACCAATCCACTGTACTCTCCTAACATTTAGAATCTCAACTTGTGTTTGTCCAGGTAAGGGTCTGTTATGATTCAGCCAGTATATTACCTTATTCTTAAGTTCTTGATAGTTTTCTCCCTTTCCATTACTCAGCTCTGGGACCCCTGCCAACACCACTGTATAAGGGATTGACTGGGGGGGGAGATTAATATGTATATGTTTGGCCTTATCATAGGTATTTATAACCTTATCTCGATTAATTGCAATCAAGTCTGTCGTACCTTCCTTCCCTATGGGTCCCCTACCTGTCTCCCTCTCTGCTCCTTCTTGTCCAGAGTCCCTATGGGTTGACAATTTAGTCCCTATGGGTGTGGTATGAAGTACACGGCCCTTGTCACAGTTTACCACTGGTATTGTAGTTTCGGCTGGCTTTGAGACATCACTAACAGCATTATCAGATATTCTAGAATTAGAAGTAGCTATAGGCTTAATAAATATACTCAGATACTTCAGTGTGTCAGAGTTAACAACTCCCTGCTTTTCTAGACCCTCTACTTTTTCTACAAGTACTTTTAGTCTTCCTACTACTGGCAAAATAAGTGATTTCATTAACTGCTCAATTTTAGTCATAAGATCCACCAAATCTAGCAATGGTGTTCCTTGTTGCGCAGAGTACCTGTCTTCATTACTATGCGTTTCTATGCTAAGTTGTGACTTACTTTTCTCCCCTTTTTCTTTTATAGAAATCAATACTATTTTCTTCTGTTTACCTTTTGAGTTTCCTCTATTTTTAGTTGCAATACGCAAATTCCTGTTCGATACAACTTTTGTTTTTGAGCCTTTTCCATGTGAACTTTGTGGGGAAGTCACATTATATATTTTTCCTACTGTATTAATATCATTATTTGTACAATTAGTTGGCTCCTCCAAATTGACTGACACATTGATTAAAAGGGGAGATTCCTCATTTGACCGTAAGTTGGGAGTAAGAGACAGCCTATTTTCCCGACTTCGGAACTCAGCAGGGGGTGTAGCTTGCGAAATGATAACACAATTAGAATCTTTGGCAGGAAAATCCGCATATGAGTCCATAAGAATTGATTCCTGCGAGTACGCCGTGTTCAAGGTAGTGTTCACGTGGGTTATATTATCTTGAATAAGTTGAGTTGGGAAACACATACTAGGAGGTAATGAGAGACGCCTCTCTGTGCTCACGATTGCGTTGACAACGACCCCTATAGTTTTTTGTAACATCCGGTCTATTGCAGTCAGGCTTGGTAATGGGGTTGTTGGTTGTACTTTTTTCCTTGCGGTGGAGCGAGTTGACATAGGAGTATTTTTGCCCATCCTTACGTTATCACTTATAATTAAGCTATATGATACACCGCTTTCCTAGCAAACACATTTTTCACCATCAATTGCAAGAATCAAACTTCCTGGTGAAAGATCAAGGGAGGTGGCCCAGCACAGCCGCGGCCAGCCCCGGACGGCCACATACGGTCCCGCCCTTGTCCCGGGCTTAGCCCGGCGCCGTCCGCGCGCGGTCCCGCGCCGCGGGGGCTCTCCTCCGCCTAAATGCGCCTCCGGGCGCGGAAGAGGCGTGTGCAGCTTCCTGCCGCAAAGGATGGTGGAAGGTGTAGTCCCCCCATCGCTGCGGCAGCGCCGAAATGCAAATACGACAGCGGCGGCAGGGGGAGACCAGCGGGTGATGAAGAGACACAGGTAAGGCGTCCTGGACCTGGAATCAGTAGACAGAGTCCCCCTCAACAATCAGACGTTTCCCGATGCCGAGAGCTCAATGTAATGTAGTTGGCAAAGTTTTTTTATTTGTTCGTGTCTTAAAGCCTTGATTGGCTCTCTGACACAGAGGGCCGTGCGTCTATGATGATTTAATGGGTGGTGGCGAATCGGGGATGATGCACAAAGGGCAAATACTGCGATTCGAAAATCATTTTAAATTGCATTATATTTTTGGCTTCTACTATTAAACAAGTTAATGCAATATTTTTTCACTCGGATTTAGTTTCCGCATTTCTGTCTCCTGCATCGAGTGTGTTTGTATATAAGCAGATTTCTCAGTATGTTTCAGTCAGTGCAGTATTTCGTATGCCCAACAGTGTGTGCTGCTTTCACCGCTGTCGGGAGAAAGCACATGAACAGCAGGCGACCCGATCATTAAGCTGTGTTATGGCAAACTGTACACATTTGAAGCTCCCTTCACTATACACCTCTCTTAAAAACTAAGAAAACAAGCTAAATTCATATCTGGCATGTGGGCATCTGCAGAAAATTGTCATTTGCTCGGAGTTCGTGGTTGTCCAGGCACGCATTTACTGCAAACCAGCCAGCATGTAGGCGCGGGCGCTGACAAGGACATTCTTAAATCGAATAAACATTTGAAATCTTTGCAGGTTTCTACAGCCTTGCTTTGCTGTACTGTTCGTGCCAAAACAGACGCAACAAGAACGCGCCCTTCAGCAAATACTTTTGCAGAGAATGAGCTCAGGCTAAGACCAACAAGTTTGGAAGCAGGCTACTTATGAAGCAGATGTACTCGAAAGAGCCAAGCGCTCCTGGCAAAACAATTTCATCCGGACAAAACAACGTGTAAATCTTTATTTTTTTGTAAAGTAAGTTACTCTTTATAAATACACGTTATACTTATTTTTTGATGAAATTCGTCAAAGGTACTACCTCGCGTCTATATGAAGTTTAAGACGACAGAAAGCAAACGTGTGGGTCACTTTAGTGATCTGCTAAATAAAAAATGTAATAAAAACGGTAGGCAAAATGAAACGCCATCTGTTAAATGGGTCTTGCTTCTTCCTTATTAAGGTAAAGACAGGCCTGTTCCGTTTCTCAAAACACTAATGGCAGCGGTAAAGCTAATTAGGAAACGCGAGAAATCACAAATGGCGCGCACACAGGCTCTCAGAGAAACGCTCTAGGAACCAGGCACGACGCTTCACTGAGAAGCAGGACACACGCAGCAAAGAGATTATATAGGGAGGGGTTGGAGAGAAACAGTTAAAAACAAGCATTTGCAATGCAATAGGTCTCACAACTGCGAGTTTGGGAGCTATTGGTATTGTAAATGACGATGCCTTTAATGTATTCACAAGCAGCAGGCATCAGACATCCACAAGCATCAGGCATCAGACATCAGTCATGAGACATCAGGCATCAGGCATCCACAAGCATCAGACATCAGTCATCAGGAATCAGACATCACACATCAGGCATAAGACATCAGACATCACACATCAGGCATAAGACATCAGGCATAAGACATCAGGCATAAGACATCAGGCATAAGACATCATCAGGCATAAGACATCCACAAGCATCAGACATCTACAAGCATCAGACATCTACAAGCATCAGACATCTACAAGCATCAGACATCTACAAGCATCAGTCATCAGGAATCAGACATCACACATCAGGCATAAGACATCAGACATCACACATCAGGCATAAGACATCAGGCATAAGACATCAGGCATAAGACATCAGGCATAAGACATCAGGCATAAGACATCAGGCATAAGACATCAGGCATAAGACATCATCAGGCATCAGACATCCACAAGCATCAGACATCTACAAGCATCAGACATCTACAAGCATCAGACATCAGGCATCAGACATCCACAAGCATCAGACATCAGGCATCCGACATCAGGCATCCGACATCAGGCATCCGACATCAGGCATCCGACATCAGGCATCCACAAGCATCAGACATCAGGCATCAGACATCCACAAGCATCAGGCAACAGACATCCACAAGCATCAGGCATCAGACGTCCACAAGCATCAGGCATCAGACGTCCACAAGCATCAGGCATCAGGCATTTGATATCCACAAGCATCAGTCATGAGACATCAGCCATGAGACATCAGGCATCAGACATCCACAAGCATCAGACATCAGACATCCACAAACATCAGACATCCACAAGCATCAGACATCAGGCATCGGACATCAGGCATCGGACATCCACCATCCACAAGCATCAGACATCCACAAGCATCAGACATCCACAAGCATCAGCACCAGACATCCACAAGCATCAGGCATCAGACATCCACAAGCATCAGACATCAGGCATCAGACATTCACAAACATCAGGCATCAGACATCAGGCATCAGGCATCAGACATCCACAAGCATCAGACAGGCATCAGACATCCACAAGCATCAGACATCATGCATCAGACATCCACAAGCATCAGAAATCAGACAGCCACAAGCATCAGACATCCGGAATCAAACATCCACAAGCATCAGACATCAGGCAACACACACCCACAAGCATCAGGCATCAGACATCAAGCATCGGGTATCAGACTTCCACAAGCATCAGGTATCAGACATCATGCATCCGACATCCACAAGCATCAGACATCCACAAGCATCAGGCATCCACAAGCATCAGACATCAGGAATCAAACATCCACAAGCATCAAGCATCAGACATCAGGCATCAGACATCCACAAGCATCAGACATCAGGAATCAAACATCCACAAGCATCAGACATCCACAAGCATCAGGCATCAGGTATCCACAAGCATCAGACATCAGTCATCAGGAATCAGACATCACACATCAGGCATAAGACATCAGGCATAAGACATCAGGCATAAGACATCATCAGGCATAAGACATCCACAAGCATCAGACATCTACAAGCATCAGACATCAGGCATCAGACATCCACAAGCATCAGGCATCATGCATGAGACATCCACAAGCATCAGACATCAGGCATCCAACATCAGGCATCCGACATCAGGCATCCACAAGCATCAGACATCAGGCATCAAACATCAGGCATCAAACATCCACAAGCATCAGGCAACAGACATCCACAAGCATCAGACATCAGGCATCAGACATCCACAAGCATCAGGCATCAGGCATTTGATATCCATAAGCATCAGTCATGAGACATCAGCCATGAGACATCAGGCATCCGACATCCACAAGCATCAGACATCAGACATCCACAAGCATCAGACATCAGGCATCGGACATCAGGCATCGGACATCAGGCCTCGGACATCCACCATCCACAAGCGTCAGACATCCACAAGCATCAGACATCCACAAGCATCAGACATCCACAAGCATCAGACATCCACAAGCATCAGACATCAGGCATCAGCACCAGACATCCACAAGCATCAGACATCAGGCATCAGACATCCACAAGCATCAGACATCAGGCACCAGACATTCACAAACATCAGGCATCAGACATCCACAAGCATCAGACAGGCATCAGACATCCACAAGCATCAGACATCATGCATCAGACATCCACAAGCATCAGAAATCAGACAGCCACAAGCATCAGACATCCACAAGCATCAGACATCAGGAATCAAACATCCACAAGCATCAGACATCCACAAGCATCAGACATCAGGCAACACACACCCACAAGCATCAGGCATCAGGCATCAAGCATCGGGTATCAGACTTCCACAAGCATCAGGTATCAGACATCATGCATCCGACATCCACAAGCATCAGACATCCACAAGCATCAGGCATCCACAAGCATCAGACATCAGGAATCAAACATCCACAAGCATCAAGCATCAGACATCAGGCATCAGACATCCACAAGCATCAGACATCAGGAATCAAACATCCACAAGCATCAGACATCCACAAGCATCAGACATCAGGCAACACACACCCACAAGCATCAGGCATCAGACATCAAGCATCTGGTATCAGACTTCCACAAGCATCAGGTATCAGACATCATGCATCAGACATCCACAAGCATCAGACATCCACAAGCATCAGGCATCCACAAGCATCAGGCATCAGGAATCAAACATCCACAAGCATCAAGCATCAGACATCAGGCATCAGACATCCACAAGCATCAGACATCAGGCAACACACATCCACAAGTATCAGGCATCAGACATCCACAAGCATCAAGCATCAGACATCAGGCATCAGAGATCCACAGGCATCAGACATCAGACATCCACAAGCATCAGGCATCCACAAGCATCAGGCATCCACAAGCATCAGGCATCCACAAGCATCAGGCATCAGACATCCGGCATCAGACATCCACAAGCATCAAGCATCAGACATCAGGCATCAGACATCCACAAGCATCAGACATCCACAAGCATCAGGCATCCACAAGCATCAGACATCAGGAATCAAACATCCACAAGCATCAAGCATAAGACATCAGGCATCAGACATTCACAAACATCAGGCATCAGACATCAGACATCAGGTGTCAGACATCATGCATCAGACATCCACAAGCATCAGACATCAGACAGCCACAAGCATCAGACATCCACAATCAAACACCCACAAGCATCAGGCATCAGACATCCGGCATCAGACATTCACAAACATCAGACATCCGGCATCAGACATTCACAAACATCAGACATCATGCATCAGACATCCACAAGCATCAGACATCATGCATCAGACATCCACAAGCATCAGACATCCACAAGCATCAGACATCAGGAATCAAACATCCACAAGCATCAGACATCCACAAGCATCAAGCATCAGACATCAGGCATCAGACATCCACAAGCATCAGACATCAGGAATCAGACATCAGGAATCAGACATCAGGTATCAGACATCAGGTATCAGACATCAGGTATCAGACATCAGGTATCAGACATCAGGTATCAGACATCAGGTATCAGACATCAGGTATCAGACATCAGGCATCCACAAGCATCAGGCATAAGACATCCACAAGCATCAGGCATCAGGCATCCGCAAGAATCAGGCATCAGACATCAGACAGTGTGCTCAGTTGTTTTATGTCCGCTGGAATAATAGCAAAGTAAACAAAGCAAAGTACTAACTTGTACAACAAAAAGTATGTGCGCTGCTATTAATATAAAGCTTAGCGTGCAGCGCAGTTATGTGCTCATGGCAACCTAAAAACAAACAAAAATGTAAAAAGACCGCGCTCTGTTGGCATTAAATAATGTTAAAGACGTACATCGTAAAGCCCTTCGCTCTGAAAATAAAGAAACCCATTTCGAACATGCAGGCTTTTGTAAGCACATGATAACGTGAATGTTTAAAAAGACGAACAAGACAAGCCCGGCGGAGCGTGGCGCGCGCGCTTGGCGGGGGAGCGCATTCCAGGCGGGTGAGCGGACCCTTTGAAGTACGATGCCAAACGGATTGCATGGCGGCACGATGCAAGTGATTGTGCGCGTGCTCGCCATGCAATCCGCTTTTGGGAGCACTTTTGGGAGCCCCTTACTAGAGTCTCGCTGTGCGATCGCTTACGCGATAGCCAGGCGAGACCTAATGAGGGGAAAGTGTTAAAAAATGACAGTCCATGCTGTACTTGCCAGTGACTGAAGTGTCCCATTTTCTTTAACGGTGCGCCTCTTCTATGCACTCTGGATACAGTTTTTGCTTGGTTTAAATTACTGGAAGTTTATAAGCATTCATAAAATGGCTGCATTGTTCAGTCAGAAGAAACGTGATATTAGGTTGAGCTGCAATTGTTAAGAACATTAACACACAAGCATGGTCCGCTTTCACTTTCGTCCGTTGTGAAAGCTTTCTTGTCTTTATGGGGCCATGTGTTTAAACACATGGCCCCATAAAGATAAGAAAGCTTTCACGACGCACGGAAGGCAGAAGAGCCCGTCCAAATGGGACGGCTCAAAAAGCCAAACAAAAACGTCATGAACAGCTCTTTTCCAATGGCTGGCCACCGTTTAGCATAAACGGTGAAGCCAGCCAATGGAAAGGAGGGGTGGGGCTTAATGCCCTTACAGAAAATAACCAAAGTCATTAAATCTCGCCAGCGAGACTGCGCATATGCGCAGCCAACGCCAGACGAGACCTAATAAACTGCTGCTTCTGGACAGCCAGTAATGCTGGGGATGGGAGGCAGGCGGCGTCTCGCACAGGCCGGTAAATCGGAACAAACTCAGTCAACTGTGAGCGGAACGGGGCCTCTCACGGGGTAAACTGGTCAAGCAACAAAACAAGAATTTACAATACAATAAGTCTCGCAACTGCGAATGTTGGAGCTATTGGCATTGTAAATGGCAATGCCTTTTAAAAAATTAAAAGCCATTGTTATTTAAAATACCAAAGCAACACCTATTGCATTGCATAGCGCGTGTCCGTTACTGAACATATCTTGTAAGTAGGGATGGTGCTGTGCAGGTGAGAGCTGCAGGGTACGTAGTTTCAACGCAACAGGGTTAAATACCACCACTGGTGCGGAGTGGGGGGTAGGGTGACAACGTGCAAAGAATTATGTAACTTGGTCGGGGAAGGTGGTAGCCAAGGTAATGTAACATAACATAACGCAGCTCAATAATCTATGAAGCATCCGCCCACCCCGTGATATCTCCTGGGCCTGTTACTGTTTACTACTCACTCGTACATTGTTAATCTACTCCATGGCTATACTTCTATCTACCTTGGGAGGATGAGAGGCTGAGTTGACCCGCCAAGACTTGCACCCGGAGTGAGGACAAACATTCCTCTAGTAGAATCTATACTGCACTAAGCCCATTGAGACCGGATTTACAGGTGAGGTGCAGGCCCCTTTGTGTCTCTCTATATATATAAACAGGATGTATACATGAAAATAAGTTACACATAAGCTGCATATAGATTTAACATTCTTCTATCCATGCTATAAACTATAAATACACACATACTCGTACACATAGCTATGTTTATCTGCATGCATTTACAGACTTCCACAAAAATCTCGACACAAATTCACTGAAAACAACTGTGGTAAGAAAAAACGACCCACGTTTATAAGTATGAAAACAACCCACCTTTACAAACCCCGAGGCCTGCTCCGATTCAGCGAACTCCCTTGCAGCTTGTTTTATAAGTTATCGCAATCTAAATGGTTGCTTATTGATACATCTCTGTGCCCGGCTGCCTGCTCCTGACAGTGCGGTTCAATAATACCTCTCGGGCGATTGACTTGACCTTACTAGGAAGCATGGATTTAGGCTGCTGTCCTCTCCGGGCCAGTTATTGCCTGCTCCAGCCGGACTTCTCAGAAGCCAATTCCCCACAGCCGCGTTTTATGGGTACTTCTGAGCTCTAGATATCCCTGCCGAGTCCCGGTGAGCTCTCTAGAGACCCCTCTCCCCCTCCAGGACCCTGGAGAGCTCTCTAGATCTCAGCTGAACATGTTGGGATTTCACGCTGGTGCACCTTGCAGAAATCACTGCATGTCCCTCTCCCAGACAGCGTAAGAGGCCAGGAGCAGCAGCAGAGAGTGAGGGAGGACCCTCTATCACCCCCACCCCACCCCGCCACCACCACCACACCTACCCCTTGTGGAGAGAAGGAAGTGGAGCAGCTGCAGACCGAGAGAAGACTCTCACACTTCCCACCCCTTGTAGAGGGAAGGGACGGGCCAGGGGCATCAGACCGAGGGAAGACCTCTACCCCCACATACCCCACCCCTTGAGAAGGGAACGGCGGGGCCAGGGGCAGCAGAGAGAGGGGTATTCCTCTACCCCCACATACCCCACCCCTTGTAGAGGGAAGGGAGGGACCAGGGGCAGCAGAGAGAGGGGAGACCCTCTACCCCCACATACCCCACCCCTTGAGATGGGAAAGAAGGGGCCGGGAGCAGCAGAGAGAGGGAAGACCATCTACTCCCACATACCCCACCCCTTGAGAAGGGAACGGAGGGGCCAGGGGCAGCAGAGAGAGGGGAGACCCTCTACCCGCACATACCCCACCCCTTGTAGAGGGAAGGGACGGGCCAGGGGCAGCAGACCGAGGGAAGACCTCTACCCCCACATACCCCACCCCTTGAGAAGGGAAAGGCGGGGCCAGGGGCAGCAGAGAGAGGGGTATTCCTCTACCCCCACATACCCCACCCCTTGAGAAGGGAAAGGAGGGGCCAGGAGCAGCAGAGAGAGGGAAGACCCTCCCTCACTCCCCACCCCTTGTAGAGGGAAGTGAGGGGCCAGAGGCAGCAGAGAGAGGGAAGACCCTCTATCTCTCCCCACCCCTTGTGGGGGGAAAGGAGGGTCCAGGAGAAGCAGAGAGGGAAGACCCTCTACCCGCACATACCCCACCCCTTGAGAAGGGAAAGGAGGGGCCAGGGGCAGCAGAGAGAGGGGAACCCTCTACCCCTACCCCCCCCCCCCCCCACATACCCCACTCCTTGAGAAGGGAAAGGAGGGGCAAGGGGCAACAGAGAGAGGGAAGACGCTCTACCCCCACATACCCCACCCCTTGTAGAGGGAAGGGAGGGGCCAGGGACAGCAGAGAGAGGGGAGACCCTCTACCCCCACACACCCCACCCCCTGAGAAGGGAAAGGAGGGGCCGGGAGCAGCAGAGAGAAGGGAGACCCTCTACCCCACATACCCCACCCCTTGTAGAGGGAAGAGAGGGGCAAGGGGCAGCAGAGAGAGAGGGGAGACCCTCTTCCTCCACATACCCCACCCCTTGAGAAGGGAAAGGAGGGGCCAGGAGCAGCAGAGAGAAGGGAGACCCTCTACCCCACATACCCCACCCCTTGTAGAGGGAAGAGAGGGGCAAGGGGCAGCAGAGAGAGAGGGGAGACCCTCTTCCTCCACATACCCCACCCCTTGAGAAGGGAAAGGAGGGGCCGGGAGCAGCAGAGAGAGGGAAGACCCTCCCTCACTCCCCACCCCTTGTAGAGGGAAGTGAGGGGCCAGAGGCAGCAGAGAGAGGGAAGACCTTCTATCTCTCCCCACCCCTTGTGGGGGGAAAGGAGGGTCCAGGAGAAGCAGAGAGGGAAGACCCTCTACCCCCACACACCCCACCCCTTGAGAAGGGAAAGGAGGGGCCAGGGGCAGCAGAGGGAGGGGACCCTCTACCCCTACACACCCCACCCCTTGAGAAGGGAAAGGAGGGGCCAGGGGCAGCAGAGGGAGGGGACCCTCTACCCCTATACACCCCACCCCTTGTAGAGGGAAGAGAGGCGCCAGGAGCAGCAGAGAGAGGGGAGGCCCCTGGAAGCTGAAGTCACGGGCTCAGGTTTCACAACAGCCGTCGGACATGAGTCAAACCTTGCACCCCGGGCAGAGTGGGGATGGGGCCTCTGGCCATCTGTTTTACTCCTGTGTGCACGGGCCAGTCTAGGTGAGTCATGCGCCCGAGGAACGAAAGTTTATTTTCATTGATCCAGAAAAAGAGAAATACACAGAAAGCCCCGCCAAAATCTGGAACCGCAGGCTGACAATCTCTGACTTCAATAGGAAGGATGAACCCATAGGAATTGGCCCATCACATCTGTTTCCTTCAAGCGCTTGTTTTGTAGGCACGGGGAGATTAAGTGAATTACCCAGAAACACTCTATGTTGATCCGATGCCGGGACTCAAACCTGGTTCCCCAATTCCATAGTGGATTACTCTGGCCCTTACGCCACACTCTCTTTCTGCCATTTTGCCACATTTAAAACTCATATAGCTCCGTATGTAGGCTCCAGTATCCCAGAACCCCTGGAGTCTCCCCAAACGTTTGCTACAGTGCTGTCTCGCTCTTGCCCCTTCCTTTAAAGGGTGGCTGAGTGCACCCTGCCCTGTTTGGGACACTTTGGCCGCTGGGGCTTTGTGGGACCCTCGCTGCTCCCAGTCGCTAGGGAGGGGGTGCCAAGGTTCCCACGGAGTGTTTGTTACTGAAGGTGCTTAGGCGAGTGTCACGATGTGTCAGCAGCGCAAGATAATAAAGATGCCACTAACCTCGAGTATCGGCCAGCGGGGACGATGGCTGGTGAAGAGCCCCCCCACCTCCCCTGAGCGCCATCTCCCACAGAGCACTATACACTACTGTGTAAGGAGCACCCCGGGGAAAATGGAAGTGGATAAAACAAAAAAGATGTTGCTGCACGGATTGTTCCTCGTCTCCCCATGTCAGATCTGGGGTCGTGGAAGTCGTCAAACACCCTCTTCATGGGAGTACTATGTATAAGAGAAGAGAGAGAGTTTTTAGAGCATGTACAGGAAAGACCAGGCATACACAGGTGACCTTAATATTTTCAAAACACCCACGGTGTGATTGGCAGCAAGAAGTACATAGTTGGCAGAGAGCACTGTTCCTAGAGAGAGCGAGAGTCTGATGCCATGGGGCTCTCGCAAATGCACCAGGACCTGAGGTGCTCCACAGAACAGTCAAACAAAATAAAAGATCTGCTAGCAGCCTGAATACAGCTTCAGACTCGGGCACTAAGCTGGTCCCAAACGAAAGAAAATTAGAAGACTCCCAAAAGCCAATAATGTAAGGTGTACCCACAGCGCTGTTTGTACTGGCCACAGCGGGGAAAACACCAGTACAGTAATAGGGGGATGCACCCAGCTGCTATTCAGAATCACAGCGTGATGGGGCGCATGACCCGATTCGGAAAACGCAAAAGAAAGCACTCCAGAATCGCTGTTCGGTCCACAGCGATGGTGCCGATACCAGGAAGCGCTGGAATCACCAGCACGGGGAAAGTACGATTCAAGTCTCGGAAGGAGGAGGCGCGATTCTGGCATCTCTCTCTCCCGGGTCGCTTCCGTAATACCCGATACATCCAGCGCAGGGAAATCAAGAGAAGAAAATATGACGGGAATGCGGCTGACGGGAGCACGCCGTGCACTGAAACTTCACCTCGGCAGCCTGTCGGGATTCAGAGGCAGCGCATTACTAATCCAGGAACGGCAACGAAGAACCCAACAAATCCGGCGGGGAATACCATCCGCCCACAAGGAAAGAACAGCACTGGCGAGATGGTCAAGCGCCTCCTCTTCTGGGAGGAGGTGCTTTATAGGGGCGGAGCACAGAGAGATGCCTGTTCCTGATGCAGCGACCCAGGGGATTCTGGGATTTGTAGTCCACTGGGAGCCTGTTACCACCACTTTGGGCTTCATGCACACAGAAGCTGGAAGCCTGGTGAGTGAGAGCATGTCTGTGTTGTATGATCGCGACAGAACCCCCTCTCGAGGACCGCCGACTCGGCGGTCGTTTTGGCTTACCCGGATGTGTTGCATGAAAGCGTTTCAACATGGCAGGGCAGTGGAGATTCTGTACTAACTCCCACGTTCTATCCTCCACCCCAAACCCTTTCCACTAGATACTATACCCGCCCCCTCACCAACAGGGAGTCTAGGAGTTCCCTTACCTCGTACTCATCTTGACTATCTACCTCCAAAGGGAGGGGGCAGTTCGGTAACCTCATGCTAGCAGGGCAGGGCTGAAGCAGGGATGTATGGAATACAGGGTGTATATGCCATTAACGGGGTAAGGACAACTTCATGGCCACGGGATTTATCACTTCCTTAATACTATAAGGGCCTATGTATCGGGGTTTCAATTTATCCACCTCCTTGAGATGAAGGTTCTTAGTGTCAAGCTGTACCTTGCCCCCCACCTGATAAACGGGTTCTGTGGCTCGTTTCTGATCAGCGAAATGTTTGTGCTGTTTGTGCCGTGGCTAGATGTTGTCTGCCATCAATCAATACTGCTCTGAGATGTGCGTGATGTTCGTGGATACTGGGAAGCCTGGAAACTATTGGCCATTCAAATGGGAGCATGTTCGGATGGTGGCCATATAGGCAAAAGAAAGGGGAAAAGCCCAACGTGGTGTGGTCCGTGTTGTTGTAGGCAAATTCTGCCATCCAAATCAGTGTGTACCAGTTTGTGTTATTTTGCAGGGTAAAACAACGTAAATACTGTTCCAGAGTTTGATTCAGGTGTTCTGTTTTACCATCTATCTGGGGATGGTAACTGGTGGAAAGCCTGGCATCCACATCCATGGTTTCACATAATGCTCTCCAGAAAAGTGAGGTGAACTGAGTCCTCCTGTCACTGATGAGAACTTTGGGTATTCCATGTGCTCTGACCACGTGTTGAAGAAAGACGAGGGCAAACTCGGAAGAGGTGGGTAGCCGTTTCAAAGGGATGAAATGTCCCTTCTTAGTCAGGTGATCTGTTACTACCAGAATGGTGGTGTAACCCTCACAGTGGGGCATCTCCATGATAAAATCCATCGACATCGACACGGTGTGCCAAGGCCGAGGAGGAATGGGTAGTGGTCGCAGCAGTCTTGCAGGTTTAGAGTGGCTGGGCTTTCCCTGCGTACACACAGAGCAATTCTTTATGTACTCCTTGGTATCGTTTCTTAGTGTAGGCCACCAAAAGGAACGTTTGATGCAAGGAACTGTCTTGTAAACCCCCATATGTCCTCCTAACATTGAGTCACGAGCCCAATCCAGTACTTATAGTTGCAAAGAGGTGTCCGGTATATACAAGGCATGAAAATGGTACAACAACTCATCCCTCTCTGTTCAGTGTTCAGGGTACTCATGGATCCAAGCCCGGACATCCATATCCGCCAGAGAGACTCGTATGTCTTCTAGGAAGTCTTGTGATGTGATTAGCGCCAGGGATTTGCACCGAAAGGCTGAGTCCGAGAGTATCAAGGGTCGTTCTGTGATATCCTGCAGTAAGCTCTCCCCAGGTTCATCTAGGCGAGATAAGGCATCCCCCTGTTTCCGTTTTGTGGTCCTGGACGGTACTTGATAACAAAATCAAAATCAGAAAAAAAGACGGTCCATCGTAAGCGACGTGGTGTAAGGGCTTTAGCGGTTTTCAGGACCAACAAGTTTCGGTGGTCTGTGTATATTTTGATAGTGTGATGTGAGGAGTGGAGGCATTATCTTTTGGGAGCACAAGCCCTTTTGATGGCCAGCAGCTCTTTGTCAGTGATGGAATAGTTTACTTCACAGGGTGTAAGTTTCCAGGAGAAGTAGGCCACAGGGTGTATCTGTACAGCTTCTGGATGCCGTTGAGACAATACTCTCCCAATGGCATACTGCGAAGCGTCCGTTTCAACGATGAAGAGGTGCTGTGAGTCAGCATGCCGCAAGATGGGGGCCCGAGTGAACATTTTTTATAGGGTTTGAAATGAGTGATCTGCTTCTTCGCCCCAAAGGAAGGGAGTGTTTTTCCGT
This sequence comes from Triturus cristatus, assembly GCF_964204655.1. Classification (NCBI taxonomy): domain Eukaryota; kingdom Metazoa; phylum Chordata; class Amphibia; order Caudata; family Salamandridae; genus Triturus; species Triturus cristatus. Next base: position 59,477,044 of record NC_140587.1, read on the forward strand.
AACAGACAAGTTATGGGGTGTATGATTTTTGAAAAATCCTTAATAAAACGCCTGTAGTAATTTGCGAACCCCAGGAAACTCTTTACTGATTTGACATGATGAGGGGCCTTCCATTGTGTTATCGTTCCACCTTGCCCGTATCCATCTGGAAAGCCTGTGCGTTGATCACATAACCTTAAGAATGTGACTTCCTGAACGTGGAACAGGCCTTCTCCAGTTTAGCAAATAGCGAGTGTTGTTGTAGCCTGTCCAAGACTGCCTTTACATGAGTCATGTGTTCCTGGGAGTTGGACGAGTAGATGAGGATACCGTCAATATAGACTACACAGAACGTTTCTAAGAACCCCCGAAGAACCTCATCCATGAAGTACTGGAAGGCAGCTGGGGCGTTACAGAGCCCGAAGGGAATCACCAGATATTCGTAAAGCCCGAACTTTGTTCGAAATGCCGTTTTCCACTCATCTCAGCTTTGAACTCGCACCAAATGATAGGCTCCTCGTAGATCGGATTTCGTAAAATAACAAGCACCCTTGAGTTGGTCCAATAACACTGGTATCAGTGGTAGCGGTTTTTGATGGTGACCCTGTTGATTGTTCTGTAGTCTATACAGGTTTGAAGTTCGTCGCAGTCTTTCTTAGGAATGAAGAAGAGAGGAAGAAGCAGGTGATGAGGAATGTCTGATGAACCCAGACGCCAAGTTTTCCTCCAAATAGTTTTTCAGGTAATGTGTCTCTGGTTCCGTGAGAGCGTAGACCCCGATACAGGGGATCACGGCTTCGGGCACTAAATCAATACGGCAGTCATACACTCAATGCGGGGGGATTTGAGTGGCCTTCTGTTTATCAAATACAGGTTGGTATTCTTTATAGACCTCCGGTAAGGTGGTGGAACAGCAATATAGGTCCTTCTCACATCCAGTAGCCAGAAGACCTGCCATTGCATCGCCTGTTCCTTCCTGACTTATCGCTTGTTCGGTGCAATGCTCTTTACAAAACTTGGAACTCGGAAATACAGTGCGGGCTGCCCATCGAACAACTGGATCATGTAGAGTAAGCCATGGCATGCCTAAGATGAGGCGGAAATGCGGGGCATTAATGAGGTCAACCTGAATATTCTCAAAGTGGTCTACACCGAACTGCATCATGAGGGAAACAGTGCGATACCTCACTGGTCCAAAAGTTAGCGCTGTCCCATCTATAGCCTACACAGTTTCTGGGTTCTTCTATTTCTCCCATAACACCCCGATGTTCTGGGCGTACTTTTGGTCTATGAAGTTCCCAGTACCTCCAGAATCTAGTAAAGCAGATATTTCCATGGGGTGTTCATTTGTAATCCAAAGAGTGACACATACGTTCAGGTGTGCCACTGTTGTCTGTATGGTGTTGGTGATGACTTTAAATATCGTTACTTGTCCAGTACCCGACCCAGTGATCTCGTCCTGACTCGGGCTCTTCAGTTTTCCGACGGCTCTGCTCAAGCCTCTTGCTGGAATACCGCTGCTTGCAGCCGTTGAAAGTTGGGTCGATCCGGGAGTTTTGTCTGGGCTCTGCACTCCCTGATGAAGTGCCCACTCTTTCCACAATATAGACAGAGCTTCATCTTCCGTCTTTTTTCCTTTCTCTTCTATCGTGAGAGGACCTCGGTGTAGGAGAGTAGGGTCTGCAATCCTATGATCACCCAGATTTTTTGCTTTTGCTTCATTGGTTTACGACTTTCCCTGGCTGTGGGCCTGCCAATCAGACCCACAGCCTAGCTGTTCTCTCTCGAAATTAACACACATGTACATTAGGTGCATCCACTAATTGGAACTGGGCCGCCTTCTCAGTCCCTGTCTCAGCATACCACAGGTATCCAGGGCATCGGTGTACCCAGGGCCTACCAGGGGCTGCAGCATGTATTATGCCACCCCTGGATGGCCGCCCAAATCTGACACAACTGGCTGCACGACAGCTGGGGCAAAGTGGTGTAATCACCCGTGCTGTAGGTGTAGTATTCCTGCACCTAACCCTAAAATGGACACATGGATTCCTATCAGTCACTCCTATGGCAGGCCTTATCAATCCTGAAGGCAGAGTGCAGGGAGTCATGTGGGACGGTGCTCTGGCGCGAGCTGAGCCCGTCGACGGCTTGCGGAACCAAGTCCTAATAGCCGTTCCATGGCGACCCGGGCCAACTACTTTAAAATGCATTATAATCCTTGCGGTTATTTGCTAACTTTGGCATCGCATCACCTACACATGTCGAGTAAGGTGTCATACGAACTGGAATACGAACCCCTCGCCAGTCCTGGCGACGGGGTTAGCATTCCCCCCTTTTAGAGGGGCACGACATGGAAGTAACCTTGAACCCCGGTTAAAGTTGACTCAAGCCTCAGCATCACAAAATGGATGCTGCCACCAGACACAAGTCTGACCTCCTGCTGCTGGGAGACCTTCCAGCGAGGGGAGCTTGGACAAAGGGTTTCCTGTCGAGGGCGGTGTTAGCACCATCCCAGACAGGGTTTGTGTATCCCAGGTAGGCAGGGCTGAAAGGAAGGTGATTGCAAGTGGCACCCCGGTGCTCACTGTGCATAGCCCGGCTCAAACCAGTTTCGGGGGCACACCAGCCCCTGAGCTGGGGCGAAGCCGGACAAAGGATAGGGGTGTCACCACCCCCCTCCTGGCTCCACCCATAGGTAGGACCTGGTCACGGGCCAGCCCCTTTTCTTAGAATAAAGGTAGAAGCGAGTCCCCTTCTCAAATTGGATAATTCTGAATCTTGAACTACTTTCCACGAAAGGAACTCTTGACTATTTCTGAAGACTCTCCCTTGTGGCTAAGGAGTAGCCACCCTGCACCAGCAGGCACCACCTAAGCGCTTGCGGTTTGCTGTAAGTCTCTCCTACGGATCAAGACTGCCCAGCTCGACGAGACCCGAGTTCCCTGCCATCTCTGACCTTTTACCTACATCATCAGCCCAGCTGAGAGTCGTAGGTGTGACGAGACCTGCGGGACCGGCCATCTTCAGAACCTGCACGACGCTTATCTAGCACGCCCACCGAGGGACCCTCGAGTGAGTGCACCTAGGGTTTGAGAAGCCCTAACCCTGAGCAGCTCCAGCACCGAAGTCTGCCTCCCCAGCATCCACGAGATCTGCGTGGAGGCCCTTCCGCTCCTTGCTGTTCACCGCGTTGTCCGACCACTTGCCGACCGGCTTGTGGCCCTCTTCACGACGCACCACGATTGTTTCATCACTAGTCTGGTTGCTCCAGACTGGCTCTTGCTACCCTTCAACAGAGGAGTACCTCGGACCCTCCTGGTCCACTCCAGACGCCATCTTGACTCCACCGCGTGGGCTTGCCACTGCCAAGATCCGCTGCCCCATTCCTGGGCCCAGCATCATCGACAGCAGACACCTTCGTGGGACAGCTCGCCCTCCATCCTGGTCGCCGCCGCGCCTCCTGGTCCGAGGACCAGCCGAGTCCGACGTCATCCATTCACCTGGTCGAGGTGACTTCAGCCGGTACCCTCCTGGTGCCCACACGATCGCTGGCTAGCGGTTGAGAACTGAGTCCCCTCTGCTTTCAGGTTTCCTTCATCCCCGATCCAGGCTTGGATCTCGCTGAACATCGTCACTGGTCGCCTGCCAGCAACTCTTCTTTCAGGCTCCTGAGACTACAACGAGGACTTCCGACATCTTGCCGAACCTCCCACAGCCGCAGCCTCTGGGCTAGGTAACTCGAGCATTTCGGTGCTCCCTCGCAGGTTCGCTTTACAAGTGTCCAGTTCCTTTTTCGTTTAGTCCCACTGATCGGATCACTCCGGAATCAGTAACTTTAGACTTTCTAACCTCTCCCCTTCCACTTGCAGTGTAATGGTTTCGTGCCCTCGGGCATCTGTGTAAATTGTGCAACCAGAAGTATTTTCCTAAGAGTTTTGTATTGTGCTTAGCTCCCTGACTCATAAAGAGCCAGGGTAATCTTGTTATAAATAAATATCCTTTATTTTCATAACAACTTGTGTGGTGTCCTTTCACTTGGTGTTCAAGGGGTATATGTGATGGTAAACAGCTGGCTTAACACGCCCTCTAGAGTTTAGCCTAAGACTGCTCGTATCCACGCTACTAGGATAGCTGGTCTATAAGGTTGACTTACAACCAATCATCAATAAGGGTCGTTTGGAATGATACACAGTGATCACTAGAATAGTGAGCACTACATATCAGGCCAACTTCTCACATTGGTGGCAGCGGTGGGATTTGAGCTTGCTGTTGTTTTACCACACACGTATCCTAAGAATATCGAAGTGAAAGATCACATAAGTACCCAGGTACATATAACTTAACTTAGAATACTCCGAGTTCTACTGAACCGGCTGTTGTAGTGTAACAGGGCTTAGCACACCCTGACTACAACTCTTAGCAAGGGATCAGTAGGTAAACACATAGTGTAGGTAGGTGCATCACTTACACCTCACTAGAAAAGCATGTCGGTCCACGGAGAGTCTGCGGAGACTCCCTTAGTGGTCAGTGACCCTCCACAGGTCGTGTCACAATATGCAGCTCTTAGCTTCAAGGAGATGAAACAACTGTGTGCCTCCAGGAAGCTAAACCAGGGTTCTAACCCTACCATCGCAATTCTGATAGGTCTCTTAGAGGCGTACGATGCTAGGAGGTCCTCTAACACAGGTCCCCCCAGTGCTGATGGGAACATGCCTCCCTTAGAGGGAACCCTCGGTGACCCAGACCTCGACCTCCACACAGAGGAGGAAGACGAGGAGGAGTTAACAGAAGACGAGGCAGACAAAGGTCCAGTGGTAGTCAGCAGGCTTACAAGGACCAACTTAAGCAGGCATGAGAATGGAACTGGGGGAGCCCCGGACCCACGCTCAAGCAGGCCTAACCTTGGGAACGGACGAGCTAGGTCTCTCTCCAGAGGCTCTGGCAGATCGGTTCATACACATGTCTCTCAGGCATCTTCTCAGAGAGGAATGACGTCCCCTCAGAGAAGGGAGCATGAAGCGAAGATGAGGGAAGTCAATCTGAGGATCGAGCGGGAAGAACTTGCCCTCGCCAAAGAAAGACTTGCCCTGGCCCGAGAGCAGAAATTAAGTGGGTTAGATCCCACTGGTGGCAGCATTCTCAATAGAGAGAAAGACAGGGGTATAGACACTAGACACCTGAGTAAAATAGTGCCCCCCTTTAAACAAGGGGACGACATCCACAAGTGGATAACTGCTTTGGAGAGGGCCTGCACTGTCCAGTGCGTCCCCCCAAGTCAGTGGGCAGCTATACTGTGGCTTTCCTTTGAAGGTAAAGGAAGGGACAAGCTCCTCACTACGAGAGCTGAGGATGCTAACAACTACCAAGTCCTGAAGAACACACTGATTGATGGGTTCGGCTTAACCACGGAGCAGTACCGGGTGCTGTTCCGGGACACCCAGAAAATTCAGTCTCAGGATTGGACTGACTTTGTCGATTGTGCCACTAAGGCTTTGGAAGGCTGGTTGCTGGGTAGCAAGGTTACTGATTACACAGGATTGTACAATCTTATCATGCGAGAACAGATTTTAAACAACTGTCAGAACCAATTGTTGCATCAGCACCTTGTCGACTCGGATCTGACCTCTCCCCAAGAATTGGGAAAGAAGGCAGACAGATGGGTCAGAACAAGGGTCAAGCAGAACCAGAACCAGGGTGGTCAGAAGAAAGCAGACCAAAAGGGTAGTAACAAGAACGAACAAAATGACCAGAAGTCTTCGACAGGTCCCCAACAAACCAAAGAGGGTGGGGGTCAGGCTTCACAGAAGAAGAAGACTCAAGAAGGCCAGTCGAAAAGGTGGTGCCAATACTGTAAAAGTAAGACTCACTGGTTTAGTGAGTGCACCAAGAAAGGAGGGCAAACTCCTGCCACTGCAGCCCCTAAGGCACCTGCACCCCCTAGTACAGTCAGCAGTGGTAGTGCGCCTCCCAAGGCATTAGTTGGGTTAACCTTGGGAACCGAGGGGAGTGACGACTTAGTCAGCACGCTCACTCAGGCCGTCCTTGTCTGTACAGGGGATATGGATATGTCCCCTGATGCCAGTCCCAATACTTTGGGCAAATACAGACAGACACCTTTGATCAATGGAAAAATGGCTCAGGCCTACAGGGACACTTGTGCCAGTGTCACCATGGTGACGCCTAACTTTGTGGACCCTGGACAGATCATGCTAGGTACCAATTACCTAGTGACCAATGCCAGCAACGTCACTACCAATCACAGTATGGCAGTTGTTGATTTCTCCTCGGGAGGGGTAAGTGGCCCGAAAAAGGTTGTGGTTAGTTCAGACCTCCCCGTAGAATGTCTGTTGGGCAATGATTTGGAAACGTCACAATGGTCAGAAGTGGAGCAGAGGACTCACATGGAAATGTTAGGCTTGCCAGCACATGTCCTTGCTGTGACCAGGTCACAGGCCAAAAGATGCCCCACTGAACAGGTACTGGATCCTGGAAGAACGGACCAGACACCTTCCAAGAAGAGGAGCAGTGGCAGTTCGGGCTGGACTGTTCCCATGAGGCACAGGGTCAAGACTGATTTGCATATGGCCATGTCTAAACTGGGGTGGCGTAGTGGGCAAAAGAACGATGGATTTAACCCAGATCTCTTGACTGGGGGAGAATGTCTGCATTGTCAGCATTCCGTCCATCATTTGTTTGTTGTAACGCTTTTCGCCCTAAGTGGGATGGGTATTCCCAGACGTGGGACCCGTGCTCACTACGCCACTGGAGTCAAGCTATCCTGGCTGATGACGGCTGATAGCCAGAAACCGGTCCTAGGATGCTTGATTCCGGTCCAGGGAAGACATGGCTTGGCAGTTCGGGCTGGACTGTTCCCATGAGGCACAGGGTCAAGACTGATTTGCATATGGCCATGTCTAAACTGGGGTGGCGTAGTGGGCAAAAGAACGATGGATTTAACCCAGATCTCTTGACTGGGGGAGAATGTCTGCATTGTCAGCATTCCGTCCATCATTTGTTTGTTGTAACGCTTTTCGCCCTAAGTGGGATGGGTATTCCCAGACGTGGGACCCGTGCTCACTACGCCACTGGAGTCAAGCTATCCTGGCTGATGACGGCTGATAGCCAGAAACCGGTCCTAGGATGCTTGATTCCGGTCCAGGGAAGACATGGCTTGGCAGTTCGGGCTGGACTGTTCCCATGAGGCACAGGGTCAAGACTGATTTGCATATGGCCATGTCTAAACTGGGGTGGCGTAGTGGGCAAAAGAACGATGGATTTAACCCAGATCTCTTGACTGGGGGAGAATGTCTGCATTGTCAGCATTCCGTCCATCATTTGTTTGTTGTAACGCTTTTCGCCCTAAGTGGGATGGGTATTCCCAGACGTGGGACCCGTGCTCACTACGCCACTGGAGTCAAGCTATCCTGGCTGATGACGGCTGATAGCCAGAAACCGGTCCTAGGATGCTTGATTCCGGTCCAGGGAAGACATGGCTTGGCAGTTCGGGCTGGACTGTTCCCATGAGGCACAGGGTCAAGACTGATTTGCATATGGCCATGTCTAAACTGGGGTGGCGTAGTGGGCAAAAGAACGATGGATTTAACCCAGATCTCTTGACTGGGGGAGAATGTCTGCATTGTCAGCATTCCGTCCATCATTTGTTTGTTGTAACGCTTTTCGCCCTAAGTGGGATGGGTATTCCCAGACGTGGGACCCGTGCTCACTACGCCACTGGAGTCAAGCTATCCTGGCTGATGACGGCTGATAGCCAGAAACCGGTCCTAGGATGCTTGATTCCGGTCCAGGGAAGACATGGCTTGGCAGTTCGGGCTGGACTGTTCCCATGAGGCACAGGGTCAAGACTGATTTGCATATGGCCATGTCTAAACTGGGGTGGCGTAGTGGGCAAAAGAACGATGGATTTAACCCAGATCTCTTGACTGGGGGAGAATGTCTGCATTGTCAGCATTCCGTCCATCATTTGTTTGTTGTAACGCCATTCCTGGGCCCAGCATCATCGACAGCAGACACCTTCGTGGGACAGCTCGCCCTCCATCCTGGTCGCCGCCGCGCCTCCTGGTCCGAGGACCAGCCGAGTCCGACGTCATCCATTCACCTGGTCGAGGTGACTTCAGCCGGTACCCTCCTGGTGCCCACACGATCGCTGGCTAGCGGTTGAGAACTGAGTCCCCTCTGCTTTCAGGTTTCCTTCATCCCCGATCCAGGCTTGGATCTCGCTGAACATCGTCACTGGTCGCCTGCCAGCAACTCTTCTTTCAGGCTCCTGAGACTACAACGAGGACTTCCGACATCTTGCCGAACCTCCCACAGCCGCAGCCTCTGGGCTAGGTAACTCGAGCATTTCGGTGCTCCCTCGCAGGTTCGCTTTACAAGTGTCCAGTTCCTTTTTCGTTTAGTCCCACTGATCGGATCACTCCGGAATCAGTAACTTTAGACTTTCTAACCTCTCCCCTTCCACTTGCAGTGTAATGGTTTCGTGCCCTCGGGCATCTGTGTAAATTGTGCAACCAGAAGTATTTTCCTAAGAGTTTTGTATTGTGCTTAGCTCCCTGACTCATAAAGAGCCAGGGTAATCTTGTTATAAATAAATATCCTTTATTTTCATAACAACTTGTGTGGTGTCCTTTCACTTGGTGTTCAAGGGGTATATGTGATGGTAAACAGCTGGCTTAACACGCCCTCTAGAGTTTAGCCTAAGACTGCTCGTATCCACGCTACTAGGATAGCTGGTCTATAAGGTTGACTTACAACCAATCATCAATAAGGGTCGTTTGGAATGATACACAGTGATCACTAGAATAGTGAGCACTACATATCAGGCCAACTTCTCACATTGGTGGCAGCGGTGGGATTTGAGCTTGCTGTTGTTTTACCACACACGTATCCTAAGAATATCGAAGTGAAAGATCACATAAGTACCCAGGTACATATAACTTAACTTAGAATACTCCGAGTTCTACTGAACCGGCTGTTGTAGTGTAACAGGGCTTAGCACACCCTGACTACAACTCTTAGCAAGGGATCAGTAGGTAAACACATAGTGTAGGTAGGTGCATCACTTACACCTCACTAGAAAAGCATGTCGGTCCACGGAGAGTCTGCGGAGACTCCCTTAGTGGTCAGTGACCCTCCACAGGTCGTGTCACAATATGCAGCTCTTAGCTTCAAGGAGATGAAACAACTGTGTGCCTCCAGGAAGCTAAACCAGGGTTCTAACCCTACCATCGCAATTCTGATAGGTCTCTTAGAGGCGTACGATGCTAGGAGGTCCTCTAACACAGGTCCCCCCAGTGCTGATGGGAACATGCCTCCCTTAGAGGGAACCCTCGGTGACCCAGACCTCGACCTCCACACAGAGGAGGAAGACGAGGAGGAGTTAACAGAAGACGAGGCAGACAAAGGTCCAGTGGTAGTCAGCAGGCTTACAAGGACCAACTTAAGCAGGCATGAGAATGGAACTGGGGGAGCCCCGGACCCACGCTCAAGCAGGCCTAACCTTGGGAACGGACGAGCTAGGTCTCTCTCCAGAGGCTCTGGCAGATCGGTTCATACACATGTCTCTCAGGCATCTTCTCAGAGAGGAATGACGTCCCCTCAGAGAAGGGAGCATGAAGCGAAGATGAGGGAAGTCAATCTGAGGATCGAGCGGGAAGAACTTGCCCTCGCCAAAGAAAGACTTGCCCTGGCCCGAGAGCAGAAATTAAGTGGGTTAGATCCCACTGGTGGCAGCATTCTCAATAGAGAGAAAGACAGGGGTATAGACACTAGACACCTGAGTAAAATAGTGCCCCCCTTTAAACAAGGGGACGACATCCACAAGTGGATAACTGCTTTGGAGAGGGCCTGCACTGTCCAGTGCGTCCCCCCAAGTCAGTGGGCAGCTATACTGTGGCTTTCCTTTGAAGGTAAAGGAAGGGACAAGCTCCTCACTACGAGAGCTGAGGATGCTAACAACTACCAAGTCCTGAAGAACACACTGATTGATGGGTTCGGCTTAACCACGGAGCAGTACCGGGTGCTGTTCCGGGACACCCAGAAAATTCAGTCTCAGGATTGGACTGACTTTGTCGATTGTGCCACTAAGGCTTTGGAAGGCTGGTTGCTGGGTAGCAAGGTTACTGATTACACAGGATTGTACAATCTTATCATGCGAGAACAGATTTTAAACAACTGTCAGAACCAATTGTTGCATCAGCACCTTGTCGACTCGGATCTGACCTCTCCCCAAGAATTGGGAAAGAAGGCAGACAGATGGGTCAGAACAAGGGTCAAGCAGAACCAGAACCAGAACCAGGGTGGTCAGAAGAAAGCAGACCAAAAGGGTAGTAACAAGAACGAACAAAATGACCAGAAGTCTTCGACAGGTCCCCAACAAACCAAAGAGGGTGGGGGTCAGGCTTCACAGAAGAAGAAGACTCAAGAAGGCCAGTCGAAAAGGTGGTGCCAATACTGTAAAAGTAAGACTCACTGGTTTAGTGAGTGCACCAAGAAAGGAGGGCAAACTCCTGCCACTGCAGCCCCTAAGGCACCTGCACCCCCTAGTACAGTCAGCAGTGGTAGTGCGCCTCCCAAGGCATTAGTTGGGTTAACCTTGGGAACCGAGGGGAGTGACGACTTAGTCAGCACGCTCACTCAGGCCGTCCTTGTCTGTACAGGGGATATGGATATGTCCCCTGATGCCAGTCCCAATACTTTGGGCAAATACAGACAGACACCTTTGATCAATGGAAAAATGGCTCAGCCTACAGGGACACTTGTGCCAGTGTCACCATGGTGACGCCTAACTTTGTGGACCCTGGACAGATCATGCTAGGTACCAATTACCTAGTGACCAATGCCAGCAACGTCACTACCAATCACAGTATGGCAGTTGTTGATTTCTCCTCGGGAGGGGTAAGTGGCCCGAAAAAGGTTGTGGTTAGTTCAGACCTCCCCGTAGAATGTCTGTTGGGCAATGATTTGGAAACGTCACAATGGTCAGAAGTGGAGCAGAGGACTCACATGGAAATGTTAGGCTTGCCAGCACATGTCCTTGCTGTGACCAGGTCACAGGCCAAAAGATGCCCCACTGAACAGGTACTGGATCCTGGAAGAACGGACCAGACACCTTCCAAGAAGAGGAGCAGTAAGGGTAAGGCTTCGCCTTCCCCCTTGCCCCAGGTCGTGGATCAAGTCTCGGAGGAGGCTGACCTTAAAGAACTGAGGGAAACTGAGCCGAAAGAGCTTGAACCTAGTCAGGTTGAGTTTCTGGGCTCAGGGGGACCCTCCAGGGAAGACCTGGGGAAGGCACAGTTAGACTGCCCCTCGCTTGAACCCCTCAGACAGCAGGCTGCTGCTGAGGCTGCAGGGAACGCCACAGGTACCCACAAAGTGTACTGGGACGATGGACTCCTGTACTCCGAGGCAAGAGACCCCAAACCTGGTGCGACCAGGAGGCTGGTCATCCCCTGGTCTCTGAGAGGTTTCCTTCTTACCTTGGCCCACGAGATTCCCCTTGCAGGTCACTTAGGCCAGAATAAGACTTGGGACAGAATTGTCCCACACTTTCACTGGCCCCACATGTCCGAAGATACGAAGGAGTTTTGCCGCTCCTGTGTCACTTGCCAAGCCAGTGGTAAGTCAGGTGGCACGACAAAGGCCCCCCTCATACCACTACCGGTGGTGGGGGTACCCTTTGAACGAGTGGGGATCGACATTGTCGGACCAATGGAACCCCAGACAGCATCAGGGCACAAGTTTATACTGGTGGTGGTGGACCACGCCACTAGGTATCCTGAAGCTATTCCACTTAGGACCACTACAGCACCTGTGGTGGCACGGGCCCTACTTGGAGTGTTCTCCAGAGTGGGCTTCCCTAAGGAGGTCGTCTCAGACAGAGGTGCAAACTTCATGTCGGGATATCTGACTGCTATGTGGAAGGAGTGTGGTGTCAACTACAAGTTCACCACACCCTATCACCCACAATGCAATGAGCTTGTTGAAAGATTCAACAGGACCCTAAAAGGGATGATTCACGGACTACCTGAAAAGCTTCGGCGGAGATGGGATGTCCTGATACCCTGCCTCTTGTTCGCCTACAGAGAGGTCCCGCAGAAGGGGGTTGGCTACAGCCCTTTTGAGCTTCTGTTCGGACATCCTGTAAGGGGACCCCTTTGTTTGGTAAAGGAAGGATGGGAGAGACCTCTCAGAAAGCCGGCATCAAACATTGTGGACTATGTGCTCGGCCTCCGCTCGCGGATGGCTGAGTACATGGAAAAGGCATCTAAAAACCTTGAGGCGAGCCAAGAATTACTGAAAGCTTGGCACGACCAAAAGGCTGTCCTGACTGTGTATCAGCCTGGACAGAAGGTGTGGGTGCTGGAGCCAGTGGCCCCAGCAGCACTCAAAGACAAATGGTCTGGGCCCCACACGATCATTGAGCAAAACGGAGAGGTCACCTACCTGGTAGACCTGGGAACTCCCCGGAGCCCCCACAGGGTGCTCCATGTAAACAGGCTCAAGGCATATGTCGACAGGGAGGGCATGGGCTTGCTCATGGCCACAGATGAGGGACAGGAGGAGGAGAGTGACCCTCTCCCGGACCTGCTCTCTGAGAACCCTGACGATGGGTCAGTAGATGGTGTTGTCTTTTGCGGCAGCCTCTCTGGACATCAACAAAAGGATTGTAAACAGGTTCTTCAATCCTTTCGACATATGTTCTCTCTGACGCCCAGTCAGACCAATTGGTGTACCCATGAGGTCGACACTGGGGACAGTCTGCCCGTAAAGAGTAAAATCTATCGGCAACCTGATCATGTCAGAGACTGCATCAAGACGGAGGTGCAGAAAATGTTGGAGCTGGGAGTCATTGAACCCTCGGACAGCCCCTGGGCTAGTCCCGTAGTTCTCGTGCCGAAACCTCACACCCAGGGCGGTAAGAAAGAGATGAGGTTTTGCGTGGACTACAGAGGTCTCAATGCAGTCACTAAGACTGACGCCCACCCGATACCAAGAGCAGACAAACTTATCGACCGGTTGGCTTCGGCCAGCTGCTTAAGTACGTTTGACCTGACAGCTGGGTATTGGCAAATCAGGTTAGCTGAGGAGGCCAAGCCCAAAAGAGCATTTTCTACCCCGGGTGGGCATTATCAGTTCGTGGTAATGCCCTTTGGTTTGAAAAATGCACCTGCCACCTTCCAAAGACTGGTGAATCGAGTTCTCACTGGGTTGGACGACTTCTGTGCGGCGTATCTGGACGATATCGCTGTCTTTAGCTCCACCTGGGAGGATCACCTGGTCCACCTGAGGAAAGTGTTAGAGGCCCTGCAAAAGGCAGGCCTCACTATCAAGGCCACTAAGTGCCAGATAGGGCAGACACAGGTTGTATACCTGGGCCACCTTGTAGGTGGAGGCCAGGTTCAGCCATTGGAGAGCAAAATACAGGCCATCTAGGACTGGGCTCCTCCAACCACCCAGACTCAGGTTCGAGCTTTCTTGGGCCTGACTGGTTATTACCGGAAATTTGTCAGAAATTATGGATCCATTGTGACCCAGCTAAACGACCTGATGAGTAAAAAGATGCCAAAAAAAGTTCAGTGGACAGCAAGCTGTCAGAAGGCATTCGATGACCTAAAGCAGGCCATGTGCACAGCACCTATCCTAAAGAGTCCCGACTACTCCAAACCATTCATTGTCCAAACAGACGCTTCGGAGCTGGGTGTGGGAGCTGTTCTATCTCAACTGAATTTTGATGGTCATGACCAGCCCATAGCTTTTATTAGCAGGAGGCTGACCCCCAGAGAGAAGAATTGGTCAGCTATTGAGAGGGAGGCCTTTGCTGTGGTTTGGGCCCTGAAGAAGTTGAGGCCATACTTGTTTGGCACTCACTTCAAGATTCAGACCGACCATAAGCCCCTCTTGTGGCTAAATCAAATGAAGGGTGAAAACCCCAAACTACTAAGGTGGTCCATTTCCCTACAGGGGATGGACTTCACAGTGGAGCATAGACCTGGCACTGATCATGGCAATGCAGATGGGCTCTCCAGGTATTTCCACTTAGAGCAAGAAGACTCACCTGGTCAAGGTTAGCTTATTGTCCCAAAGTTTGGGGGGGGGTCATGTAGGAGAGTAGGGTCTGCAATCCTATGATCACCCAGATTTTTTGCTTTTGCTTCATTGGTTTACGACTTTCCCTGGCTGTGGGCCTGCCAATCAGACCCACAGCCTAGCTGTTCTCTCTCGAAATTAACACACATGTACATTAGGTGCATCCACTAATTGGAACTGGGCCGCCTTGTCAGTCCCTGTCTCAGCATACCACAGGTATCCAGGGCATCGGTGTACCCAGGGCCTACCAGGGGCTGCAGCATGTATTATGCCACCCCTGGATGGCCGCCCAAATCTGACACAACTGGCTGCACGACAGCTGGGGCAAAGTGGTGTAATCACCCGTTGCTGTAGGTGTAGTATTCCTGCACCTAACCCTAAAATGGACACATGGATTCCTATCAGTCACTCCTATGGCAGGCCTTATCAATCCTGAAGGCAGAGTGCAGGGAGTCATGTGGGACGGTGCTCTGGCGCGAGCTGAGCCCGTCGACGGCTTGCGGAACCAAGTCCTAATAGCCGTTCCATGGCGACCCGGGCCAACTACTTTAAAATGCATTATAATCCTTGCGGTTATTTGCTAACTTTGGCATTGCATCACCTACACATGTCGAGTAAGGTGTCATACGAACCCCTCGCCAGTCCTGGCGACGGGGTTAGCATTCCCCCCTTTTAGAGGGGCACGACATGGAAGTAACCTTGAACCCCGGTTAAAGTTGACTCAAGCCTCAGCATCACAAAATGGATGCTGCCACCAGACACAAGTCTGACCTCCTGCTGCTGGGAGACCTTCCAGCGAGGGGAGCTTGGACAAAGGGTTTCCTGTCGAGGGCGGTGTTAGCACCATCCCAGACAGGGTTTGTGTATCCCAGGTAGGCAGGGCTGAAAGGAAGGTGATTGCAAGTGGCACCCCGGTGCTCACTGTGCATAGCCCGGCTCAAACCAGTTTCGGGGGCACACCAGCCCCTGAGCTGGGGCGAAGCCGGACAAAGGATAGGGGTGTCACCACCCCCCTCCTGGCTCCACCCATAGGTAGGACCTGGTCACGGGCCAGCCCCTTTTCTTAGAATAAAGGTAGGAGCGAGTCCCCTTCTCAAATTGGATAATTCTGAATCTTGAACTACTTTCCACGAAAGGAACTCTTGACTATTTCTGAAGACTCTCCCTTGTGGCTAAGGAGTAGCCACCCTGCACCAGCAGGCACCACCTAAGCGCTTGCGGTTTGCTGTAAGTCTCTCCTACGGATCAAGACTGCCCAGCTCGACGAGACCCGAGTTCCCTGCCATCTCTGACCTTTTACCTACATCATCAGCCCAGCTGAGAGTCGTAGGTGTGACGAGACCTGTGGGACCGGCCATCTTCAGAACCTGCACGACGCTTATCTAGCACGCCCACCGAGAGACCCTCGAGTGAGTGCACCTAGGGTTTGAGAAGCCCTAACCCTGAGCAGCTCCAGCACCGAAGTCTGCCTCCCCAGCATCCACGAGATCTGCGTGGGGGCCCTTCCGCTCCTTGCTGTTCACCGCGTTGTCCGACCACTTGCCGACCGGCTTGTGGCCCTCTTCACGACGCATCACGATTGTTTCATCACTAGTCTGGTTGCTCCAGACTGGCTCTTGCTCCCCTTCAACAGAGGAGTACCTCGGACCCTCCTGGTCCACTCCAGACGCCATCTTGACTCCACCGCGTGGGCTTGCCACTGCCAAGATCCGCTGCCCCATTCCTGGGCCCAGCATCATCGACAGGAGACACCTTCGTGGGACAGCTCGCCCTCCATCCTGGTCGCCGCCGCGCCTCCTGGTCCGAGGACCAGCCGAGTCCGACGTCATCCACTCACCTGGTCGAGGTGACTTCAGCCGGTACCCTCCTGGTGCCCACACGATCACTGGCTAGCGGTTGAGAACTGAGTCCCCTCTGCTTTCAGGTTTCCTTCATCCCCGATCCAGGCTTGGATCTCGCTGAACATCGTCACTGGTCGCCTGCCAGCAACTCTTCTTTCAGGCTCCTGAGACTACAACGAGGACTTCCGACATCTTGCCGAACCTCCCACAGCCGCAGCCTCTGGGCTAGGTAACTCGAGCATTTCGGTGCTCCCTCGCAGGTTCGCTTTACAAGTGTCCAGTTCCTTTTTCGTTTAGTCCCACTGATCGGATCACTCCGGAATCAGTAACTTTAGACTTTCTAACCTCTCCCCTTCCACTTGCAGTGTAATGGTTTCGTGCCCTCGGGCATCTGTGTAAATTGTGCAACCAGAAGTATTTTCCTAAGAGTTTTGTATTGTGCTTAGCTCCCTGACTCATAAAGAGCCAGGGTAATCTTGTTATAAATAAATTTCCTTTATTTTCATAACAACTTGTGTGGTATCCTTTCACTTGGTGTTCAAGGGGTATATGTGATGGTAAACAGCTGGCTTAACACGCCCTCTAGAGTTTAGCCTAAGACTGCTCGTATCCACGCTACTAGGATAGCTGGTCTATAAGGTTGACTTACAACCAATCATCAATAAGGGTCGTTTGGAATGATACACAGTGATCACTAGAATAGTGAGCACTACATATCAGGCCAACTTCTCACACTCGGATACCCCCGATCTGCATGGGTTCGTGTCCTTCTTTGGGTTTGGCATGCTCTGCGGGGGCAGGTTGAGGTCTAGGGAACACAAAACGGTTTTTTCCCTTGTTTCAGTCCCCTCTTCTTTCTTGTAGAAGGTGGTCCAATTGTACAGTAAGATTGACCAATTCTTCGAATGTTTGAGGCAGCTGTACCACTTGAGACAAGACGTCCTTTAACTCTCCACATACTCCCTGGAAAAACAGAGTATTTCGCTTCTCGTGGGGCCAGTCAGTTTCTACGATGAGACGATTAACTGTGGTTATGTAGGTTAATAAATCCTGAGATCCTTGTCGAAGGGTAATCAACTCCCGATCCAATGACATCATATGGGACTTCATGTCAAATAGCTTCCTGATATCTAAGCAAAAGTCTGTGAAGCTGTGTAAAACGGGATCGTTTCGCTCCATCAATGGCATAGTCCAACTGGCAGCATTCCCTCCCATGTAGGACACCATAAATGCGTTTTTTGCCGCCTCATCTTGGAAGACTGCAGATTTACACAAGAAATGCAGCCGGCATTGATTTAAGAATGTTTCAAATTTCTTGGGATTGCCATAGAAACGTTCAGAAGGTTCCAATGGAATTCCGGTGTTTTGTATTACATGGACGGTGGGAGTAGTACCTATGGGCTGTGAGGGAGTGGGGGTAGTGGAAAAGAACCCTACCCCTTGTGTAGTGTTAGCAGAGGACGTAGGGATGGCGTGCGCTGGAGGGGGAAGCGTCCAATCCTTAATGTAGGAACTCAATCCCCTACTGTCTGTCTTGCCCTTTCTAGATAGGCCAACTACCTCCCTACGTAAGATACCCATCTCCTTTCTGAGTTCCTGGTTTTCTACTCAGGAGGTATGAACCTCCTGCTGAAGATCCGCAAGGCTATCCAACAAGGAGGATAGCACTGCGCCGGAATCCATCATCCAGGCTGGGTGACTATCTTGGGCTTGACAATCTGTCACGATGTGTCAGCAGTGCAAGATAATAAAGATGCCACTAACCTCGAGTATCGGCCAGCGGGGACGATGGCTGGTGAAGAGCCCCCCACCTCCCCTGAGCGCCATCTCCCACAGAGCACTATACACTACTGTGTAAGGAGCACCCCGGGGAAAAGGGAAGTGGATAAAACAAAAAAGATGTTGCTGCACGGATTGTTCCTCGTCTCCCTATGTCTGATCTGGAGTCGTGGAAGTCATCAAACACCCTCTTCATGGGAGTACTATGTATAAGAGAAGAGAGAGAGTTTTTAGAGCATGTACAGGAAAGACCAGGCATACACAGGTGACCTTAATATTTTCAAACACTCACCCACGGTGTGATTGGCAGCAAGAAGTACATAGTTGGCAGAGAGCACTGTTCCTAGAGAAAGCAAGAGTCTGATGCCATGGGGCTCTCGCAAATGCACCAGGACCCGAGGTGCTCCACAGAACAGTCAAAACAAAATAAAAGATCTGCTAGCAGCCTGAATACAGCTTCAGACTCAGGCACTAAGCTGGTCCCAAACGAAAGAAAATTAGAAGACTCCCAAAAGCCAATAATGTAAGGTGTACCCACAGCGCTGTTTGTACTGGCCACAGCGGGGAAAACACCAGTACAGTAATAGGAGGATGCACCCAGCTGCTATTCAGAATCACAGCGTGATGGGGCGCATGACCCGATTCGGAAAACGCAAAAGAAAGCACTCCAGAATCGCTGTTCGGTCCACAGCGATGGTGCCGATACCAGGAAGCGCTGGAATCACCAGCACGGGGAAAGTACGATTCAAGTCTCGGAAGGAGGAGGTGCGATTCTGGCATCTCTCTCTCCCGGGTCGCTTCCGTAATACCCGATACATCCAGCGCAGGGAAATCAAGAGAAGAAAATATGACGGGAATGCGGCTGACGGGAGCACGCCGTGCACTGAAACTTCACCTCGGCAGCCTGTCGGGATTCAGAGGCAGCGCATTACTCATCCAGGAACGGCAACGAAGAACCCAACAAATCCAGCGGGGAATACCATCCGCCCACAAGGAAAGAACAGCACTGGCGAGATGGTCAAGCGCCTCCTCTTCTGGGAGGAGGTGCTTTATAGGGGCGGAGCACAGAGAGATGCCTGTTCCTGATGAAGCGACCCAGGGGATTCTGGGATTTGTAGTCCACTGGGCGCCTGTTATTACCACTTTGGGCGTCTTGCACACAGAAGCTGGAAGCCTGGTGAGTGAGAGCATGTCTGTGTTGTATGATCGCGACAGTGAGGCTTGGCCGTGTTAACGCAATTTCCTTCGGTTTGAACGGACTGTACTTAAAACCACTGAAATTACTTGACAGGATTGGACCAAATTATGCGGCAGGGCAGACTACATTATGTGGCAAGAAAATGGAAATTATGCAGCACAATGCAGCGCATTTGATTATAGTAATACTTCAATGTTTTGTCATTTTGTCACAAGTTAACACTGGGAAAAGTATCACCTCTTTAGTGTAGCTCAACACCCAAATAAAGTAGCATATCTGTGCAGGGTTCCTTAATACCCTCTTTAGGCAGGCCTGTGCGTCTAATCGGTCTCCAGCTCTGCCTTTGGCCTCATGCCATGATGCACCGAAGGGAGGGGGCGGGGAGGGGGAGCTCACGAGGGGCTTATTGTTTGTAACTGCCCTCCACTTGCTGAAGTGTTTCCAGCCGTCCTGGTGAAGATCCTTCTCGGGGTAGCTTTGCTGCCTTGTAGTCCACTGTGGTCTGCGGGCCTCTGTACGAGCCCAGCCTCCTTCCCGACAGTCGTGGCCTACGTACTACAAAGAACAAGAAAGCAGGAGTAAAGGTGGCAGTCAGCAAAGCAAGGAAGTGAAGGGGCGAGAGGTTGAACCAAGGACCTGTAACTACACAGGGGAGAAGGCATATGGTGTGAAAGGAAGAGTTGGTGCTGGGGGGGCGAGGCCGCAACAGCTGGTGAATGGGCAGAGGCCAGAGCTGCCAACAGGGCTGGGATCAGAGGGTGGGGAGCGAGTGGGTTAGAATGTGTGAAGTGGGGAGGAGGGGAGCTGGAACTGACCAGAGAAGAGGGAAACGGGCAGCTCCTGGGGGACAACGTACGGGTGAGGGAACAGCGCCGGCATAGAAGAGGTGGCTGCGGGGAAGTTCCTAGCCTACGTCAGTCGCATTCGGTGCCCAGGGCATTTATTTATTTGTTTGCTTTTGTAGCGCGCTGTGTTACCTTACAGTCCCTTCTCAGCGCTACGTCACCAGGCCGATGCTGAGTAAGTGGAAAGTTGCGCCGAGCTTCAGTGTGTAGCATCGGGTCCCCAGGGCATTTATTTATTTGTTTCCTTTTGTAGCGCGCTGTGTCACCTTACAGTCCCTTCTCAGCACTAGTTCACCAGGCCGACGCTGAGTAAGCGGGAAGTTGCGCCGAGCTTCAGTGTTGGTGAGAGTCAGTCCCTCGTGCAGGGGGTGTGTGTTGTTGATACGGTCCTCTCATGAAATGTGATTGAGGGAGCCGGTATAGTGGGGGCAGCTGGCACCATGCGCGTTCGCAGCCCTCCCTCCTTTCGGGACGGCCCCTCCAGACTGTGTCTCGAGGCTTGTTTATATAACAGCCTCATAAAGATAAGAAACTGCTTCACGACAGCCGTGAAGCAGCATTCCAGTCCGGATAGGCCGGACCAAAAGGCCAAAGGGAGGCAACGCCAACAGCTAATTTCCAATGGCAGGCCACCGTTTAGCATAAACGATAACGCCAGCCAATGGAAATGAGGGGCGGGGCTTAAAGTCCGTCTCTCAAAGTCCCTGTTAACAATAAATCTCGCCGAGTTACGCGTGTGCGCAGCAAGGCTAGGCGAGACCTAAAAACGAAGGCATACGTTTTCGGAAACACGATGTTTATAATATTCACTGTCAACACAGACAAACTGTGCAAAACAAATAATGTACATTTTTTGCAAACAAACTACGAAGGCATCACCAACTACTCCGAAACAAACAAATAAAAGCTTTAATATCAACACGACATAAGAAGAAAATGGAAAATGCATGGGCGGAAAAAATCACACGTAATGGATTGTGCCTCTGATGGGCCGATAATAAGGCGGGGCAGACAGAGCAAGAAACAAATAAAGACATACATTAAAGGAATCACAGGTAAGCATGATATGTTTCCACATTTACTGTCAACGCAAGCAAGCCTTGCAAACCAAATGTTTATTTTTTCCAAAACGCCTCCAAAGTATCACCGACAACTCACAAACAACAAAGTAATAGCTTTAGCAACAGCAGGGCATAAGAAGAAAACGGAACAAGAACGGGCAGAATGAATCACATGGAAGGGATACGGCGTCTCACAAGGGCCGATTAAGCCGTGCAAACTCAAACAATTATGAAAGGATTACTGCCTTTGATAGGGCAATAAGGCAGGTCAGACTCGACAAGAAACGATAAAAAAATAAAAAACAATAAAGCAAGCACAAAAAAACATCATTGTAAAAACAGAGGGCCTTATAATATGGTCGGTAAACATCCCTGGATACTTCCCTTTTCTCTGTCGCTCAGCTGAGTCAAAGGCACACAGACACCTTGAACAGATGACCTCAGATGCGGCCAGCATGGCTTGCTTCTCCTCCTGTGCATATGGTGAAAGTGCTTAGTCTGGAGTGTTCGGGGGCTCAATGCTCTGGCCAACCGTCTGGCTCTACTGTCACTGCTGAGGTCTTCCCAGTGTGCTATCTTGCAGGAAACAAATAGTCTCAGACGCGACTGGGGCTAAATGAAATCGAAATGGTTCAACAGACAATACTTCTCCTCCGGACCTGGAAAAAAGGTGGGGTGGCGATCCTTCTGGCTACCCAGACATGTACTCAAAGTTAATTCTGATATTATATGTCATTTGCTTTCCTTGCGACTTTCACTTCATCACCATGCTCTTACAGTAATCTATTTATACACTCCCCAATGACCACCAGGAATCTTTTATGAACCAAGCAACTGAGAAGATGCTTACCTCCCCCTGTGGCAATGTCTTAATTGGTGGTGACTTCAATTTGGTACCTGATGCTCTTCTGGATCACTTGATCCAGCGGGCGGGCCTGGCGGGGGCATACACTTCCCAAGTTCTACTGTGGCTTGGAGAGGCTGGACTGGTAGATGTGTGGAGATCCCTCAATCCCACTGATGAATACAGGCCCCAGCTAGGCCCGCAGAATACTAGGGTTCGCTCTCCTGTAACAAAAACTAGAAGGAAGTTGGCACGGAAGCTGCAAATACAAAGACAAAGTTTATTAACCCTTAAGGGTGGTCCTACAACCTACACAACACTTCTTAGTATTGCATAGAGTAGCACAAAGAACTCGCGTACACGGTCCCCTTTTATACACAACAGAGGGGCTCATAAGTGGGTGGATACAACATGGAGCAAAATTCATTACCATTTATGGACATTTTCGATACAGAATCAATATGTGGGCGGAGTTAACAATTTCCTGAGCCCGCGAAAACATGGTCAAGCAAGGACTAACTGATAACAGATGTGGTCAAGTCTGGGCATGCGCCAGACGGACAAAGGAGCTATTTATAGACTGTTACTGGGCAGACTACAAGAGCAACTAACGAAAAGATAGGACTCTTCTCGTGCAAAGCACGTGGAGACATGACAATACAAGATGGAGTCCGGACATTAGTCAACATAAGACAGGAAACATGTTTTAACTAGAGAGAATTCATGTCTTTAGTGAATGCTTAATCATATCGCCGTTTTAGTTTTCAACAGACGACCCTTTCAGCATTTACTGAAGACATTCGGCTTATTAGGATAATCATCATATATGTCAATTTTCATAATCTCTTCCACCTCTTTGGTTAAATGTTTCTGATAGGTGACATTGGCAATAGCTTTCTTATCAGGTATACAGAATGACACACATAGAGAACAGAGTAAAGGGCCACACTGAACACAGATGCAGCAGGAAAACAGAATTGCTACAATAATGCAGAGACCAGTTAAAACCTTCCATCCCCATGTAGTGATCAATGCCCAAAACCATCCAGAAAAGGTCCAAGTGCCATTTTCTGTATGAATCTCAGCTGCGATTTTATGCAATTTATTAATAGCGTTGTAAACTGATGGCGTATGGTCAGGAATGAACACACAGCAACTACTTCCGATAATTTTACATGCTCCACCTCTGTCAGCTAACATAACATCTAATACCATACAATTTTGTAATGCAACAATTCTAGTAATTTGTAATTCTTCCGTAAGATTCCCAAGAGCTGCAGCGGTTTGATTCGTCACAGCCTCTACAACTCTTGTTAATCTGCGAACCTTCCTACTATTTAGGGCAGCTCCAACAAAGAAAAACAATCCTAAGTTAAAATCAATATACTGCTGTAAGCTAGTATCAGTTTGATCAACATCATCAATGGATAGAGTACATTTATACCTATTACAGTCACATTATTCAACAACTTCAAATCTTTATGATAGGATGCAGGTGCTAAGAATACAGGAGGTAATAAGAACGCTACATAACATACTCCGGACCACCCGGCTGGTAAACGATAATAACCCTTATTCCCACATACAAAGTATGTATTATGGGAGGCTAAGAAAGTACTATTATTTAATCCATCTATGTTTAACACAATAATACAGTCGCTAACACCAACAGGAATATAACCCACACTCTGAACACACAGATCCGCTTGAGCTTGTGCCACTTGAATCACAAATTGTTCATTCCCAGCAGTGTCTCTGGTGTTCGTGAAAATGTAGGGGATCGATTCATTGTCTGGTCGATATTCTTCCCACTCCCATATTGTCCCATTCGCTTGTGGATAGCCTTCTTTATCCTGATGACATTCCCTATTAAGTCTGAAAAGTAATCGTCCCACTGTAGGTTTCCGTGTGGCAAAAAGCAAAGTGTACCATGCTCTACAAGAGCCATTATGAGAGAAAGGAAGAGGTATGAACGGCGTTCCTCCTTTCTTCTGATGAGCTGGCATCATACCACATATCCAACAGTTCGTAGCTTTTGTAGCAACATGGGTATGATGCAACATCTGGATGAAAGTGTTATTCAAATAAGACTGACGATGCTTCAATTCTTGATACGGAAGGGTATAAAAGTAGTGCTCCTCAGGCACTGGAGTAGTCAAAACAAGCAACTCACGGGCAGGAGTCACATCCTCAACAAACCATGTGGTTATACCAACAATAGCCACAATGATAATAAAGCTTGTCGCACAAAGAATCTTCTTCTTCTCCATCTTGTAATAAGAAGTCAATATCTTCCTGAAACTAAAAGGTTGTCAGAACTCTTTCCCTTAGGCAGCCGTTGATTTCTTCACCAGCGGGCCAAGACGGGTGTCACTACACTAATGCAGGGCTGACCCCCCCCCCCTTGCCTCATTGGCTCTCCGTTTCACTAACCTAAGGGCCGTTCTGACAACGTCTTTGGATACAAAAAAATCACTTCCTTGGTCTGAGGTGATATCTTCTTCCTCCAGGAATCGCTTGGTCCGGGAAGAGCTCCTCAGTGTCGTCCGGTTCCACAGCACGGCCTTTCTCTGCAGTCAGGATTTCTCGATGGTCGGTCAACACAGCAGGCTCCACCAATCCAGGCGGCACTTTACGGCAAAGAGTGGATCCAGTTCTTCCGATTGGAAACTCACAGAGCTGTCCTCGTTGCGATCAGGACTTGCTCAGGACCAACCCATCTCGGCTCCAGACTGTTCGTCCTTTCGAACACCTTAATCATAACCTGATCGCCAAGTCGGAGGTTATGACCTTCACCTGTGGACCGATCAGGGAGCGCTTCTCGAACCTGTTGATGAATAGAAACCAAATTATCCGTTAACTGTGCCAGATAATCATTCATCATTACACAAGGTACATCATGCACTGATTTCGGTTTTGGTGGACCCCAAATATTCATTGGGCGTCCAAACACGATCTCGTAGGGTGTGAGACCGGTCCGAGAATGCGGTATCGATCTAATTGACAATAATGCCAGCGGTAAAGCATCTGCTAATGCATTCCTTTCTCCAACTTTATCAACCACCTTCTTATGGGCACTACATTTAACTATAGCAATCTTCTTTGGATATGTTAATGCAGTCAAAAGGTTGTGAACTAACTCCCCGTACATTATCTGTGCTCCATGTGACGTTAAAAACCCTCTCTCCTTCCAGAGTAGGCCAAAATCGTGCGCAACTCCGAAGGCATAGCGGCTATCTGTATAAACATTCACACACAATCCTGCACTGAGCTCACATGCTCGTGTTAATGCTATCAGTTCCGCTGCTTGAGCTGATTTCTGCGGTATGCGTGCAGTCTCCACTATTGTTTGTAATGTGGTAATTGCATACGCTGCTGAAGTCGTACCATCTGGTAGCTTCAGGCATGATCCGTCCACCCATAGTTCTCCATCTACATCTGTAAAGGGCGTATCCTGGAGATCAATACGACCCTTTGTCTGTTCCTCAGTCACAAGAATACAATCATGTGCTTTCCGTGCTTCAGACTGAGTTTCCGGGAACGGCAACAATGTGGCTGGATTTAACGTTGCACATCTCTTTAACGTAATATGAGGAGCCAAAAGCGTCAACTCATATCCCGTTAAACGAGCACTGGTCAAATGCTGTGTCTTTGTCTGGTTAAGCAGGGCATCAACAGCATGGGGAACAAATACCAACAGTTTGTGAGATAACACAATTCCCTCACTTTGGCGTATTGACACAGCTGTCGCCGCGACCGAGCGAAAACAGCCAGGCAATGCTCGGGCAACAGGATCAAGTACAGCCGAAAAATATACACAAGGGCGCTGCTTGTCGCCGTGCATCTGCACTAAAACTGATAATGCACATCCATCTTTCTCATGTACGTACAGTGAAAAGGGCTTTGTATAATCAGGGGTACCTAACACTGGTGCTGAACAAAGAGCTTGTCGTAATTGCTGAAAAGCAATTTCACACTCATTTGACCAGGGAAGAGGAATCGGTGTGTCTTTTGTCAAAAGTGCTAACAATGGTTTAGCTATGTGTGAAAACCCCAATATCCATTGCCTACAGAAAGAAGCAAGGCCCAAAAATGCACGCGCATCCTTCTGTGTGGAAGGTACTGGCGTGTCCAAAATTGCTTGAATACGATCTGGTGTGAGTGCACGCCTCTCCTTAGACAAAAGGTGACCCAAATAAGTCACCTTTGGTCTACAGAATTGCAATTTCTTCCTCGACACTTTGTGATTGTGAGATGCCAAAAAGGAAAGCAAAGATAACGTACACTTCTCACACAACTCAGGAGTGTCGGCCGCAAACAAGATGTCATCGACATATTGTATAAGGGCGACACCCTCAGGCAGAACAAAGGAATCCAATTGCCTTTTCAATGCTTGACTGTAAATACTAGGGCTTTCTGTATAACCCTGAGGGACTCTACAAAATCTATAAGACCTATTATTCAAAGTAAAACCGAAAAGGTATCGGCTATCAGGATGAATAGGAATCGAAAAGAAAGCATTTTTCAAATCAATAACTGAAAACGTGGTCGCCGTTGGCGGGACCAAAGTGAGTAACGTCGTGATATCAGAAACCACTGGATACTGAGGTATCACTATCTTATTCACTTCCCTTAAGTCAATGATAAAACGATAAACCCTGGTATCGGTATCTTTTTTCAAGATGGGTAAAATAGGGCTGTTGCAGACATTGTAGGGAACTTCCTCCACTACTCCCACCTTAATCAAATCCTGCACAATCTGTATGAGTGCCTCCTCCCCCTCCTGGGAAATACGATACTGAGGGAGGCGTGGTAACACCGCACCCTCCTGGACACTAATGTGGACAGGCGGAATCACCATCTGTCCCACATCCGCATCCGAAGTAGCCCACAAAGTACGAGGGAGGGAAGCTAAGACAGTATCCTCTGCAACCACACACATCCGTTCTGTCGTGGGGTGATTATCGTTTAAGATCACACGTACTCCAGTAGGGGAGCAGCGGATCGTTGCTCTGAAGTGCTTGAGCATATCAAGACCCATAATGTTGTCAGGCGTGTTCGGGGCAAGCAAAAACGGACAGGGTGCAGAAAAGTGGTCAACATGGAATGCAAGGGGTCAGGAAAGAGGGCTTCGAGAGAGTGTACCATCAAACCCTACCGATGTAACCATTAAGCCAGATGGGGGAGCCCTCGGAACCAATTGTTTGGACAGCGCAATACGAGTAGCTCCTGTATCAACTAGGAACCGATCAGTAGAACCCAAAACATTTGCTGAAACATAAGGACCCTTCTGATCAACCGGCACTTCAACTGATTCCAACCCCCATCCAACGCAATCCTACGCATGCTGCGAATCATGGTACCCAGAACGGTCGTTCCCAGACATTTGATACTGATGTTGCCGATCAAATACATTAGATCTATCTTGTTGCTGCACGTTAGGGTCAAATCGAGCACGATCATTAGAGTGCCCTCTAAAATTCGAAAAACCCCCTCTACCTCTCGGTGGTCCCTGACCACGTCCCTGACGAGATGCATATAATACCGGACAATCCCTGGCCCAATGACCCGACTGTTTACAATACACACATTGATTTCTATTAACATCTGACCGACCCGAAGGGGGACCATAAAATCCTCCTCTACCTCTTTCGACACCCCGACGAGGCGGACCATATACCTGTGCTAGCATCACCTTAATTTTCAAATCTTTCGATGTCTTCTCCTCATTCCCCTTCGCTTCTTGTTCCTGGCGCTCATAATACTGAGCCATAGTCAGGAGGGATGCCGGAGACGAGGTGGACCAAGAACTTTCACTCGCTTTCAATCGAGCTGCTATTCCCGGTAATAAATTCGCCACATATTTATCGACAAAAAGATGTCGACCCGTATCATCCGTAAGTGACTGACCACTGAAATCATGAAACGTCTCCTCAAAGCGTGTAAAGAAATCTGAAACTGATTCATCAACTTTCTGTTTACATGAGGCTAACATATTCCAGTCAATTTTTTTAGGGGGGATAATTGTTTTCAACTTAGTCAAGATAGCGGCAGGAAGGTCTAAAATAATCCGCAGTGGTTTTTGCGCGGGTTTTCTCTCCCTATCCTCATCCTCAATCTCAGACCACCTAGCCTTAAAAGCGGTAACATCATCCACCTTCCGCACAGATCTCCACATATCCGGTGGTAAAATGAGCACAAAGAACAAATCTATATCCGCTAAAGTCATAGTACAAGAATTCAAGGCCCCTTCGACCTCTTCGTAAAAGGCCGCTGGATTCTTGCGGGGGTCAGGCAATGCATTCTTTAATGCCATAACATCAGCCCTATGCCAGGGAGTATAAACCCAATTATACACAAAATATCCCCTAGCATCGGGGGAAGATAGATCTGAACTGTTTCCCGCTCCTTTAGGAGGAACATACAAAGGTGCCGCCTCTCGTACCGGTTTAGCATGCACCAGTTCGCTCTTATCTGAATGGGAAGTAGATGTTTGGCCGCCGCCGATATGTGAATCCGATTGCTCCTTCTCCGCTGCCTGTAGGCGCGCTCTCTCTTTAAGTTCACTTGCCGCGTCCCGCAATGCAAACAGCCGTCGGACCGCATCGGGTACCTCAGAGGGAGAAAAAACACCGTTACGTAATGCTTTAGAATCTGATACTACATCATCAGGCTCAAAAACATCTGAATATTTACAAAAGGCAGTAATCACTTCATCAGAAAAAGTTGCAACAAAATACAGCTTCTCTCTATCCTGCCAACTTTCCAAAGATTCCAACAATTCAGCAAGGGGTAGCTTGCCTTTAAGCACGCGCAGAGAAATTTTCCGAAGCTCACCCATACGCTCAACTGATAACATGGACCGCGTGTCTACCTTATCCGGAACCGATGCAGAATCCTGGGATCTCGGGGCGGACGCGCCAACATAAGGGAACGGAGAGCGATCTAATAAATAAAAATCATCTTCAAGATTAGTAAGGACAGGATAAAGTGGCTGGCGGACAGCATATTGACCCGAGACTTGCAACCTGCGCTCTTTCTCTTGTCTCTCCGCCAGTTCTCTTCCTCCCGACGCTTCGCTTCCTGTGCTCTCACATGATCATTTTTCCGTTGCTCTTTATCAAACAGCGCTTTCTCACGTTTCTCTCGCTCACGCACTTCCTTCACCAATAACCGTACACATTCAAACATGTCTTGGCGAGCACGCCGTTTACATATACACTGTTCCACATACTCAATCTTATGCATATCAAATGATCCATACAAAGGCCATCGTAACTCAGGATCCTTTTTGGTGTATTTCCTCCATACTGTGCTGTACATTATAGAAGAAAGACCATGCTTCACATACATATCCCTATTAGGAGTCCCCTCTGGGGGGGCTGGAGCAGATTCCTCGAGATTTAACCGATTTCCAAAGCAGCAGCACCACTTACGGAGTGCGCTAAAAGCAGGCATGCTCAAAAATAATGCAAAATATGCAGTATTATCAAAAAAATGGCACTTAAACTTTGCGCTGTTCAGATTTAAACAACTCCGGAGAAATATCTCCACATTACCTGCCTATATGTGTTGCAACGCATATATTCTCACAATAATCAATACAAGATATGACTGGTCATCACAAATAAAACTCAAATAGCCAACCCAGGCTTCAAAACTCGGAGCAAGTACCGTACAACGGTTCTTACCAATCAAGAGTGTCCAGATTCCAACTGCCAAGTTCCAAAATTCGCCCAAACGGCTGTCGTGGCAGACCGACAGAAGAGGTCTCAGTCGAGGACCGGCGCCACCCAGAAGGTCAGTACGGAAGGGAAGGAAGAAAACCTTGGGATGCCAGAACTAAAAACGCCGCTGGCAGTGATCACATCCCCGGCCAAATTCCTCACCTTCGTCACGACCAGTCCTTCGAGCATCCGAGTCGCCGATGAGCCCCACGTGACGGGCGCCAATTGATGAATACAGGCCCCAGCTAGCTCCTGTAACAAAAACTAGAAGGAAGTTGGCACGGAAGCTGCAAATACAAAGACAAAGTTTATTAACCCTTAAGGGTGGTCCTACAACCTACACAACACTTCTTAGTATTGCATAGAGTAGCACAAAGAACTTGCGTACACGGTCCCCTTTTATACACAACAGAGGGGCTCATAAGTGGGTGGATACAACATGGAGCAAAATTCATTACCATTTATGGACATTTTCGATACAGAATCAATATGTGGGCGGAGTTAACAATTTCCTGAGCCCGCGAAAACATGGTCAAGCAATGACTAACTGATAACAGATGTGGTCAAGTCTGGGCACGCGCCAGACAGACAAAGGAGCTATTTATAGACTGTTACTGGGCAGATTACAAGAGCAACTAACGAAAAGATAGGACTCTTCTCGTACAAAGCACGTGGAGACATGACAATACAAGATGGAGTCCGGACATTAGTCAACATAAGACAGGAAACATGTTTTAACTAGAGAGAATTCATGTCTTTAGTGAATGCTTAATCATATCGCTGTTTTAGTTTTCAACACCACTACCAAGTACTACTCCTTTTTTTCTGCTGTGCACCAGACTTTTGCCTGGGCAGACTACTTTCTAGTGGCTGCCCCCTTCGGCCAGCAGTCAACCCACACTGATATAGGAGTGCCAGCACTAACAGACCATGCTCCAATCACACTCAGGCTCCACTGGTCTACAAACTGCCCACTACCATGGCGCCTCAATCCTAAGTTATTGGCTACTGAACCCACAGTCAAAGAAATCCAAGGGGTGATTGAGGGGTACCTCAACACGAACGACACTACACACACACACCTGTAGCATTACTTTGAGATGCACTTAAGGCAGTTGACAGAGGAGCATATATAGCAGCGGTTGCACAGCTTAATAAAGATCGGAAATACAAGCGTTCCACACTGGAGGCTCAGGGGAGGACTCTGGAAGAGTCCCACAGGCGAACGGGCTCACACTATGTGCGTATGCAACTTACACTAGCTAGCAAGCAACTCATAGTATGGCATATGGATGCAGCAGAACAAGCCCTATTCCTCACCAAGAAGAAATATTATGCAAGGGCAACAAAGCCAGGCAGCCTCTTGCCCACTGGTTGCGTGTGCAGATACACCACCAGCAGTTCCCTGAAATCTGAGACCCATCTAACCATGCAGCGAGATAAGATGTAGGGATTGCAGCTGAATTCGAACGTTTCTATGCGGAGTTATACACAGCTGAATCGCTTCTCCCTGATGATATTGCCACCCACATAACTCAGACACCCTTGATGATACTCCACGAGAGAGAAGCATCTTCTCTCGATAAGGATATCATGGTTGAGGAATTACTCCGAGCCATAGGGCTGATGAAACTTGATAAAAGCGCCAGGCCAAGACGGGTTCACCGCCTCGGTTTATAAAAAAGAATTGCCACATACCAGGCCCTAGTGCGGACCAGGGTGGATAATTCTTTTAGCGCACAGGGATCCCTCATTGGAGAAGGAGGTTGGCTACTATCACACTTTTATCCAAGCCAGGGAAAGACCCAACCTATGGTACCTCCTACCGCCCTATAATCACTGATGAATGTAGATGTGAAGATCCATGCCCGTCTGGGGTTGTATATTCCCAGACTGATAAACCCAGATCAAGCAGGCTTCATACTAGGGCACAGCTGTGGTGATAAAATCATATGTTTGATCCACCTTATTGACAATACTATGCAATCCCGCGTGCCCACCCTCTTATTATCAATCGATGCCGAGAATGCGTTTGATTTGGTGCACTGGCCCTTTTTGCGGTCGGTTCTGGAGGCGATATAGAAAATTAGTTACAAAGCTGTTCCTTTACAAAGGGGATGAGACAAACCATGTAGTGTGCAAAGGATTTTGATTCATTGGATATTGTGGCCCTCACACAACCCTCAGGATGTCGTGAATCACGTACCCTTCAGGATGTATCGTGTCATCATCGGGCTGCTCCTGCGTCGAGTCGGCTGGTGCAATACCCGACGGGCTCTTTTTAGGGAGCACTCTTGTGGAGATCTTTTTATCCGGTACAGCCGGTGGTTGAGGTGGGAGTGTGGGGCTGGTTTTTTGTAATGTAGATGAAAGAAAATAATTAAAATAGGGTTCGGAGTGCTTGTCTCAAAATATTTATTTAGGAAGCCTCCTTGCCTAATTAAAACTTTGAGGTAAAGTGTTGGTAACTTAGAATGATGAACTAGGTTATGTACACTGCCTCATTGGGGTCGACATGTTTCTCGCTCAAATAGAGAAATTCTCTGGCGATTCTTCAGGACCAAGAGTTTTTCTATCTACATGTGAATTTACACTGATAATCCTAAGTAACAGTGAGCATTCTCAACATTAATTGTTAACCAGTAGTTTACCTGCAGCTCGGTCTACCTGCGGGATAAGAAGGAAAAGACCAAGATGATTATAGAACGCGTTTTAAACAATCACTGTTTGTAAACATGGTGTGTCTCGTGAATTTATTGAGTGCTACTATAGTGATAGTGCACCCTATACGTGGTGGTTAAAACATATAAATTACAGTGAATAAGAGCCTCGTGAAGTGATCACACTGACCAGTGGTGGTTATTAAAACATTTAAAATTGCTAGAGGAACTGTGTTGGTGGACTTACCCTAAGTTTTCCATAGGATAATCCTCTGCAGTTCCTGGTAGGCTAAGCAAGGAGTTCCTTGCGTTCTGTAAGTCATATAGTGGAAAGAGCTAGTAGTTCAAAAAATGGTTATACCATAATACTCCAGGGTAAATTTATCCCCTTCTCTTATTTATACAATCACACTTAAAGAAAAACATATATCATACGAGGTGATGTATTCAAGATTGTATCTAGTCCCTAGTCTCTGTCACAAATCGTCTTGCAAATATGACTGGTACTGAAAGGGAGTCACTGGTGTTCGAGATCGCTGTATTTTCTTGAACCTACATATTTCTAGATATATTTTGTTTTGAAGACTATTTCACACGAGTGTTTTTCGAAATTAACTGGGATCTGATATAAATGTTTCACTCGTTTAGGAACGTAACGGTTATGCGCATCATGCTCTTGTGTAGGCGTTTACCTCCTTTCGTCGCTAGCTTTAGAGAAATGATCTCCACAAAGTTAAACCATCATTTGGTAGCAACTATTTCTCGTACGTACCCATCGTAATGTGTCTAAAAATAGTCTTTATAAAATCCTCGAGCTCCATGTTGCTGGTGTATGTA
This sequence comes from Triturus cristatus, assembly GCF_964204655.1. Lineage (NCBI taxonomy): Eukaryota > Metazoa > Chordata > Amphibia > Caudata > Salamandridae > Triturus > Triturus cristatus. The sequence goes on from NC_140587.1 coordinate 59,509,921, forward strand.
ACATGTAGATGGTATCTCTAATTTGGTATATTCTAACAGGATTGACCCGTATGCTCGGGCATCATCTCAGTTGTGGAATAAAAGGTGAAGAATTAAAAGATTAGATTCAAAATACTCACTGACACGCCGAGTCCGTGTCTCCAGTTCACCTACCCCGCTCTACCAGGTCTGGGTGGTGAGGTTCCCGGTATCGTGCAGTTTATAAGAGGTGTTCCGCTTTCGATAGCGGAAGTGGGTGTCGGGATCCCGCTAATCCGTTGTCAGTTGTGTTAATGGTTCAATGTGGTCGCCATGTTGGAAGGGGACACGTCTAATAGCGAGTAAATGCAATGTATATTGATTCTTCAACATGTAATGATTCTGAACGCCTTTGTTTATAACTGCTCTATAATAATATTCAGACAGTTATATTCACCATCTGAGTTACGATTAATATAATGTGCTCAAGGATGGTATGCTCAAATAGGCAACGTCATGATCAATTACATAGAGGTATGGACATATAATGATAAACATTAATGTGTAGTTGCAGTATACCAGAGTTAGTTCAGTTATTGCGGATACGTTCATTATTCAAGGATGTTTTTAGAGGGAGACAACGTTTAGGGACTCGTAGTGTAATTGCCCAAATTATAAGTAATAGGGAATTGGCTTGGTGCAGATAATCACTTAATGTCTGGTGAGTGATGTTCAGAGTGGTTTGAGGGAGGACCAAGGGATGGCATCATTGAGTCCTGTGACATGGGTTCCCAATCTGTACACCCACCTCTGTTCTTTAACTAGTAAGGCTTCTTTAGTGATATTGGAGAACGACTCCAAAATTAGCCATCTAAATGATTCAGGGAGGTGTCCCTTTTCTTGAAAGTGTGTGCACATTCTGGTGTTGATTTTTTTACAACGAAAATTGCTGCGATGTTCCATCATGCGAGTCTTGACTGGGCGGGTAGTCATGCCTATATATTGTAGTTTGCAGGGGCATGTGATTAAATACACGCAATTAGTTGTGTTGCAATTAGTGTCACGGCGCAACTCCCATTTGAAGTTGTTATGGAATTGGACAGTCTTGTGGATTCCGGTGAGGGGACATACTGTGCATGATCCGCATGGGTGATGCCCTGTGACAGGTGGCAGGTCCCATAGTTGTCTGTGAATTTGTTGCCCTTGTAGGCGGGGGCGCGTGTGAATCAAAGTGTCCTTAAGGTTTTTTGTGCGTTTGAATGAAAACCTAGGGACTTCAAGATTCATTGTGCCTGTATTTAAAATACCCCAGTGTTTTTTTATTGTCTTGGTGATCTGATTAGACACTGGTGTAAACGAGGTGACACATGTGAGAGTCTCCGTAGGGGTTTGTGTTTTGGGTTCCAATAATGCCTCTCGATGATTGTTACGGGCTCTTTTATTAGCTAAAGCTATCTGTTTAGCTGGGTACTCGCGTGCTTTGAGGTGGTCGGCTAGTCTTTCAGCCTCCGCCCTATAGTCTGTCAAATTGCTGCAGTTTCGTCTCACCCTAAGGAATTGACCTATAGGTAAGTTATCTCTCAAACTCCGTGGGTGATGACTGGAGTAGAGTAGCAGGCTGTTGCGGTCCGTTGGTTTTTTGTATAAAGTTGTTGATAGTGTACCTCTATGTAAATTTATATTTAGGTCTTGGAAAGGTATAGAATGCTCACTGTTACTTAGGATTATCAGTGTAAATTCACATGTAGATAGAAAAACTCTTGGTCCTGAAGAATCGCCAGAGAATTTCTCTATTCGAGCGAGAAACATGTCGACCCCAATGAGGCAGTGTACATAACCTAGTTCATCATTCTAAGTTACCAACACTTTACCTCAAAGTTTTAATTAGGCAAGGAGGCTTCCTAAATAAATATTTTGAGACAAGCACTCCGAACCCTATTTTAATTATTTTCTTTCATCTACATTACAAAAAACCAGCCCCACACTCCCACCTCAACCACCGGCTGTACCGGATAAAAAGATCTCCACAAGAGTGCTCCCTAAAAAGAGCCCGTCGGGTATTGCACCACCCGACTCGACGCAGGAGCAGCCCGATGATGACACGATACATCCTGAAGGGTACGTGATTCACGACATCCTGAGGGTTGTGTGAGGGCCACAATATCCAATGAATCAAAATCCTTTGCACACTACATGGTTTGTCTCATCCCCTTTGTAAAGGAACAGCTTTGTAACTAATTTTCTGTACACTTTAGGGCATACTTAGCTGGACCTCCTTTAAAAAGCCCGTTAGGCCCCCCCGTCGTTCTTGATATATCTGGAGGCGATATGCCTGGGCCCTTGTTTGCGCCAATGGATATGGTCAAGCTACTCCGGTCCGGCAGCATCTGTTTCAATTAATAGGCTGCAATCGTGATAATTTCCTCTGTTTCGGGCAACGCAACAGGGGTGCCCTCGGTCAGCGTTCCTGTTCGCTCTCTACATAGAGCCTCTGGCGGAGTGGATCAGATGGCATCCCCCTCATTGAGGGCATCACCATGCATGGTCAAACTCGCAAGATAGCGCTATATGCAGATGATGTGCTTCTAGCAGTAACAAAACCTCATCAGTCCTTGCCCCGGTTGTTGGAAGAGCTTGAATTATTTGGCAAAGCATCTGGGTTTAAAATTAATGCACGTAATCTCAGGCTCTTAATCTCTCTATCCCTCACGCTCACTAGGAGACCCTTTTTAGGTCTCGCCTGACCCAGCGCATGCGCTGGTCTGGCGAGACATTTTGAGAGGGCTCCAAAAAGTGATACCAGGCCAGCCTAAAGCTACAGTGCATGTGCGGGGGCGCGCGCGCCGCGCTTGACCGCGATTACATTTACTTTCATGGCCGCTTTGATGTTTGATCGCAATCGCGATCACTTTCGCGGCCGCTTGTTGAACTTTCGAGGCGCGCGCTTATATTCACTCGTTTTGGCCACAAGAGGGCAGTGATGATACACGATCCTCCTCCACGGGAGCTGGCCTCTTCTGAAAAATTGAACAGTAGCTGCCCTATCTACTGCAATGTGTCTTCTGATTTCGGTTTCACATGCTTGTATTTGTAGGCAGGCTGGCTCGGTGCTTTCTGCGGTTACTCGCCTCGCTTCTGTAGCGACTGCAGTGAGGCGGCGATGGCACGGTGCCCTCTTCAGTGCGACTCGGGCTTGCCCCAGATGACCAAGCCTCTCTTTTTCGATGGCCACAGACTGCGATGCACTTCCGTATTCCGAGGTCGAGGACCTCGAGGAGTGTTTGGGTCGACCCTCTTCTGGAAGGGACTGCAAGTTAACTTACTGTTACTGAGACTAAGTTGTATCTCATGAACCCGCTTTGAGGTTTCTGTCGCGCTTCGAGTTAGTTCTCGCTTCTTTGTCTGTACTGTTTCCAAACTTCCTTTGTTTGGGGCACTCTCCGCCCACTGCTCGCCTTTGTGGGCGCTGACGAGCTGTTTAATATCATCACTCTGAAAGTAAGCCCTGGCTATAGATAACTGCACCTCCTGGTGAATGGTGATTTCTTTCCATTATTCCTGGTCTTCAAAAACATGGTACTTCTCCAGTTGACTAGTTGATTTTATACATGTTTAGAAAATGAAACGTGAATTTACCACACACAAAAATCATCAATGCGTCATAATAGCCATTTTTGTGAAGCTTTAACCATACCAGAAAAAACACCCAGAAAGGATTGCAACAAAATCCAAGTGAAAATAAACCCGCATATGATGCGATTTAAGGTATTCCGTTTTGTTCTAACTAGTTCTCGTCATACTTTCAGGCCCCTTGAAGATTATTAGTCCTGTTCTTGTGATCTTTCCTCAAATTGAAGTATCTGGGTATTGTCCGGCACTTAAGGCTACAACAGCTCCCTGTGCTCATAAGAAGTGTGCTCCCTTGTCCACACACTGCCAGTCCCTAGGTTTTTCCTCAAGCTTTTTTGCGTTTGGTTTAAAAATACACTTGATAAATGTGACATGGGAGCCAGAGAAATAATTCCAGTAAAATGTGAAAGTCCAGATGTTTTCTGCATAGCTCAATGCCAAAGTCATCCTATTCTTAGGTGCTCATTGTTTAGGTGTAGCTTGAGAACACAGCTGTCACCATACCTTTGGTTACTAGTTCTTTAAAATTTACACAGCACAGGCTTTGTCTCTGCCCAGGTGTGAATTCTTCTCTGCCTCCTGCAATTTAGTGTATCCTTCCACCTGCTCTGGAGTGCTTGCTTTGCTATTAATTAGGGACTCATTTAGATAGCAAAAGCACAGTTTGAATCTTTGCATTTTATACTGAAAGTAACTATTGCCCACTGCAGCTCTATTTTAAAAATATTTTAGGTAGGACTCAAAATGCCAGCCAAATTGGATTAGCCAGTTCGTGGTTTCCAGTGTGTAAGAAGTGTTCCAAGCAGGTACAGTGTTTCCACAGAACTGTGCCTGCACTTCTCAATAGTGTCCCAGTTTTCACTGGTACCGTACCTGCACCTCTCATTAGTCATGCTATGATTGCCACGAAACAGAACCTGCACTTCTCAATAGTATTCCTGTTTTCACTGAAACAACACCTGCACTTCTCAATAGTGCTGCTGCTTTCTCTTGAAGTACCTGCACTTCTGGTTGGTGCTGATATGTTTCAGTAGAAGATCTACACTTCATTAGTAATTCTATATTCTCATTGGAAATGTGCATTTCTCATTTGTGCTTCTACATTTCAGGTGGAAGAATACCTGCACTTCTCACTAGTGCTGCCATATGTTCAGTGGAATAGTACACGCACTGCACTGCCAGGTAGTGCTGTGTGTTTGCAGTCGCACAGTGGATGCGCTCCTCATTTGGACTGCTTATACTATAACAGCACAGCACCAGCCCTTGTTGTCTAATCCACGTTACTTTTAATAGGACAGTGCAGTGAAGCACACTTCTTGGCAGGCCTGCATCTAGCAGCCCACAGCATTTCAGTGGTACCCGTCCAAGCCAGAGGTTTGTGAGGAGCTTCGTGTGGAAATTCTGGAGGAAGGCCGCCACTTCATCGACCCCTGCATGTCGACGTGGTCCGAAAGTCTTTTCTGCGAGGTTCTCCGCGTCCCGACGGCTACTACGGACTGCTGCCCTGATTAATCGCCCTGTTTTGGACCCTTGACGATTTGGTAGAGCGAAACAATTGAGAGAGTCTTCTGGTGAAGTCATCGATACCTCAGTTAAGTATAAGTGGAGCATCTCCCAGTTTGTTTGGTATCCTTCGGGATTTTGGTATCCTTCGGGATCGCTTTGATTTGGGTCTTGCAAGTGCCAAAGCCAGAGGACTCGTGTATTCACGAGACTATCGTATTCGATAATCCTTTGAAGTTTGAAACTAGACTAGTGAGCAAAGAGGCCTGGTTCTAGTATATTTGGAAATTTGTTTTGTTTTGGTTGTAAAAGGGACTCCCGATTGGAGGATTCGTGTCCGGTTCCTCCAATTGGAACTCCACTTATGAGCTTTATGTGAAACATGGCGTGGGCCCCATTACGTATAATGAAGTATGGGTCCGATACACCAGAAAGGATGGTGTTTTAAAATGGCCCCAAAATGGTAGTTTCGACACAGAGATTCTAGATAATTTAGAAGTTAAATTGTTCAAGAAGAAAGCCCGGCCGGCAATGTTTGATTCCTTCCGCCTATGGCGAAAGGAAGCCAAACAAAAAGAAATTAAATTAGCAAAGAAACATAAAAGAGAGAGAGGTATGTCGATCATGCAAGCCGCTTTGCAGTTTCAGGATAATGAAGAGGACCGAATGGATGAGCAGTTGCATAGGCAACGCAAACTAGTCATTGATAAATGTTACCCAGTGTTGCCACCCCTTCAACAAGATGAGTCAAAAGAGAAAGATTCCCTAATGTCCCATTTGCTAAGTTCGCCACCCCCTTATGCGCAAAATGCTACAGCTCCTCCACAGCCCGTCAATGTGCAGCCTCCAGCTAACGTGCAGCAAGCTTTCCCGCAGCCGCCAGCTCCTCCCCAGCTAGCTCCTGTCCCGGTAGCACAGCCTTCCCAAGGGCCGCCGATTTTGCTACCTACCACTTCTGCGCCCCTTGCGACTTTTCCGAGCACATCAGCTGCCTCTCTTGGTGCCCTACCTACTGCTACCCCCGTATCTGTATCTGCACCCGTTTTTCTTGCCTCGACTTCTCCATCTGCACGACAGCGAATAGCTAGTGCAGTCACTAGCCTTATATCACCCCTCTTCGGGTCGTCCACTACGACCCCTGGTCCACAGCGTGAGCAGTTACGTAGTCAAATACCTGGTCCTAGGGAGAAAGAAGAACTGGACCGCATGGCACGTAGATGGATTGTTTATCCTCTAGATATGATGTAGAGTCTGTTGTTAATGTTTTTCATCAGTGGGAAGCGCCACAACAGCGGTACGTTTTTGAGAAAATGTATGAAATTCTATGTGAGGAATTGGAAGATAATGATGTAGACTCCAGTCCGCAAGAGTTGTGTCAAGTGTGATTTGAATTTGGAAAAGGTACGATTGTGGGTTCTGATGTTGAGAAAGCAGTTGCGACACTGCTGTCTTTCAGGAATGGGGATGGTCAGCAATCGTTGTTTGGACAGGAATTCCCTGAAGGGAAACAAGTAAAAGCGCAACAATATCCGATGCGTGAGGTTCCTCCAGTTTGGAGACCTGGTGATGCGAATGCTAATCCGCCTGTTCTGGCACATTTTCAGTGTGTTGGGGTACATGTTCCCTGGAAACGATCTGAAGTTTTAGCCCTTAAACAGACATTGCCTGACCCCCGTAAGAACCCTGCAGGATATTATAAGGAGTTATCACAGACTGCAGAATCGTGTGTCATGAACCTGGCAGACATAGATATGTTGTTCGGAAATGTTGTTCCGCAGCCTTTGTGGGGATTGATTCGCAATACAGATCATGCTGCAGAATTAGGTGACACATGGGCTAATATCATTAATGTGGACAATGGACAGGTCGGTGGTGCCAAGCCTGATCCCGTGGTAGCAGAACTCCCTGGTAGAATAATTAATTATATGAAAACTTTAATGCCCGCGATACGTGTAAATTTAGATAAATTATCCGCGTGCAAACAGAAGAAAGATGAAACAGTGTCCGATTTCTTCACTAGGTTTGAAGAAACATTTGTCGACCACAGTGGTCAGGACATGAGTACAGAAGGTGGCCAACGGTTATTTGTCGATAAATTTGTGCATAATTTGCTTCCAGAGTTGTGTAAGAAATTAAAAGATTCAGAGAGTTCTTGGGCAGTTTCCTCTTCAACACAAATACTGGCTACTGCACAGTATTATGAAAATAGGGATAAAGATGAGAAGGACAGAACAGATAAGAAAACGAAAGAGTTGAAAACGAAGGTTCTTTTACAGCAGGCTTATCCGCCATGTGCAGGTCAGAATAATTATAGGCAAACACAGGGTGTCTATCAGCAACCCCAACAGTTTCAGAATAATCAGCAAATGTATGGGTATTATCAACCACGTGTCCCTATCGGTCCCAATCAATGTTCGTATTGCAAGGAGGAGGGTCACTTTAAAAATAATTGTCTCAGATTGTTACAACGCACGAATAATGGTTATGGCACAAGAGGTAGAGGTGGCCAGCAAGCCCCAAGAGGTATAGGGCGTGAAAATGTTCCCCAGAACGCGCGTTCTCTTCCGCCTCAAAATACGATGAATAGTTTTGATCAGCAAGCCAATACGACCGGCAAGACAGCGCAGTACTATAATAATGACTACTATGCAGAAGATGATAATACGGAAGGGGATGATTACTAGGACAGCCGTAGACAGAGAGAGGGAGTTGTTGCAGTGCCAGTGGACCAGAGCGGACCGTATGTTAAGGTGACTACAGCGGGTATAACAGAGCCCTTTCTGCTGGACACTGGTGCTGCAAAGAGTTCTATTATGCGCTCCAAACTCCCTGGCGCGCCTTTGTCTGGCGAAATGAATGTTTCCGTAGGTTTTTCTGGCGCCCCGGTTAGGAACCCGATCTCAAGTCCTATGGCCCTTTCTGTTGGACCTTGTGAGCTGAAAGCACCCCTCATCCTAACGACAGGCTGTAATGAAAACCTTTTAGGATTAGACCTGTTAAAGAGATTACATGCGACATTATATTGTTCTCCCTCAGGAGTACAACTTACGCTGGGTAAGAAAGTAATTTCTCCCATGTATTTGTCAAAGAATGAATTGCCAGCCGAATTGACGTCTCTTCCTGATGCCCTTTGGGCCACTGGCCCTAACGATGTGGGCCTTTTGGAAATACCGCCTTACGTTGTCACTTTAAAAGCCAATGTTAAATTGCCCCGCATTCCACAGTACAAGATTTCTAAGGAAGGTGAAAGAGCGTTGTTAGCAATTATCTATGATTTAATTGAGAAGGATGTCATTGAAGAGACAAGAGGCAACGTTTGCAATAGTCCGGTTCTGCCTGTTTTGAAACGTACTGACCCTTCGCAGCCACCTGTTTACAGATTTGTGATCGATCTTAGAGAGGTCAATAAGGTTGTTGTGCCACAGTTTCCAGTGGTCCCTGATATAACCGCCTTGTTGACTATGATCCCAGCTTCCGCTGCTTGGTTCTCAGTAATTGATTTGAAGAATGCTTTCTTTAGTATCCCGATTGCAGAGGAGAGCAGAGATATTTTTGGCTTTTGTCTAGGAGGTCGAAGCTTTCGTTTTAAACGTGCTCCACAGGGCTACTGTGAAAGCCCATCAATATACAGTCAGGCTTTAAAAGCACAGCTTGATGCCCTTGTTTTACCTAAAGGTGCTACCCTTATGCAGTATGTTGACGATTTACTAATCGCCGCAGATACTGAGGAGATTTGTAAGCAAGCTACATCATCATTGTTGCGTCATTTGTCTACCTTCCATCACAAAGTGTCTCTCTCTAAGCTGCAATATTGTCGACAAGAGGTGACCTATTTAGGTCATCTCTTCTCGAAGGAGGGAAGGAAGCTGACCCCAGAAAGAATCCAAGCCATTGCACAATTAAGCGTGCCAAAGACAAAGAGAGAAGTGCGTGCTTTCCTGGGCATCACTTCATATTGCAGGCACTGGATCCCGAGTTTTTCTTTATTGGCAAAACCATTGCTAGCATTAACATATAAAGATATACCAAATCCTGTCCCATGGTCTGAAGAGTGTCAGAAAAGTTTTGTGGAATTACGAGAGGCATTATGTTCAGCTCCTGTGTTGGGTACCCCCGACTATAGTAAGCCTTTTCCCCTGTATGTTTATGAAAGAGACGGTTGTGCATTGTCAGTACTGACACAGCCTTTTGGAGACAGACCGCGCCCATGCGCGTATTTTTCATCGACTTTGGACCCTGTAGCGAGGGCATTGCCAAGTTGTTTAAGAGCTACAGTGGCAGCAGCTGCGTCTATTCGACAGTCTGCTGGACTAGTGATGAATAACACATTGATTGTAATGGTTCCTCATGTAGTGGACACATTGTTAAATAGGACCAAGACACAGCATTTAACTAATGCTCGATTGTCAAGTTACGAGTTGACGCTGCTAGCGAGTCATGTACACATAAAGAGGTGCAATACGTTGAATCCAGCCACATTACTGCCAATTTCAGCAGACACAGATGAGGTTGAACAGCATGATTGTCTGTTCAGAACAGAAGAAGAAACAAAAGGGAGAGTGGATCTTAAAGATACTCCCCTGGTTGAATGTGATGGTACCTTGTGGGTGGATGGTTCATGCTTCAAGCTTCCGAATGGTGATACGACTGCTGCGTATGCTGTCACGACTCTGCACACGATTGTTGAAACTGCACGCATACCACATAATTCGGCTCAAGCAGCAGAATTAATTGCACTCACAAGAGCATGCGTGTTGTCGAAAGGAATGAAAGTGAACATTTATACTGACAGTCAGTACGCGTTTGGTGTGGCCCATAGTTTTGGGCGTTTGTGGAAAGAACGTGGGTTCCTGACTTCGCATGGAGCGAAGATTCAGAATGGTGAGTTAGTGAATGATCTCCTTGAGTCACTGACCTTGCCATTACAAGTTTCGATTGTGAAATGCAGCGCACACAGGAAGGTTACCGATGATGTTGGGCGTGGTAATGCATTTGCTGACGAGATCGCGAAAGAAACAGCAAAAGATGTGACAACCCGAATGTATGTTGCAGGCCCCGCAAGATGGGTTGGTGATGTTGGAATGTGTGAAGACACGATAGAGAGTGTGAAGTCCCTTCAAGCTGAAGCCACAGAAAAAGAATTAAGTGTGTGGAAAGAGAGTAAGGGTAAATTAGATGAAAACGGTTGTTGGATTGATTTGTCAGAACACCGGGGTTGGTTGTTACCTGATGCATATGTGCTTCCAGTGGTTACGATGGCGCATGGAATGGCACATATTAGTGTGAAAGGGATTTGTAAGTTGTTGGCTCCAGTATGGCAGAATGCTGGAATCCCTAAATGTGCAGAGAATGTAGTCAAAAATTGCATGGTATGTCTGAAATACAATCCTGGTAGGGGAACCCCAACTCCACCTGGTCATTTTGCGCCTCCATCATATCCTTTTGAAGTTCTGCAACTAGACTTCATCCACTTGGAAAGGTGCAACAATTTGAAATATGTGCTGGTTGTTGTTTGTGCCTTTTCAAAATGGATAGAAGCATATCCCCTAAAAGACAATACTGCCTTATCCACAGCTAAAGCCCTAGTTAAAGAATTTTTTCCTAGGTTCGGAATGCCAAGGATGGTATGGAGTGATAACGGGAGTGAATTTGTAGGCCGAGTGATGAAGAATGTGTGTGAGGGACTAGGCATTAAGCAAAAGTTTCACGCTGCAAATCACCCCCAATCAGCTGGATTAGTAGAGTGCTACAATGGCACCTTGAAGCTTAAATTGGCCAAAATTCAGGCGAGCTCCGGCCTTAAATGGCCTGACGCTCTGCCCTTAACACTCCTGTCAACAAGAATGACTGTACATTCGCGAGTGGGACTTACTCCCTATGAGATATTGTTTGGCCGTCCGTCTAATGTATGGGGAGTGCCAAGGCCGACAAAGTTCAGTGAAATTTAATATCCAGTACTGCTTGATTACCTGTATGAATTGACGGCTAAATTGCGTGTCTTACACCAACAGGTTCACGATACTCTGCCCCAGGCCTCTGAAGCTCTAGGACACCCTATTAATCCTAGAACGTGGGTCCTAGTTAAAAATTTTCAACGTGTAAAGAATGATGAGCCCCGTTGGATCGGCCCCTACCTAGTACTGCTATCAACAAGATCGGCAGTTCGAGTGAAAGGGAAAAATAATTGGATACACGGCATACACTGTAAAAGGATCCCTTTGCCCCTACCGTATGATCGGTGGGTCCAGGAGGGGATCGCTGACTCCGAGGCTGAGACTGTGCCTCGTTTTGTGCCATTTAGCGATGCACGTGTAAAGGGGACAAATACAGAGCGAGAAAGTGACGACATCAATTCGATTGGATACCACAGAGCCTGAACTCTTGTTTCAAGACCAGACAGTGTCTGGCAGAAATAGGTATAATTTGAGGCCAAGAACTATGGACAAATAAAAATTCTCTTTTTCAAAAGTGCAGCTCTCATCTGAGAAACTTTTTGACTTTTTGTTTTTCGAACCACCATCCGGGTTCAGCTGCAGGGTCGCGGTGCCAAGACTTTGGGGTACAAGCCGAAGACGTTAGGTCAACGGTTCTGGTTGGTCTAGGGCGTTCCCTGAACTGACAGGTGTACTCCTTAGCAGAAGATACTCATCCGCCGCGAGCAGCACGATTAGAGGATGGAGTTTTTCAGGATGAAGAAGCCCACCAAGGAAATTAATTTAAAGAGCAGAATATGTAAAATAATAAATAACAAATGTTTTGTAGTATTATGTCTGTCTGTGCTATCTAGCATAATGATGTTTTCTGTAGGTTGCGTATTATTATCTTTCCAAGTGTCACTTGCACCCACTGTACAGCCCACACCTCTTCCTACTGTTTCCCAACACTCTTTCCACCCTCTGCCAGAACACGAACAAGCTAGGCGTGCTGAATTTGTAAACAATTTGTTTATTCAACTCCTGCACCAGCACCAACTAGTTATGAATACAACAAACTGCTGGGTATGTGGTTTGATGCCGCACACCATTAATAAGGGCATCCCATATCTAGTACTGCCATTCAGCTGTAATGGTTCATCATGGGCATTCCAGACCATGTTTCTTTTTGCGCTTGAAACCTACTCCCAGCGACCACCGCGTTCCATTAGACCTAACTCGAATAATAAAGCCTTGATGAAAGGAGTTGCAGATATGAGTAGAGATATCGATGCATATACATCTATTCCCAAGGACGAGTTGCGAGCTTATGTAGGTTGGAACGCGACTGGGTATAGCATCAGTTTGGGTGAAAAACAGCGCAAAAGTTCATCTCCGATTTGGGTCGTACCCCACATAGGTCGGTTCTGTCTACAAGGTAATGGTCAGAATCCAAGAGCTCAACTAGGGAAGAGTAGCTGTACTGAAACATACACTTTTCCATCACAGTTTTCCCCTGCGTTTTTGGCTGCCAAGGGTACATACTTTGTCTGCAATGATCGAGCATATACATGGTTGCCCCCTGATTTCTCGGGCACATGCTATGTTGCGAATTTGCTACCGCCAACATTTACTGCCACCTCTGATTATCACAAGACAAGACTTGTGAGAGGTGTTGTTAGTTAGGAAGATACTGCCGGTCAGGAAGCGGGAGACTTCTTCCTGTGTTTCCTGCCGTTTTGGGGACCAACGGTCAATAGCTGGAACCTGAGACAACTGACCCGTGTAGTTGAATCCACTGTTAATGTGACGGCTGGTGCCCTTGGTAACTTGACAGCTGAGCTTCAAGCGGATCGCCTCATGACGTTACAGAACCGTATGGTTCTAGACGTCATACTTGCAGACCGTGGTGGGGTATGCAAGGTCATCCAATCAAGCTGTTGTATTTTCATACTGGACAACGCTCCGACAGTCTACCAGGCCATTTCCAAACTGCATAAGATTTCCGAATCCATTGACGTAGACAAAGGAGATTGGTCACTGATGGGGTGGTTCTGGGGACTGATATCAGCTTGGGGATGGAAGATTCTAATAGTCATTGGAATGATCTTAGCCATTCTTTTCCTGGTCTGTTTATGTATACAGTGTGCTCCTGTAATGTGTAGCCTCTGTGTTACATCATGTGTAAGGAAACCTATATCGAAGGACGAGCTAAGCAATAGGATGATGCTACAGCAACATCTCCATGACTTCATGAATGTAGACCTGGACTCAGATTAGTATGGTTCTTGCCTATGTAAGGGCAAAAGGAGGGTCTGTGGTACTGTAAAAATCGGAACCATGTAGGTGGCATGGTCCCACCATGCCAAGTTTGGTCTCAGCGACCCGCAAATGAGCAACGCGGTATGTATGAGTGTTTTCATCATGTTCCACTGATGCATTCACCGTGTATACGATACTATCCATGGGTTCCATTTTACAGTAGTAGCCATTTTTGTGGTTGCCCTCACATAGACTGCGCACTAAGGCCATGCCTAGGCTTAAAGGACACGTACACCTTCGGTGACTTCTCTCTGTCCTGTGCAAACCGACTCCGCTGCCCGAGGTCAATCCTGTCCGGCCGGTTCCTTTCTCGCGGCCTAATGTGATTTGCATCAGGGCTCGACCCATCATAAAGCCCCTGTTCGCACACGATCCCTGACTAAGCTGTTTTCACACCTGACCCGGTTTCCTACTTTATGGCTTGTTTTACGAGCAGGAGGTGCCCGTGTTTATTCGGGTCTGCTGATATCTGATGAGGGATCTGAGCCTTGCTGGGTAAATAATTGTGGGCTGACTGAACTGAAATGTGGGATGGTCATCATGACTCTGCCTTTTCGTTTGTAATGAACACATATGAATGACCATATCGTAAAACGAGGAATGTGTGCCTGAAGCATGATATTTTGTATATAAGGAGAAGACTGGTTTTGTAAAGAGAGCAGTCTCCTGAGAACATACATCATGTTGTACTTCTCGGATATCTGTGATTGGTCTGCAGCCAATAAAGACGTTCTTTGAATTCACCTAGAAGACTCTGTGTTTCTGTGGGTCTGAAACAGGAAGAATCCGAAGTCTTAGGGTGTGTTCCCCTGCACCGCTGGGTTCTATAAACCCGGTACTTCACAATGTCAGTACTTCTCGTCGGTGCTGCATTTACTGGGCCAGTGCCAGCACTTCTCAGAAGGAGGCCGGTTCTCTGGCCCCCAGCACCAGTACTTTTCTGTTTTTCCTCAGCGCAACAGCAGCATCACTCAGCGGCACTGCAGCATCACTCAGCGCCACTGCAGCATCACTCAGCGCCACCGCAGCATCACTCAGCGCCACCGCAGCATCACTCAGCGCCACCGCAGCATCACTCAGCGCCACCGCAGCATCACTCAGCGCCACCGCAGCATCACTCAGCGCCACCGCAGCGTCACTCAGCGCCACCGCAGCGTCACTCAGCGCCACCGCTGCGTCACTAAGCGCCACCGCTGCGTCACTAAGCGCCACCACAGCTTCACTCAGCGCCACCGCAGCATCACTCAGCGCCACCGCAGCATCACTCAGCGCCACCACAGCATCACTCAGCACCACATCAGTATCACTCAGCATCGCCTTTGCACTAGTACACCACCACATGATCATCACTCAGCAAGACCTGAGTATCATTCAGCATCACCTCAGCATCGTCTCCACACCAGTCACCACCACCACCTCAGCACCACCTCAGCCTGCTCTCTGAATCTGGCATCTGTTGATTCTCCCCCATCGTCTGGCCGCTGCTAGTGTTATAATACAGGTACTAGTTCCCAACCTTCACCCTCCGATTGTTTATGCCCCTTCAAAAAAAGCTTTAACAAACAACCACTGGAATAGGCAGAAACAAGTTGCCGGCGTTACAAAAATAAAAGAAAACTGAGGCAATTTTTTATTGCAAATACTTTTTTTTTTTAAATGGTCGTTCAGTTGTACACATTGCCTTCTTGGTCATATATAAGGTAACAAAAATGCTTCTGACACTTTATTAAAACTTTTCAGCATGCTGCACAGCAGCCACACTTCTCTACAGCACAGCTTAAAGATATTGGCAAAGTCAATAGCTCTGACTAAACACTTTTAAGGCCCCAAAGGCGAGACCTATTGGCTATGCCAATGCTTGTTCCTTTTGCATGGGCGACCCAGGGAAATTCCATGTTTGGGAATACAGCTGTTTTCCACCTCAGATAAGACCGCAGTACTCAGCTATGCAACCTTTACTAGACACTGCCCAGTCTACGTTTCAGTCTTCCATCTCGTGGCTTGGAAGGATAGCAGCAATCAAAATGTCCCTACTCCCCAACATTCTGTACCTCATTGCAGAAGTTACCTGTCCACACTTGCCTCCTGTCTTAAACATATTGCAGCAGCTTATTGAATCCTACATTTGGAAAGGTAAGCTCCCTATGATGGCCAGGGCGCGATCATACTTGCCAGTGGCTGATGGGGTACTGGGAATCCCACACTTGATGCGTCATTACCCAGCGGCGCAGCTGCGGTTCATGCTGGAAGTGCAGCGCACAACTTCAGAGAAACATTGGTGTTTCCAAGACCAGGCTGTAGCGGGCATACGTATTTGGAAAATTCCGTGACTCCTTTGAAAACACCGCCTGACCGCCCCCCCCCCCGGTGTGTATTTTCACCAGTGATGAGGGTCACTGTGAGGTAGTGGGATAAACTTGTTCTGTCTAAACTGCTTTCCACCCCCATAACCCCGCTTTAGATTGCCCCACTCAGAACGCTGGCGCCATATTGCAATTAGACAAAGGGTGGCCTTGCCCGTCGATGCACCCCATGCGAGCAGATCGCTCACACCCTTTGAGAGATGACTCCTCTCCAGGTGTGATGTCCAACACATCCTCTCTGACATCTACACTTTCCAAAGTACCATTCCCCAGATCACCGGCTCAACTGCTCACAAACACTGGGACCTGGATTATGAATGACAGTTCTCCGACAAAGAATGGTTAGATACTTTACAGTGGGCCTGCACCTCGGCCTATACCACGTGAGGAAGGGAGACTCTTCTTAAAGTTACCCACTGTTGGTATTACACTCCCACGCGTGTCGCGGGGTGGAGGAGGGAAGGCTGATTACTGCTGCTGGCGCCACTGTGGCCACTTGAATACTTTGTCTCCTCGGCTGTAGTACTGCCCCAAATGACACCAGTACTGGGCCGACGTCCTTGCAGATATCAACCAGATGTTCAATACTGATCTACCCCACTTTCCTAACTTCATCCTCCTAAGTCTTTCCAATGCACTAACTTACCCTTCACAGTCCCAGAGAGAGAGAGCCTTCACTTTAGTGCTCTGTGCAGCAAAACAGGTCCTGCTAACTCAATGTTGCACAGATGTCGCGCCCACACTCAGATTGGTTGCACAAGCTCTGGGACCTGCTCAGTATGGAGAAATGAACGGCTTTTGTGGAACACAATCCCTCGGATTGAAAAGACATGTGGCCCCTGTTTGAAATTTCTGTCTAAGAGCTTCCGAGAATTCTCCTGCCCAATTTACCTGTGAGTGCTTCGTCTTACAGAGGCCACAACCAACTCAACACAGCCCTCTCATGCGGTGGAGCAAATGACATTGCTTTGTGAGAAAATCTACGTATTCCCCTTCCCCCTTTTTCCTCTTTAACTTCCCCCTTTACTTCCCATTTTATAGTCTCCCAGCCGTACCCTCACTTCTGTCATTTTTGATTTCTTAATTTCCTCGCCGGTCTCTGGATGTAGGGGAGTGTTATGTTATCTGGTTAAAATCAATAAAAACCCATTTTATTCTGTAAGTGACATTATCAAAATAGTCATTTAAATCACTACTTTATCATTATATTCAAATTTAAATGGCTATTAACCTGAATTCTTATTCTAGCTATTCCCCAACAGATGTTATGCATTATGCATTGATATCATGTAACCCAGTGCTTTCCTATGGGAGAGCTAGCATTGCCACTGTAGGTAGGTAGTTTAGTACCCATGCCATGAATTAAAATCTTAACAGTATAAAAACACAATCAACACCCCTCCGCCCAGCTCCCACCACCCTCACTGCCTCCCATCCCTTGAAGTTAAAACGCAACATGCTTGCAAGTACACCAATTATTAACATACAAGCGAGATAGTACACTTTAACCGCACTAACTTTCCATACAAATGGTTTATAGGATACAGATTCACTTCTGTTGGACAAGCATTGTTCGGGAACCTGTTAAAAAGTTCAATAGATTCAGAACTCCCTCCTCCCCGTCACCCATCCCTTAATTACCTTGAAACACCCCAAACTGGCTGGGGCCCTTCTATTGGGGAGACCCTTTTTTGCCGTAGGTGGAGCGTTTTTAGTAATTACTATAAAATCGCTTGAGAGAGTGGAGTCGTTGCCGTCAAGAGGGTGAACAATATATTTTGCATTAGCCCTTCCCCAAAGTGTTAATGGTTCGTAAGTTCTAATCCCGGAGTAGATCGGTTCTTGGGAGGGGCCAGGAATCTTTCTTATATATGTGGGCACTCAGCCCCGATTTGTTATCTCTTCGGGCATGCCAGGCAGAAGTCCTCCTTGTGGATTGGAGCTGGCTGGTTGTTGTTTCTTAGCATGATGCCAGTGCTGCTGCCCTTTATAATAGCACAGGGCCTCGGTTTGGAAGTTCCAAGTGTACCCGCTGCCGGGTCCCGCCGCTTCCTTTGTGGTCGAGTTATCAATAGTTGTCCCTCAATTGGTTACATGCTTGGCCTGCTTGTGCTGCGAGGGCACTGACAAATGTTGTTCGATTGGTACCGACCCTAGATTCTGGCATCTGTAGCTGGGCATCAAGTGCAATTCTGATTCGATGAATACATTTCCCTGCTCTTGCGAGTAGGCAGGGGTTCGTTTCTGAAAGGCACCAATCCAAAGCCTCCATGCAGGACCTCGTGCCCTTGACCCTTAGAATTGGGCGTCGCAGTCGTTGACAGTCACAGGCCAGTTTAGGGCAGTAACAAAGGATGTAACCAAGATGCTCTGTGATAATTGCATAGCCGACAGGAGACTGCGCTGTCTTTTCGTGCCCATGTTGGATTAAAGTCTAAAATCTAATGGGACATAAGCCGCATGAACAGTATTTTCCTTCTGACTGGAGCTGAGAGTCCATCTTGCAAGTAATGTTGGGCTTTTCCTGGGATGTACGACCTGTCCAGTGCCGTTGTGGCACTGAAGATCGTGTTCAAGTGATGTATAAGAGAGGTATCGGGGGCTTTAACCCTTGTATGCGCACGACGGCCGGGAGCCGCCGTAATCCCGCCCACCGTTTATTTCTCCCGCACAGCGCGGGAAATAAACACGCTCCAAAGGGGTTAAGAACTCTGATGTAACATTTCATTAGGGCCCCCTGTAGCGCCAGGTCTGGACTGCTGAGATCTGATGCCAACCGCAACCGGATGACCCTTACTTGTCTGGGCACCTGCAGCACCATCTTATGTGCTTTCGTCTGGGCTGCGATTTAGTTTCTCTAAAGCTCCCTGGAAGGCCAGGTGGCCTTAATTCATTGCTGGAATTCATTTTGCCGCGAGTACGGTCAGCACGGGCGCTGCTGTTTGGCTTGACAAGTGCTGACTTAGGTGTGTCAGTGAGAGGATTATTCTGCTGGTTTTTAAGTGTAGCTCTTTTAGATGTGTGGCTGCTGTGGCATTCTCTGTCAGCCAAAACCCCCAGGCTGGCACAGTAAAGAAAGGTTTCCCAGCCAGGGCATGTAGATTGTAGAACATTAGTAAGTGCCATGGACTCTGCCTTATGGGCATTTAGGCCTACACTAGGGTTGACTTATAAATATTAAAAAGGAAGGTGCTGGTGTCCAGAGTCCCAACCCGGGCTTTGGAGCCTACTGGGTCTTCAGCTTTACACTAGGCTCCAGATTCACCAGACGCGCCTGCCGCTGCTGCCATTTCCGCAATTCTACGGTTTCAGCTACGGCTCTGGTTTAAATGAAACCGCCAGCCTATCAGCTGAACGATTGAACTGATGCTACGACAAGAGATAGGCTGTATGGGAACGCCAGATACAACAACACACGCCATCATTGCTCAACATCACTGATGCCGCCGCCATCATGACCGATGCCCTCCTGCCACCATGGTCCCATTTTGGTTTTGCTACTGGAGTGTTATTCCTTTGAAATACCGAATGTCCGGCTGATTACATTTTTCTGCTGATAAACCTTCACGTCAAGGTAATCATGTTGTTAATTTACTGCCCATCTTGTGCTGGACAGTTTATTTGGGAAAGTCCTCTGTTGGATAATGGGACTGACCAAGAGAAACGAGCTGGTGCCTGGGACATTGTGTCCATCACTGTAACCCCTCCAAAGGGGACGTCTTAAGGATTTATTTAGTATGGTCCGTTACGATCTAAACATGAGTTGTAATGAAATACACAGGGAATGATCCTTATTAGGTGCAAGAGGATCTACTAGGGAAAGCAAAATCGACTACGGTCACAAATACTTGATCATAATTAACCATGTATATTGATTCATTCCCCATTTAGCAGCTTCTTAAAAAGCATGCATAGAGAGAAAGACGGCTGTGCACTACTGAGTACTCAAAGAAATCACAGATTTGAGCGGTTATCACACCCAGTCAGATTTATTTATGCCACTGTCACATATCAAGGTCAATGTTGCGTTAAGAAAAATCTTTCGGATCACCTAATTCGGGTCTCCTGCTGTGCTTCAATGCAACTGACAGCAAATGGTGATTTGTTGAGTTTGTACACAAAGGAACTAAGGAGAGCATATAGGCATATTACACAGTGGTGGTTGTCCCTGTGTAAGAATACTCAGGTTAGAGTTTCCATAGGAAGATCATTGTTTGTTCAGCCTAACGCTTTAGTGCTGTTTTATCGATCTTCATCCACCTCTGCTCCTTCCTGGAAAGTTTTGGCGTGATCTGTGTATATTGGGAAGCAATGCTGAAACAAGCATTTGCAAAGCAATAGGTCTCGCATTTGCGGGAGTTTGAGCTACTGGCATAGTAAATGAGAATGCCTTTTATTTATGTGTTGGTTTTCAAAACAGATAAATAAAAGGCCTTGGGCCCGATTCACAGAACAAACTTAAGACTAAATCCTAAACTTAGTACCATTCTGGTATTCACAGAATGCACCTAGTACTTCTGGTATTCACAGAATGAACTTAGTACTTTTGCTATTCACAGAATTAACTTAGTACTTTTGCTATTCACAGAATGGATTTACGACTCCTAAACTTACGTCCGCACTCGGGCCGGAAATTCCGGCCCGGAGGCGGAGCTTCCGGCCCGGAGGCGGAGCTTCCGGCCCGGAGGCGGAGCTTCCGGCCCGGAGGCGGAGCTTCCGGCCCGGAGGCGGGGCTTCCGGCCCGGAGGCGGGGCTTCCGGCCCGGAGGCGGAGCTTCCGGGCCGGAGGCGGAGCTTCCGGGCCGGAGGCGGAGCTTCCGGCCTGGAGGTTGGGATTCCGGCCGATTTAGCTATGGCTGAAATCTCCACCTCTGGGCCGGAAGCTCCGCCTCCGGCCCGGAAGCTCCGCCTCCGGCCCGGAAGCCCTGCCTCCGGGCCGGAAACTTGTTCTGTGAATCGGGCCCCTTGTCATTTATAATGCCAATAGCTTAAACTCTAGCAAATGCGAGACCTATTGCATTGCAAATGCTTGTTTTTCAGATGCCACTTCTCTGTGTGTGCCTCCCACTTATGAGAGAAACTCTTCCTGCTTCTGTAAACGCCTTTAGCTCTCAGCAGACGGGGTAAGTGCCATTAAGGTTCCAAAGGCAAAAAATGTTTAGAATTTAGATGTTTACTCCTCTCAAAATTTGAATGGCTGTATTAAAAATGCAGAAATGGCTGCTGTAGGTTATGGTCGAAAATGATACATTCTTTAATGTTCAACAATTAAACTCAGAAGCCACCTAAACGTGATTTGCCTCAGTAGTTCAGCCAGTGGGGAAGAAAGATGCTTGTGCGACCAGATTCTGTCCGTGCAACATTGGGTCTGGTTTGATCCGTGCAGATATCACGAGCATTACCATACGGTGGCTGTAATAATGGCAGGCCAGGCTCAGCCATACAGGCGCTTCACTGTGTAGAAGGGGTGGGGAATGAGACAGAGGGAAGTCATGCGTCTTTGTTAGCGTGTGAGAGCGAAACAGAGGTGCAAATCTGTGTGTGTAACAGCGAGACAAAGTATGTATGTATTTACATGTGTGCTGTGCAAAAGCCATATTGTTTCTGTTAGAATGTTTGAGTCGGAAGCAGAAACGGGTGTAGCGTGCAAGCGAGCGTGTGTGAGTGAGAGAGAAAGAGAGAGAGAAAGAGAGAGAGAAAGAGAGAGAGAGAAAGAGAAAGAGAGAAAGAGAGAAAGAGAGAGAGAAAGAGAGAAAGAGAGAGAGGAAGAGAGGAGAGAATTTGTTTTCATTCTTTGGCTAGGGGGTTAGTTTACCTCTAAATACCCTTATATGTCACATTCTGCTTAAGGTGGTATTGAAAAGTGTGGCCATCCTCTTCAAATAGTGCAGCTTATGAACCTACAAGCAGTGTTTTTTCATTGTTACACGGTTACATGAAACGCTTCGACAGCCACAGTCCCCAAATGTGAAGCGCGTGGGTCTTCCAGGGAGGTCGTGCCACTAGACAATGCACACTCTGCAGGAGTGACAGCGACCAGAGAATGTTTACTAACATGGTGCACTCCATGAGACTGCATGCAGTGTTCACCATCTTGATATGAAAACTTTTATCAGCCAGACATGCCCCCAAACATGCAGTCATGACCCGTCACTTCAAATCAGCTGAACATATGTACTTACCCTTGCTTCTAGAACAACTATGCCATAACAGAGTGGTCATGCATGTGATTGCTCATGTATGTAGTCTTTGTGACATGTCTTGTTTGCTGTGGGCTCCCGTTTCTATCAGAGAAACCACAAAATGTTACTGACAGGCAGGCATATGGGCGAGAGAACAATTCTAGCGCCTACACATTCTGACTCCTAGCTGCTGCAAGTGCTTTTTTTGCTGAGAACGCCGCACAATCCCACTCCTGGTGAAAGAGCACACTGAGGGAGGTAGGGGGGCGAGGGAGGGAAGCTCACTCGCACTGCCTACTACATCTATAGCAGGGGCCATGCCCTGCTGCAGGCTGGCAGGTCTGCTGTCACGCACATCTGCTGGGCACACGGTACTGCGGACGCATTCAAAGGTGTAAACTGTACACAAGCACCCTCGCGCCCGGGACTCTGCCCACTACATAAGATGGCTTGAAATGCCGAACCTCCAGCCTGCGTGAGATCTGATTGGCCCAACCACCTCTCGATGTCAGTAATTGTGGCACGGGGGAGGGGGGGCACTCTCTACGTGACGCATATCTGATGGGACCTCAGGCAGGCGCGCAACACCCATTGGGCTCACCGGGCATCAGCCTTCCCCCCCCCCCCCCCCCCCCCCGCCCTCATGTGTGTCAGCCCGGCTGAGACAGCCTTGCGGGCTGGCGTCCGTCTAATTGCAGCCGGACCAGAGTACTTCACAGGTCTTTAGAAGGCCATTTACTCGTTAATGAGGCTTTTGTTGTGTTTTCATCCCTTCTTACAGCCATTCTGCCTATGGCTGGAAGACTTAGCCCCCCCCTCCCCCCCGACATCTTTTTCTGCCCCCCCCCCCCCCCCCCCCCGAAATTTGGCTCTAGTTACCCGCCTGACCTCATGCATGTAATGAACACCCCAGCGTGCCCCGTCCTTACTGCAGGGGTGAGCCTGTTTTTGCCAATTCACTCTGATCCGACGAGGCACACAAATCAAACTGTCATCGCTTTGGCAATTCCGACAATCTAAAATAAATGGCTTGTATTTTTCCTTCTTTTTGCATTGTGAGCAGCCCTCCTTTTAAATGTGCCTTTTCAGAGAGTGGCTGCCTGACTGCAAACCCGGCAGGTACAAGCAAATCTCTTAAAGAAGGGTGGGGGGGGGGGGTCCTGCTATTATCACATTGCCACTAATTAATCTCCAAAACACCTCGCGCAAGAGTAGTAACGCAAGATCTGGGCTTGGCACGTGTGCTCGCCGTTGTGTTTAACCAGGACGTCTCTGTGATGCAGACGTGACCTCAATTTCCTATTATCACAGGTGCATTACATATCTTTTAAAAGGTGGCTCCAGGCCACATTAGTTAGTGATCGATTACTTACCTTAGAATATCCCCAGGCGTCAGACTGGATCCGGAAAGTTTTCATCAGCAGTACCCCTGCGCATCCGTAGGCGTCGTCGTACGGCTCCGCGTACGTCGCAGGCGTCGTAGCTGCCGAGATGTCGGAGCTACTTAGACGCTCCCACGAGCGCTGACGTCAGTTCTGTACACAACTTTTCCGCGCCAGGAGCGCAGAGCCATTCCAGAGACCGACTACTGGTGCAATAGAACTAGGGCCCTGAAAGGATTGACCTAAACCCTAGAGAACAGTTCGCAGAACGGGGAGGATGGGCAGGCGGTAAGGAATCTATCACTAACTAATGTCTCTTACAGATATATCGTTACACAAGTAACTTGTGCATCTGAAAGAGACACGCTAGTGATAGATTCCTTACCTTAGAATACATACCCAAGCAATACTAACCCCAGTGTTGGGTCTGCGAACGCAGCCGGAGAAAGGCTGAAAGAGCAGAAAGGTAGCCCTGAATAGTGCCCAGAGCAGAGCCCTGCTGGGCCAAAAAGAGAAGGGACAGCAGGACCTCAAAAAGAGGGGCAGAAAGGGGATTCATAGCTGTCGCTGTGCACCAGGCCACAAATTTGTTCCTCCTGCAGGCGTATACAGTCTTAGTTGAGAGACGCCTGGCTGCTCGAAGCACATCACAGACTTCCGGAGACAAGTCAAATGGAAGCAACTGTCGCCACACAAGCTCCACGCAAGGAGGTGGAGGCTGGACAGGTTTGGGTGGAGGACTGTCCCCAACTGCTGCGACACAAGATCCTCCCGAAGAGGCAGCCGTATCGGGGGATCTATGCCCATACTAAGTAGCTCAGTATATGAAACTCCTGGAGCCTAGGCCGGTGCCACAAGAATGACTCGGTCCCGGACGCGTCTGATCTTCGACAGCACTCTGAGTAGAAGTGGTATAGGTGTTAAGACGTAGAAAAGACCGCAACTCCACTTGCGACGAAAAGCGTCGCCGAGCGAGTACTGCCTTGGAAACTCCAACGCGCAGAACTGCGGACATTGCACTGTGTCTTCGGCGGCGAATAGATCTAACCAAGGCCCTCCCCACTTTTGAAAGAGACCTTGCGCCATCTCCGAGTGAAGACGCCATTCGTGATCCATCATGCACAGACGGCTGAGTGCGCCCGCCCTGACGTTCAAAGAACCTGCCAAGTGTTGAACCACCAGGAGAATGCCCTGGCGTTCCAGCCATTTTAGAGGCGCAGAGCCTCCTGATCGAGGGTCCACCACCCCTCCCCGCCCTGCCCTGCTTGTTGCAGTCCCACATGGCGGTGGTGTCGGCTGTGAACACCTGCACTACTCTTACCCTTGACAGAGGGAAGGAGTGCTTTCAGTGCAAGTAGGATCTCCCTGAGCTCCAAAAGATTGATATGGAGCTTGGACTCCGCTTCAGACCAGGGACCACTGATCTCTGCCTGTCCCATGTGGCCGCCCCATCCCAGGAGGGACATGTCCGTCACCACTGCGTGCTCCGGTTGAGGAAGGGAGAGGGAGCTGCCGCTGACCCAATGTTGGTCAGTGAACCACCACTGCAAGTCTAGCGCAGTGCTCTCCGAGACCTGGACGTAGTCGGACAGGTGTCCCTGACGCTGCACCCACTGGAACTTCATGTCCCACTGATGAGCCAGCATATGCCATCAGGCATGATTGATCAGCAGGATGCAGAAGGCCATGAGGCCCTGCAGCCTCAGTGTCTTCCTGACCGAAACCCAGGACAAGGGCTGAAAGATTGGAATCGTAGCCCGAAAGATTGGAATCGTAGCCCGAAAGTCCCGGACTCGCTGTTCAGGAGGATAGACCCGAAACTGCGCCGTGTCCTGAACTGCTCCGATGAAGAGGAGCTTCTGAGAGGGAAACAGATGTGACTGTGGAGAACCCCAGCAAATGCAGGAGGTCGGCTGTAGTCTGGAGGTGGGAGACGAATGCCAGGGGCGAGCCCGCCTTCAACAACCAGTCGTCGAGATAGGGGAAGACAAACCCCTGATCTGCGCAGACGAGCTGCAACCACCGCCATCACTTTAGTGAACACCCAAGGGGCGCTGGTAAGGCCCAAAGGGGATCCCGGTTAACTGAAAATGCTAGTGGCCAACCGTGAACTACAGGTAACGCCAGTGGGCCGGCAGGAAGTGGAAGTAGGCGTCCTGCAAGTGGAACGCTAACCTCCGCCTTTTGGGTCTAGTAAACGATCGACGTTCCGAAGGTCTAAAACACGCTCGATGGCCTCCTAGGCCAAGGGAGCCGCAACTTCCTGTTTGCAAAGCATCAAGTGATCCCCCGATAGTGGTGGTACTGACATGGCATAGCAGGAAGAATAGTCTCGAAGGGGAGGAGTAGCCTCTTCGGACTGTTTGCAGAACCCACGAGTGCAGAGTGATGGGGCGCCAGTGGGGGAGGTGACGGTGAATCCTGCCACCCACTGGCGTGTGGTGGGCCTGAAACAGTGGACTGAAACAGCAGACTAGGAAGGTCCTGAGGCAGCGGTGGCCTGATCTGCCCGCTACCCCTGGGACCCACCCTGCCGTTATACAAATTGCTCTGCCTATGGAGGATGCGGGGAATCCCGCTGCATCTTTGCCCTCGGCAATTGCGTGGGAGAGCACCTTCCAAGCCTCCGCTAGACATTGTGGCCGCACCTGTGCCACCGCTTCCCATAAAGAGTTGGAATAGAGGGTCAAAAGGCCCTTGGAGAAGCAGAGCCCTGGACCACCAGACAATCTGGTGGTAGGTGCTGTGCGATGAAACTGGGGATGCCTTGTATGCACAGGCGCCCCTGTGTTACGTTTAAAGTGCATTATTGAAGGGTAGCAGCGGTTCTGTAGAGGAGGCCGCTGCTGAAGCACTGCAGTGAGGCGATTGCCCTGATAGGCACTGTAGAGAATTTGAGGTTAGGAGCCTCCCCAACGCCATGTCACATAATGTACCCATCACCTCCGTAGCTATGGAGGAGGGGGACAGTATCAGGGTGTGGAGAAAATTCAAGCTTGTTGGGATTCTCCATATTGTCAATCTAGTTTAGATCACCTTCACAGCGAGCTGCGAGAAGGTCCTCAGACCCTTCCGAGTACCCTCAGGAATAGGGATTGGAGGCAGGACAAGGCAGGCTCAATATAAACCTGCCCTGGAGGCAACGAAGCCGATGGCGCCGGCGCCGATGCCGCAGGCTGCGCAGAGGCCGTAGCCGATGCCGGATCCGAAGGCGGTGCCGAGGCCGGAGCCAACTGCCACGCCGAGGCCAACAGCAGTGTCGCGGCCGGAGCCAATGGCTGCGCCGATGCTGGAGCCAACGGCTGCGCCGAGGCCAGAGCTGTCAGCAGCGCTGAGGCCGGAGCCAACGGCAGCGCCGAGGCCGGAGCCAACGGCAGCGCCGAGGCCGGAGCCACCGGCGGCACGGCGATGAGGCCTGAGCCAATGGCACCACAGGGTATTTTGCCGGCGTAACCGGGGCCAGAGGCACGGGGGCAGGACCACCCAAGGGGTCCGCGGGGGCCAAAGGCACTCAAGGGGGAACCCATGGGACAAAGCAACGCCCATGTTGCTGACAAAAGTACCTATACTTCTTCCGGAGGCACGTACAGTCCCCAAAAATGCTGGTAAGCCGCAGGTAAAGACAGAGGCCCCGAAGGAGCCGCGGGGAAGTGACCATCCGCCCCCTCCACCAAGTCCCGCAACCAGGGAGGGGTAGACAAAGAGTTACGCCGCTCCTTCGACCTTTTATGGCGCTTGGACTTACCTGTCTCCGATTCCGATGAACGATGGTGTTGGCTGCACCAGCGATCCCTCGACCTCCCTACAGTAGCGGGAACTCCAACTGCGCGGTACCGAGTGCCGGGCCCCCAACAACTTCCGGGAATGCTCCCGCAAGCCTCCTAAGCCATGGCCCGACAATCTAGGCATGTCTCGGGGAGATGGCGTTACCTAAGCAGAAGAGACACACGTTGAGCGGGTCCGTCACCGACATGGTCTGACGGCAGTCCCAACAGGACTTAAACCCGGCCATCCCTACTGCATCAAAAGTCGAATTCTCGACAAAAACAAGAGACACGTCTCATAAACAAGTCCAATTTATTGACTAGGAGTACCGCTCTCTCTCAGATCAGCGCTTGCTGGCACAAAAAAAGAAAGAACTGACGTCAGCGCGCGTGGGCGTGTCCAAGTAGCTCCGACGACGTCATCTCGGCGGCTACGACGCTAGTGAGGTACGCGGAGCCGTACAACGATGCCTACCGACGCACAGGGGTACTGCTGACGAAAACTTTCCAGATCCAGTCTGATGCCTGAGGATATTCTAAGGTAAGGAATCTATCACTAACGTGTCTCTTTCAGATACGTGAATACTGGGGTCCCTGTTATTAAATAGAGCCCAGAAGCCGGGCTTCGGGGCTCCAGCGCTGCAGAGAAGTTTTCGTAGTGATACTGCGCGCGATACATGATTGAGAAGGTGTGCCATACTTCAAACAATGGCACCTCTTTGTCTCTCTCACTCACACACACACACACACACTACATGCAACCCGGCACGTCAGTCTAGAGCACCCCGAGCACGCCTCCCCTGCCACCCTGACCCTCTGCCGGGCAACAGCCAAGCGCACTGACAAAATCACAGAGCACCGAGGCAAGCCTGGCACTGCCAATGCTTTAACCACTTAGTGCACCCCTGAACTCAACACATAGCAGCCAACTAGAACTGAAGGCGCGGGTGGTACACATAATGCAAATCAGACGGGCGAGACCGTGCAGGGTGCCGAAGATGGTGGGGTTGGGTAGTGTGGGGTAAAGAAGAGCCACCCAGCAGCACGTGAGCGGGAGGCACCACTTGTAGGGGGTGGATGTGAAGGGGACCCGTCCCTGTGCACGAGAAAGTGAAAGCCGCGGCCGCATCAAAAGTGGGCACATTTAAAATACCTACTGCAACAAAGCAGTGCACCAAAAAGAAAAACGCAGTTGCTCTACTACGTTGCAGCGTGTATTTTAAACGTGCACACTTTTGATGCGGTATGTATTTAAACAAGGAGTCCCTAAACATGACATACCAACAGCTGCAGCGCAATGAAACTGTAGTTAGTCGGTGCTGCTTCCGATAAAAACGGAAGTGATGCATCGGACCAGCAACCAATAGGGAGGCCGGAAATTGTAAATAAGCCAATTGCATGCAGCAGGCAAGCAGCAGGCAGGATTACCCTCGCTATACGGATTACTAGATGTCTCGGAGAGACGGAGCATGCGCGCTGCCTACGCAAGACCTAAAAATTACTGAAAGCAATTACATCAAACTTGGCAAAAAGTTTGAACTTTACTCAAAGCGTGCTTTTGTGTCCATCCTTTTATTAATTTGGGAAATGTGCATCTAAAGAGGTGCTTGGGGTGGATTTGAAATGGTTAAATTTAAAGTGATATCTGGACGGTTGGTCCCGGGAACTCCCAGTGGAACTGTAAATTCGGTAGAATCATTCACTGTGTCCGGAAATGGTTACCAAATAAAAATCATTGAAGTTGGAAAAAATATATTTCTTTCCGACTAGGACTTTTGTGGCACTCACACAAGTCCCAGCACAGTCCACCTGTAAAGTAAAGGAATACTCCTGCAGGAACCACCGGATTGGTGCCGGCAAGGAGGGGTGGGGGGAGGGGGAGGTGTTGGAACAGGACCTGGGTGCAGGCCAGGCCCTGCAACCAACCCATCAAGTACATTCAAAGGCTGTGCACAGCAGGGGGTTGAGCGCCTATGGGAACGGTTAGGCCAAGGGTCTGGGCCCAGGGGGGCACCCCTCTCACTGTGACCCGCCTCAGATCTCTGTAGAGGCATGAGGTTGCAACTTAACTGTAATCCTTTCATTGCAGCTCCTGGCTCATCAGTCAAAGAGCAAAAAGACGCACCAACATCTTCAACATGCAGTACAATGGGAAATATGCCCCTTCCACTACCACCTCTACTTCAAGCACCACTGCCCAGCATTGAAAAGACATGTAAAGTGGCAAAACGTTTACAATTTGGCAATGCTGGAATTTATTTCTGGAAGCACTGTACAAAATATCAACATAAGGCACCCCACATGGAGTAAATGTCTTTGAGAATGCTGTTTCTTACATAACGGGGAATGTGCAAATGCTCACCAGAATGATAGTTTACTATACATGCGCTCCCTTCCATGGTTTGTCACACGAATGGCAAAGTGCAAACATAGTTGGCATAGTGCTTATGGTACAGAGTATTGTAGAAACCTGCATAGCAGAGGCATTTTAATACAGGGTGACTAATGCTTCCTATGTAGGGATGAGTAAATGGGAGAATCTGTTTTTGCCCCACCCACTCCCTATAGATCAGTTTATTTTTTTTAAAGCCAGCATTTTCTTCCTTAGTGAGACTACAAAAAAGGGTAGTTCCTGTACTGGAAATTAACTAGTTTTCACTGAACACGACTTTCCATTCCTAAGAGAACTCTGTTACAAACCACTTTAGCTACAAAAATCATCAAATAGAAAGACTTACAGCTTTTAAAGTGCATTAAAAAGGACTCAGAAATGCCACACATACTAGAGGTTTGGAATAAGTCCTGCCTTGTTTGTTTAGATAATACGTTGTTGTCATGTTATCTGTATGATCAGAACAATGAAGAAAATTATTTCGGAGCGTGTCAGACTATCCCCATTCCTCTCTGAGCCTACAGAGATCAGCTGCAGAGTACCGCAGGGCTCCACCCTGAGCCCCACCCTCTTCACCGTCTACATGCCCCCCCCTTGCAGCCATCATCAGAAGCCACAGACTCAACATCATCTCCTACGCTGATGACAGCCAGCCATCTCCTTCACCAACGAACCCACTACCACCAGAAACAACTTTCACAACAGAACGAAGGCTGGATGAAAGACTGCTACCTCAAGCTCAACGTGGACAAGACCGAAGTACTCATTCTGAGACCCACTCCCTCAGCCTGGGATGACTCCTGGTGGCCTGCTGCACTTGGAACCTATACCAACCTATGGACTATGTACACAACCTCGGCATCTCACTGGACTTACGCTGGTGTCACCCAGAAACAGCTCAGGAAACTACAGGATGGCCAAAATGCCACAGCCAGACTGGTCCTCGACATTCCCCGCCGCAGCCACATGACAACACCTCCGACAACTCCACTGGCTATACATCAACAAGTTAATCACCTCCAAGCTCATCAAACATGCATACAAGGCTCTCTACAGCGTAGGACCAGAATATCTGAACCACTGCATCGCTTTCCACACACCAGCCAGACAATTCTGCTCCACCCAACTCGCCCCGGACCTCCGTCTCATGGTTCCTCAAGATCAGAACTGGAGGAAGATCCTTCTCCTACCTCTTCGCCAAGACCTGGAACACCCTGCCCCTCACCTCAGGCAATCTGCACCGGTGACCCAATTGAGGAAGGACCTCAAGACC
Organism: Triturus cristatus; assembly: GCF_964204655.1. Classification (NCBI taxonomy): domain Eukaryota; kingdom Metazoa; phylum Chordata; class Amphibia; order Caudata; family Salamandridae; genus Triturus; species Triturus cristatus. The sequence continues at coordinate 59,540,601 of NC_140587.1, forward strand.
TGGCTCTTTGATTGAACCTCCACACCCAGACGGATCAGCAGCTCCCCCAGCGCCTGGAGACCCTCATGGGTGAGTAGCCGTGCTTTACAAATCCCAGATTGATTGAGAGCAGTTAAGTCAGCTGGTGAAAGTATATGAGGTAGTTAAGGTATGTTGGTCCAATGTTGTGTAGGGCTTTGTACTTCTGCTTCATCAGGTAGATATGGTACAATCTTTTTTCTTTCATCACGTTCCTTGGATTTGCAGATGGTTCACACACACACACCCCATCCCTATAGAGAAGCATCTGTCACTATGGTCAGTGGTGAGATTTCCTGATGAAAGGGAACACTCTTCAGTAGACCAGTTGAGCAACATCACCAGGGGAACATCTGGATCAGTTCTTATTTGCAGTTCTTGGAAAAGGTTGAAGCGCCAAACGTATTCTCGTTAAGATGCAATTGATATTTTGATTGATTTTGGGGTATCACAGCCACCTACTGGACTTTGCACATCTTCTCCAGTGCAGTTTGGTTAGAGATATGTCTCCTTAGTACAAATGTAGGGTCTTTTGAGATCACATCCAGACACCCATAGGGCGTCATCTTGAATGTAGGCACAGTCTCCAGAGTCTGGTACTTTACATCTGGGAAGAGAAAGAGAAAATCCAGGGTGAGAGAGTGAGTAAACAAACACGAATCACTGAAGATAATGTGATACACAGAGTATTTAAACAAAGGAGATTGAATTGGGCGGAAATCATTCCAGAGAATGAGGTCTGGGTAGAAGGAGTGAATTGTTCATATATTATGTGCTGGCGATGGAATGAGCACTAGAGATGGGATTCTATTTAGAGGGAAGGGCTTATATATAAATAATGCCCTGGGACAGCAATCAAAAGGGGGTGGTGATGGACGGAGCATCAGAACCAATCAAACACTCACACCCAGTCAACAGATCTGGGTTTGATCCATCACCGTTCTTTAGCCCACTCTGCCACCCCAGTTCAGATATGGCCATATGCAAATCAGTCTGACCCTGTGCCTCATGGGAACAGTCCAGCCCGAACTGCCAAGCCATGCCTTCCCTGGACCGGAAACAAGCTTCCTAGGACCGGTTTCTGGCATTTCAGCCGTCTTCAGCCAGGCTTGCTTGAATCCAGTGGCAAAGTGAGCAAGGGACTCACGTCTGAGCATACCCTGCCAACTTATGGCGAACAAAGCGGTACAAAAGGGGGTGGTGATGGGCGGAGCATCAGAACCAATCAAACACTCACACCCAGTCAACAGATCTGGGTTTGATCCATCACCGTTCTTTAGCCCACTCTGCCACCCCAGTTCAGATATGGCCATATGCAAATCAGTCTGACCCTGTGCCTCATGGGAACAGTCCAGCCCGAACTGCCAAGCCATGCCTTCCCTGGACCGGAAACAAGCTTCCTAGGACCGGTTTCTGGCATTTCAGCCGTCTTCAGCCAGGCTTGCTTGAATCCAGTGGCAAAGTGAGCAAGGGACTCACGTCTGAGCATACCCTGCCAACTTATGGCGAACAAAGCGGTACAAAAGGGGGTGGTGATGGGCGGAGCATCAGAACCAATCAAACACTCACACCCAGTCAACAGATCTGGGTTTGATCCATCACCGTTCTTTAGCCCACTCTGCCACCCCAGTTCAGATATGGCCATATGCAAATCAGTCTGACCCTGTGCCTCATGGGAACAATCCAGCCCGAACTGCCAAGCCATGCCTTCCCTGGACCGGAAACAAGCTTCCTAGGACCGGTTTCTGGCATTTCAGCCGTCTTCAGCCAGGTTGGCAGGGTATGCTCAGACGCGAGTCCCTTGCTCACTTTGCCACTGGATTCAAGCAAGCCTGGCTGAAGATGGTTGAAATGCCAGTAACCGGTCCTAGGAAGCTTGTTTCCGGTCCAGGGAAGGCATGGCTTGGCAGTTCGGGATGGACTGTTCCCATGAGGCACAGGGTCAAGGATAGTCCTAAACAGGACCTGCCTATCCAAAATCAAACAAGCATCAACTTCCACGCTGCAGTACTAGCAGCACCTGCCACGTTCTACTCTTCAGCACTCTTCAGCCACATATGTCCCAAATAAAGGTCTACACCCAGTGCTTAATTTGTAAAACCCGAAGTACCGGGGCTAAAATCAAAACTCTAAAAATGCCCCAAAACACGTAAAAAAACACAAGAAAATACACTCAAAATACTCCTTCCTTTAAATAAATTGCCTCCAAACTATTTGCAATTAAATAAGCAGACTTGCTTATGAAAAATCAAACAAACAGTAACTGCCACGTTTTACTCTCCAGCACTCTGCAATTCCCAAATAAAGGCCTACACAGCCAGTGCTTCATTTGTAAAGCATTTAGTGCCGGGGCTAAATGCAACATTTTTAAAAATGCCCAAAAGCATGCAAAAACGCGATGTCAAAGTAGAGTCTAAATACTCATTCCCTTGAATGAATTGTCTTCAAACTATTTGCAATTAAATTAAAAATTAGTCACTTCTTTAGCAACAACCACAAAACCTGCCCATGTGGTCACAGTACACTTTCTCCAGCTCTATATTCCTAGATGCATCCCGAAAACCATGCAACCTTTGATATAAACACAATAAGTGTAAATGCAAATTAAAGGAAAAGCACCAAACCAGACTTGACTATTAAAAAACAAGCAAGCAGCAAGTTCCAAGCTCTAAAACTCTGCAGCCACAAGTCCTAAATAAAAGCTTACACTCACTGCTTAATTTGTAAAACAAAGTGCCGTGACTTAAAGCAAAACATAAAAACTGACCAAAAACACGTCAAAAACGCAATAAAAGTGGACTCTAAATACTTTTTCCCTTGAATAAATGTCTTCAAACTATTTGCAATGAAATAACCAGACTTGCATATTAAAAATCAAACAAGCAGCAAATGCCAGGTTTTACTCTCCAGCACTCTGCAGCCATATAGGTCCCACATAAAGGCCAACACCCAGTGCTTAATTTGTAAAACATGAAGTGCTGGGGCAAAAAGCAAAGCTTTAAAAATGCCCAAAAGCACGTCAAAAAACACAATGTGAAACTACACTCTAAATGCTCCATCCCTTAAATAAATTGTCTGCATACTATTTGTTATTAAATAAAAACTAACTTGCCAATCAAAAATCAAACCAGCAGCAACTACCATGTTTAACTTTCCACCACTTTGCAGCCACATAAGTCCTAAATAAAAGCCTACACCCACTGCTTAATTTGTAAAACATAAAAGTGCCGGGGCTAAAAGCAAAACCTAAAAACTGACCAAAAACATGTAAAAAATGTGATGACAAAGTAGACTCTAAATATTTATTCCCATGAATGAATTGTCTTCAAACTATTTGCAATGAAATAACCAGACTTGCATATTAAAAATCAAACAAGCAGCAAATGCCAGGTTTTACTCTCCAGCACTCTGCAGCCACATAGGTCCGAAATAAAGGCCTACACCCAGTGCTTAGTTTGTAAAATATGAAGTGCCGGGGCTACAAGCAAAACTTTAAAAATGCCCCAAAACACGTCAAAAACACGATAAACTATACTCTGAATACTCCTTCTCTTGAATGAATTATCTCCAAACTATTTGCCAATAAATAAAAAATTACTCACCTTTATAGCGACACAAACACATACAAGTGTAAATTCATCTGAAGAGAAAACCCCCAAACCAGACCTGCTTATGCAAAATCAACCAAGCTGCAAGTTCTACGCTTCAATACTCTGCAGCTATACAAGTCCCAAATAAAAGCCTACAATGCTTAATTTGTAAAATATAAAGTGCCAGGGCTGAAAGCAAAATACAGGCCCAAGACATATATTACTTCGGTTCTATCTAAACCTAATAACATACTAGTTTCAGCAATTCTCAAGTATCTCGCCAAGCTACAACTAATTCATAAAAAAATGTGCACGACTTTTGACACAAAGACCTACCACCCCTACATATTAAAAAATATCCTGAACTTAAGCACATTATATATTATTTTGGAATAGCAGTAATATAAAAGATATATAGTGTTAATATCACAATCTAAACTACGTCATCTGTGCCACAAAAAGCTACATTTAACAGAAAAGTATTTCAAATGCACGATGAAGGTTGATTTAATCAAGCCCTTACATTTTACATATGAAACTATCTTTAACATGTGTTAGAAGCCAGAGATCCCGCGCGCACCGTTGTAGTCAAGTGCGCGACCCGGACCTCCCCGCCTCCACGCTAGGCCAAGAAGGACACCGTCCGAGACAGCCCTGCTCACCCCCTTAGTAGCTTGACATGAGCAGCCAGGCTTATCTCCAAGGCACGAGTGTTCAGTATGTGCAACCACGCCCACAGCAATCCCAATGAAGTCACCACAAAAGGAGTCCACATGAGTTTGTATAAAACGAGTATACTTTATATAGACAGATACACGAAATGACCACACGATACCACTCCTAATCCCCAACCACCGCTTCTAACCAACAGTTACGCTGACTTTTAACCGTTCTCAACAGGTTAGGTACGTCGTATCACTAGAATCACACACGTTGCAAAATAAACGGAATACTGCCCTACTTAACGATGGGTTCCTGTACAATGCCACAGTGAAACAATGCCATGCGTAGCGTCAACACATGATAATACAACTCGGTTCGCTACATGCATGCCCTGTTCAAGGAAGAAATACATAAATGCGTCACGCTGCCATTACGTACAGTGCGATAGGAAAACAATGCAATGGGTATCATCACCAGCATGCCCTGTGCAAGGAAAGAATAAGGCAATGTGTCACAGAGCAATTCAGTACAGTGCAGTACACAACCAATGCTGTGCGCCACGCTATGATCCTGTATCCTGCAAAAGAAACATAACGTAGTGCGTGGCACACTAACCCCTGAGTTCGCTAAGCACCACCAGTGTTAGACGTTATCCAATAGCTCGATAGTTTATTAGCAGTAAATATGCAAAGTGTTATACGACTGTTTTCGGAAGTTGTGCGACCGTTTGCCCCCAACACGGATCAACGAGGACACCCAAATTCCACTCAGGGCCCTGGCCCCTGTACTGCCCCATCCGGGACCAGCACGGACCGAGATCTGGGCCGAAGCAACAGGCGCACACATCTGCCAGCAGCGAGACGCCGAGAGTGTCCCTCCGAGCCCGCACCCCACCCCAGGCGATTATCCACTTTACCTGGGGGGGGCGCGACCTCACTCTCCTCTCCTGCAGCAGCGGCTTGGCCTCACTCCAGAACCTTGTCACCATGGGCAAGGCGCGCTCGGGCCGGTAGTTCACCTCCTGCGGGGAAGCCGGTCCGAGCCGCCAACGTTCAGCACAAACTCCTTCCACGAAGCCTTCCACACAACACTGGTGCTTGCCCACGTTGCCTTTGGGGGCCCGATCACTTGGCCCTCCTCTCCAGGGCTGTTAGGACTTCTTCGCTCCCCGGTGTTCACCAGCACCTCCGGTGGCACCTTCGACACGCACCCCCGGCGCGTCCAGGACTCAGTCTTCCTCCGGCCTCTGATGACCAGGCGCACCTCACTACACCTCGGCGGGCCCTTGACACGCACCTTGCACGTCCGAGTCTCGCTCCGTTTCCTGGTGCACACGATCTTCAGGCACTCTTCTCTAGCGCCACAACTGCTCCCCCACACGCACCCTGCGTGCTGGGGACCCACCTCGTTTCTTGGTGCACACGATGACCCAGGCGCTCTCCACTAACGCCCTGGTTGCACCACGACATGCACACTGCGCGTCTAAGTCTCACCTCTCCTCTTGGTGCACACGAGGTACCATGTGCTTTCCACGAACGCCCTAGCTGCACCACCACATGCCGACCCGCGTGTCCGAGACTTACTCCTTCTCAGTGCCCACGATGTACCGGCGCTCTTCACTAGCGCCTTGACTGCACTGCGACATGCACTCCCTGTGCGTCCCGAATCTCGTCTCTCTTCCACGATGCCCGCAATCCATAGGCACTCCAACACCTGTAGCTGCACCAAGACACGCACCCTGTGTGTCAGAGTCTTGATTCGCTTCGGGTACCCACGATCACTTTAGGCACCCCTTCGGAGGTCTCAGGCTGCCACGACACAGTCCCACCACCGCGCCACTTGAGACTTCCTGGAAACTTTTATGTTCCTGTGTTTCTGAACAGGGAGCCAGCTCACCTCAGGCCATTGGGGTTCAGGACGCAGCACACAACAAAGTCCTGCTCAGGAAGAAGGGGGGGCACGACCCACTGCAGCGCCCCTTCAGTCTCTCCTCGGTCAAGAGCTACAAACTGCCCACAAGCCCCCGATCACGAAGCAAGGGTCAATTGTCTCCCGCAGCCTATTCAGCAACTCTTCCTGAGGCAGAGGTTTTCTTCCTGATCGTGGATAGGTCAGAGCCGCCAGAGACTCGACCAGTCCACGGCATCTTCAAAGCGCTCCCAGCACTTCTCTGAACAATATCGAGACTGTCCTCCCTTTGATACTGGGGGCCTGGATCTTTAATCACTCAGAGGGAGATGGGTCTATTGTTTTATGGCTCTCAACAAGGCCTCGTCACCTCGCAAAGTCTCTCCTTCTCCCCGCTCCAGGTGCAGGGCAGCCTGGTGCCGTCTCCACCCCTCCCCTGGGGCACGACCTCCCTCAGCCTTTCTCGCTTCTCCCAGATCCAGGCAGGCAATTCATATTCTGCTGAGATGCACAATAAGGTCTAATGCACAAACTCAGACATTTTCTCAAACAGCCGCTTCTGGACACACAGCGCCAAAACCATCCACCCAGAAAGGTGCGTTATGATGCTGTGAGCTCAGACATACCAAACTTCACTGTTCTATTTCCAATCCTTTGGAAACTAGGCTAACACTACTACACCCACCCTCCCCATTCTGTCCTATGGGCAGGATGGCCTTTCACTAGGGAAAATTAAATGGAATATTTTCCACTGTCGGGGCCTAGCACCCACATTGGCACATGTCCTGCCTTTCAGCTACACTGCACCCTGCCTAGGGGTTACCCAGGACGTCCTACAGGGGTGCCCCATGTGTATACAAAAGGGAAAGTAAGGCCTGACAAGTGGTAGCACTTGTCAGGAGAACATGCTAAGTTAGCATAATGCGCGCAGGCCCGACACTGAAGACCTATGTTCCCTCTCGGCGCATTTCTTTAGTACTAGCCCCGGCACACACAGTGCACATCACTTAGGACTATACCAATCAGAGACAACCAATCACTACTACAATTTATACAGGGAACCTCTGTACATGCACACTGATTAGCAGTGGCAAGTACCTACAGCATCTAACTTCGTAACTCTCCGTCAGGAAAACTGTCTAGGGGAAAAGCAAAAAGTTTAAGTGAACTTTAGCCAAAAAGGCCAAGTCCAACAACACGTATATGCTGGTGACACTATATTATGTGTTGTGTGTTTGTACTGTCTTGTGCGTCTTATTTCCACAGGTACATGCAGCTTTTTTGTGGCATAGTTTAATCATTTATTTCACCACCACGACTTATGGAAAACAATATAGACCATACTCTCATGTGTTTTTTAGCCTCTCTTTTACCTTTATATCCTTGCAGGTCTTTTTGATATTTAACACAGGCCAATTAGGTGCTGTATATTTATTTCGACTTTTTCTTTATAAATTATTTATAATAACGGTGTTGATTGTGACACCTGGAGTGGGAACATAATTTTTCCTTTTAGGTCCTGAAGAAATGCCTTGGGGAGAGGCATGAAACTAGTTGACCATAAGGGGAAACAATAGGTACTGACGCCTAGGGTTTTCCCACACGTCCCCAGATTTTAGAGTACCTTCTTTGGGGTAGGGAATACATTTGTTTTTGGACCCAAATATTTGGTATTTAACCTTCTTGTTCACTACAAACCCACTCCCTTCGAATTTATCAAAGGTGGATAGGTGTATAGGGACCCCCACGCCCTATATTTAACAATCTAGTGCTTCTTTGGATGCATTTGCCCGGAGGGGTGGCTCTGTAAAGCACGCTCGCGCGGATTGCTAGCGCTTTTTAGCCTCTTTCAGTGTTTTTATCGATTGCGCTCTCCTTCCTTGCTGGGTGTTAGGACTCCCCCCTTACCTGCACATAATACTGGTGATTCACCGCTCTTTTAGCGGGTCCGGGCTCCCTGGTAGCTTGATTCTGCAGCGTTCCGATTTTGGGCGCCATTTTGGGTTGGGCAGTGGCGATCTGGTAGCGCCATCTTGTAGCGTCCTTCTGGGACAGGGAGGACCTTACCTGGAGGACCTATTTAAACCGTTCCTGCTAGCGCAGCGGTATCGCGCAGCGGGGTTGCCTTCGCATTTGCCTGAGTCTTGCCAGAGTCCTGCCCGTCTGCGCCCGTCAGCGTCTTCGGAGGCGGCGGAGCGGTGAGAGTGCCTGGTTCCGTGTTCGGGTAATATGATTCGTTATTCTGCCAGGAACTACGTGCGTTGCATAGCTTCTCCTGTGCTTGCCGTTCCGTGTTCCCAGGCCGTTACCGAGGTAAACGGTTGTGCCCTGCCTGTGGCTGGTCGCCAGGTTTTGTCCCGGCTGCTTCCTCACGGAGAGATGAGGTCTGCGTTAAACATCTCTGCTTAATGCTGAATACAAGATCGGTAGGGAAGCACGCCTTGGAGATCTTCGATCTCCTTGTCAGGGAGAATCCACTCTGTCTCCTGCTGACAGAAACTTGGTTGGGGGAGACGTCCAATCCGGACATCAGGGCGGCTTTTCCTCCTGATTATACAATCTTTCGTCAGGATAGAGTGAAAGGCAGGGGAGGAGGGGTGGCGGTAGCAGTGAGAAAGTCAGCTACCTGCACCATCACTTCTTTGAACACCATTGCTGGAGCGGAATCTCTTGCCTTCACTATCAGATTAACCCCTCATCACGCTTTCAAAGGGCTGCTGGTATATAGATCTCCTGGACCAGTGGGCTCTTTTTTCGATGATCTTCAGGGGGCCATATCTGGTATGGCACTAAGTACGGAGCATTGTCTTCTGGCAGGAGATTTTAATTTTCATATGGACGATGACAATGACCCGAATGTAAAAAAACTGCTCGATATTACGGCTCCTCTTGGTCTTGCCCCGTTTTTGGTTGGTTCTACACACGACAAGGGACATACTTTAGATCAGGTTTTCTCCTCGTTCCCTCTTGTTGATGTGGAGCTCCTTCCGGTGCTCTGGTCCGACCATAGATTGGCCAGATTTTGTGTATTGGGTGGCGAAAAATTGTTCAGTTGCGCCCCCAGACAGCATGGCACTGCTCAAAGGGCTCTACATAGAGTCACACCCGAGTTGCTGGCTCAGACTGCTATAGACCATCCTTGCCCTCTTACAGGGGATTTAGAGCAGGATGTCGAGTCCTTGCAGGGATGGCTGTTGGAGAGGCTGAACGATCTGGCCCCCGCAATGGCCCCTCGGGATAGTGCTAAGAGGGTCTCAGCCCCATGGTTTACGAAGGCATTGTGTGCCACTCGTGCGCAGTGTAAGGTGGCAGAGAGGGCATGGCGTCTTCGGTATGACCCGGAAGCTAGATCGGCTTATAGGAAAATGATTAAATCTTATCACCAGGATATTCTCCGGGAGAAAAAGGAGTATCTGGCCAGGAGGATTGAGACTGCCGCCAATTCCTGTAAAGAGATCTTTACTGTGGTAAGGGAGTTTACGGCGCCTAGATCCTGCGTGGCCCATAGTGTTCCATTGGAGCACTGGGTCTGCGATCTGGCTAAATTCTTCACGGATAAAATAAAATCTATCCAGGACTCTTTCCCAGTGAGGTCTGTGGAGGAGTGTTCCAGTCCGATGGCCGGACTGTCCAGCCTGCCGATGCAGGGTGTGGTTCTTGCTGAGTTTCCTCTTGTCTCGGCCGATGCTTCTCTTGCTCTTCTGACCAGCCTGAAATCGGGCTCACCATTGGATTCCTGTCCTGCCAAATTTTTGGCTAAGATGGCGGCCGTAATCAATCCACTAGTCAACCCTTTGGTGAATCTATCTCTGAGGGAGGGGAGGGTTCCAGTGCTATGGAAAAGAGCTATGGTGATCCCCCTCCTCAAAAAGCCAGGGTTGGACTCTGAGGTCTTGGCCAATTATAGGCCGATTTCTCTTTTACCGGCCTTGGCTAAGATCACAGAAAAGCATGTACATGGTGTTCTCTCCAGCTTTCTCGAATCCAACGATTTGTTCCATCCTTCGCAGTCCGGTTTCCGTCCTAATTTAAGTACGGAGACGGCACTGCTGGAAGTGTCGGAAATCATCAGGGAGACACTGGATTCTGGAGGAAGGGCCATGCTCGTCATGCTGGATTTGTCGGCGGCCTTTGACACCGTCCCCCATGAGGTGCTCCTCTCCAGACTTTATGACATCGGTCTGAGGGGGACGGTGTTCAATTGGTTTACATCTTTCCTTGAAGGCCGCCGACAAACGGTCTGGGCCTCTCCGTGCTCCGCCGAGATGTCGCCATTGGGAGTTGGGGTCCCACAGGGTTCTGTGTTGAGCCCGACTCTCTTTAACATCGTTATGACACCTCTGGCGGCACTGGCGGAGTCCTCTGGGGCCCGGATCGTATCCTACGCTGATGATACCCAACTGCTTTTCACGTGTAGGCAAGGACAGGCTTTCGATGGAGAGAACATCCGGGGCTGTTTGGAGTCGGTCTTTGGCTGGTTCCAGCGAAATGGCCTTAAGGCAAACTCTAGTAAATCGGAGGTGTTATTCTTCGGCTGTTCTCGGGACCCTGAGTGGCAGGCCTGGTGGCCATTAGGTATGGATTGCCCCGTGCAGGCATCGCTCGTGGCTAAGAATCTGGGAGTGAAGGTTGACAATAATTTGTCACTGAGCTCTCATATTTCTGGCCTGGTGGGTACCTGCTTTGGTATGCTTAAGATGCTCCGGAAGTTCCTGCCTTTACTCACAGAAGAGCACAGAAAGATCACGGTGCAAGCCTTGATAGGCTCTAGATTGGACTATGCCAACGTCCTCTATGTTGGTCTTCCGGAGTATCTAGTTCAGCGGCTGCAGGTTGTGCAGAACTCCGCTGCCCGGGCCATCTTTGGCCTTCATAGGCGAGCGAGAGCTTCGGGTCTGGTACGATCACTTCATTGGCTACCTATCCGGAAGCGGATTATGTTTAAAGCATTGACCCTGGCGCATAAAGCGCTTTTTGGCACCGGAGCAAGGTATCTACAGCAGAGACTGTCTTTCTATTGTCCAGCTAGATCCCTGCGGTCGGAATCTTTGTTTCTCGCGGTGGTTCCTCGGGTGAGGAAGGCCCGCACTGGGGGTCGCTCTTTCAGTCTGAGGGCCCCTCAGTTGTGGAACTCTTTGCCTCTGGACCTACGGTCTTCTTCTTCTCTTCTTCTGTTTAGGAAGAGCCTCAAGACGTGGCTTTTTAATCTTTAGGATGTCTTTGTCTGTTATGTTTTTCTGTCTCTTTTTCTCTTGTGTTTGTTGTTATGTTTCTGGTTTTTACTGAGCTGCCTCGATAAAGCGCCGGGACACTCTACGGAGTAGCCGTGCGCTATAGAAATAAAAGTTTAACATAACATAACATAACAGTGCTCCCGCATATCCGTTGGTAGCAGCACGCCTCTGTCCATAGAGGACAGGGGTGGACCCAATGATGAACCATGCCACCAAGGGGGAACCCATGTGGGTGAGGGTCTTGTGAAAAGAAAAAACCTTTACTTTTCCTATTGTGTCTTCTGCAAGGTATTAAAAATCCCCCTTCCCTTTTTGAGGGTAACTCTATTGTTTATGTATATAGTACCATGGAGGACAGGTCCTTACTTCAACCTACCTCTACTCTCTCCCTTTCTTGTGGTTGATTTAATTAAACAGAGATGGCTGTAAAATAAACCAGGTATGGGAACACATGGAGAGAAATATTGCCTTTCAGCGGGAAATGGTATAGTTCAAAGCTCTATTTTAATATAAAATCAGGGCCTTTGGTAGTCATGTCAATGAAAAAACAATATTTGAAAAAAATATTGTCTACGGGTGTTTGTGGAAGACAATTTCTATGGACTGGGATCTAGAGAATGCTTAAGTGATTCTGGTATTTTGCTAACCTCTACTGGTCGTTTTCTATCAAGAAATTTAAAGAGAGGCAGTTCCCAGAAAAATAAAAAAATTAAGTCCCTAAGCATTTTTTCTATCAAGACAGTTAAATAGAGGCAGTTGAATAGAAAAAAAAAATCCCAAAGCGGAAGTAGACAAGTCCTAGGACAGATCTTCAGAGCCCACAAAGTACATACAGATGTAAGTATATACTGAAGTACATACAAGAGGTCTCGAATGCTCGACCTAAAAAGGAGCAAATTGAGACGAGATAAGCCTAAAACAATATCTATGAACACTCCAAGGTTTACAACACAATTGCAAATGTAAAACTACTGAATTTTTGAGCTACCACAAACAAAAAGCACTTTGTGTGAAAGGTTAGAAGGCTCCTCGAGGTGAACGGGTAGAGCTAGCATGTAAAAAGCCCTTTAGCAGCCAGACTCATTGTGTCTATTCCACATAACCTCACCACAGCTTCCAAACAGATCACCGAGTGCCTGCCATGGCGTTCACTACACACGCATGGCTCAGCCCAGATTCCAGCCTTTATCTGGTGGCAGCGAACACACAACCTTCGAATACATATGTTATAGGTCCTTACAGGCTGCTGCTGCAGGCGGTACCGTTCGCCCACTGACTTCCACTCCCGCTCTTCTGTAGACCGACCCACATGTGTTTCACGGAACAAATGTGCAGCAAAAAATTCTGAAAGAGAAAAAAGAAGCATTCAAATGTTATTTAAAATAAACAAATTCATAAATATTTGCAGCAAACATTCTACAAATTAGACATAATCACAAGGAATATCTTCTGTTCCCTTTGCTATTTGCCATAATCTCAGATTACATCAGGAGTAAAAGAGTTATCGACAGCATACGTGGGGGGTCCAGAATATAAGACAAGATACAGTCTCATGGTAAGGATTTTCTGATCTTCGCTTTGCATGAAGAACAGTCACAGGGTGTAGGGGCAGGAATGGCTTCCGCATGGTATACAGACATGTGCCCCTGCCCTCCGTGCCAAGGTGCCTGCCACACAATAATCTAGCCTGTGCTCCGAGGCCAGAGACTAGTTTTAGGCCTGTCCATGGTAAATCTAAGGGCCAAAATCCGTTCTGTGACTTCATAGTGACATGGGACTATGGTCACGGCTTAGGTTACGGACATACAATGGTTTTGGCATGGGTTTCTGAGGGCTACATCTTCTGAGCAGCGCCATGAGTTGGACAACAACAAAACAGACGAGTGCGGCCGCCTCACTTGTGTAAAGTTCTGCTGAGACATGTCAATCCGAACCTTGCGGCGACATGTTGTGCGTATGCATGGTGAAGTTCAACGTTTATTAATTAAAATCATAGCAGGCACTACAATGTAAAAAAACAGCACAACAAAATGGAAAGACTGTGCCATACATTATCACATGATAACAAAAACCAGAAGACAACAGCCACTCATGCTAGCAGCGGCGAAAAACCAATGACAACAGCCACTCATGCTAGCAGCGGCGAAAAACCAATGACAACAGCCACTCATGCTAGCAGCGGCGAAAAACCAATGACAACAGCCACTCATGCTAGCAGCGGCGAAAAACCAATGACAACAGCCACTCATGCTAGCAGCGGCGAAAAACCAATGACAACAGCCACTCATGCTAGCAGCGGCGAAAAACCAATGACAACAGCCACTCATGCTAGCAGCGGCGAAAAACCAATGACAAGGTAAGACAAGTGCAAGTGCAGATCAGAGCCAATAACAAGAAAAGACCCTCGTCCTACATATACCACAGTTAAAGTGCAAGAGGTATGGAAAGCAGTGAAGCCCAGGGCTCATCAGATCTTCCATGAGGAAAGCTTGCCATGCCAGTGCCTAGTGAAGCAGACAGGGCACTTTCAAGGAGCGACCTTTGAAACATGGATGAAGCAGAGGCCATGACTTCATGAACCTTGCAGTCAATTAGCAGGAGTCTTTCAGACGTTCAGCTCCAGCTGTGTCGCAGGCCCTGAAGCCAATTGTCTAAAAGTGTGAAAAAGAGAACGTCTGAGAATAACAAGGGGCACAAACATAGGGCATTTAAAAGTGATCCCTGATTAGAACCACAGACCCTGCAAGATGCCTCTGAGGAACCCGTCAGTCGACCCACCTGGTACTCTCGGTCTCGGAGTGATATTAAGCGAATCTCAAGCACACTAGTTGTGATTCTACACAGGTTTATAGACGCGAACGGTATGCTGGAAGAGTCACTGGTTGGTATGAAACAGTTTTCACGTCAGCATTCTTCTTGGTACTAATGAAAACGAAGTCCTCGTGAGCTGATAAAGCCTCGCTTGCTTTCAGTAACTTTGAAAAACTTCTCAGAGGCCTGGCAGAGTTCAAGGGGTCTCCAGCAGCAAGCAGGTCAGCAGCTGCCTGGACAAGCTTATGCGAGGCCCGGCAGAGTTCAAGGGGTCTCCAGCAGCAAGCAGGTCAGCAGCTGCCTGGACAAGCTTATGCGAGGCCCGGCAGAGTTCAAGGGGTCTCTAGCAGCAAGCAGGTCAGCAGCTGCCTGGACAAGCTTATGCGAGGCCTGGCAGAGTTCAAGGGGTCTCCAGCAGCAAGCAGGTCAGCAGCTGCCTGGACAAGCTTATGCGAGGCCTGGCAGAGTTCAAGGGGTCTCCAGCAGCAAGCAGGTCAGCAGCTGCCTGGACAAGCTTATGCGAGGCCTGGCAGAGTTCAAGGGGTCTCCAGCAGCAAGCAGGTCAGCAGCTGCCTGGACAAGCTTATGCGAGGCCTGGCAGAGTTCAAGGGGTCTCTAGCAGCAAGCAGGTCAGCAGCTGCCTGGACAAGCTTATGCGAGGCCTGGCAGAGTTCAAGGGGTCTCTAGCAGCAAGCAGGTCAGCAGCTACCTGGACAATCTTATGCGAGGCCTGGCAGAGTTCAAGGGGTCTCCAGCAGCAAGCAGGTCAGCAGCTACCTGGACAATCTTATGCGAGGCCTGGCAGAGTTCAAGGGGTCTCCAGCAGCAAGCAGGTCAGCAGCTGCCTGGACAAGCTTATGCGAGGCCCGGCAGAGTTCAAGGGGTCTCTAGCAGCAAGCAGGTCAGCAGCTGCCTGGACAAGCTTATGCGAGGCCTGGCAGAGTTCAAGGGGTCTCCAGCAGCAAGCAGGTCAGCAGCTGCCTGGACAAGCTTATGCGAGGCCTGGCAGAGTTCAAGGGGTCTCCAGCAGCAAGCAGGTCAGCAGCTGCCTGGACAAGCTTATGCGAGGCCTGGCAGAGTTCAAGGGGTCTCCAGCAGCAAGCAGGTCAGCAGCTGCCTGGACAAGCTTATGCGAGGCCTGGCAGAGTTCAAGGGGTCTCTAGCAGCAAGCAGGTCAGCAGCTGCCTGGACAAGCTTATGCGAGGCCTGGCAGAGTTCAAGGGGTCTCTAGCAGCAAGCAGGTCAGCAGCTACCTGGACAATCTTATGCGAGGCCTGGCAGAGTTCAAGGGGTCTCCAGCAGCAAGCAGGTCAGCAGCTACCTGGACAATCTTATGCGAGGCCTGGCAGAGTTCAAGGGGTCTCCAGCAGCAAGCAGGTCAGCAGCTGCCTGGACAAGCTTATGCGAGGCCTGGCAGAGTTCAAGGGGTCTCTAGCAGCAAGCAGGTCAGCAGCTGCCTGGACAAGCTTATGCGAGGCCTGGCAGAGTTCAAGGGGTCTCTAGCAGCAAGCAGGTCAGCAGCTACCTGGACAATCTTATGCGAGGCCTGGCAGAGTTCAAGGGGTCTCCAGCAGCAAGCAGGTCAGCAGCTACCTGGACAATCTTATGCGAGGCCTGGCAGAGTTCAAGGGGTCTCCAGCAGCAAGCAGGTCAGCAGCTGCCTGGACAATCTTATGCGAGGCCTGGCAGAGTTCAAGGGGTCTCTAGCAGCAAGCAGGTCAGCAGCTGCCTGGACAAGCTTATGCGAGGCCTGGCAGAGTTCAAGGGGTCTCTAGCAGCAAGCAGGTCAGCAGCTGCCTGGACAAGCTTATGCGAGGCCTGGCAGAGTTCAAGGGGTCTCCAGCAGCAAGCAGGTCAGCAGCTGCCTGGACAAGCTTATGCGAGGCCTGGCAGAGTTCAAGGGGTCTCCAGCAGCAAGCAGGTCAGCAGCTGCCTGGACAAGCTTATGCGAGGCCTGGCAGAGTTCAAGGGGTCTCCAGCAGCAAGCAGGTCAGCAGCTGCCTGGACAAGCTTATGCGAGGCCTGGCAGAGTTCAAGGGGTCTCCAGCAGCAAGCAGGTCAGCAGCTGCCTGGACAAGCTTGTGAATATCTTATTTCGGGTCCTGTATAATGTACCACATGGGTCTTTTTATCGAGTCCTGTTCAGCTACTGGAAACTTGGATCACAAAGTTTAAAAAACTAGCAGGCACGACATCGTTTTGATGAACCAGATTACACTCCAGGCGAATCTGTGCTTGTGCAGTACCGGCCGCTATCTGGAATGTAGCACCGCCCTTGGGCCGGCCACGCCAGCACGTGATACGACTTAAATAAACAAATGCTGCATATACTAATGAAGGCATGGATTTACTTTCGATAACTTTGCGGAATGCAGTCACCTCCAGGCAAGAACGATGTTGCAGAAGGCGCTGGAAAGCAAACGTCAGAGCCTCGCTATGCGAGTTGGAAGTCCGCATTCATTGATCCAAGCTCCTAGGTACTTGATGCTGGGCAATCTTTCGACCTTCTGTGCCTTTAAGAAGCAAGCTCCATTTCTGATTCTCTGATTACTGAAAATGAAGATCTTAGTTTTCATGTATGATACGGAGTTTATCTCACAATATTTGGCCAGGGTGTCAAGGCTCTTTGAAGACCGATGGCAGTCAGGTCCAGATGTACTGAATCACCAGCGTATTGTAGCAGATGCACCTTCTTCCCTTGGAGTTTGGTGGAACACAGTTTACTCAGCCAGGCGGGCAATAAGGTCCGCAAGATACGAGTTAAACAGTAAAGGAGCCAAGTACAATCTTGCTTAAGTCCCCGGTCGGTGTGGAATTTATCGGAGTACGTCCATGTGCTGGACATCCGTACCTTGACCCATGCATTAGTATGAAGACTCCTAATTGCATCCTAGAAGCGCGGCGAGCTGGCCTATGCATCCAATTCAGCCCCCCATGCATGGTGAATGTCTGGCACACGTCTTGTAGTGTGACTCTGTTTTGTTTGTGGATGGTTGCTATGACCAGTAAAGGGCCAGCCTGCCTCCAAGTTGTGTCCCCAATTGTCCCTGCCAATCTAACCAATCCTGCTTCGATGAACATCAAACAGACTAGGGGTGGAAGTACGCAACGGAGTCAGTATTAGGCCTAAAACTGGCTCAGAATGGCATAAAGGCATGACGGTTCTCTCACATTAGCAGATGGTTGTGTTCATTGGGTCTCTGAGGTGAAATAAAAGTACCCAAATGTGAATCCTCCAAGTAAATCATTTCTTGCATTTTATGAAGCTGCTCAGACGAAGAGAGAAACTGCACGAGACAAGCTTCACAATTGTGTCTCTGGGGTGAAAAGGAAATACATGAGCTACCTTGGGCATAACTGAAGTTCAATGAAAGTGAAGAGTTTTGGCTTCCATGGCCTAGAACAAGATCAGAAATTCTTCATGCATAAAAATGGGTCACCGAGCCTGCCCATCACAAGTGGTCTGGATGCCCCAAGATGGAGGACTATCATTCTCTAAAGGACAGGTCATCCCAGACAGAAGCTGGTCTTCCGAAGCTGCTGAGATCAATCCTCTCTCTTTGGGGTGGACTTGATATGTTATGTAGTGAAAGGAATAGAATCCTCTAGTCTTCATCCTGGAAGGATGTGACTATCAAGCTTAATGGCAAGCAAATAAGAAGGGTCTTGGGCGAATAGACTGCGAGGCAGATCTGACGGCATGACTTTTGTTCACTTGCCACTGTTATAAAAATGCACCATTCCCAGATGAAGAAGGCACGCGAACAGTTTCTATACGTGAGCCATCTAGGGAAATGGCCTCAACCAATTCAAAAACACTCAAACCAATGTGCAAGATGTTTGAAGGTGGGCAGTCAGGCAAAGATTGCAAATGTGGTGCTAGAGGCCGTTTTAGTCAATCAATATTTATTAAGTGTGGCTAATCACCCTACAGGGTATCCAGGCGCTTGCAGGACCCGGAGGCTTATTCGAACAACCAGGTATTAAGGGCCTTTCGGAATTCCGGCAGGGAGGTGATGGTCCAGAGTTGCGTGGGGAGGCTGTTCCAGGTAGATGAGGCGGTTAGTGGTACTAGCGGACCATGTAATGGTACTAGCAGACGATGTAATGGAACTAGAGGACCGTGTAATGGAACTAGCGGACCGTGTAATGGAACTAGCGGACCGTGTAATGGAACTAGCGGACCGTGTAATGGAACTAGCGGACCGTGTAATGGAACTAGCGGACCGTGTAATGGAACTAGCGGACCGTGTAATGGAACTAGCGGACCGTGTAATGGAACTAGCGGACCGTGTAATGGTACTAGCGGACCGTGTAATGGTACTAGCGGACCGTGTAATGGTACTAGCGGACCGTGTAATGGTACTAGCGGACCGTGTAATGGTACTAGCGGACCGTGTAATGGTACTAGCGGACCGTGTAATGCTACTAGCGGACCATTTAGTCGTACTAGCAGACCATTTAATGGTACTAGCGGAGCATTTAACTGGTACTAGCATCCTGTTTAATGACACTAGTGGTGCGTTTAATGGCACTAGCAGTGCGTTTAATGGTACTAGCAGCAGTACTTGGATAATATGCTTAGAGTCGCTTGAAGCAATTTTCTGTTTGTCTTTATGGAGAAGGCAAATTAAAAAATCAAAGGAGTGAGGAATTTGTACCACCAGACGCCCGACACCTCGATTTCTATCCAAGTAAAGTTGCTTTAATGTTTGTGTGCACAAACAGCAACAAGATATGAAACTACTGCTGCACCCTCATGCTTACAGCCTATCAGGATGTCAAAAGTAGATACTTGCGCTGTGTGCTGGCTTTTGATTGGCCATAAGGGCATAACTACAACCACTAGTGTGATTGGCCGGGGCAACGCTAAGCCCAACCGCCAGGTGAAACATGAACTAAAGTGGGTGACCCCAGCCCTGGGTTCCCACCAGATCCCGAAAGGTATACGATGAGACAGGACAGTGCAGCTTCATTCAGGAGAAGTACAGCACTGCCAAGGAAGGTGCTGGAGAGGGACTCAAGGCCTCTCATTTCTGCCCCTGGGGTCCCTGCCCTCGCCTCTTGGCTCAGCCCTTGTCCTTTTGTGCATGTTAAGATAAGGAAAGGTAAGAGCAGAGCATCCATGTGTAGTTATGCCTGCAGACAGCTTTCTGGGGGTAGATTTACCATACAGACCTTCAATTCGAAACATAGAGGGGTGTTTCTATACAGGGCCAAGAACTAGGACAGAGGGATCAGAAGAGCGAGAGACATTTCAGTGAAGCAACCTGCACTTCGTGACACCAAAGACAACAGGGAACCTTGTGAGAAAGAGCCCTCTTTCTGCATGGTATGCCCCCACTTTTTGCTGAATTGCTGATGTACTTTGACTGAGTGTGCCCTGGGCTCCTGCTAATCAGGTACCCAGAGCCTATGTTTCTTCCCGAAAATTGCATTGAAGCCTAAACGCAATTGGTATCTTTGGCCACATGTCAGCCCCTGGTAAAAGTACCACAGGTACCCAGGGCACTGTGACTACAGAAGGCTTCTAAGGGCTGCAGCACTTATTGTGCCACCCTTAGAGGTTCTGTACCCTGACACTCACACACTGCCTTTGCACGCTGCGTGTCTTGGTGCAGAACAAAGTGAAGAGTCGATATGGCACACATTCCTGTGTGCCATGCCCACAAAACCACTGCCCTGGCATAGATCAGTCACACCTCTAGCAGGGTGCACTATGCCAGTGGTGAGGGTACAGGTGCATGAGCCCTGTACCCCTACAGTGCCCAAGTCCATTCTTGGGCATTGTATGTGCAGTGCTGCCATTAAGAGTATATGGTGCTGGGAGTTTGTCATTACACAACACCATAAATGGCTCCACTGAAAACTGGGAAGTTTGGTAATAAAACTTCTCAGCACATTAAACACACACTGATGCAAGTGTGGGATTTAATGTAAAACACACAATAGAGGACATCTTAGAGATGCCCCCTGAAGCTCAACCAACTTCTAGTGACCCGACTGAGTGGCTGCTTAGGCTGCCACCAACAGACATGTTTCTGGATCCATGGGTCGAGAGCCTGCTGCTCTCAGGGGCCTGAAACAATGCACATCCTGGGAACAGGTGCCAAGCCTACTCCCCCAGGATGGTCAGGGTTCATGAAGGTGAAGCTTAAAAGGCATGCCGCCTTTGTGAGCCGACCCAGACCACTTGCTGCTTTCAGCAACTGGACCCCACTGGTTTTACCCCCCCACTTTGGGCAGTAGAGTGGGAGGGAAAAACAAGTGAGGGAAAGAGGTGTGCCCACCTCTGCCAACTCCACCCGTCAGGTGGGGGGAGGCAAGGTGAAGCACAACTCTGAGTCCCCGTCATCTTGAGGATGGAAGGGCCCAACCAGGGACAAGCTCCTGCCCCCCTCCCATGGGAGGCAGGCACGATAGAGGGTGTACCCACCCCAGGGAAGGAACCCATTGGTCCCTGCCCTTTACCTACCTATAACGCCCCTAAATCTAGTATTTAGGGGCACCCTGAACCTTGCTTCCTCAGATCCAGAAACACCAAGAAAAAAGAAGGACCGAACAGCCAGCTAGCAAGAGGAAGACGCCCACTGACTTGGCCCCAGCCCTATCGGCCTGTCTCCCCTCGAACCTGCTCCTGCGGAATCCCAGTGTGTCCTGCAGCCAGCAACCTCAAAAACCCTGGAGGACCTGCCTGCCTTCCCTTCCAAAGACTGCTTCTCCCATGAACACCGGATTTGTTCAAACTGCAACCTTTGGCAGCAGCCGGAGACCACAAATCCAGCCCACCCTGCACCCGCCAAACCCAGCCCGAGCTAGAGTGGAAAAACACCATGAGGAGGTCACCCCGGTGATCCAGACCAGATGTGAGACCGGAATCGTGGCGTGGGCCCTCCCGACCAGCAAGCCACCCTGCAACCGCACCTGATCCCCGATGTCAGACTTCCGGCCACCATGGCCCAACATCCCGATGGCCGGCCGGGCCCCAGCAACACCCAAGACCCCACCACGCATGCCCGGCCGAGGGAGAGAGAAACCCCCAAGCCAGACCAGGAGGCGCCGTCCCTGTCACACCTCTGGTCTCCTCCCCAAGGAGGGTTTCGATCGGCCACCAGGCCCCCGGTGAGCGGGCGCCTCGCCTGCTGGGCGTCTGGAGTCCCTCCCAGACCCACCTGAACAGATCAAAGGGACGAGCGACAGGAAATCCCGATAACCCGCCCCCAGGCACGAAGACCCCTCTCAGCGAGGGCTCCGGATTTCAAAGAGGAGGGGGGAGTATAACAAGGGGTGCTGAAGGGACGGGAGGCAGAGAAGACCTGGACCACGAGAGCCTGCTGACCTGGTCGCGGCTCGAACGCTCCCCGAACGGAAGAACGCTCCCTGAACTCTGAACCATCTGAGCTCTGCTGTCGCGGCTCCCCGAACTCTGAACCATCTGAGCCCTGCTGACGCTGTCGCGGCTCCCCGAACTCTGAGCCATCTGAGCCCTGCTGACGCTGTCGCGGCTCCCCGACTCCGAAACCACCTGTGCCTGCTGAGTGACTCGCGGCACTCTCCTCCAGGAGAATCGGCAGAGATTGCCGAGAGAAACAACATCCCCCAGCTCGAGGATTGAGAGCTGTGCGAAGGATACTCCGCAGAGACACTGAACTCAAAGACTATCCCGCTACCCCCATACCCCCAACACGAGATCGTCGCCGCTTGCGGCCCCGATTCAATACCTGCATTTCGGATCATAAAGATCCCGTAAAACTAACGATAAAGAACACTGTCTTACGAAGAACTACTGTGTGGTGTCCCTCTGTCAGAGAGTGCAAGCTCAGCGCGTGCGATCCTAGGTACGAGACCCTTCCAGGAAGGGCCTCCCTGCCCTTGCTCGGCCTAACTCTGGGAGAGGTGGGTCAACGGGTGGTCAGGAACATATTCCGAAGCCCCCCCGGAGAACGCCTTTCCAACATTGGGTGGCAGCGGTGGGATCCGAGCCGACACCTAGAGATCGTGCAGTAAACGGCTGTCGCACTACCGAAAAGAGATGGAAGGAGAAACCTCCCTAGGTGCCGCAGGTACCAACACAAGCCCGACATTCCGAGAGGAC
The DNA here is from genome assembly GCF_964204655.1 of Triturus cristatus. Taxonomy (NCBI): domain Eukaryota; kingdom Metazoa; phylum Chordata; class Amphibia; order Caudata; family Salamandridae; genus Triturus; species Triturus cristatus. Next base: position 59,562,920 of record NC_140587.1, read on the forward strand.
CAGTTGGAATATTATACGCATCGAGAATTAAAACAATTCTGCAAAGATCTTGGAATCGCTACCACCGGATTAAGCACAAAAGAGGATTTCCAGGGAGCATTGAAGACCTGGGTCGAGACAGGAGCTTCCAGGGCCCAAACAGAAGGAGAGCCGCCAAACGAACCACGAAGCATCCCGGGGAGGAGCAGCGCCCAGAGGGGGGCCTATCCCCGGAGGAGCTAGCGGACCGAGAAAGGGGCCGCAACCACGAACTAGAGCTAGCAAAACTGAAAATTGAGGGAGAGCTAAAACTGGCCGAGAAAAAGTTGGCAGTAGAACAATTACGCCTACAAGGAGAACTCGAGGAAAAGAAACGACAGAGAGAACACAAAGAAAGAAAACTCCAACTAGAACACGAACGCAGCCTGAAAGAGATCGAGCTCAAGGCTAAAAGTGAGGAGTCCAGACCCTCGGGAAATCAACCACCCTCCTCCACCGTGGAACCAAAGGTCCACATCCCCAAGGATGTGGTGAAAGAATATTATAAGAACAACGACATCCAGCAATGGTTCAAGGCCTACGAGGTGGCCATGACCTCCCACCGAGTTCCACAGAAAGACTGGGGGGCTGGTTTGTGGGGCCGGTTCCTGAGCGAAGGGAGAGATACCCTGTTGGACCTGCCATCCACGATGCTGAACTCCTACAGTCACATGAAAGAGGCCCTAGTAGCCAGATATGGGCTCACCCCCGAAATGTACCGGCAACTGTTTCGAGACTGCAAAAAGATACCCGGTACCACATGGGTGGAGTACGTGAACTTTTACAGCCGGGCCTTGGACGGGTGGATCAAGGGTAGCAAGGTCTCCACCTTTGAGGAGCTGTTCGACCTAATCGCGTGGGAACACTTGTCCGCCAATTGCTTTGTGGAGTTACGCCAGCACCTCCTGGACAGCAAGCTCACTGACCCTCGAAAACTGGCCGTCGAAGCTGACCGATGGGTGAACACCCGGGCCTCCCGGGGTCCCGTGGGAGACTACGGTCGCCACAGTCAGGGACCCCCCCCGCCAAAGGGGCAGAGGGAACCAAGGCCGGCCGAGAGAATTCCCGGGGGGCCCCCAGCACAGTCCCCCCAGAGGCCAACCTCCGCACTTTCCAGCCCCACCTCCAGCCAGCACCGGGCCACCGGGGAGGTCGGGACCCAGAGTCAAGATCACCTGTTTCCGCTGCCAACAGAACGGACACTATGCCAGTGACCCCCAGTGTCCCATGTACCAACGACCCGCAACGACAACCCCTCCGGCTCGACAAATGGCCTCCGTAGCCCTAGGAGAAGAGATGGAAGACTCCGAAGAGTGGGAACCAGCCGCCATAGCCATGGTCTCCCTAGGGGACCGAGAGATGGTCCCCGGAACACCCCTACCCACCAACACGAAGAAGTACCGACAGCAGGTGACGGTCAACGGTCACCGCGTCGAGGGCCTCCGCGACACCGGAGCGAGTGTCACGGCGGTCCACTGCCACCTGGTCTCCGAAGATCAGATCCTGCCCGACGCCTTTTGTCCAGTCATATCGTCGGACAATTCCGAGAGCCTATGCCGGATGGCCCTGGTACCCTTCGAATGGGGGGGGGAGTCACCGGCAAATTGAGAGTGGCAGTCCGAACATCCCAACCAGTAGACTGCCTCCTGGGCAACGACCTTGAGAGTTCCCCGTGGGGACAAGTGGAACGAAGAGCCCATCTCGAGATGATGGGCCTACCCGAATGGGTATGCGCCACCACGCGCTCTAGGACTATCCGATTGCCTTCCTCCGAGGGAGTGGAGGCCATACCTCTGAACACAGTCGCCGTCCCCGAGGTCCGGGACGTACTGCCCGAGCCCGCCGACCCTCTTCCGGAAGAAGAAACCATTCCCGATGACGGGTCAGTGCATCCAGATCCCGAACCACTGACCGAGCTCAGGGACCTGCCCGAGATGGCCCAGTGGCCCTGCGAGGGAGGTCCCTCCCGAGAAGAATTCTGCCAGGAACAAGCCACCTGCCCTTCCCTCATTGGACTCCGACAACAGGCCGAAGCCCAAGCAGCAGGCAACCAGTCCGGAAGCCACTGGATATACTGGGAAAACGGCCTCCTGTACAGCGAACAGAAGTCGGCCGAGCTGGGATCGGCCCGAGTACTGGTGGTACCCCAGCGCTTCCGAAGTCTCCTCCTGGGCCTGGCCCATGATGTACCCCTGGCAGGACACTTAGGCCAAGACAAGACCTACCAGCGACTAGTTACCCACTTCTATTGGCCCAAGATGCGAGCGAATGTGGAGGCCCACTGCAAGTCATGCCTCACGTGCCAGCCCAGCGGAAAGAGCGGGGGGAAGCGCAAGGCTCCGCTACAACCCTTCCCCGTCGTTAGTACCCCTTTTGAGCGGGTGGGAATCGACATCGTGGGACCCCTGGATCCAAAGACCGCCCAGGGCCACCGATTCATCCTCGTCCTGGTGGACCAGGCCACCCGCTACCCCGAGGCCATTCCCCTCCGCACCGTGACGGCCCTCGTGGTAGGCCGGGCCTTGATGGGGATCTTCTCCCGCGTGGGATTCCCCCGTGAAGTCGTGAGTGATCGGGGAACGAACTTTATCTCCAAATACAGGAGGTCCCTATGGCAGCAGTGCGGGGTATCGTACAAGTTCACCACCCCATACCACCCCCAAGGGAATGGCCTAGTCGAGCGATTTAACAGGACCCTGAAAGGGATGATCATGGGCCTCGAAGAACCCCTACGCCGGAGATGGGACGTCCTCCTCCCTTGCCTCCTGTTCGCCTACCGAGAGGTTCCCCAAAAATCTCTGGGGTTCAGCCCGTTCGAACTACTGTACGGACACCCCGTCCGGGGGCCCCTGAGCCTGGTCAAGGAGGGCTGGGAAACGACTCTCCGGGGGACCCCTCCTGATGTGTTCCGCTATATCCTGGCGCTCCGCAACCAGACCCGGAAATTCCGAGAACTCGCAGAGGCACACCTCGAGGCTAGCCAGGAAGAGATGAAGCGCTGGTATGACCAGAATGCCACGCTGGTCGAGTTTCAACCGGGCCCAACAGGTCTGGGTCATGGCCCCGGTGAAACCCTGCGCCCTCCAAGACAAATGGACTGGTCCCTTCAAGGTGGTCGAGCGGAAGAGCCAAGTCACCTATCTAGTTGATGTACAGTCCCCGCGGAACCCCCTCCGGGTCCTCCACATGAACCGCCTCAAACCCCACTTTGTGAGGACAGAGTTGAGTTTGCTCCTGGCCACCGACGATGGGACTGAAGAAGACACAGAGCCCCTTCCAGACCCCCTGTGTGCTCAAGAAACAGATGGCTCCGTAGAGGGGGTGAGACTGTCAACCACCCTCACCCCCCCCCAACAATCCGACAACTGTCGCCGGCTACTAAGACAATTCACAGACCTCTTCTCCCTAACCCCTAGGGTCATCGACTGGTGTGTCCACGACTTAGACACCGGCGACAGCCCGCCAGTGAGACACCGAGCCTACCGGGTCCCTGATCGGGTCCGAAACTTCATCCAGACCGAAGTAACCAAGATGTTGGCCCTCGGGGTGATTGAACCCTCCGACAGCCCCTGGGCCAGCCCAGTAGTCCTGGTCCCGAAAGCAGCCGCCCCTGGTGTCGCCCCCGAGCTGAGATTCTGTGTGGACTACCGGGGACTCAATGCGGTCACCCGAGCGGACGCTCACCCTATCCCCCGCGCAGACGAGCTCATTGACCGCCTCGGGGCCACTCGCTACCTCAGCACCTTCGACCTAACCTGCGGATACTGGCAGATTGCGCTCACTGAGGGAGCCAAGGAGCGCTTCGCCTTCTCCACCCCGGACGGGCACTACCGCTTTAGGGTGATGCCGTTTGGAATGAAAAATGCCCCGGACACCTTCCAGCGACTGGTGAACAGGGTCCTGTCCGGACTAGAGGGGTTCAGCGCAGCGTACCTCGACGATATAGCAGTATTCAGCTCCCAATGGACCAAGCACCTCCGACAAGTACTGCTGGCCCTGCGCCGGGCCGGCCTAACCATCAAAGCCAGCAAATGTCAAATTGGACAAGGCTCTGTGATCTATCTGGGGCACCAGGTGGGAAGCGGGCAGGTCGCCCCCCTCCAGCCGAAGATCGATGCCATCCTGTCCTGGGAACCCCCAACGACCCAAACGGAAGTCCGGGCCTTCCTGGGCCTCACCGGTTACTACCGGAGGTTTATTAACAACTATGGCAGCATCGCAGGCCCCCTCACAGAGCTAACCACCAAAAAGCACCCGAAGAAAATACAATGGACTCCCCCGTGCCAAAAGGCGTTCGACGCCTTGAAAGCCGCTATCTGTACTGCTCCGGTACTCAAAGCCCCCGACTACTCTCAGGAGTTTGTGGTCCAGACGGACGCCTCGGAACACGGCATCGGGGCAGTCCTCTCACAGTTCAACGACAAGGGCATAGATCAGCCCATAGCCTTCATCAGCCGAAGGTTGCTACCTCGAGAACAGCGGTGGAGCACCATTGAAAGAGACCTTCGCAGTAGTCTGGGCCCTCAAAAAGCTACGGCCCTACTTGTTCGGAACCCACTTCCGGGTTCAAACGGATCATCGACCCTTGCGGTGGCTGATGCAAATGAGAGGAGAAAACCCCAAGCTGCTACGATGGTCAATCTCCCTCCAGGGGATGGACTTCACTGTGGAGCATCGCCCCGGGACTGACCACGCCAACGCGGACGGCCTGTCCCGATTCTTCCGCTTCAGCGAGGCGAACCCCCAAGTGGATGGGTAGTTCTCCCCGCCTTTCAGCTGGGGGGGGGCACGTGTGAGACCGGCCTCGTGGCGTGGGCCCTCCTGACCAGCAAGCCACCCTGCAACCGCACTTGATCCCCGATGTCAGACTTCCGACCCCCATGGCCCAACATCCCGATGGCCGGCCGGGCCCCAGCAACACCCAAGACCCCACCACGCATGCCCGGCCGAGGGAGAGAGAAACCCCCAAGCCAGACCAGGAGGCGCCGTCCCTGTCACACCTCTGGTCTCCTCCCCAAGGAGGGTTTCGATCGGCCACCAGGCCCCCGGTGAGCGGGCGCCTCGCCTGCTGGGCGTCTGGAGTCCCTCCCAGACCCACCTGAACAGATCAAAGGGACGAGCGACAGGAAATCCCGATACACCGCCCCCAGGCACGAAGACCCCTCTCAACGAGGGCTCCGGACTTCAAAGAGGAGGGGGAGTATAACAAGGGGTGCTGAAGGGACGGGAGGCAGAGAAGACCTGGACCACGAGAGCCTGCTGACCTGGTCGCGGCTCGATCGCTCCCCGAACCGAAGAACGCTCCCCGAACTCTGAACCATCTGAGCCCTGCTGACGCTGTCGCGGCTCCCCGAACTCTGAACCATCTGAGCCCTGCTGACGCTGTCGCGGCTCCCCGAACTCTGAGCCATCTGAGCCCTGCTGACGCTGTCGCGGCTCCCCGACTCCAAAACCACCTGTGCCTGCTGAGTGACTCGCGGCACTCTCCTCCAGGAGAATCGGCAGAGATTGCCGAGAGAAACAACATCCCCCAGCTCGAGCATTGAGAGCTGTGCGAAGGATACTCCGCAGAGACACTGAACTCAAAGACTGTCCCGCTACCCCCATACCCCCAACACGAGATCGTCGCCGCTTGCGGCCCTGATTCAATACCTGCATTTCGGATCATAAAGATCCCGTAAAACTAACGATAAAGAACACGGTCTTACGAAGAACTACTGTGTGGTGTCCCTCTGTCAGAGAGTGCAAGCTCAGCGCGTGCGATCCTAGGTACGAGACCCTTCCAGGAAGGGCCTCCCCGCCCTTGCTCGGCCTAACTCTGGGAGAGGTGGGTCAACGGGTGGTCAGGAACATATTCCGAAGCCCCCCCGGAGAACACCTTTCCAACACCAGAGATCCGGCGACCCCTGACCTGCCTCAAGCATCCAGCCGACGCCTGCAGCCTAAATCCAAAAGGCCCCCTTGACCGCACCAAGAGCTGGTAAGAAGATCCTTCCCCAAAAGCCACCACTGCACCAGACGCCCCATGGCCTTGTGTGCCCAAACCAACGGTGCCTAACCAACCCTTAACTTCCCAACTTACCTCTCGAAGTGGTGGTCGCACCCAGAAGCCCTTCGTCTACCTGCCTGCAGTGCTTTTGCAAACCGGAGGTTCTCCATTTAAGACAACAGGGCACCCGACCTCGAAACAGCACCCTGCACCCGGCTGCCCCAGTGCTGCTGAGGGTGCACCTTTTGTGCTACTTTGTTTCCCCATTTGCCCTGACCTAAACCCTTGGAGCTTTGCTCCCACAACCCAGTGGCCTGCTTTCCAGCAGCCACCAACCGGAGGTCCCATATCCTCCATTGGATAACATTGGGCCTCAACACTCTGCACCCGGCCGCCCTAGTGCCGCTGAGGGTGAAAAAAGAGTACATCACGGACCCTGGGGGAACCCTGAGTCTAACCCCAGAACCTTTACTCTCACAGTCGATAACTTACCTGTGAACCGATAACCTGTTTTTCCTCCACAGGATAACATTGACAATTTTCTTCCAAAAAGTTTAAGTGTGGGATTTTGAAATCTAAAAACATTCTTTAAAAATCGCACGAATAACAAAAACGTATTTACTTACCTGTTTGCAGGAAATGTCCCAGTGGTGAATCTAGGTATTCAGCACTGAGTTAGAAAAGTAACGTAAAAAGTAACTTACCTGTAATTTACTGAAAAAGCCTATTCATTTCAATCTACTGTATTTGCTAAGTATTGCAACCTACTGCATCCCCTGTAAATCAAACAAAGTACAATTCCTATTGCATTTTCAAACAGTTCTACAATCAGCAACTTTTTACTGTAAAGCATTTAATTCTTACCTGTGCCAGGCTTGCTTGGTTCTAAAAATAAAACTGTATATTTTTTTTATACAAAAACAATTGGTCTAGAATGGAGTCCTTGAGTGTGTGAATTCATTTGCTGACTGAGTGTGTACATCAAATGCTGAACACGGTCCTCTGATACTGGCTTACTGCTCGACCACACTACCACAAATAGAGAGTAAGGTTCTATCTAACTTTAATCTCATCCTACTTCTGGGGTCACCTGGACTCTATACACACTATGCCTCCTTTTGGTGTAGTATATATAGAGCCAATTTCCCACACCTTGTTGAAAGAAAACCACTGAATTAAGTGTAGTAAGATAGAGCACAAATCAACATTCAACTCCTATACAACTTTAACCTACACGCACAACCAAAACTTCACAAATGGCTGATTTCCATATGGTCAGATTTAAACTGGGGTGGCATGGTGAGCAAAAGAATGATGGATTGAACCCAGATCTCTTGACTTGGGGTGAATGTTTTGATTTGTTCTGCATTCCGTCCATCAATTGAGCATTTTTTGACCACCTCAGGGAACATCCTCTCCTGAGCCAACCTCTCAGGATGTATCTTGACCAAGAAGCAAGGATTTCCTCAGACAACGAACAGAGGGGTGGTGGAGGGGGAGGCAAAGGACACTAAACATCACTTTAAAGTGCCAAATGTCCATACACAGCTCCGACTGCTGTTGAAGGTGTTCTTCATGAACTTCTCATGCTTGTCCTTACCAGTTCATCCTGGGTGTCGAAGAGCGCGAGAGACCCGTTGTGTGAGGAGCAGACCCTCTGGCTCTCGTCCCAGTCCCCCTCCTTTCTGTACATCATGGAGAAGTAATAACATCTGTGTCTACTGTGGAGCCAGTCCATGGGGCAGGGCGAGAAGCGAGGAGACACCGGGGTGTCTTGAGATAAGCTGCGGCCTAAAGGACGGAAATATTAGATCATTATTTCAATCACTTTTTACAGCTCGTCTTGTACAGTTCTGCAAATAATCTCTAATTCAAATGAGTATGTAAAGGCAGTGATGAGGTACAGTACCAACTACAGAGGTGACACTACTACAAGGGAGCTTCAATGCTAAAGAATGCGGGCATCAAGGAATGAAGCCATCTCTACATGGACTGCGGTAACAAACTAGGGCTAAGAGTATCTAGCAAGGCACGAAGGCCTTGGAGTCAAGGGTTCCCTATGAGGCCATGTTAACCATATCCACCTGGATAGTAGAATCCACATTGTCCCTAGAACCCTCTTCGGTGCATCCTGGGCTGTAGGGCCGAGCGAGGAGCGCTCAGGAGACAGCCCAGGTGAACTTAAGACTGAAAACTGCTCGAAGTCCTTTGAGCGACCCTCAAAGACCCAAAGGAGCATACACCACTTGAAGAGTTTAAATTGCTGCAGTACTAGCTCTCCTCAAGCAGGCTTACAGGCCCTGGGAATTCTCAAATGACGTTCACACAGAGCTGCTCCTGACATATGTCAGCAGGATCACAGAAAGGCCTTGATCGCCATGACACTGTAAGAACTCAGTGATGCGGGAGTAGGCTGGGCTTTGGACTTCTCCCAGTTGTAGTAAGTCCAGTGCTTAATTTGAGCCGGTGGTTTCCAGTGCTCAGCACCGGCACTTAATTATCAACACCGGCACTTTTGACAGTCTGCCACATGGTGCCGCAGTATATCGAATGTAGAGACGAGGATAAGAACAATTGTTTATCTGTTAAATATACAGTAAAAATGACTAATACTCGCCGCCCAAGCCATTCTTAAAGCATTGGCTGGCCTGGAATAGTCTGTATTGCCACTCTTGTAAGAGTGTGATGGTCAGTAGTTGTGTTAGCGTCCTTGGCAGCGCTGGCAGGGGCATTGTGTGGTGGAAGCTGCCTTGGCCTCCTGACGAGGGCCCAGGGACTTATTATTTTATTTATTTTTTTCAAATTAAGTACTGCAGTAACCCTTCTCTTGAAACCAGGGGTCCTTGCAATGCCATCACAGAGCCCAGCCCTGAATCCCTCTTCTCACAGAGGGTACAGAATGAATAAACAGGTTTTTGGAAGAATAAAACAGGCAGCAATGGAAACCTTCAAGGGTGCAGTAGTGATGAGCGACGCGTTACACCGCTTGAAACAAAAGCAATGCTACAGTACCAAAAAAGGGGTAGACTTCACCAAGTCCTATAAAACACACACACACACACACACAATTGTGATGCACTGAATAAGTTTCTCAACCAGTCACTAGGCCCAAGCAGACGGAGGGGGAGGGCGGATTTTTCCTCTCCACCTCTTCCTTCCATTCATTCCCCTTAAGACGTTAGTCTTGGCTATGCAACGTGTTAAAAACATTTTTATTATGGATTCTCATGTCTTTCTCCTATGCCTATACTTGTAATTGTAACTGATATAACTTATGTAACCTGTAACACACTAATCCTCATGTAAAGTGCTCTGATACCTCCGGGTCTAGTCAGCGCTTTATAAAACTCTTCAAATAAATAAATGGTTGCAGCAATCACAGCGTGTTGAGCTCCCAGCATGCAAGATGGAATCGCCCTAAAACCCAGGAGTGGTTGAAGGAGTGAATGAGGCATGTCAGGGCGGCTCTGGTACTGCACAGCCCCAGGTACTGCACATGTCTCCAGGATACAATCATGTACACAACCTTTTGCACAAATCCTACAAACCGCTCAGATTACCCTTGAAACAGCTCCCCACTCTCCCCTGAAGCGTCGGACGTGGCAGGGCATTGTGTGTAGTAATATGAATGTTACATACAAGACAGGCCAGATTGTATGTTAGCATGACTACTGACTGTGTGCATTTAACATTAGAAAACATGTGTAGGACGCACAGGGCCTATGAAGAGAGGTTAACCGGTTGAATGATGATGTTAATTAAAGTGGGGCTGATCACCATCTTTTTATTTAGAAACTCCATGTTTTTGCAATTATTCAAAAGGACAAAGCAGAAAAAGTAACATCTCAATTTCTCTGGTGCGGATGTGAGATCCACAATTGCAAATGGAAATGACCTTGTAGAGATCAGACCTGGAAGGGAGGAGAAAAGTAGCATTCGCTTCCATACATTTCCTGCATAGAAGTATTGTTTCCACATTTTTGTATATACACTGGTTGTCATTGCAGATCCTTAGTAACCTGCACAGCCATTTAGTTAGAGGGCTGACACCATTTCAGGTATTTTAGATGTAGAATAAAGTCATAGAGATGTGTGACGAAACATGGTTGGGGACCATGCAATGCCTAATTTGTAAACATAAGAACCGGTGCCCAACGTTTTTCGCAGAAGCACGCAGCAAGTAAGTAAAGTACTTATCGTTTGATTATTTAAAGTCTTACAATATTTTAAAACAGAAAAAATTACAAAATATAACTAAGATAAAAATATACATTTTTAGGTGAGTCAAAATCATTATAAAATCATCAATTAATAATGCATAATTCGTAATACCGATAAATCATTCATTAATAACCTATGTTTCTGATCAGTTTGAGAGATCTTCTTTCTTTCTTATCATTAATATAAACTTTGCAAAAGCCAAATTCAAAACGAAGTCATTTGGTTGTATACTTCTTATACGCGCTTGTCTACAAGTCCATATTCCACTGATGTTAAAATGCCACTTAAGCACATTTTTGCTTTCGACCTTCAATTTTGAGCATTTGCAAGGCAAATGGATAATATTCTCTTCCCCCAATTTACATAAACAGCAAGGCATCGGTTCTATTGTTCGAAGCTATGGCATTACATGACTAGCTCCTAAAAAGAGACAAAAAAGTCCTTAATAGAAGTGTTTTTAAACTTCAAAGACCAACCGTTTTCTAAATAGGACTGAAACTTTAGTAAAATATACCCCTTCATTAGTGACCATGCGTGGGATTTTTTTGCAAAAACTTTTGTCTTGTTATGTGTTTTATTTCATTAAGTTTTTTTTTATTTTAACAATACGGAGGTTATAGGCATATCCAAAATCTCATGAATTGAATATTCATCCAAGGCAGCTTGTAGGCATTTCCAAAACTGAGATTCACGATTTGTTTGTATTTCCTGCCACAGCCAATTTGACATTTGAACGACATTATCCCTTTTTATTCCATTCCACACTTTTATAAATTGGCCTATCCTTGCAATTAGCTAATTAATAATCCCATATTCTAATCTAATTTGGGCAGGCAATGCGTTGTGAGGAAAGTGAAAAAGTGATTTGAAGGTTCTTGTCACAGAATTATTGATAGTTATAGAGTCATTCCCACACAAAGCTTCACTACCACATGTTAGTGATGGTATAATTTTGCAGATATTACTTTTAAAAATGGGAGGTAACTCGGTACGCCTAATGACTTCTGCAAAGTTCTAAAAGCTGACAGTAGAGTGTTAGTTTTCCTTTGCATATCGGCCGTATGTAGGTTAAATGAACCTTTATCATCAAAAAGAACTCCGAGATATTTATACGATCTAACTTGTTCTAGCTGCAGGATCTCGAGGTACCATTTATGGTTATTTGTTATAGCTGGGTTTTTGTTGACCTCCTAAAATTATGTCTTGTTGACATTTATAATCATGCCATTTGCCGGAGGATAACTTGAGATCCTAAGTATCAGCCGTTGCAATCCCACCTAAGTTTGACTTAATAGAATAAGGTCATCTGCCTATAATAGGTTTGAAATATAGGTACTGGCTAATTTTGGTGGAGGTGCATTCACTGCATCCAAGAGTGTGTTAGGTCTGATAAAAAGAGAATGGAAAGCAATGGTGCAAGAACGCACCCTTGCTTTAGACCCACGGTAGTAACACAAGAACCATCAGCTATTCGAACTCTCTAACACAGATATCTGAATAAAGTAGTTGGATCAATTTCAAAAGAGATGATGGTATTCCTTGACCTTTTAACTTTCTCCAAAGTAGCTGTCTCTGCACACAATCAAAAGCTGATTTAAAGTCAACAAAACACAGATATAACGGTTGCTTTTTACTGTATAGTTCTTTAGCAACACTGATAGAGCTAGGATATTTGTTGCAGTTCCTACACCTTGTACGAAGCCCGTTTGGTTAAGTGGAATTATCTGGTTCCCATTTGCCTATGAAGTTCAGTTTGAAAGTTGGATCCCCGCAAAGAGTTAGGCAACTGTAGCTTGCAAAGTGATTAGACGGTAATTGCCAGGTTGGGTCCAATCACCTTTTTTGTATATAGGTGCAATTAACAAGCCCTTCCATGATTCTGGTATAGAAGGTGATTCGACAACTTTCTTGAATACTTTTGTGAGGTATTCAGCCCAAAGAACGGGGTTCTCCTTGTATAAAGCAAATGGTATCCCGTTAGGGCCGTTAGGGCCGGGAGCACCATCTTTTTCTCTCTGAATTCATTTACATACTTGATTTTCCGTTATAAGGGTTTTGGATTCTAAATTCTTAATTTCCATCCTTATGTTATTAGACCTAATGACATTTCGTATAATTTCCAGGTTAATATTTAGGTGCATTGTTATAAATCCTATCCAGTCAGCTTCACTTAATGTAGATGACACTGTTGTTTTGGTTAGTCGTGATATGCCATTTATCAATTTCCAAAACTCTCTTGAGGTATTCTTTTCACTTGCATACAACGCCTTAGCCCAGAGTGTTCGTATTGCTTGATTTTTTTCTTCCCAAATTACCTTCTGTAAGTCATGATTAATAGTTTTCAATTTTGATCGTATGACCATATCATCCGGACGCTTTTTTTAAAGTCTCCGTAGCGTATTGAGAGTTCTTTTTAGGATGCGAGTTGCGTATGATAACTTAATTTTATTTCTTGCTTCATCTGGATTCATTATTTTTTGTTTATGATAAGGTTTTGGGACATATGTGGCTACTAATTGTTGTGTAAAGTACTCCCACCTTTCAACTGCCGTCAGATTCATCTTCAAATTTGTCCTTAGCCAATTTAAGTGCTACTAAGTTGATCAATGCTTTGGAATGATCTTTCAAGTACAGTCTCCTGTAATTAACTATTTTTGTCATTCCTGGTACAGTTGAAAGCTTTTTGTGATTTATACATTGCAATTTTATTACCAATATTTGCTGGCGATGATCACTACAGTGTGCTTTGTCAATTTGAAAGGATGACATCTTATTGAATAAATTCAAAGATGCTATTTTATATCCAACCCTTGATTTATTGCCATGTGATTGATATGTCCATTCAGGTGGTATGTCTTGTGGAACCCGCCCATTTAAAATTCTCAATCCCAGCAATTCTATATCCTTAAAAAAATTAATTTAGACTTTACCTCCTTGAGAACTTCTTACCGTAGGTGATGACTGTTGGAGTATTGCCCACTAGATTATTCTGCTGTTCAACCGAGTCATCTCTTGGATAGGACAACAGTACATTTAGATTAAAATCCCCTGAAATAATATATTCAGTGTGTGGGTCCTCAATCTTTTGCTGGAATGCAAAGTTAGTAACATTAATAGCCATAATCTTCCTTGATCTTACGTTAGGATGGATATATACATTTATGAGTAATAGGTTTTTACTCTGTTTTTTTCCCATAAATCATAACTTTACTATTAAAATGTTATTGTCGATTAGGACTACTTGTTCGTGCTCCAATTTCAAACCTATGGCTATGTATGTTGCTAAGCCCCCAATGGGGCACCTATATTAGCTATGTTTACTTGTCGGCTCAAAATATCCTTTGAAACCTTCCAGCATTATTGATTTGGATTACCAGGTTTCTTGAAGAAATATATTCTGAAAGTTAATAACCATTGAAACAAGATATTCCTTTAGTATTTTAGAGTGTACCCCATTTATATTCCAAGAGCATAGTGTAATAGTTTTGCTGTGATTATGTATTTCTTCCTTATATGGTTTTAAGTCATTCTGTCAAGGTTGAGTTACCCCCATGGAGAGCTGCTGTAATCCACCCTACCTTCAATTTTATCATAATTTCTTCTTCTATCCGATTCATTGTTATTGATCGGTTATGTTAATTCCATCTCATGCATCTTTCTTCCACCACCAAATCTCCCCTGGCCCTTTATTTAAGTCTTGCAGGCACGTTTTTATCCCTGCTTCCATCAAGGTCTCCGTCCTCTTTTCACCTTTCCTCTCTTTTGCTATGGATCAAAGGCTGATGAGGAAAATGAAATGCCAGTGGGCCCCACCCGCTCAAATTAAGCACTGGGCCAAATGAACATTCACCATCATTTTCACAATAACTGCTGAGTTGGGTCTAATATGCACAATCGTTCCAATAATCATCATGATGTGTAAATGATATTGTGAAGAATTATGCAGGATCATCAATCTTCATACATTCTTGTCTGTCATGGTGTTTTTATGTCTGTTGGACTTTGTAAAAATAGTCTGTGCTGGCCCTTCTGCTGCCTGCCTCTGTGTGCATGCACTATACAGATACAAACCTACTGGCTTGAGCAATGCTTGTTTAGAGAAGACTTACCTACTAGGGCAGCCACAACAATCAGCAGCAAGAGTACAAGAGCACAGGGAACGAGGAACCACGGGGACGAGGAGATCTCTGAAAGAGAGGAGACAGACATGTGTTGGACAAGCCCCTGCATACAAGGTGTTCGACAAGCCCCGGCATGCAAGGTGTTCGACAAGCCCCGGCATGCAAGGTGTTCAACAAGCCCCGGCATGCAAGGTGTTCGACAAGCCCCGGCATGCAAGGTGTTCGACAAGCCCTGGCATGCAAGGTGTTCGACAAACCCCGGCATGCAAGGTGTTCGACAAACCCCGGCATGCAAGGTGTTCGACAAACCCCGGCATGCAAGGTGTTCGACAAACCCCGGCATGCAAGGTGTTCGACAAACCCCGGCATGCAAGGTGTTCCACAAACCCCGGCATGCAAGGTGTTCGACAAACCCCGGCATGCAAGGTGTTCGACAAACCCCGGCATGCAAGGTGTTCGACAAACCCCGGCATGCAAGGTGTTAGGCAAGCCCCCGGCATGCAAGGTGTTAGGCAAGCCCCCGCATAGAAGGTGATCGACCAGCCCCAGCATAAAAGCTTTTTTTTTTCTTTTTTCATTAGTTTACAAAAAGAACCAGTTCACATTGATGTACGAAGCATGGTAGACAACTACAAGAGTCAGCAAGCAATCGGCAAGAGCTATTGATACAATACTCATTGACATTAGGACATTCCAATAAAGATGAAAAGATAGGATAGTGCACTCTTATACATCCATAATGCAGTCTGTATAATCTGCTAGGCTGAGTACAAGCGGCCACCAAGTGTGACATTGCAGCAAACCTGACCAATCCAATCCCGTGCACGTAGACCTCGAGACATCTGGGCAAACACAGTCCAGCATACAATCATTCATTGTCTGCGGATCACCCTGTTTTGTCACTAGATAAGCATACAAGGTGTTCAACAAGCTTCTATAACCAATGGATGACAGCGGGGAAATCCCCACTAGCACAAGGGGTAAGAGAGGTAGACGTATGGATACCTCCTCCCAAGTATAAACCTATCTTCACAAAATTGTATCCAAACCCAGGATGGCTCCTAAAGCCTCTAGAACTCCTAATGGTGGTGTGTACCGTGGTTGCGGAAAGGACACAATTCCTTTTGTTAATTAACCCTCACACACCCTATTGGCGTCATGCTTCATCATCTGGTTCACCCAGACTCCTAAAGGTCTGGGTGGGCTCGACCATTTTTCAGGGAGCTCTTAGGAGGTGTAGGCCAGGGGGACTTAAAGATGAAAATCCTAATACCGCCCCAGGTATCCCTTTATTAGTGGGGATGTATTGGATATTAAAAAAAGTTAAATCTGGTCTTTTCAGAGGTTATGGGCCTAAGACCCTACAAGACTGCCAACATGTTTCGGCCCAACAATGAAGAGGCCAGAAAGTGGTCCGGGGCTTTCGTCAGGGCACGATAGAGTTCCCTCCCTGGATTGTTCAAAACATATTATGTTGACCTATATATTGATTTTTGAAGGTGCAGAAAGCTGCCTCCTTCGTAACAACAGTTAACAATAGAAGTTGAGTGACAATAAAATTATTATATTACAGTGGGGAGAATACTTATCCCCCTTCTTCTGTAATGAAAAAATTCCGCCTGTTAGGAGAAAAAGAGAGACAAAACAAGAAAAAGACCAGACAATGTATTTCAATAATAGTCTTGTAGTGCACCTCCTAGTCATGCGTGGGTGCACATATTAGTTTCATGCAAGGTCTGTGATCATGTGACCACAACAGGCAGAGCTATAATGAATTTAGTTAATCCAAACTACCCAACTTGGGTGGTGTGCGCAGTATCAAATGACACCATTACTATTCGTTAAAAAAGAAAAACCTGTTTCAATTCATCACCATTCGCGTTAAAACCAAAATGTGGCATGATTCATTTTTATCACGGCTGTGAGCTCATGTGTGCCACAAGATTACTGTGATTTTTATCCGTACGTGAGCCTTTGATTCAGACAAATTTCACTTTATGGTATTTATGCTCATACTTTAACTCGCATGTGTAAATGTAAAATACTTTTGTTTTCTCTGAAAGAAAACATAGGTTTTTCAAAGTTCAGTTTGTTAGACGTTACAATGCGGCAATTGTTCTGTATGATTCTTTTGATGGCGTTCGAGGATGAATGTATGTAGTAACACAAATGAGTGCTGTGTTCTCTTCCTTTGTATTTGTTTGCAGTAGTGCTTCCCGGGGTGTATTACGTGATCTTTTTCTTGCTTGTTCAATCACTTTTTTAGGGTAGCCTTTCTCTTCCAATTTAGTTGTAAGTACTTTTGCCTCCTTGTTGTAATCCTGCAGGCTGGAACAGTTCCTTCGTATTCCTAAGTATTGTCCCACCGGGAGGTTTTCTCTTAGAGAGCGGGGGTGTGCACTATTAAAATGCAAGAGGCTGTTGCGATCGGTGGGTTTTTTATACAGCGAGCTTTCTAGTTTCCCATCTCTGGCCATGATATTTATGTCTAGGAAAGACACACTCATGTTATTATTGGTGCTGGTAACCTTAAGAAATGGATTAATGTTATTGATCCACCCCATGAAGTCCTTAATGCTGTTGTCATCTCCGTGCCAGATGACAAAAATGTCATCAATGTACTGTAGCCATTTTTGTACTCTGTCTGCAAACTGGTTGTTATTCCATATGTGTTTTTCTTCTATATGTCCCATATAGAGACAGGCAATACAAGGGTCAAAAGTACTGCCCATCGAAGTTCCATGGACTTGTAAATACATCTGATCATCAAACCTGAAGGAGTTTTCTGTGAGGGCAATCCTGATGAGTTCCACAGCGTACTTCACTGGTGTATTCCAGGGTCAGTCAGTTTGTCTTAGTATGGTTTGTATTACTTGGATGCTCTCCTCTTGAGGAATACTTGTATACAACGCTTCTACATCTAAACAAAGCATATTTTCCACTGATGGATCATACTGAACATCTGTGAGAATGTTGAGAAGGTGCTTTGTATCTTTGACGTAGGATTTTATTTTTGGGACCAGGGGACGTAAGGAAAAATCAGTGTACTGTGAGAGTGGTTCAAGAACTGAACCTATTCTGGACACAATAGGTCTCCCCGGGGGTGGAATCTTCCCCTTGTGTATTTTGGGGATTGTGTAGAATATTGATGTCCTTGGTTCTTTTTTTGTTCAGAAAATCTTTTTCATTTTTGGAAATCCGTTCTCTTTCGAACGCGCCCTTTGTGATCTCTGTGATGGTTTTTTGCAGTTGTGGAGTAGGGTCTCGCTGGATCTTCCTACAGTGCCGGTCATCCGAGAGGAGGGAGATGCAAGCTGATCTATACCCCTTGTAGTACTATATCTCCCCCCTTGTCGGCAGGTTTGATGACAAGGTCCTTTCACAGTGTTTTGAACTGGTCTACATTTGTAGTGGGAACAAAACCCAAACCTTTATTAAGTACCATGAGTTCTGCTGTAGTTAGTACCTCATTAGTGAGATTGACCACCAGGTCTACTTTGAGCTCGGGCCTGCTACTTGATCTTTCGTTTGGCTTCATCCATTTGTCCTCTTCCCATTGGACACTTTGATTTGTACGTCTTCCTCTTCTGCCTCTCCTCCCGCCCCGTCCTAAAAAATATTGTTGGTTTTGGTTGGGCTGGTAGAAGGGCATGCCGTAAAACTGAGGTGGTCCCTGGAAGGGTTGTGGATGGTATGTGCCTCGCCAGGGGAAAGGTTGTGGGGGATATCCTTGATTGTATCCCCCTCTTTGTCTTTGTGGTCTGCCTCGCCAGCTTTTGTTGGAATTGTCGCTGGACCACTCATCTTGGTCTGAATAGGATGAGCCTGAGTCACTTTTGTTTGAGGACCCTGTGTCGCCATCAGGTTTTTGTTTGTAATCCTCCCGTATATACGGGTACACTTTCTCGTGCGAGAACTTTTTTAGATCCTTCTGCAGTTTATCAATTTTACTCTGCATCAAAAATTCTTAATGCTCAGAAATCTCCTTGTTCACTTCCTCTAGTTTCTTTTTAAACACCGTGATCTTAATTTGGGTGTTCAAGGTGTCCTCACTTGTCTTTATGAGGAGTGCCTCAGATAGTTGTTTGGCCGTATTAATAATCAGGATCAACCAGTCGCATGTACATCGCCACGCGATAAGGGACCACTCCTTTCTAAGATGGGCAGAATAATACGGGGTTCATTTGTGACTAGCAGACCATTCGGGGTTGCAATGCCTCTTGAATATTCGGTCATAATAGCCCCGTGGATTAGGGTCCTCATGTGATTACGTTTTAATTCTTTTAGCTCATCCCAGCTTTGGTATTGGCCTGGGCACTGGGTTATGTTTGAGTCAGGTAAAAACGATGGACCTGCCAAAATAGCAGATGCCATGTCATCTGAATATCCTATTCCTAGTTTTTCAGCCATGTTGGTATATACTGTTAGCTCAATGTACGGTTCAGTGTTATCAACTCTAGTGTAGGTGGTTACAGGCAAGTTTTATCTTCTTAAATATATATTTTTATTATATAGGCGCACTTCTAATGATATTCAAATGTGGAAACTAACCAATAGGCCACAGCTGCATGCTGCTCAAGTACTATAACCAATGGGGGACAGCGGGGAAATCCCCACTAGCACCACAAGGGGTAAGAGAGGTAGACGTATGGATACCTCCTCCCAAGTATAAACTTATCTTCCCAAAATTGTATCCAAACCCAGGATGGCTCCTAAAGCCTCTAGAACTCCTAATGGTGGTGTGTACCTCGGTTGCGGAAAGGAAACAATTCCTTTTGTTATTTAACCCCCACACGCCCTATTGGTGTCATGCTTCATCATCGGGTTTACCCAGACTCCTAAAGGTTTGGGTGGGCTCGACCATTTTTCAGAGAGCTCTTAGGAGCTGTAGGCCAGGGGGACTTAAAGATAAAAATCCTACTACCATCCCAGGTATCCCTTTATTAATGGGGATGTAGTGGATATAAAAAAAAAAGTAAAACCTGGGTCTTTTC
Organism: Triturus cristatus; assembly: GCF_964204655.1. Taxonomy (NCBI): domain Eukaryota; kingdom Metazoa; phylum Chordata; class Amphibia; order Caudata; family Salamandridae; genus Triturus; species Triturus cristatus. Next base: position 59,582,263 of record NC_140587.1, read on the forward strand.
AGAGGTTATGGTCCTAAGACCCTACAAGACTGCCAACATGTTTCAGCCCAACAATGAAGAGGCCAAAAAATGGTCCGGTACTTCATGGCATGGATCAATAACATTAATCCATTTCTTAAGTTTACCAGCACCAATAATAACATGAGTGTGTCTTTCCTGGACATTATTATCATGGCCAGAGATGGGAAACTAGAAAACTCGCTGTATAAAAAACCCACGGATCGCAACAGCCTCTTGCATTTTAATAGTGCGCACCCCCGCTCGCTAAGAAAACCCCCCCCGGTGGGACAATACTTAAGAATACGAAGGAACTGCTCCAGCCTGCAGAATTACAACAAGGAGGCAAAAGTACTTACAACTAAATTGGAAGAGAAAGGCTACCCTAAAAAAGTGATTGAACAAGCAAGAAAAAGATCACGTAATACACCCCGGGAAGCACTACTGCAAACAAATACAAAGGAAGAGAACACAGCACTCATTTGTGTTACTACATACATTCATCCTCGAACGCCATCAAAAGAATCATACAGAACAATTGCCGCATTGTAACGTCTAACAAACTGAACTTTGAAAAACCTATGTTGGACCCTTGGACATCCGAAGGCAGGAAAATCTTCTGAGCTTCAGAAAGGCTCTGAAAACACAGCTGTTTGCACTTTCATACTATTAGCCCACCTGCTGCGCCTATCTGAGACACTCAGCGCCATGAAACCTCCGGGTGTGCGTGCGCTTTATAAATTTCTCCTAACATAACATAACATATGTTTTCTTTCAGAAAAAACAAAAGTATTAGGAACTGGATACTCAAATGACACTATGGACCAACCACCTGTGCAAGGCCATTTCCCTTGTGGAAAGTGTGCGGTTTGCCCATTTACCAAACATACTAAAAACATTGATCTGGGCATTCGAGAAAAATGGGAACAGCGAAACCACACAAATTGTAATACAGCTAACGTGGTTTACTTGATCGTCTGCCCATGCAAGCTGAAATATGTCGGAATGACATTGCGCAAGGTCAAACTCCGGATTGGAGAACATAGAAGCACAATCAGACGAGGAATAATTGCCACCAAGTTGACGGAACATTATGTAGAACACAAACATAATGACAGAGATTTGGAATGGACAGTGATTGAGAAAGTCAATGATGTCCCTAATATTACAAAAAGACTCCTCGAACGTGAACAACGCTGGGTATATAGATTAGGGACAGATAAACAAGGGCTGAATGATTCCATCCCGTGGCATTCCCTGAAATGAGATGGGAAAAAGTAACACCTTAACGTACATACCTATGTATACATACAAGCACAACACAGAATATTTATTGGTTAACGCATGACCAATCTTTATGAGGTACCAGTAGTAAGTATGATGTAGGTCTGTTAGTGATACCCCATTCCAGCGTCCTTTTGGACTGGCTAAAGCTGTGCTAACAGTCGATTTTCCGACACAGCTTTAAATACCTAATATTGCTGTGTCTAAAAGACATCCTGTGATAGGCACGGTACGTAGGATACTGGGAATTCCCATTTAATTATTCTGTGTTCCCTATATTATATTCCAATTTAAAGATACACAACTCCATCTCCACAATGTCCGTCCCCTTTGAAAAATACCACTGCATTCCAATTACCTAGTTAATTTGATCAAATGGAGATATCTCTTGCTGACCGTGTCACACACATACATCTCCTATCTTCTTTCTCCTGAGATACTTGTAGAAAGATTCCTCATTCAATCTCATATATAATATTGCAAAACATCGGCATTTGAACTAGGACATTAGTTCACTGAACTACAAATCCCTAATTCCATAGAGTTTTGGGTTTCAGGCGCACCGGAAATTACGTGTTCCAGCGAGCCCCGCGTCTTCCTGACCCGCCCACACGCCGACGGCAACACCAAGTCACTCGCATATAGAGGGCACTCACAAACAACACAATGCGAAAGCCGGGGATCGAAGATACCAAATAGCTATACCGCCGGGCAGGACCTTTGGAGTAGTAAGTTAAACTTTTTTAAGATACACCGACACTATGAAATAGAGTGGGGGGAGGTATCCTATAACCTGAATACCTACGAGATAAGCTTCTCACTCCTCTTATTTCTTATAAACAGAGTGTGACTACAAGGCTACCCTATTTCGACCCCGAGGCACGCGAATTCCTCTCTAATTGGGTAAGGGAGATCAAGTGTATGTATGGTAGATAAGAGTGACGTTTGACACGCATTATTGCATATGAAATAATGATGCATGTGAATGAGAGTATGAGCATGTAATACCGCTAAGTGAAATTTATCTGGAGTGTATGAATCAAAGGGTCACGACCGGATCTAAAAAACACGGCAACCGTTCGGCATACAGGAGCTCCCAGTCGTGGAACGAATGAATCACAACACATATTGGCATATGGAATATTGACACATGCGAGTTAAAGTATAAGCATAAATACCATAAAGTGAAATTTGTCTGAATCAAAGGCTCACGTACGGATAAAAATCACGGTAATCTTGTGGCACACATGAGCTCACAGCCGTGATATAAATGAATCACGCAACATTTTGGTTTTAATGCGGATGGTGATTATTGAAACAGGTTTTTCTTCTTTAACGAATAGTAATGGTGTAATTTGATACTGCGCACACCAACCAAGTTGGGTAGTTTGGATTAACTAAATTCATTATGGCTCTGCCGGTTGTGGTCACATGAGCCCAGACCTTGCATGAAACGAATATGTGCACCCACGCACGACTAGGAGGTGCACTACAAGACTATTATTGAAATACATTGTCTGGTCTTTTTCTTGTTTTTTCTCTCTTTTTCTCCTAACAGGCGGAATTTTTTAATTACAGAAGAAGGGGGATAAGTATTCTCCCCATTGTAATATAATAATTTTATTGTCACTCAACTTCTATTGTTAACTGTTGTTACGAAGGAGGCTGCTTTCTGCACCTTCAAAAATCAATGTATAGGTCAACATAATATGTTTTGAACAATCCAGGGAGGGAACTCTATCATGCCCTGACGAAAGCCACGGACCACTTTTTGGCCTCTTCATTGTTGGGCTGAAACATGTTGGCAGTCTTGTGGGGTCTTAGGACCATAACCTCTGAAAAGACCCGGTTTTACTTTTTTTAATATCCACTACATCCCCACTAATAAAGGGATACATGGGGCGGTAGTAGGATTTTCATCTTTAAGTCCCCCTGGCCTACACCTCCTAAGAGCTCCCTGAAAAATGGTCGAGCCCACCCAGAGCTTTAGGAGTCTGGGTGAACCCGATGATGAAGCATGATACCAATAGGGTGTGTGAGAGTTAAATAACAAAAGGAATGGTTTCCTTGCCGCAAACCGCGGTACAAATCACCATTAGGAGTTCTAGAGGCTTTAGGAGCCATCCTGGGTTTGGATACAATTTTGTGAAGATAAGTTCCACAAGCTTCGGCATACAAGGTGTTACTCGAGCCCTGGCATACTAGGTGTTACACGAGCCCCGGCATACAAGGTGTTACACGAGCCCCGGCATACAAGGTGTTACACGAGCCCCGGCATACAAGGTGTTACACGAGCCCCGGCATACAAGGTGTTACACGAGCCCCGGCATACAAGGTGTTACACGAGCCCCGGCATACAAGGTGTTCAACGAGCCCCGGCATACAAGGTGTTCAACGAGCCCCGGCATACAAGGTGTTCAACGAGCCCCGGCATACAAGGTGTTCAACGAGCCCCGGCATACAAGGTGTTCAACGAGCCCCGGCATACAAGGTGTTCAACGAGCCCCGGCATACAAGGTGTTCAACAAGCCCCGGCATACAAGGTGTTCAACAAGCCCCGGCATACAAGGTGTTCAACAAGCCCCGGCATACAAGGTGTTCAACAAGCCCCAGCATGCAAGGTGTTCAACAAGCCCCGGCATGCAAGGTGTTCGACAAGCCCCGGCATACAAGGTGTTCGACAAGTCCCGGCATGCAAGGTGTTCGACAAGCCCCGGCATGCAAGGTGTTCGACAAGCCCCGGCATGCAAGGTGTTCGACAAGCCCCGGCATGCAAGGTGTTCGACAAGCCCCGGCATGCAAGGTGTTCGACAAGCCCCGGCATACGAGGGAGGGCAATGCCTATAAGAGGCTTGGAGTCCAGCCTGGGACATCTGGCGCCAGAACACTCTGGGCCTTTTGGGGGTGCTTAAAGTGTTACACAGTAACACTTTAAGCAGACGTCCTTGCTACTGGGCTGCAGGGATCAGAAATGGTTTTCATGAGAGTTGTTTGGATCTTCTGTTGGACAGATCTGAACAAATGGGAGATTCTTTTCCAATCCAGCTGGACAGAGGTCTGATCAGCACAAAGAGTGAATTTGTGGTAGCCCCTTTCAGCCCTTGATTACCTGTCACATGTTGTGTCTGTCCACAAGGATATAATGCAGTTCTGCTCTTTAGCTGGAAAAGGAGCCAGCCTCTGGCATGCATACACTGTACACAGTGAAACCAGACCTGATTATAACACGGGTGGCGAAAGCTCCATTCTTAAAATATTTCAAAGAAAGTGTGGCAATGAGAATAGAATCTGTGCTGCCCATGCTGTTTACCACTGGCGTCCTCAGGACACTGCATTATCTAAAATGGATACCAAAATTCTGCATGTTAGTAGCTTCTTCCAGGATTGCTCTGACGTTGATATAGCTTTAGTTACTCAGAAGACTGCATGACACAGTGCTAGAAATGGGGGTTTTTAGTTTGCACGTTGTTACCCTGTCCAAGTAGGGACCCGTCTTCCTAGTTAGGGTAAGGGGAATACACTTTTAAAATAACCCCTGCTCACCCACTTGGTAGCTTGGCACGAGCAGTCAGGCTTATTTCCTTGGCAGAGTGTACAGCATTTGCACATAACCAACAGAAATACGGTGAAAACACTACAAAAGAACACATCAGTTTTAGAAATATTTTTCCGTGCAAACAAGAACAAAAACGGTAAGAATCCACCATAAGGTTCTTAGAAACATCAATAAGCAAAGATATACTGAAAATACAGTTCCTTGAAATCAATAGCTCAGTCCGGGGCTATCAAGGCTTTATGAACAACAAATCCAAACAGCTCTGGCTGATCACGATGTTATGGGGGAGAGGGGTCATTACCCGTTCTTTATGAACTTGGGACTCAAGTGTGGTAGGGGTAATGCAGATGGTTTACAAGAGAGGGGGTCGCAAGCTGCATCCGTGCTACACAGATCGCCTCCGCAACGCCCCGAAAGTTCTTTCCACCTGAGGGATCCCCTAATGAACCCTCTTAGGCTGCTCCAGCCCTAACCACATGTTCGACCCTGAGGTACTTGAGTAGCCACGCTTAACTGTACCTCCTTGTGTAGGTTTTGATCACTAATTTAATATGTCCACGTACGTTCCCATGCTCTTCACTCCTTACTCCCCACTGGAGAGGCTATTTATTTTGCCCTGCCATACCTGCAATGCAAAAAGATCAAAAGGTCCCCCCAAATCTCCTGAAATTAACTCTCCATTAACCCAGAGTAAGAAGCATGCAGTCAGGCAAGGCCCTGCAAACTAGGCCGGAGGCTATTGATTGACAGATCATAGGTGGGGTGGCACGTGTCCAGCCGAACACACGCAAACAGGAAAAACCCAGATTCATTCCACAGATAAGCGGAAACACCACAATGGTCCCAGGAGAATGGCTCCAATAAAGCACATATTTAGGAACACTCAGCCAAACAGAATACAGCGATCATGTGCTTTCCATACCGGACATCTGGACACTTCAACCACTGGCGTCAATTGTGTCCATGCAAGGTCACGACCCACCTGCATTTGCTATCAGGTGGCATGATTTATAACTCCATGACCAGGCCCGCATCCCTTTTTCAAAAATAGTATCTCAATTGTTTTATGATTGTCCAAAAAACTTTAAATACTCAGAATGAATGCATGTTGAGACAAAACTCAGATGTTTCCTGGCTGAAGTATTTAATTAAACCAACTGCTCCTGTCTTGCCAAGCGCTTCTTGTCTTGTTTTTTCAAGGTAAATTCATATTTCAGCAACAACTGTCTCAAACTCAACACCGCAAAAATAGAAGTCCTCATCTTTGGGAACAACACTTCGCCATGAACCGACACATGGCAGCCCACCAAGCCCGGCACACCCAGCCCCAAAAGACCACTCCTCCAACTTCAACATCATCTTGGATTACAAGCTATCCATGGAGAAGCCTGTCAATGCAGTTTCAGCTGCCTACTTCCACACCCTATGCAAGCTCCGCAACATCTTCAGGTGACTCCAGGTAAACACCAGAAGGACCATCATGCAGGCTCTCTTCACCAGAGACTGGACAACTGAAACATACTCTACGTAGGAATCACTGCACACCTCCCGAACATACTGCAGACATTACATATCTCAGCAGCAAGATTCATACTCTACCTCCCCAGAAGGACCATTATCACACCACATCTCACAATCTACACTGGCTCCCAATTCAGAAGAGATGCCAGTTCAAGATGCTGACACACGCCTACAAGGTCCTGCACAACGAAGGATCAGCATACATCAACACATGCCTGACCCTCCACCAACCAACCAGACACCTTTGATCAGCTTCCCTATAACTTGCAGACACCTCATCGATCGTCGAGCCAACAGCAGAGAACGCTCGTTCTCTCACGTGGTTACCAAGGCTTGGAACATTCTTCCCCTGCACCTCAGGAACACACCGTCCCTCCAGCATTTCAGAAGAGAATTAAAGACCTGGATGTTTGATTGATCACAAATGATCAAAAGTCCACGCAGCGGCAAACAGATCCAGGGCCTCGATCGAGGCCCTCACAGGTGATTTGCCACACTATAAATGTTTGATTGACTAATACGGACAAGAGAAAGGTCACATCATGGAGATAGAGGTTAGCTCTTTATGACCAGATTGGGTCCGTGAAAGGATGGTAGATCCAGGCAGTGTCCAGTTCTGTGTAGAAGTCAGTCAGTGGGGAGAAGTTAAGATTGAATTTATTATATAATTTCTCGAGCACAAAATGTAAGAGTCCCCAGTTGAAAATTGTTAAATCCACTCATTGGTGGAACCCTCTCTATATAGAGGGTTAACATTTTTCATTACCACCTGTATTTAAATCAGGAACACTAATTAAATCATTCTCTCAATAACACTTCAGCAATCTCATCCGCTCACTCATTCTCAGGTCCCATGAGTTATTCTTAATCTTTAGGTCTGCAGGCAATACCTCATATTATCAACACTGTAAGAATTAGTTAAGAAAAAAAGTGGGCTCTGGGTCAGTCTCTTTCAATTATGTTTGCCACTGGTTTTGCCATTTGATTTTGGTGGTAGGGATGAAGTAGTTATATTGCTGAAGAGTGGATGCAGCAGGATGACCAGTGCTCATCATTGCACTTCGATTCATTACCTTTGCTGACAACTGTCGTTTTTGTTTGTTGAAATAGCGGCAGATTTTTGTGTGCTTTCACCTGCAGTGCTTAAAGTGCAACATAACAATGAAAAAGAGTTTCCTTTATTTCTAAATCAGTGTTCCCGAATAAGCAAAATCTGTTGGTAATACATAAATTAACTCTGAGTGCTTTTAAGTTTACATATCGTAGAGAGCACACTAGTTGGATTACTTCACAGAGAGGACAGGTGCTGGACAACAGGAGACCAAACTGCTGGTCATTTGATGGTACTTGGGTATCTAAAAATAAAATTGCCCATTCCGTACCATGTTTTGTGACACATAATCCCATCAGACAGTTCAATATTTGTGATACTTTTAAAAGCAATAGAAACTCTATCTAAGCACAAAGCAGACTTCTGAATTAGCTTAGAAATAAAACCTTTCAAGCATTTGGTAAAAATTATTTAAAGAGCAAAAAACCTTCGAGTTTCAGTGTGAATGTAAGTGAATATAGGCACAGTAAGTGAGTAGTAAAAGTATATAATTCCTGCTTCTAGTATGCAAGTTCTTCTTTGTGACTGTTTCTTAACCTGTGCATGTTTGCCTGCATCACTATGCTACTATCCCTGAAATTGTGACAGTCTGATATTGTCATTGGGAGTCATAATTTAATGTCAGTCAGGGGCCCTTAGAGATACTTGTTGCTCAAATGGGTGTACTTTCTGATATATTACATGTTTTCCTCTTTCTTCATTGCTTAATTTTGCTTGAAATTTCACTCAAAATGACACTAAAATTATGAAAATGTCACACTTCGTAATCTGGAACCTTGGCAGCTCTGTATGCTGCCTGTGCTCTTATGTTAACACACACCCACTTAGGGAGACCCAGCACTTCTTCATAATTATTTTTGAGTCTAAAGTCAATTAGGTGGATTTCTAATGCAAAATCACTAATGACCACGTGGCACTGCGAAACACAGGTTCAGGATTCCAACTGCTGTAACACCAATGTAGGATGATGATGCTGGTTAGGCTTCACCATGCAGTACTCTCACAGACCCGAAAGATGGTCTTTGGATTCACAATATTAAATCCTTAGCTCAGGCCTGGTAGTGTGGCAAAGAGCAGTCAGGCTTTACTAGAGGAACATGTGTTAAGCATTTCAGAGTATCACCGTGTACGACAAGAGCAGGTCCTCACCAGCTCCCCTCGGTGCCAGTCGCCTCCTTTCTCCCACTGTTGCCAGGCTGCTCCCACCTCTCAGTCATCCTCACCAGCATGCCATGTCAGCCCCCCTAGGTTCCTGGGCCCTAGGCTCAGCCCCCTAGGTTCCTGTGCCCTAGGATCAGCCCTCGAGGTTCCTGTGACCTAGGCCCAGCCCCCGATGTTCCTGTGACCTACGCTCAGCCCCCGAGGTTCCTGTGCCCTAGGCTCAGCCCCCCCAGGCTCAGCCCCCGAAGTTCCTGTGCCCCAAGCTCAGCCCCCGAGGTTCCTGTGTCCCAGGCTCAGCCCCCGAGGGTCCTGTGCCCCAGGCTCAGCCCCCGAGGGTCCTGTGCCCCAGGCTCAGCCCCCGAGGGTCCTGTGCCCCAGGCTCAGCCCCCGAGGGTCCTGTGCCCCAGGCTCAGCCCCCGAGGGTCCTGTGCCCCAGGCTCAGCCCCCGAGGGTCCTGTGCCCCAGGCTCAGCCCCCGAGGGTCCTGTGCCCTAGGCTCAGCCCCCGAGGTTCCTGTGCCCTGGGCTCGGCCCCCGAGGTTCCTGTGCTCTAGGCTTAGACCCCCGAGGTTCCTGTGCTCTAGGCTCAGCCCGCCGGTGTTCCTGTGCCCTAGGCTCAGACCCCGTAGGTTCATGTGCCCTAGGCTCAGACCCCCTAGGTTCCTGTGCCCTAGGCTCAGACCCCCTAGGTTCCTGTGCCCTAGGCTCAGACCCCTAGGTTCCTGTGCTCTAGGCTCAGCCCGCCGGTGTTCCTGTGCCCTAGGCTCAGACCCCGTAGGTTCATGTGCCCTAGGCTCAGACCCCGTAGGTTCCTGTGCCCTAGGCTCAGACCCCCTAGGTTCCTGTGCCCTAGGCTCAGACCCCTAGGTTCCTGTGCCCTAGGCTCAGACCCCCTAGGTTCCTGTGCCCTAGGCTCAGACCCCCTAGGTTCCTGTGCCCTAGGCTCAGACCCCCTAGGTTCCTGTGCCCTAGGCTCAGACCCCCTTGGTTCCTGTGCCCTAGGCTCAGACCCCCTAGGTTCCTGTGCCCTAGGCTCAGCCCCCGAGGTTCCTGTGCTCTAGGCTCAGCCCCGAGGTTTCTGTGCTCTAGGCTCAGCCTCCAGGGTTTCTGTGCTCTAGGCTCAGCCCCCGAGGTTCCTGTGCTCTAGGCTCAGCCCCCGAGGTTCCTGTGCTCTAGGCTCAGCCCCCGAGGTTCCTGTGCTCTAGGCTCAGCCCCCAAGGTTCCTGTGCTCTAGGCTCAGCCCCCGAGGTTCCTGTGCTCTAGGCTCAGGCCCCGAGGTTCCTGTGCTCTAGGCTCAGCCCCCGAGGTTCCTGTGCTCTAGGCTCAGCCCCCGAGGTTCCTGTGCTCGAGGTTCCTGTGCTCTAGGCTCAGCCCCCGAGGTTCCTGTGCTCGAGGTTCCTGTGCTCTAGGCTCAGCCCCCGAGGTTCCTGTGCCCTAGGCTCAGCACTTCAAACATCTGGATCACCAACGCCGCCGACTCAGTCACATCTATCAAAGCAGCCAAAACTCACAGATCCAACAAACAAGCTAGCTGGTACACTCAAGAACTCAGTTCAATGAGATGCAACTGCCAACAACTAGAAGAGAAGATAGCGCACCAGCAGAGACAATCAATCAAAAGGAGAGGGACTAGGAGCAATTAAAGGTCCAGCTCCCATGCGATGATATTGGAATATGAAAAAAAGTGGAGGGTAGATGTCCCTATACAGAAAAAGAGTGAGGTGTGGTTGGAAAGTATTGTGAATGGGGAAATCTTCCTTATTGGAAGATAGAGGCCTCACACACCCAAGTGGATGTCATGCTTCATCGTAGGGCTTTGGTCCTCTTGGTGCCAGCGCTGCAATGCCCTTTGAGCCCTGCAAGAGGGTTCATTGGCAGAGATCTTCTGTCTCTGCTGTAGTCATGAGTGGGGGTATGCGGAGGTAGAGTGGTGTGTCTAGTGGAAATGTGGCTTAAAACTACTAACGCGGTACTAAGTTTTTTAATAAGTGGTCCCCTTGTCAGGGTTAAAAACAAGATTGTCTACATGGTTCTCGTCTGCGGGGTCCAGGAGGGATCCGTGGCGTTTCTTCAGGACTGACTAAGGAAGATATTCCTACCCTACACCAGAGCTGGATATCAGATTAGAAAAAATTTAATGATCTCTAGGCATACGTAAGGTCCGTTGTATCTATGAGTAAAATCCCTAGTTAGATCTCGATTTCCAACCTAAACCAGCAGAGACTACACAGACAGAGCCACCTTCAAGTCAGTGCTCAACAACTACCACCATTAACTCAAAAACGCGAAAAAAAGGAAGCCCTTGCATACCGCATAGGAACTAGCAGCAACCTCAGCAAGGAACTCATCACCATTGTCAGAGAGTTCTCCTGCCCAAGAGTCACCGAAAACGCAATCTGTCTCACAGGAATTCTACAACGCTCTAGCAAATCACTTCCACAAGATATCCCTCATCTACTAGAACTTCAACCCTTGACCCACCAACCTCCTCAGCCTCCCTACTCCTACGGACACCGTCCTTGACCACCAACTCACCGAATGGGAGCAGCTCAACACCCCAGACACCAGTCATAATGAACTCCATCCACTCAAGAGCACCCACCGACCCATACCCCCACCGCCTCTTCAACCTCAGAAGCGATGAGATTATCCACAATCATTTTCAACACATCTATCACCACAGCCACCTATCCCGCTGCTTGGAAACATACCAAGGTCAGACCACTCCTCAAACAACCCTCTGCAGACCCAATCGACCTTCAGATCTATGGCCCTATCTCGCTGCTCCAGCTTCCCCCCAAAGTCCTGGAGAAGGCCATCAACCGTCAGCTCACAAAAAATCTGGATAGAAATAACCTGCTAGATCCCTCCCGATCCAGATTCAGAGCCAACCATAGCACAAGAGCCGCCCTGATCGCCGCCACAGACGACATCTGCACCTTACTCGACAGGGGAGAATCGGCCGCACTGATCCTTCTTGACCTCTCAAAGCCTTCAACACCATCTCTCCACACACTCATCGAGAGGCTGCACCAGATCGAAATCAAAGAAGACCTACTCAGATGGTATCATTCCTCACGAATCACATGCAGAGAATCCATCTCCTGCCTTCACCTAGCAACCCAAGAGCACCATCTATGCATCCCTCAAGGTTCATACCTCAACCCCAACCTCTTCAACATCTACATGACGCTGCTAGCTGACATGGTCAGAACCCACAAGAACATCATATCCTACGCCAACGACACCCAGCTCATACTCTCACTCTGCACAGACCCCACCGCAACGAAGACCAACTTCCACAATTGCATGAAGAATGTCCCAGGCTGGATGAAGGACAACTGCCTGAAGCGCAACACGGACAAAACTGAAGTGCTGATCTTTGGCAACCATACCTCCCGTGGAACTCAGAGCTACCCCTACACCCTCAGACCTGCCCCTTCACCTAAAAACCACACCCGCAACCTCAGCATCATACTGGAAAGCAAACTCACCATGAAATGACCGATCAGCACTGTTTATATGGCCTGCACCACACTCTCTGCATGCTCCGAAGAATCTTCAAATCGACCCCCACAAGCACCAGGAAAACAGTCACACAAGCCCTAATTACCAATCGTCTGGAATACAGCAGTGCAATGTATGTAGCTACCACCAGCAAACTCATGAGAGGGCTCCAGATGATACAGAGCTAAGCAGCCGGACTGAACCTCAACCTGCCCAAATGGAACCACGTCACTGAGCACCTGAAAGACCTACACTGGCTCCCCATCCAGAAAAGATAACAATTCAAGCTACTGGCACACGCCTACAAAATCCTCAATGACCAAGGAACAGAATACATGATCCACTGCCTGAACTTCCACCAACCACTCAGAAACCTTCACTCTACCTCCCTTGCCCTGGAACAGACAGAAGCGGAGGACGCTTCTTCCCCCACCTTGCAGCCAAGTCATAGAACGCCATCCCACTCCACCTTCGAAAATCTCCCTCGTTGACGGACTTCAGGAAGAAACTCAAGACCTGGCTCTTCGAATAGCCAAGCATTCAAGCACCTGGATATCCTCAAGGGTGATAAGCCATGTTCTACAAGTACTAATTGATTGATTGAATTGACATGACTTGATTAAGATAAAAAACACTTTAATTTTATAAATTGGTGTCAAATATTTATTTAGACATCAAAAGGAAAATGATCAGGTACATATAACCAGAGCTATGGATTTTAGAAGAAGGCATAAATCGCAGCAATTCAATACTGCAGACCTTCTGCACTGTGGTCAATGGGAAAAAAAGTAGTAGTGACAATCAGTCGCTTGCAGGTTGAGTTGCATGGAACCCAAGGAGGGTTAAGGAGATGAGTGTCTAGGACCATGCCACGACAGTCAGTTCAATTTTACCTGGCACATAGAGCCTGGGTCCTGGTTGTCCCTGGTGCTGAAAGGTAGCCGCTGGAGAGCTGCTTTTTACCGCTAACATGGTGGTGCAGGGAACATGGTGCAAAAATACAATGGGGTGGTTACTAACATCGGGGCGAAAGTCGGATGGAGTTCCCTCTAGGTGCAGTGTCAAGTACAGGGGTCAGTTGCCAGACTGACCAAAAAGCCTTGGCAGCGGAAAACTTGGTAGAAAGGTACTTCATCGTCTGGTGGTCCAGAGGAATGAGGTAGCTGTTTTTAACTTCATGGAAGGCAGGGCTACAGTTCCCACAATGCACTAGTCCAGCTGGATTTGGGGGTATCCATCTGAGGGCACGATAATTAGTGAATCTTCGTATCTGGAGCATTGTTTTAGCTGCAGTGTGCAAAGGACTAAAGCCAATAATCCAAGGGTGTCCGGGGTCTGCTAGTCTGCCCCCGAGGTGATCACATTCAGAGGTGTAGGTCACCTATTCTAGCCAGAGCCTGTTATTTCTACCTCTTTTTAAAGTGGCAGAAGCCTTCGTTAGATGTAAAGACCAGGCAGCCCACCCTAGGGGTGTGGCTAGTCTTCCAGGGGTGTACACCTCCTTCACTAGTAAACCACATAAGGAGGAGGTGTGACCTCCTTCCTGCTCAGGTCTTGGATCCTGACTCCTGGGAGTGTTCACACTGCCTGGCAGGAGGTCAGAATCCTGTCTTGGTGGCAGCAAGTGTGGGCTGCCAGCCAGAGAACAGTGAAGTTGGGGCAACCTGTATTGTAGCCAACTGGGTGCCTCCCACATCGCAGTTGACACGAGATTTGAGTAAGGCGTGAGAAGACATGTTGTTTGATCAAAGAATTACATATTTAGGCAGTACCATAATGGAACTGCCACCCTTGGGTTTGCGCAGGTGCCAGCTCATGTTATCCTATGGACCATCTAGCACTTATAATTCCCTTCAATAGTAAAGCCACTATAGGGGCAAATATGCACACTTTTAATATAATGCACCCTCCCTCCTGGGATCAGGAGGCCATCTTAAAAAATAAAACTGAAATGCTTAGTTTTTATTTTAGAAACGCATCTCATTTACCTTTAAGGAAAACAGGCTGCATTTCCCCTAAAAAGTTGCTTTATTTAAAAGCAAACACAACTATAGTAGTCTGCTGTCCCCCTCAGGCCACTATCCCTGGGTTTTAGCGATTCCTAATGGGTCGTAAATTGTGACCTACCCCAAGAATATTAATGAAGAGGCCAATAGAAACCCCAATAGGAATGGCTAAATGTGCCTGAGACACATTAGTACATTGCATTTTTTGACTTCCTAAATGTTAGGATCTCTTTTTGTCTGCAAAAATTCCTCATCAGGGACAGTTGAAGAAAACATTGAGGTCCAACTTCCAACACTCAAATGCTCAAAACAGACACAAGAAGCTGCAGAAAATCTAAATTTAACAACTTAAATGACGAAAGGTGACGGCCAATAGTATTAAGGCTTACAGAGATGGAAAGAAAATCACATGCATAGGAATTTATGGATTACTAGCAAGAGATAAGCACCTGGCTTAGATAATACATCCTTACTTCTGGGGTGCACAGGATGATCACCTGATATAGGTACATGGTTACACTTCCTAAGGCGGACCATGTATGCCAGCTGTTCACCGATTAATCCTAAGAGGCAATGCTAAGTATATGCACCAAGGGCCTTAGTCTGAGTTTGGCAGTCTTCAGCTAGAATAGCTGCGGGCCCAGGAACAGCGCCAAGCTTGTGGTGCACCCGCCCATCGGATTCTGAGTTAAATCCACGGCGTTTCGGTGACGGTGTCATGGTGGCAGTCGGTTAGGCTCATAGGAGAGCCTAACAAGCAGAATGGCGTTGTGAGAGAGCCTGCTGTATGTACTGTGTGGCATGCACCATGTTGTGCATGGCGCACAAAAGTGCAATTGTAGGGGGGCACAACATGTGCAAACCCTGCACCCACCCCAATGGGCAGTTTTGGAGCCCCCTCCTTGCCTTTCTGCCAGTCTTTTCATGGCAGGATTCAAGGCTTGCAGAAGAGCAACTCATAATATAGACATGGTGCCAGGATCGGCACAACCTCTGTTCCTCACCACTTTACACACCGCCGGCACCTTAAGATCTATGATCCTGGCGGTGCCTTGGCAGGCTGGTTGCGGTCCGAACACCTTACTCTGAATACGGCGGTCAGACCGCCACCGTGAGTACCACGGTCCCAAGAACACGGTAGTCATAATAACCCCCTATGTGTTGATCCCCTGCTCCAGAGGCATAGGACCATCACGTGTAATAACACTTCTTACTTTAGGTGGCAGTAGTTTCCTCATCCAGCTCTGTTTCCCTGGAGAATCCCTCTGGAATGATTCTGGGCCTGGGGTCAGTATATGAACACCTGTGTAGTAATGCTGCTTTACCTTAAGGGGGCAGGTGATATACACCTGGTGCAGTTACACTTCCTAAACTCTAAGGGGCAGTAGAGGAACACCTGGTATATTTACACTTCCTTGCCTCCGAGGGTAGGTTAAGAACACTTGGTGTAATTACTACTTCTTACCTGTAGGTGGCAGCAGCTTCCTCATCCAGCTCTGGTTCCCTTGAGAAGCCCCAAGGGATGCTTCTGGTCCAGGGGTCAGTAGGGGGCTCTGCTGCTCTGTCTCTTGGGCCAAACCCCCGTTTTGGTTATCTCCCCTGGCCTCTGGTCCGGTCCATTCCAGTAGCTGAGCACTGGCCCCCTCCTTATCCGGCTCTAGAGCTATCCTTTCACTGCCTGTGTCTTCTTGAAGCCCAGGGCCATCAGACCCCCTCCCATGGGTCACCCCCTGCCCAGGTTCAAGTAGGACATCCTTACCCCTATCCTCAGACCCACTCCCCTGGGTAACTCTCTCTCCAGGACCCAGCAGGGCCTCCTGCCCTTCATGAATATCTAGGTGAATTCCCAGTACAGAGTCCTCACCCCCACTCCTTTGATAGAGCTCAATGCCCCCCAATGTTACATCCTGCCCAGAGCCCCCGTCCCTCCTCGCAGGGGTCCAGGCCCCCCCTGGACCCAGCGCGAGCCCCTCCCCCCGGCGCTTGCCTCTTCTAGGCACTGTGTTGCAGCCCCCCTCCGGCCCCTGTGCACTGCCCAGACACATGATGTCTGCCTGACTGGCAGAGGTGGCACAGGGCGGGTAGAGGAGGAGGCGGCTGGTCAGGGTAGAGGCATAACCGGAGTCAGCGGTCTGTGCCCGGTCCCGCTGCTCTGGGTGGCCCTCTTCTGTAAGGGTGGGGGCCCATGTATCCGGGCCGACCTCCCCCTGGCACCCCAGCCCCTCCATCCTCTCGCCCCCGGCCCTAGAGGGCGGTGCGGGCTGATAGCACTCCCTCGGTTGCAGGCAGGCCTCACCTTGCCACCCCAGACCCTCCATCCTCTCGCCTATGCCCTCACCCTGCCACCCCAACCCCTCCATCCTCTCCCCTCCGGGATCTCCGCGGCTGCAGGTGTATGAATGGCATCTGCTTCCGGGTCAATACATGCCTTTCAATGGAGCATGGACGCTATTGGTTGATGTCGTCATGTATTCTGTACGCCTAGCAATAGCGTAGTGGTTATTGTAGTTTTCTACGAGTCTGGCTGCAGTGGGTGTATTAGTCTCTCTTAACAGTGCTTGATGCCACTGACTGCCCATGGAGTCCATGGAGTCTACTTCGGTGGCAGTCAGACGTCCTGGTCTGGGTTCACTGTCTGCTGAAACTAAAGGGACACATGGCAACGCAACTGAAAATTAATCTGACCTTGTGCAATAATCTTTTGCTCGTGTAAAGCGCTCCAATACCCTCGAGCCAAGTTCGTGCTATAATAAGTGTAAAACAATGTAGCAGCACGAGGCACAGCACATGAATACCAGGAGGATATGTTATGCTTAGCTGCGTGTTTGGGGGTTTGTGGCTGGGGATCCATCGTTTCAGTTCGAGCATAAGTGTATTGTGTATGTATGTAAGCTAATCTTAATATGTCTTAGTGGCAGAAGTGACTGACAGTGGAAGCTTGTGAGCACATGGCCTCACTTGTTAGGGGTGAGCCTGCGAGCGCATGCCCTCAGTTGCGTCACTATTGTGTTCAATAAAGGACTTGCAACTGCCATTGCTTACCATTTGTTGCCTCCAGTTTCGGTCTTCTTTGCTGCCTCCTAACTGGCCAGAGCAGCCCAAACATCAGCTCCGTTCGCCTCTGAGGAGCAGGGACCAAGCACAGATTAATTAAACTTTAGTGCCCACCCACTGCTCCCGACGTTGATCTTCAGCGGCCATTACTTCCCTGCAGCACAGCTCCACCTGGTAGCTGTTGCCCCCTCTGCGCTCCAGTCCCCGAGTTCAAGGCCATCCTCCACCCGCAGGCTTGCGCCTGCACCTCATCCCTGGTAGTCCAGTGTTGCATTTTGTCTCTGCTTTTCTCTGCCTTCCTGTCTTTTCATTTTTCTGTATTTCTGTTTATTCTGTGACTTTTTCTTTGCCTTTTTCCGTGCCATTCTGTGCCTCTTTGCTTCCGGACCCCCTTCCAGCACCGCTTCCCACATCCACCCTACAAGCTCACCAGCCTCTCCCACCTCCCTACCACTACTTAATGGCAGCCGCTGTGCAGTCGCGCACAACAGACGCACCACTAGTGTGCCAAAGGCCGTGCACACCCGTCCTCGTCTGGACTGCGCCCAACGCCACGGACCCTGGTCCCTGCGCCTTTCTCTGCTACGACGCCAGCATCCTCCGCACCCTCAACCCTGGATGCTCAACTGCTTGCTACCCCGCATCCCCAAATGAAACCCAAGGACTGTTCACCTGTCACAACTACACCTTCCAATGCCTTCACACACCAGACCTACCAACCGCATGGCCCCCAATAACCAGGCTCGACCACCTCAGCTGCGTCCTTCTCAACACATGCTCCCTCGACAAACACGAGGTGGAAATCTGGGAACTGCTCGACTCCATCTCCCCGATGTTGCCTTCTTCACAGAAACCTGGATGAACCCCACCTCTGCACGGGATAACTCCACCAACATCTACAATGGATACAAAATCATCCACAAAAAACACGCCAACCGTCCAGGAAGAGGCATCTCCATCCTACACAAAAACACCCTCTGCCTCTCAACTAGCCCCGACAACCACTTACCTGACATGGAACACCTCCACTTTCAGATCTAGACCAACTCGAACTCCACCCTCTGCAACATGCACATCTACAGACCCCCCGGACCCTGCCCCATTTCAGTGAATCCATCACCAACTGCATTGCACACAACACCCTCACCTCAAAAGACTACATCCTCCTCAATTTCCACCTGGACAACCTCAGCGACATCAACTCCTCAGCTGACTGACTACCGCTGCCGTCCACTTCTCCTTCACCAAACCCATCCATCACCAACGTGCCCACCGCTATCCGTGCAGATGCTGCAACATGGTCTCCGAAGCCCTTCATGCCACCGCCCTATTCAAGACACCACCGCTGACCTCCGTGGACACCAACACATCAGCATGCAACCTCCACTTATGGATCTCCGACTGCGCCAACACACTGGCCCACTTCAGGAAACCCTCCAGCCAACAGCCCAACAAGAAAGTCAGCTGGTTCTCTTACGCCCTCCAGGAGTCCAGGTGCAGCTGCAGACGACTCAAGAGAAGATGGAGGAGGAGCAGCAAGACCCCTGTATTCTACACAGCCTTCAAAACTGCTGTCACCACGCACCACTGATGGAGCGGGTAATTCAAAAAAAAATTTGTATACCCTCTTCATATTGCATGTTTATATTAATTTGATTAACCCCTTCGCCGCGGCGGGAATTCCGCCGCGGCGCTGGGGGGTGCGGGGGGGCAGCGCGGTGGCGCTGTGCTCATGACGGAGCCGCTCCGTCATGAGCCACGGTTGAGCTGTGCTCATGACGGAACGGTTCCGTCATGACTCCGCCCAGTTGCGTTGTCCCCCCGCACAGGCGGGGAAACAGCGCCGCGTGGGCAGAGCGGCCGCCAACGGTCGTGGCATGACGGAACCGTTCCGTCATGAGTACACGGCAACCGTGGCTCATGACGGAACGGTTCCGTCATGAGCGGGGAAGGGGTTAATTAACTAATAGTAATCTTATTGATTGATTTGCCGTGAATACTTACCAACCTTACTGATATATGAATTACACGTGGGATTTGCATTTGTATGGCTTAACTAATATGTTAAATAAAATATGTACGCATACTAATGATAGGCAATTAGAATATTGCATGATATATGTTGCTTTGGTGATGTATTTGTGCTTATAAATTGAGTATAATTCGCATTGAGTGTTGCTTTCTGCTAGATAAATACACACACATATGGGTATTAGCGAGGGAATAACATTTTAGTAGCCATTTCTATGTATTAATTACGTTTTTGTGTTTCTTTGCTTAAGTTGACCATTTGGGCCTATCGTAAAATGGCCGCCTCCTGTACTCGACGTGACCTAAGCTGCTCCATGAGGTTCTGGGTGAAGTGCGCCTGCGCTAACGCCAGCAACAGTGGCCTCGTCTTGACCCTAACCAGACTGTACCCACCAAGGTCGTCCTGGGAAGCAAGCCAGTTTTCTAAAAGAACAATAAGATGCCTCTTAAAACCGGAACAAGCAAGACTAATGACCTAAGAGACATTATTTCGTGAGAACCCTGTCATACGATCTTGGACTATCCAATCAGGAGTGGCGAAAACCAATATTTGTTACAATATTATGTTGATTTCCCTATAAAATTCGATAGAATAGTGAGGGTAGGAGAGCTTCTGATTTTCCTGACGTTATGCTGACGGAGAGGATGGTGACACTGCAGGACAGCTGCTTCCCTGAATCTTTGACGGACTGAGCTGATGCCCAATTTCCTGATGAACTGAACTCTTGAATTAAATGGGCATAGAGTGATAGAACGACTGAATTTGACTTAAGAGGACGACAATTAGCCAGAATAGGTAAATATGATGATCGACTGCTTGAATAACCAATGATTTAATTTGCACTAATTAGATAAAGATTGATTTGATTCATTACAAAATTGAGTTGGGTTGTTTATTTATAGAAAATCTATTGATTTAAAGTAAATAGAGAATTAGAAATTACCTAAACCAGCAACTAGCAGATCCACCGCCAAACTATGAGTGGAATGCCAAAGGTGGAATTTAGGGCCTAATGAGTTACGGAAGGTAATGTAGATGTGTCGCTCATTGGGATAAAAGAGGTATTTCCTTTCATATCAGCGTTTGGAAGATAATCGCCTCCCGGTAACACAGATTGATGGTGAGTGAATGTTGGTGTTATGGACCCCACCAGCGAATGTATTGAATGTGTGTGTTTGTGATATCATTGGTCTCTGTGACGGAGGGAGGGATTTTGTATTCCACGTTGGAGCACCACCACCCCATCAGAACCACAAAGAAAACTGCCATACAGCAACGTATAAAAGCCATCGCACACAACAGCAAAGAACTCTTCACCATAATCAAAGAATTCACCAAACCCAGCACATATGCCACTGACATACGCCCTCCCAAGCCTTCTTTGACAACCTCGCACCTTCTTTCCCCCAAGATCACAGACATCTACAACAGCTTCGCAACACATGATCCACCCACCTCCAACCACTGCAACCTAATGATCCAGATCCCATCCGACTCTGCTCAACTGGATGACCCTCACCACCGACGACACCTTATGGATAATGAAGACCATCCACTCTTGATCCCTCTCAGACCCCCTGCCCCCACCACATCTTCAACCGAGCCAGCACCTCCTTCACTGATGAACTCTTCTGCACCATCAACTGCTCCATCGAATCTGCCACCTTCCCTGAAAACCGGAAACATGCCGAAATCAACCCCCAGCTTAAAACACCCTCTGCCAACCTGATGGACCTCAAGAATTACAGACCCATCTCTCTGCTCCCCTTCCCAGTCAAAGTAATCGAGAAGGCCATCAACGTCTAACTCACCAAATTCATCAAAACAAATCACATTTTGGACACCTCCCAATCAGGCTTCAGAAGCAACCACAGCACCGAGACTTCACTCCTCGCCACAACAGATGACATCTGCAATCTCTTCAGCTGAGGCGAAAACTGCAGCCCTCAGCCTCCCTGACCTTTCTGCCGCTTTTGACATAGTCTCCCACCACACCCTCTATGCTAGACTCCATGATGCTGGTATCCATGGCAAAGCCATAGCGTGGATCCTCTCCTTCCTCACTGGCTGAACCCAGAGAGTCAAGCTACCACTGCTCTTCTCAGAACCTACAGAAATCAGCTACAGAGTCACGCAGGCCTTCTCCCTGAGCCCCACACTCTTCAAAATCTACATGGCCCGCTGGCAGCCATCATCAGAAACCACAGACTAAACATCATCTCCTACGTCTGACACCCAGCTGATTCTCTCCCTCACCAACGAACATACAGCCGCAAAGAACAACTTCCACAAAAGGATAAAAAGTCGCCACCTGGATGAAGGACAGCTGACTCAAGATCAACTTCAACAAAACCGAAATCTTCATTCTGGGAACCACACCCCTGCCTGGGACAACTCCTGGTGGACCGCAGCACTCATAGCCCCTCCACACCCAATGACCATGTACATAACCCCGGCATCAACCTTGACTCCTCGCTCTCAATGAACCGCCAAATTAATGCATCTCATCTTCCTGCTTCCACACGCTCTGTCTGCTTCGAAAGATTTTTAAGTGGATCCCCACTGAGTGCATAAGAATGGTCACCCTGGTGCTCGTCAGCAGCAAACGAGACTATGGCAACACACTGTATGCTGGCACCAACTAGAAGTACCAAACGAAATTGCAAAGTATCCAGAACGTCGCTGTGAGACTTATCCTGGACATCCCCCATCGCAGCCACATCTCCAATCTCCTGAGAAACCTCCACTGGCTTCCGATCAACAAAAGAATCACCTTCAAGCTCCTCACGCACGCCCACAAGGCCCTCCACAAGATCGGACCTGCAGACCTCAACCTGCGCCTATCCTTCTACACTCCCATCAGACACCTCTGCTCTGCCAACCTGGCCCTGGCCACTATCCCACAGATCCGCAAGACCAAGGTCGGAGGAAGATCCTTCTCCTATCTCGCCGCAAAGACCTGGAACTCTCTTCCTCTACATCTCAGGCAATTACCCTCATTGCCTCAATTCAGGAAGGACCACAAGACCGGGCCCCTCGACTGAACTGGCTCTTCGACTGAACTGCAGAACCCACCCCCCAGGGCCTTGAGACCGCGCTCTTTTGCAAAGATTCTCTTTAGTTCAATAATTGTATTTCATTAGGGAGAGATGTGGTGTTATGGCCTAAGCTGCCACCTATGGTGCAAAGAAATCCAGTTTGAGTCTCTGCGTCGGTTCAACATCCTGTGATTCTGAGCATATCACTTAATATCCTAATGACTTCATGACAATACTTTTGGGTCGAGTTCACTCTATTCAAAGAAATAGATGCTGTTTTTTAATGCAGAAACAATGAACAACCATAAACTTACTGTAAATGGCCATACTCAGAGCCTCCCTGTGAGAAGCAAAGAGAGAAAAGCACCAAAAGACATGTTCCACAAAGCCAATTGCAGCACATATTTATTGGAAGCCATGAAGAATCAGAGCTATAAATCCACATCCATCATTAATATTTGTTGCTATATTAACATTTATTAGTGAGCCTCGCTCGATTTGTTTTCTCCCCACCCCACACAGAGCTCAGTATTCACACTGTTCACTTTTATCTCACACCCTCTTCCTTGTTCACATCCATAGAAAGCCCAGGCCCAGTTCCAGGTCACCTACGTTAAAATGGACACGCGAGCTCTGACATATACACAGCTAGATAGAGGCCAATAATTCAATACAGTCTGACGGTACTGGGACTGCTTCTGAACAGTAGCAGCTGCTACCGTACAGGAGTGATGGGGTGGTGAGGGGGAGGGTTGAAAAAGATTTTTGTAAAAACACTTACCTGGCTACAGCCAGCCAGCCCGCTGCCGCCTCTCCTCCATCCTCATCTCCAGACGGCCACTGCCTCTCCGCCGTCCTCTTCATCTCAAGTCTGGCAACAGGAAGCACACAGGCTTCCATGCACACACAGCCAATCACAACGTTGCAATGCAGCTTTGTGAATGGTCTGAGCACCATGGTTCGGCGCTCAGACAGGCAATAGGAGCCTGGGCATGTTCTCCACCCAGGCTGTTCTGCAGCCTGTTAGGAGTGAGGCAAGGGATTTTTGCCAAAGTCATCATTTTTTCTTTATCAGTTATTGTTGAGATTGATGTAAAGTATATGTGATGTTTCGATGCTGTTGATTACTGCAAGCTGTGTTTTGTCTTAAGTATTGTGTTTTTGTCCATGACCCAATGTTTCATATGAAGGTGCTTCTGTTTCTTTCATGCCAAGAGTCAGTATCGTTCTGATACTGTTTTTGTTGACAATTGCACTTTTTCTATGTCACAACCACAACCAAAGCATGCATTGTTCTTTGTGTTTATGAAATGTTCATGTTGAATAGCAATGATCTGGTAGTAGCCTAATTATAAGTAGTAATTCCCCGCGTATATTTTCCCCAGTATTAGATCAAATCCAAAGTATCCCTAAAACAAAGAAACTAAAGTGTATTTTGTTTTTTAAAACTACCAAACGTATCATGCAGTCACCACTAGAACACATGCAAACCAGGTTACCCATACAGGCTAAGAAAATAAGGTATGCCAAGAAAGGCATGCATACACAAAGGAACACACATTTCCCAGGCCAAAAGGGGGAACCTGTAAGAATGTAGGACCCTTCTAGCATGGTTACCCCCTACTTTTTGCTTGGTGTCAGTATGTTTTTGACCTAGTAAGACTGGGATCCTGCTATTCAGGATCCCACTCACTGTGCTGTCTCTCTAAATTGACCATGGTAAGTACTTTTGTACATCCACAATTGGCTACTGGTGTACCCTTATAAGTCCTTAGCATATGGTACTGAGATCACAAAGGCATAGGTATTCCAGGGGTCTCCCACGGGCTGCAGCATGTATTGTGCCACCCATGAGAGACCACTCAACCTGTGACTACAGGCCTGGCATCACAGCCTGTGTGAGTTGGTGGTAGCACCCCTCACGACAGATATAGGTTTTCTTATATCCGAGTCACTGCACATAAAACCTATAGGTCACCCCTATGGCAGGCCTTTCAGTCCTGAAGGTAGGGTGCTTGGTTATAAGTGTGAGGGTGTTTCTGCATGAGTAGGAGACACAGATTAACCCCGAATCTACAGGCTTTGTAAGTGCGGTTAGCCATTTTAATACATATAGTGGACATCTGTCATTATGATGGCCCCAATTCACAAAAGTAATCTGAGACAAAATCCTAACTTTACGACTTTCAGTATTCACAAAGGGCATTTAGGAATAGTAAAGTTAGGATTTTGTTTCAGTTAAACTTAAGTTTTTTAAAAGTTAAACTCAAGACAACAACTTAAGTTTAACTGAGACAAAATCCTAACTTTACTACTCCTAAATGCCCTTTGTGAATACCGAAAGTCATAAAGTTAGGATTTTGTCTGAGATTACTTTCGTGAATCGGGCCCGAGATGTCTAACTATATAGTGGCTATAGCGAACTCGGTCATGTTTGGTATCAAACATGTTGAAATCATACCCCAACACTGATTCCAGTGTTGGAGGTATGATCCCATGTACTGGGGGTCTCCCTTAGGGTACTCCCCTGTACTACCGGTTACAGCCTTTCAGGGTCTGACAGTAAGCTATGGCTGCTGGCGACCACAGACAGAATTTTGCCCTCCTGCTGCTGAGCCAAGCTTGAGTAGGGTAAGGTAGAACAATAGGTTTTCTGTCACAGGGCGGAGTGACCACCTCCCAGACAGGACTTAGTGTATTGGGCTATGGTGGGGGCGCTTGCCAGCAACCAGACTTCTTTCAAGGGCACATTTGGTGCCCTCCTTGCATACTCCAGTTGGAACCAGCTCTGGCGTGAAACTGGACAAAGGACATGGGAGTATCCTCACCTCTGTCCAGCCCCTCCTCGGGTAAGGACCCCTGGGTCGTTTCAACCCATTTCCCCAGGGTACTTAAGGGTTTACCTGTGGGTGGCTCTTCAGATTCATCATGGGACAAGACTCAAGCCTAAAATCACGTCACTCTGCGACCGTCTGGACACTTGAACTTGGCTGGACTTCGCCTGGAACTGAGACAGAATCAAGGAAGACTCCTGCTGCTCCTGGTCTTGCTGCTCTGAAAGTCTTCTTCATTGTCTGTGTATATGCTTCTTCCAGGATCTTCAAAAGAACTGTGGGCATCAAGGACACCCAAAGGAATCTCCCTTGGAGTGAGGAGTCACTCCCTGCATCTGCAGGCACCACAACAAAGCTGATTGGTCTGCTGCTCCTGGCGTCCCATGGACTTCGAAAGGCTCAGCAACACAGGTAGGGGTTTTGCAACTTCCTCTAGGCCTCATCTGTCATCACTGCAATTTTTAGCCCAGTATCCCATGTCAGAACCGCTGGGAATAAACCCCTGTGCACCTCATCGACTTGTCGTTGCCAAGACTTGTTGACTCTGCACTCCAGAGATCTTTGGGCTACAAGAAGCTTAAGCCTCCAGAATTATTTCTTGCGAAGTACAGCGTCTTCACTGCATCCTCTGCACCTTAGGCCTTCCTTCTTAGTGAGCTGCTTGATGTCCTCTTGCAACTCCTGCGCCTTCGGTCTGTAGGTCCTCTTGAGGGTCTTCTTCTGCTTCAGCTGGCTCCCCTACTTGCTTGGGGCCTGCTATGACTCCCCTGCTTGTTCTGAGTTTATTGGACCTTGCTGGTCCCAACGTTGCTCCTTCTTCACTTTCCATGCCTGTCGTTTTTAGGATGATGTCTGCTAGCCAAACTAAAAATGACCATCCAGATTTGTGACTACGCTACACACACATCCACTGGGTCCTCTGGGACTAAGCAAGAAAAGGGGGCAAAGCATGCGCCTTTTGAAATGCCGAGCTCAGACTATGCCACCACAACGGCACTTATGCGCATCTGGGAACAGTGAACACAAGGCTGCCTGGTGCAATGAGGTGCATTCTCTCTGCCTAAGGACCCCATTTTGCTGAAAAATAATACCTGAGCATGCAGCTATCATAATGCTGCACATAAGGGAGACAGACAACCACCGTGAGGAAACGTCCCCACTGGTCGTAGGGAAAGGAAGGCTGAGCATGAGACGGCCAGGCAGACACACACACACCCACTCTGCATACCACGAGGATGATCCCCCAACAGGAAGAAACGCCCAGAGAGACACATCTAAATTGATCCAACATAAATTGAAATAGACCGCCCTAGAGAGGTAGGCGTTGGCTAAGAGCGTGCAAATGGCACCACTCTTAAAGGGAGCTCTACTGCACAACCCCAGAGGGTTTCAATCTAGCTATAGTGGCAGAGGCCAGGGAGGTTGGCAGCAACCCGACTCTAGGGTATGTTACTACTGATACTGGTCGGACCACTTGGCAGACAGATCCCGGTTAAAAGTATACCACAAACAGATTGATGGGCCAGGGCCAACCAACAGAAAACCCCACAAACGTTCATCTACAAACCATGCAAGGGAAACCCGAATGCACCTTACATTCAGCCACAGAGAGGTGAGTCAGCCGCTGCACCATCACAACAGGGATCAGCTAATTGGACAAACACTTGGCAACAGCAATGACAGATAGGGAACTCAGCCCAACAAGGACCAGAACCACAGCCTCGGCAGGGAGGGATAACTGTCTCGGGAGTAAATGTGTTCACACAAACACAGAGTACAAATATGCAGTAAGATAAACCTCCAGAATAAATATCACTCATTCACCCACATCCCAAAAATGAACGGTGCCAAAACCAAAGAAGGACCAATGAGACAATGTTGGGAATACAAACCTTTACTTGCACTTGGGGATTCAGAGCTTCTGTATGTGTTCTGTCGACTGTGTATCATCACTAAAGTTTGCGATCAGGGGCACCTGCGGGAGCCAAGCTTCCACTCTGCTGCTGATCCCCCAGGGGGGGGTTGGCTGGCCCTACCACATCGGGAGGTCAGTCTGACGAGAGGTCAGGGCGCCTCCCAGACAAAGTAGTAAATAAGCAGGCATCCAGGTCCCTGTGTCCAAAGTCAATGGGCGGGATTACCATGTCGAAAGGTCCCCATTCTTGGGCATTAGGCCTGGGAACCATGTTTCCTTCATGGCGTAAAACCTCAACAGCACCTCCAAGACTAGAAGACTTTGGTCAAATGGATGCCCCATTTCAGTTCTAAAGCAAAGCTGTCCTCAAGTGACGGGAACCAAGATCCCGCACAGTTGGGATAGGGAAGATCCCATAACCTCCACAGCACACATACAAGAACCAATAAGTTGCGAGGTGCACACAAGGCATCAAATCAGTCTGGAAGTTTACCAGAATTGCCAGGCATCCCAGAGCCTGGTGTAGCCCTGGCTAATCATCATCATTAGGCAGAAGTTCAGTGGGAGTTCACGGCCTTAGCCCCGAACATTCTACATTCTTTTGATCACTGTAAATGCTTTCTTTCCTTATACTCTCAAGTCTTCCAAATATCCATAGTCTGGTTACCATGTCATACTTCTCCCAAAAAGCGACAGTAGCATGCCTGTTCATTAGAAGTCCTGAGTTACAAGCAGGAAGTTGTATGAGGAAGGAGGGGCTCCATCTCAGCTCGAGGCAAGAGTAGAACGCTGAATGCACTTATCCCCGTATCAAGCCTAGCAGCAAAACCAATGCACCAAGCCTCACATTTTCCATTCCGAAAAAGCAATAGGCCCCACCCTTGGACACCACAAGTCTGCACAATCAGGGCTACATGAGGCCACAGAACAAATATCCGACCACCTCCGCCACAGGATAAATAAGGTAGCACATTGCCCGAGACCTAAGGAAAAAACCTAAACTCAACCTAAGAAGCCCAAAAGAAGTCTCTAGAGAAAGGGTGGAGTCGAGATACCTGGCACCCTAAGGGAGGGCCACGTTGTACACCACATGTCAGGAACTGAAAGATACACACACATGATCTCAGGGCATGCTGCCACCACCAACACAATTAATAGCGACAGGCCCCCTTCTTGTACAGACCCACGCATGTGTGAAATGGTATACACAGTCCACACCGATGGTGCCCCATGCACACACCAGAAGAGACAGGTTCTTGGGAAAACTGATGGCACCCATAAAACCCTAGCTAAAAACTGATGCTATCCATCCCTCTGATCACAAGACCATGCCTCAGAAACCAAACGATAAGCCAGGAACTTACCACCCTACTCAACACCTCTATCGGCACTGCAACATTTCCCTGCACGTAGTAACACACCCAAGTCAGACCACCACTCAAAAAACCCTACGCCAACCCCAGTGAACTCAAAACTACCGGCCAATCTCCCTGATCCCATTCCCAGCTACTCGATGCCCCCCAATCCGGCTTCTGCAGCAATCACAACGCCTAAACCACCCTGATCGCATCCACCAACGATATCCAAACCCACCTTGACTGTGCAGAAACAGAAGTTTTGATCCTCCTTGACTTCTTGGCAGCCTTTGACACCGTATCCCACCACACACTGATCAAAAGACTCCACCACATCGGCATCCAAAGGGGCATGCTAAGATGAATCACCTCGTTCTTCAGTGGAAGAACCCAGAGGACGCACCTCCCACCTTTCACCTCTGAACTCAAGGAGATCACCTGCAGTGTCCCCCAGTGCTCATCCCTCAGCCCCACACTCTTCAATGTATATATGACCCTGCTGGCCAACATCATCAGATCCCACGGTCTCAACATAGTTTCCTATGCAAATGACACCCAACTCATCCTCTTACTCACCGACAACCCCACCAACACCAGAACCAACTTCCACAGATGCATGACAAACGTTGCTGACTGGATGAAGAACAGCTGCCTGCAGCTGAACACAGACAAGTTGGATGTACTGATCTTTGGCAAGAGCAGCAACATATAGAATGACTCCTGATGGCCATCAGACCTAGGACCCGCACCCACTCCCTTGAACCACACCAGCAACCTCTGAATCATCATTGAGAACAAGCTCCAAATCACAGATCAAAGTCGTCTCCTCTGTCTGCTTCCTCACTCTGCACATGCTACATAAGATGTTCAAGTGGCTACCCTACACACAAGATTCACACAAGATTCACATGGCACAAGCCCTCATCACCAGCCAACTGGACTGACACATCCTCAGCCTTCCTCGACGACCCCACATCACACCCCACCTCAGGAAACTCCACTGGCTGCCCTTACAGAAGTGCTGCCAAATCAAGCTGCTGACCCATGCGCACAAGGCTCTGCCACCAAAAAAAGATGTGCCTAAATTAACCACCACCTAAACTTCCACCAACCATTGCGAAGACTACACTCCACCTCCCTTTCACTTGCCCACACTCCCCTCATCTACCGAGGCAGAAGTGGAGGATGCTCCTTCTCCCACATCAGCAAAAACCTAGAACAGCCTCCCCATGCACCTCTGAACCATCACCTCACTTCTGGAATTCCAAATGGCCCTCAAGACCTGGCTGTTTGAATAAGCCTCCGGGTATGCATGATCCTGGATACCCTATTGCATGATTAGTCGCGTTTTACAAATCCTGACTGATTGATTGATTTATTGACTCCTTAAACATTTTTTCGCACTAATCCAAGCACCCAGTTAAGTACGAAGAAAAAGGAGAAGGACTCAACAACTCATTAAAAAAATTCATTCGCCTGATTACCAATAAGCCACCTTTAAGTTTTAACTGTCAAAAAGATCACACGTTCAAGGCCACCTTACGGTGCCTAACTAAAAATTGCATACATGGAGTGTGGAGAACACACCCCTAATGGATGTACAGGAACCCCCCCCCCAAAAAGAAAATCATTTACAACGGCGCACATGCAATGTTTTTTGAATTAATCAAAATTAACCCAGCTCTTTCCAACAGATTTGTAACAGAATCTCCAAGTGCACCACCTTTCAGCTGCTACATCCGCTCCCCAATATATATCTAAAGTGTGCAAATCAAAAGCTCGAACTGAATCGCAAACGTTTGTTTGAACTATTAAATGAGAAAACCCAATAACCAGAGGCCCATAGACACCTCCCCTGGACCCGTATCTGAGATCTGCAAATTTCACTAACAAGTTATGAATTATTGCACTTCTATGTACCCTCTGTCTATGTTGGGTGCTGCCACACATATTCCCTGTTAATGACCCGCTTTGCCAAATGGAGTCCGTTCAAAAACTATCATAGCTCTTGCATAAGGATCCCTCACATGCCACCAATTACACCAACCCCAACACTAGCATCCCACATGCACTAAACAGCACCTTCTTACACATCACGTGTATCAGCACATGACCAACGTGGGCTGTAAGACATCAGCCAGGTAGTGTTAGGTCTGTTCACTGATTTCGCATGCAGTAGGCACTGACAGACTTAACTTGTCCCAAGATGTAGCCCCTGAGAAAGCAAATTGCCTTCTCCACTTATACCTATGCAGAATAACTGCCAAAATCCAGCCCAACAAGGTAGAACCCAAGAGAGTGGTAGTGAATCTGACTCAATACAAGACCAACCCAACAGCTTTATAACTTTTCACCGAGCCTAACAATATTCAAACTAAGCTGGACATGATGTGCAGGAAGGGCACCATAGGGGAGGATACTGTTTGGTCCTGGGACATCCCAGTGAAGAGATTCTTGGATGTAGAAAAAACCCCAGCTCAATACACAAACATATCCGCTTCTGCTTCCATTTGTGGTTCACAGATGGCCCTTAGCATGTTTGGGGCAGTCTTTTTTAAGAACAAGTAAACCCCAGACACGGTGTTCCTGTGCAGGGCCATCCACCTTGATGACACGAACAGAAGGGAGTCTCATAAGGGAGGGTTGAACAGAAGCATAGACACCCCATGTCAGGAAACTTGGGATACCAAGGTGTGTGGATACACTTGACTAGAAGGCAAGGGTACCGCCTAATTGTATGGAAATTTACACTGTATTCTTTATGTTTCAGAGGTAAAGGAACACTTCCATTGGTCACGAATGAGAACTGCGGCACAATCGTGTGCATTACGGATATGCAATAGGGCACCTCCACGCTGATGGATATATACTGGCATTTCAGCAAATTTGCCTACACTCAGTCCATCCCTTGATGGTGCTGACTTTATTCCCTTGTGCCCATACACACCCCAACACTGGTCATTCCCAGAGAAGAACCATTAGTTTTGTACCAGCATCCGTACATTTACTGGGCTCAGTACAAGGACATTACAGAGTAATTCAGACTGTTCATGGACATCCAAGTATTAGCAGGAGGGTCCATAACGTTATTTACCTCGCAGACAAAGCTAATGCCTGTTGACTCCAGATATCTAGATAGGAAATGCTTAAAAAGATAAACAGCACTGAGCTCAGCCTTAATTCAATCAAGGGTGAACTAAGAGCAATCCGCCTTATTGCGATGCAGCATCGGTATGTTTTAGAATTAATGGCCACGATGGAGGGTGGGCTCTGTGCCAAGATTGGTGCATCCTGCTGCACGTTTATTCCAGGGAATGACTTGGATAATTGGACATTGACTCTTGCCATCCAAGCACTGCACGGATTACAAAGAGACATGCATGAGGAGGGAGGTGCCTCTGAGCAGGCGTGGTTCTCGAATTGGTTCTCCTGAATCCCCTGGTGGCTTTCCGGTCTGTGCTCATTGTTGTAGCTGGTTTTCATTGAATTCTTGTTTTCATGTGGTTCTGTGCAATTGAGGATTTCCTGCCGTAAAATCTCAGTTCTCAAATTGGATAGAATGCAAGTAACAAGGAAAGTAGTAATTGTCGAACCTGAAGAACAACAGGCCCCCAATAATATAACTGTCATGAAGTATGGGCTAGATAGTGTAGTAGACATTTCTACTAGTGGGGGCAATGTTAATATTGATAAAGTCAACGACAATAAGAAGAACAATACATTTATGTATAGCAACAAAATCGCAATCTTTATTAACAAATTTGCCGGTGTTGAGCTCCACGTCAAACCTGATTTACAAATACATAGTCAGGCAGGCACTTAGACCCAGGTTCGAGTTCACTGATTGACAGGTCACAGGTGGGGTGGCACGTAGCCGGAAGAAACATGAGCAAACAGGAAATCCCAGATCAATATCATAGATAGGCAAAGCGGCACCACAATGGTCCAGGGAGATTGGCCCCAATAAAGCACACATGACCTGAGGTGTGTGCTCTCACCAAAAACACCATAAAGTCAGATGCCGCATAAAGTTAGGAACACATAGCCAATCAGGACACAGCCCACACAGTGATGACATGCTCCCCATGCCGGACATCTGGACACATTACCCACTGGCCGCATAGTGTTCATGCAAGGTCGAGGCCCACCTTGATTTCCAATCAGATCTATTAATTTATGACTCCACAGACAGTGGTTCACATTCCTTATCAAACAAGCATTGGAAATGCAATAGGTGAGAAGAGCAGCAAGGCACAAGGAAGGAGGGAGGAGGAGAAGAGCAGCGTGAGGCACAAGCTAGGAGAGAGGAGGAGAAGAGTAGCATGATGCACAAGGAAGGAGAGTGAGGAGGTGAAGAGCAGCGTGAGGCACAAGGAAGGAGTGAGGAGCAGAGCAGCGCAAGGCACAAGGAAGGAGAGTGTGGATATGAACTACGTGATGGCATAAGGAAGGAGAGCGAGGAGGAGAGGAGCAGTGTGAGGTACTAGTAAGGACAGTGAGGAGAAGAGCTGCAGGAAGTAGAAGGAAGGAGAGCAATGAGAAAAATGCAGCGTTATACACAAGGAGCAGAGTAGGAAGAGCCCAGTATAAGCCCAAGAAAGCACAGTCAACAGCCAAAGATGAACAGACCACATACTTGAGAAGGGGATAGAAGGAGTAAATATTCAATGCGGGGTGTGGGTAGTAGTGGTGGTAATTGTTCCAGAAAAGAACGAGAGAGGCTCAATATTATGCAGCAGCACACTGGACCAGTGAACAGGGGAAGATGGCAATGGCACTCAAGAAAGGAGCTTGTTGGTGCTAGAAATGAGATACTAACTGACGGAAGGGATTATCAAAGAGTGAGCAGAAGGTTGCAAAGGACGAGGTGGCAAGTAATAAATCCCAAACTGGAGTAGAGCAGCCAGAACAATGGGATAGGAACTGTTTGACTGTGTTCTGCACAAAGGAACAGTGAAATATGCAGAAAGAATGACATCCATTTTAAAAGAAACATGGCTCTCATGCTTAAAGGGATGCCTAGGAAACAAGTTAGTAAGCACTTCTGCATGTCATAGGAACATTGTTTAAAGACATAATAGCCCACTATCAATGTTTACAGCGTGATCTAGTGTATAACGACATTATGCACGTTGTTCATGATGTGCACAAAAGTCTTCAATTGCTGCCAACTGGAGTGCCAGTTTCCAGTGATCGCACGGGTACAAGCCTCTACATCAGTATACGAGCAGTTTTTAGGTCGAGGACGTCCGGTCTGCCGAAAGGCAGAACCGGAAGTCAGAGATTTAATGACTTGGAGAAGAGGGGCTTGAACCCGCCCCTCTTCTCCCCTGTTCTCCATTGGCTGGCCTCTTGAATGCTGCCCAGCCATTGGAGAAGAGGTCAGTCATTCAGATTAGGCCCCGTCCTTTTTGGATCGGGGGGGCATGTTTTTTGCAAGAAGTCTCAAGGAGGAGACAACAGCAAAACACGCCCCCGAATCCGAAAAGGACGCTGCGTTTCTCCGAGGCATTTCTGCTCTGCCTCGGAGAAAGGCGGTGGTGTCTTCCGGTGCCCTCGGCTTGTTACACTCGCTGTGTGTGAGCCTGCGTTATCATTAGTCCATCGTCTGTTAATTCTTGGTTTTATATGTAATATGTGCGTTAAGACGTTCAATGTGAATAAATCGGAAATTACGACTAGCAGCATGGTGCCCACTGCTGCCGCATTCAATTGTTTTAGCGCCGTTCTAGTCTTTTATGAGCTCCCTGTGGACTTCGCATTCTTGCAATTGTCAGTTCCGCCGAAGTGATCTCCTCTCCCTTTGCTCCGGAAGTGCTGTTGGGCTCCGGTTGCTGCACTACGTTGCTGGGCAGGGTGCAGTCACAGCGGGCGTCACAGGTAAGAGGTGCGAGCGCAGTGCCCGGTCAGTGGGTAAAGGTGCATCCTTGAACGGCGTTGCACTGTACTGTGGCACCGGGGAGGGAGGGGCGGCTCTGCTGGAAGAGGCCTCCAATCTTTGATATAGCACATCACTGAAGTTCGTAGCGCCCGAATACCGGGCGTAGCTGAGACCAAGAGGGAACGGAAAGGGTGGGAGGGATGTTTTGCAGTTAATTAGCATGCTTTACATCCAGAAAACTCAAAGTCCGGCTTCCAGTGTATAATCGAAGCGGAAGATGTACTACTTCCCTGCCCGAGCACAGCCAAAAATAAGCAATCTGGTTGGAACACCTGCTCGCATCCCTTTGTTTATTATAACTCCTGTACGTTGGGTTCTATTGACAGCATCTGTCGCCCGTACGCGGAATCTGTGTTCATTTGTGCAATTTCCGTCTGTTTTCTCTTTACAGTATGTATGTAAAGCGCTCTGATACCCATGGCTCAAGCTAGCGCTATACAAAACTTTTAAAATAAATAAAATAACAAAAAGTGGAAACTCGGCTCGGCAACGAGTCTGTAGGCTTTATTGATTGCTGCTATTTGGGTGTTGAAACATCGTGACACAGGAACGTTATGTCCACGGTGAGAGGGGCGGCTAGTGGTCTAAAGGGAGGAGCTTTAGGGTAAAGAAAATAATCTTTTTATAGCCGCTTGAAACTGGTTGGTTGTGAATCAGACTGTATATTTTGTACCTTCAGCGGATGTAAAGTTTCTTCAAGTAGATCAGCAGCAACACTTCGCTGCTATTTCTCACAAACTCAATCACGCTGCATACTTACTTATAGCATTGAATGAATGAACGTTACCCTGGCGTTAGTCCGTTCTTGAGAGTGGAGGGGTGACTGAGAGATGTGTTGGCATGGTGCCACGATGGCCGCTCGGGGGACTCCCAGCCTCAGCCTACTCTGCCCACATCCATGTAAACGTCTGCAGAAAGGCTCTGGTCTTACAGGTCAGACATCACCGGAGGGCGGGGGACACTCCACTGAGGCGGCACCGGGTTGTTTTCAAGTACTGCATGCAACATCTCTAGCGAATAAAAGCACTTCTCGTAGCACTGTCGGGCCCCTGGTTTCCCCCAGCACCCTTTAGCGACTAAAAGCCCTTCTCGTGGCACTCTCGGGCCCCTGGATTCCCCCAGCACCCTTTAGCGACTAAAAGCCCTTCTCGTGGCACTCTCGGGCCCCTGTTTTCCCCCAGCACCCTTTAGCGACTAAAAGCCCTTCTCGTGGCACTCTCGGGCCCCTGGTTTCCCCCAGCACCCTTTAGCGACTAAAAGACCTTCTCGTGGCACTCTCGGGCCCCTGGTTTCACCCAGCAACCTTTAGCGACTAAAAGCCCTTCTCGTGGCACTCTCGGGCCCCTGGCTTCCCCCAGCATCCTCTAGCGACTAAAAGCCCTTCTCGTGGCACTCTCGGGCCCCTGGCTTCCCCCAGCATCCTCTAGCTAGCATGCACACGCCGGTGCTGGGAGGTGAAGACGTGTAAGGGCCGATCGGTGCAGCACTAATATTGTGTTGTTGTTTTTTCAAGCAGCTTCGAGGCATTCCAAGTTTGAAGGAATAACGGCTCTGTCAGTTATAACAAGCATGTACAATGCAACGGTCTCGGCATTGTTAAAGTTAGAGCTATTGGCATTGCTCATGACATTATTTATGTTTATGTTTTTGTTTTTAAAACATTTAAAGAAACGGCATTGTCATGAGCAATGCCAATAGCTCTAACTTTAAAAATGCCGAGACCGTTGCATTGTAAATGCTTGTTTACTTTACTTGTTCTCTGTTTTCTTCCAACAGCACATTTAACATGCACTCTGCAGGTTAAAGGTTTCATCCCAGTGACCATATCAATGGTGGGAGCGTGAGGAAAAGCAGCACTGAGTTAATAACACCGCTGAAAATAAATGTCCCTTGCAGCTTAAATCTCCAAGAAGACGGAAATGTGCAAATGCTGAGTGGGCTAAAGCTACGGCTGGAAAGATTTGCGGCCCCATTTCATTTACAAGTTTTAAACAGACATAGTATGCGGAAAAGGGGCACTGTAGAGGCTTTTACAAGCAATCCAACCCCAGGGAGCGCTTTCCTACAGACCCCTTCGTTTGAGAGGAGAAGCTGCTTTTAATACATCAGTTTGCTACGCTGCTATGTTTGTAAGCAATAAGTCTACTTTAGTGAGATTTTGCTGCTATTCTTTTCATTTCACAGTTTTTTTTTTTTTTTAGCATTTCACCAATGTTACTCCGCCAATAAGCACATCCTCAGGCCAAAATGGGGTAAAAGGCCGCTTTATTGGCAGGTAAGCATTTTCATTTAATAGGTATATGCAAATCAGGCCTCACTAATACATATTCAATTCTATCACCCCCCGCCCATAAACAATTCCCCACCCAAACTTCCCCAACATTGTTCTGACTAATTCTCCTCCCCAACCCCTATCTACGTCACCTGCCTACCTCTCGCCTCATTCCTCGCTCCCCTGTTTCCCTCTGTCGGAAGCTATACAGAATGCCCCCAACCCTTCCTGCCTGTCTTGAACTCCTCCAATTCTGCACCAGGAAAAACCGGGACCCAGGAGTTTTTCCTGTCGCCCCTTACGCTTGAAAACCAAAGTTTTTTTATTATTCTGACACGCTTTTCTCATATAAAAACACACACTGTCGCCAAACAGGTGAAATACTTTATTAATTTAGATAGATAAATTATTCACGACTTTTTCCTAAAAAGGCAATTACAAGGTAAAAAACTTTTCATCAAGAAAAAATGTATTTACTTAGTGAGGAGGGATGGTGGCGGTGTGGGGGCGGGAATGAGAGAATGGAAAAAAGGTGGGAGGGATGGTAGGCGATAAGAGAAGTTGACTACAAATATAATAAAGCTGTCGCCCAACAGCTTATCGTTAACACCAGGCCTTTAATTGTAAGATATTTGTAATCACTTCTTTTATATTCAGAATATAAATCTTTTTGCCTGTAAAAGGGAGATGCACCACATTGTGACAAAGAAATGGATAGTCCTCTTTTGTAATATCACTGTGGGCTAACCAATAAAAGCCATTAACTGAACAAAACTGGTGTAATTCCCTGTTCACCTTTCTCCTTGCCCGTTCTACCGCAGTGAATCTCTCCGCCCCCGCCAGACTCTGCGTGGCATCAGCGCTGTCAAAATGATTTTTGAGTTGGCCCATACTTATGCTAACAATTCAAGGTCAGCTTTTATTTCTATGAGCAACCCCAGACCCGAGGGCTGCACCAAATCCTTTTCCCCCAGGTGAATCAATATAATTTCAGGTTTCGCCTATCAAAGGCATTAATTGGCCCCACTTCATGCCACTTTTCCCCTACCAAACAACGTAAACTTCATCTGAACGAAAACCCCAATTTTTCCCAAAATGTCTCTTCTTTGCTTGCTTTGCAGCCCACTTAAGGAATGAATGTCCAACTATCCATACGTGCTTTTGCGACAATGTGAACCCAGGCGCCAAACCTGAAAAGAAATACAATTAATATGCTTGGTCATGTACTTCATTATCTAAATCTCTAATGTATCTTAGACAACAGTCTGATAACCAACGCCCCAGTTTCTTTACATCCCTGAGTGAAACCCCCCACCTGGTGGCTTCTGAAGTCGCACCAATTCCAAAGAAGTGGGTGTAAGAAACTGGCTCTATATATACGGCACCAAAGTGAGGTACAGTGTGAATAGAGTCCAAGGGTCTCCAGAGGTTTGGCAGAGGTTAAAGTTAGATAGAACCTTACTCTCTAAAGTGGTAGCTTGGTCGAGCAGTAAGGCAGTATCAGAGGACAGCGTAAAGCATTTGTTGCACACACTCAGTCGGCAAATGGTCTCACACACTCAAGAACTGAACTCTAGGCCAATTGTTTTGTATACAAAAATATACTGTTGTTTTATTTCTAGAACCAGGCAAGCCTGGTACAGGTAAGCATATATATACTTTACAGTAGTAATTTACTTGTATGAACACAGTTCAGAATTGCAGTATAACTTGTACTGGTTTTGGTTATAATTTTAAGAGAGCAGTTAGCAACACATTGCAGGTAGAGTACATTCAATTGAATGGGCTTTTTAAGTAAAACGTGGTTAATTACTTTTCAGATTGCTTTTGCTAACACAGGACTGGATCCTAGATTCAGCCCTGGGACATTTCCTGAAAACATGTGAGTAAATGCGTTTTGGTTAAAGGTACGATTTTTAAGGAATTTTATTGCATTTCAAAAGTTGGCACTTAGAAACCTTTTCACATAGAATCACCAATGTTATCCTATGGGAGGAAATTCACTTAGCAGGTAAGTTAGGTTGTGGTAACTTTTTCTTACTCAGTGCTGGATTCTGGATTCAGCACTGGGACATTTCCTGAAAACAGTTGAAAAAATGCGTTTTGGTTAATCGACTATTTGTAGTTTTCAAAAGTCGGCACTTAGAAACTTTTTGGGAGAAAAAGTGTCAATGTTATCCTAAGAGGAAAAATGAGCTATCGGTTTCAAGGTAAGTAATTGGTCTTTTGAGTTAGGGTTCTGGGGTTAGACTCAGGGGTCTCCCAGGGTCAGTGATGCACTGTTGTTGCACCCTCAGCGGCACTCGGGCGGCCAGGTGCACAGTGTTGAGTCCCAATGTTATCCTATGAGGGATGGGGGACTCCGGTTGGTGGCGGCTGGGAAGCAGGCCACAGGGTTGTGGGAGCAAGGCTCCTAGGGTTAAGCTCAGTGCAAGTTGGGGACCAGGTTAGCACCAAAGGGGCACCCTCAGTGGCGCTAGGGCAGCCGGGTGCAGGGTGCAGTTTTGAGGTCGGGTGCCCTGTTGAGTTCAATGGAGATTCTCCGGGACAAAGAAACACTGCAGGCTCAGGGACGAAGATCTTCCAGGAGTGGCCACCACTTCGAGGGGTAAGTTGTAGAGGGATGGTTAGGCACCACTAGGTTGGGCACACAAGGCCGTGGGGCGTCAGGTGCAGGGGTGCCTTTGGACTTCGGATTTTCTTACCCGCTCTGGTCGCGGTAGGGGGGTCTCCTGGATTGAGGCTGCAGGAGTCGTCTGGAGGCATGAGGTAGGTCAGGGGTCGCCGGATCTCGGGTCAGGATCGCCGGGGGGACCTCCTTGTGATGTTTGTTCATTCAATTACAGGCCGGGCTCGACGGGTGCAGAGAGTGCTGGATTCTCGGTTTCTGGCTGGTACCAGAAGCTGCAGTTCAAACACGTCCGTTGTTCACGGGAGAAGCAGCTTGGAAAGTGAATGCAGGCAGGTCCTCCGGGGTTTTTGAGGTTGCTGGCCGCTGGACACGCCGGGGTTTCACAGGAGCAGGTTCAAGGGGAGACAGGCCTGTAGGGCTGGGGCCAAGTCAGTGGGCGTCGTCCTCTTGTTAGCTCTGCACGGCTTCTCGTCCTTCTTCGTCTTCTCTTGTGGTTGCTGTATCTGAGGAAGGAAGGTTCAGGTTGCCCCTAAATACTAAATTTAGGGGCGTTACAGGTAGGTAAGAGGCAGGGACCAATGGGTCCCGTCCCTTGGGTGGTTACACCCCCTATTCTGCCACTCTCCAGTGGGAGGGGGGCAGGAGCCTGTCCCTGGTTGGCTGGGTCCCCCCATCCTCAAGATGGCAGGGACTCGAGGTTGTGCTTCACCTCGCCTCCTCCACCTTAGGGGTGGAGTTGGCAGAGGTGGGCACACCTCTCTTCCTCACTTTGTTTTTCCCGCCGGGTCTCCCGCCCAAAGTGGGGGGTAGAACCAGTGGGGACCAGTTGCTGAGTACAGCAAGTGGTCTGGCGAGGCTCACAAAGGCGGTATGACTGTGGAAACATGGATTTTTCCGATCAGTTATGTCCCCTATCTTGGACCCCAATGGTTCTATATGCATGTTACAAGTACATGTATGTTCCCTCTAGTTCCAGTTTTTAAGACGCAAACACATGTGCGTCCACCGTCAACATGTCCTCTGTCAGATCCGCCATGAATGGGCTGGATATTCGATTCCTAAGTATGAAAGGCCACCGACTTTATATGGCTCAGTTACTCCATTTCGCAGTTCAGGCGAGTAGGCCCCGACTCTGCCATCAAGCTTTTCCTTGCTCTCTGCCTCTGACAGCTTCAGCTTGAGTCCGCATCTGTATCCATGAACTTTGTCCTACTCCCTGTGCGGCTAACGGTGCCTGCCTCGGCCAGTTTTGCCTGCCTGCCAAGAATTGTATTTCACCTTCGAGTTATCTGCTTTGCTCCTCAGCCGATGCATTCCTGTCTAGTAGTTTAGGTAAACATTTCCTTCAGCTACCGAGCAAAGGGCCCGGCCTCTCTGTCCTCATGCAAGTAATTCATAGCTCTGTTACCATGGAAAGTTTCTGCCCCTTGCATCTCATACCGACACTTAGACGCTTGTACACGCACACACAGTCAGTATAGAATAGATTTTGTCCGAGAGTCCTTCCTTTGTGGATAACATAGTTCTTTAAACATAGGATGTTAGATATGATTTGGGATTAGGTTGACTTGACCCCCCAGACTTCTTGTCTCCACATGTAGAGCTAAATGTCAAGTCCCCTTCACCCCCTAGTTGTACGTCAATCATACGTCATGCTGCTGCGCGCGCATCTCTGCCAAATATTATCTTATAGATCCACCTATGTATGACATCATAACCAATTATGTTTCTTTTTACTCCTCATTACGCCCATTTTCAGTTACGCATGTGAATTACCATTTTTCTTATCAATTGTTACGCCTTCTGCATTTGCTTCATTGTAATGTACATTCTATAAAAATGATTGTCTGTCAATAAAGTATTGTACTTCACTTCCTGAACCCCCGTGGTGACGGAACATGAAGGCCGCGACTCGAGTCTGCCATTTTTGGAATAAAGCCCATTCAGAAACCTCTTATACCACGGATTCTGCCTCTTATTTTACTGAGCTATTTTGTTTAGATTCCGTATCAAATTCAGTCCCGGTAATTAAATTATTTACCACATAATTGGCGCCCGAACAGGGACACTTTCTCATCTCACGCGCCGGTGGTGCGTTGCAGGCCCGGTCTCCTGCCACAGCTGGATGGACCATAACGCGTACCAGCAGGATTTCCTGTAGCTCCCTCCGGTCAAGCGGGGGCGACTGAGGCTGCGATCAACCCAGACGAGGCGGTGAGAAGTGCGAAGTATCCCGACCAGAGCCTAGCAGAGAGAGAGCAAGATCCGAGGTATACAGAGGCCCACCAGATTTCGAAGTCCCGACGTCCAGAGGGTCCGATGTCCGCGGTTGTCGAGTCAAGTCCAGTCCCGTTTCGAGGCCTTCCGTTTCGAGCTACCCGGTGAGTACCATTGCTGGGGAGGCGTTCTGACGTGCACATAGGTTGTGCCGGTCAAGACGGATTTGGGTACACAAATCCGGTCTGCACTGTTTCAGCAGTGTATATGTACTGTTTAGCAGTATATCAAGTATTCCGAAGTATCTAGTTATTGTCAAGAATTACGCTTGGTGATTAGTTATGCAGACGATCATCATTGTTGGTCATTTTAAAGGTTAAAATGTTTAATGTTTAATGTTTAATGTGTTAAAAACGTCCTGCATATTGTGGTATGAATGATTGTTCATTGTTGTGCTTTTTTGTACTAAAGTGTGTTCAAGTTTAAGTATCAAAATCAGTTGTCAATATGCCGCTCTTTTCGAAATTAAGACAGATCACTACTAGAAAAGGGGTACTTGAAGAAGCAGTTCCTATTCCTCCTAGGGACACTCCAGGGCACTTCATGTATCACAAACATGGCTTAGACGCCATATTATTCCTTGATTTATGGGTGGACTACACCAAAGAATTACCAGAAAGTCAGAGGTGGCCCGCGGCTGGGACCTGGGATGCAGAATGCATTATGAAAGTAGAAGAAGAATTGTGGAAGAGGAAAGCTAGACAGTCACAGAAAGACGCTGTTGAATTATGGCGTAAAGAATCGCATAGACGTACCGAAAAGGCGCTAAGACAGGAAGAGAAAAGTAAAGAAAGTGCAAATAAAGTCCGAGAAAATTTGTTGATTGAAGAGGGTACACGAGTCAAAGCAGAGCAAGCCGATAGGCAAAGAAATGCCCTTATGAAAGGTATGTATCCCCTTCTGGCCGAAGGATTACCTAAGGCTACTACGGAGATACCAAAGGACTTGCCACCCCCATTGTTTCCAATAAAGGTACATCTAAAAGGGCATCCCAGAACCGCAGAAGATGTTTTTCTTTCCTCATATTTAGATGACGCAGCTCCCGAATATGCTAACCCCGCACCACATAGACCGTCTGCTGGGGGGGTTCAACGTCAAGATCAGGTATCTGTATCTGTGCAACAACAACCTCCGACACAAGCTTTGGCAAGCACATCTGTTTCCGCATCTGTCCCCGCAGTCGATTCTACAGTTGTGTCCACACCTGTAGTTGCTGTAGCACGTTCAACGAATCCTTTTGCGCCCAGTACCCCAGAGGGGGCTACCGGAGGTGTTACTAGCATCTATTCTACGCCACCCCGAATAAGTAAACTTACTTTTCAAGAACCAGTACATACACGTACGCCCAAACTTGTAAATCCCCGCATGCTTAAGGACCTTTTAGTAGATTGTAGATATGACCCGGTGCCCGGCAAAGAGGACGAAATGGTCCTAGCATCGTTGCGTGTCAGACGAGCTGCATCGTTTTTAGGGAAGCTACCAGGAATGACTATGCATCTGGATAGCATATATCATTTTGTCCAAACAGGGAGAGATCCTGAATGCATTAACAGAGCTATGGAATATCAGAAAGTGGAAATACAGGGGGAATTGTTACGTTTTCTCGTAAATTGTGTGATCAGAAATCAAGACCGACCGGGGGCGAACTCGGAAATAATGCAAACTCTTACGAAATGGAGTCAAAATATATCAGACGGAAGACATGATAAACAAGGAAGTATAGTAGCCATGTGCCGAAAAATCAGGAAAGAAATAGAACGTGTACATGAAGAGAGATTGGAGACAGACGAGTTTGAGCAAGACGAGGCGTCCGAATCAGGGGATTCCGTAAGACAGTCGGACACCATAGCCTATGTAGGTAGAGGAAGGTCTTGTAATAACATTAGATGTTTTACTGATCCGATACATTCGATATGTCCAGAAAATAACAGAACTTATCCGACACCTATAATAAATATGAGGTCTCCTGAACATTCGTTCCAAGCTGCTGACAAGGTACTCCGAGAACGAAGAGGTTACCACCTCCTCGATTCTATGGATGAGCAAGAATTAGCTAGGTCAGCCGTCCACTGGATTGATAGTCCCGGAAAATATGGTGATGACACAGTAGCACACACGTTTTTGAACCTCAGTCCAGATGAACAGCGTTTAGCTGGAATTTACATGATTCAGCAACTTCTTATATTATATAAGAACCAACATTCCGATCCTGGTCCCTTACCTGACATATTAACTGAATTGCTCACGAAAAGATGGAAAGGTTCAGGTAATAAGTTAATTAAAGAAATACTCGTGTCCAGAAAGCAGTACATTCTTTTTGTAAGCCCAGATCCTTTCTC
Source organism: Triturus cristatus (assembly GCF_964204655.1). Taxonomy (NCBI): domain Eukaryota; kingdom Metazoa; phylum Chordata; class Amphibia; order Caudata; family Salamandridae; genus Triturus; species Triturus cristatus. The sequence goes on from NC_140587.1 coordinate 59,626,093, forward strand.
ACTGCCCCACAAGGAAAGAACGCCGTATTACGTGGATAGACAGAATCCTTTACGAGAAGTGCACCCAATAAAAGGCGAGGACAATAATTTTCATCGTGTATTTGTATACACACCCATATCTAAAATGGAATTGTTAGAAATGAAGAAAGTGGTACCCAGTCATGACAAGGACCCAGCAGGTTTCCACCGAGAAATCAAAGACATGTTACTGATGGGAGAGTATACCTATCCTGACATTATGACGATATTAAAGGTGCTAATGCCTGCTGGCATTTACGAAAAACTTAAGGAAAAAGAGTGGGAAGTGGGAGACCAAAAGATAGACTGGACAGCATTAGAAACCGAGGAAAGAGGCCGAACTGCAGGTTCAGGGCTTGGGGATAAAGTTAAAACACTACCAGGTTTACTAGTGCAGGTACTGCCACGTTTATTAGCTACGAAAAAGGAAGATTGGGGTGCAATCTCAGCCTGTAAACAAAAACAAGATGAAGACACCAGTGATTTCTATGCCCGTTTTGAAAAATGTTTTGGTATAAATAGTGGTATAAAAGCAAATAGTGAGTCATATCCACATTTATTTGTGACAAAATTGGTGGAAAATTCCTTACCTCAAGTGAAGAATAGAGTATTGAAATTCGAGAGTACATGGCAAGGTAACACTCCGTCACAAATGCTACAAATGTTACAGTATCATCACAATAGAATTAGAGATGAACAAGAACACGAACAAAGACGTATGAAGGACACTAAAATGAAAATGCTAGTTTCCCAGACAGTACCAGCGGATGGTCACAAAAAGGGTGTGACACATTCCGGAGATTCAGCAGTCCCTGTAAAAGGAACATGCAATTACTGTAAACAACTAGGTCATTATGTACACGATTGTCCAGTCCTGAAGCGTAATATAGCTGTAGGTATTGCAAAAGAAAGACCACGTCCACTCAGACAGGATCAGAATGAACAAGGAGCTCCGCAGCATGTACAGTCCATGCCAGCTCAGCAACAGTCCATGCCAGCCTCACAACAGCCGATACAGTTTGTGCCAGCTGCACCAGCGCTGCCTGTTGCTGCCACACAAACGACAACACGACAAATGTATCAGACCGCACAGTATGAATATCCTGAGTATCAACGTTACGCATGAACTAGCCTAGAGAGGGAAGTTGACTTACCCCTTATTGAGATCCCTGTAGATCAAGAAGGACCTTATGTGCACAGTGAATTGTTAGGTCAAGACAGAAAATTCTTACTTGATACAGGGGCAAGTCGAACCACAATAAAACGTAGTGAAGTTCCAGGGGCACCCCTCTCAGGCTCTCAAAATGTTTCCCTTGGTTTTTCAGGAAAGCCTATTGTTAATGAAGTATCACAGCCACTTCCACTTACGATTGGTTCCTTGACACGAACTACAGATTTATTGCTTACCAAATCATGCCCAGAAAACTTGTTAGGTATAAAGACACTGAAAGCCCTAGGGGCTATTATATGTTGTTCTCCGGAAGGAGTAAGATTGTTTTTACGTGATTTCAAAGGTCACTATGTGTCCAGAGACATGGATCATCGATTGCAGACTTTACCCGCACATTTATGGGCACAAGGCCCTACTGATGTTGGTTGCATGAACATTACACCATATCGAGTCACACTAAAGGCAGGAGTAGTACTACCACGAATGCGACAATACAAGTTACCACCAGATGCTGTAGTGGCTTTACTGAAAATCATTGACGAGCTTATTGCCCAAGGAGTGGTTGTAGAAACCGACTCCAATGTATGTAATTCTCCGATAATTCCGATTCTTAAACGAACTGATCCAATGGCCCTGCCAGTATATCGACTGGTTATTGATCTGCGCGAATTAAACAAATGCATTGTGCCACAATTTCCTGTGCTCCCCGATATCTCATCATTACTGACAGCCATTGATTCACAAGCTGCATTCTTTACAGTAATTGATCTCAAGAAGGCCTTTTTCAGCGTCCCCATAGATCCGGAAAGCCAATACTTGTTCGGATTTAGTTTAAATGGACGAAGCTTTAAATTCACACGCGCTCCTCAAGGATTTACAGAAAGTCCCAGCATCTATAGCCAAGCACTGAAACGAGAACTTGACAGTATCCATATGCCAGTTTGCACCGCACTGCTTCAATATGTCGATGATCTGCTGATCACCGCCCGAAGCGAACCTGAATGTGAAAAAGCATCACTGACAGTTTTACAATTTCTAGCCGAAAAGGGGCACAAGGTGTCCCCTTCTAAGCTGCAATTCTGTGTACAGCGAGTTGTTTATCTTGGTCACTCGCTGTCCAAGGAGGGAAGGCGGCTTACACCCGATCGCATCCAGTTAATTGCTAACATGCCAATACCCAAGACACAAAAGGAGGTGCGGGCTTTTATAGGCCTCACTTCATACTGTAGGCAGTGGATCCCCCAATATGCATTTCTAGCAAAACCACTCATTCAGTTGACAACACAGGAGGCAGCCACATCGACTGTCCTCCCTTGGACTCAGGAACACACACTAGCTTTTGAAAGCTTAAAGAAAGCTCTATGTCAAGCACCTGTTTTAGCGACACCATGTTACTATAAACATTTTACACTCTTTGTTACAGAACGCGAAGGTACTGCTTTGTCAGTACTCACTCAGGAACAAGCAGGATCACGCAAGCCATGTGCTTATTTCTCTAGTACATTAGATCCCGTAGCTCAGGCTTTGCCTGCGTGCCTGAAATCAGTGGCAGCAACAGCTTTAGCAATCAGACAAAGCGATGCCATAGTGTTAGGACATCCGTTGACAGTACAAGTACCACACGCAGTAGAGGTTCTTGTGAACCGAACGCAAACACAACACTTGACCATAGCAAGACTTACAGGATATGAACTAACATTGTTTCAGCCACACATAGAAATCAGACGTTGTAATACATTGAATCCTGCTACACTTTTACCTGTAATCGGAACAGACCCACTAGCTCATGATTGTGTTGAAGTTATTACAATAACGACGAAACCCAGACAAGACTTGACAGACGTTCCATTGTTAGATCCAGACCTAACGTTGTATGTAGATGGATCATGTATGAGAACAAGTACAGGAGATTTAGTGGCCGCGTATGCAGTCACAACAGACACTAAAGTCATTGAAACAAACTGTATAAATACTTTGTCAGCCCAAGCAGCAGAGCTTATTGCTTTGACACAAGCCTGTATTCAAGCCACAAATAAGAAAGTTAACATATACACTGATTCACGTTATGCATTCGGAGTTGTACATGACTTCGGGGTGCTTTGGCGAGAGAGAGGTTATTTAACTTCTCATGGCACCCACATTCAGCACGGGTCCCTCATTCATGCTCTGTTGGACGCAATTCATCTGCCCACTGCTATATCAATTATGAAATGCAAAGCACATACGAAGGTTACTGATATCATTTCTCAAGGCAATGATTTAGCCGACAGAACAGCTAAACAGACTGCTCAGAATCACACATCCGACATGACAAAGCCAACACATTGTATGACGATTAAGGATCCCGCACTTGACATAATTGACATACAGACACATGCTACAGCAGAGGAAATAAAGAAATGGACTGAACTAGGAGGGATCCAAACAGACCAGGGATGGATGACGAAGGAGAAATCTGTATGGTTTCTTCCTGACTCTATGGTCCAAGCTATCATAACTACGATTCACAGTCCGGCGCATTTAGGAGAGAAAGCTATGCTAGACAGCATTCAACACATTTAGTTCAACAAACATTTACGAGCAGCAGCTAAGCAAAAAGTCCGTACCTGTATGATATGTTGTCAGTTTAACCCAGGTAAAAGCATCCCAGTAGAGCAGGGTGGATTTCAGCCTCCTGATCACCCTTTTGAAGTCCTCCAGATGGATTATATCCAGATGGAACGATGTCGAGGATTCAAATATGTTCTCGTAGTTGTCTGTGCTCTTTCCCGTTGGACTGAAGCATACCCAGTATCAGATTACACTGCCCCGACTACTGCCAAACAGTTAGTTCGAGAATTCTTCCCACGGTACGGTTTACCACGTGTTGTCTATTCAGATAACGGCCAGCCTTTCTCGTCCGAACTGATGAAACATGTTTCACTCTTGCTAGGATATCAGTGGAAGTTTCATTGTGTCCGACACCCCGAGGCAGCAGGTCTCGTGGAACGACATAATCAAACTTTGAAAATCAGATTGTCTAAAATATGCAGGGAGAAGGGTGTTGATTGGGTAGTAGCTTTACCAGTTGCACTCTTTTACATGAGAATGGTAGCACACTCTCGGACAGGGCTATCCCCTTATGAGGTGATCTTTGGTAGACCACCAAATATGTGGGGGACGCCTATACCCCGTAAAATAACTGATGTTGACTGTAATATGCTGACAGATTACCTGGCTTCCTTGATGTCTGCACTACAATCTTGTCGTTCACAGGTAGCTGCAGCCTTTCCCGACAACACTGAGGTGAAACCCCATGACGTAGTTCCAGGGGACCTCGTGCTTGTGAGAAATTTTGACCGAAAGACTCAGCTGGAGCCCAGGTGGAAGACACCCAAATTGGTCCTGCTCACCACAAGGACAGCCGTGAAGATCGAAGGAAGAAAAGGATGGGTGCATTCAAGTCATATCAAGAAATTTCATGGACTTCCTTCGGATGTAAATAGCCCACTTCGTGTGTCCTCACCCATTGACTCAAAACTACCTTTGGCTGAGGCTACCAGTCAGGAACTCTATAGACTGAAACTCAGGCCTAAACCGTCGGACGATTTGATTGTTTAAGTCCTCTCCAAGGTGAAGCGGTTGAATCTGTCTTCGACATGTATCCCTTAGACCTGAATCATGAGAAATCGCGAAAAATGTTGAAACGACACGCGTATTGTAAATCACTGCGTAGCCACTGTATAGTGACGTTATTAATTTTGTTTTTCTTGAGTTTTATAATAATAACTGCAAGTATATTGTTGCATATATATTATCCTATTTCTAAACATATTTTCAATATAACTGATGAACATTCTTTTAGTGACCTACCCCCGCATGAATTGTCCTATAGACTTGCGCTGCGCAATAACACTTTCATTAGTATGTTACATCATTCCCATCAGACTAGTAATGCTACTAATTGTTGGGTGTGTGGCCGACTCCCTCCCTATCAGAATTATAAGGGAGTTTTGCCTTTCTTTCCACATCCGTTTACACAAAATGGCTCCTGTGGAGCATGGTTTAGTTTAATCAATTCCATAGACTCAGACACAGCAGTTTATCAAGATCATTGGGTATGGGGAAATCTGAACCTAGTTTTACTCAAAGTCTGTTATCCTGATAAGGAGGGTCGCCCCAAAAGAACAGGAACTGATCTAGAAAATGAAGTATATGGATTAGGTAATTTTACACCTAATCTCATGATTCTGAATGTCGAATCCGAAGTTGAACTAGTTTTGCCCACCATGTCAGTATTCCCAGCCAAGGGTGAATTGTGTGTAAGAAAAATTGGTTCCATACATATGGGCCATAGTAAATGCACTACTATAGTAGAATTCAGTGATCAAGGCAAATCTTCATTTAGAGCTTCTCGCCACTCCTACTTTATATGTGGTCAGACTGCATATATGCGTCTACCTCTAGATTGGGATGGTACCTGCTACATTGCATTCCTTTTGCCACCTGTTTTTCTAGCCCCTCCTGATTATTACAGAAATATTCATTTAGTACACAATAGAGAGCGGAGAGATCTCCCAATTGTCGATTACACTGAGACGGCATGGGACAAGTATGTAGATTTTAATAAAGGCATCTTTCCCTATATAGGTACAATTTCAAATAGTAAGCTAATACGTAGATTAACTAAGACTCTTGAAGCTGTAGTGAATGAAACTATTGCCGCCCTAGGCAACCTGACAGAGGAGCAATCTGCGATGAGGATTGTTGTTCTTCAAAATCGTCTTGTCCTTGACGTCATCCTGGCCGATAGGGGCGGAGCTTGTAGGGTCATCGGATCAAGCTGCTGCGTATTCATACCTGAGAATTCGCCATCTGTATATAAAGCTATCACTCGCCTTCATAAGATTGTGAGCCAGATACACCAGAATCCAGGCACTTGGACTTGGTCTGGGTGGTTTTGGAGCGTGATATCAGCCTGGGGATGGAGAGTTCTATCCTTCCTAGGTATTGGCCTTCTTATACTATTCAGTTGCTGCTTATGCCTGCAATGTGGACCAGCGATTTGTGGTCTGTGTGCCACATCGTGTATTCCACATCAAGGTTTACACTCAAGATCCCGGAAGAAGAAAGAAGAAGAAATGATGCTCCATGAACAAATCGATGGACTAATGAAGATTGATGTCTCTTGATGGGCAAGTAGGGGACAAGGAGGGAATGTGGAAACATGGATTTTTCCGATCAGTTATGTCCCCTATCTTGGACCCCAATGGTTCTATATGCATGTTACAAGTACATGTATGTTCCCTCTAGTTCCAGTTTTTAAGACGCAAACACATGTGCGTCCACCGTCAACATGTCCTCTGTCAGATCCGCCATGAATGGGCTGGATATTCGATTCCTAAGTATGAAAGGCCACCGACTTTATATGGCTCAGTTACTCCATTTCGCAGTTCAGGCGAGTAGGCCCCGACTCTGCCATCAAGCTTTTCCTTGCTCTCTGCCTCTGACAGCTTCAGCTTGAGTCCGCATCTGTATCCATGAACTTTTTCCTACTCCCTGTGCGGCTAACGGTGCCTGCCTCGGCCAGTTTTGCCTGCCTGCCAAGAATTGTATTTCACCTTCGAGTTATCTGCTTTGCTCCTCAGCCGATGCATTCCTGTCTAGTAGTTTAGGTAAACATTTCCTTCAGCTACCGAGCAAAGGGCCCGGCCTCTCTGTCCTCATGCAAGTAATTCATAGCTCTGTTACCATGGAAAGTTTCTGCCCCTTGCATCTCATACCGACACTTAGACGCTTGTACACGCACACACAGTCAGTATAGAATAGATTTTGTCCGAGAGTCCTTCCTTTGTGGATAACATAGTTCTTTAAACATAGGATGTTAGATATGATTTGGGATTAGGTTGACTTGACCCCCCAGACTTCTTGTCTCCACATGTAGAGCTAAATGTCAAGTCCCCTTCACCCCCTAGTTGTACGTCAATCATACGTCATGCTGCTGCGCGCGCATCTCTGCCAAATATTATCTTATAGATCCACCTATGTATGACATCATAACCAATTATGTTTCTTTTTACTCCTCATTACGCCCATTTTCAGTTACGCATGTGAATTACCATTTTTCTTATCAATTGTTACGCCTTCTGCATTTGCTTCATTGTAATGTACATTCTATAAAAATGATTGTCTGTCAATAAAGTATTGTACTTCACTTCCTGAACCCCCGTGGTGACGGAACATGAAGGCCGCGACTCGAGTCGGCCATTTTTGGAATAAAGCCCATTCAGAAACCTCTTATACCACGGATTCTGCCTCTTATTTTACTGAGCTATTTTGTTTAGATTCCGTATCAAATTCAGTCCCGGTAATTAAATTATTTACCACATGACTTTGAAGCTTCTCCTTCGTGAACCCTGCCCATCCTGGGGGAGGAGGCTTGGCACCTCGTCCCAGGATGTTCATTGTTTCAGGCCCCCGACAGCAGCAGGCTCTCGACCCAGGGGTCCAGAAACATGTCTGGTGGTGGCAGCCTGTGCAGCCACTTAGTCAGGTCACTGGTAGTTGGTCGTTTTTCAGGGGGCATCTCGAAGATGCCCTCTGTGGTGCTTTTTACATTAAATCCCACACTTGCATCAGTGTGGGTTTAATGTGCTGAGAAGTTTGATGCCAAACTTCCCAGTCTTCAGTGCAGCCATTATGATGCTGTGGCGTTCGTAATGACAACCTCCCAGAACCATATGCTCTTAATGGCAGCACTGCACTTACAGGGCCCAGGAATGGACCTGGGCACTGTAGGGGAACAGGGCTCATGCACCTGTACCCTCACCACTGGCATAGGGCACCCAGCTAGAGATATGACTGATGTATGCCAGGGCAGTGGTTTGTGGGCATGGCACACAGGGATGTGTGCCATGTCCTCTCTTTGTTGTTCTGCACCCAGACACTCAGCCTGCAAATGCAGTGTGTATTTCAGGGTACAGGGACTCTAAGGGTGGCACAATACGTGCTGCAGTCCTTAGGGGCCTTCTCTGGTCACAGAGCCCTGGGTACCTAGGGTACCATTTACCAGGGGCTGACATGTGGCCAGAGATGCCAATTGGGTTTAGGCAACAATGCAGTTTTAGGGAAGGAACACAGGCCCTGGGTACCTGATTGGCAGGAGCCCAGGGCACACTCAGTCAAAGCACATCAGCAAATCAGCAAAAAGTGGGGGCATACCATGCAAGAAAGAGGGCACTTTCTCACAGTGGGTACCAGAGTTGAACGGGTTTTTGCCCAGACTCTTTCGAGTCTTTCTCAGAATTGACAGCAATTGTGGTGCCTTGAGAGGGGAGCCATCTTGATGCCTGAATGCACATTTAAAAGCCGCGCCTCTCACCTCTAGAAATTCTAACCAAGCTTTTATAGGGCATAATGGTCCTTTTATTCTTTGCAAAATTATTTTGGAACCCTTACCAACTTGATCCATTTTGGAACTTTTGCGAAAAATACCTATAGAATTTTTAACAAGAGAACCATTTTGAACTTTGAGGTCCTCATTTTTTGCTGTGCCTAATAAATCAGATATTCTGAAAGCACCAAAAAAGAGCCAGATCATGCATAGCTTGATTAAAAGATATCTGAATTCAGAGAAACGAATCAATTGCAAACCTTTTGTTATATTAAATATAAGTTTTAGAGAGATTGGCTCTCATTTAAATTGTCCTCTCTTTTTGATTTTTGCCCAACCTTGAAGCATTCTCCTACCCATTTCCCCAGCTGATGGTTTGTATCCCCAAAAGAACTTCACATAAAAAGGACACGCCTGTTAATTTTCCTGCTACTGTTGTGGAAGAAATATCCTTTTCTATGCTGATCATAATGAACTAAATTATGTCATCCTTACGTTTCTTCCTCCCTTCGTTGGTATTATCTCTATGAATCTAGGAACTCAAGCCATGCTCTCCTGTAGGCTAATTTGGTGCTTTTTGCCAGAGAGTTTTCAATAAGTTGTTGAGCTTTCAGTTTGCTAAATCCCATACCTCTTTGGGCACCTGAGTCTTCTGCAGAGCCGCTCCGGATGCCAAACCACAGAATCTCTGCCACTGAAAACGAGATAGCGCATCTGCAATGCTATTATCAACTCCAGGTCTGTGTCTTACCTTGAATACTATGTTAAACATTAAGCAGCCCAACATAAATCTTTGTAAAAGCTTTAATAATCGTTTGTCTTTGGCCCTCTGACCATTCACCAAACCCACTACTGTTCTATTATCTACATGAAACAACACTGTCCTGTTCACTAGATGCTTCCCCCAAACTGCTAATGCAACTATTAACGGAAAAAAATCAAGAAATGCGATGCTTTTCTTTTCTGAAACCCATTTAGCTGGCCACTGTTCCCCGCACCATTTCCCGTCCCAAAATAGACCAAATCCGTTTGCGCCAGAAGCATCTGAAAATAGTTGCATCTGCCAAACAAAATCTTCGTCTAATGACCAGATTGTGATGCGATTAAATGCTCTTAAGAACATTAGCCATACTTCGAAATCAGCTCCCATGCTAGCAAATATCCTGATTCTGTGATGGGGCAGCTGACACCTGACATGGAAAAACCAAGGGGCATATTATCAAGACAGGCGATAAAATTATCGCCGCTTTAGCGGCAGAAAACTGACGCTAAAACAGCGATAATGGGCTTGATAATATGCTCTATGGAATTCCAATTGAAGCTAATGTTAGATGTTCTTCACATCTAACCTGAGCTTCAATTGGAATTCCATAGAGCATATTATCAACCCCATTATCGCTGTTTTAGCGGCATTTTCTTGCCGCTAAAGCGGCGATAATTTTATCGCCTGTCTTGATAATATGCCCCTAAGTCATCTACAAAAGGTTCTACCTGCCCTCACTACTCGCAAAAGGTTCTACCTGCCCTCACTACTCGGCAAGCGAAATTTAGATGACCCAATAAGCATTGTACCTCTGACAGTGTCAACTTATTAGACATTCTTGCATGCTCTAATACATTTGTCATCTCCAGTATTTTCTTGTTCGGAAGTCTAGCTTCCATTTTTACTGTCTCTATCTCAATTCTCAGATACGTTAAGCAACAATTAGGACCTTCGTTTTTTTCTTCTGCTAGTGGCACCCCCAACTCTTTCGCCACCAATTCAAAATCTCTTATTGCCTTTTCGCACTGTTGGGAACTCGCAGCTCCCATAAATAAAAAGTCATCTAGATAATGTGTCACGTCCGTGTGTCCAATTCGAAATGAAAAGCACCACTGTAAAAAAGTGCTAAAAGTCTCGAATAATTTGGAAGACATTGCGCAACCCATCGGGAGCACTTTATCCACAAAGAAATTGCCTTCAAAATACCCAAAAAATAGAAGTCTGATGGGTTCACTGGTAATAGCCGAAAGGCAGATTTGATGTTGCATTTTGCAAGTTCAGTGTTGGCACCCATTTTTCTTATCATGCCCAAAGCTGTGCAAACTGAAGCAAATTTGACCATAGAATCCTCTTTGGCGATAAAATCATTGACAGAAAGACCTTGAGGCCATGATAAGTGTTGTATCTTTCTAAATTCCCCTTCGTTTTTTTTGTTAATTACGCCTAAGGGAGAAATAATGAGGTCTTGTAATGGCAATGAATCAAAAGGGCCTGCCCTCCTCCATTCTTTCACTTCCGTCAATAGCTTCTTTCGCACAAATTGAGGGAATTCATTTACAGATTTTTAATTTCTGGTGAATCAGCAGCATCTAGGCCCTTGTTAACCTAGCCTAAACCTCTCTCTGAACCCCCATTCCAACACTGTTGCTTCGTTTGTCTCAATGTAGAATTTTAACCAGTGGAACAAAACCTCCACATTAATTAGTGTAAAAGCCCTTGTTGCCAGGGTGAAATGCGTAGCCTCTCCCTCTGCTATGGCCAACCCCCCCCCCCACCCCCAGCTGGACTGATCTCCAAAGCATTGCAATATGGAATGTTTCCCAACGCACCTGGAGCACTCCTGCTTATATTTGCAAGGGTCTTTCCGACAATAGCCCCTGTTATAGTTCCAGCAGGCACCAGACACAAATGTTGAAGATTTGTTCCAACTCCCCACCCCCCGAGGTGGGTCTGATCTGAAAAGGCCGATTAGGAATCGCCAGGCCACTTGTGGTATGCATAGAAGGTGGAGGCCTCTGCGGGTACATCCATTGAACCCAGAGTTCATGATCTACTTCTCCCCCACATTTTTTCAGGAATTAAAACTAATCTAGCCCGAACTCCTCATCATAATGGAGCCAAGCATAACCTCCAAATTCAGAATAAGCTTTCGTTATTGTGTCTAAATATTTGAATATCACCACTGATCTGTCTGGAAACTTTTCACAATATACACTGGCGAAAATAATGAAAGCCGATGTCCATGAATCAATATTAGTTGGTACCCTTGGCCTCTTTGCCAATTCCCATGCTTCTTCTATTGAACGTCAATGATAACCCCATGTATTGTAAACGTTTTAAACTCAATGAACCTGTTTTTTCACTTGCAATTTTGTTCACCTTTTTATGGCTTTCTTCAACCTTATCTTTAGCATCATTAGACTAATCTTCCTTAACTGCCTGCTTAGTTGTAACCTTCGAAAAATTTTCATTTTTAATTCTTTCTTCGGTTCCCACATTTATGTCAACACATAATTTTTTATTATTAAGCCTTTTCTGAACCTCACCTGTTCCCAAAGAAGCGTCTGCCTCGTATGATCGTCTTTTCTTCTTCTCCCAATGTTGATGCATTGCAATATCTTGCCATGAATACCTTCATTTTCTTTATCATGTGAAAAATAATCTCTAGAGATGCTTTTAGTATCCCCCCGAACCCAAGACAACTCTTGTGCAAAAATGGTCCCCATCGTCCTCAATTTCCCCTTCTTCCAAAGACTCAAAATCACCCTCGTCCCATGTTTCACCTACCACCCCCTTACCCTGCCCCTTTCCTCCTGCCCTGCTTCCACTTTGACATTTTCCATCCCGACCCCCCCATCAAATACTTTCCAGGTTATGGCTTTAGCGTAGTACGCCGCTCTCTATGGGCCCGATTCACAGAACAAACTTAAGACTAAATCCTAAACTTAGTACCATTCTGGTATTCACAGAATGCACCTAGTACTTCTGGTATTCACAGAATGAACTTACTACTTTTGCTATTCACAGAATGAACTTAGTACTTTTGCTATTCACAGAATGGATTTACGACTACTAAACTTACGTCCGCACTCGGGCCGGAAATTCCGGCCCGGAGGCAGAGCTTCCGGGCCGGAGGCGGAGCTTCCGGCCCGGAGGTGGGGATTCCGGCCGGTGGCGGAGATTTAGCTATGGCCGAAATCTCCGCCTCCGGCCCGGAAGCCCCGCCTCCGGCCCAGAAGCTCCGCCTCCGGGCCGGAAGCTCCGCCTCCGGGCCAGATGCTCCGCCTCCGGGACGGAATTTCCGGCCCGAGTGCGGACGTAAGTTTAGTAGTCGTAAATCCATTCTGTGAATAGCAAAAGTACTAAGTTCATTCTGTGAATAGCAAAAATAGTAAGTTCATTCTGTGAATACCAGAAGTACTAGGTGCATTCTGTGAATACCAAAATGGTAGTAAGTTTAGGATTTAGTCTTAAGTTTGTTCTGTGAATCGGGCCCTTTGAATTTAGCGGTGTGGAAAATTTGCCTGAAAATTCTCTCGATCTTTTTTGGTTTTGTTGCAGGACGCTAGAGACCTGTCAAAAACTTCTTCACTGCCCATTGTTGGACTTGGCCCTTTTGTCAGGTTCACCCCTGAACTTTTTGTCTTAAGCTCTGACCTAGTGGTAGTGATTTTAGGTCTCTGGGCACTGTAGCACTGTGGCCCAGTGTAAAGTGCGTGCGCGCTCTGAGTGCGTGTGGTGAGATTGGCCTGCCCTCCCATAGGAATGCATAGAGGATATGTGTGTCCGTGGTAATTCCTGGTAGGAGAGGAGTGCAGGGTCAAGTTTAGTATGTGCAAACTCGTGAGAATAAATGCTGCACAATGGTGTGCACAGATTTATGGTGACTGGTGGAGAAGTGCCTCTTTTAGAAGTTGGCATTTCTGTGTGCTGTGTGTCTGCCTGCCTGATGTGAATTGCATGTCTGGCTTGTGATTGACAGGAGCTGAGAGGGCTGGGGAATTCCAGGAGCCAGTGTGGGTCTGCCCAGTGGTGAATAGAGAGATCTGCATGCAGATGGGAGGGAGGAGTTGCACCTGGGACCTGAATAGGCCTGTGCCTTCCCTCCACAATGCTGGCTCCGCCCCCTGTGGTGCGTCTGATCCCTGAGCCCCCACCTGACAAAGGAGAGAGGAGCTGAGCAAAACAAAGTGCTCCAAAGCTACCCTGAACCAGTTCTGACTGGTATGCTGTGACACAAAGGGATTTGCTCATATAAATATAGGGGCTGTGACCCCATGAAGATGTTCAGTTCTGGTGCTGTTCCTGCTGGGGCGTGCTGCTGCTGGGGCCCGGGGGGGGGGGGGGGGGCTGCCATGAGGGCTTGCCTCCCTGGGCCCTGCCTTGCCCCTGGACCTAGAAGACCTTCTTGGGACCCTTTTGCTTCCTTATTGTCCCCCCAGGATCTTCAAGACATTCTGCAGCCTATCTGCACACTGGACGCGTTTTTTTAAATTTGCTTTTCCCCAGGAGAGGGAGAGCCTGGGGGCTGAGCAGCGCTGAGCTGCAGCCCCTTTGCGAGGGAACCCCCACCTTGAGGATTCCCCCGTGATGCCTGCAACGGCGGGTGCCCACCCTGCTTTTATGACGCTTATTTTCTTTATTTACAATGCGGGTGCCCACCCCGCTTATTTTATCTCCAACGCGGGTGCCCACCCTGCTTCTACCTTTATTTTGAATTCCGAGGGAGCCTACCCCTCATTGCTGCCCGGAGAAGTAACTGCCGCTGTGGCCGAGCCGTGGCCTCCCGGAAGTCAGGCAGGTCTGCCTGTGACGGGGGCGGGCGCGAGGCAGGGCCGGAAGAGGCGCCAGAGTTGTGAACCAACACGGGGCTCCCGTGAGCTGTGGGGAGCCCCAGCGCCGGACAGGAAGTGCGGAAAGAACCTCACGGGTTCCATGGAAAAGTCCCGGGTCCCAGGAGGGGGCCCGGGTGAAGAGCGGTGCAGCTGGATCACCCGCGAGGCTCTCAGAAGCGAGAGAGCCCCACCTGCTGCCACCGCAAATGGGAGACTGCTGCCTTTGCCCCCAGAGCCGGTGAGTTGAGACGGCTGAGGGGGGAGGCTAGGTGCTTTGTTGGTGCCGACCGCGGCACTGTGAGGGCATTGGTGCTGAGTGGTCCCGCAAGAGAGCGGGCCACTCCAACGATGTGGGCAAAGTTAATTACAAGCCCCGTGGGGGCCAGAGGGCACCATAGTGCCGGGCCCCTATCTTCATTCACAGCTGCCCCGCTTGCTGGAGGGCAGCTGCCACGTTTTGGGGGCATGTTTATTTGAAGAGCCTTTGCGTGGCTCCAACGTGGCATAATTGTTTTTAGAGCCTAGGTGGCTCCAACGTTTGGCATGATGATCTTCAGAGCCCCGTGTGGCTCCAACGAAGGGGGCACATTTGTTTTAAGGGCCACTGAGAGCCCATGCCGCATTTTAATATTCCCAACTGCCCAGCAAGTAGTGGGCAGCTGCAACGTTTTGGTTATTCATTCCTTGGGGGGCATGTTTGAAATTAGGAGTGAGATGTACTCCTCTGCCCCAGTACTTTTCTTCACAGCTGCGCAGCACTTAGTGCCAGCTTCTACATTTAGGCCTGCGCAGATTGCGCATCCCTTGACTTTCGCTGCATAGGCAGCACGCCCTGACTTTTGGACATAGGGCATTTGATCCCCCTTTGGGGATGGCCAGTTGGCCAGGGGGACTGGGAGGTTTGTAGGGCGCCAGGCCCTAATGTGATTTATGCCTACTATGGTCTTTTGAGGAGACTATGCGCTAAATGTGATTTATGGTGCTAGGAAATGTGGTTCATGTAGTATGATTTACGCACCCTGTTTTGGTTACCTCTAAATGTGGTTTCTATGATTATGAGGTTTTGCCTACTATGTTATGTTTTAGTCTTTATTCTCTACTGTGGTTTAGGTGTGAGTTATTCCCTACTGCGGTTTATGTTGGTAAGTTTATTTCCTAATGCGAGTTATGTTTAGGAGGTTATGGTCTACTATGTTTAGGCTTATGAGGTTGGCGCAGATTATATTTCTCGCCTAATATGATACTGTTCAGGATATGATTTATGTTACAGGATGATGCGGAGTATAATGTGCCAGTAATTACTGGTTGTGTTCTACGTTGATTATATGTCTACATTTATTATCTTTACTAAGTGATGATTCTGACAGCGCCCACGTGGCCCTGTCATGTGTATATAATCCCCTGTAAATATTGCACAGTGCCAGTTGGCACAGTGTATATTGTGTGATTACCATCTAATGTGTTTTATGATAATACAAAGGCTATTTTTGTTATAACCTTGTGTAGAGTTCCTTTTGTGGTGTACCTAGTATGTTGTTGCTGTGTGTGTTGTGCAAATGCTTTACACATCGCCACCGGGATAAGCTTGACTGCTCGTGCCAAGCTACCAAGGGGGTGAGCAGGGGTTAACTTTGGCGTGTAACTCCCCAGCCCTGACTAGAGTGGTGGTTTCTGCCTGGCTTTGGTGTAAGCATTAGGCAACCTGAAATCCCATTTCTAACACCCATTATTTTGCTTGGCAGCATCTCTCCCCCCGATGGACTGCCAAACGCCTGAAGATGCAGCCTCAGGAACTCTTCTGCTCTTCAAACTAGCTAATCTTCCTTTATTGTTAATTTCTTTAGGGACCTAAATCCAATCCCCTTCTGATTCTGACTCATTCTGCATATTAACATCAACTGCGCTGTTATTTTGGCATTTCTTTATTAAAATTTCCTTGTCCGTATCTAAATTCCCGGGCCCTGAAATCTTAGCTGGAGTAGAGGCACTCTGTTTAACAGTTTTACTAGAATTTGCTACTTTAGTTGGTGTAAGCCCCGTCTGCAATATTCTGTCACCAACCTCAACAAGACACCATTGGAGACAAACTCCCTTCTGCATTTTGTTTCCTGCCAAAAATGTGAATATCCTTCTTAACTTCACTAAACTGTTTGGCTTGGCTGCTGTGCAAATCCTCCACTTGCCCCAACCTGCCACTAGAGGGAGAAGCTGTTCTATTTATTATTTCAAAGCCTTCTCCTTTAACTTTCTTGGCTCCTTTAACCCCTTCGCCGCGGCGCGAATTCCGCCGCGGCGCTGGGGGGTTTTGCGGTGAGCGCGGCACCGCCATGCTCATGACGGAACCACGCCGTCATGAGTCACGGGCGAGCTGTGCTCATGACGGAGTGGTTCCGTCACGGCGCCGCCCACTTACGTTGGACGCCCGCACAGGCGGGGAAAACGCCCCGCGTGGGCGGAGCGGCAGCCAACGGCTGCGGCATGACGGAACCACTCCGTCATGAGCACAGCGCGACCGTGGCTCATGACGGAGTGGTTCCGTCATGAGCAGGGAAGGGGTTAATGAGCCTTTTTCTGGAAAGAGCAGAGCTCTGCACCGTGCGTGTGCAAGCTCTGCCCCTCCCTCTCATTGAGGAGAACAATGGACCCAGAGAAGCAGAGGTACGTGGAGCCTGCCGGCTCGAATTACCCTCCATCGAATTTGAACAAGCCCTCTCTCTCTGTGACTAGGGGAGCCCTTGCAAGACTCACAAGCAGCAACAGCAGCTGACACGCCACTTCCTGCTGCTCTTTGCAGCTTTTCAAGGCCCACCCATGCTTGGGATAATACGCCAGGAAGGATTAAATTCTCCCTCCTGGCTTTGCATAGTAAGCGCAATGTTTCCCTGACTGAATCAGCCGCTTCCACCATAGCCTTAATGCGCTAACACAGTTAATTAAAGCTGACAAGAAAACGCTTCATAGACCAAAAGAGTGACACCCTACTGCATGCTCCTGAAGTGATTGCGCACTTGACAAGTTTACGCACCTGTAAACTTGCACTAGGCGCCTGCCAGTCAGGACTGCCAACCTGTCCTGGACTGCGCCATTGCCCGAAGCTGCCCGGGGGTGGACATTCTGAGAATGCCACCCCAGGAGCCCTAATTGTCTGATAATGCCCCAGATGTGGCAATCTGTGTGAAAGCTACTGTCTATGGCCTGAAAGTGCCCACATAGCTCAGTTAGTGGACCCTGCAGCAGAGTCGCGTAACAGGAAGGTCAAAGGTGCAGGTAAAGTAATTTTTTTAATGCAAAAGATGCTTGAATTTGTGCGAACATTTCCGTTCTAGCCAAAATAACGCTGAGCGGGTAATCGTAGGATTTGGCACAACACAAAAAATTTAGTATATAAATTGCATTGTTCCCCTGCTCCTAGGTCTCCTCACCTCAGATCCTTTCTCTCTGCCCAAAGAATACTAATACTCCCTTGTCCTGCACCTGGAGCAGAAGCTCCATAGGGAAATTGAATGTGTTTTCGGTTTCGGCGCGGGGAACCTTATTGATTAGGACGACATTGAAAACCACTTAAGGGAAGGCAATAAAAACCTCCACCGACGCTGAGAAGCCATCCGGTAAAGGAGAGTCAACGGCAGTACTTCCGGGCAACGGTGGCTTCCGGCCATAGAGTTGATGAGTAGAACTCTAACAACTGCACAAAGATGCATCGCGTTTACGATACATTTCATTTGTACATGCTGCTCTCCTAAACCAATTGATCTGCTCTGGAGTTGATGATGCCTGCAAAGCAGAGTGCTGAGGTCGATCTGTAAGAGAGAGGAATAGGAAAGTAGAGACCAACGTTCAGACATAGCATAACAGCGGGATGCTGACGCTTCCTGTGATTTAGGGCAAATCCCATAATCTTGTGTGACTGAAAAATGAATGTGTGTCTGTAATGCAATGTGTGCTCATGTAAAGCGCTCTCATACCTGCGGGTTGAGTTTGCGCTATATAACACCGCTGCAAAAAGCAGTGTTGCAAGAGGCGTATCACCCCCAGAACTGCCTACCGTGGCCTTGACCTTCCAGCAGAAGACACATATGTGCTCCAATTCAGCTAATGATGACAGAATGGCTGGGCTGCAACTGATGTGGCTGCCTCTGGTTCTCCGAGGACCCCTCCATGTACCATGCCTCCGCCATGATTGCAGCTCTGCCTATGCACATAAAAACAAGCCCAATTCCATTCGAAAGAAAGCCCAAACAAAGCAAATGTTCTATCAAAAGGAAGCCCAACTGCCATGGATATTGAAATGTTGAAAAAGGCTAAATAAACACAACAAACAGAGCGGGAATTAGAAGAGATGGGAGGGAGGAATGCTACATTTACATATAAGCAGCGATGGTGCTGAAGCTCAACACAGGTAAACAGTAACAGACTAGTCAACTAAATACTCCTCACTTCCTGGTTATACGTCACGTGACTAGTGGGCGTGGCCAGGAGTGAGGAGACAATTCTTAAAACGACAGGTCGATTTCTGCTGGTGAATGGCTGGTCATAGGTGAGAAAATAAAAGGAGTCAAGAGTGATTATTAAAAATATATTTACATGGAATAGGACCTTCCACACGTGGGAGGAATGCTACAGATAGGAAAACAGTAGTTCAGTTAAAATTACATGGCGCAATGTGGTTATTTGTTCAGCACAGAGTTCCAAGGTATGCAATCGTTCATACCATGTTTGTGGGTGGACAATCTGAGTATCCAGCGTTGTTCTTTTTCATACAGATATTTCTGTGTGTTAGTACCAGTCACAGTTTCAATTATCGTCCAACGCATATCGTTGGGTGTATGATTGTGTTGAAGAAAGTGTTCTGTTAGACGCGTGGTTTGTTTTTTGCATCTAATAGTGCTCCTGTGCTCACAGATCCTCTGCTTCACTTTCCTTGTTGTCATCCCTATGTAACGAAGTTCACACGGGCAGGTAATTAAATATACTGCATTAGTGGTGTTACAGTTTGTATGTTTTCTTTGTGACCATTCTCTGCCAGGTTCTAGGGATAGTGTTTTTGTGGCTGTGGTGAGATGGCACACGCTACAGTCACCGCATGGAAAATGACCTGTATTGTTAGGTAGTCCCCATGAATTAAGGACAGTACATCTTGTTGGTGTTTCTGGTTGTTTTGGTCTGGTGTGTACCAATGCATCTTTGATACTCCTTGCTCTCTTGAAAGAGAACAAGGGTTTTTCCCATTTTAGATTGCCTGTATTCAGGATGTTCCAGTGTTTGTTAATTGTCCTTGTGACCTGGTTGGAGATAGTACTGTATGTGGTGACGCACGTAAGAGGCGTATCCGTCACTTGTTTCGGATTGGGTTCCAACAGTGCCTCACGGTTCTGATTAGCAGCCCGTTTTTTGCAAGTTGCCAATATCTTATCGGGATATCCTCTGTCTGACAATTTGAGTGACAGGTCATTAGCTTGGGAGTGGAAGTCAGAGCTCTTGCTGCAGTTTCTCCTAATTCTGAGATATTGTCCGAAAGAGAGGTTTTCCCTGAGGGGCCTGGGGTGGAAGCTATCAAACCTAAGTAGATTGTTTTTCGCAGTCGGTTTGTAGTGTGTGCGGGTTTTAAGGGCCCCGTTCTCTATAGTGATCACAACGTCCAGAAAGACTAAGGACTGGGTGTCACTACAGTGAGTAAATCTGAGATGGTCATCGCAGGTATTTATCCATAGGAAAAATTCATTTAGAACATTCTGGGGTCCATTCCATGCTAGGAGTACATCATCGATGTATCTGCGCCATAGTGTTATGTTTCTAGAGAAGGGATTGGATGTGGTCAGGATGAACTTCTTCTCAAAGTCGTAGACATAGAGTCCTGCCACACTAGGAGCGAAGGTACTACCCATAGAAGTACCGCCCGTTTGTAAATATAGGGTACCCTCGAACTCAAAAAAATTCAGTTTCAGGGCTAGAGTGGCGCAATCGATGATAAACCCCTTGGGGGTTCTATGGGACCATTCTGAGTTCTCAAGTGACTGCTCAAGCACGTTTAGGGTCGCATCCTGAGGGATGCTGGTGTAGAGACTTTCAATATCCAGGCTGACGAGGATGGTGTGTTCGTCAACCTGGATTGTTTTAAGTAATGACAGAAGACTTTTGGTATCCTGGAGATATGTTTCCGATTGTTGGACCATAGTCTTGAAAAAGAAGTCACAAAATCGTGATAGTGGCTCCAGGAGTGAACCAATCCCAGAAACAATGGGCCTCCCTGGTGGTGGGAACTTATCTTTGTGCATTTTGGGGAGGATGTAAAAGTAAGGAATTTTGCCTTCCGGGGTTGTCAAATAATCTGCCTCCATTTTGGAGATCTCATTGTTACAGGCTGCTGAGTTAACCAATGAACTGATGTCACATTTTAGGTCATTAGATGGATCAGAGGGGAGTGGGAGGTAATTTCTTCTGTCAGATAACAGTCTCAGACTGCGAAAAACAATCTACTTAGGTTTGATAGCTTCCACCCTAGGCCCCTCAGGGAATACCTCCCTTTCGGACAATATCTCAGAATTAGGAGAAACTGCAGCAAGAGCTCTGACTTCCGCTCCCAAGCTAATGACCTGTCACTCAAATTGTCAGACAGAGGATATCCCGATAAGATATTGGCAACTTGCAAAAAACGGGCTGCTAATCAGAACCGTGAGGCACTGTTGGAACCCAATCCGAAACAAGTGACGGATACGCCTCTTACGTGCATCACCACATACAGTACTATCTCTAACCAGGTCACAAGGACAATTAACAAACACTGGAACATCCTCAATACAGGCAATCTAAAATGGGAAAAACCCTTGTTCTCTTTCAAGAGAGCAAGGAGTATCAAAGATGCATTGGTACACACCAGACCAAAACAACCAGAAACACCAACAAGATGTACTGTCCTTAATTCATGGGGACTACCTAACATTACAGGTCATTTTCCATGCGGTGACTGTAGCGTGTGCCATCTCACCACAGCCACAAAAACACTATCCCTAGAACCTGGCAGAGCATGGTCACAAAGAAAACATACAAACTGTAACACCACTAATGCAGTATATTTAATTACCTGCCCGTGTGAACTTCGTTACATAGGGATGACAACAAGGAAAGTGGAGCAGAGGATCTGTGAGCACAGGAGCACTATTAGATGCAAAAAACAAACCACGCGTCTAACAGAACACTTTCTTCAACACAATCATACACCCAACGATATGCGTTAGACGATAATTGAAACTGTGACTGGTACTAACACACAGAAATATCTGTATGAAAAAGAACAACGCTGGATATACAGATTGTCCACCCACAAACATGGTATGAACGATTGCATACCTTGGAACTCTGTGCTGAACAAATAACCTCATTGTGCCATGTAATTTTAACTGAACTACTGTTTTCCTATCTGTAGCATTCCTCCCACGTGTGGAAGGTCCTATTCCATGTAAATATATTTTTAATAATCACTCTTGACTCCTTTTATTTTCTCACCTATGACCAGCCATTCACCAGCAGAAATCGACCTGTCGCTTTAAGAATTGTCTCCTCACTCCAGGCCACGCCCACTAGTCACGTGACGTATAACCAGGAAGTGAGGAGTATTTAGTTGAAGCCTTGCTGCCCATTCAGTAACATCCGTGCGCCTGGGGGAAGCACCGCAGGTTTGTGGCAGGCAGTCGGTGAGCTGAGGTAAGAGTATGTAGGGAAGAGCTGGTGGCCACGCACACGTGAGGCACTTAGAGTTAAGTGTTCTGACCATTGCCGACCGTGTTTTGTGTTTCTTGTCCAACAGTAATGCAGCATCGTCTGTCTCCCTTATGAGCCCATGACACGATTCGAGTAAGAATCGCGAGTGAGTCTTGAGCCGTTTTCCTTTTTTCCACCGTGTTCTGTTTTTAAATAATTTCCTTAGCGCACGCATGTCACAAATAGAGTCTTTTTCACGTGCGTCTTTGTCCGCTCTATAGAATCACACATCAAGTATAATCACAATTGCTGTGTAGCCGTAAGACACCCACGATTTCCACAATGATTTAGTGGGTTGATGCCAATTTCGCATAATATGGAACGAATGCTCGGTTCCAACAACCAATGGTAATTACATGGGGCGCATAACTCAGAATGAGGTGATTATATGTGCATAAATGAGAGTTCACACGGAAATGGGCACTGTTCATTCTAATTCTAAATAGATAATTTTCTGATTGTCCAGAACTGTATGTGCTTTTTTCAGGTTCATCTGTACACAGAGGACTCCCTGAACCCTTTTTACCACCTGCGCAAGTATATGTAGGTGGCACACAGACGCTCCAGGGTTGAATGCACCTTAGTGCGTGTAGACCGCCCGGTGTGTCGA
Organism: Triturus cristatus; assembly: GCF_964204655.1. NCBI lineage: Eukaryota > Metazoa > Chordata > Amphibia > Caudata > Salamandridae > Triturus > Triturus cristatus. Next base: position 59,648,620 of record NC_140587.1, read on the forward strand.
AAGGTCCTGACCAAAACCTGTGATTACACTCAAAGGTTGAAACATGTAGACCGTCAATATTTGGATAATACTTTAGGTCAAATTAAACCTACATTAGTATTACACTTCACCACTTTTTTAACCGTGACCCCGCTGCTCCATATTAAATTTGTTAGGGAGTACAGTAGGATTACTTTTAACTTTATTTCACTCACTCACACACGTCACTTACACGTACTGATATAATAACAAACCCGCTTCGCTGTAATTAGGCGTTGAAGCACACCCGAGTGGTATTCGACTGCTCGGGTGGACCCCGATGATGAAGCATGTCACCAACTAGGTTGGTGAGTGAGGGGTTTCATAAAAAAGAAATAATTTCTCTTTTTACTTCTCTGAGAACTCTCTAACAGACAGAAGGTCTTTACCTTCTCTCATTTAAGGATACCCCCTTCTTTGTTTATTTTGTATACCTCAGGGGACTGGGAGTACCCCTTACAACTTAGTTGTGAAATCCCTTTCTCTCTCTTTTGTTATATTGTGTTGTTTTGAGTGTCCCACACAGCTTGTCTGTGGTGACTTACATCAAGCATCTTTGGGGGATCGGTAGCGGGGTGTGGGGCAGTGTGTTGCTTGGCGGAGACGTGGATTCAAATGTTGCTGGACCAATGATGGATGGTGGTGTGGTTCTCCTCCAGCAAGAAGTTACTGGCCCCCAGCAACATGTAGCCTGTGGAGGTGAGGGCGTGCGTGCAGATGTACGTGTTGATGGCTTAGCGGAATTGTGGATGTAGGCCGGGAGATCTGTAGATGAGTGTTACTCTGAGGGTTGCCAGGGAGTTGCTGCAAACCCGGAATTGTGACTCTGAGGGTGTACCTGTGATTAAATTGCAAATCATCCTCCGTGATTGTTGGTGCCGTCCATGCGGGTAATCTTGTATCCGTCTGAGATTGCAATGAAGAAGTCGTGTGCTGAGGATCCCTTTGTCCAGGTTACTGTCATGAAGGTGATGTGTGGGGCTGTTGTGTTGATGAGGTAACAGAGTCCAATGTCGTGCTGGTGGACGGAGCGGGTGTGGAGTAGGAGGCACATGACCTGGTTGTTCTGACAGGGTCTGGTAGGCTGGGCAGCACTGTGTAGGCAGTTGGAGTTGTACACTCAGCATGCAAAGGTGTTGTGTGTGCCCTTAGGGGTTGCCTGATAACAGGCGGATAATTGTCTGGAGGACAGTGCTTGGAGGTTAGCTGCAGCATGAGCCTGTTGTGTGACGTGGGTAATGCAAAGACCAGAGGGTCGTGCACTGTGCACTTTGCAGGCGCAGATGGTCCTGCCTTTGGCACGGCGTTGGCGCAACAGTGGCACCAAAAAGCTGCTGGCTGCATTTAGAATGGGTGGAGGGGGAAGGGCTGAGCATTTTGGAGGTGTGTGGGTTGCAGAATCAGGGCACTCGGTGGGGCGGTGCCACAGGTGAGGCAGCAGCAGGCGGAAGGGCTGAGAAATTAGGCAAAAAGTAGCACACAAAGACAAGGAGGTCAGAAAAGCACAGTGCAACAGGTGTATGTAAAGGAAGGAGTGCCAGGTTACTCATGGATCACTCCGAGAAAATGTATGAACAATCACTAAAAATGACGGCCACAGGATCAGGCAACGAAATGCGGAGCTGCGCACAGGAGACACACCATCAGCATGCGTTCACAACCCGTTGTGGGGAGCAACCTGCACAAATACATACACAACCAGGTACTTCATGCACAATAGATATTATTAGCAATGAAGAACTGCATGCATGTTGCCGAAGTACACATACACACAAATGCTCAAAATTTGACAAATATGCCATAGATGACGCATGCAAACTGGCAAGAGAGCTGCAGTGACAGAGATGAGGCCCTTTGGATTGTGCTGAACACCTTTATTACACATACACACACAAAGGGAAATGCATCTATATGAACAGACTCACAGGTCAGTTGACAGAACATGTGGGACATACGCTGGACCCCCCCCTTCACAACACGGATGATGTCAATCCCAATGAACTGGCACACAAGTTAAGGGGATGAGCCAAACACATCCTGCTGCACACTGAGAGGCTGCAATTCCCCATAGAGCCGGTTGTTGTGATGTCCCACACTAAGTCCACCCGTAGCATCCGCAATGTTTCAGAGGCAAGGTTAACACACATTGATGCCTTCATCAAACGCCACACTCCACTACAGATGACTGTCAAGAAGGGTGACTATCATGTCATGGGAGTGATGCTACATGTTATATGCTCCATGGTGAGAAGACATGCATGCATGTTACCACAACATGCACAGAAGCAGGCCCACACATTTCCAACCCGTACCACCACCAAAAAGCCTTGCTGCAATCCTTACTCAAACTTACATTTCCACATGTCCATGCATGGAATGCTGATGCAGCACACGTTGCAATCCTCATGAGGAATAGCAGGAGGACAACGATGACACGAGCAGACAACAGGCGCAAAAACCTGGGAATGACAGACACACAAGAAGTCACCTAAAACAATTCTCGCCGCACACATGGACGTTTACAAAATATGAACAATGTTGGACACATGTAAATTTCTAAGAAAGTCTCTCCGCAAAACTGTGTGGCATGACATCATCACTCGAGTGACACATCAGAACACACATCAAAGTCACTTTGCATTCAGTCAGCTGGACACACACATTTCAACACATGCCACTCAATGCTACAAGCCTGCAAACTCATACCCAGTGACTCACCATTATGAGAAGAAGTTGCGTATGAGCTGACTCCAGATATCCTCCTCCTCATCCTCCTCATCACTAGCCCCGTGACCAAGCCCTTGATCCTCCACGGGTGGATTTTCCTGCTCATCCGGATCCAGGATGAGTGGCACTGCCTTCTCAACTGCCATGTTGTGCAGCATCCAGCACACGAGGAAGATTTGGCAGACCTTCTCCGGGGCCTAAGGGAGGGACCCGCCTGTCTTGTCCAGGCACTGGAATCGGCTCTTCAGGAGTCCAAACGTCCTCTCAATCACTCGCCTGGTCTGCCCGTGTGCATTGTTGTACCGGTGATCTGCAGCTGTTCTTGGGTTGCGGAGAGGTGCCAGCAGCCATGGCATGTTGGGATAGCCAGAGTCCCCTACATGGAAACATCATGTAAATAAGTGGGTCAGGAGATGCCGTAAGAGCCAAAGATACCGGAACACACAGGACAAACAGAGTATACCCACCAACAAGACATGCTCGTTCGTTGTGCAGCCGCAGCATCATTTGTGTCACCCTGCTACGCCTCATGATGTAGGCATCGTGTGCTGATCCTGGAAAACGTGCACAGACATGTGAAATCAGCATGATAACAAGACACACCACAAGGGCATTTATCGAGTGGTAATGTTTTCTATTGCGATAGGCTTGTTCCTGTGCCTGTGGTGGTACCAAAGCCACATGTGTACCATCAATGGACCCAATTACATGGGGCATCCGTCCCAGGGCATAGAAATCACCCTCGACATCTGGCAACTCCTCAGGAGTAGGAAATTGGATGAATTCATCAAGGTGCTCCAACATGGTTGCTAAAACATCACGCAGGACACGGCTGAACATTGTCTGTGACATCCCACCCACAGCTATGGTGAATTGAAACGTACCTGTGGCAAAAAAATGTAGGGCTGCCATCACCTTCATCTTGGGGTCAACGCAGTAGGATACCTGTGTCGCGGTTGCAGGTGTGGTGCCAGCTTGTCTGTCAAGTCCTCAATCAACTGGCGAGTGAATCTGTAACGGCGGATGCAGGCACGTTCCCTCATGGCACCCAAGTCTGGCATTGTTCTTGGGACAGGCTGTGCCCTGCAAGACATTGTTTGTAAGAATGAAGAGTGAGAGTCTGCCGATATCAATGTCAATGAACATAGCACATGCTACACTGCTAATACACATCAGGTAACTATGGAGTCGGGTGTGTGCAATACATATAGGACACATATGCCGGCTTGCTGGCACTCCTACTAAAAGCCAGATACACCTGTTGATTGTCAAGTCTACATGACATGCCCTGAAATGAGCTGGGGTCCAGTCTGAGTGAAGAGCCACAGATATCACCGGAGTGACACACAACCACATAGCTGCATTGGAAGGATGTCATCTCATCCACACCGCTGACTGCAAGGCACACGCACAGGCCACATGGAATGTCAAATGTACATATCAAACACATTGCGATGAAGGGGTACACGTGACAACATAAAGACACAGCCATTGAGACAACGCAGACATGGATGACTGGGAAAATATGATGTCCGATGCACACAGACCCTACAGCCATGGGAATCCACATGTGGCATGGTGTGCGTAGATGTGTTCCATGCCCATCTCCACACAGACACATGTTGGATGCACCAACAGCAGATGCAGTTGACGGAACACTGACATCAAGCTCATGTGAACACATGACACACACCTGACATAGTCACAAAGGGGCACGCTGATCGAGACATTTCAGCTGATAGTGTCCCTGTCCCTGGCATCAGGAGATAGGTGCGGGTGTTGATGACTGTGCCATCCTACTGCTGCTGTGCATGACACAGTTGGACTACAGACACACATGTGACAAGTGTCAAGGTGATGTGTGCCTTATTGTGCCCCATCACACATGACATGTGTCCACAGGTCATCACACATCAATTGTGCAACTAGAAGAGATGACCTGTGCAATATCACTGGCTGCCACACCTAGGGCCTGCCCATGAAAGTATGCAATGACAAGTACTTGATGGACATCCTTGTGCGACTCGTAGCCCTCCATTCCTGGCATGTGTACGCCTGTATTACCATAGTAAGCGTGAAAAATGCGTACCTGTACGTGTACTACTAGTGCATACCCGTACGTGTACTACCTTAGTACACGTACGGGTACGCACTAGTAGTACACGTACGGGTACTACTAGTGCGTACACGTACGGGTACTACTAGTAGTACACGTACGGCTACGCACTAGTAGTACAGTGCGTTTGACACGTACGTGTACTACTAGTGGTACACCTATGTGTACTACTAGTGCGTACACGTACGTGTACTACTAGTAGTACCCGTACGTGTACGCACTAGTAGTACACGTACGGGTACGCACTAGTAGTACACGTATGTGTCAAATGCATTGTACTACTAGTGCATATACGTTTGTGTACTACTAGTAGTACACGTATGGGTACGCACTAGTAGTACACGTACGTGTCAAATGCACTGTACTACTAGTGTGTACACGTACATGTACTACTAGTGGTACCCGTACGTGTACTACTAGTGCGTACCCATACGTGTACTACTAGTGCATACATGTACGTGTACTACCTTAGTACACATTCGTGTACTACTAGTAGTACATGTACGGGTATGCACTAGTAGTACGCGTATGTGTCAAACGCACTGTACTACTAGTGCGTACACGTACGTGTACTGCTAGTGGTACCCGTACGTGTACTACTAGTGCGTACTCGTACGTGTACTAATAGTGCGTACACGTACGTGTACTACCTTAGTACACGTATGGGTACGCACTAGTAGTACACGTACGTGTCAAACACACTGTACTACTAGTGCATACACATACACGTACGTTTCAAACACACTGTACTACTAGTGCGTACACGTACGTGTACTACTAGTGGTACACGTACGTGTACTACTAGTGCATACACGTACGTGTACTACCTTAGTACACGTACATGTATGCACCAGTAGTACACATACGTGTACGCACTAGCAGTACAGTGCGTTTGAGATGTACGTGTACTACTAGTGCATACCCGTACGTGTACTACTAGTGCATACCCGTACGTGTACTAAGGTAGTACACGTACGTGTGCGCACTAGTAGTACACTTACGGGTACGCACTAGTAGTACACGTACGGGTACGCACTAGTAGTACACGTACGTGTCAAACGCACTGTACTACTAGTGCGTACACGTACGTGTACTACTAGTGGTACCCGTACCTGTAATACTACCCGTACGTGTACTACTAGTGCGTACCCGTACGTGTACTACTAGTGCGTACACGTACGTGTACTAAGGTAGTACACGTACGGGTATGCACTAGTAGTACATGTACGGGTACGCACTAGTAGTACACATATGGTACGCACTTGTAGTACACGTACGTGTCAAACGCACTGTACTGCTAGTGCATACACATTTATGTGTACTACCTTAGTACACTTACCGGTACGTACTAGTAGTACACGTACGGGTACGCACTAGTAGTACACATACGGGTACCACTAGTGCGTACCCGTACGTGTGAACTAGTGCATACCCGTACGTGTCAAACGCACTGTACAACTGGTGCCGTAGGGGTACGTGTGAAACGCGACGTACCTGTGTGTGGATTTCAAAATGACATAGGGGACACATAAGGGACAAGTATTAGGCCCTAAATGCATGCTGGTTGTCATGGAGACAGAGTTTTCAGTTGAAAAGTGTCGATCAGGTGTCCTGGAACAGTCAGTTGCCCACAAAATACAATGTTGCAAAGTTGTTGTTGACTTGACATGATGCTCAAAATTTGAACGATGCAAATGCTGTCACTGGTGTATGTTTAAAGGGATTGGAGTAAAAGTACAATGCTAATGAGTCTGACCAATCACTATGTACTCCTCAAAATGAATGCCCCTCTGCAAGACAGATATAAGGCAGCCACAACCCATGAGAGGGCACTTGCCTGCACAACTTTCCAGTCGACCACACTGCTGCTGTCTCTGCTTCCTCTGGACCATGTCACGTACTGTGGAGAGGGCCCAGCCATTCACCCAGGAGGAGAATGAGGCCTTGCTGGACTGCCTCCTCCCACAGTACACCAAGCTGTATGGGAGACCAGGGGAGCAGGTGAGTGCTGAGTCCACTACCTTTGCCTATGCACCTGTTGAGTGACTGTCAATATTGTGTCCATGTGGGACCGACATGCAATGTTGTTTAGAGTGGGTCCCAGGGTGGGGACATGCTGATGTCTCTCATGCAGAGCATGAAATAGTTCCTGTGTGCACTCCTCACTTGCATTTTGCTTACTGTGACTTTCACTGCATAGTGCATGACACATTCAGCCTTGCAAATCCTTGTTGGCTTTTTTTACTATTGTCCTGAGGTGATTCAGTGGTCCCCCCGGTGTGACAGGTGACTGTACCAACAGATGTGTATGAGTTGAGTGGACCTGTGGTGAGAGTGTCCAAATGATGTGTACGACCTCATGGGCATTGATGTGTGTGAATGTTCCTTGTCATGTGGGTGAGTGTCTATGTGGAGTGTTGCACCACAGCTGCATGGAGGAGGCAACAGCTCTACCCATCTGATGTGACAAGTAAGCCGTGCTGTGTGTCTGACTTGCAGAGCTAGCATGACACCTGTGACACCCCACTGGCAAGTGGCACATGTGCAGAGTGAGGGTTGTATCTGCTGTTGTCAATGACAGGCGAGTGATCTGTGCTTGGGTGTGTCTGTCTAGTATGCTGAGGGTGCGTCAGTGGAGTGGGACATGTGACTGCTTGGCACGTGCTGGCCATCAGCCTGCTGTTGCATGTGCTGCACAGTGTGTGGCATGATCAGTGAGTGTGTCGCACCCCTCGTGCCAACCTGTTGACTTTCAATGCCATGTAGTGCATTGTGGCTTGCACACAGGCAAATTTCTTATTGTGTATGATGTAATTCCTGTCTGCATCCTATGTCCTGTTCAACATTTCAAAGATGTTCAAATGTGTGTCTCTGGGACATGGAGCAGGTGTATTGATGTTGTGTCACTTTGTCATCCTGACAGGTAACTGCCTACGAGAAGGGGGTGATCTGGAACGACATCGTCAGGGCCGTGAGATCTGAGGGGGAGCGTAGCGACAGGTCCGCAAGAGGTGGCAGGACATCCGGTGCTGGACCCAGCGGATCGCCCGGGTCCAGCTGGTGCTCGACCTTCCTCGCCCCCACGGCGGCCGCCGACGCCTATCCCCCCACATGAGACGTGTCCTGGCGGTGGTCTTCCCTGATCTCGATAGGCAGTTATAGGAGAGACTGCAGCAAGGAGGGGGTAGTTACATGGCTGTTTGTCGTGTTATGTGTCGCCAGCTTTTTGAAGTGCTTTGTAGCCTGGCTACACTCCCAGAGTTTATATGTGCAGTGCATTTTCTGTTCCCCAATGTCACCTGGTGCTCTTTTTCATCCCTTCCCCTCCTTGACATGTGTCCCCTGGTCTGTGTGTAACTGCACAAGGTCATCTAGGGTGCCATTAAATCTAAGGGCACATTGCTTTCTGCATCATGTGGGAGGGTGGTCTGTGACTTGTGTTGGTACCTTGCCTGTGCCATGACCTGTTCACTATGTTGGGGGTCCATATTTGTTGTCACTGATGATGATTCTCAACATAGGAGTGTGAGCTTTCAAATGAACACCCTTGCAGCATGCATGACTAATGTTGTGGCCTCAAACATGATGTGCATGAGTGGGAGATATGCATAGTGCCATGAAGGCTGAACATGGGACAGTCAGCTCATTCCAGGACCACGGAGCAGTGTGCCCACTACAGTCCCCTGAGTGTCATCCAACACTGTGCACATTCTCTGTGCGTTCAGCATAGGTCTGCCTCTGTGGCATTGTTCCCTGGCCTAGTTTTTATTTTGCAAATGTGTGCTACATGTGTCCACTGGACAGGGATACACCATTTTGCTTGTGCATACTTACACTGGGCAGTGCCTGTGTGGCTATCCACAACAATCTGTTGATGGCTGTTTGTCACAAATATGTGTTGCCAGCCCCACGAGGTGATGTTGTGTAAATGAAGCAATTTTTCCTGCACAGTTATTGTAACCCTGAATAATAGGTGTCACTTCTTGATCTGTATCAATCACATTGACTCAGGTATGGGGGTGTGTGCGGGAGAGGCATACATGTGCAACCCTGAATTTTCATTGTGTGTGAGACTTGGCTTTACAAAGAATCACCGTGCAGTGCCCCTGTGATGCTGGCCAGTGCTTAATGTTCGTGCTTTGCAGCCTGTGTCAGTTTTTTAAAAACATGAATCCTGCTCATACATTTTTGGCACCTGTGTGTGGTTCAGATGCAACGCAGTTTGGACTTTGTGTGCTGACATCTGTGTGTACATTCTGGCTTGCCATGAGGGTGTCCCCACAGTACAGCTAGGCTTTTTTTCAACCCAATTGCAGGCCCATTAGCTTATGCATTGTCCTGGGTGTGGACATGTGTGCCACTCCAGATGACAGGCAGTAGGTCATATGTGTAGCCAACTGTGGGATGAGGTTACGGATGGCCATGTGACAACTGACATAATTCAAGTTGTTATGATTTGTGTTAAGAACACTGATGTGCCTGCATGAAAAAAGTCTCCCAACGACATTTCCACTTTCATGGAACACGCTGGCACCTTTTCAAAGAAGCCACTGTTAGAATTACATGGTGTTGCAGATTCTCCATATACATGTTCCCACAGTGGTCTTGATTTTGTGAGACTCCTTTGTTGTTGGTGATACAAACTAACGAGTCTCAAGACATCAAGACCTCCGTGGGCCGATGTATATGTACTTTCTGCAACACCATTTATTTCTAACAGTGGCTTCTTAGAAAAGGTGCCAGCTTCTTCAATGACAGTGTAAATGTACTTTTGTGTGCACTGCCTTGTGCGACATGTTTCATGCAGGCACATGAGTGTTCTTTTCATGAAATGGCGAATTGGCACATTCAAAACATGTCGATTGTGTAAAGTATTGTGAGTCCCAAGGTAGCAACATTTTTTCATTTTGTGTTCCAAAGTACTTACAGGTCTCTGAGCTTGGTGTCACCTTGAGTATTGAGGTGTGTTAGTTTACCTTGGGTGCACTACTACTTTTACTTTCAGGGTAAACAAGAGGTGGCATGACTTCATTGTATTGCTGTGCTCACCGGTTCACAGACACTAGCTTCTCAGTGTATTTCTCATTCAAGTTGTGGCCTTTTGTGTTCTTTTTTTCCTGGTGTCCAAGTGGCATAGTGGGTCTACCAACTGGGCAGTACAGGGCTTACATATGTGCGGAGTTATCTAGCTGTTACTCATGATGCATTGCCTGATATGCACTATGTCCAATTGTTCTTGTGCTCATGTGTCAGATGTATACAGGTGAATGATGCATTTCGTTTTTTTCTCCTTGCCCACAGCATCATCATCCACAACCAAGGGGACACCTGCATGGACCTGGAGGAGGGACCCAGCGACAGTGCCACTGTTGGACAGGCCACATGAAGGGCTTGCTCCCTCCCCGCATGACAGGGCCCAAGCCCCGGCCCTCCAGGTGTTACCCACAGAAACAACCCGCACCCCGTCTCCAGACGGAACTCCTGCCCCCGGACATCTATGTATCATGGGGCCGAACCACTACCGGCTCCCCCGGCCGGACCGGCCGCCATCTTGGACACTGCACCACGAGGCCGCGTGGCCTCAGCTCGACCCTAACCCTGGGCCTGGCCAGGCCCCGACATCCCGGCACCACCATCCACCCAGGAGGTGAACGGACCACTTGGCAGGTCGATGGGAGAAAGAAGTGTCGATGGCTCTCCCCCGCCAGGTGCCGATCGCCCTCCAGCTCCCCCGGGCGCTGGCTCCACCCCCCTGCTGGGTATTTGGACTCCCTCATCCCGGACCTCCCGACCTCCAAGTGCGAGGGTCCGGACATCAAAGGGCGCCAGACCTATAACTAGGGCAGCTCCAGAGCAGGAAGGCAGTTGTATCCTGGAGTCGAGAGACACCGAGAAGAACTCATCCTTGACGGACTACCGGCGCTGCCGTAGCCCTGCCTTGTGAACTATCGTCCTGCCTGCTGGCGCTGCCGCGGCCTTCTGCATCCTCCATCCTCGTCGGGACCTGCTGGCGCTGCCGCGGACCGTTGTAACTACTACCTTTGTCGGGACCTGCTGGCGCTGCCGCGGACCGTTGTAACCACCACCTTCATCGGGACCTGCTGGCGCTGCCGCGGACCGTGTAACGACCACCTTCATCGGGACCTGCTGGCGCTGCCGCGGACCGTGTAACGACCACCTTCACCGGGACCTGCTGGCGCTGCCGCGGCCCGTCCAAGCTAGAACACCGAGCTCGAGGATTGTGAGCTATCCATCATCGCATCTACCAGATTGGTAACCAGACTGTCCCGCTACCCCCTTTCCCAAACCAGGAGACTAGAATCGAGGGGACCCCTGAGTCCAGACCTCCTTGTACCATTCCATCGTACCTAAGAAATCGCTTATAAAGAACGTTAAACCTTATCCTTGTGTGGTGTACATCTGTGGGGGGGAAGTTACTCGTCTGTACGATCGCTGGAGACGGCTCTCCCCGGAGACCTCTCCCCTTGTCCTCGGCCGACCCTCCCGGTCCGTCTAACATTGGTGGCCAGCGGCGCGATCCGAATCAACGCGTAATCGTACAGAGAGTAGCTCACCCCACGACAAAACCACAATGTCAACCAAAGAGAGCGGATCCACCGAGAAATTCCAGATGGAGAAATTGGAAGAGTACAGCCATCGTGAACTGAAACAATTCTGCATGGAACTAGGCATTGCTACCACCGGCCTGAGTACCAAAGACGATTTCAAGCACGCCATTGAGTCGTGGGCAGAAACCGGGGCCGCCAGATCCCCGGACCGAAACATTGCAGCATCAGAGAGGAACGCCACGGCTCCCGAGGAGCGAGGAACGGGCCTCTCGCAGGAAGAGATCCAAGAAAGAGAAAAAAACAGACTACATGAGTTAGAAATGGCACGGCTCAAAATGGACGGTGAACTAAAATTAGCCGAGCAAAAACTGAACCTAGAACATCTGCGGCTCCGAGAAGAACGGGAAGAAAAACAGAGGCAGAGAGAGCTCGAAGAAAAGAGATTAGCATACGAACACGAGCGCAAACTGGCAGAAATAGACCTATGGAAGCAGAACAAAGAACCGGAGGTGCCCGAGCGACCGCGCACCCCGGGAGCGACAGAAAAGAAAGTCCACATCCCCAAGGATGTCGTTCGAGAATATGTCCGAGAGGACGACATACAACAGTGGTTCAAGGCCTACGAGATCGCCATGACCTCCCACCGGATCGATCGAAGTGACTGGGGAGCCGGTCTATGGGGGAGGTTCGTCAACGAAGGCCGCGATGCCCTGCTACAGCTCCCAGACCATCAGATGTCATCCTATGACCACATGAAGGCTGCCCTCCTCACCCGATATGGGCTCACACCCGAAATGTACCGCCAGAGGTTTCGAGACTGCACCCGGATCCCGGGTACAACTTGGGTGGAATATGTCAACTATTTCAGCCGAGCCTTCGAGGGTTGGATCAAGGGAAGCCACGTAACGACCTACGAGCAACTTTTTAATCTCATGGTGTGGGAGCACCTCTCTAACAACTGCTTCGTCGAGCTCAGGCAGCACCTCCTCGACAGTAAATTGACTGACCCACGGCAACTCGCCGCCGAAGCTGACCGGTGGGAAAGCACCCGAGTGGGCCGGAGAGGGCCACACGAACAGAACCGGAACAACCAAGGTCAGCACCGTCCCCGAGGAGGAGGAGGCCAGGGACGAGGAAGAGACACCGTCCCGGCCGCTCCCGCTGCCAGCACCCCGCCCCCGGCCAGCCGGGGCAACCCCCCGATGCGCCCGGGGTTCCGAGCCAACGTCACGTGTCACCGATGCCAGCGAGTCGGCCACTACGCCAATGACCCGAACTGTCCACAGAACCAAACTCCAAAACCCCGCCAGGTAGCTGCCGCTGCCCTGGGGGGAGAACAAATCTCCGAAGAACAAGAAGAATACGAGCAGGCACAACAAGAGTGGGAACCGGCCGCCATGGTTCTAGTGTGCCTAGGGGGAAAAGACATGGTCCCGCGGGCTCCCCTACCCGCCAACACCAGAAAATATAGCCAGTGGGTGAACATTAATGGGCGCCGGGCCGAAGCACTACGTGACACGGGGGCCAGTGTGACGGCCGTCCGCTGTCACCTGGTAAAACCAGAGCAGATCCTGCCGAACATTCTCTGCCCCGTCCGTTCAGCCGACAATTCAGAGAGTCTATGTCGGATGGCCTGCGTCCCCTTCGAATGGGGAGGAGTCTCCGGCATGTTGAAGGTGACGGTCCGGGATGATGCCCCCGTGGACTGTCTCCTGGGGAATGATCTTGAGAGTTCCCCGTGGGCCGCCGTCGAAAGAAGAGAACACCTGGGGATGTTGGGACTCCCGGACTGGGCGTGCGTAACCACCCGGTCCATGGCCGCCCGTGCCATCCCCCGACCAGAAGAACCAGAATGGCCTGCACCTCCTCCCCCGATCGCTCCAGTAGAGGACACCGACTATACCGACCCCCCAGAGCAAACCCCCGAAGGGGTCGCTCAGCCCCAGGACCTTCCCGACCTGGCTCAGTGGCGTCAAGAAGGGGGGCCCACCCAGGAACAGTTACGTCAAGAACAGAAGACCTGTCCCTCCCTCGAGGGACTCCGCCAGCAAGCCCTCGCCCAAAGCGCAGGGGACACCACCGGAGCCCATTGGATCTATTGGGACAACGACCTATTGTACAGCGAACAGAGAATCGCGGAGTTAGGGGCCAGTCGAGTGCTGGTGGTGCCCCTCCGTTTTAGAGACTTCCTGTCAAATTTGGCCCTCGATGTCCCTCTGGCTGGACACCTGGGCCAGGACAAAACCTACAGTCGCCTGGTGACCCACTTTTTCTGGCCGAAGATGAGAAACGACGTCCTCAACCACTGCCGGTCCTGTCCCACGTGCCAGGCCAGCGGGAAGAGCGGCCGCAAACTCAAAGCACCTCTGCAACCCTTCCCAGTTGTCACCACCCCGTTCGAGAGGGTGGGAATAGACATTGTGGGGCCCCTGGACCCCCGTACAGCACAAGGACATCGGTTCATCCTGGTACTGGTGGACCACGCCACCCGCTACCCCGAGGCTGTGCCCCTGCGAACTGTAACAGCCCCGGTGGTCGGCCGGGCCTTAATGGGGATCTTCTCCCGGGTGGGCTTCCCCCGAGAAGTCGTCAGCGACAGAGGCACAAACTTTATTTCGAAATATATGAAGTCCCTCTGGCAACAGTGCGGGGTCACCTACCGATTCACGACCCCCTATCACCCTCAAGGAAACGGACTAGTTGAGCGATTCAACCGCACGCTCAAGGGAATGATTGGGGGATTGGAAGAGCCCCTCCGTCGCCAGTGGGATGTACTACTTCCGTGCCTCCTCTTCGCCTATCGAGAAGTTCCCCAGAAGTCCCTCGGCTTTAGCCCTTTCGAACTCTTGTACGGGCACCCTGTGCGAGGGCCCCTCAGCCTAGTCAAAGAAGGTTGGGAGATGGCCCCCCTAAAGACCCCTCCAGACGTCTTCAAGTACCTCCTGAACCTACGCAATCAGACCAGGCGATTCAGGGAAATGGCAAAAGCGAATCTTGAGGCCAGTCAGGAGGACATGAAAAAATGGTACGATCAAAATGCCTCCTCCGTCGAATTCGAACCTGGTCAACAAGTGTGGGTGATGTCCCCCACCGAACCATGTGCCTTGCAGGACAAGTGGACAGGGCCCTTCAAAGTGGTCGAACGCAAGAGCCCCGTCACCTATCTCATCGATATGGAATCTCCCCGGAACCCCCTCCGGGTCCTCCACACTAACAGACTCAAGCCCCACTTTGTGCGCTCGGAGCTCAGCCTCCTGATGGCTACAGACAGTGGAGCGGAAGAAGACTCCGAGCCTCTCCCTGATCTCCTGAAGACTCGGGAGAAAGATGGTTCCGTGGACGGGGTCCGGCTCTCCGATGCCCTCACTCCAGAGCAGCGCCAAGGCTGCCGGGACCTCCTGCTGCAGTTTGCTACCTTGTTTTCCCTCACCCCAGGGGTCACCCCCTGGTGCTTGCACGACGTGGACACTGGGGACAGTCCCCCTATCAGACACCGGGCATACCGCGTACCAGATCGGGTGCGGGCCTGCATCCAAGAGGAAGTATCCAAGATGCTCACGCTCGGGGTCATCGAGCCCTCGGACAGCCCCTGGGCCAGCCCGGTCGTGCTGGTCCCCAAAGCTGCTGCCCCCGGCACCACTCCTGAACTCCGATTCTGCGTCGACTATCGGGGCTTGAATGCTGTCACCAGGACCGACGCTCATCCCATCCCCCGAGCGGATGAATTGATCGACCGCATGGGGGCTGCCCGCTACCTCAGCATCTTCGACCTGACAGCGGGCTACTGGCAGATCGGTCTCACACCCCGGGCCCAAGAACGGTCCGCCTTTTCTACCCCCGATGGCCACTACCACTTCAAAGTCATGCCCTTGGGCATGAAGAATGCCCCAGCTACTTTTCAGCGACTAGTGAACCAGGTCTTGGCGGGGCTCGAGGAGTTCAGCGCCGCCTACCTGGACGATATCGCTGTGTACAGCCGCCACTGGTCCGACCACCTCCACCACCTCCGAGAGGTCCTGCAGGCCCTCCAGCGGGCCGGCCTCACAATCAAGGCCGGCAAGTGCCAAATTGGTCAGGGATCCGTGACCTACCTCGGACACCAGGTGGGAAGCGGTCTGGTGGCCCCTCTGCAACTCAAAATCGCTGCCATCCAGTCCTGGCAGCCCCCAGTCACGCAGACCGAGGTCCGAGCCTTCTTGGGGCTCACCGGCTACTACCGGCGGTTCGTGAGGGACTATGGCAGCATTGTGGGGCCCCTCACGGGACTCACATCCAAAAACCACCCGAAGAAGATTAACTGGACCCCAGACTGTCAAGCGGCCTTCGAGAAGCAGAAAGCCGCCATGTGCACTGCCCCTGTGCTCCAGGCCCCCGACTACAGTCGGGAATTCATTGTGCAAATGGATGCCTCCGACCATGGCATCGGGGCGGTCCTCTCCCAGCTGAACTCCGAGGGACTTGACCAACCGGTGGCCTTCATCAGCAGACGCCTCCTGGCCCGAGAACAGCGCTGGAGCACAATCGAGAGGGAGGCCTTCGCAGTGGTGTGGGCCCTCAAAAAGCTCTGGCCCTATCTCTTCGGTACCCACTTCCGGGTGCAAACAGATCATCGACCCCTGCAGTGGCTAATGCAGATGCGGGGGGAAAACCCCAAACTATTGCGCTGGTCCATCTCCCTGCAGGGGATGGACTTCACTGTGGAACATCGACCGGGCCAAGACCACGCCAACGCAGATGGCCTGTCACGCTTTTTCCGCCTCGACGAGGAGAGTCCCCAAGAGGATGGGTGACTCTCCCCGCCTTCAGCTGGGGGGGACGCATATTGGACAGGCCACATGAAGGGCTTGCTCCCTCCCCGCATGACAGGGCCCAAGCCCCGGCCCTCCAGGTGTTACCCACAGAAACAACCCGCACCCCGTCTCCAGACGGAACTCCTGCCCCCGGACATCTATGTATCATGGGGCCGAACCACTACCGGCTCCCCCGGCCGGACCGGCCGCCATCTTGGACACTGCACCACGAGGCCGCGTGGCCTCAGCTCGACCCTAACCCTGGGCCTGGCCAGGCCCCGACATCCCGGCACCACCATCCACCCAGGAGGTGAACGGACCACTTGGCAGGTCGATGGGAGAAAGAAGTGTCGATGGCTCTCCCCCGCCAGGTGCCGATCGCCCTCCAGCTCCCCCGGGCGCTGGCTCCACCCCCCTGCTGGGTGTCTGGACTCCCTCATCCCGGACCTCCCGACCTCCAAGTGCGAGGGTCCGGACATCAAAGGGCGCCAGACCTATAACTAGGGCAGCTCCAGAGCAGGAAGGCAGTTGTATCCTGGAGTCGAGAGACACCGAGAAGAACTCATCCTTGACGGACTACCGGCGCTGCCGTAGCCCTGCCTTGTGAACTATCGTCCTGCCTGCTGGCGCTGCCGCGGCCTTCTGCATCCTCCATCCTCGTCGGGACCTGCTGGCGCTGCCGCGGACCGTTGTAACTACTACCTTTGTCGGGACCTGCTGGCGCTGCCGCGGACCGTATAACGACCACCTTCATCGGGACCTGCTGGCGCTGCCGCGGACCGTGTAACGACCACCTTCACCGGGACCTGCTGGCGCTGCCGCGGCCCGTCCAAGCTAGAACACCGAGCTCGAGGATTGTGAGCTATCCATCATCGCATCTACCAGATTGGTAACCAGACTGTCCCGCTACCCCCCTTCCCAAACCAGGAGACTAGAATCGAGGGGACCCCTGAGTCCAGACCTCCTTGTACCATTCCATCGTACCTAAGAAATCGCTTATAAAGAACGTTAAACCTTATCCTTGTGTGGTGTACATCTGTGGGGGGAAGTTACTCGTCTGTACGATCGCTGGAGACGGCTCTCCCCGGAGACCTCTCGCCTTGTCCTCGGCCGACCCTCCCGGTCCGTCTAACAGCCACCAGTGCTGGGGAGGCAGAAGGAGCCAATGGCACGGAGGGCGAGGGGAGTCAGTCAGAGGACCTGTCTGGAGGCGAGAGCAGCTACGACGCCGACGGGTCCGAGGCTGACCTCCCTGAGGAGGCGGAGGCTGCAACACCAACTGGCAGCATCCCCACATCTGTCCCCGCCTCCTCCATTACCATCTCCGCCCTCCCAGTTGCTCCCGTCCCTTCTGTCCGTGCAGAGTCCCACCATGTCTCCTTCGGCCCAGGCACCGCACCCCCTGCCCCTATCACCCCTGCTGCCCTCAGCGAAGAGTCTGTGGACATACTGCGGCAGTTGCAGGTTGGGCAGGCATCGGTGCTGACTGTCCTCCATGGACACACTAAACTGCTCACACAGATGGTGTCATTCATGGAGGGCATGTCAGCAACGATGTCTGACCAACGCAGGTTTCTGCGGTCCATGGACTCTTCCCTGACGGCAGCAGTTTCTCTCCTGCAGCGCTCCGCCCCCCCCCACCCCAGACCCATCCACACTGCCCTCTCCCATGCCTGCCCAACGCACACCCAGACAGTCACGGGCACGCACCCCACCAGACACATCCAGCACACCCCCAAGTAAGGCACAGCTCACACCTCCTGGCACGCACACTCAGGGGGATGTAGGCACACCCACAGGGTCTGGGGTCAGATGACATACACGCAGCCACAGTCGCAGTCCGCAGTCCTCACAACCCTGTTCCTCCAAAACCACTCCCCTTAGCTCCCCTGCCAAACTCTCACCCAAGGAGACCTATATGGGTGACCTGGACCTTGCCCCCACTGAGCCACCACCCCACAAGCGGGCGAGGAAGTCCCCAGGCACAGGAGTTGAGTCCCCCACCATGTCCACCCCCTCCCCCAAGAGCGCTGCACCCCATCCCTCGCCCACCACACCCTCCGTTGGCCCTGGGGTATCTTCAGGTGCAGGGGTTAGGATGGAGGCCCTAGCAGAAGTGTGCAGCGCCGTGCTCACATCCACCTTTGGCGCTGCCCCACCCCCTGTGGTGGAGACGTCCACCCCTGCACCCACCACACCTACCCATCCCCCTCATGTCCCTGCGGTGCCTGGTCCTGCCACAGATGATGCCCCCCCCGGTCAACAAACCTTGAGGTTCCTTTGTGCAGGCAAGGTAGGGGTGGACGCGGACCCTACGTCCACCCTTGGACTTGAGAAATGGACTGGCCATTGGCCTTTGTACATAGTCTCTTTTTAATTTTATTTTTTTGGTGCTGAATAAAGCCTTTTCTTTTGCTTTCAACACTATTGCATTTCAGGTACTTGATGTTGGTGATGAGCCTCCTGGTGTTGGTGTTCTGGTAATGTGTTAGAGTTCTGAGAAATGTTTTTGTATGATGGTCATGAGGTGGACCATGGTATCTGTGTGCCATCACAATGTCTCTGCAAAGAATCATTGGTAGTGTGTGTTCATTTTGTTTTGAGACATTGTCCCAAGGAGTGTTCCTTCCTCTGTGGCACCTGACATCTTCCCTGCAAACAGTTGCACAATTGTTGTGCTGACCTGTGTCCACATTTCCTTTGTTGGTGAGGGATCCCTTCAACAATGGCCATGCCTGCTCACCGATGTCTCCTGATGAATCGTCTGTGCCATCCTTGCTAGTCACTGTACTTGTGTTTTGGGTATGTAGGAATGCCTTCAGGGACAAATTTGCCCTGTTCAGCACTATGCATGTGTGTAATCACGGCCTACCACACAAATGGTACTTGTTATGCAGGGTATTTGGGCACCTGACTCACAATTGTGGGCATTGTATCTGGTGGAATCGAACCCTATTCCTTCCATGAGAGACAACATCTTCTCATCATTCCTATCACTCCTGGGATGTGCGTGACAGTGTGTCTTCCCTTTGGCTATCTTAGTTTTGTATGCAGTTACATGACTATACAGTCTGTTGGCATGAAATCAGGGTGTGTATTGTGCTGCATCCGCCATGGGTGGGTATGCATGTGTTATATGTCCTCACACCCACATGTGGTATGTCATACAGTGTGTGAAAGACATCCATCCTCCTGGGAGTGGGACACTGCTGTCAGTGATGTGTTGTAATAGGACCAAAATCATAGTCCAAATTTAGAGATGCGTCCATACCACCATGTAGGTGTGGTCATCTGATAATGATGTACACCCCCCCATATCTCTGTCCACTGCTGGGAGTCCTCTGCACCCACCCCTCATATGTCTGTCCACTGCTGGTAGTCCTCTGCACCCACCCCTCATATTGCAGGCCACTGTTGGGAGTCCTATGCACCCACCCCTCATTTGTCTGGACACTGCTGGGAGTCCTCTGCACCCACCCCTCATATGTTAGGCCACTGCTGGGAGTCCTATGCACCCACCCCTCATATGTCTGGACACTGCTGGTAGTCCTCTGCACCCACCCCTCATATGTCTGTCCACTGCTGGTAGTCCTCTGCACCCACCACTCATATGTCTGGCCACTGCTGGGAGTCCTATGCACCACCCCTCATATGTCTGGACACTGCTGGTAGTCCTCTGCACCCACCCCTCATATGTCTGGCCACTGCTGGGAGTCACATGCACCCACCCCTCATATGTCTGGACACTGCTGGTAGTCATATGCACCCACCCCTCATATGTCTGTCCACTGCTGGGAGTCATATGCACCCACCCCTCATATTGCAGGCCACTGCTGGGAGTCCTCTGCACCCACCCCTCATATGTCTGGACACTGCTGGTAGTCATATGCACACACCCCTCATATCTCTGTCCACTGCTGGGAGTCATATTCACCCACCCCTCATATCTCTGTCCACTGCTGGGAGTCATATGCACCCACCCCGCATATGTCTGGACACTGCTGGGAGTCATATGCACCCACCCACGCACCCCCTTGGAGCAGTACACTGCTGGCCAGGACCTACACACACACCAATATGAAGGTAACATGCTGGGCCAGTCCTCTAAGCCCACATTCCTGGCATGTGTATGCCTCGTATCCCAAATGTACTGGTGCTGTAATGGGGTATGTGTGACACGCACTGTACCCACGCATTCATTGCGTGTGTACGGTCCATATCACTGTTCTACTGTGCCATAGGGGTACGTGTGGTACGCACCGTACCCACGCATTCATTGAGTGTGCACGGTCCGTATCACTGTTCTAATGGTGCCGTAGGGGTACGTGTGACATGCACCGTACACGTCCACTTCCATTGTTGCGGTACGCAGGGGTTGCTCGACACGCCCCCCAAGTGACCAGACCCTGGTGGTAATGTCTGGCCTCCATATTATAGGTTTGGCTTTGAGTATGGGGTATGTTTCCTGCCCCTCATCCCCACACTGGCCCCTGAGTGTTGTTCTCACCTTCTGCGGCGTGTGCGTCGGGTGCGGTGCGCCAGGTCGTAGGCCAAGAGGACCGGGATGACACGTACGACGGGGTTCATGGCCTGTACGTCGCGTACCGGGGCTCCATTGCATTGCGGTTCGCGTAGGACTCTGCTTTTCCGGCTGTGTTTGGCTCCCGTAAAAAAAGAGCCGTACGGAGTGACGTAGGGACAAATCGTACTTGCTGGGCCGGAAACCGCTGCCTGAATACGTCCGGACGTCGCGTACAAGCTGTTCCGGATCAGAATCGTAGGTTTGTTTGACCAGTACGGGCTTTTGGTACGAAACGTACGGAAATAGGCTTTCTGTACGAATCGTACTTCCTAGGTTGTACGGAAAGTTTACCGGGTACGAATCGTACGGGGAAAACGCTCCGTACAACGATTGGTACAGCCTTTTTCCAGGATTGGAATCTGCCGCTTTGTGGTTACAAATTAAATATAGATAAATGCGAAATCCATCCTCTCAATGTTTTATGTTTCAGACATGATTTTCTTTCAACTAATTATACATGGAACTCTCTAAAAATTAAATACTTAGGCTTATGGTTTGCCACTTCTATTAAACTTACTTTATCACTGAATATGACTAGAATATTTGCTACTTTATCCGACTCTATTTCAAAATGGCATCTGCTTTATTTAACCTGGTGGGGCAGGCTAGATACTATTAAAATTATGCTAGTTCCTGTTGTTCTATATACCTTTTCAGCTATCCCATTTTCTATTCCTACATATTTCTTCAAAAAAATATACTCTAACTTATCAGCTTTTTTATGGAATAACAAGAAACCACGCATGTCACTCCCCTTGCTTAAATGTAACAAAAATCTTGGAGGTGTTAATTTCCCGGATCTTCAATTATACCATTAAGCATTTCTTCTTAAACAACTTTTTAAGTGTTTAAATCATTCATTCTCAGATGTTCCCCCAATATGGCAAAATATTGAATTATCCTCTCTTGATCCTTTCTCAATCCAAGAATTTCTTACTTTTACTCATAAAACTCGATTTTCATCCTCGCCTATACATAAAACTTCTCTTAATTTATTTCATTCAGTGATTAACTCCCATCTCTCGGAGGTTGATCAATTTCTCTATTCTTCAATTTGGCATAATCACTTTATAACGGTGAGCAGTCTAAATATCGAAAAATACATTTCGACCTACAATAATATCGAGTTTAGAATATCGAAGGGCAGAATATCGATGTTCAGAATATCGATGGACAGAATATCGATCCTAAGGTAAGTAATATCGATTTTTTTATATCGATGTTAGTAATATCGAAGTTAGTAATATCGATATCAAATATATCGATGTTACTAATATTGATGTTACTAATATCGATATTTATAATATTGCTATGTATTTTATTATGTATTTAATATGTATGTGTTAATTATTTTTTGTTAAGTGTTCTACTGGTTTTAAAATAAATGTATACCATTTTTATATGTTAATAATGGTTTTTTAAGTCAATTTTGTTTTTTAGTACTGTAGCGGGTTGTGGGTTTATAGGGGAATAGGGTGGGAAGTAATTTAATAATATGAAATTAATTATACATTTTTTAGGAATTATAAATTAATTTTAAATAATTTTTGCGTTTAAATTCTGTAGCGGGTTGTGGGTTTATAGGGGAATAGGGTGGGAAGTAATGTAATTGTAATTAAGTAATAATTTGTTTTTCATTTATTGGTATTGATAATTATATTATTGTTAATTAAGTATTAATTGGTAATTAATTCTTAATTGGTAATTAGTTTTTATTAATTGATTAATTGATAATTATGTTAACTGTATTATTTATTATTTGAGTGTGTCGTGCGTTTATAGGGGAATAGTGTGGGAAGTAATTGAAATCTAATTAAGTAATTATAAAATTTGTTGTTGGTTATTGATAATTAATTAATTGGAGATTACTTATTAATTGGTAAATATTTTAAATTATAATATTTTGGTTATGAAAAATAAATTATTGTTGATTAGTCATTAATTGGTAATTAAATATGATTAAATATTGTTTATTGATATTTCTAATTAATATACTAATAAGTAATTATTAATTGGTAGGTAATGTTTAATAATTATTATTTTGGGTATAAAAAATATTTAGGTGCCGATTCCGATCCGGTAATAAAAATTTCCCGTACGAATCGTATCTGTATTTTTTTACGTACGAATCGTACAAGTCCCGTACCAACGGGCAAGTACGATTCGTACGTGGAAAATACATACGAATGACATCGGGAAAAGTCCACAACACGTCCCCGGACAGTTTTACGTACGATTCGTAAAACTGAAGTCCGAGCGCACAAGTACGATCCCTACCATCCGTCCGAATATACAAACGCAGATAATACGCTCCGTCCGAATATACAACCGCATGTAAAACGTTACGTTTGGAGCAAACTGTGTACCACCCCTACCCCGGGCACACCTGGGCGAGGGGTATGAGTTGTACGGCCCCCCCCAGCCTCCCACCCTTCCCGCGTACATCCGCACCGTACCCCAGCATCCCCCCCATGTCCGTGCCGTACCCCCAGCCCCCCCCATGTCCGCGCCGTACCCCAGCACCCCCCCATGTCCGCGCCGTACCCCAGCACACCCCCATGTCCGCGCTGTACCCCAGCACCTCCCCATGTCCGTGCCGTACCCCCACCCCCATATGTATGGTGCGTACCCCCGTATATACGGTGCGTACCACCACCCCCCGTATGTACGGTGCGTACCACCACCCCCCGTATGTATGGTGCGTACCCCCCGTATGTACGCTGTGTACCCCCCCTGCGTACTGTTTTACCCCTACGCTATCCAACACTTTGCCTACTGTTGCACTCTCTGGAGTTGGAATAGTATTTATACCCCTACGCTATCCAACACTTTCCCTACTGTTGCACTCTCTGTAGTTGGAATAGTAATTTTTACCCCTACGCTATCCAACACTTTCCCTACTGTTCCACTCTCTGGAGTGGGAATAGTAATTTTTATCCCTACGCAATCCAACACTTTCTCTACTGTTGCACTCCCTGGAGTTGGAATAGTAATTTTTACCCCTACGCTATCCAACACTTTCCCTACTGTTGCACTGTCTGGAGTGGGAATTGTAATTTTTACCCCTACGCTATCCAACACTTTCCCTACTGTTGCACTCTCTGGAGTGGGAATAGTAATTTTTACTCCTACGCTATCCAACACTTTCCCTACTGTTGCACTCCCTGGAGTTAGAAAAGTAATTTTTACCCCTACGCTATCCAACACTTTCACTACCGTTGAACTGTCTGGAGTGGGAATCTTAATTTTTACCCCTACGCTATCCAACACTTTCCCTACTGTTGCGCTCTCTGGAGTGGGAATCTTAATTTTTACCCGTACGCTATCCAACACTTTCCCTACTGTTGCACTCTTTGGAGTTGGAATAGTTATTTTTACCCCTACACTATCCAGCACTTTCCTTACTGTTGCACTCCCTGGAGTTGGAATAGTAATTTATACCTCTAGGTTATCCAACACTTTCCCTATTGTTACACTCCCTGGAGTGGAAATAGTAATTTTTAGCCCTACGCTATCCAACATTTTCCTTTCTGTTATTTTTTTTGGAGCTGGAGTAGTAGTTTTATTCTCTCTGCTATTTAATATTTTTTTTATTATTTTAGCTAATGTAATATATAATTAATTTTAACAATATTTAAATTAAATGTAATTTTTAAAATTTGTTATACATAATGATTTAATTTTTATTCATGTTATTGTTTAATGTGTGTGGTGTTTTTGCAATTCATAATATTTTTAAATAATTTATCATTCATTAAAATAATTATTAAAAACATTATTAAGCAAGTATATATAACATATATTATATGTATATGTTTAAATAATGTTTTATTAAATTATATATATATTAATTATTAATTTTAAACATTATAAAATATATTTAATTATGTTCATTATATTTATAAGTACAAAAAAACCCAGATAATTTTAATAATTTTAATAACGATATTTTTGACATCTATATTTTATTTTCTATATTTTTGTACTTACCATGTTGTAGATAGGATGTCGATATTCTTGACATCGATATTTTTGTTGCGATATTTTTGTAGGTTGATTTTTTGACCTTCGATATTTTGTCAGAGAACCCTTTATAACAATTAACAATAAAGCTATTATCTGGAAAACTTGGCGAGACAAAGGGCTGCTTTGGGTTCATCAGCTTTATTCCTACGATACTTTTCTCACTTTTTCGGAGGCACAAACACTCTTTGGTCTTCCAGATTCATTTTCTAATAAATTTGAAACACCGATTCACTCAAATGTTCTTATTTTTATCCTCTCACTCTTTGACTCCTTCCTCCTCATCATCTCATGGTAATATTCTTCCTATATTAAGTAGCCTTTCTAGCGCTGTTTCGATTTATACATTTCTTACTAAACCCATAGAGCACAGAAACAATACCAAGGTGGAATTACGGTGGGAACGGGAATTTCTTACTTCATGGTCCACTTCATTTTGGGATAAATTATGGACTAAGATTCGTAAGACTTCAACATTGGCGAGTACAGCACAAACACTTTTCTTCTTATATAATAGGCTCATGTTCACTCCTGTATTTTTACATAAATTTACACCTAGTACGCCTCGTAGTTGTTGGTCTTGTAATGCTTCTAACGCAGGCTTCTTTCATATATTATTCTCTTGTCCCCTTACCCATTAATTCTGGCTGAAAGTATGGTCTCAAATCAATTTTTCACACCCAATTTCCCCTTTAGCTATTTTTCTAGGCTTATTTTCTGAACATTGGCAATCCAACACAGATAACACGAACATCGTTGACTTGTTAATTGCAATTGCATTCCAACAGATTACTAAAAATTGGAAACATTCTACACAATTATCTTTCCAGGCTTCGTGGTATAGTGTTTGCTATATCCACCGATTGGATCGTGCTTATATCTCCCCTCTAGCCCTACTTATCAAAAGAGAACATTTATGGTAGCCTATCGCTATTTTCTTAGATGCTTCTGCTCAATATTCTAATCATCATCGCCCAATGCTAGAAGAAGTCCCCAAATCGCCATGAATTGTCCACTCCAATGTTACATAGTATATCTTTTGTCCTAGTTGTTTATAGCTACCTTATAATGGTTTATTTCCATGTTACAGTCACTATTTAATAATAGCTTATTTTACTATTTTATCATATTAAGCTCTCCTATATTTGTTTTTATTTACATTATAATTACTTAGTCCAATGTTATTGCACCTTTTTCCCGTCTTGCTCTTTTCCCTCCTTTTACAGTTCCCTATATCCTTATTACATATGCAACTATTTGATTTTTGCTGATTGATTATTAAGTTATCAATTTATTTTGTATTGTATAATCATACTGTAATTTGGATTAAGTATATATGTTTTGTTGTATTACTGTTTCAAATAAACTTCTTTTAAACTTAAAAATATAGTTTAAACAGCGTTTCTCCATTATGTGCATTTTAAATAAGTTTTTGAGGTTTTGTATTTGCTGATTTATATAAAAGCTTAATCGATATGATTGTTTAGGTTTTTTTATAACTCTTTTTTATTAAACATGCTCATCGTATAGCACGTAATTTGAACATACATAGTGGGTACATAAATACAATATAGTATTAGTAATACATCCTGGTAGTGCCATGCGCCTTCTAGAGACAAACAAAGAACCACTCAATAAAGCTAGACATGGCCGTGGATGGCAGCATCCCTAACCCCATTCGCTCAGGTAGGAGAAACTCAGCATCTAGCATGTTGGGGAAATTATGTCCCCAAAGTCATGCCTCGGTATCCCACCAGGGGCCCAATACTCTCTCTCATTTCTTGGAGAATCCCTTGCTGTAATATACTACTTCTGCAGCCTTCTGGCACCAGTCTAAGTCAGTTTCCCACTCTGCTACCGACGGCAGGAGTAGAGCACTCCACCTTCTGTTAATGTTGCGCTTGGCCACTCCTGCTACCAGCGTCAACCACAGCCTGGTATATCTGGGCCAGCGTTCCTCACCCCGTATCAACAGAAGCAGCCATTTAACATCCGTTGGCACCCTAACTGATAGGGCTCTAGACATCACCGAAGTCACCCCCTGCCAAAACCTTTGAATCACTGGGCACTCCCACAGAATATGGTAGAAGGAGCCTATCTGCTCGCATCCTCTCACGCTTTGTGGCATGCCCACAGCCCCTATTTTATACAACAGAGTGCATAGGCAGTAGGCCCAGTATATATTCTTGAGTTGTATTAGTCGAACCAGCACCTAACAACAGTGGATGTGTGTATTGGGAGGCCCTCTCTCTGTCGATGGGCATATAGGATAGTTTCATATTTACCCTTAGGCATCGTGTCTTTGTTGACCTTATAGGCCAGCTCATCCCAGTCAGAACCCACCCAGTCATTAATGACTACAAGCTGTAAGGCCCAGTAGTACTCTTTAATGTCTGGGAGCTCTAGGCCTCCATCGTAGACTCCCTTCTGCAGCTTACACAGTCTAATATGCGGCAGGCCTTCCTGCCACAATAATGTCCAGGTCTATCTGTTTAAAAAAGCCCGGTCGAATGAGGTATGAGATGTATCTTGCGGGGCATACAAAAAGTGTGACAGTGACATAATTTAGTACGGAGCCGCCCTACCCATCAGAGACAGTGGGAGGGTACATCAGAGTGCCACATCCATCCAGAGTCGGGCCAACTGTGGGATAATGTTCTGCCTAATTAACATCTGCTGGTCACGAGTCACGAAGATCCTGAGGTACTTAAAACCTACTGTTTCGATAGGGGCTGCACATACCATCAGAAGTCTCAGGGGAGGTACAGACAAAGGAAACACCACTGATTTCACCCAGTTAATCCTGTATCCTTAAAGCAGCCAAATAGTTCAAAGATGTGAAGGATTCTAGCAATCAAGAAGTAGGGCCTGGAGATGTACAGCACAATATCGTCGGCATACAAGGAGACGCGCTCCTCCCAAACACCAGGCGATGGAACCCTCCATATCAACGGATCTGCCCGGATCCAGGATGCCAGCTGCTCCAGGGCTAGGGCGAATATCAGGGCGATAGTGGGCATCCATGCTGGGTGCCTTTTCTCAGTGGAAAAGGCCTAGATAGCACGCCATTGACTTTCACTCTGGCCATATCACTAGTGACGTATCACTAGGCCCTACGGTACCCCCAACTATAGTGATAGGCATGTACTCACGCGTGTATGGCCCGTACACGCGTGAGTACGTGCCGGATCACTCAGGCCTACGGTACCCCCAACTATTGTGATAGGCACGTACTCACTCGTGTACGGCCCGTACACGCGTGAGTACGTGCCGTATCACTCGGACCTACGGTACCCCCAACTATAGTGATAGGCACGTACTCGCGCGTGTACGGCCTGTACACGTGTGAGTATGTGCCTATCACTATAGTTGTGTTACTGTAGGTCCGAGTGATACGGCATGTACTCACGCGTGTACGGCCCGTACACGCGTGAGTACGGCCCGTATGACTGTAGTGATGGTGCCCTAGGGGTACATGTGAAACGCGCCGTACCTGTGTGGGGATTTAAGAATTACAATGGGGACACATGAGGGACAAGTATTAGGGCCTAAATGCATGCTGGTTGTCAGGGATACCGAGTTTCAAGTTCAAAATTTTACATCATGTGGTCTGGAAAAAGCAGTTGGCCACATTTTACATTGTTGCAAAGTGGTTGTTGACTTGACATGATGCTGCAAAATCGAAAGATGCAAAGGCTGTCACTGGTGTATGTTTAAAGGGATTGGAGGAAACGTAGGATGCAAATGAGTCTGACCAATCACTCTGTACTCCTGTAAATGAAATTGGCCAGCAAGGCAGATATAAGGCAGGCAGAACCCATGAGAGGGCACTTGCCTGCACAACATGTCAGTCCATACCACTGCTGCTGTATTGTCTCCCTCTGGCAGCATGTCAAGGACTGTGGAGAGGGCCCAGCCTTTCACCCAGGAGGAGAACGAGGCCCTGCTGGATGTGATCCTCCCACAGTACCCCATGCTGTATGGTCGACCAGGGGAGGAGGTGAGTGCTGATTCCACTACCTTTGTGTGTGTGCCATGATCAGGGATTGTTTCGCACCCCTCATGCCACCTGTTTACTTGCTATGCCATGTAGTGCATTGGTGCGTCCCCAGTGGAAAAAGTCCCTTTGACTAAGGTGCTATTTCTTGTCAGCATACTATGCCCTGTTCAACAAATCTAAGATGTTCAAATGTATGTCTCTGTGACATGGTGCAGGTGTAGTGATGTTGTCCCACTTTGTCATCCACACAGGTATCCCCCTACCACAAGGGGAAGATCTGGAAGGATGCCGTCAAGGCTGTGCAATCGGCGGAGGGTCGCAGTCGGCGCCTGCCACAAGTGAGGAAGAGATGGCAGGACATCCGGTGCTGGACCCGGAGGATCGCCCGGGTCATGCTGAAGGACTCACCTCCTCGCAAGCATGGCGGGCACCGGCGCCTGACCCACCAGATGCGGCGTGTCCTGGCGGTGGTCTTCCCTGACCTGGATAGGCGGATACAGGAGTTACAGCAGCAGGAAGGGGGTAGGTACATGTGTGTTTGTTGTGTGTCGCCAGCTTGTGGATACTTTCATACGCGGATGGGCGTTTCTCGGACATTCTCGTTCACTGGGTGGCAATATACGTGATCTGCACCCATTAAATTATACATCACGCTGGTAACTGCTTTCCAGCATCTGATCATAGCGTTATGTGATAGGTAGCAGCATATGTTTCTGCACCCTTGTATTTCATAAAATACACATCCTAAACCCTTTACCTTGGCGCTTTATTCATTCCATGAGGAAAGCCTTGATAAAGTCTTTGAAAAGACGAAACACGTGTTGGCAAAAAAAGTGCTGAGACTATTTATTGAAAGAATTTGTCGTTGACTCAAACGAAAGAAAAGAATAAAGAATTACAGTCCTACACTTGAACTGGATGGTGTCAGACTTATGTTTTTCTGAATTCCTGTCAATTGTTCTTGTTCAATAAGAAAAAAAGTTATGGGAATACTGTACCCCATATTGCCTAGAAACTAAATCTCTATACTTTTAGAGGTTCATGTAACTATTTTAGGTGTGCTACAGTAACCCTAATATTCTGTTTGCAAGTTATTACTCAGAGAATTTCTGTTTTCTGTGTTATTAGAGCAGTTTGGTGGTATGCTCTTTTAGGGTGGGGCACCCGTTGTTTTATACTGTTTCACGCTATAAATGAATGTTAACCTGATGCTAAACTGAAAGTGCGGATATTTCCCATGTGGAACACCGCCACCTTTGTTTTTCATTTAGCTTTTGGAGCTGCTCAGTCGCCTGGATACACTGCCAGGCTATATATGTGCAGTGCATATCCTGTACTGTTGCAGGGATTCTGCTTTTGCACAGAACTATGCGCAGGAGACCAGGACCTCAGAACCCAGAACCCCTTATCCGACTAGCTTAGTATCCCATTCGTTAACATAGATCTAGCTAGGTGGTCCCAATGTATAGACAAACCAGAACAAGCGACTTAGATATTTCTCAGGAGTGGTGGGAATCCGAAATACCTGTTCGTATCTATTTGTTAGTCCACAACAGAATAATACAGACACGGTAAAGTTTAAAGAGTTTATTTTATAAACCTCGCGTCCTAAGATGCAGTACTTTGGCTAACACTAGCAGACTAACAGTACAGATCAGAACCATAAGCATTATTACAATACCATACAAAATGAAAGGAACAATCATACTAATAATGACAGTGGTTTACATCCACACTCCTTTCTCTAGAATCTAACATATTATTATTATTATTAGACTATTAGAAGGTCTCTTAGGCTAACAGGGGGGACCCCATACCGTATAGATCAGCTTAGTAGAATCACATCAAAGGATCAGCTCTCTCATGCATCAGCTCTTCTGTTCGAATGAATGTAAAACCAAACTGTTCTGCAATATTAAAGACGCTTGTCCTTCAGATATTGGCAGCTGTATGCATGATATGTCTAACAAGTGGTACGATCAATCTAAACACAACACTCTGTACCTTCTAGTGACCCAGACGCGTTCTTTGCATGATGTATAGACCAAGGGCACATTTCACGGTTAAGAATGTGAAACAACAGTTTGTTATCCTGTAAGGCAAAGTCGAGTCAGCATTTCTAAAAAGAATAACACATAATAACAGTGTCGTGTGCAGCGCAGCAGAAACGACAAGCTTGCTTGCTAACAATGATCTCGTTTATGCTAACTTAGTGTTGTAAATAGGGTGTGGCTTAATCCATCCTACACCCCCCCATGATCAGAGCACGAACCAATAGGGATACACTTATCAAGAACGCAGAGTTCAAGTGTTTCAGAACAGAACCAAGGGCATGAACTATAAGTCCATATAAGGTAAGTGTAAAGTCCGAGAATAAAAAGGAAAACAAAAAAAGTTTGTTTAAAAAATGAAAAACGATGTGCTAAAAAATCTGCAAAATTTTCGTAGAAAATTAACAGCCCTGGATGCACCCTGGATGCACCCTGGAGTGACAATGTCAATCAGTCAATCCATAAAGGTATAAGCACCGTAAGTTGCAACAGCATCCAAGAGGAAATCATTGTAGCGTTCCGCAAAAGTATCCGCCATCCAATTTAACAAGGGAAAGGAACACACGTGTTCATCAAGTAGCGGAGCATCCAGCACCATGATAGGACAACTGTCAGTCTCCTCGATATAACTCCTTTTAAGGAATTCAATAGCCGCCTCTCCGATATCCCAATTACCAAGGACTCCGTGTGCAGCACCCAAAGCCATAAACCCGACACCAGAACAATCAAATTCATGAACCACTAAGGGACACATTAGTTCATCAAAATCTGGGTCAGGTGACGCCAAGTTTGACAGGCACAAGTCCAGAGCCCATTGGAAGGGACAATCTAGGCAATGAAAGACAGGTTGCACACACGTAAAAAAGGGAAACTGGAAAGACAATCCATACTTGACGCTTAAGACCGCCAGAGGTAAGGTGCCGTAGTAATCAAGCATCTAGCTACGAAGATGGAGCAGGCGGAGCATGCTGTCTTGCAACTCCCGGTGTGCAGCCATATCGAAGTGCGCAAATCAACAAGAGGATCCCAGCCACCAAAGCGAGGAGCAAGGGGAACCCTCCGAAGACACTTGAAAAAATAGAATGTAAAAATGCGGGGATCACACCAAAAACAGTCTGGAAAGATGTCACGAGGCCCGAGCCCACAATTTTAAAAAAATGAACAAGGCCAGTCGTAGACGAAGCATTAAAGATAGTTTGAATCAAGGTTCCAAAATGGAGGGGGAGGTCGGTATTTAAAAGAGCTTGTACCTCAGTGCGTGTGTTCGCCACATTAAGAAGAAATGTTTCACGGGACGAAGTCAACGCAACCTCTTTTTTAGACAAAAGAGCCCTTATTCTGCTCATCCTATTGAACTCTGCGTTCAAGGTTGGAATCGCTGGCCAGATGGATATATCGAGTCGGCCTTGCGGGGGTGGGAAAAGGACGTTATTACAGCAAACTACTTTTTGCGAAACAGTGACTATGTAAGGAATACCCACTAGCATCCTACAGCAAGCTTCACTATTTAAAAGCAAATAACTACCGTTGGCAAGCAGCTTAAAAGAAGACGGTATAACTGGCATTGGAATCCCCTTTAGGACACAAGCTAAATTAGGAGCGTGTATATTGCAAGCGCCATGTAATTGTATATGTCTACAAACCACAGAGTGATCAGGAGCGGAAGTGCATTCTTCACCTTTTAAGTAAACCTCCTTGCCATCCCTTACGCATCTGTAAGTGAGCGGAAGTGACCAAACTTCATGCAGGAACGCATCACCAAGTTGTTCATATCTGCCAATGGCATAATGCTTCATGCACGAACTAAATTTGAACAAACTAAAAGGTAAAGTGACTAATCCGTGGATAAGCCACACGGCTGAATTTAACTCCGCAACAGAAAAATGTAAAGGCTCTAATTTTTCAATGTGCAGCAATGCGTAAGTTGCGTCTTTCATGGACATGAACTGCTGTTTTGCTGTCAAATTAAAAGGAAGGAACAACGACGAAATATTCATGTAATCCCAAGGGACCTTCCCTGCCTTTAACGTTTGTAATGTCCATGCAAACTGCATAATTGAACGCAACTGGTTTTGGCCATGATACAACACAGACACATCATCTTGTACAATGTCAACGACAGAAGAAACAATATTATCTAATGTATAAATTCTAGAAGACAAAGTATTAATACTATTATCTATCACAGCCAATACCTTTTCCATATTGGCCTGGTCAATAGCACGTAATCTAGAAGCTGCTTCAATTTGCGACAATTTCCAAATTTCATTGTAAATAGCATAAGCCCATCGTTTAGACCTGCCATTAGCAGGACCCTTAATAAAATCATTCAAATCTAGTTTGTCATTTAATCGTGATCAATGAAGCTTAACTGAAGTTAACGTGGAATGTTGCAGCCACGACTGACATAACTTACCTACAGAGTAGGTAGTCACTGTGTGTGAAGATGTAAAACGAGGGTCAACCCTAAGTTGTGTATACCCTGGAGCCAAATCCAGAAACCGACGTTGACAGGAATCTGAGCTTGTTTGCCATACCAACCAACCCTCAGGATTCAATGTTGAAATATTGAAGGTGCCATTGGAAACAAGGGACTGCAACATAGTAAGGGACAGATCTGAGTGATTTTCCCAACCAGGATAAGCACCCAGATCAGGGATCGAGGGGGAAATTAATTTTTTAGATATAGCCAATCCAAAACAGGTGGTCTGAAAAATAGACGAATTTAAAAATAAGATATGGTTTGGGATAAGACAGGCACGATGCAAAGCTTCTGTTACTTGTACCTGCCACGGTTTAGTACCCCAAACCGATTTAAGATCGATAGTAGCTTTCCATACGTCATAACCTCCAATAGCCAATTCATCCATAAAGGATTTGGAATATAATAATTTTGTGTGTGTCAGTCTGACCTTAGAAGGGGGTTCTACCGCCACCTTAAAATAAAAAGAATCAGGGTTAGACACACTAAAATCTGAAAAGTATGTGAATTTTTTCAATAAAGTGTCAGAGCTGCCAGGCATAGGGACAGGACAATGTTCCCATTGAGTGAAATTTACAAAATTTCGAAAAGTATTTGCTCTGTGTAGGAAATGTGTGCCATAATGTTGAAAACAAAATTGTTCATCGTTGTTTGCAGTATTTAAATACAGATCTTCAGCATCAAATGCAGCATAATATTTTAAATCAGAAAACAGTGCTTCTATTGCTTGTACATCCCAATCATCTGAGCGGATGTTTTGTTTAACTACATCACCCATAGAAACACGAAAAACAGTTGGCACATTAATAACTTCGGTGGGACCATGAATTTGAAAGTTCACTGCATCCCAAGCAATCCCATCACGTACAGGCCAAGCGGTGATGTTCACAAACGTCTGGTCTCTTTTCATGATGTGTGATGAGGAATGGGGGGCCAAAGTTCCATCAATTAATTGAATTGTAGAACGCTCATTCAGGTAGTGTCCATTGATAAGTCTAAAAAACACTACCATAAAGCCAATTTTCATGAATAAAAAAATACAAATCAGCACCAGCCAGATGTAAGTCCAAGGTGCAACCAAAAAATGTCTCTTGAACCAGGCAAAAAATATAGAGATTTTGGAAGGGACAGTGGAAGTCAATGATTCCGTTTCAAAGGAAGACTGGGACTGGGTAAGTGTTGTTGTATGTAATAGGGGCAAAGTGACTTCTGCAGGATAAGCATACTCAGGATCAGCAGGCAAACCACCAGCAGTAGGTGGCGGATCAGTAACTGTGATCATCTCAACGGAAACCTCAGGCACGATGATAGAGGGTGGCACCACAACAGAGTTTCTCAGCATCGAAGGGCAGGAAACCGAAGGTGTCATACTATGGAGAATCGGCCACCCTGTGTAGCTTGACATTTTCAATTGAAATGTACCTGTTTTCCTTGCGACCAGGAAGTGGGGGTAAAACAACTGTACGTGTACCCAATACTCCAAGCACCGGGACTGGTGCACGATAAGAGGGGCCAAACTCCTTCTTCTTCTCCACCTTCTCTCGGACCAGGTCACCAACTCGAGGCAGCCAGCCGACTACCGGAATCAGGAGCGCTTCTTCAGATGTAGAGGGCACGTGTTCCTTTGCCAGAGTGTCTCTTGCTTCTTGTAGATTCTGCAATACAGCACAGTGGTCATCTAAGTCAAAAGGCGCGGCAGCCGCCGCCATGTCTAGACCATCAAGGTCCGGAACAAACATTCTCACTCCAAAGAGCATCATGTACGGGGTATGCCCACCCAGAGACCTTCTAGGGAGGTTATTAAGTGCACGTTGGACGTCATACAAGTGGGCAAGCCAGTTCCGGCCTGTACCTAACACCTTGGCTGTCAACGATTGCTTTAGGTCACGGTTCATCCGTTCCACAACACTATTGCCCTCAGGCCGGTATGGAGACGAAAATTTGACTTGGACCCCCAAACTTCTCATTGCCTCTTTGTACGCCTTAGAGGCGAACGCCGGGCCCTGATCAGAGTGAAGGGTACCACACGCAAAACTCCCTATAAAGACACGCAATGCTTTGATGACAGTCCTGGCATCAGCACTCCTTTGTGGCCACACCCACAGAAAACGTGTGCATGAATCCACTGCAACCAAGATGTACTTGTACGCAGTATCAGAGGTAAAAGGACCGCAGTGATCTAAATAAACACACGCAAGTGGTTGATTAGATATATGCAGCTGCGTTGGAGGTGGACACGAAACAGAAGAAGGTTTTTTAATCTGCTGGCAAATGTCACAACTAAGCACATAAGCTCGCGCTTGTTTATACAAACCGTACCACCAGTAACGTTGCTGTAAAAGAGACACAGTTGCTGACACTCCAGCATGCGCAGACGCAACACCTTCGTGGGAAGCCGTTATCAAATTTGGTCTGCAGTCCGCGTTGGGAATCAATCTATCACCAACGTCGTTAATCCTCACTAACGGGACGTTATCAGGACTTAAGTGATAATGGTATCGAGAAGGGAAACCTCTAGGGAAGTTTGTCCCTGTCTCAGAAGCAGCAATAGCTGCCAAGATGTCGGCATCAATCTTAGATTTTGATCTTGTAACTGCTGCTACTAAGTATGTTGCCACTGCTGTTTTAGCTGCCTCGTCAGCCAAACTGTTACCGACAGCATGGACACCAACTCGTTGGTGACCAAGAGTGTGAATTACATTCACAAGTGGCAGACTCCCTTTAAGTTCTGCCACTCGAGCCCAAAGCGTTTTATGCTTCACCGTGCCACCTTTGGAATCACGAAAACCCTTCATAATCCAAAAAAGCAAATTGTCGTTGTAAGATTGAACACCGTAGTAAGAATCACTCACTATAAGAGTAGTGACCCTGTGATCAGCAAACTCAAGTGCAAGCACTAGAGCACGAAGCTCCGCCAACTGCGCGGTACAATCACCCAATGACTGCGTATGCACTGCATCAGATTGGAACTCTCCATTTACGAAAGTACCGGCTACAATTGCGCAAGCCGCTGAATAAGTGTGCCTTGATCCAGTTGCGGGTTGCGCCGACCCGTCAGTGTATATGACACAATGGTATTCCTCGATGGGGCGCAATGACAGAGGAGCGGGATGAACAAATTCATACTCCAAACTCTCTTGAGTCTGCAACGCCGCGTCAAAGATGTATTCGACGTCAGGCGAAGCTAAGGAGGTTGCCCATTGTATCCACCTTGGATGCAAAGCCTTAGAATTCGGTACACTAGCTTTAGTGACTGCCTCGAGAGCAGGAAACGGTGTTACCACCAGCATGCGCTTTCCTTGTGATAGCGCTCATTCTTTCAGGATCGCCATCTGAACTGCTGTTAATACTTTTTCAACAGTGGGAAATCGCAGCTCAGCCGAAGTGTACAGATGAGATTTGTAAGCAATGGGGACTGTGTCGCTCTCATTGAACGTTAAGTACGTGAAACCTTCCGCGCCTGGAACAATTCTAATGACCAGGTTGGTGTGGTTGTCACGAGTCTTTAAATATTTAGCTGTAAGAAGATCAGTTTGCAAAGTATACAATGCCAATGAGGGCTCTGGCAGCCAGCAAGATCTGGTAAAAGTTGGTTGTATCAAGGCATAAAGCGTCTTGATACGCTGGGCATAATCAGGAATGTAGGATCGACCGAAATTCAGAAAACCCAGCAGGGATTGAAGTTTTTTCAGTGTCGTAGGGATACGAAGGCATGCGCATTTCTCAAGGAATTGCGGTGCCAAGCCTCGACCCTCATTATTGAGTTCGTACCCCAAGAACAACACTGTAAACTCAGCAATGTGGGACTTGTAACCGAAGTCCGCAAACATAGTCACTATGTTATCCACACGAGCAAGGTGTGGAAGCAACTCGTCGTCAGTCAGATAGATGTCATCAACATACGAGTATGCTTCCGGGTCTACCATCTCCAAGAGAGAGACCACGCGAGCGGCAAAAACTCCAGGGCTGTTTTTATAGCCCATTGGGAGCCGTTTGAACAATTTTTGTTTGCCACCCGAGGTGAATGCTGTCCACTCATAACTAAGAGGGGCCAGGTTATGGCAATAAAAGCCATTTGATAAGTCGAGCGTAGTTTTGAAACGTTTTCTCACAAGACTATCGACGAGAGCCGAACTATGAGTATTCTGTACCGCACACGTCCGGCAATGTGAGTTTAAATGCCGGTAATCCAAAGCTAAGCGGTACGACGCGTCAGGCTTCGTCACAGTGAATAAAGGATTATTCATGGGTGACACACATGTCTCAATCCCTCCTTGATATTCCAATTGTTCAAGGATGGACGCGACGTGAGTTCTTGCCTCGCGACGCATGGGATATTGGGGTTGAGGCTGGGGATCGGATCGCAATGGAATCTCGTGATTGGGAGAACATTTATCCCAGCCAACCTGATTACGATATAACGGAGGTGCAAGCACCTGTGCCCACTCCCCGGCTAACCTAGTAGACTCCTCCGTGGGCACTGCGTGCCCAAAGGAAGGAAGTATAACTTCCTCTCCCCTTGGAGCCTCCAAAATGAAAGCCGGAGGCCAATCTTTCTCCGCCAAAAGAATATCATAGGTGGTGGTAAGATTATCCCAAAAAACCACTTTATTTGGTCGTTGTATGTCACCCTCAATATTAAGGACTATTTCAAATAATCTCTCTGGGGGAGCTACGCGAGTATCAGCAGTTTCAACTGTCACATAAATGTCACTTGCTGTCGCCTCCAGAAATGGACGCAATGCTTCCCGCACTACTGTAACCTCCGCCGCGCTGTCTAGCAGCGTTAGTGCCCATGTCAGGTTCCGAAGCTGTGTCCTGACCATCTGAGGCATATCTCGCTGAGATAGCAGCAACTTTCTTTTTCTGAAACGGTGGACGTGGTCTGGCAGCGTCTTCCTGCTTGCCTTTACCGTCAGTCTAGCGGGGCTGGTCTCGACCTTGAGCACCCCGTCCTCTCCCACGCTCTCCACCACCATTGTGCGAAGTCGATGTTTCCTTTGACGAGCGAGGAGAGCGTTGTTCAGAAACCTGAAATCTATCAGGTGACTTAATACGAGTACGATCGCGCAAATCATAAGTGCGTTCACTATACGACTGAACGGGTGAGGCAGGACGAGAAACCTGTTTCTGTTGCTGCTTCTCTTGTTTTTTGGCTCGCCAACTTTGTTTAGGAAAGTTGGGCTTTTCGTCTTTTGTAGACGAACTCACCTTAGTTTGCTGCACTACATCAGGAATTTTGATGGTGGGTTTCATGCCTAAGGCACTACGTCCAACCATCCTATAGGCTTTCGCAATAATTTTCGTGAACTCCCTTGGCTTATCGGCATCAGCCACAAGCTCCAGCATATTACCAACTTGGAACTGCATGGCATCTCCTTTGAGGTTGCCCATTACCATGGAACAAACCACATCGAAACTGTTGACAAGCCGTAATCCCAACTCAATAGCTGCCTCCGCACCATGACTTTCTTGGACTTTCTTGATGACGGAGGGTAGTACAGACATAGACGGAGTGCCGTAGCACTTAGAATAGGTCGCAGCAAAGACCTTGCCCCAATTGTCACAATCAACAAGTTCAGGGACCAGGTCCTTCGGCAAAGTAATGGTGAGTATCCTGTGTTTATCCACAGGTGTAGCGTTTGGAAACACGGCTTCTAATTGATCAAATTTTTCCGCAAGCCAGTAAGGAAATTCATCCTTACTGAGGGGGCGCTTGCCGACAACCGCATTAACCATAACAGGGCTAATCACCACCGCGTGATGGTGATCCGTCCCGTGCCCAGCAACCGCAGGTGCTCCCACCTGAACTGTGCGTGACACATACTGCACTAAAGCCCTATGGACCGTAATCAGGGCAGTGTGTAGCGTACGTAAATCACCCACTCCCACCGTCAGGTAGCGTGGGTGTGGAGTATATCCGGCCAGTACCGGCCAAGTGGCCCCTGCAATTGACAACGGGCCCATTCTCGCCGATACGACCTCATGGGGGAGGGCGCCATTAAACCAAATTGTATGCTGCCAGGCAGAAATAGGAATTTCTAGTGTCCTATATGGGGCATAAGCCGCAGGCACAGGCGAGGCTGTATAGTTGTGGAACAAATTATCGTCCGTATCCACCTCCTCAAAGGTCACCCATGAGTAAAACAACTCATACGGGTAGGTGGTATCAGCACTGACCACAAAGACCACGGCCATCCCGTCATCAGGTACCCCATAAGCCCTCAAATGAGCGCGCAGAGGAACCCTACTATGAGCGGGAATATTAACCGCCATAAGGACACCCTAAAGAGTAACAACGATATTTTCACAGTAGCACTTGGGCTCAAAAATTATAACCTTTTTAATTTCCAAGCTTGATAGAACCTTTAGTCAAAACCTAGGTAGGTTATACCGTCACTCTCGTTTTCCGGAAACGAGAGTGAGGGTAGTTGTGGACTAAACTCAAGTACTACTAAAGCGTCTCAGATCATAAGACCAAACGTTAGGTGCGCCATGTTGCAGGGATTCTGCTTTTGCACAGAACTATGCGCAGGAGACCAGAACCTCAGAGAATTGTGGTGTACCAGAAAACTCCCCTCAGAACCCAGAACCCCTTATCCGACTAGCTTAGTATCCCATTCGTTAACCTAGATCTAGCTAGGTGGTCCCAATGTATAGACAAACCAGAACAAGCGACTTCGATATTTCTCAGGAGTGGTGGGAATCCGAAATACCTGTTCGTATCTATTTGTTAGTCCACAACAGAATAATACAGACACGGTAAAGTTTAAAGAGTTTATTTTATAAACCTCGCGTCCTAAGATGCAGTACTTTGGCTAACACTAGCAGACTAACAGTACAGATCAGAACCATAAGCATTATTACAATACCATACAAAATGAAAGGAGCAATCATACTAATAATGACAGTGGTTTACATCCACACTCCTTTCTCTAGAATCTAACATATTATTATTATTAGACTATTAGAAGGTCTCTTAGGCTAACAGGGGGGACCCCATACCGTATAGATCAGCTTAGTAGAATCACATCAAAGGATCAGCTCTCTCATGCATCAGCTCTTCTGTTCGAATGAATGTAAAACCAAACTGTTCTGCAATATTAAAGACGCTTGTCCTTCAGATATTGGCAGCTTTATGCATGATATGTCTAACAAGTGGGACGATCAATCTAAACACAACACTCTGTACCTTCTAGTGACCCAGACGCGTTCTTTGCATGATGTACAGACCAAGGGCACATTCACGGTTAAGAATGTGAAACAACAGTTTGTTATCCTGTAAGGCAAAGTCGAGTCAGCATTTCTAAAATGAATAACACATAACAACAGTGTCGTGTGCAGCGCAGCAGAAACGACAAGCTTGCTTGCTAACAATGATCTTGTTTATGCTAACTTAGTGTTGTAAATAGGGCGTGGCTTAATCCATCCTACAGTACCCCAAAGTCAACCTGTGCTGTTCTTCCTCCCTTCCCCTCCTTAACATGTGTTACCTGGTCTGTGTGTTATCACTATTGCACATGGTCATCTAGGCTGCCAGTTAATCAAGGTGCACACTGCTTTCAGCATCATGTGTGGGGGTGGTCTGCCTGTGCCCTGTCCTGTTCAGTCATTTGGGGGTGCTTAATTGTTGGCACTGATGCTGAGTCCCCACATAGGAGTGTGAGGTTTTAAATGAACAGACTTGCAGCATGCATTACCAATGTTGTGGCCTCAGACATGATGTGCATGAGTGGGAGATATGCATAGTGCCGGGACGGTTGCTCCTGTAACAGTCAGCTCATTCCAGGACCATGGAGCAGTGTGCACACTACAGTCCCCTGACACAGCCTGCCCTCCTACTCATGTGTGTGATCCAACACTGTGCACATTCACTGTGGGTTCATCATGGCTCTGCCTCTGTGGCATTGGTCCCTGGCCTATGTAGTAGTTTTCACATGTGTGATACATTTGCCCACTGGACAGGGATACACCAGTTTGCTTGTGCATACTCACACTGGGCAGTGCCTGTGTAGCTATTCACAACAATCTGTTGATGTTTGTTTGTGACCAATATGTTTTGGCAGCCCTACAAGGTGATGTTGTGTTAATGAAGCTATTTTTCAAGCACAGTTATTGTAACCCTGAATAAGAGGTTTCACTTCTTGATCGGTATCAGTCACATTGACTCAGGTATGGGTGGGTGTGTGCGGGAGGAGCGTACATGTTCAACCCTGATATTTCATTGCCAGTTCTGACTTGTGTGTGATGATTCGCAGTACAGAAAGTCATCGTGCAGTGCCCCCGTGATGTTGGCCAGTGCTTAATGTTGGTGCTTCATTGCCTGTGTCAGTTTTTGACAATCATGTATCCTGCTTGTACATTTTTGGCACCTGTGTGTGGTTCAGATGCTACACAGTTGTGACTTTGTGTGCTGACATCTGTGGGTACATTCTGGCTTGCCATGAGGGGAAACCCACAGTACAGCTAGGCTTTTTTTCTAAACAATTGCAGGCCCATTAGCTTATGCATTGTCCTGGGTGTGGACATGTGTGCCACTCCAGATGACAGTCAGTAGGTCATATGTGTAGCCAACTGTGTGATCATGTGACGGATAGCCATGTGACAAATAACATTATTCAAGTTGTTACTCAGACAAAAGGTCCATTGGCACTCACTACACCTGTTAACATGTCTCAATGTTTCATATGCTTGACCTTGTTGTTTGGTTGTGAAGGACAATGATGTGCCTGCATGACAGATGGCTCCCAAGGAAGTGCACAAGACACCACCTTTACACTTTCCAGGGACACGCTGGCAGATTTTAAAGTAAGGCACAGTTTGAACAAAACTTGTTTGGAGTTCCTACATATACATGTTCCCACAGTGTGCTAG
The DNA here is from genome assembly GCF_964204655.1 of Triturus cristatus. NCBI lineage: Eukaryota > Metazoa > Chordata > Amphibia > Caudata > Salamandridae > Triturus > Triturus cristatus. The sequence goes on from NC_140587.1 coordinate 59,690,852, forward strand.
CATTTGGGTTAGTCCTTGGTTGTTGCTGATACCAACTTACGAGTGTCAAGTCATCCAGACCACCCTGGTGCCATGTATATGTACTTACTGATACGCCATTTCTGCCTAACAGTGGCTGATTTGAATGAGTCTGACATCTCAGACAATGACTGTGTACATGTAGTTTGGTGTGCACCTCCGTGTGTGACTTCTGCTATACAGACACATGTGTGTTGTGTTCACAGAGTGCCACATTCACACATGCTAGACATGTCCATTGTGTAAAGGGTTGTGATTCTCCAGGAGTCACAATGTATTTCTTTGGGCTGTCAAAAGTACTCACAGGTCTCTGAGTGTGGGGACACCTTCTGCATTGGCATGTGGTATTTGGCCTTGGGTGGGACAATACTCTTTGTTTCACAGTGAACAAGAGGTGGCATGCCTTCATAGTCTTGCTGTGCTCAACTGATCCCAGACACTAGCTTCTCATGATCTTGTGATTTCAAGCTATTTGCTGTTGTGTCCTAATTTTCGTTGTTTCCAAGTGGCATGGTGGGTCAACCAACTGGGGAGTGCAGGGCTTACATATGTGGGGAGTATCCTAGATGTTACTCATGATGCCTTTCCTGATATGCACTGTTGCCTATTTTGTTTGGACTCATGTGTCAGATGTATACAGGTGACTGATTTTTTCCTGTCTCTTCACCTTGCCCACAGCATCATCGGAGGACACCGAGGGAGACACCGGCACGGACCTGGAGGAGGGATCGAGCAGTGGTGCCATCACTGCTGAGGAGTCGGTGGAATCTAGTGGCATGGAGGGCGAGGGGAGTGAGGCGGAGGACCTGCCCAGTAACAACACTGACTACGAGGCAGACGGGTCCGAGGCTGAGCTCCCAGAGGGGGCGGAGGCTGCTCCCACAGCTGAAAGCAGCAGTACATCTCTTGCCGCCCCCTCCATTCCCATCACCGCCCTCCCACTTGCTCGGCTCCCTTCTGTCCGTGCTAGGCCACACCGTGTCTACTTCGTGCCAGGCACCGCACCCCCTGCCCCTGTCCCCCCTGCTGCCCTCACTGCCGAGTCTGTGGACATTCAGCGGCAGTTGCAAGTTGGGCAGACATCGATCCTGACTGTCCTCCATGGCCACACCAGACTGCTGACTCAGATGGTGTCGTACATGGAGGGCATGTCATCAGCAATGTCTGACCAACGGATGTTGCTGAGGTCCCTGGACTCGTCACTGATGGCAGTAGCGAGTCACCTGCAGCGCTGTGTCCCCCCCTACCCCTGCCCCATCCACAAGTCCCACACCCATGCCTGTCCCAAGCACACCAAGACATCCACACACACGCACCCCACCAGACAGAAGCAGCACACCACCACGTAAGGGCAAGCGCACACCTCCTGACACGCACACTCAGGGGGAAGCAGGCACACCCACTGGGTCTGGGGCACACAGGCAGGCATGCAGCCACAGTCCTCATCCACATGACTCACTCCCCAGTCCCTCCGATGTCACTCCTCTTGGCTCCCCTGCCCCAGATTTGGAGAAGGAGGCCTACTTTGCTGGGCTGGGCCTCAGCCCCACTAGTTCACCTGCACGCAAACGGTCAAGGCACTCCATGGGTAGGGGAGTTAAGTCCCCCAGCCCGTCCACCACCTCCCCCAGTAGAGCTGCAACCCATCCCTCCGACCCCCCCCCCCTCCTTGGGGCCTGTTGTTTCTCCGGGTGCAAGGGAGACGCTTGAAGAACTGGCAGAAGTGTGCAGCGCCGAGCTCGCCTCCACCTTTGGTGCTGCCCCACCCCCTGTGGTGGAGTCGTCCGCCCCTGCACCCACCACACCTACCCTTCCCCCTCCTGTCCCTGCGGTGCCTGGTCCTTCCCCACATGATGCCCCCCCCCAGTCGAAGACACAGTCTTGTGATGTGCAGGCAAGCTAGGGGAGACGCATGGCCATGTGTCCCCCCCCTTCCCCCAAGGACTGATGATCTGGACTGGCCATTGGCCTTTGTGAATAGTCTCGTTTACACATTATTATTTTCATGCTGAATAAAGCAATTTCTTTTTCGTTTGAAAAGTCTTGCATTTCAGGTATTGATGTTGATGCTGATGCTGGGGTTGTGGGCATGTGTTATGTTATAGGGAAATGTTGTAGTCTGCTGCTCATGGGGTGAAACCTGGTATCTGCGTGCCATCACAAGATCTCTGCAAAGATTTTTTGTCGTGTCTGCTCTTTGTGTTTGGAGACATTGTCCCAAGGAGTGTTCCTTCCTCTGTGGCACCTGACATCTCCCCTGCTGAGAGTTGCACAATTGTTGTGTTGCCCTGTGTCTACATGTCCTTTGTTGGTGATGGATCCCTTCAACTCTGGCCATGCCTGCTCAGCAATGTGTCCGGCTGCATCGTCTGTGCCATCCTTGGTACTCACTGTACTTGTGTATAGAGTATTTTGCCATGCCTTCACGGATAATTTGTCCCTTTTCCGCACAATGCATGTGTGTAATCCCAGCCTAGTACACATATGGTACTTGTTCTGCTGGGTATTTGAACACCTGACTCACAATTGTGGCCATTGTATCTATGGGAACTCCACCGTATTCCTTCCATGACAGACAACATCTTGGGGGCTAGCCCAGAACCTGAACATTCCTATCAGTCCTGGGATGTGCGTGACAGTGTGTGTTCTCTTTGGCTCTCTTACTTTATTAGGCAGTGACATGACTATACAGTCTTGTGGCATGATCTCAGTGTGTGTATTGTGCTGCATCTACCAGGGGTGGGTATACATGTTTTATTTGTCCTCACAACCACATGTGGTTTGTCATGCAGTGGGGGAAAGACATCCTTCCTCCTGGGAGTGGGACACTGCTGTCAGTGATGTGTTGTTATGGCACTATCATCATTGTCCTAAGTTAGGGATACGTACATTCACCCATGGAGCTGTGGTCATCTGATGATGATGTACACCCCCCCATGTCTCTGTCCACTGCTGGGAGTTATGGGCACCACCCCTCACATGTCCCTGTCCACTGGTGGTATTCCTCTGCACCCAACCCCATGTCTCTGTCCACTGCTGGGAGTGATGGGCACCCACCCCTCATATGTCTGGGCACTGCTGGGAGTCCTCTGCACCCACCCCTTATATGTCTGGGCACTGCTGGGAGTCCTCTGCACCCACCCCTCATATGTCTGGGCACTGCTGGGAGTCCTCTGCACCCACCCACCCACCCACTTGCGCCCTTGCTGTGGTACACTGCTGTCCTGGGCATACACCACCCCAATTTACCGTGTGTACGCCTTGTATCCATCATGTAATGGGGCTGTAGGGGTATGCGTGGTACGGCCCGTACCCACGCTCTGGGGGCGTGGGTACGGTCCGTACCACCATTGTAGTGGTGATGTAGGGGTACGCGTGTACGGACCGTACCCACGCTCCTGGGGCGTGGGTACGGTCCGTACACGCGTACCCCTACATCACCACTACAATGCTGGTACGACCCGTACCCATGCTCTGGGGGGCGTACGTGCGCATGTACGGACCGTACCCACGCTCTGGGGGTGTGGGTAGGGTCCGTACACGCGTACCCCTACATCACCACTACAATGGTGGTACGGACCGTACCCACGCTCTGAGGGGCGTGGGTACGTCCCGTACCACCATTGTGGTGGTGACGGGTACGCGTCCACGTCCACTTCCGTTGTGGCGGGACGTGGGATTGGTGGACACGCCCCCCGAAGTGACCAGACCATGGAGGTAATTAATGTGCAGGATGTATTAGTATTTTGTGGGGTGTGGGTTATGTTTCCTCCCCCTTGCCCCTGGAGGTTGTTCTGACCTTCTGCGGCGTCTGAACACAAGGTCATAGGCTATGAGGGCCGGGATGACGCGTAGGTTGGGGTCCATCGCGTCGTCCTCAATTTCCCAGCAGTTTTTGGCTCCCGTAAAAAATGCTACGTGCGGAGTGACGTCGGCACGAATCTTACTTGCTGGTCCGTAAAACGCTGCCTGACTCCGTCCGGACGTCGCGTATGCGCCGTCCAGAATCAGATTTGTATGTATTTTACGACTCGTACGGTGTGGGGCCCGGCCTTGTGGCGTGGGCCTCCATGACCATTAGCACCCCAACACAACCCATACACCACCCCTGATCCCTGGTTATAGCCGCCCAGCCTCCCCACCCCTTAGCCACCGAAGACCCCCGGCCACCATGTCCCGATGTCCCGATGGCCGGCCCGGGGCCCCAGCGAAACCTAGACCCTAAACGCGCCATGCCCGGCCGAGGGAGAGGGAACCCCCAAGCAAGACAGGGAGGAGTAGTCTCTGTCACACCTCTGACCTCCTCCCAAATAGAGGGTTTCGGTCACCCTCCGGGCCCCCAGGGAGCTGGCTCCCCGCATGCTGGGTGTCTGGAGTCCCTCCCGGCCCAACTTGAAAGGATCAAAGAGCCGAGCGGCAGGAAATCCCAACATACCGCCCCCAGACGCCAAGACCCCTCTCTGTGAGGACGCCAGACTTCAAAGAAAAGAAGGCGTATAACAAGGGGTGCTGAGGGGACTGGGGTAAGAGAGACCTGGAACTAAGAGAGCCCTGCGGACCTGGTCGCGGCTCGACGAAACGGGAAAGAAGGACGCTACCTGATCCTTGGAAACCATCTGAGCCCTGCTGACATTGTCGCTGCTCCCGAGAACACTAAGAACACCGGAGCCCTGCTGAGAGAATCGCTGCTCCCCCCGATCCTAAGACCATCGGAGCCCTGCTGAGAGACTCGCGGCTCCCACCAACTCTAAGACCGGCTGGGCCTGCCGAGTCAATCGCGGCTCCCCGAAGATCATCCGATTGACAGTTCCTTCCCGCCGGAGCCCTGCGGACGTGGTCGCGGCTCGAGAATACACTGGTCCGGCTGGACCCGAGACTGTACCGTGTCCCCCGGCTCGAGGATTGAGAGCTGTGCGAAGGATACTCGGCATTGACTCTGAAGCTAGAACTGTCCCGCTACCCCAACTCCCCTGTCAAGGAATTACCAAGCTTGTTGTATTAACCAAAGACTACCTTGCGGATCATAAAGATCCAAAGGATCTATAGATAAAGACCTCCGTCCACTGAAACCTACTGTGTGGTGTCCCTTTGTCAAGTAGTGCAAGCGCAGCGCGTGCGCGTGCGATCCTAAAGTACGAGACCCCTTCCTGAAAGGGGCCTCCCCGCCGGTGCTCGGCCTGATTCTGGGAGAGGTGGGTCACGGGGTGGTCAGGAACGTGTTCTGTAACCCCCCTGAGATCGCCCCTTCCAACATACGGAAATGGTATTTCTGTGCGAATCGTACTTGCGAGTTTGTAAGGTGTTTTTCCCAGGTACGATTCGGACGGAGAAAACGTCCATTTGTACCCGGGTTTTACCGGATCGGAATCGGCACCTAGATGTTAACTCTAAAAAAGAAGTATGAGCTTTATGCTCGCATGTGATATTTTTCCATACCTTAAAAATAGAGTTGGCTGGAAACTCTAAGGGCCATATGTAGGTAGCATACAAGTTACCACTTCTTAAATACCGAACTTTACCGATTCGGTATTTAAGAAGTGGTAACTCGTATGTAGGTAATCATTCGGTAAATATTACCGAATCTTAGAAATTCGGTAATTACCGAATCGTAATGAGGCATACCTTCCCATTGTTTCCTATGGGCCTGGAGGCCCATAGGAATCAATGGGAAGGTATGCCTCATTACCGAATCGGTAAATACAGATTCGGTAATGGGGGGAGCACATTCAAGGGTGGCAGGGTGTCACATTGACACCCTGTTGCACCCCTGATTCCTGCATTTGTGCACATGTGGCGCACATACATGCCCTAAGGGCATGTATGTCTGCCACATGGCACTGTTAGTCCAGCAAAATATTGCTTTTTGCAATGAATTCGGTATTTAGCACCAACATATATTTGGTGCTAAATACCGAATTCTTTTCCCTACACATCACTCATTTGAGTGTCACCTACATCTCATTTCAGGATTCGGTATTTACCGAATCTGTAAAATTACCGATTCGGTAATTTTACCGATTCGGTAAATTACCGAATCCTGAAATGTTCCCCCTACATAGCAAAAGCCTAAATACCGGTCGGTAACGGGATATTTACCGAAAATCGGCCGTTACCGACCGGTATTAGGCTACCTACATATGGCCCTTTATGTTTTTCCACTAGTCGTGGGGAAATCTGTCACAGATAGTGTCTACAGAAATGAAAAAAGAAAAAGAAGGATGCTGTGTTGTCAATACAACTCCTAAAACTATTCTCCAGAACAAAATATGTATAAATAGTTTTGTTAGTGTCCGACCTGATTTTAAACCTGGAGAATTCTCTGGGAACCCCGCCCTGGCACCAACTTTGTAAGGTAAATCATTGGTTCTAACCTTCCACTCCCCCTTGTGGAAATAACGATCAGGCATTCTATCACTGTTTTACCCTCCCGTTGGTCAAAGCCATATCTCTTTTTCGGAGTTAAATAAAACTAAGGACAAAGGGGATTTTATTTAAAAGTTATGATCTTAGCTTGCCTCAATACCCCTGTTTGTTTCTTTAAAGATACTTTTGTTTAAACAAATGTGCCAAATATTAGAAGACTGCTTCTTTCCAATGCAACCACTCGCAGCAGTAAACTCCCCGTCGGCGTGCTATCGCGTCGCGCACTTCGTCCGGTTTGTGTTGTTACAATAGGTAACCGGGAACTGTCGCTTCGTATTTACATCTTGGCGTTATGTGTGCACCTGTGTGTGTTTTCCTTAATTACTAGCGTGAATACGCGCGGTATTCTCGCAGCCACATTTCCAGGTCTCAAAATGAAAATAGAAAACGGAACCGTGGGGGTCCTGCACTGCCTGCACGACATCTTTGTGAACATCTGTGAAAGCAATGGCTTTCCATGATTTTTAGAACTACAAAATGAACTTTGTATTTTGATTTTTAAAAAAATTAATAAAAAAGACTCATATCTAGCCACTGTTTGCTTTGATAATCTTATGTTGAGAATTTCTTTTCCCTGGTATGCTTTGGGGGGGCTGGTGTTTGAGTGCATAGGATTGTGGTGTATTGGCAAATGGGAGCGTGGACTTTGAATGCAGGCCATTTAGATTTGTCCAAAGGAAAACCATTTTTTCTGTGATACAATTCCCTGTCTGGCCAGGGTAGTGAATGAAAATGGCTATTTTAGACTATCAAATGCCATCACAGCATCTAGCGCTATCAGCGCTGATTGAGGCACCTGTGGCATGCCCGTCAAGTGTAGTTATAGACTCGTTATAGTCTACACATAATTGAGTTGGGTGCTTCTGCGTGGCATGAAGCCGGATCGGTCAACATGTATAAGCGAGGAGAGGACAGCTGTGAGTCTAGTCGCAAAGACCTTGGCCAAGACCATTGCCTAGACATTCAGGGGGGTGATTGGTGAACGGCAGCTGCAATCCTTTGGGGGCCTGCCTCGTTTGTGTATTACCACAATCGTGACAGTGCTTTGATCTTCCAGCAGGCATCCGATCGCTTCAGCTGCCTGGAACATATCGATCATTGGTGTAGTTATCTTGGTAGACATACCTTTAAATAGTTACACTCGCAACCCATTGGACTGCAGGGCTCAGAGGGCTGTGGCTAGTTCTTCAAATGTAGTGTCCGCATATAAAGCCTCCGCCACCTCATTTGGGAGTGTCGGAAGAGAGAAGTCAGTCTTTGCAATCGAACCCTGCGCTGGGTCTCACAGGTGTGTATAAGAACTCAGAATAGGATGCAAATGTATCTGCTTTTCCAGAGCTTTTCTTTTGAAGGACTCCCTTCTTATCTCTGACTCCCTCCATCTATCTCTATTTCATTTCTCAAGCCAGACCAATAATGTGGAATCCCTGTACACGATGTCATACAGTCTGTGGTGTGTTGCCAGTGCATATGACCTAGCCACATTTTCGACTAGGACCTGTGAGTCATGCTGACGCAGTAACAGTCTATGACGTCCGTCCACACCCCCTTCCTCTGCCATTCTTGTCTCAAGTGTTAGAATTTTTTTTTCAATGGATCTACACTCTATCACAGCCTTCCTCTATTACCCTCCAATCAGGGCCTGGGCATGTTGACGGATCACTTTTTTAAAAGCCTCCCACAGGGTACATGGGGACACCACTGAGCTCCGCTTGTCTTGAAAGTATAATTCGCCGCTGAGTGGGTCTTGCCTTTTATCTCACTATCCCACAGATACCATGGGTCGAGTCTAGGGCCCCTGATTCCAACACCCACCAGGGAGTGGTCTGAGATACCTCCTGCATAGTGTCTAGCGTCTTCAAAGTTGCCCACCTGAGTGTGGTGTGCAAACAGGTAGTCAAAGCATGAGAAGGACCTGTGGGGGCCAGAGTAGAATGTGTACTGTTTCCGGTGAGGGTTGTGGGCTCTCCACAGGTCTACCACCCCCATCGCTGATGCGAATGCCGGGAGGGCCCCCTGTCTGAGTGGCTCTTCACAACCTACTGTTTGTCCAGATCAAGATCCATTACTGCATTCATATCCCCCCAACAACAAGATCCCAGTGGGTAGCTCCACGAATAGGGCACCGACTTTCGGTAGGACTCTATCATGTAGTCTGGGAGGAACATACAGGGAACACAAATTCAGTGAGTGGCCCTCTCAGGTAGCCATAAGGGCCACATAACATCCTTTCACATCCCACTACACTTTGGTCACTGTGAATGGCAGAGAGTTCTTAATCAGGATAACCACGCCCTGGGAATCCGTTATATATCTAGCGTGAGCCAAGAATTTATAACTAAAGCCTTGTAGCGGTTACCTTTAAGGTGTGTCTTCTTTATCAGTACAACAAGGGAGTGGCGTTTAATGTATTGAAAGAACAAGGTGCGTTTGATTTTATTACTCAACCCATTTACATTCCACGTCCACACAAGTATATGGTTATGCTGTTCCCCTACCCAAGACGCATGCATCTTAAAAGGCTTTCCCTATGCCAACTCCCTTTTGGCAATGTCATCCTCCCCACGACATTTGATCTACATTCATGATGAGCAAAAACAATTCAACTACACAGCATAATGAAACATTCCCAAGAAATCCCCCCTTTGTCCCTGCATAGTGAGCAATAAACCTCCCACTTCCCCAACCTGCAGAGTGCCTGTTGCCCCAACTTGTGAATGCAACAGTGGGAAGGCACTGCCTTGAACTAACCGGATAATGGATAATTTGATCGCCCCTAAAAGCCGGAGTTCAACCAAGTCTGATATTGCTGCAGGCCGGCTGCACTTCTGAGTTGACCAATCAAGAGGCAAGGCCAGATGTGTACCTAGTGAATCACTTTCCGTGTATCTCCACAGTTTGCTTCCCAACCCCCTGCACAAATCTAGAGTAACAGTACTGGTGCACCATGAGTTTCCTCAATGTTCATCTTGTGCGCAGGATGGATTTCTGTCCCAGTAGGCTGGACAACGGCCCTGGGCACCGCACCTCAGATTTGTCCCTTGTGGTAGATTCATTATTTTGGTCTTTCTGAAGCCCTGACATTTTCCAGCCCTCCAGCCAGTCGCAGGCCTCCTCTGGAGTCATGTAATGTAGCAATTTACCTTCTGCGACAATTCGGAGCTCGACCGGGTACCTCATATATTTGACAATCTTCTCGGAAAGAGCTCTCTTGACAGAGTCAAAGTTCCACTGTTGGTGTTTCACCTGAAGAGTGAAGTCCGGGAAAAATCTGAGAGTGCCATTTTCATATTGCAGGTCCCCATGTGACCAGGCTGCCTGCAGGATCGCGTCCCTTACCCTATAATTAAATATGTGCACTATGATTGTGCGTGGGGGGGCCAGGGCACGGCAGCGGTACCAACACCTGGTGCTATAGTTCAATGGAGAAGTAATTGGACAATCTCTTGGGGCAGAAGGTATTGATAAGTTAGTCCTCGAGAAAGAGATCCATGGATTGTCCCTCTGCTGTGTCAGGGACCCCCACCATGGATATTGTTGTGCCTTGCCCTTCCTTCTCAATTCTCTAGTCAAGCCATCATCTCTGCTTGCTGTTTTGTCAGTTTAGCAACTTGCTCCTCTAGGCGTTGAGTATTTGATTGGAGGCTACCGATGTGTGTTTCAGCTGTAGCTACTTTGTCTGCCTTTTTTAGGAAGTCTGCTAGCAGCAGGTTCACTTCCTCAGTCACTGTAGCCAACGTAGGTTCAAGCGTGCTCCCGAGGTCTCTAATTGCTTTCATGATGTTCCTAAGGCAAAGCTCCAGTTCTGTGCTAGTCCCTCTAGCCTCCCCAGGGTCTCTTGTGACCCCTCCTATCTCCTCCACCACCCCTAGAGCAACTGTGTACTTGTCTATCTGATTTGAAAGCCCGGGGTGTGGGCCTTTGTTCCGCACCATGTTTACCAGGTCTTAGCTGCTGGGGTTGAGGGACCGGGGCTGGACCGCTGGGTTTTTAGGCAAAGTTTGCACTCTTAGCGCCCCTCAGTGATCAGTACTTGACCTTACTCCTTGGAGACATCTCTACAACCTATTTCCGGGAGGGGCACTGAGGGCGCTGGGATGTAGCATAGGCGCCGCTTCTTGTTCTCAAGAGGGAGTGTCTCTGACCCTCCAGGTTGGATGAGCTGACCTCAGGCTTCTAGTTGATATGTTTCAGGCCCACACAGCTTGACTAGAGTCGGTGGTTGAGGTGGGGCGTTCTAATCTCACCTAGGGGGACGAGGCTGATCTCCCCGGGCTCCTGGCAAACGTACTTGTAGGACACTGCCACGGGCCGTTACCTCACATTTATCCTTAACCCAGGAAGGCCCGTAATGTGTATGGTGGCAGGATGGTCTCTCTGCATCCACCACTATAGTGCTGGTTTGTTACGGCCAGTTGGGGCCTAGATGTGCCGCTCCTGCTCAATCACCGCAGTTCCCACAAGCAAATTTCCTCCTTCGGTTGGGTCGCCAAAGCTGCAGTCTGTTGTTTTGTGGGCCGTGTAGTCCTGTTTAACCTTCTCGGGAGCAGGGCCAGCCCCGATTTTGAATTTCAAACCTCCAGCCCAGCCAGGTTCCTGCCACATGTTCGCAGCCATCCAGAGACTGCTGAGGCCCCTACATGCCCAGGCAGGCCTCTATGATGCTCACTCTGGTGCATGTGCCGCCACGTCTCTCAGCCGCACTTCGGCAATCCAACCCACAGACCTCCCCATCTATAGCGATTCACGTAGGTGCCAGCACTGGAATCACAGCTTTACCATCAGGTGACCTCCTGACCGAACATAGGAGAACCTGCTGGGACAGCAACGCCTTCAATTTATGCTAACACTGCTGCAGGGCCTGCTGGGGATCCAGCCATGGCTGCTGCCATCTTCATTCGAGTCCTCACTCCAGGTGTTCTGGGGAAATCCCGGACGGTAGGAAATTTGTGTTGGCATGGTGATCCTCAACTTTCCCCCACAGAAATGTGAGGAAAACTTGATTTTTTAAGAATAATTTGAGGTTTGCAGGGTATGTTGGGTAAGAAAGCTTTGGGGGATACTTGCAAGCCACACCTCCCTAGACACAGCTGGGTGATTAGTTTTCAGAAAGTCAGGGTATGGTATGTTTCCCTAAGTGGCCAAAGAGCCAGGGACCAAAAATGCAGGTGACCCCTTGCAAAACCAGGTTGTTTTGTGATCGATCATTGTGATGCCTCCACAAAAGGGTTTTGGGTCCTTCCTTATCATTGGCACTTGGCCCATTGGCACAAGTGAGATAGCATTTTTATCGGGGACCCAAGTGACCACTGAGTGGTAGGAAATTTGTGTTAGGATGGTGATCCCCAACTTTCCCACACAGAAATGTACCATCAGAAGGAGAACCCTCATGAACTCAATTTTGATAACATAACAACATTGAGCTTTGTACAGTGGGACAAAATAGTGAAGAATTGGGGCACCTTCTCTGATATTGTGTGACCTGGACATTATAAGCATCTGGTAGCAGAGATCACCTGCAGGCAGGAATGGGTGCAGGCGTCCGGCATTTGGTGCATCGGGAAGGTGGCAAGCATCAACTCTCAACAGCATGCATGGGTGCGTACAAGTGTTCAAGGGTGAATGTGTATGAATGTCAGTCAATACCTTGTTGGCTGGGTATAAGACTGCGGCCACCACAGTACCTGCCACAATCCCTGAACAAACTATGGCACGTATACAAACGTAGGTAATGTAGTAAAATCAATATATTTTGATAAGGAAATACAGAAACTCTAATCACAGGTGTTAGTGACAAAACAATTTGTGACTATCATTATCTAGAGTTAAATCTTGTGCATTCTCCTACAATACTATCTAACTCACCTTTCAATTTTTCTTGTTTTTATATTTCGACTCGTGCATTGTAAATCGGAAAGGATAATATATAAACGTTCTCAAGCTCTAATGTATATGAAATTGTGGATTGTTCAGTAACTTAGCTCAGGGGGTTCAGTGCTTGTTGCTAATATATGCTTGATATAGACCTTTGGCTCAATATGGCTGCCACATTCTTCAGTTCGCTGTGCAGCCCTCAAACTGGTCCAAGAGTCAGAATCCAAATACAAATGTCTACTTTCTCCGCTTGCTATGTATGAACACTTTCCAACTGGCAGCTAGGACATTATCAATATGTAGTAAAAACAATGTAGCTGGAAACTTTGGATAGAACATGGGCAGAGGGGCTATGGGGTTAGTGAAACAATATGAGGGAGTGGTACCACAGAATATCTGTACCCCAAATATCATGCCTCTGAACCTTCACACAGCAGGAAATGCAAGGTTTGTAAAACAAAAGCACAGAGCCTGCGCTGCTCCGTGGGGATTTCTGTGCCCTGGACTACCCAGCAGAAGCTGCATTTCAGATGTGCTTTGTACAAGTCCTGCCTTAAACAATGGTGCCATTGAAGCGCAGTTGTGTTATCTGGAATTAGCTCACACTTCGGAACAACGCGAGGTGTGCTGAAATAGAAGAGGCATCAGGCTACGGCGCAGGTCATTTTAATATTATTATTCAGGGGCGAGTGTGACCCGAGATGCAGGCTTTGAAACCGGTCCTAGGATGCTTGGTTCCAGTCCAGGGAGGACCTGGCTTGGCAGTTCAGGCTGGACTGTTCCCATGGGGCACAGGGTCAAGACTGATTTGCATATGGCTGGGTTCAAACTGGAATGGCATGGTGAGCAAAAAAATGATGGATTTAGGCCCAGATCTCTGTACTGGGGTGAATGCATGACATTGTTCTGCATTCTGTCCATCAATTGTTATTTTTGCATTTGCCTGAGGAGCCAGTGTCACGTTATACACAGTGCTTCTTAACGGGTCTGCTTTTGTGCCATCATTGTTTTTGCCCCCTCCGCTGCTGTTAATTGCCCTCTGACCTTTTCACTGCACCAGGAAATATCTGCCTAACAAGGAAAGGGCGCCATTTTTAAAAGAGTTTTACCACCCTGAGATAAAGGATGACCCATCCTTCTTTGGATGAGGCCCTTGATGCCTCTGTGACACATTCAGTAAATCGGGCCCTAGCAGCCGCCCTTCAGCCTTTAACTAGTCACCTGCAGAGCGATGTGCTCCATTCTGCCCACCTCCTGACCAGGCCCACGTTGACAATGAGGTGCCATCCGACGACTCAGCCACATTGCAATTATTTTTTTTTTTTGTGTTAAAAATATTTAAAGACATTTTTCAGAAATATGAAACACAATACAAAGAATAATACCGAACCTTATAGTATAGGAACATATTAAAATTTAGGAAAAAAGAATTTTAAAAAACCATTCATGAATAATGAAATGGAACACCTTTACCAGCATTAAAAAATACATACGAGATCTAAATAATAATATAAACAAAAACAGGGCTACAGTAAGCAAAAATGAATTAATACACATTGAAAGAAGACTTCTAAATTGCAGAACCTGTACTGATATAGTAATCTAGACTAGACCAGATACTAGACCTAGAAGAAGAGGAATCCTTAGGAAAGTGTGGAAAAAGCATGGCCCACGTCCAAGAAAAAGAATCCATTCCCACCATGCATTAACAGAAAGTGAAGTAGCGTCTTTCCAATTACCGGTAATAGATTTGACTGCAGTAGAAGTAAGGAAATCCAATAATTTACAATCCATGGGGGATAATACAGCTTTAAAAAGGGAGGATTTGAGAATTAGAACATGAAATGTTAGAGTTGTTTGAACCTTAAAGATCTGACTAATAATATACCATATTCCTAATAAAAACTTATGAGTAATAGCACAATTGAAAAATTAAATGTTGTAGGTCACCAGTTACAGATTGGCAGTGCCAACAATTTGGAGTATCCACAAGTTTAGCTTTAAACAATTTGTCTGGAGTCCAAAAGCATTGATAAAGTAAATAAATATTAGTTTGTATAAGGGTGGCCGGAAGATAATTAGCCATGTTGGAATTTCAAATGTCCTTCCAGGATATGATAGGTGAATGAAAAGTTAAGTGCGGTGACCATTGTTGATTCAAATGTGAAAAAGAGGAATTTGAAGTGGTAAGTTTTTTATATACTTTAGAGGCTGAATGTCCTGAATGACTGAACACAGAAATACAAAATTCAATACCAGAGGACTGAGACATAGAGAGTAGTTGTGGGTAAGCATTAAGAATCGTATTGCATAGTAATGTATATATAAGTATCTCAGACAAGGGCAGATTGTAAATAGATTGAATAACATCAAGGTGCAGATTCCGATCCTGTAAAATCCGGGTACAAATGGTCGTACGGAGCGTTTTTTCCGTCCGACTCGTACCCGGGAAAAACACCTTACAAACTCGCAAGTACGATTCGCACAGAAATACCATTACCGTACGAGTCGTACAAAAGACCGACCGGCAAAAAAATACATACAAATCTGATTCTGGACGGCGCATACGCGACGTCCGGACGGAGTCAGGCAGCGTTTTACGGACCAGCAAGTATGATTCGTGCCCACGTCACTCCGCACGTAGCATTTTTTACGGGAGCCAAAAACTGCCGGGAAATTGAGGACGACGCGAAGAAGGAGCACCGGTATGGGACGGACAGCGATGGACCCCAACCTACGCGTCATCCCGGCCCTCATAGCCTACGACCTCGTGTTCAGAAACCGACGCAGATGCCGCAGAAGGTCAGAACAACCCCCAGGGGCCAAGGGGGGGTTCAAGGGGCATGAAACATAACCCACACCCCACAAAAAACAAATATATCCTGCACATTAATTACCTCCATGGTCTGGTCACTTCGGGGGGCGTGTCCACCAATCCCACGTCCGGCCACAACGGAAGTGGACGTGGACGCGTACCCGTCACCACCACAATGGTGGTACGGGACGTACCCAC
This sequence comes from Triturus cristatus, assembly GCF_964204655.1. Classification (NCBI taxonomy): domain Eukaryota; kingdom Metazoa; phylum Chordata; class Amphibia; order Caudata; family Salamandridae; genus Triturus; species Triturus cristatus. The sequence goes on from NC_140587.1 coordinate 59,706,180, forward strand.
GCCCCTAAGAGCATGGGTACGGTCCGTACCACCATTGCAGTGGTGATGTAGGGGTATGCGTGTACGGACCGTACCCACGCCCCCAGAGCGTGGGTACGGTCCGTACACACGTACCCCTACATCACCACTACAATGGTGGTATGGACCGTACCCACGCCCCCCAGAGCGTGGGTACAGGCCGCACCACGCGTACCCCTACGTCACCGCCACAATGGTGGTACGGCCCGTACCCACTCCCCCCAGAGCGTGGGTACGGGCCGTACTACGTGTACCCCAATGTCACCGCCACAATGGTGGTACGGCCCGTACCCACGCCCCCAGAGCGTGGGTACGGGCCGTACCACGCGTACCCCTACGTCACCGCCAGAATGGTGGTATGGCCCGTACCCACGCTCTGGGGGCGTTGGTACAGGCTGTACCACGCATACCCCTACGTCACCGCCACTATGGTGGTACGGCCCGTACCCATGCCCCCAGAGCATGGGTATGGGCCGTACCATGCGTACCCCTACAGCCCCATTACATGATGGATACAAGGCGTACACACGCCACGGATGTAGGTTTACGGCTTGGTGCAGCACATCAGCTGTAAATTGGGGGTGGTGTATGCCCAGGACAGCAGTGTACCACAGCAAGGGCGCAAGTGGGTGGGTGGGTGGGTGCAGAGGAGTACCAGCAGTGGACAGGGACATGTGAGGGGTGGGTGCCCATCACTCCCAGCAGTGGACAGAGACAGGGGGGTGGGTGCAGAGGACTCCCAGCAGTGGACACAGACATGGGGGTGGGTGCAGAGGACTCCCAGCAGTGGACAGAGACATGGGGGTGGGTGCAGAGGACTCCCAGCAGTGGACAGAGACATGGGGGTGGGTGCAGAGAACTCCCAGCAGTGGACAGAGCCATGGGGGTGGGTGCATATCAACTCCAGCAGTGGATAGAGACATGAGGTGGGTGCAGAGGACTCCCAGCTGTGGACAGAGACATGGGGGTGGGTGCAGAGGACTCCCAGCAGTGGACAGAGACATGGGGGTGGGTGCAGAGGAATACCAGCAGTGGACAGGGACATGTGAGGGGTGGCTGCCCATCACTCCCAGCAGTGGACAGAGACATGGGGGTGGGTGCAGAGGACTCCCAGCAGTGGACAGAGACATGGGGGTGGGTGCAGAGGACTCCCAGCAGTGGACAGAGACATGGGGGTGGGCGCATATCAACTCCAGCAGTGGACAGAGACATGGGGGTGGGTGCAGAGGACTCCCAGCAGTGGACAGAGACATGGGGGTGGGTGCAAAGGACTCCCAGCAGTGGACAGAGACATGGGGGTGGGTGCAGAGAACTCCCAGCAGTGGACAGAGACATGGGGGTGGGTGCAGAGGAATACCAGCAGTGGACAGAGAGATGGAGGTGGGTGCAGAGCACTCCCAGCAGTGGACAGACATATATGAGTGGGTGCAGAGGACTCCCAGCAGTGGACAGAGACATGGGGGTGTACATCATTATCAGACGACCACAACTCCATGGGTGTATGTACGTATCCCTAACTTTGGACAATAATGCTAGTGCCATAACAACACATCACTGACAGCAGTGTCCCACTCCCAGGAGGATGGATGTCTTTCCCCCACTGCATGACACACCAAATTTGGGTGTGTGGACAAATAACACATGCATAACCACCCCTGGCAGATGCAACACAATACACACACTGAGATCATGCCACAAGACTGTATAGTCATGTCACTGCCTAATAAACTAAGAGAGCCAAAGAGAACACACACTGCCACGCACATCCCAGGACTGATAGGAATGTTCAGGTGCTGGGCCAGCCACCAAGATGTTGTCTGTCATGGAAGGAATAGGGTGGAGTTCCCACAGATACAATGCCCACAATTGTGAGTCAGGTGTTCAAATACCCAGCAGAGCAAGTACCATATGTGTGCTAGGCTGGGATTACACACATGCATAGTGCGGAAAAGGGACAATTTATCCATGAAGGCATGGCAAAATACTCTATACACAAGTACAGTGAGTACCAAGGATGGCACAGACGATGCAGCCGGAGACATTGCTGAGCAGGCATGGCGAGAGTTGAAGGGATCCATCACCAACAAAGGAAATGTAGACACAGGGCAACACAACAGTTGTGCAACCCTCTGCAGGGGAGATGTCAGGTGCCACAGAGGAAGGAACACTCCTAGGGACAATGTCTTCAAACACAAAGAGCAGACACGACGAAAGATTCTTTGCAGAGACCTTGTGAGGGCACGCAGATACCAGGTTCCACCCCATGAGATGCAGACTACAACATGTCCATGAAACATAACACATTCCCACAACCCCAACTCCTGGAGCCTCAGCATCAACATCAATACATGAAATGCAAGACTTTCAAAACGGAAAACAAAATGCTTTATTCAGCATGAAATAATAAGATGTAGTAAAGAACACTATGTACAAAGGCCAATGGCCAGTCCATATATGAAGTCCTTGGGGGAGACACATGGCCACGCGTCTCCCCTAGCTTGCCTGCACATACTAAACCTCTGGTTCAGCGACTGGGGGATGGGCATCTTGTGGGGAAGGACCAGGCACCGCAGGGACAGGAGGGGGAAGGGTTGGTGTGGTGGGTGCAGGGACGGACGACTCCACCACAGGGGGTGGGGCAGCACCAAAGGTGGAGGTGAGCTCGGCGCTGCACACTTCTGCCAGTTCTTCAAGCGTCTCCCCTGCACCCGGAGAAACAACAGGCCCCAAGGAGGGGGGGGGGGGTCGGAGGGATGGGTTGCAGCGCTACTGGGGGAGGTGGTGGACAGGCTGGGGGACTTAACCCCCTACCCATGGAGTGCCTTGACCGTTTCTGGCCAGGTGAACTAGTGGGGCTGAGGCCCAGCCCAGCAAAGTAGGCCTCCTTCTCCGAATCTGGGGCAGGGGAGCCAAGGGGAGTGACATCAGAGGGACTGGGGAGTGAGTCATGTGGATGAGGACTGTGGCTGCGTGCCTGCCTGTGTGCCCCAGACCCAGTGGGTGTGCCTGCTTCCCCCTGAGTGTGCGTGTCAGGAGGTGTGAGCATGCCCTTACGTGGTGGTGTGCTGCTTCTGTCTGGTGGGGTGCATGTGTGTGGATGTCTTGGTGTGCTTGGGACAGGCATGGGTGTGGGACTTGTGGATGGGGCAGGGGTAGGGGGGGAGGCAGCGCTGCAGGAGACTCACTACTGCCGTCAGTGACGAGTCCAGGGAAGGGACCTCAGCAACATCCGTTGGTCAGACATTGCTGATGACATGCCCTCCATGTACGACACCATCTGGGTCAGCAGTCTGGTGTAGCCATGGAGGACAGTCAGGATCGATGTCTGCCCAACTTGCAACTGCCGCTGAATGTCCACAGACTCGGCAGTGAGGGCAGCAGGGGGGACAGGGGCAGGGGGTGCGGTGCCTGGCACGAAGGAGACACGGTGTGGCCTAGCACGGACAGAAGGGACCCGAGCAAGTGGGAGGGCGGTGATGGGAATGGAGGGAGCGGCGAGAGATGTAATGCTGCTTTCAGCTGTGGGAGCAGCCTCCGCCCCCTCTGGGAGCTCAGCCTCGGACCCGTCTGCCTCTTAGTCAGTGTTGTTACTGGGCAGGTCCTCCGCCTCACTCCCCTCGCCCTCCGTGCCACTAGATTCCACCGACTCCTCAGCAGTGGTGGCACCACTGCTCGATCCCTCCTCCAGGTCCGTGCCGGTGTCTCCCTCGGTGTCCTCCGATGATGCTGTGGGCAAGTTGAAGAGACAGCAAAAAATCAGTCACCTGTATACATCTGACACATGAGTCCAAACAATATAGGCAACAGTGCATATCAGGAAAGGCATCATGAGTAACATCTAGGATACTCCCCACATATGTAAGCCCTGCACTCCCCAGTTGGTTGACCCACCATGCCACTTGGAAACAATGAAAATTAGGACACAATAGCAAATAACTTGAAATCACACTATCATGAGAAGCTAGTGTCTGGGATCAGTTGAGCACAGCAAGACTATGAAGGCATGCCACCTCTTGTTCACTGTGAACCAAACAGTATTGTCGCACCCAAGGCCAAATACCACATGCCAATGCAGAAGGTGTCCCCACACTCAGAGACCTGTGAGTACTTTTGACACCCCAAAGAAATGCATTGTGACTCCTGGAGAATCACAACCCTTTACACAATGGACATGTCTAGCATGTGTGAATGTGGCACTCTGTAAACACAACACACATGTGTCTGTATAGCAGAAGTCACACAAGGAGGTGCACACCAAACTACATGTACATAGTCATTGTCTGAGCTGGCAGACTCATTCAAATCAGCCACTGTTAGGCAGAAATGGTGTATCAGTATGTACATATACATGGTGGTCTGGATGACTTGACACTCGTAAGTTGGTATCAGCAACAACTAAGGACTAACCCAAATTCTACCACACTGTGGGAACATGTATATGTATGAACTTCAAACAAGTTTTGTTCAAACTGTGCCTTACTTAAAAATGTGCCAGCGTGTCCCTGGAAAGTGTAAAGGTGGTGTCTTGTGCATTTCCTTGGGAGACATCTGTCATGCAGGCACATCATTTTCCTTCACAACAAAACAACAAGGTCAAGCATATGAAACATTGAGACTTGTTGACAGGTGTAGTGAGTGCCAATGGACATGGAGTAACAACTTGAATAATGTCATTTGTCACATGGCTATCCGTCACCTCATCACACAGTTGGCTACACATATGACCTACTGACTGTCATCTGGAGTGGCACACTTGTCCACACCCAGGACTATGCATAAGCTGATGGGCCTGCAATTGTTTAGCAAAAAAAGCCTAGCTGTACTGTGGGTTCCCCGTCATGGCAAGCCAGAATGTACCCACAGATGTCAGCACACAAACTCACAACTGTGTAGCATCTGAACCACTCACATGTGCCAAAAATGTACAAGCAGGATACATGATTGTCAAAAACTGACACAGGTAATGAAGCACGAACATTAAGCACTGGCCAACATCACGGGGGCGCTGCACGATGACTTTCTGTACTGTGAATCATCACACACAAGTCAGAACTGGCAATGAAACATCAGGGTTGAACATGTACGCCCCTCCCGCACACACACACCCATACCTGAGTCAATGTGACTGATACCGATCAAGAAGTGACACCTCTTATTCAGGGTTACAATAACTGTGCTTGAAAACTAGCTTCATTAACATGACATCACCTTGTAGGGCTGCCAAAACATATTGGTCATGAACAAACATCAACAGATTGTTGTGAATAGCCACACAGGCACTGCCCAGTGTGAGTATGCACAAGCAAACTGGTGTATCCCTGTCCAGTTTGCAAATGTATCACACATGTGAAAAATACTACCTAGGCCAGGGAACAATGCCACAGAGGCAGAGCCATGCTGAACCCACAGTGAATGTGCACAGTGTTGGATGACACACATGAGTAGGAGGGCAGGCTGTGTCAGGGGACTGTAGTGGGCACACTGCTCCATGGTCCTGGAATGAGCTGACTGTTACAGGAGCAATCGTCCCGGCACTATGCATATATCCCACTCATGCACATCATGTTTGAGGCCACAACATTGGTAATTCATGCTGCAAGTTTGTTCATTTGAACCCTCACACTCCTATGTTAAGACTCAGCATCAGTGCCAACAATTATGCACCCCCAAATGACTGAACAGGACAGGGCACAGGCAGACCACCCCCACACATGATGCTGAAAGCAGTGTGCACCTTGATAAACTGGCAACCTAGATGACCATGTGCAATAGTGATAACACACAGACCAGGTAACACATGTCAAGGAGGGGAAGGGAGGAAGAACAGCACAGATTGACTTGGGGGAACAGGATATGCACTGCACATATATAGCCTGGCAGTGTATCCAGGCGACTGAGCAGCTACAAAAGCTGGCGACACACAACAAACACACATGTACCTACCCCCTTCCTGCTGCTGTAACTCCTGTATCCGCCTATCCAGGTCAGGGAAGACCACCGCCAGGACACGCTTCATCTGGTGGGTCAGGCGCCGGCACCCGCCATGCTTGCGAGGAGCCTCCTCCTTCAGCATGACCCGGGCGATCCTCCGGGTCCAGCACCGTATGTCCTGCCATCTCTTCCTCACTTGTGGCAGGCGCCGACTGCGACCCTCCACCGATTGCACGGCCTTGACGGCATCCTTCCAGATCTTCCCCTTGTGGTAGGCAAAGTGGGACAACATCACTACACCTGCACCATGTCACAAAGACACACATTTGAACATCTTAGATTTGTTGAACAGGGCATAGTATGCTGGCAAGTAATAGCACCTTAGTCATAGGGACTTTTTCCACTGGGGACGCACCAATGCACTACATGGCATAGTAAGTACACAGGTGGCATGAGGGGTGCGAAATAATCCCTGATCATGGCACACACTGTGCATCCCAAGCAACACAAGGCTGATGGACAGCATCGCAAAGCAGTCACATGCCCCAGGCCACTGACGAAATCTCAGCAGAGTACACAGACACACACAGGCACACATCAATCACCTGCCATTGGCAACAGCGGATGCAAACCTCACTCTGCACATGTGCCACTTGCCAGGGGGGGGGTCACAGGTGTGGGGCTAGCTCAGCAAGTCAGACACACAGCACGGCTTACTTCACACATCAGATGGATTGAGCAGTTGCCTCCTCCATGCAGCTGTGGTGCAACACTCCACATAGACACTCACCCACATGACAAGAAACATTCACACACATCAATGTCCAGGGGGCGTACACATCATTTGGACACTCTCACCACTCTCACCACAGCTCCACTCAACACTCACACACATCTGTGGGTGCAGTCACCTGCCACACCGGGGTGACCACTGACTCACCGCAGGACGATAGAACAAGAATGCCCAAGAGGATTAGGCTGGCTGAATATGCCATGCACTATGCAGTGAATGTCACAGTAAGCACAATGCAAGTGAGGAGTGCACACATGAACTACATCAAGCCCTGCATGAGAGACATAAGCCATCCACCACCCCCTGGGACCCACTCCAACCAACATTGCATGCCTGTCACACCTGGACACAATGCCAGAAGTGACAGACACAATAAAGGTGCACAGGCAAAGGTAGTGGAGTCAGCACTCACCTGCTTCCCTGGTCGACCATACAGCATGGGGTACCGTGGGAGGATCACATCCAGCAGGGCCTCGTTCTCCTCCTGGGTGAAAGGCTGGGCCCTCTCCACAGTCCTTGACATGGTGCCAGAGGGAGACAATACAGCAGCAGTGGTATCGACTGACATGTTGTGCAGGCAAGTGCACTCTCATGGGTTCTGCCTGCCTTATATCTGCCTTGCTGGCCTATTTCATTTACAGGAGTACAGAGTGATTGGTCAGACTCATTTGCATCCTACGTTTCCTCCAATCCATTTAAACATACACCAGTGACAGCCTTACCATCTTTCGATTTTGCAGCATCATGTCAAGTCAACAACCACTTTGCAACAATGTATAATGTGGCCAACTGCTTTTTCCAGACCACATGATGTTAAATTTTGAAATTGAAGCTCGGTATCCATGACAACCAGCATGCATTTAGGCCCTAATACTTATCCCACATGTGTCCCCATTGTAATTCTTAAATCCCCACACAGGTACGGCGCGTTTAACACGTACCCCTAGGGCACCATCACTACAGTGATACGGCACGTACTCACGCGTGTACGGGCCATACACACGTGAGTACGTGCCTATCACTATAGTTGTGTTACCGTAGGCCCTAGTGATACGGCACGTACTCACGCGTGTATGGGCCATACACGTGTGAGTACGTGCCGATCACTATAGTTGGGGGTCCGTAGGGCCTAGTGATACGGCACGTACCCACGCGTGTACGGCCCGTACACGCATGAGTACGTGCCTATCACTATAGTTGGGGGTACCGTAGGGCCTAGTGATACGGCACATACTCACGTGTGTACGGGCTGTACGCGCGTGAGTACGTGCTGTATCACTAGGCCCTACGGTACCCCCAACTATAGTTATAGGCACGTACTCACGCGTGTATGGCAGGTACTCAAGCGTGAGTACGGGCCGTACTGCTTTTCACAGCTTACACTGGTGATAGGAGGCGCACACGAAAGGAATGGAGGTGTCAGACTTGCACAAGGCTGGACATCAAGTCATTGTCAGTGCAGTCCTTCATGTGCAGGGCCTAGGTATGTCAGGCAGTGATGTGGCACATGTCTCCTCATGTTGTGGCACAATAGATGTGTGATGAGCTGTTTACACATGTCATGTGTGATGGGGCACTACGTGGCACACTTCCCCTTCACACTTTGCACATGTGTGCATGTACGACACACGTGTCAAGCACTGCATCACTGGCATGGCACAGTCAGCAACACCAGCAAATGTCCCCTGATGCCAGGTACACGGATAATTACACCTGACATGTGACTACCAGCGTGCCACGATGTGACTATGTCATGTGTGTGTCATGTGTTCCCATGAGCTTTCCGTTGGTGTTCCGTCAACTCCATCTGCTGTTGCAGCATCCAACATGTGTCTGTGTGCATATGTGCATGACACACATATACGCACATCATGCCACATGTGGACTCACACGTTACATGTGTCATGATGGTTCGAAGATGACTTCCTGACATGAGGCAATATCAGCGTTCTCTCAATGTCTGTGTCATCAGTTTTTGACATGTACCCCTTCATGGAAATGTGTGTTATCTGTCCTTTTTCAGATGACATGTGACCTGTGCGTCTAGACTCCCGCCAGCTGTCTGTATGAGATGACATCCTTCAAACGCTGATATGTGGATGTCTGTTACTCATGTAATGTGTCTGGCTTGTCACTTACACTGGCCCACAGCTATTTTAATGGCATGTCACGTCAACATTGCCATGCAACTATTGTGGCTGGCTCTTCGTAGGAGTATCACCTGGCTGGCCCACGTGTCCTGGATGTATTGCACAGCCCAGACTCTGTATTAAGCAGATGTGTATTAGCTGTTGAACATGTGCTCACCTCAGTGACATTGGTGTGGTAATGTACTCACTCTTCGTTATTTCTTCCAAATCTCTGCAGGGCACCGTCTCTCCCCAGACGAATGCCAGACCTGGATGCCATGCGTGAACATGACTGCATACGCAGATACCGCTTCTCGCAAGAGTTGATAGAGGACTTGACCCGCCGGCTTGCACCACACCTCCAACCACAACACAGGTATCCTACAGCTCTAACCCCCAAGATGAAGGTGATGGCAGCCCTAAATTTTTTTGCCACCGGCACGTTTCAATTGACCATAGCTGATGTCGGTGGCATGTCCCAGACAATGTTCAGCCGTGTCCTGCATGATGTTTTAGAAGCCATGTTGGTGCACCTGGATGAATTCATCCATTTTCCCACTCGTGAGCAGTTGACAGGTGTCAAGGGTGAGTTCTATGCCCTGGGAGGGATGCCTCATGTAATTGGGGCCATTGATGGGACACATGTGGCTTTGGTACCACCACAGGCACAGGAGGTAGCCTGTAGAAACAGAAAACATAACCACTCCATTAATGCCCTTGTGGTGTGTCTTGCTAACATGCTGATTTCCCATGTCTGTTCCCGTTTTCCAGGGTCCGCACACGATGCATACATCATGAGGCGTAGCAGGGTGCCAGAAATGATGCTGCAGCTGCACGCGGAACGAGCATGTCTTGTTGGTGGGTATACTCTGTTAGTCCTGTGTTTAGCGCTATCTTTGTATCTTACGGCATCTCCTGACCCACTTCTTCACATGATGTTTCCATGTAGGGTGCTCTGGCTATCCCAACATGCCATGGCTGATGACGCCTCTCCGCAACCCCAGAACAGCCGCAGAACACCGGTACAACGACACCCATGGGCAGACGAGGCGCGTGATTGAGAGGACGTTTGGACTCCTGAAGAGCAGATTCCGGTGCCTCCACAAGACCGGCGGCGCCCTCCCATATGCCCCGGTGAAGGTCTGCAAAATCTTCATTGTGTGCTGCATGCTGCACAACATGGCAGTGGAGAAGGCCGTGCCACTCATCCTTGATCCGGATGAGCAGCATCATTCAACTGTGGAGGCATGTAGGGCTCGGGCATGGGGCAAGTGAGGATGAGGATGAGGATGAGGACATCAGGAGTCAGTTTATCCGAAACTTCTTCTCATGATGGTGAGTCCCTGTGTTTGAGTGTGCACGCTTTGAGCCTTGTGTGGCATGTGTTGCAATGTGTGTGTCGAGCTGACTGTGTGCTAAGTGACTTGGAGGTGTGTTCTGATGTGTCATTCAACTGATGATGTCATTCCACACATTTTAGCTGGGACACTAAATTTATTAAGGGCATGGTGACAACATCATTTCTGTAGAGTACATGTACATGTCTGTGGATTACTAGCTCTTCGCTGACTTGTTGTGTGTCTGTCCTCCCCAGGTTCTTGCGGCTGTCGTCTGCTCATGTCATCATTGCCCTCCTGCTATTCCTCATGAGTATTGCAACGTGTGCTGGATCAGAGTTACATGCACAGACATGGTGAAAAGTCATTTTGGGTAAAGAGTGCAGCAAGGCATTTTGTCGGTGGTACGTGTTTGTGATATGTGGGGACTGCTCCTGTGCATGTTGTGTTACCATGCATACATGCCGACTCACCATGGGCCACATGACGTGTTGCATGGCTCCCATGAATTGATAGTCACCCTTCCTGACAGTCATCTGTAATGGTTTGTGGATTCTGATGAAGGCATCAATGTGTGTATAACGTCCCTCAGGAACATACGGGATGCTAATGGTGGACATAGTGTGGGACATCCCTATATAAGGCTCAATGGGGAATTGCAGACTCTCCATGTGCAGCAAGGGGTGTTAGGCTCAACCCCTTCACTTGTGTGCCAGCTCAGTAGGATTTACCACATCTGTGTGTTGAAGGGGGTGTCCAGTGTAGGTCACACATGGTCAGTCAAATGACCTGTGAGTCGGTTCCAATTGATGCATTTCCCTTAGTGTGAGGCTGAGTAATAAAGGTGTTCATCACACTCCAAGGTGCCTCATCTCTGTCAATGCAGGTCTCTTGCCACTTTGCATGCGGCATATCTGGCATAGTTGTGGAAGATTATGCATAGGAGTCCATGTGTCGTTTAGCAACATGCATGCAGTTGCTCATGTATTAGGCTCCCTATTGGGCATGAAGTACATGGTCGTGTATATTTTTGGGCATGTTGGTCCACACAATGAGCCATCAACAGCTGCTGAGGGTGTGTCTCCTGTGCGCAGGTCGGCCTTCAGTTTCCTGATCCGGTGTCATGCTTCTTTGGTGATTGTGCAGGCATTGTCTCTGGGTGTGCCATGTGACACTGGACACTCCTTACTTTACACACGCGCCTGTTGCAGTTGTCCTTCTGACATCCTAGTCTTTGTGTGCCAATTCTGGCCTTTTGCAAGGAGATGCCGCCTGCTGCTGCGGCCCCTGCAGCAAGGGCCCACAGAGTATCCAGATTTGGCAACACACACGCCTCCAAGATGCTCCTCACTTCCTCCCTCCACCCATTCATTTGGCTGTCCTCAGCTTGTCTATGCCACTGTTGCCGCCACGCGGTGCCAAAGGCTGGACCATCAGCACATGCAAGGTGCACATTGCACCACCATCCTGTCCTTGCATAACCCACATCACACTACAGTCTGATGTAGCAGCCACACTCCGAGCTATGACCATCCGCACATCTAACGCCTGCTGTCAGACATACCCTGGGCACACACACGACAACTTTGCATGCTGAGTGTGCAACTCCAACTGCCTACACTGCGCTGCCCAACCTTCCAGGCCCTGTCACACCAACCAGGTCACATCCCTAATACTCCCCACCGGCTCTGTAGCCCAGCAAGGGCATGGGAGTGGGACTCAAGGCTTCAGCATGTAGTATGGTGTCATCGTCTGGGACATGGCACAGGTATCATCTCTCAGCATGTCAATCTACAGAGTGTCCAGGACCCCACTCTCCACCATCACATGCGCACAGCACCTCATCATCAGCTCGTATGCCATTGACAGCCAGGTGCTCCTCACCCTCAACAAAGACACAGACATTGGCAGTTCCATCATTCAAGTATGCATGAGATCCATTGATGAATGGCTGAACACGAGCCACCTGAGGCTGGACTTGTACAGGACTGAGGTGATCATCTGAGGATTGTCACCTTCCAGCTGGGTCAAGTGCTTGTGTCCCATCCGCAAGAGCCCTGCACAAGCACCCAGTGGCCACACATACAAGATGGTGTGCATCATGTTTGGCTCGCTCACATTTGCCATGCTAGTCCACAGCATCTGTACCTCATGCTGCAACGCCCTCTGCATTATGCACATGATCCACAGATAGATCCACTCCAAGAAAAGACAGACCATCCCCCAGGTCCATGACAACATCCGTGTCAAATACTGCCCTGCCCTCTACGGAGCAAGTACATCCAAACTCCCAGGAAACTTGTCCACATCCAGGGTGCATCTGCACACCTCAGCTTCAACACCCTGCGCCCCAGCCACCTCACTGTCCACCATAGATAGCTGCAATGGATCACTGTCTGCTGCAGGATGACCTCCACACTCCCCACCCACACTCAGGAGGCAGTCCACAACCCCGACCCCAAACCAACCTTGTACGTCTGTCATCCTAGATCCCGTTGGGCCATCTCCGTGCATCCAACCTTGCCCTGGCCACCGTTCTTCACATCCACCGTACTCCAGCATACAGGACATTGTTCTCCCACCTGGCCACACATACCTGGGACTCCCTCCCCGGGAACCTCCACATGAGCCATGTCCTCTACGCCTTGATGGTAATCTCCCAAATAGGTCTGTCCGCACAGTTTAGCAAGCCCCCCCTCAGCAGCCGGAGGCCATTACAGGTGAGTGTTGTGCTCCATGCCTACATTGAATGATACCTTGTGACCCATGTGTGTCCTGTACCAGACTCTGATCCCAGGGTATGGATGGCTGGAGTTAGTTCAACACTCAGGCATAGTTTGACATTTCCACACACATATGTCGTTGAATAATGCAAAATGACAGGAACGTCTCATGACCAAAGTAATATATTTATTTGCGGTGGGGTACGTGTATTGGTAGATGAAATTAGGTGCTCTACCGGGGGAATAGAATCCAAAGTTCACAGGGGTAGATGGTATCCTTGGCATTGGAATTCATCAGAGTCCAGGGCACAGTGTTAGTCATCATTGGTCAGACTGTGACAAACAAGTCCATGTGGCAGAGAATGTCATTGGATGAGGTGCTGCTGTTGCGCCAGAGGGCCAGGTGCCAGGCCAGGTGACCTGGGAGATGTGGATGGTCCGCTGACTCTCACGGTCTTTTACGTGGACGACCCACCTTCCTCCGGGGACCCTCAGATGCAGGCCTTGGCGATGCTTGGGATGCTCCGTCAGACGAATCCTCCTCCTCCTCCCTCCCTGTGTCTGGTGCTGGTCTATGCCTGGTGGCACTGGAGGGTTGCCCATGCTTTGGGCGATCTGACGGAGTGATTGGCTCATGTCCCTGTGCACCGCCAGGAGCTCATTCAGTCTTGCCTTCATCCGTCCTTGGTGTTGTTGATGACTGGCATGATGCTCGACCTGCAGGTTCTTTATCTCATCGAGGGTCCCCTGCATCTCTGAGAGTCTCGACACGACCTGGCTGATGCCTCTGGTGTCACGCCGGTATGAGTCCAGGATGTTGCGTATGTGTGACATACCGGTGTCCTGAGCTGGCTGGTCAGGTTCGCGCCTCTGCCTGCCTCCACTCCCGCCACCCCTGCCCACTTGAGCCTGGCCTGCTCTTGTGGGCACATCGGGTCTACGGGACCCCTGAGGGATGGCATTTGCAGGGTTGCCTGCCTCCTCCTGGGTGCCCGGAGAACCTTGTCCCTCCTGGTCAGACTGGCTCTGTTGTTCAGTGCGAGCAGGGCTCCTGGGTGTGTCCTGGGATGTGGCAGGAATAGGGGGGTGGTTGGCACAGATGTACCTGACGCAGGTGCTGCAGGGGCTTGGGCACCAGAGGGTCCAGGTTGGTCGGGGTCATCCACTGAGTGGTGAGAGTCGTCGCTGACGGTGGGATCACCTGCACGCGGAGCCTGGGACTGTGATTCTTCCTCCCCAGTGTTGGGGGGAGATCGTCGACGTTGACCTGTGTGTGAGAGAGAGACAATGTTAATGGTGTTTCATGCGACATCTATGTTTCATACATATTCAAGTTGACACAGTTCCTCCAGGTAGTTGGATGTGCCTAGCATTCCTCTCAATGTCCACTTGGGGATGGGTATGTTGCGGGGGACAGATTGGGATGTTCTCCTGAGTGTTTGACCTGTAGATTGTTGGCTCTGATGCTTATTTGGCTATGGATTGGTCTTGTTGTGTCACATGTCCATTGTGGGAGTGTGTAAATCCGTTGCCTGCCCTGGGGGTGTGTGCTTGTGTTAGGGGGGGGTTGTGACCGGGCCTGCTGTTGTGTGTAGTGTGAGTTGTCATTGGGTCTCCCAGGTGATGTGTCTGTCCCCTCATGGTGCATGCTGGCATGACAGTGAGTGTGAGTTCCTGTGCTAGATACCTGTGCTTGTGGAGTTGGTGTTTGAGTTTACAGTGGTCCCAGGAGGGCCTTGTGCTGCATACAGCAGGGCCAAGTGTCAGCTACCTTGTCAGTACTTTGCCAGTCCCTGTGCATTGTGAATGGGTATGTACCTATGCCATATGGGCTGAGGGCATTGGTGTCTGCGTCTCATTTTCACAATGTGTTGTGTGGGGCCCACCCTCCCAGCCTCCCGGACATCCAGTCTTGTGTTTGTGGTTGTTGTAGCCTTAAACATGGCCTTGCCTTGATTTGTGAAGGGTGCATGGAGACATTAGTGGCATGAGCGTGGTTTTTGAGTGTGGTTGTGTGCGGTGAGTGCTTGGGGGAAGTTGCGTGCATTTGGTGTATATGTGGTGTGGACCCCATTGCCCCCATGTTACGTAAGTTGTTTGTGTACTCACCAGGCTCTGCGACTCCTTCGACTCCGTGTACTCCCACCAGCGGTAGCAGGGCCATCACCTTCTCCTCCCAGGGATGGTAGTGTACGGGTCTGCGGGGCGGCCCACCTCCAGTGATGTTACTCTGGGCGTATTCTTCGTACATTTTCCTCTTGACCGCCCTGCGCAGATCGTACCACCTGGCTTGGCATTCATGCCTGGTCCTTCGGATGGGCGCAACAGCATTCACCTTATCGACAATCCTCTGCCACATGGCAGATTTTTCAGCTATGCTGGTCTGTCTGACCAATGTTCCAAACAGCTGTGGCTCGACTCTGATGACTTCGTTGACAAGGAGGTCCAGCTCCGCCGTTGTGAACTTTGGATTCTTGTCTGTGGGCATGGTGTGGGGTGTGGGTGTGGGTGTGGATGGTTGTGGGTGTGTGGGTGTGAATGTGACGGTGTGTGTGTGAATGTGAAGAGGGGGATGTTTGTGGAGGAGGTTGTGTGAAGGTGTGTGAGTGAAGGTGTAGTGAAGGTATGAGTAATGTGGAGTTGTTTCTCTGTGGGGTCTGGCAGCAATGGGTCTGTTGCAAAGGCTCATGGGTTGTGTGTGTGGGCCCTTTTTATTGGTCCACTTTTGGGTGTGGCTGTGTTTTAATTTTGGTGGGTGTGTTATAAGAGGTGGTTGTGATTTGGGGCCTCTGTTTGCCTGTTTGGATGTGGCAGGTCAGTCATTGAGATGTATTTTGTCATGTAGACGTGTTTTGTGGTGTTGTGCGAGTCGAATTGACCCTCCTTGTGCTGTTTTACAGTGTCCTGGTTCTGTAAGAGTCTTTTTCGCGTAGGTACGATCCGTACATACGCGATGCTGGGTGAGGGTGCTGGGGTACGGTGTTGGAGTGCGGCGCGTACATGCGGTGGGGGTGCGGTGCGTACATGTGCGGCCCTGGGGTACGGCGCGTACATGCGGAGGTATGGCGCGTACAGGGGGGTAAGGCACGTGCATGGGAGGGAGGGCACGTACATGCGGTGGGGGTACGGTGCGTACACGTGCGGCCATGGGGTACGGCGCGTACATGCGGAGGTACGGCGCGGACATGCAGGGGTAAGGCGCGTACATGGGGGGAAGGCGCGTACATGGGGGGGTATGGCACGTACATGTGCGGGGCTGGGGTACAGTGTGGACAGGGTGTGTAAGGCACGTACATGGGGGGTACGGCGCATACATGGGGGTACGGCGCGTACAGTTGCGGGGCTGGGGTACAGTGCGGACAGGGTGGTGTACGGTGCTGACATATTTGGGGGTGGGGTGCTGTACGGCTCGTACACGGGCATAAGTTTACCCGTGTACATGTGTGCTACTGCGTTGGCTCCGTACGGGCCATTTTACGTGCGATTGTGTATTCGGACGGACGGTTGGGATCGTACTTGCGCGCTCGGACTTGTGTTTTACGATTTGCACATAAAAATGTCCGGCTCACTCTCGTACACTTTTCCCAATGATATTCGAACGTAAAAACTTTCCGACGCACTCTCGTAGCTATTCGTAGATATTTTTTACGTATGAATCGTACTTGGCCATTTGTACGGTACTTGTACGACTCGTACGTAAAAAAATACGGGTCGTATGCAAATTATTTTTAACGGATCGGAATTGGCACCCAAATGTGTAAAACATATCATATTGACATATGTCTGCAACAAAGAAAATACCAGCAGTAATCCATAATTTCCAGAAAGAAATATGCTTATGATATTGGAGTTTAGGATTGAACCACAGAGAAACTTTTTTTGGCGGAAGGAAGAGCAATAGAAAATCTACTATCAAATGATAGATGGGCAATTTTAGAGTGAGCAATAATAGGGGAACACTTTACCAAAAGAGCCATTGGTCATGGTGAGAAACGCAAATAAAGGGTATGGAGCCCAAATCTTGTTTTCCAAAATAAGCCATTTAGGTGCATTAGAGGGGAAAACAGTATGGAATCATAAAGAACACTGTGCCACAAGGAATGCAAAATGATATTTTTTTAAATCTGGAAGACCAACACCACCTTCACATTTGCGCAATTGTAGAGTCTTAAGACTAATACGTGCGGGCTTATTATTTCAAAGGAATTTAGTAAATAACTTATATAATTTAGGAACAAAAAGTGGACGGGAAGGAGAAGGGTAGCATAGACAATAGATATAGAATTTGTGGAGTTATAGACATTTTAATTGCTGCAATGCGTCCCCACCAATTTAGATCTAGATTAGACCATCGATCAAGTTTCTCTTTGGTATTAGTTAAAATAGCGGAACAATTGGTTTCAATTGTATCTTTAACCGAACCAGTAAAAATTATCCCTAAATATTTGAGTTTTTTTGGAGACCAAATTATATCAGTATTCTCTAACATTGTAGAATTGCAAAAGGCATTTAAAGGAAAAAAATCTGTCTTATTAGTATTCAGGGAGTAACCAGAAACCTCAGCATATTTATGAATAATAACAAGGATAATGGGTATAAAGGTAGGAGGGTCAGCAACATATAATAACACATCAGCGTAGGCAGAAGGTTAAATGGTAGTATCTTTCAAAACAATACCTGTATAAGTATCACTATTGCAAAGAGAGCATAAGAGGGGCTCTATTGCAATAAGAAAAAGTAAAGGGGAGAGAGGACATCCCTGCCGAGAAAATAGAGGCTGAGGGGGCTGAATACAATGCCTTAATTATAGTGAGGAAAATAGGACCAAAACGGAATGCTTCTAAAGTTTAAAAAAAAGAAAGGTCAATTAACGTTATCAAATGCCTTTTCTGCATCTAAGGCCATTACACCAATAGGACCACTGGATTCTTTGGCAAGGGTACGACAGAGCAACCAGGTATTATGAGCGTATAGTCTACCTTTCATGAAGTCAGTTTGATCAGGTTGTATAATTTTGGATAGTAGGGGTGATAATTTATCAGCTAAAAATTTTGCATATATTTTACAGTCCTGATTGATTAAAGAGGGGGGGCAAAAATTTGAGACTACGATATGATCTTTATTAGGCTTGGGAAGAACAATTATAGTGGCTTCATTAAAAGATCCTCCCATCATTGAAGTACACTGAAACTCCGTAAAAAGGGAAAGTAAAAAAGGGGATAATTGATCCTGAAAGCATTTATAGAATTCAGCCGGAATTCCATCCGGGCCAGGAGTTCTTTTGGAATTTATTACATTAATTGCTTCAAAAATGTATTTAATGTCAATAGAGTTATCTAAGGTTGCTCTATCATTATCAGAAATCTGAGGCAATTGACAGGAATTAAGAAAATCATTAATAACCATGTTGTGAGGGACAAGAGGTTTGTGATATAAAGAAGAGTAGAAGGAAAGGAACTCCTTCAGTATATCCTCAACCTCCATCACTAATGTACCGTTATTCGTTTTGATGGCTGGAATTTGAATTCTGTCACGTTTGAGGCACAGATAATTAACTAGCAAGTGACCAGATTTGTTGGAATTAAAATAAAAAATAGATTTGTCTGTAGAAATAAATAAACCTGCGTGTTTACTAAGCATACAATTATACTCGTAACGGTATTTCAGAAGTTGGGATTTATATTGTGGATCTCTAGATGTAATGAAAAGTCGTTCCACTGATGCAATCTGTGTCTCTAACTCATTAAGTTGGGAATAAAAAGATTTATTTTCATGTGCAATAATAGAAATTGAAACTGCACGGATGTGAGCTTTTAAAGTATCCCAATGTATAATTTTTGATTTTATTAAAAAAATAATTAGTAATAGCTGAGGCCATTTTTTTAGAATTGTTTGGGTTAAGAACTATTTCCGAATTCATTCTCCATCTTTTATTCGGAATTTGGGGATCAGAAATAGATAAAGAAAAAGAAATTAAAGCATGGCCTGAAACCGTAATAGGGTGTATAACTGATTCACTAATCCGGTCGACATAAATTACGTGAGGACAATAAGTAATCAATTCTAGAAAAAGATGAGTGAGCATTGGAATAAAAAGTAAAATCTTTGCAGTGGGGTGTTCCGATCTCCAAAAATTGACCAATTTGGTAACAGAAAGGAAGGATTTTAGAGCAAAAAAA
Organism: Triturus cristatus; assembly: GCF_964204655.1. NCBI lineage: Eukaryota > Metazoa > Chordata > Amphibia > Caudata > Salamandridae > Triturus > Triturus cristatus. Next base: position 59,725,290 of record NC_140587.1, read on the forward strand.
GCCTTTCCAGGCTGGAATTTAAAAACAGAAGACCGGTTCAACAAGGGGTCTCTGATAATATTAAAATCACCACCCATTATAAGGGACGCATTGCCAATTTTAAGTACTTCAGCAAAGACGTAGGATCAAAAGCTAGGGTCATCAGAGGTAGGAGCATAGATATTAACCAAATTTAAAGTAAGTTTGTCAATGCGAACTTGAGCAGCAACAAATCTACCTTCTGCGTCATGGTGATGTAACAAAATTGGTGCCCTAGCTTTGTGTGAGAAAAATATAGCTACTCCATTATTACGTTTTGCAACAGGAGAGGAAACTATAAGCCCTACCCAACCTTTAGACATAGCATGCAATATTTTGTCATTAACATGAGTTTCTTGAACAAAACAGATATCTACCCTAGACTTGTGTAAATATTCTAAAACTTTACGTCGCTTAACTGGGTTTCTGACACCCTTCAAATTTAATGAAGCAACAATTAACTTTTGTGGCCTAGACATATCATTCTATAAGTAAGAAAAGTAACAAGAGAGAAAAAGAGAAAGACAGTAGCCCATATAAAAAAGACAAAACAAGACAAACGACATGAAGTGAGGTCAGTCACCCAAGACCTCATACCAATAGAACATTGGAAACAGAGGTACGAAGCAAGAAAAACCACCATTAATATGCACCTGCAAGAAAAGTGAGTAACAACCTACAGTGAGGGGATAGAAAAAATATTATTAACAGCCCGCAGAACCGCAAGGCTGAGAGTCCATAAGAACAGGATGATGTTGATCCAAGAATCTTATCAAATCTGCAGGAGCTGAGAAAGACTTAGATATGTCATTTCTCCCGATGTGCATGACTGCAGGGTCAAACAGACCATATTTGTAGCCAGCTTCTCGCAAACGAGATCGCAAATCTGAAAATTGGCGTCCTATTTGAACAGTCTCTTTTGCAAAGTCCTGATGAATGAAGACTTTGTTTCCTTCAATTAGGAGAGAAGGGATCTATCGAACAGCCTTTCGTATAAGAAGAAGATGATGATGCTTCAGTACTTTAAAAATTATTTGTCGTGGTTTGATTTGATGGGGTTTACGAATTGAAGGTATTCTGTGGGCTTTATCAATCTCAAAGCACTATGGAAAGTTAATATTTAACAGTTTAGGGAAAAGGTTTTCCAAGAAAAGACGACAACTCTGACCTTCAACTCCTTCAGAAACATTAACTATGCGTACATTGTATTTTCTATTTCTATTTTCCAAATCAAGTACGGAACGTTGGAGAGAAGCAACCTGAGTAGGAAGTGGAGCCATAGATGTAATGGTGGCAGTATTATCACAAATTCTAATCTCATTGTCAGCAACTCTCATCGATAAGGAAGCCATATCTCTGTGAATATTTTTGACATCTGGGGAAATTATGTCCGTGTTGGTATGAATAGCTTGAATTTCCTCCAAAATGTTTGCCAATGAATCCTTTTGGAAGCCAATAGCTTTGGCTTTAGCAGGAGGAGGTGAGACAGCTTGTTTGCGTTTATTTGGATCCATTTTGGACTCCATACTGGTAAACAGGGAGCAAACAATAGGAAAAAAAAGTTAATTACACTACAAATAAAAGTCTGCAGTGTAGCAAGGAGAATGGTAGGGTAATAAAAAACAAAGACAGTTTTCAGGAAAGAACATCTCCAAAATGACTTAATACACATTGATAATAAGCTGCAATAGAGACTAAAAAGAAAAAAATCCCTTCAATCTATTCCAGACAACAAATTTGTGGCAAACAAGAGGCAGGACAAAAACCCCTTTAAGAAGGGCTGAGGCTTCTAAAGAGAGGAGGAGCCCAGTGGGTTAAGTCCACCTCCTCTGTGTGGAGGCGGCTGTCGAATGCTGAGGAGAGCAAGAGTCCTCTGTGAGGAGAAACTGAAAATGCCTACCGCACTTCGCACAGAGGCACCAGAACTCTGAAATTGAGGCAAACGCTGCAGCAACTACAACGGAACATCTGGGGGCAAAAACAAAGCTTTAACTATGCCCCTATTGTCGGAATAATCTCGTCGACAAAGCAGGTGAGGACGGAGCTCAAGGCGCGGTGGCGATTTTGGTTCATGCGAGCTGCCGACTCCCCCCACATTGCGATTATGACTCACCTTTTCTGCACATTTATCTCAGACCAGAACACCAGAGGGAATTATTCCTCTGCCTTCTGCCTCCTATGAGCCAGACTCTGATCCCCCCTTTCCCTCCTTCAGATACAGGCGAGCTGACTCCTCCGCCCCAAAAACGCCAGAGGGTTCAACACGACTCTTCCCGCTTCTGGTCCTCCTCCTACATCCATCCACCTCCGCTGAGCCTCTGGATTTTAATTCCGATGCCATTTTTAACCCTCACTTCTCAGCTTTGGTGCCCCTCCCTCCTGCCACAGATTATGCTCACAAATGCATCAGGAAGGGATTTTAAAAGGAGGTGCACTGTAGATTGAGCTCCGAATGCCCCTGTCCTGACAATGCAGACAGAGTCACTGACACGCCAGAGATAGTCCTCAATTTGTCAACCTTCCTAAAGCACTCTTCCAAGAATGAGATTGACAGGCCATGTAAGGCCTGTCAAGATAAGGTCCTTGACCTAACTGGACCCTAATGCAAGATTCTAGAGATGGTAGTCTCTGTTAAAATGCAGGCTCTCCCATCAACACTTACACCTTAGCTGGATTGGCACAGTATGCTCAATGTATGCTAGGGAACACTAATTGGGCCTTATTGGAAGAGCGCCATAGGCCCATACTGATAAGCATAGACCCAAAATTGCCATAAGGCAAACAGACTCCTCTTTGGAGACAGGTTTGTGCAGAATATTGGTAACTTTGTACAGACCTTCACAGCGCTTGATAAAACACAATCATCCCTGCATAAGCTTCTCCACAGCCAACACCTTTTTGGGATCGGCCACCCATACACTCCAGGCCCTTTCAGAACCTATCAGGGTGAAGGCCGTAACTATGAAGTTGAGGCGTGTCCCAACATCTATACAGCCAGACCCAGAGAAGGGCAATTTCGCTACCAAAGAGGCCCCTCCCGATGTCAAGGAAATTTCAACACCTCTTCAGGCGAGCTGGTAAGCCTTATTTCCATTCAACCGTTCAACTGGGGGGCAAGACACAACTCTTCCACCACAATTGGGAAGCCATTATACTGGACCCGTGAGTGCTGGAGACTGTTTCCGGTTTCAAACTAGAGTTTTTCGGCACCCCCCATCAGCCCTACTTCCACGCCCTTTCCCTTTTTCCCTACTAAATCAACATTTAATTCAAAACAAACTGTCCCAACTCCTCCAGAAAGGGGTGGACAGTCATTGCCATCCTGATTCTGTGGAATTTGGGGCAATATTTTCGAGGGTCCCAAAAAAGAGAAAGGTTTGTCTCGTCATCAAGGAGTTAAGTTCATGGACTCTGTACCACCACTTCAAGATGGAGGGGAATCACTTCCTCAGGGGCATCCTTCAGGATGAGGATTGGATGGTCCATCTTGATCTGAAGGACACATATATTTTGATCCCTATCTTCCCCTGTCATTGCAAGGTCCTCCAATTGACGTTAGAGGGTCAATGGTTTCATTTCAAGGTTTTTCTTTTGGTCTGTCCTCAGCACCGTGGCACTTCACCAAGGTGGTGCATCCAGTAGTGGAACCATTGCGCTCCAAAGGTGTGCATGTTATCATTTACCTCAATGACATCCTCTTGATAGTGCAGGACAAAATTCTCCTTCAAATCGATCTTTCATGCACCATTCGACTGCTCCAGGATTTGATTTTTCTGAACAATCAAGAAAACAAACAAACTCATCAGAGGCTCTCCTTTCCCTTCCTCGTCAGAAGCTGAAACTGGTTCAAAAATAATTTTTATCGGCCCTCTCCAAAGGCAGAATTTCTGTGGCAATCCTAGACTGATTTGTGGGGCTATCTCTTCCAAACAGGCAATAGTCCCACCTCACTTACACTATCATGCTTTATAACGTCTGAAGATCAGGTATCTTCAACAAGGTCTTTCAGATCAAAAGATGATCAATCTCACTCCAGACACTAGAGCAGAGCTGCAATGGTGGCTCAATTTCATGGCCCCCTGGAATGGCAGGGCAATTTTTGGCTCCCGTCCGGATTTTGTTATCGAATCAAAAAACAGCTATTGAGGTTGGGAGCCAGGTGTGGGAATGTCTCAATGGGCAGGCTTGGAGATCTTGGCGGGCTCTTTCGCCATCACAACTCTTGCCCCACACCTATCCAGATGTTGTGTATTACTGAGGATGTACAACATCTCCAATGTCCAGTACATCAACAAACTGAGCGCAAGTCCCAAGTGTCGGTGGAGATTTACAGAGAATCTTGGCACTACTGTCTTCAGCAACGCATCCCAATGATTACAGAATATCTTACAGGTTGAGACAATATAGTGGTGGACAGGAAATCTCTGTATCTCCAAGATGCCAGTGAATGGAAATTACATCAGCCCCAATTTCTCTTACTTCAGAAGTAATGGGACCTATGAAACACAGACCTTTTTGCCTCCTGCCTGTCAAACCAGCTCCCAGAATTATTTTCCTGGTACCCGTACAGGATGCCTCTGGCCACAGATGCCTTCCTTCAGGATTGGCAGGGTCCTCTCCATTATGCCTCCCCTCCCTTTCTCTTGAGTCCAAGAGTGTCAACCGGAACCCGCAGTTAGCAAGCGAAATTCATTCTGATTACGCCATAGTGGAGGTCCCAACAATGGTTCCCTGTTCTCATTGAGATGTCTTGCTGGTGTCTGTCCCAAATTTCTCAATTTCTGGATCTTCTTCTGGATCCATCAGGAGCTTGACATCCTTCACTGATACAGAGCCATCTGCATCTCATGGCGAGGTACATTTCAAGGACAATCGGCTCATGTGTGTCTTTTTGGAACAATCTGAGAGATTCCTTGTCCATTCCTGGTCTGATGCCACACACAATCATTATGCCTCTGCTTTGTGATGCTGGCTGGGTTAGTGTGACCAGCGGAGTGTGGATCCCCTGGGGGCCCCCATTGTCTTTGTGATAAATTTCCTAGCAAAACTAGCATCTTCAGGATTGACTTACTCTTTGGTTAACAACTATCATTCTATCATTTCATCTGGGCATGCATTGGTGAATGGGAAACTGGTAGGTGATCATCCCTTGGTGTGCCCATTCATGCATAGGATTTGTATAAGCAATCCCCCGAGACCCAATTACTATTATTTATGGGATGTAAATGTTGTCTTTCTTTCCTATAGAGATGGTCAACCAATTCCGACCTTTCACAGAAGCAGATGTCGGCAAATCTGACTATGCTGCTTTGTTTGGTATCTTGCAGAAGAGTGTCCGATGTTAAGGCTCTAGATTTAATAGGTAGAGTATTTGTTTCATTTCTCTAGGAGAACTAAGTCATATTCCAAGCTGATTACTTATCCACATTTTCCAAACAATGCCAAATTGTATATTGTGCAATATTTGAAAGAATACGGGGACCGGACAAGAGAATTTTGCCATTCTGTTGGTGGTCAGTTATTAATGCAACTTTTAATGCTGTCTCCTCTGCCACTAAGGCTAGATGAGTGAAGTGGCTTTTTAGGAGAGGCGGTGTCGATACCAGTATATTGGGGCACACTCTGTTAGAGAACCAATGGCCTCAAAAACTTTTTTCCTGGATTCTCAGCTACAAGACATTATGAGGACCGCTGACTGGTCTTTGAATTCTACTTTGAAAACATTCTGTTGCAAACCAATTGTAGATGTAGCCTCAGTAGTTGTAAATCAGCTTTGAACAAGCCTAATCCAAAGCCTCTTGTCCTGACATAGAATAAAAAAAATTCTAGCCCACACGTCTAAGACATTTCAATTCTATTAAGGACTTGGCGGTGAGGATAATCACACCTGATTCATCTCACAAGTTAGATCTGTAAGTTTTTATAATGTTTATTGCCCATCCCTATGCTGAAATAATGGGATTGTTGAATTCTTCCAATGCTAACTTAAGGGGATTAGTTTCATGGAATATAGCCCTTTTCCAGTGTTCTTGGAAATTACATGTTCTTTCTTTTTTCTAGGTTCTGAGCAGAAAACAGCATGAGCGTATTTCAGTGGTATGAGCCCGGATTCCTGTTCTGATTCACGTGTTTCGACAAGTATTTCGGCCCAGTTCTACACTCACATGGCCAGTTGGGTTCATACGGTTCATCCAGTTCTCAGCATTCTCAGGTTTATAAGACTGTTTGCCGTCGCTGTCAAAGAAAGATGATTAGATAAGGCATCTGTACATTATATCTGCTTAGACATGTCCTGACTGGCTAACTGATGATGACATCATGAGTGATTTATCGGGAAATGTAGTTTTGTGGAATATAAAATTTTAATTGGCTGCTGTGAAAGAAATGTTAATAAACAGCGAAGAAATAGAAAGCATAATACTCGCCTCCAAGTCCTTAATAGAATTGAAAATTCTTAGACGCGTTAGCTTGAAAGATTTTTAGATGAGGCCCACTTACTAATAAAATACATGTTAAACTACAATCTTCACTGCTGCTGCAACTAGCTAACAAAAGTGTTGCCAGCAGCTCCTGGGATGGGAGACCAGAAGGTGGATGCTCCATCACTCTTTCCCCTTATAGTTAGTGCCCAATCTTTCCCACTGCAGAAGCGGATATAAACAGACAAAATACAGTTACTCAGTGCAAGACAGCCAATAATGGGGCGGGTTGAGCAACTAGTTTATGCTTCGAGCTATGTTGGGCAGGAACAAAATGTGAATGACACTTCAATAAACAATGGAATATTATAAGCTGACCCAAAGTCCATTTATATTTGTACATATTTTAATGACTTTTCTGGAAATCATGAGGCTGGCAAGACGGGTAAAGCTGTCTCTAACCCAGAACTTAGAGACATCTCAAAGGACTGGTAAAGCTATCTCTAAGCCAGAACTAAAAAGTCTATTTCTTTAACATGCTTGTGTGTTTCATCTAAATAGATCATATTACATCCATGCATTGAGAGACATTTATAAAAAGGGATTCTTTTTAAATACGAACTTTGAAGCATTCAGTTTATCAACTGCTACGTGCAATTCAGCAAAATATTTGCTTCGAATATTCTCTGTTGCAATTGGATGATACTACATTGGAGCAACGCACGGCTTTTGTTTAGACCCAAGGCTTGCCAACTTCCCAATCAAATATATTAGAGATTCTCTATGTCCTTTGTCCTCCTCCTGAATGGAGTTTTGTTTGCATGAACGTTGGTTCTCCCTGAAACCGGGTATGCCCTTTTCTTATGAGGACTAAGAAATCATGTCTCACCTGTAACATGCAAGCATTTTATAATTTAGTGAACACCCTCCTTAAACTTCATCACAAGAGACCCAAGGCCTTGTTTCTGAGGCCACTTGCAGCACTTTTGCTCCTCCGGAACGTCGCTTTTTTGACATTCCGGTGGCGCAATGTGCAGCAGCATATATTTCTAAGGCCACGTAAAGCCATTTTATGTGCCCGGTTCACGCAGAACACTTTGTGAAAGGGGCATTCCATGGGTGTTGCTGTGGGTGTTCTCACTCAACACCCATAGAATCTGAAGCATTTCCAGAATTACAAAAAATCATGAAGCTTGGAATGCATCAGAATGTAATGCCACCCCAAGGGTGGCATTATGGAGGTGCAATGAGGAGAAATGCTTTAATTTCTCCATGTTTTTTCCTTTTTAGGTCTCGCTGAGACAGCGAAAGCTGTCTCTTTGAGACATTTTGTAAGTGGGTTTTCAAAAGTGCTACCCACATGGTTTTGCTGGCCTAGAGCTTGAGTGCACGATGGCGTGCACGTGCACAGCTGCTCCTCTGCTCCTTGCATTCCCCCCTCCCTTCTCACCCAGCCCTTTGATGCTCTGCTCTCATTTCCCTCCTCCTGCATGCTGTCTAGTTAGTTTTGCTTCAGTAACGAGCGAGGCAGTATTATATTTATAGAGTTTTGATTTTGTGTGTGTTCCTTTTTGTTCACACCAGCTTTCTTTAGCTATATTTTAGTTATGAGCGAGGCAGTATTGCATTACAGCGTTTTTCTTTTTTAATGCTCCATGACTCCCATCTGGGCTGGTACAGATACGATAATAGTCCGCAGAAAATAACATCTTGTCAGATGCCCTCGGACGAAAAGAACAACAACAGAAATCAATAGCAGGTCTTTGTGGCTGGGTCTGAAAACCAGAGATCTGGCCCAGGAAACACCACTGATCACCGCTGCCAAGGTGCGAGCTGGAGGGGTTGCTGCTGCCTCTCAGGTCACAGCATGGATATGGCAATCCGAGCTGGCAGCTGCAGCCTGCCCTGGAATGTTTACAAGCACAACAAATGTCCCACTCATCCCACTGCCACCCCTCAGAGAGATAACCGCTTTATTTATGGCTTCATGTAAGTTTACTTCCTGCTTCTTCCCAGGTAGCCTGCATGCACAGGGTTTTGCATCAGTTGGGCCCCCACGGAAGCAGGTAACCCGAGCTGTGCCTAAAACGAAGGATAGAAAATGTTAGCTTGTAGGCACCGAATTCCTGCTGCTCATAAAAAGCCACCCGCGATTGACAAACCCTCACACATATTTAAAAACTGACAGAAGCGTGCATTTTTAATCTAGGTTTATTTATTTATTTATTTTTGGCAACTTTATACAGCGCGGACATGGCCCAAATGTATCAAATTGCTTTACAACATAAAATGATGGGACAACATTTTTGCAAAACCAGGAGACATATAATTTTGTAGCAAAATACTTACGAGACTTCTCGTAAAATAGCAAGAGTTCATGAGTGTGCTTTTGTAAGACGCTTTACGTTTTTCACAACCCCGGTTAGGTATCCATGGCGCTACATGTTTTTCTCTTCCCCAAGAAGTCCCTGTTAAGTGCTCCGGTGTGTTTATCCAGCTTGTACAGATCTGGAATACTTCTTCAAAGACACACAGCAGACACAGGGATAACGAAAATGGCACTACCCAACTTTTGAACAGATAATTTCACATAACATGATGTAACATGACTTTTGACTTCCAAGATATAACAGGAAGTGATATCGCTCAACCTTTGACCCCTGGTGTCCATTTTTAGGTCTCGCCTGACCCAGCGCATGCGCTGGTCTGGCGAGACATCTTGTGAGAGCTCAAAAAAGTGCTACCACTGTAGCCTAGAGCTACAGTGCATGTGCACGGGCGCGCGCGCCTCACTTTCGCGGCCGCACGGCCGCTTTGATGTTCTCTTCGCTTTTTTTTCCCTGTTTATTACTTCTATGTAGTAATGGTGGCACCCATGCGCCGCCATTACTACAGAGCAGTAATAAACAGAAACAAGCATTAGCATAGCCAATAGGTCTCGCTTTTGGGACCTTATAAGTATTTAGTTATGCAACTGTTGCATGGCTAAACACTTATAAGGTTCCAAAAGCGAGACCTATTGGCTATGCCAATGCTTGTTCTATGTGTTCTGCATTCTGCAGCACACGTAGAAAGAGGAAATCACCTGAATTGATTGATTTTGTGCAGGAAGGTGTCCCTTCCTGTACAAAATCAATCAGCCCTGCAATGCAGGCCCCATTGCACCATGGCGCAAGGGTGCCTGCGTCGGTGCATGGCAGCCCATAGCGCGTCAGTGCAGGGGAACAGGACAAGAATGCGCAATATCACATACACCCGGCACATTCCTGCCCTTTTGTTCTGATGCAGGGCAGTGCAGCAAGATTCTTTACGGCACTGCCCTGCGCCAAAACCTCATAAACGGGGTCCCCAATGCTTGTGATGGAAAGGTATGTCAAATTACACTTATATGCAAAATATTTAAAATGGGTAGTATGCAGTATTGCATAATTTTGACTTTTGATCTCTTTTTTCTCACTCTCTTTTTATCTATCTCTCTCTCTCTCTCTCACACACGCAAACACTTCCAAGTCTGGTGCGTTTAAATGTTACCTTCAGTTCACCTTGTCAAATATAGCTCTGGAGACCCACCATACTTTCTCAGACGCGCCTCTGTGGGTGGGATAGTGTCTGCGGTGCTCCTTCTGATATGCCAGCGTACCCTAAGGGCTCACTAATAGTTACCTTCCCCTGAGCACTGCACAGCATTGCCCTTCTACAGCTTGGTGCAATGTCCAACTCAAGAATTCGGACAAAAAACAATAGCCCCAAAAATAAGAGAACTAGCCAATACCGCTTTAAAAATTTGGCATCTGTGTTTAGCTCTTCTAGGAGCACCAGTCATTATGCTGTCCCTGTAAATAGGGTTCTGGGATCTGATGAGTAAGAAAGGTCCGCTGGCTTAGGGGGCTATTGGGAATTTTGGGGGTGTAGACCTTCAGCATAACATAGATATCTGACCTGTATATACGGCTCTATGATCTGAATACGGTAAACTGGACATCGCCTATTTTTTGTGAAACGTTAAATATTCCCTTTATTCTCTTTCTTCTCGTTCGTACTAACAAACGTCTTCCTCTTTGTTCTATTCCATAAATGCATGCTGCGATAGATCTCTACGGAAAGATTGTTCTGTTACACAAAGAGCGCTTTCAAGTCTATTTTTCCGCCTTCAGTTGGTCATCTACCTCAATAACAAAGGTGATAAGAGTGCTGGATATGGTTGTGAGCTATTGCTTCTTTTGTCTAGAACCTTAAAGGGTTCCCAGTTATTGACCCAACATTTGGCTACCCATATCTATGTAAAGACAATGGGGCACATTATCAAGAATAGCGTTAAAATTATCGCCGCTTTAGCGGCAGAAAACCGCCGCTAAAGCAGCAATAATGCGCTTGATAATATGCCGCAGAGAATTCCAATCGAAGCCCATGTTGACACCAGAACATGAGCTTCTATGGGAATCCTCAAGGGCAATTATCAAGCCCATTTTAATTTTAACGCCGTTTCTTGATAATATCCCCAATGTTGGGGGATTAATTCAGACATGTCTGGGTTGTGGTGTTACTGTAGTGTCTCTTGACAGATTGTGAAGCTCACACATGTTACGTATTTTGGGATTTAGATGGGAGTTTAAGAGCTCTGTGGCCACAACACCAAAGCCCTGATACACTAGCGGGCTGGTCAAAACTCTGAACGTATATTTTGTGAAATACGACAACAGTTAGGCAAAATGATTGGTTATTAAAAATGTGGTTTAATTCAATTTGCTGTGAGTTGGAGATGTGAAACTCATGCGAGAAAGCGGAAGGGGGACTTCTTAGTGGAGAAAATCTCTTCAGCAAGTCATTTTCAGCTCAAATAAGCCTCCCTATACCTCTCTCCTCTTCATAGCTATTCCAGTCTGCTGTTTGATCCCTCTACCCTGCTTGTCTGGATCTCCCACATCCCCCTTTTCTTCATGCACCCACCTCTTAACTACCCCCTCTCAAATCCTCACCAGCCCTGAATGGCTGGCCCCCCCAGCCTGCTCTTTTCCCTGAGCCTCAGACACTTTAGCCTTCATGCTATTTATAGCTTGGTGGCTGGACTTGTTTGTGGACATGATTTTTCGATCTCATTAGTTTTTATAACTTAATTGCTGTAGGTACAGTGTGCTCATACAGATTGAACATTATAATTTGCAAATAAATACAAATATAAATACAATAAACCTGGGCTTGTCAATGGAGGCATGATCTTTTACTCACAAACAAATGATTTGCTGCTACTGTAGATGATTCCGCTATCCTGATGCTTGAGTCAGCTTTGCTAAAGAGGTGTGCTTTATCTGGCCATTTGGGGGTCTAGGAGGGAGCTCAATGCTTTTCAGAGCCTTATTTAATGGAATGTGGCACACAATTATATGTCAGGACCGGAGGAGAGGATTATGCATTACTTTCTTAATTTATTCTCTCCAGCAGTTTCAACAAAATAACAGACTACATTTTCCTTGATGCAGAGGGTAAGCAAACAACACCATTCAACCAGACAACATCCAGGAACCTTATGAATAGGCATTGTTACTTCCTGTTCACCTCTTTCTAAGCTTCCACGGAAAAAAGACCTGTAACTTTAGGGGGTCTCCTCAAAGACCCCTCTATTAAAGAGCTGGGGAAGTTTATCTCTAGATTTACATCTCGAGACAAAGCCCAGGCTTTGATTAAAAAAGTATTTGCCACTAAGGTTTCCCTAGTGGCAGGCAGAGGTAGGGGCGCTTTGTCAGCCGTTCATACAATAATGCCTCTGAGCGAGAGCAGTATAGCAGAAGGTGATTCTAACAGGACCAGGTCCAGCCTATATTTGGCAATTTCTTTCCCTCCAAAGGTGCAAGAAGAGGTTGCTTCAGCAGAAGAAATGCCAAAAAAGGGCCCACCACCAATACCTACACAGGTTAGCGTGATCTTCCAGATGGAAGTTTGAGGCAGGCTTAGCAAGTCCCTTCACAAGTGGGTCCTCGGATGCTTGGGTATTTCAAACAGTAGGAGTATTCCACATTGAGTTCTATGGGTCCCCCGTACAGGAATCCCTACCTCACCCGCTGGTCTTCTCAGATGCCCAGTCTCAATTCATTGATCAGGAAGTATCAGATCCAAAAGTGCAATAGTAAGGTCCCCCCTCCTTCCCAATGGCTTTGCTCAGCAACATCTTCCTCCTAGAGAAGAACAAGGGCTTCAACTAGTGATAAACCTACGGGAGTAGGTAGCTGGTGTATTGTCACTTCAGGATGGAGGCCAAACAACTTCTGTTAGACACCTTGCACCCATGAGATTGGTTAGTTCTCCTAGATCTCAAGGATACCAACCTATCTATCCTGATTTTGTGACCATTGTATAATTTCTATCAGTTCCTCTGGTGCCATCAAGTCTACGAGTTCTTGAGGCCTGTCATCTTCACCTTTGTGCTTTTCGAAACTCATGAAGCAAATTTTGAAATTTCTCAGAATGCAGGGCATTTTAATCATTGTCTATAACATACTTCTGATGGACCAATCCCCAGAAATGCTAAAGGTTACCTCAGGATGGCCACCTTGCTTCTTGAAGATCTAGGGTTTGTAATCAATCATGAGAAGTCAGGCGCTCAGTGCAAACCTCACTGTGCCTCCCCACCTGGAAACTGTCAAAGATCTGTGAGGAATTGAGAAGAATTCTAGCCAGACTGAAAACCCTACGTCAGATCGCAAGTATAATGGGACTTCAATACACTTCCATGCAAGTGATATTTCCAGGACCGCTCCCCTACCCGGTACATCAATCCCTCAAAGCAACCCACCTCACTTATTCGGAATAGGTACCGCTGTCAGTGGACACCATGAAGGAGATCAATTTGTGGCTATCACTCATGGAGGCATGGACAGAAGAGCGATCTTCGGTTCTGAAATTGACATCATCATAGAATCGGATGTCAGCAAACAGGGCTGGGGTGCCAGGTGTGGAGAATTATCTACAGGAGGAAGCTTCTGTCCATCTCCTTTGTGAACAGCTCCTAGACCAAGAATAGAGGCAAGTGCTGCATTCTCCTGTGCATGGACAACATCTCGGCATTCAGATATATGAACCACCTGGGTGATACGAAGTCCAAGGTTCTCACATAGATATCACAGGATTTCTGATAGTGCTGCCTCTCCAACCAAATCTCGGTAGTGGTGGACTACCTTCTGGGCTTAGCCGATAAGGAGGCAAACTTGAATTCCAGATACCTGAAAGATTTAAGCATTTGGCAACTGGATCCTCACATCTTTGCCACCCTGAATCACCTTTGGGGTCCATTTTCAGCTAATATCTTTACCTTCAGGTTGGATCTCCAAATACCGAGGTACTTCAGATGCAGACCAAACCCAGCATCAATGGCGACGGGAGCATTTCTGCAGGATTAGAGTCAGGAACAAGGATATGCCTTTCCCCCATTTGCGATTCGGATGAGGGTATCGGCACGGGTCAGAAGACAGAAAGCAGGGATAGTTCTTATTACTCGATCTGGAGATGACACGTGGGTTTCTAGTTCCTCTGGCACTTTCCTGGGACTTTACAATCCGACTCCTCCACTACCTTCACATTCTTATGGATCTTCATCACATCAAATGAACAGGACAACAGCCTGTCACTGATGGCATGGAGGATCACCGACAAAGATGGAAAATCACAGGCCTTTCAGAACTAGATCAGGACCTTATTCACAAGGCATGGGCGAAAAGTACTTCTAAAAGATACAGGTCTGCATGGGGCAGATATATGGGTTGGTGTCATCACCAACACATAGGTTCCATGGAATCAGGCATTGTCCACGTTCTGAATTTCCTTGTGGAACTAGCTCAGCAAGGCCTGGTTTACAGGTCAGGAAGTACCCTTTGGTTGGCTATATCAGTGGGTCATTTGCCAGTGAATTGTTGACCGGTGGGAGAGTACCCCCAGTGTGTAAATTCTTATGAGCTATTCACCTCTCTCTTCAGCCAAATTCAAGGTACTATGCTTTGTGGGATGTGAACTGTGCCCTCAACTAGTTTCCATCATGGCCTCAGAATATGTACCTCAGTAGGAAAGAACTTTCAGATAAGCTGGCCATGTTGTTGGGTGGGGTTATGTGTTCAGTTTCTAGGCCTAATAAGACCCATACCAGAGTTATCTTGTAGGTGTTTTTGGGGATTCTCCTAAGTTATGTATGTTGGATTGTCTGAAGTCTTAAAAGTATGGCACTGACAAACTAGGACCAATGGGTGAATGACAGTTTCTCATAGGACTCAGGAAGCCTTATAAGGTGGTTTCTTCCCCAACATTGCTAGATGGGTCCCGTGGGTAATGCAAGAGTCTCAGATTGACACACACCTTTTTGGTGCTCATTGGAGGAGAGGGGCCACGGCTCCTAAGGCTTTCTCCATGAGAGAAAGGCTGGAGGACCTTGTGACTGCTGCAGACTAGTCCTCGGATTCCACATTTAAGAGGTTTTACTTTAAGTCCAATGTGACTATCACCTCAATTTTGGTAAGTAAGCTTTAAACTTACATAATCCTCATCTCCAGTCCTGACATGGAATGAAAATGTTTCTAGCAATCATAAAGGGAAATTTAAATTCTTTTTGGTCTACTCACAACAGGAAACTCTACTTGCTTACTGAGTAGGTACTACTTTTTGATGATTCATGGTAATGCTTATTAACTGAATGTTAATAATGACAGGGACTCAATGGTTGCAGAATGTTTATTACAAATTTCCCTTTATTGAACAGGAAATTATCAGAAAACGGTTTGATGAAGAGGTCATAATTTCACTGTGATTGTCATGCGAAGAAAAAGATGGAACAGTCAGGAATAATGCATGTTTTTAAGGATGTTTGATGTTGATTGATTGAACTGTGTTGTTTGTTTTCCTGCGGCATCATGAAAAATTTAGTTAATTAATTTCTTTGAAGCTGCTGGAGAGAATAAAAGAAGAAAGTAATACATAATCCTCGCCTCTGAGTCCTTAATTGAATTGAAACTTTCCTTTATGATTGCTAGGACATTTTTCATTTTCCAGATCACTGCAATCATCAAAATATGGAGATAATATGTGTAAGTTTGGATGGATGGATCACCTTGTGTTATGTGTTCTCACCTCTGGCTTGTTATTGAGATCCTTCTGGTATCTGCTATACATCTTGAGAAAGGTCAACCAGGATCTTCTTTCAGCCAGCTTCCAAAGAATTGCCATCTTGTTGTTTTCTTGTTACAGCAAACAAATGATGGACGGAATGCTGACAATGCAGACATTCTCCCCCAGTCAAGAGATCTGGGTTAAATCCATTGTTCTTTTGCCCACTACGCCATCCCAGTTTCGACCCTGTAGTAGACTAGTATTGTAGGTCTTGCTGCTCAGCCAGAGTGGAATGTTGGTGCGTGGTTAGAATGCAGTGTTGGAATGCCTGAGTTGGAGAGGCAGTTGAGGACGGGCTGAGGAGCAAGTGGGCTGCTCCTGGTGGGGCCCCCCTTGATACTTATCATCTGATCAATAAAGCATTATTCATATGCTACACCTCGGCTACTTCCAATTATTTCATCTGGCGACGATCCGGAAGAACCTGCCTGTGCTGCCTTAACAGACGGAAACAGAAAACTGAAATTACCTAAGGTAAAGCACCTATCTTGAAGCGGTAATCTACATTCTTTAAAAACCTGACACTAGGAGCCCCACCAGTGACCAACATCGGTCGCCCGCTGAAATGTGTCAGGAATTGTGACTCTTCCTGCTACCTTCCTCACCTACAGTCTGCCAGTTCCGGGGTTATCGGTCACTCTCCCATCAAACCAGGATCGGTATGAGAGCTACCTGAGGAGAGTTCAACAGATAAGGAAAACCAACAGATAAGGAAGAACGGAGCTCTAAGGAGAGTTCAGCTGGTAGAGAGAACTAGCAGCCATGAGAACGATCTCCACTTTTTGACAAGTCAGAGGGATGTATAATTGTTGGTAACAAGCGAGTGTAAATGGATGGACGCTGCCACCTACTGGAAGTAAAAGGAAGCCTGAAAATGTATTCCCTGTACATCGTAGTACAAATGCTGTGAGACTGCCTAATTCCATTCGCTGTGGTTTGGCACCCGGGTGAGCAGTTCGTCTGTGAATGCAGTTTGGGCACTTCGTTTTGTGGGAACCTTCGCACCCATTTTCAACCCTTGGGGTCTTGTGGAGTAATTTTTGGGTCAAAACCGTTCTTTCATCACACCAAACTGCGGTATTTTGGTGACTCTTTATCTATTTATTAAAGCCTGCCGTTACACTCAGCGACATTTGAATTGGTGCCACGAGCCACGGCACTTCAGTGAGAGCCGCGAGACTGATGCAGTCTGTTAGGAGCCTGCCATGCTGTCACAGGCTCACCTTATTGTTCTGTGTTGTCCTGGCAACTTTTCGATGTTTCAGTCCTTCACGTCATTGCCTCCTCATTCCTCAAGTCTGCTGCTCGCTGACGCCTACATGCATGGACGTGTTGAGAGCCACCCGGTTCTCCGTCGTGCTGCGTGCCTCCATTTAGGATCTGCACGGTTATTCATGCTCAGCGCTGTTGCCAACCACGTTTGCTTATTACAATGAAGTCGGAGCATTTGCCAACCACGTTTTATTTTGTGTATGCTCAGAACAATAAAGCTTCTAGAAAGCCTCGCCGCACCAAGACACTTCTAGTATCCAGTAGAACTTATCGCCTTACAACATGGAAGTGAAGTGATTTCATTAATCACTCTCGATGCCTACTTCCAACTTTCTGAAATGGCGCTACAATTTTTGGGTAATCAATCTACTACCTCAGGCCCATCTAAAAAGTTCATTCAACCATTCATTCCTTCGTGAGACATATTTATTTTATTTAAAAAAAAAAAAAAGAATAGAAGAGTTATTTATTTTAAAATTGCTGCAATATGTTTTTCCATTTCATTGGCATAGCAGTCTTTATGGACAAGGGTTTTGTATAGATATTGATCTATTACATGTTTCCAGAAGGGAACTTTTTATTAGTTTAGGTATACGAGTCAATAGCCTGCAGTCTGTAACAAAATGTTTCATTATTTGAGGTATGCATTGCCAACAAAGTTTGTTGGTTCACAACGTGTACATTTTTTTTTTTTCTCTTAGGTAATTTATCTGTTACAAGTTCCAGATGGGAATGTTTATTAGTTTAGGTTTATATATAGCCTTCTACTGCCAGTAACAGAATTTCTATGGTATGCATACATTGCCGTGTCATTTCACTTGTACGTGGATATGTCACATACGTTATTACTGTATAGTGTTTTACTCATCTGCATAGAAATAATTTTCATTATTGAAGTATGCACTGGTTCATAACGTGGAATTTTTCCCTTAGCTAATTAATCTGTTACAAGTTTCCTAATGGGAATTTTCATTAGTTTAGGTTTATGTATAGATTGCCTTCTAAATTCAGCCAGTAACAGAATATTCATGGTACGCATGCATTGCCAGTGTCATTTCACTTGTACGTGGAAATGTCACATAAATTATTACTGTACGTTATTTAATTCAACTGCATGATTATAATTTTCATTTATTAAGGTACGCACTGTAATAGCCTTCGGCTATGTGGTTTTCCACCGCTACGTGGATTTCTCACCTATTATTGTGTATCGCTCACAGTGCTTTCTTCGCATGTTTAGTTAAGGGGTTGCCATTTAGTCATGTATACGGTGATTTCCACTTTTGCATGGATAGGTCTGTTGGACCCGGCCTCGTGGCGTGGTCCTTACCCCCGTGGATTGTGCCCGTTCCCCGCCCCGGCCTTCACGGGCCACCCTTCTGAACTGCACCGAGGCCCTTCATCCTGAGCCGCACGAGGTCGCATACCCCTCGTGGCTCCGCCATCTTGTTGGCATCCACGTGACTCTGTGCACCAGCCAGCGCGACCCCGCTCAACCCGGCCTCGACCCCAGCGGAGCCCCGACATCGAGGCACCACGAACTGGCCAGGGGGTGCCGCAGGAACCATTCATCGCCCCCGGCGGAGGACAGTATCGATGGGACCCCCAACTGTCCTCCCCTCTCGAGGTGTGATCGCCCTGCAACTCCCTTGGGCCTGGCGCCTCTCCTGCTGGGCGTCTGGCCACCTCCACCCGGCTTCTCCGCCCCCCCACCAGGCGCCTGGGTCCGGACATCAAAGGGCTCCAGACCTATATCTGGGTGATCCCGCCACAGATCGGCAGTTGTATCCCGGAGTCGAGAGCCCTGCTGATTGAATCGCGGCTAACCCTACGGAGAAGAACTCTTGTCGGAACCATCACGAGCCCTGCTGACTGCGTCGCGGCTCCTTCTTCTGAACACTTTGAAGCCACCTGGAACATCGGAGCCCTGCTGACGCTGTCGCGGCCCAACCTCGCTGAAACCTCCCTCGGAGCCCTGCTGACGACGTCGCGGCTCGAGCTGAGCAGAAACCATCTTGAGAGCCCTGCTGATTGGATCGCGGCTCTCCACGAACTGTACGCCGGAGCCCTGCTGACGCCGTCGCGGCTCGACCCCTCCGAGATCCGGAGGTCCTCCAGCTTGAGGATAAGAACTGGGCCCCAGGTACCCTCGTACCGCACTCCTGCCAAAGACTGTCCCGCTACCCCTACCCTTCCAAAGAGACACTGAGACTTTTGGTGGATCCCTCGATCCCTTCGTGTAAATATTGACCTCGTAACCTTTTTATTGCTGATAAAGAATTGCTTGTCTTGAGACAACCTCCTTGAGTCCTGTGTGGTGGTGTTACTGTGCTAGTACGTGATAGGAGAAGGATCTCTCAGGAGACTTCTCGGCAGCGCTCGGCTACTTCGTACAGTGTGAGGGCCCCCCTTGGTGGTCTCGCCGACTCCCCGGGGTCCGCCTTCCAACATTTGGTGGCCAGCGACGGGATCCGAGCCGAACGCAGTACGTACCAGCCAGTACCCACTAGCTACCCATCCAAACGAACAGTAATCATGAGCAGCCAGGAAAACAACGCGACAATGGAGTTCCAGCCCGAACGGCTGGAAGAATATACGCACAAAGAGTTAAAACAGTTCTGCAAAGACAAAGGCATTGCAACCACCGGCCTAGGTACCAAAGAGGAGATGCAGAAAGCTCTGAGGTCATGGCTGGAGGCCGGGGCAGGCCCCTCCCAGGAAGAAGGTCCCTTGCCCCTGACTGAGACCACATCAACCGCACTGACTCCAGCAACCGGAGGAAGAAAGAGCCTAGAACCCGGCCTCTCCGAAGAAGAAATACGAGAGCGGGAGAAGGTCCGGAACCACGAGCTAGAACTCGCACGACTGCGGCTGGACGGCGAACTCCAGCTGGCGGAAAAGAAACTGGCCCTAGAGCAGCTACGGCTTCAGGAGGAGATAGAGGAGAAGAGACGACACCGGGAGTTGGAGGAAAAGAAACTGACCCTTGAGCACGAGCGCAGTCTCAAGGAGCTCGAAATCAAGGCCAAGAACGGAGGGACCGACGCCCCCAGTACTAGAGACACTCTACCGCCTTCCGAGACCAAAGTACATATCCCGAAGGAGGTCGTCAAGGAGTACTACAAGAATGACGACATCCAACAATGGTTCAAGGCCTACGAGGTGGCCATGACCTCTCATCGGGTGCCCCGAAAAGACTGGGGCGCGGGCCTGTGGGGGCGGTTCCTGAGTGAGGGTCGAGACACGCTGCTCCAGCTGCCGGAGGAGGTGATGACCTCCTACGACCACATGAAGGAGGCCCTGCTCACCCGCTACGGGCTAACCGCGGAAATGTACCGCCAGCGGTTCAGAGACTGCAAGAAAATCCCGGGCACCACCTGGGTGGAATATGTGGACTTTTTCAGTCGGGCCCTAGAAGGGTGGATCAAAGGTAGCAAAGTAACCACCTATGGGCAGCTGGTCGACCTCATCGTGTGGGAACATCTCTCCAACAATTGCTTCGTGGAACTGAGACAGCACCTCCTCGACAGCAAAATGACTGACCCGCGAAAACTCGCCGTCGAGGCCGATCGATGGGTCAACTCCCGGGTCCCCCGGAACTCAATAGGGGAGTACCAGAGGAACCCCACCGGGCCTCCCCGCCAACGCGGTGGAGGGGGAGGGCCGAACAGGAACCGAGACCCTCCCGCTGGGGCCCCCAGGAGCCCCCCTCGAGGGCCACCGCAGCAACAACTCTCCCCGGGCCTAGCCCGAAGGGGGGCGCCCCCGGCCAGACCCGGACCACGGCCACCAGTAACGTGCTACGGCTGCCAACAAACCGGACACTATGCCAGCGATCCGGTCTGCCCCCTGAACCGAAGAAACGGGGCCGGCGGGCCCCCGCCCCGACAGCTGGCGGCTGACGCCCTGGGAGAAGGAGAAGAGGAAGAGGAGACCCTCGGCCGAGGGACCACTGAATGGGAGCCGGCAGCCATGTCCCTGGTCTGCCTGGGTAGCCGAGAAATGGTACCCTGCACCCCCATCCCAAGCAACACCCAGAAGTACCGGCAGCAGGTCACGGTCAATGGACAACGGGCCGAAGCCCTTCGTGACACCGGCGCCAGTGTCACCGCTGTCCGCTGCCACCTGGTGACCTCCGAACAGATTCTACCGAATGTGCTGTGCCCCGTCCGGACGGCCGACAACAGCGAAAGCCTGTGCCAGATGGCCCTGGTCCCCTTCGAGTGGGGAGGGGTGACGGGCCTGCTGAAGGTGACGGTACGCGACGACGCCCCTGTCGAATGCCTCATGGGGAACAACTTGGAGAGTTCCCCCTGGGCTCAAGTAGAGCGACGAGAGCACCTCCGAATGCTGGGACTATCTGACTGGGCCTGCGCCATCACCCGGTCCATGACCGCCCGGGCCCCCCGCTCATCCTCGGCCTCCGGGGCCACCCAGCCCGAGGGGCTCGCACCCCTGCCCGCCAGCAGCGAGGGGGAGGCGGACACCGACCCTGGACCTAATGAATCCTCCCCCGAAGAGATGGCTTCCCCTTGCGCCCTACCAGAGCTGACACAATGGCGACACGAAGGGGGCCCCACCCGGGAGCAGTTCCAACAAGAGCAGCAGTCCTGCCCCACTCTCGAAGGGGTCCGCCAACAGGCGTCCGCCCAAACCAATGGGGACCAGACCGGCACCCACTGGGTCTACTGGGCCAAGGGCCTGCTATACAGTGAGCAGAAAGTGGCAGAACTCGGGGCCAGCCGAGTGTTGGTGGTCCCCCTCCGCTTCCGGGAGTTCCTGCTCAACCTGGCACATGAGGTGCCCCTCGCCGGACACTTGGGGCAAGACAAAACGTACAGCCGTCTGGTGACCCACTTCTACTGGCCCCAGATGCGGAGAGACGTGGACAACCACTGCCGGTCCTGCCAGACCTGCCAAGCCAACGGGAAGACGGGGGGTCGGGTCAAGGCCCCCCTCCAACCCTTTCCAGCCGTCAGCACCCCGTTCGAACGGGTCGGAATCGATATCGTGGGGCCCCTGGACCCCCAGACCGCCCTGGGCCACCGCTTCATCCTGGTCCTCGTGGACCACGCCACCAGGTACCCGGAGGCGGTCCCGCTAAGAACTATAACGGCCCCCGTGGTAGGCCGGGCCTTAATGGGGATCTTCTCCCGAGTGGGATTTCCCCGCGAAGTGGTGAGCGACAGAGGCACGAACTTTATTTCCAGATACATGCGGTCCCTGTGGCAGCAGTGCGGGGTCACATACAAGTTCACGACCCCCTATCACCCTCAGGGGAACGGACTGGTTGAGCGGTTCAACAGAACATTAAAGGGAATGATCCAGGGCCTGGAAGAGCCCCTCAGGCGGAGATGGGATGTCCTGCTGCCATGCCTCCTGTTTGCCTATCGGGAGGTCCCGCAGAAGTCCCTGGGGTTCAGCCCGTTTGAACTATTGTACGGACACCCGGTCCGCGGACCGCTCAGCCTGGTCAAGGAGGGCCGGGAGATGAAGCCCCAAGGCGCCCCTCCTGACGTCTACCGATACCTCCTGACCCTCCGAAACCAGACCCGCAAGTTCCGAGCCATGGCCGAAGCCAACCTCGAGGCCAGCCAGGAGGACATGAAGCGGTGGTACGATCGGAACTCCTCTACCATAGAATTCGAGCCCGGTCAGAAAGTATGGGTCATGGCCCCGGTTGAACCCGGCGCCCTCCAGGACAAGTGGACCGGGCCCTTCAAGGTAGTGGAGAAGAAAAGTCCCGTCACCTACCTGGTCGACCTGGAGTCCCCCCGGAACCCCCTCCGGGTCCTACATGCTAACAGGCTAAAACCTCACTTTGCCCGGACCGAACTGAGCCTGCTACTGGCGACCGACGAGGGGGGCGAGGACGACTCCGAGCCCCTGCCCGACCTCTTGCAGTCCAACGTCCATGATGGATCAATCGAAGGTGTCCAACTCGCCTCTTCCCTGACTCCGGAACAGCGCAACGACTGCCAGCAACTGCTGCGGGACTACGCAGCCCTCTTCTCCCTCACCCCGGGGGTGACCCACTGGTGCGTCCACGACGTCGACACCGGGGAGAGCCCCCCCGTGTGACACAGAGCCTACCGGGTACCCGACCGAGTGCGGGCATGCATCCAGGCCGAAGTAACAAAGATGCTGGCCCTGGGGGTCATCGAACCCTCCGACAGCCCGTGGGCCAGCCCTGTCGTCCTGGTGCCAAAGGCCGCAGCTCCCGGCCACCCCCCAGAGTTACGATTCTGCGTGGACTACCGAGCCCTAAATGCAGTGACCAAGACGGACGCCCACCCTATACCCCGGGCCGACGAACTCATCGACCGCTTAGGGGCCGCCCGCTACCTGAGCACGCTGGACCTCACCGCCGGGTACTGGCAGATCCAGCTCACCCCCGGCGCCCAAGAAAGATCCGCCTTTTCGACCCCGGATGGGCATTACCACTTTCGGGTGATGCCCTTCGGAATGAAGAACGCCCCGGCCACTTTCCAAAGACTGGTGAACAAGGTTTTGGCCGGGCTTGAGGCCTTCAGCGCGGCCTACCTAGATGACATTGCCGTGTACAGCAACCACTGGGCAGAGCACCTCCTTCACATTAAAGCCGTCCTGGCCGCCCTCCAGCGGGCCGGGCTCACAATCAAGGCCAGCAAATGCCAGATCGGCCACGGATCCGTGACCTACCTGGGCCATCAAGTGGGGAGCGGGCAGGTGGCCCCTCTCCAACCGAAAGTAGATGCCATCCAGGCCTGGGAACCCCCCACTACCCAGACCGCTGTCCGGGCCTTCCTGGGCCTCACCGGATACTACCGGCGGTTTATCCGGGACTATGGGAGCATTGTTGGCCCCCTCACAGAGCTAACGTCCAAAAAACAGCCCAAGAAGGTGCACTGGACACCCCGCTGCCAAGCAGCCTTCGACACCCTAAAGACAGCAATGTGTACTGCCCCGGTGCTGCAGGCCCCTGACTACAATAAGGAGTTCGTAGTTCAGACGGACGCCTCCGAGTATGGGATCGGGGGCGTCCTGTCCCAAGCCGATGAAAAGGGGCTCGACCGACCAGTGGCCTTCATCAGCCGACGGCTACTGCCCCGGGAGCAACAATGGAGCACCATCGAGCGTGAGGCCTTCGCTGTAGTGTGGGCCCTCAAGAAGCTCCGGCCCTACCTCTTCGGTACCCACTTCTGGGTCCAGACCGACCACCGGCCCCTGCGGTGGTTGATGCAAATGCGGGGCGAGAACCCCAAGCTGCTGCGGTGGTCCATCTCGCTACAAGGGATGGACTTTGACGTTGAACACCGGCCCGGCAATGACCACGCCAACGCCGACGGCCTGTCCCGCTTCTTCCGCCTTGACGAGGAGAATCCCCAAGGAGATGGGTGACTCTCCATGCCTTCGGCTGGGGGGGACGCCTGTTGGACCCGGCCTCGTGGCGTGGTCCTTACCCCCGTGGATTGTGCCCGTTCCCCGCCCCGGCCTTCACGGGCCACCCTTCTGAACTGCACCGAGGCCCTTCATCCTGAGCCGCACGAGGTCGCATACCCCTCGTGGCTCCGCCATCTTGTTGGCATCCACGTGACTCTGTGCACCAGCCAGCGCGACCCCGCTCAACCCGGCCTCGACCCCAGCGAAGCCCCGACATCGAGGCACCACGAACTGGCCAGGGGGTGCCGCAGGAACCATTCATCGCCCCCGGCGGAGGACAGTATCGATGGGACCCCCAACTGTCCTCCCCTCTCGAGGTGTGATCGCCCTGCAACTCCCTTGGGCCTGGCGCCTCTCCTGCTGGGCGTCTGGCCACCTCCACCCGGCTTCTCCGCCCCCCCCGGGCGCCTGGGTCCGGACATCAAAGGGCTCCAGACCTATATCTGGGGCGACCCCGCCACAGATCGGCAGTTGTATCCCGGAGTCGAGAGCCCTGCTGATTGAATCGCGGCTAACCCTACGGAGAAGAACTCTTGTCGGAACCATCACGAGCCCTGCTGACTGCGTCGCGGCTCCTTCTTCTGAACACTTTGAAGCCACCTGGAACATCGGAGCCCTGCTGACGCTGTCGCGGCCCAACCTCGCTGAAACCTCCCTCGGAGCCCTGCTGACGACGTCGCGGCTCGAGCTGAGCAGAAACCATCTTGAGAGCCCTGCTGATTGGATCGCGGCTCTCCACGAACTGTACGCCGGAGCCCTGCTGACGCCGTCGCGGCTCGACCCCTCCGAGATCCGGAGGTCCTCCAGCTTGAGGATAAGAACTGGGCCCCAGGTACCCTCGTACCGCACTCCTGCCAAAGACTGTCCCGCTACCCCTACCCTTCCAAAGAGACACTGAGACTTTTGGTGGATCCCTCGATCCCTTCGTGTAAATATTGACCTCGTAACCTTTTTATTGCTGATAAAGAATTGCTTGTCTTGAGACAACCTCCTTGAGTCCTGTGTGGTGGTGTTACTGTGCTAGTACGTGATAGGAGAAGGATCTCTCAGAGACTTCTCGGCAGCGCTCGGCTACTTCGTACAGTGTGAGGGCCCCCCTTGGTGGTCTCGCCGACTCCTCGGGGTCCGCCTTCCAACATTTGGTGGCCAGCGACGGGATCCGAGCCGAACGCAGTACGTACCAGCCAGTACCCACTAGCTACCCATCCAAACGAACAGTAATCATGAGCAGCCAGGAAAACAACGCGACAATGGAGTTCCAGCCCGAACGGCTGGAAGAATATACGCACAAAGAGTTAAAACAGTTCTGCAAAGACAAAGGCATTGCAACCACCGGCCTAGGTACCAAAGAGGAGATGCAGAAAGCTCTGAGGTCATGGCTGGAGGCCGGGGCAGGCCCCTCCCAGGGAGAAGGTCCCTTGCCCCTGACTGAGACCACATCAACCGCACTGACTCCAGCAACCGGAGGAAGAAAGAGCCTAGAACCCGGCCTCTCCGAAGAAGAAATACGAGAGCGGGAGAAGGTCCGGAACCACGAGCTAGAACTCGCACGACTGCGGCTGGACGGCGAACTCCAGCTGGCGGAAAAGGAACTGGCCCTAGAGCAGCTACGGCTTCAGGAGGAGATAGAGGAGAAGAGACGACACCGGGAGTTGGAGGAAAAGAAACTGACCCTTGAGCACAAGCGCAGTCTCAAGGAGCTCGAAATCAAGGCCAAGAACGGAGGGACCGACGCCCCCAGTACTAGAGACACTCTACCGCCTTCCGAGACCAAAGTACATATCCCGAAGGAGGTCGTCAAGGAGTACTACAAGAATGACGACATCCAACAATGGTTCAAGGCCTACGAGGTGGCCATGACCTCTCATCGGGTGCCCCGAAAAGACTGGGGCGCGGGCCTGTGGGGGCGGTTCCTGAGTGAGGGTCGAGACACGCTGCTCCAGCTGCCGGAGGAGGTGATGACCTCCTACGACCACATGAAGGAGGCCCTGCTCACTCGCTACGGGCTAACCGCGGAAATGTACCGCCAGCGGTTCAGAGACTGCAAGAAAATCCCGGGTACCACCTGGGTGGAATATGTGGACTTTTTCAGTCGGGCCCTAGAAGGGTGGATCAAAGGTAGCAAAGTAACCACCTATGGGCAGCTGGTCGACCTCATCGTGTGGGAACATCTCTCCAACAATTGCTTCGTGGAACTGAGACAGCACCTCCTCGACAGCAAAATGACTGACCCGCGAAAACTCGCCGTCGAGGCCGATCGATGGGTCAACTCCCGGGTCCCCCGGAACTCAATAGGGGAGTACCAGAGGAACCCCACCGGACCTCCCCGCCAACGCGGTGGAGGGGGAGGGCCGAACAGGAACCGAGACCCTCCCGCTGGGGCCCCCAGGAGCCCCCCTCGAGGGCCACCGCAGCAACAACTCTCCCCGGGCCTAGCCCGAAGGGGGGCGCCCCCGGCCAGACCCGGACCACGGCCACCAGTAACGTGCTACGGCTGCCAACAAACCGGACACTATGCCAGCGATCCGGTCTGCCCCCTGAACCGAAGAAACGGGGCCGGCGGGCCCCCGCCCCGACAGCTGGCGGCCGACGCCCTGGGAGAAGGAGAAGAGGAAGAGGAGACCCTCGACCGAGGGACCACTGAATGGGAGCCGGCAGCCATGTCCCTGGTCTGCCTGGGTAGCCGAGAAATGGTACCCTGCACCCCCATCCCAAGCAACACCCAGAAGTACCGGCAGCAGGTCACGGTCAATGGACAACGGGCCGAAGCCCTTCGTGACACCGGCGCCAGTGTCACCGCTGTCCGCTGCCACCTGGTGACCTCCGAACAGATTCTACCGAATGTGCTGTGCCCCGTCCGGACGGCCGACAACAGCGAAAGCCTGTGCCAGATGGCCCTGGTCCCCTTCGAGTGGGGAGGGGTGACGGGCCTTCTGAAGGTGACGGTACGCGACGACGCCCCTGTCGAATGCCTCCTGGGGAACGACTTGGAGAGTTCCCCCTGGGCTCAAGTAGAGCGACGAGAGCACCTCCGAATGCTGGGACTATCTGACTGGGCCTGCGCCATCACCCGGTCCATGACCGCCCGGGCCCCCCGCTCATCCTCGGCCTCCGGGGCCGCCCAGCCCGAGGGGCTCGCACCCCCGCCCGCCAGCAGCGAGGGGGAGGCGGACACCGACCCTGGACCTAATGAATCCTCCCCCGAAGAGATGGCTTCCCCTTGCGCCCTACCAGAGCTGACACAATGGCGACACGAAGGGGGCCCCACCCGGGAGCAGTTCCAACAAGAGCAGCAGTCCTGCCCCACTCTCGAAGGGGTCCGCCAACAGGCGTCCGCCCAAACCAACGGGGACCAGACCGGCACCCACTGGGTCTACTGGGCCGAGGGCCTGCTATACAGTGAGCAGAAAGTGGCAGAACTCGGGGCCAGCCGAGTGTTGGTGGTCCCCCTCCGCTTCCGGGAGTTCCTGCTCAACCTGGCACATGATGTGCCCCTCGCCGGACACTTGGGGCAAGACAAAACGTACAGCCATCTGGTGACCCACTTCTACTGGCCCCAGATGCGGAGAGACGTGGACAACCACTGCCGGTCCTGCCAGACCTGCCAAGCCAACGGGAAGACGGGGGGTCGGGTCAAGGCCCCCCTCCAACCCTTTCCAGCCGTCAGCACCCCGTTCGAACGGGTCGGAATCGATATCGTGGGGCCCCTGGACCCCCAGACCGCCCTGGGCCACCGCTTCATCCTGGTCCTCGTGGACCACGCCACCAGGTACCCGGAGGCGGTCCCGCTAAGAACTATAACGGCCCCCGTGGTAGGCCGGGCCTTCATGGGGATCTTCTCCCGAGTGGGATTTCCCCGCGAAGTGGTGAGTGACAGGGGGGGTCGGGTCAAGGCCCCCCTCCAACCCTTTCCAGCCGTCAGCACCCCGTTCGAACGGGTCGGAATCGATATCGTGGGGCCCCTGGACCCCCAGACCGCCCTGGGCCACCGCTTCATCCTGGTCCTCGTGGACCACGCCACCAGGTACCCGGAGGCGGTCCCGCTAAGAACTATAACGGCCCCCGTGGTAGGCCGGGCCTTAATGGGGATCTTCTCCCGAGTGGGATTTCCCCGCGAAGTGGTGAGTGACAGAGGCACGAACTTTATTTCCAGATACATGCGGTCCCTGTGGCAGCAGTGCGGGGTCACATACAAGTTCACGACCCCCTATCACCCTCAGGGGAACGGACTGGTTGAGCGGTTCAACAGAACATTAAAGGGAATGATCCAGGGCCTGGAAGAGCCCCTCAGGCGGAGATGGGATGTCCTGCTGCCGTGCCTCCTGTTTGCCTATCGGGAGGTCCCGCAGAAGTCCCTGGGGTTCAGCCCGTTTGAACTATTGTACGGACACCCGGTCCGCGGACCGCTCAGCCTGGTCAAGGAGGGCCGGGAGATGAAGCCCCAAGGCGCCCCTCCTGACGTCTACCGATACCTCCTGACCCTCCGAAACCAGACCCGCAAGTTCCGAGCCATGGCCGAAGCCAACCTCGAGGCCAGCCAGGAGGACATGAAGCGGTGGTACGATCGGAACTCCTCTACCATAGAATTCGAGCCCGGTCAGAAAGTATGGGTCATGGCCCCGGTTGAACCCGGCGCCCTCCAGGACAAGTGGACCGGGCCCTTCAAGGTAGTGGAGAAGAAAAGTCCCGTCACCTACCTGGTCGACCTGGAGTCCCCCCGGAACCCCCTCCGGGTCCTACATGCTAACAGGCTAAAACCCCACTTTGCCCGGACCGAACTGAGCCTGCTACTGGCGACCGACGAGGGGGGCGAGGACGACTCCGAGCCCCTGCCCGACCTCTTGCAGTCCAACGTCCATGATGGATCAATCGAAGGTGTCCAACTCGCCTCTTCCCTGACTCCGGAACAGCGCAACGACTGCCAGCAACTGCTGCGGGACTACGCAGCCCTCTTCTCCCTCACCCCGGGGGTGACCCACTGGTGCGTCAACGACGTCGACACCGGGGAGAGCCCCCCCGTGCGACACAGAGCCTACCGGGTACCCGACCGAGTGCGGGCATGCATCCAGGCCGAAGTAACGAAGATGCTGGCCCTGGGGGTCATCGAACCCTCCGACAGCCCGTGGGCCAGCCCTGTCGTCCTGGTGCCAAAGGCCGCAGCTCCCGGCCACCTCCCAGAGTTACGATTCTGCGTGGACTACCGAGCCCTAAATGCAGTGACCAAGACGGACGCCCACCCTATACCCCGGGCCGACTAACTCATCGACCGCTTAGGGGCCGCCCGCTACCTGAGCACGCTGGACCTCACCGCCGGGTACTGGCAGATCCAGCTCACCCCCGGCGCCCAAGAAAGATCCGCCTTTTCGACCCCGGATGGGCATTACCACTTTCGGGTGATGCCCTTCGGAATGAAGAACGCCCCGGCCACTTTCCAAAGACTGGTGAACAAGGTTTTGGCCGGGCTTGAGGCCTTCAGCGCGGCCTACCTAGATGACATTGCCGTGTACAGCAACCACTGGGCAGAGCACCTCCTTCACATTAAAGCCGTCCTGGCCGCCCTCCAGCGGGCCGGGCTCACAATCAAGGCCAGCAAATGCCAGATCGGCCACGGATCCGTGACCTACCTGGGCCATCAAGTGGGGAGCGGGCAGGTGGCCCCTCTCCAACCGAAAGTAGATGCCATCCAGGCCTGGGAACCCCCCACTACCCAGACCGCTGTTCGGGCCTTCCTGGGCCTCACCGGATACTACCGGCGGTTTATCCGGGACTATGGGAGCATTGTTGGCCCCCTCACAGAGCTAACGTCCAAAAAACAGCCCAAGAAGGTGCACTGGACACCCCGCTGCCAAGCAGCCTTCGACACCCTAAAGACAGCAATGTGTACTGCCCCGGTGCTGCAGGCCCCTGACTACAATAAGGAGTTCGTAGTGCAGACGGACGCCTCCGAGTATGGGATCGGGGGCGTCCTGTCCCAAGCCGATGAAAAGGGGCTCGACCGACCAGTGGCCTTCATCAGCCGACGGCTACTGCCCCGGGAGCAACAATGGAGCACCATCGAGCGTGAGGCCTTCGCTGTAGTGTGGGCCCTCAAGAAGCTCCGGCCCTACCTCTTCGGTACCCACTTCTGGGTCCAGACCGACCACCGGCCCCTGCGGTGGTTGATGCAAATGCGGGGCGAGAACCCCAAGCTGCTGCGGTGGTCCATCTCGCTACAAGGGATGGACTTTGACGTTGAACACCGGCCCGGCAATGACCACGCCAACGCCGACGGCCTGTCCCGCTTCTTCCGCCTTGACGAGGAGAATCCCCAAGGAGATGGGTGACTCTCCATGCCTTCGGCTGGGGGGGACGCCTGTTGGACCCGGCCTCGTGGCGTGGTCCTTACCCCCGTGGATTGTGCCCGTTCCCCGCCCCGGCCTTCACGGGCCACCCTTCTGAACTGCACCGAGGCCCTTCATCCTGAGCCGCACGAGGTCGCATACCCCTCGTGGCTCCGCCATCTTGTTGGCATCCACGTGACTCTGTGCACCAGCCAGCGCGACCCCGCTCAACCCGGCCTCGACCCCAGCGAAGCCCCGACATCGAGGCACCACGAACTGGCCAGGGGGTGCCGCAGGAAACATTCATCGCCCCCGGCGGAGGACAGTATCGATGGGACCCCCAACTGTCCTCCCCTCTCGAGGTGTGATCGCCCTGCAACTCCCTTGGGCCTGGCGCCTCTCCTGCTGGGCGTCTGGCCACCTCCACCCGGCTTCTCCGCCCCCCCCGGGCGCCTGGGTCCGGACATCAAAGGGCTCCAGACCTATATCTGGGGCGACCCCGCCACAGATCGGCAGTTGTATCCCGGAGTCGAGAGCCCTGCTGATTGAATCGCGGCTAACCCTACGGAGAAGAACTCTTGTCGGAACCATCACGAGCCCTGCTGACTGCGTCGCGGCTCCTTCTTGTGAACACTTTGAAGCCACCTGGAACATCGGAGCCCTGCTGACGCTGTCGCGGCCCAACCTCGCTGAAACCTCCCTCGGAGCCCTGCTGACGACGTCGCGGCTCGAGCTGAGCAGAAACCATCTTGAGAGCCCTGCTGATTGGATCGCGGCTCTCCACGAACTGTACGCCGGAGCCCTGCTGACACCGTCGCGGCTCAACCCCTCCGAGATCCGGAGGTCCTCCAGCTTGAGGATAAGAACTGGGCCCCAGGTACCCTCGTACCGCACTCCTGCCAAAGACTGTCCCGCTACTCCTACCCTTCCAAAGAGACACTGAGACTTTTGGTGGATCCCTCGATCCCTTCGTGTAAATATTGACCTCGTAACCTTTTTATTGCTGATAAAGAATTGCTTGTCTTGAGACAACCTCCTTGAGTCCTGTGTGGTGGTGTTACTGTGCTAGTACGTGATAGGAGAAGGATCTCTCAGGAGACTTCTCGGCAGCGCTCGGCTACTTCGTACAGTGTGAGGGCCCCCCTTGGTGGTCTCGCCGACTCCTCGGGGTCCGCCTTCCAACATTTGGTGGCCAGCGACGGGATCCGAGCCGAACGCAGTACGTACCAGCCAGTACCCACTAGCTACCCATCCAAACGAACAGTAATCATGAGCAGCCAGGAAAACAACGCGACAATGGAGTTCCAGCCCGAACGGCTGGAAGAATATACGCACAAAGAGTTAAAACAGTTCTGCAAAGACAAAGGCATTGCAACCACCGGCCTAGGTACCAAAGAGGAGATGCAGAAAGCTCTGAGGTCATGGCTGGAGGCCGGGGCAGGCCCCTCCCAGGAAGAAGGTCCCTTGCCCCTGACTGAGACCACATCAACCGCACTGACTCCAGCAACCGGAGGAAGAAAGAGCCTAGAACCCGGCCTCTCCGAAGAAGAAATACGAGAGCGGGAGAAGGTCCGGAACCACGAGCTAGAACTCGCACGACTGCGGCTGGACGGCGAACTCCAGCTGGCGGAAAAGAAACTGGCCCTAGAGCAGCTACGGCTTCAGGAGGAGATAGAGGAGAAGAGACGACACCGGGAGATGGAGGAAAAGAAACTGACCCTTGAGCACGAGCGCAGTCTCAAGGAGCTCGAAATCAAGGCCAAGAACGGAGGGACCGACGCCCCCAGTACTAGAGACACTCTACCGCCTTCCGAGACCAAAGTACATATCCCGAAGGAGGTCGTCAAGGAGTACTACAAGAATGACGACATCCAACAATGGTTCAAGGCCTACGAGGTGGCCATGACCTCTCATCGGGTGCCCCGAAAAGACTGGGGCGCGGGCCTGTGGGGGCGGTTCCTGAGTGAGGGTCGAGACACGCTGCTCCAGCTGCCGGAGGAGGTGATGACCTCCTACGACCACATGAAGGAGGCCCTGCTCACCCGCTACGGGCTAACCGCGGAAATGTACCGCCAGCGGTTCAGAGACTGCAAGAAAATCCCGGGTACCACCTGGGTGGAATATGTGGACCTTTTCAGTCGGGCCCTAGAAGGGTGGATCAAAGGTAGCAAAGTAACCACCTATGGGCAGCTGGTCGACCTCATCGTGTGGGAACATCTCTCCAACAATTGCTTCGTGGAACTGAGACAGCACCTCCTCGACAGCAAAATGACTGACCCGCGAAAACTCGCCATCGAGGCCGATCGATGGGTCAACTCCCGGGTCCCCCGGAACTCAATAGGGGAGTACCAGAGGAACCCCACCGGACCTCCCTGCCAACGCGGTGGAGGGGGAGGGCCGAACAGGAACCGAGACCCTCCCGCCGGGGCCCCCAGGAGCCCCCCTCGAGGGCCACCGCAGCAACAACTCTCCCCGGGCCTAGCCCGAAGGGGGGCGCCCCCGGCCAGACCCGGACCACGGCCACCAGTAACGTGCTACGGCTGCCAACAAACCGGACACTATGCCAGCGATCCGGTCTGCCCCCTGAACCGAAGAAACGGGGCCGGCGGGCCCCCGCCCCGACAGCTGGCGGCCGACGCCCTGGGAGAAGGAGAAGAGGAAGAGGAGACCCTCGACCGAGGGACCACTGAATGGGAGCCGGCAGCCATGTCCCTGGTCTGCCTGGGTAGCCGAGAAATGGTACCCTGCACCCCCATCCCAAGCAACACCCAGAAGTACCGGCAGCAGGTCACGGTCAATGGACAACGGGCCGAAGCCCTTCGTGACACCGGCGCCAATGTCACCGCTGTCCGCTGCCACCTGGTGACCTCCGAACAGATTCTACCGAATGTGCTGTGCCCCGTCCGGACGGCCGACAACAGCGAAAGCCTGTGCCAGATGGCCCTGGTCCCCTTCGAGTGGGGAGGGGTGACGGGCCTGCTGAAGGTGACGGTACGCGACGACGCCCCTGTCGAATGCCTCCTGGGGAACGACTTGGAGAGTTCCCCCTGGGCTCAAGTAGAGCGACGAGAGCACCTCCGAATGCTGGGACTATCTGACTGGGCCTGCGCCATCACCCGGTCCATGACCGCCCGGGCCCCCCGCTCATCCTCGGCCTCCGGGGCCGCCCAGCCCGAGGGGCTCGCACCCCCGCCCGCCAGCAGCGAGGGGGAGGCGGACACCGACCCTGGACCTAATGAATCCTCCCCCGAAGAGATGGCTTCCCCTTGCGCCCTACCAGAGCTGACACAATGGCGACACGAAGGGGGCCCCACCCGGGAGCAGTTCCAACAAGAGCAGCAGTCCTGCCCCACTCTCGAAGGGGTCCGCCAACAGGCGTCCGCCCAAACCAACGGGGACCAGACCGGCACCCACTGGGTCTACTGGGCCGAGGGCCTGCTATACAGTGAGCAGAAAGTGGCAGAACTCGGGGCCAGCCGAGTGTTGGTGGTCCCCCTCCGCTTCCGGGAGTTCCTGCTCAACCTGGCACATGATGTGCCCCTCGCCGGACACTTGGGGCAAGACAAAACGTACAGCCGTCTGGTGACCCACTTCTACTGGCCCCAGATGCGGAGAGACGTGGACAACCACTGCCGGTCCTGCCAGACCTGCCAAGCCAACGGGAAGACGGGGGGTCGGGTCAAGGCCCCCCTCCAACCCTTTCCAGCCGTCAGCACCCCGTTCGAACGGGTCGGAATCGATATCGTGGGGCCCCTGGACCCCCAGACCGCCCTGGGCCACCGCTTCATCCTGGTCCTCGTGGACCACGCCACCAGGTACCCGGAGGCGGTCCCGCTAAGAACTATAACGGCCCCCGTGGTAGGCCGGGCCTTAATGGGGATCTTCTCCCGAGTGGGATTTCCCCGCGAAGTGGTGAGCGACAGAGGCACGAACTTTATTTCCAGATACATGCGGTCCCTGTGGCAGCAGTGCGGGGTCACATACAAGTTCACGACCCCCTATCACCCTCAGGGGAACGGACTGGTTGAGCGGTTCAACAGAACATTAAAGGGAATGATCCAGGGCCTGGAAGAGCCCCTCAGGCGGAGATGGGATGTCCTGCTGCCGTGCCTCCTGTTTGCCTATCGGGAGGTCCCGCAGAAGTCCCTGGGGTTCAGCCCGTTTGAACTATTGTACGGACACCCGGTCCGCGGACCGCTCAGCCTGGTCAAGGAGGGCCGGGAGATGAAGCCCCAAGGCGCCCCTCCTGACGTCTACCGATACCTCCTGACCCTCCGAAACCAGACCCGCAAGTTCCGAGCCATGGCCGAAGCCAACCTCGAGGCCCGCCAGGAGGACATGAAGCGGTGGTACGATCGGAACTCCTCTACCATAGAATTCGAGCCCGGTCAGAAAGTATGGGTCATGGCCCCGGTTGAACCCGGCGTGTTAGAAAAGGTAGATGGACCGGGAGGGTCGGCCGGGGTCAGGAGGAGAGGTCTCCGGGGAGAGCCGTCTCCAGCGATCGTACAGACAAGTAACTTCCCCCCCACAGACAGATACCACACACGGATAAGGTTCAGTGTTCTTTATAAGCACTTATTTAAGGTACGGTTAAATGGTACAAGGAGGTCTGGACTCAGGGGTCCCCTCGATTAGAGTCTCGCAAGGTAGGGAAGGGGGTAGCGGGACAGTCTATTTACCAATCAGGTAGGTCGGATGAGATGATGGTGAGCTCACAATCCTCGAGCTTGGTGGTTAGGTGGTATGGGCCGCGGCAGCGCCAGCAGGTCCCGGTGTGGATGGTCGATACAACGGGCCGCGGCAGCGCCAGCAGGTCCCCGGAAGATATACGGTCCGCGGCAGCGCCAGCAGGTCCCGGTGAGGATGGTCGTTACAACGGGCCGCGGCAGCGCCAGCAGGTCCTCGGAAGATATACGGTCCGCGGCAGCGCCAGCAGGTCCCGGTGAGGATGGTCGTTACAACGGGCCGCGGCAGCGCCAGCAGGTCCCAGGAAGATGAAGGTTGCAGAAGGCCGCGGCAGCGCCAGCAGGCAGTACGATGATTCACAAGAGCGGGCTACGGCAGCGCCAGTAGACCGTCAGGGTTGAGTTCACTCGGTGTCTCTCGACTCCAGGATACAACTGCCTTCCTGCTCCGGAGCTGCCTCAGTTATAGGGCTGGTGCCCTTTGATGTCCGGACCCTCGCACTTGGAGGTCGGAGGGTCCGGGATGAAGGTGTCCAGACACCCAGCAGGGGGTGGAGCCAGTGCCTGGGGGAGCTGGAGGCGATCGGCACCTGGCGGGGGAGAGCCCTTGATACTTCGTTCTCCCATTGACCTGCCAAGTGGGCCGCTCACCTCATGGGTGGATGGTGGTGCCGGGATGTCGGGGCCGGCCAGGCCCGGGGTTAGGGTCGAGGGGAGGCCATGTGGCCGCGTGGTGCAGGGCCCAAGATGGCGGCTCGACCCGGCCGGGAAAGCCGGTGGGGCTGGACCCCGTGATGAGTAGGGGTCCGAGGGCAGAGGGTCCGTCGGGAGACGGAGTACAGGTGCTTGTTGCGGGGATATGCCAGGTGGGCCGGAGTTCGGGCCCTGTCGAGCGGGGAGGGAGCAAGCCGTCTGTGAGGCCTGTCCAACATGCGTCCCCCCCAGCTGAAGGCGGGGAGAGTCACCCATCTCCTTGGGGACTCTCTTCGTCGAGGCGGAAAAAGCGGGACAGGCCATCTGCGTTGGCGTGGTCTTGGCCTGGTCGGTGCTCCACGGTGAAGTCCATTCCCTGCAGGGAAATGGACCAGCGCAAGAGTTTTGGGTTCTCCCCCCGCATCTGCATCAGCCATTGCAGGGGTCGATGGTCGGTTTGTACCCGGAAGTGGGTACCGAAGAGATAGGGTCGGAGCTTTTTGAGGGCCCACACTACTGCAAATGCCTCCCTCTCGATGGTGCTCCAACGCTGTTCTCGGGCCAGGAGACGTCGGCTGATGAAGGCCACCGGCTGGTCATGACCTTCGGGGTTCAACTGAGAGAGGACGGCCCCGATGCCGTGGTCGGAGGCGTCGGTCTGCACCACAAATTCCCGACTGTAATCGGGGGCCTGGAGCACCGGGGCGGTGCACAGGGCGGCCTTCAGCTCCTCGAAGGCCGCTTGACAATCAGGAGTCCAGTCGACCCGCTTCGGCTGGTTCTTGGATGTGAGACCCGTGAGGGGCCCCACGATGCTGCCGTAGTCCTTCACGAACCGCCGGTAGTAGCCGGTGAGCCCCAAGAAGGCTCGGACCTCGGTCTGGGTGACGGGGGGCTGCCAGGACTGGATGGCAGCAATCTTAAGTTGTAGTGGGGCCACCAGCCCGCTCCCCACTTGGTGCCCAAGGTAGGTCACAGACCCTTGGCCAATCTGGCACTTGCCGGCCTTAATGGTGAGGCCGGCCCGCTGGAGGGCTTGTAGGACCTCTTGGAGGTGACGGAGGTGGTCGGACCAGTGGCGGCTGTATACAGCGATATCGTCCAGGTAGGCAGCGCTGAATTCTTCAAGCCCCGCCAGGACCTGGTTCACAAGGCGTTGGAACGTGGCGGGAGCATTCTTCATGCCAAAGGGAATGACCTTAAATTGATAGTGGCCATCGGGGGTAGAGAAGGCTGACCGTTCCTGAGCCCTGGGTGTGAGGCCGATCTGCCAGTAGCCCGCCGTTAGGTCGAAGATACTAAGGTAGCGGGCGGCCCCCAGCCGGTCGATCAGCTCGTCTGCTCGGGGGATGGGATGAGCGTCGGTCCGGGTGACAGCGTTCAAGCCCCGGTAGTCGACGCAGAATCTCAGTTCAGGGGCGGAGCCGGGGGCAGCGGCCTTGGGAACTAATACGACCGGACTGGCCCAGGGACTGTCCGAGGGCTCGATGACCCCGATCGTGAGCATCTTGGCCACTTCCTCCTGTATGCAGGCCCGTACCCGATCTGGTACGCGGTAGGCCCGGTGCCGGACAGGGGGACTGTCCCCGGTGTCTACGTCGTGCAAACACCAGGGGGTGACCCCGGGGGTGAGGGAGAACAGGGCAGCGAACTGCAGCAGGAGGTTCCGGCAGTCCTGGCGTTGCTCCGAAGTGAGGGCGTCAGAGAGCCGGACCCCGTCCACGGAGCCGTCCTTCTCCTGAGTCTTCAGGAGATCCGGGAGGGGCTCGGAGTCTTCTTCTGTGCCACTGTCTGTAGCCATCAAGAGGCTTAGTTCGGAGCGCACAAAGTGCGGTTTGAGCCGGTTGGTGTGGAGGACCCGAAGGGGGTTCCGGGAGGACCCCATGTCGATGAGGTAAGTGACGGGGCTTTTGCGCTCGACCACTTTGAAGGGCCCCGTCCACTTATCTTGCAGAGCACATGGTTCGGTGGGGGACATCACCCATACTTGCTGCCCAGGCTCGAATTCAACGGAGGAGGCATTGTGATCATACCACCTCTTCATGTCCTCCTGGCTGGCCTCGAGGTTCGCCTTGGCCATCTCCCTGAAGCGCCGGGTCTGGTTTCGTAAGGCCAGGATGTATTTGAAGACGTCTGGAGGGGTCGTTAGGGGGGCCATCTCCCAACCTTCCTTGACTAGGCTGAGGGGCCCTCGCACAGGGTGTCCGTATAGGAGTTCAAAGGGGCTAAAACCGAGGGACTTCTGGGGAACTTCCCGGTAGGCGAAGAGGAGGCACGGGAGCAGTACATCCCACTGGCGACGGAGAGGCTCTTCCAATCCCCCAATCATCCCTTTGAGAGTGCGGTTAAACCGCTCCACTAGTCCGTTCCCTTGGGGGTGATAGGGGGTCGTGAATCTGTAGGTGACCCCGCATTGTTGCCAGAGGGACTTCATGTATTTTGATATGAAATTCGTGCCTCGGTCGCTGACGACTTCTCGGGGGAAGCCTACCCGGGAGAAGATCCCCATCAGGGCCCGGCCAACCACGGGGGCGGTCACTGTCCGTAGGGGCACCGCCTCGGGGTAGCGGGTGGCATGGTCCACTAGTACCAAGATGAACCTGTGTCCTTGTGCCGTGCGGGGGTCCAGAGGTCCCACAATGTCTATCCCCACCCTCTCGAACGGGGTGGTGACCACCGGGAAGGGTTGTAGAGGGGCCTTCAGCTTCCGGCCACTCTTCCCGCTGGCTTGGCATGTGGGGCACGATCGGCAGTGGTTCAGGACGTCATTCCTCATTTTCGGCCAGAAAAAGTGGGTCACCAGGCGACTGTACGTTTTGTCCTGGCCCAGGTGTCCAGCCAGGGGGACATCGTGGGCTAGGTTGAGCAGAAAGTCTCGGAAGCGGAGCGGTACCACCAGAACTCGACCGGCCCCCAGCTCGGCGATTCTTTGCTCGCTGTAGAGCAGGTCGTTATCCCAGTAGACCCAGTGGGTTCCGGTGGTGTCCCCGGCGGTTTGGGTGCTGGCTTGTTGGCGGAGTCCCTCGAGGGAGGGACAGGTCTTTTGTTCCTGGCGGAACTGTTCTTGGGTGGGCCCCCCCTCTTGACCCCACTGAGCCAGATCCGGGAGGTCCTGGTGTTGCGCGTCTTCTTCGGTAGTCGGGTCCGGGAGGTCGGACTCGCCGTTGTCCTCTACGGGGGCAACTGGGGGCGGAGGTGCTGGCCATTCGGTTTCTTCTGATCGGGGGGCGGCCCGGGCGGCCATGGATCGGGTGGTTATGCAGGCCCAGTCTGGGAGGCCCAGCATCCCCAAGTGTTCTC
This sequence comes from Triturus cristatus, assembly GCF_964204655.1. Taxonomy (NCBI): domain Eukaryota; kingdom Metazoa; phylum Chordata; class Amphibia; order Caudata; family Salamandridae; genus Triturus; species Triturus cristatus. Next base: position 59,764,566 of record NC_140587.1, read on the forward strand.
TTCTCTCGACGGAGGCCCACGGGGAACTCTCGAGGTCATTCCCCAGGAGGCAGTCCACGGGGGCATCGTCCCGGACCGTCACCTTCAGTAGGCCGGAGACCCCTCCCCATTCAAACGGGACGCAGGCCATCTTACACATGCTCTCTGAATTATCTGCCGAGCGGACGGGGCAGAGAATGTTCGGCAGGATCTGCTCGGGCTTCACCAGGTGACAGCGGACGGCCGTCACGCTGGCGCCGGTGTCACGCAAGGCCTCGGCTCTCTGTCCATTAATGGTCACCCACTGACCGTATTTTCTGGTGTTGGCGGGTAGGGGAGCCCGCGGAACCATGTCCCTTCCCCCTAAGCATGCCAGGACCATGGCGGCCGGTTCCCACCCTTGCTGGTCCGGCTCATACTCCTCAGGTCCCTCCGATGATTGCTCTTCCCCCAGGGCAGCGGCAGCTACCTGGCGGGGCTTGGGTGGTTGGTTTAGCGGGCAGTTCGGATCGTTGGCGTAGTGGCCTAGTCGCTGGCACCGGTGGCACGTGACGTTGGCTCGGTACCCAGGCCGCAACGGGGGGTTGCCCCGGCCGGCCGGAGGCGGGGTGCTGGCCACGGGGGTTGCTGGTAAGGCGTCTCTCCCTCGCCCCTGGCCCCCTCCTCCTCCCCGAGGACGGTGCTGGCCTTGGTTGCTTCTGTTCTGGTCGTGTGGCCCTTTCCGGCCCACTCGGGTGCTTTCCCACCGGTCAGCTTCGGCGGCGAGCTGCCGGGGGTCAGTCAGCTTACTGTCGAGTAGGTGCTGCCTGAGCTCGACGAAACAGTTGTTTGACAGGTGCTCCCATACCATAAGGTTGAAGAGTTGCTCGTAGGTGGTGACCTGATTTCCCTTGATCCAACCCTCGAAGGCCCGGCTGAAATAGTTCACGTATTCCACCCAAGTTGTACCTGGGATCCGGGTGCAATCTCTGAACCTCTGGCGGTACATCTCGGGCGTGAGGCCGTAGCGGGTGAGGAGGGCAGCCTTCATGTGGTCGTAGGACGACATTTGGTGATCGGGGAGCTGCAGCAGGGCATCGCGACCCTCGTTGATGAATCTTCCCCAAAGTCCGGCTCCCCAATCACTCCGGTCGATCCGGTGGGAGGTCATTGCGATCTCATAGGCTTTAAACCACTGTTGTATGTCGTCTTCTCGGACATACTCACGGACCACATCCTTGGGGATGTGAACTTTTTTCTCAATAGGCCCCGGGGTGTGTGGTCGCTCAGGCACCCCCAGTTCCTTATTCTGTTTGCGCAGTTCTATTTCCGCCAGTCGGCGCTCGTGCTCGAGCGTTATTTTTTTCTCTTCCAGCTCTCTTTGTCTCTGCTTTTCTTCTCGTTCCTCTCGAAGCCGCATATGCTCGAGGTTGATTTTCTGTTCAGCTAACTTGAGTTCCCCATCCATCTTGAGTCGCGCCATCTCTAATTCGTGTAATCTGACTCTGTCTCTTTCTCGTGTCTCCTCCTGTGAGAGGCCCGTTCCCCGCTCCTCGGGAGCCGTGGCGTTCCCCTCTGGTGTGATGCTGTTTTGGTCTGGTGTGACGCTGCTTTGGTCGGAGGGTCCTGCGACCCCAGTTTCTGTCCATGACTCAAGAGCGCGCTTTAGATCATCCTTGGTACTCAGGCCGGTGGTAGCAATGCCAAGTTCTATGCAAAATTGTCTCAGTTCGCGGTGGTTGTATTCTTCTAGTTTCTCCATTTGGAACTTCTCGGTGGAGCTGCTATCTTTGGTCGACATCGTGCTTTGTCGTGGGGTGAGCTACTCTCTGTACGATTACGCGTTGATTCGGATCGCGCCGCTGGCCACCAATGTTAGAAAAGGTAGATGGACCGGGAGGGTCGGCCGGGGTCAGGAGGAGAGGTCTCCGGGGAGAGCCGTCTCCAGCGATCGTACAGACAAGTAACTTCCCCCCCACAGACAGATACCACACACGGATAAGGTTCAGTGTTCTTTATAAGCACTTATTTAAGGTACGGTTAAATGGTACAAGGAGGTCTGGACTCAGGGCTCCCCTCGATTAGAGTCTCGCAAGGTAGGGAAGGGGGTAGCGGGACAGTCTATTTACCAATCAGGTAGGTCGGATGAGATGATGGTGAGCTCACAATCCTCGAGCTTGGTGGTTAGGTGGTATGGGCCGCGGCAGCGCCAGCAGGTCCCGGTGTGGATGGTCGATACAACGGGCCGCGGCAGCGCCAGCAGGTCCCCGGAAGATATACGGTCCGCGGCAGCGCCAGCAGGTCCCGGTGAGGATGGTCGTTACAACGGGCCGCGGCAGCGCCAGCAGGTCCCCGGAAGATATACGGTCCGCGGCAGCGCCAGCAGGTCCCGGTGAGGATGGTCGTTACAACGGGCCGCGGCAGCGCCAGCAGGTCCCAGGAAGATGAAGGTTGCAGAAGGCCGCGGCAGCGCCAGCAGGCAGTACGATGATTCACAAGAGCGGGCTACGGCAGCGCCAGTAGACCGTCAGGGTTGAGTTCACTCGGTGTCTCTCGACTCCAGGATACAACTGCCTTCCTGCTCCGGAGCTGCCTCAGTTATAGGGCTGGTGCCCTTTGATGTCCGGACCCTCGCACTTGGAGGTCGGAGGGTCCGGGATGAAGGTGTCCAGACACCCAGCAGGGGGTGGAGCCAGTGCCTGGGGGAGCTGGAGGCGATCGGCACCTGGCGGGGGAGAGCCCTTGATACTTCGTTCTCCCATTGACCTGCCAAGTGGGCCGCTCACCTCCTGGGTGGATGGTGGTGCCGGGATGTCGGGGCCGGCCAGGCCCGGGGTTAGGGTCGAGGGGAGGCCATGTGGCCGCGTGGTGCAGGGCCCAAGATGGCGGCTCGACCCGGCCGGGAAAGCCGGTGGGGCTGGACCCCGTGATGAGTAGGGGTCCGAGGGCAGAGGGTCCGTCGGGAGACGGAGTACAGGTGCTTGTTGCGGGGATATGCCAGGTGGGCCGGAGTTCGGGCCCTGTCGAGCGGGGAGGGAGCAAGCCGTCTGTGAGGCCTGTCCAACACGGCGCCCTCCAGGACAAGTGGACCGGGCCCTTCAAGGTAGTGGAGAAGAAAAGTCCCGTCACCTACCTGGTCGACCTGGAGTCCCCCCGGAACCCCCTCCGGGTCCTACATGCTAACAGGCTAAAACCCCACTTTGCCCGGACCGAACTGAGCCTGCTACTGGCGACCGACGAGGGGGGCGAGGACGACTCCGAGCCCCTGCCCGACCTCTTGCAGTCCAACGTCCATGATGGATCAATCGAAGGTGTCCAACTCGCCTCTTCCCTGACTCCGGAACAGCGCAACGACTGCCAGCAACTGCTGCGGGACTACGTAGCCCTCTTCTCCCTCACCCCGGGGGTGACCCACTGGTGCGTCCACGACGTCGACACCGGGGAGAGCCCCCCCGTGCGACACAGAGCCTACCGGGTACCCGACCGAGTGCGGGCATGCATCCAGGCCGAAGTAACGAAGATGCTGGCCCTGGGGGTCATCGAACCCTCCGACAGCCCGTGGGCCAGCCCTGTTGTCCTGGTGCCAAAGGCCGCAGCTCCCGGCCACCCCCCAGAGTTACGATTCTGCGTGGACTACCGAGCCCTAAATGCAGTGACCAAGACGGACGCCCACCCTATACCCCGGGCCGACGAACTCATCGACCGCTTAGGGGCCGCCCGCTACCTGAGCACGCTGGACCTCACCGCCGGGTACTGGCAGATCCAGCTCACCCCCGGCGCCCAAGAAAGATCCGCCTTTTCGACCCCGGATGGGCATTACCACTTTCGGGTGATGCCCTTCGGAATGAAGAACGCCCCGGCCACTTTCCAAAGACTGGTGAACAAGGTTTTGGCCGGCCTTGAGGCCTTCAGCGCGGCCTACCTAGATGACATTGCCGTGTACAGCAACCACTGGGCAGAGCACCTCCTTCACATTAAAGCCGTCCTGGCCGCCCTCCAGCGGGCCGGGCTCACAATCAAGGCCAGCAAATGCCAGATCGGCCACGGATACGTGACCTACCTGGGCCATCAAGTGGGGAGCGGGCAGGTGGCCCCTCTCCAACCGAAAGTAGATGCCATCCAGGCCTGGGAACCCCCCACTACCCAGACCGCTGTCCGGGCCTTCCTGGGCCTCACCGGATACTACCGGCGGTTTATCCGGGACTATGGGAGCATTGTTGGCCCCCTCACAGAGCTAACGTCCAAAAAACAGCCCAAGAAGGTGCACTGGACACCCCGCTGCCAAGCAGCCTTCGACACCCTAAAGACAGCAATGTGTACTGCCCCGGTGCTGCAGGCCCCTGACTACAATAAGGAGTTCATAGTGCAGACGGACGCCTCCGAGTATGGGATCGGGGGCGTCCTGTCCCAAGCCGATGAAAAGGGGCTCGACCGACCAGTGGCCTTCATCAGCCGACGGCTACTGCCCCGGGAGCAACAATGGAGCACCATCGAGCGTGAGGCCTTCGCTGTAGTGTGGGCCCTCAAGAAGCTCCGGCCCTACCTCTTCGGTACCCACTTCTGGGTCCAGACCGACCACCGGCCCCTGCGGTGGTTGATGCAAATGCGGGGCGAGAACCCCAAGCTGCTGCGGTGGTCCATCTCGCTACAAGGGATGGACTTTGACGTTGAACACCGGCCCGGCAATGACCACGCCAACGCCGACGGCCTGTCCCGCTTCTTCCGCCTTGACGAGGAGAATCCCCAAGGAGATGGGTGACTCTCCATGCCTTCGGCTGGGGGGGACGCCTGTTGGACCCGGCCTCGTGGCGTGGTCCTTACCCCCGTGGATTGTGCCCGTTCCCCGCCCCGGCCTTCACGGGCCACCCTTCTGAACTGCACCGAGGCCCTTCATCCTGAGCCGCACGAGGTCGCATACCCCTCGTGGCTCTGCCATCTTGTTGGCATCCACGTGACTCTGTGCACCAGCCAGCGCGACCCCGCTCAACCCGGCCTCGACCCCAGCGAAGCCCCGACATCGAGGCACCACGAACTGGCCAGGGGGTGCCACAGGAACCATTCATCGCCCCCGGCGGAGGACAGTATCGATGGGACCCCCAACTGTCCTCCCCTCTCGAGGTGTGATCGCCCTGCAACTCCCTTGGGCCTGGCGCCTCTCCTGCTGGGCGTCTGGCCACCTCCACCCGGCTTCTCCGCCCCCCCCGGGCGCCTGGGTCCGGACATCAAAGGGCTCCAGACCTATATCTGGGGCGACCCCGCCACAGATCGGCAGTTGTATCCCGGAGTCGAGAGCCCTGCTGATTGAATCGCGGCTGACCCTACGGAGAAGAACTCTTGTCGGAACCATCACGAGCCCTGCTGACTGCGTCGCGGCTCCTTCTTGTGAACACTTTGAAGCCACCTGGAACATCGGAGCCCTGCTGACGCTGTCGCGGCCCAACCTCGCTGAAACCTCCCTCGGAGACCTGCTGACGACGTCGCGGCTCGAGCTGAGCAGAAACCATCTTGAGAGCCCTGCTGATTGGATCGCGGCTCTCCACAAACTGTACGCCGGAGCCCTGCTGTCGCCGTCGCGGCTCGACCCCTCCGAGATCCGGAGGTCCTCCAGCTTGAGGATAAGAACTGGGCCCCAGGTACCCTCGTACCGCACTCCTGCCAAAGACTGTCCCGCTACCCCTACCCTTCCAAAGAGACACTGAGACTTTTGGTGGATCCCTCAAACCCTTCGTGTAAATATTGACCTCGTAACCTTTTTATTGCTGATAAAGAATTGCTTGTCTTGAGACAACCTCCTTGAGTCCTGTGTGGTGGTGTTACTGTGCTAGTACGTGATAGGAGAAGGATCTCTCAGGAGACTTCTCGGCAGCGCTCGGCTACTTCGTACAGTGTGAGGGCCCCCCTTGGTGGTCTCGTCGACTCCTCGGGGTCCGCCTTCCAACAAGGTCACTTTCAGGTATACATTTTGTAAGCCTACTGGCTTTGTGATACTCACTTGTACGTGCAGATATCACCTGCTGTGTTTCTACTTCTTATTTCTTTACTTTACTGGATTTATTCATCCACTGTGTGTAGAATCTACGGCTTCTTTAATTTTGTGGCAGTGTATGGTTTTCACTTCTTCTCTTGGTTCTGGTACATGATTCCACACCCTTTTCTGTCACGTTGGACTTATTTTATAGTTCAACAGGGTGCTGTTTTCACCCTTCTTTATATATTTTTTCTTCACAGTCTTTCCTTATATTCTTATGAATTGCTTGATCTTACCTACCTTTTTTGCTACCATTTGCTATTTCTATCCTTCATTTGCTCCGTTAATGGGGATGAGGCATGCTACGTTTTTTGCTCTTAATTAATGCAATGTATTTTCTTTTATGAATTATTGCATGTCTTTTACATTTAGATGCATTGTTAGCAATTTTACCCCTATGTTGATTCTTATTGTACTGTACTTACAAAATTCTTTTGTTTCTGTTAACCCCTTCAGTGCCCATGATGAGCTGGACTCGTCATGGGCCGCGGTTGCGCTGTGCCCATGACGAGTCCAGCTCGTCATAGACCCCGCCCGCTAATGCAACGGCCGGCACAGGGCGGGGAAAGGGGCGGGCACTGAAGGGGTTAAAAGGGGGAAGGTGATGTAGTAGACTAGTATTGTAGGTCTTGCTGCTCAGCCAGAGTGGAATGTTGGTGCGTGGTTAGAATGCAGTGTTGGAATGCCTGAGTGGGAGAGGCAGTTGAGGACGGGCTGAGCAGCAAGTGGGCTGCTCCTGGTGGGGCCCCCCTTGATACTTATCATCTGATCAATAAAGCATTATTCATATGCTACACCTCGGCTACTTCCAATTATTCCATCTTATTTCAGACCCAGCCATATGTAAATCAGTCTGACCCTGTGCCCCATGGGAACAGTCCAGACCGAACTGCCAGGCCAGGTTCTCCCTGGAACAAGCATCCTGGGACCGGTTTCAGGGTATGTCCCCCTTCTTCAACCAGGCTAGCTCGAATCCAGTGGCAAAGTGAGCAAGGGACCCACGTCTGGGCATACCCATCCCACTTTGGGTGAAAAGTGTTACAGCAAACAAATGATGGACGGAATGCTGACAATGCAAACATTCTCCCCCAGTGGGTCCCGTGCTCGCCATGCCATTGGAGTCAAGCTATCCTGGCTGATGAGGGCTGAAAGCCCGAAACCGGTCCTAGGATGCTTGTTTCCAGTCCAGGGAGGACCTGGCATGGCAATTCGGGCTGGACTGTTCCCATTGGGCACAGGGTCAAGACTGATTTGCATATGGCTGGGTCCAAACTGGACAGGCATGGTGAGCAAAAAAATGATGGATTTAGGCCCTTATCTCTGTACTGGGGTGAATGTCTGACATTGTTCTGCATTCTGTCCATCAACTGCTGTTTTTGCATTTGTCACCCCGAGTGGGACGGGTATGCCCAGACGTGGGTCCCGTGCTCGCCATGCCATTGAAGTCAAGCTTTCCTGGCTGATGAGGGCTGAAAGTCCGAAACCGGTCCTAGGATGCTTTTTTCCAGTCCAGGGAGGACCTGGCCTGGCAGTTTGGGCTGGACTGTTCCCATTGGGCGCAGGGTCAAGACTGATTTGCATATGGCTGGGCCCAAACTGGAATGGCGAGCAAAAAACACAATGGATTTAGGCCCAGATCTCTGTACTGGGGTGAATGTATGACATGTTTCTGCATTCTGTTCTTCAACTGTTGTTTTTGCATTTGTCACCCCGAGTGGGACGGGTATGCCTAGACGTGGGTCCCGTGCTCACCATGGCATTGGAGTCAAGCTATCCTGGCTGATGAGGGCTGAAAGCCCAAAACCGGTCCTAGGATGCTTGTTTCTAGTCCAGGGAGGACCTGGCCTGGCAGTTCAGGCTGGACTGTTCCCATTGGGCGCAGGGTCAAGACTGATTTGCATATGGCTGGGTCCAAACTGGGGTGAATGTATGACATTTTTCTGCATTCTGTCCATCAACTGTTGTTTTTGCATTTGTTTTTTTCTAGGCTTACATTGAAAGCATTGTTCTAATGTTATCTTAGACAGTTAAGTCTTTAGAGTGATTGCCACTTTAGAAAGACAACTTCTGCCCTTCTGCTGCTGCTGCACCTGATTCATCCCAGTACCTCAATTTAAATGTTGTTGTTTGAAGGCAAAGTTTCCATTGCTTCTGGATTACAGTTTGCTACCTGAGGCAGTGCTTGTGATAGAAATGGATCAATTAGCGGTAGTAGAGGAAACCACACTCAGGGGCATATGTACAAGGGGTTAACACCGCATTAGCTGCACTTTTCCGACGGTTTGCAGTGAGATTTTTATCGCCCTATCTACAAGCTGCCGCTAACCTCTGTTAGCGGCGGTTTTCCCTCAAAAACGTCCATTATAAAGATCATCACTCCTGTTAGCGATAACGACATGTAAGGGAGGTAGGTGTTCCCTTGCAAAAACGGCCGCTAACCCCACTTCGCTGCTAACTGCAGTTAGAGGCAGTTTTTAAGATCAGAAAATAGCTGGACTTAAAAATGGAGATAACCCTTGGGCCCCATTTCAGCAGGTTTTGGTGCTGGACAGCGCTGCAAGCAGTGTTGCTGCCCTGCCCTGCGATAAAACTACAGGCAGGACTGCGCACCATCAATAATTATTCCTGGGCCTCACTCATGAGCAGTGTTGTAGCACTGTAACAAGAATGCGTTGCAACACTCTTCACTACACCCTTCTTGCGATACCACGGATGCGCTGTATTCACTGGGCAGCAGTCCATGACGCAAGTAATGACAGATATGTCTGGAATCCTGACGTATCTGTCTCCGCTAAAGTCATGCATTGCTGCAGTCGTGTCACAACCATGGCGCAACTCCAGCAATGCATGGGGCCAGCCTATCCCTGTGGCACTGCATCACCCTTACGCCTGCCATCAGGCAGGCGGAAGGTACTTACGCAGTGCCTTTCTTAAGGGATGTCAGGGTGTCGGCGCAGTTGGAGATCCATCAGTGGCAGTGGCACGCTGGGGTGTCATTGTCTGTAAGTATTGGCGGAGTGGTGATGCTGAGGGAGTTGACGAGACGCACTTCGGTGGCCTTTATGCAGCTGCAAGGGGGCGATGATTCCAGTGGTGTACGGTGGGCATGGTTAAGACGTGATGTATACAATGATGGTTGGTCCAGGAGAGTCTGGTGGTGTGGCTGTAGTTAAAGGTCCCGCTGGCAGAGGAAACATGCTTGACCGTGTGTCCTGCTATGTGGCTTGCAGCGGTGACTAGCTGCTTGAGTCTGATGTTGGGGAGCTTCCCCAGGAGGGGGTAGTAATCTGATCACTGGGGTTGCCCAGGTGGAACTTCAGTTCACTGAGTAGGATGTTGTCCGTGGATAGAAGAGCCTAGTGTGCAATGAGGTCTACAATGGTATCGGAGAACGGGTGTCCATGGCCCAGGGGGCAGATGGAGTTGGGGTTGGTCCAGATCTGGAAGTTGAGGTGTTCTATGGTCACCGTTTGGTCATTAGAGTGCGTGGTCAGTCAGAGTGTGCTTTTAGAGGAGATGGCAATGCCTCCTTCAGAACGGTCAGGCAGGTCCTTGCTGGTGATTTAGTAGCCGTCAGTGATGTCGATTGCGATGTCCGGTCCAGAGCAGATGTTGGTCCTGTAAGGTGATGTGGCGTCCAGGGTTGATTGCGAGGAGGGTGATGGCGCCGTAGGGGTGGAGTGTCAAGAGGAAGGGTCCTTGGTGCTGAGCGCCGTCCAGGGGCAGACGGACACAGACGGGCTTGCCTATGGCTTGCCTTTGGCACAGGAGACACCCATTACAATGCAGGCATTACAACTCAACTTGAACAACGCAGGTGCCTTTACATTGCATTCCATTATAACGTATTGTGAGGTCAGTAATGGGGTATTTCTAAATTTTAGGGTGGGGATGGGTTTCGGGTGTCGGAGATGAAATGTGGGGTGTATTATGGGGTAAAATGTGAAATTTGGTGTGTGTTTTGGGGTCAATCATGAAAATTAGGGTGTGCATTTGGGTCAAATATGAGAATCGGGGTGTGCATTTGGGTCAAATATGAAAATTGGGGTGTGCATTTGGGTCAAATATGATTTTTAGGGTGTTGTTTTGGGGGCTCAAAGATGAATTTTAGGGTTCAGGGTTTGCTTTGGGGTGCAAGGGTTAGTTTTAGGGTTGCACACATGGGAATAATAATGTTTACAACTCCGCAATCCAACACCTTCGCTACTTTTTTTGCAATATGCCTAGTATTAGTATGCAGTGTAATGGAATGCCATGTAATGGTATGCGTCGTAACTCCATATATACCTTTGGCACACTAGTGGTACGCCTGCTGTGTGTGGCCGCACAGCGGCCGCCATTGAGAAGTGCTGCAGGGGAACTGGAAAGCTGGGAGATAGGAAACGCCGGAAAGAACACTGCATAGGGCGTGGACGTGGGGGTCTGTGTGTGAGCAGGTATTGTAAATATTTATATGAGAGAAATCTTACCGCGAGGATGGGTCCCGTGTCTTCGTTGCTCCTGCTCTCCTGACTCTGCTTCCAGGAACAGGATGTAGGCAGCCAGGCTCCAGGCGAAAGTCCAGCGAGGCATCCAGGCTCTCATCCTGGTCATGCTGGATGTTGGGTGGCTTGTGGGGGTTGTTGATGTGTGCTGCACATGGCCCTGGCTGCTCCAATCTGCATTTCATTGTTTTTTTTTGCCTTTTTTCTATTGGAAGTCGACTATTTTTTCCATTAGAGGCAAAAAAAAACTCATGTTGGGCTGACTAATGTGCTTTTTGTGCTTCTAATGGGCCTTTCATTTGTTTTTGCCCACTAACTCCGGAATTCCTATCGCCATCTTGCTAATGTTAACAGCATTTTTCACCACCGATCCCTGTAGTTATCGCCATGTTGCGACGGCTTGTACATACATCACTAACATGGTGATAATTTTCAGCAGAAAGGGCGGTAGGAAAACTGCCGCTAACTAATGTTAACGATAGTTTTCGCCAGTCCTTGTGCATATCCCCTCAATCTTTTACCTGTTGGAGCAAGGTGGAGAAAAGAAAATAGAAGGTGTGTTCTATTGCAGGCTATCACACCTGTTAATCCCACCATAGTTCAGACTTCAGTCAGTCAGTCAATAGCAACTTTATTCAATCTAAATAAATTAGACCATAAAAGTACAATAGGAAAATACATTAAAAAATACAGTAAATATCCGTCATAGTTTTGACAGTACATTTTAAAATCAATTAGTTTGGATAATCATCAGTCCCTGACGCCCTCAGTTATAGTCAGCATAGTTTTAGACAATACATTTTAAAATCAGTTCATTCTGCTGGTCATCAGGCCCTGACACCCCTCATTTATTACATTCACAGAACAAAATTAAATATTCAAAGAATCAAGACAGAGGAAAGGTATAAGGGAAGGGATGCAAAAACCTCAACTCAGGGTCCGCTATGGGTCTGCTATGCATTCCTACCCAAGTACTTGATAGCTTAATACATTCCTCTATTCTGTTTCATAACAGTTTTTAAACATATTTTATAGCTATTATTATACAAAACAAAAGAAAAATGTATCGTAAATCAATTAATCGATTTGTGCGCTATTAATCATAATTAATCATAAGTAATGTAAAATGTTCTTTCTAGCATATAAATCAGCCCATTTGAAGCTTGACATTCTACAGCAAATCTCAGTGGTAGGCAATGATTGTAATAACTTTAAAAAGGATACAATATAACCTTTCATCCACTTGTTATAAAATTTGTAAAAAAGTACAACATGCATGGTGTTCTGTGCCATCATACTATCGCAGTTGCTTAGATTTAAGGACCAATCATTTGTTTAGGGAAACTAACCAAGTGATGGAAAAGGTCCATTCTTTTTTTTGTGTGTTTGAAAAGCTTTATTGAATGAACAGAGAAATAGGCAAAAAATACCAGCAACAGATTTGAATATTGAAACATAATTATAACAAAATATATGGCTGGTACAATAAAAGAAATAAAAGCTATTTGAAGGTTTTATATGGAAAAGGGATGGGAAAAGTGTAGGGAAGGAAGGAGGAGGAGAGGAGGAAATATTAACATAAAAGAAGAATGCATATTATATTGCATAATACAACGAAAAGTGAACAAGCCATTGGTCAATTAACAACATAAATCAACTCTCTTGGATGATATGGAAAGAGAACAGAGAGATGGTATTCAAGGAGGTTTGAAATTTTCAAATTTGAGGGAGGAATTACGTTTAAAAACAATCTGATCTAAATAAGTTGTAAGGGGTAACCAAAAAAGTTCTCTATTAAGTGTTGGTTTACAGGAGGAGGCGAAGGCAACATCGAGTCTATGAAAGTGGCAAAGGCTATTCTACCAGTGTTGTGTCCAAAGATTAGTGAGAGTTTTCCAGTTAAGGGTAATGTGCTGAAAGGCTAGAGCGAACATGAGATCAAAAAGACCATGATTATGAGAGGGCATAGATAAAGAGTCAGAGAGGCTTCCAGTAAACAATAGGGGTAGTGAACAAGAGATAGAAAGGTTAAAGATACGAGAGATATAGTCCCAAACAGATCTCCAAAAAGTGGAAACCGATGAACAGAGAAAAAAAAGATGCATACGGTTAGCGTCAGGAGAGCCACAGGTCCAGCAATTAGATTCAGAATCAGAAGAAAAGCTGGCAATAGAGACAGGGGTAAGATAAAGCCTATGATAGAGAAAAAACATAGATTGAGTAAGAGAGGCAGAGCGAGAGATTTTTAAAGTTCTAGACCAAAGTTTGTCCCAGAAGCAGCTAGTCCATTCACATCCCAGATCAGACTCCCAGGAAAGTTCCAATTTAAATTTAACTCGATATGGATTGGGGGCTAGATAATATTTATATATAAGAGAAGCTTTGGGTAAGGATAGGAGAAGATTAAGAAGAGAGTTTTGGGCATCAGTAGGAGATGAGGGGGAAAGAGAGTAGTACACATCTAGAATAACTGCCATTAGAGTGGTAAACTTCTGTAAGAAGGAACGAGGACAATGGAATAAGGCTTGAAATTCGGAGAAAGAGCATGGCGAAAGTCCATTGAAAAGATGTTTAACCCAAGTGATGTTCTTAGTTCTCCAAGAATTCCAGAAAATGGGCCTGTTATTGAGAAGAATAAGAGAATTATGCCAGATAGGAGAATCCAAGAAGTCATCCCGAGAAAGGGGATTAGGTAGAATTAAAGGCTTCAGAAGGGAACAAGTATGTCTAAACAGGGGGAAGGATGTATGAGAAGTTTTAGCAGAAAAAGCTATTACTTCCTTGAGAGAGAATGGTAATAATAAAGTTTGCTCAATGGATAGCCAAAGATGAGTAAAAGAAGAATGCTCAGATATAAGCCATTTCAAAGCTTGACGAAGAGAGAAGTATTTATGATAGAGACGAAAATCTGGAAAATTTACACCACCCTTAGATTTGGTCTTACGAAGAGAAAAAAGGGCAATTCTAGCTTTTTTATTCTTCCAAAGAAATTTAGAAAGACAATAATCAATACGTTTCATGTATTTGGCGGGAATGTGGACGGGAAACATTGAGAGAATATAAATTAAAATAGGGGCAATCATCATTTTAATTGAATCTAATCGACCCCACCAAGAAAGAAAAAGGAGATTCCAGGAAGAGAGTCATTTATCAATACGAGACAGAACAGCAGTCATGTTTAACTTAATCGAAGAAGCAATAGAGTTGGAGAACCATATACCTAGATATTTCAATTTTTAATCATTCCAGGCAAAACCGTTGGACGAAAAACAATGGGGAAGACAACATTTTGTAAGGGGAAAAATTTCCGTTTTGTCCGAGTTAATCTTATAACCACAGACCTTGGAAAAAGAGTCAAATTCATGGAGCAAGGGAGAAATAGAGGTGTCAGGTTCAGAAATAAATAAAAGGATATCGTCCGCGTATGCGGAAAGTTTAAGTTGCTGGTCCCCAAAAGAAAAACCAGAAATAGAGTTATTATTATGGATAGAAGAAAAAAAAGAAAGAAAAAAAATACTCAAGAGCTAGAATAAAGGGAAGAGGGGATAAAGGGAATCCTTGACGAACTCCGCGTTGAAGAGGGAAATAGGATGAAATAGAACCGTTAACTAATACTGAGGCCCTGGGGGCAGAATACAAATGAGAGATAAATGAAATTAATTTGGGACCAAACCCATGCCAGTGTAGCGAAGCCAATAAGAAGGACCAGTCCACTCTATCAAAAGCCTTCTCAGCATCAACTGATATGGCCGCTAGAGAAGTAGAGATAGAGGGAAGTTTGTTTAGGACATTAAGAAAAAGTCGAGAGTTACGGGAGGTGTGCCTACCTTTGACAAACCCACACTGTTCTTTACCAATAAGGTGGGGCATGAGAGGGTCTAGACGTAGAGCAAGCAGTTTAGCAAACAACTTATAGTCAACATTTACCAAAGATATCGGGCGATAATTCTTGCAATATTTAGGATCTCGACCCTCTTTATGGATTAGACAAATTGTTGCCTCCTGAAAAGTACCTTCCGTCTTACCAGCTAAAAAAAAGGAATGAAAAAGTGCTGAATGTTTCGGAAGTAAAAGATCTGAAAAGTGTAAATAAAATTCAACGGAAAAGCCATCTGGGCCAGGAGTCTTCCCTTTGGTGAGAGAATTTAGGGCGGTGGATAGTTCTGTAAGGGACAAGTCCGATTCAAGAGCAAGAAAATTAAGATGGGATGAAGGAGGGGGAGGAATTTTCTCAAGATATTCCTGAATGCTAGAAGAAGAAGGAAGAGATTCAGGAGTGTAAAGATTTTGACAGAAAAGTTTGAATTCATTAAGTATTTCTTGATCTATGTGTAAGAGAGTCGTTGGAGGTAAATATAGCATCTATGAGGGTGCGGTCTTTACGAGTTTGAAGATAGTTTGCCAAAAGCTTCCCTGCTTTGTTCCGACCACCATAATGGCGAGCACTACTACTCAATAGCACAGAGGACACATTATCAGTAGTGGTTTTATTAAAGGCGAGTTTAGCTTGGATGAGTTCTGGTAAAACAGAATGTTTCGGGGAAGTGTAAAATTTGTGTTCCAGAAGCTTGATATGGGCTAAGGTGGTTTTACGTTTTTGAAGAAAGCGTTTCTTCGAAATCAATGATAAAGCCTCTTGCAGTAGCTTTTAAGGAATCCCATATGATATGTGGGAATGAGTCGGGTGTACAGTTAAGATGAAAAAATTCAGTTGCAAAAGCACGAAAAGAAGAGGAAAAGAGAGGATCTAAGAGGAGAGAGTTATTAAAACGCCAACAAGAGGATTTGGGATGTGGAGGGAGGAAATCCAGGTCAGTTACTATTGGGGCATGTTCAGAGATAACAATAGGTTCTATAGAGGAAGAGAGAAGATTTTGGGATAAGGGTTGAGAGAGAAAGATATAATCCAAGCGAGAAAGAGAAGCATGGGGGGAGAGAAAAAAAGAAAAGTCCAAAGAGTCAGGGTGAGAGAGTCTCCAAGAATCAATGAGATGTGCTTGAGAAATGTTGTCAAAAAAATGTTTGTGAGTTTTAGTGGGAAGAAAATGAACCTCAGATTGATGATCAAGAAATGGGTATACAACTTGGTTGCAGTCGCCTCCCTATATAAAAAAATGATTCTGAAATTGGACACATTTTTGAGTAACAACAGGCCAAAAGGAACTGTCAGGATGCGTAGGACCATAAACATTGAAAACGGTTAAGGGAACATTATTAATAAAAAATGTAACAAGTAACCATTTACTTTCAGTATCAATTTCTTGTGATAAGACCTTGCAGTTCAACTTCTTATGACATAGAGTTATGACACCATTCTTTTTATTAGTAGAAGGAGAGAATAATACTGTACCCACCCAGCCTCTTTTTAATTTTAACGCTTCAGTTTCAGTGAGGTGGGTCTCTTGCAAAAGTACTAGATCAGGGTTATAAGAGGCAAGGTGCGAGAGGATTCTCTGTCTCTTAATAGGGTTATTAAAACCTTTCATATTCCATGAAATAACTCTGAATGTAAAAACAGTAAATCATTATGAAGAACCAAATATGCATTAATAGAAATATGAAATAGGAAACATATACAGAATAGGGAATGAAAATTAGGGGAGAAAAAGGAAAGATAGGAAGCAAAGGAGAGAGATATTAAGAGACAGTACATATCCATAAAGGACGACTGAGAAGAACATACCTGAGGGGAACGGGAACAAAGGAAGAAGGCTGGGGCAATGGCGACTAACGGAAGACGGGATGCCCGAATCAGGGAGTCCAAACCACACCAGAACATATAAGAAAATGCAGAAGGATCAAACAACTATAAATGTGACAAAACGAACCTGTATGAAGATAAAAAAGGGGAATTAAGAGGGCATAAAAGAATAAATGAAGAATATATGTCAAAGCGAGCTGAGAACACAAACAAAAAATATGAAGTATAGAAATGATAATTAGATAACAGTTGAGAAGAAGATAACAAAAATTAATAAGTCATTAGATGCAAGAGGAGAAAAAGGACAGCCAATATAACATGAGAAAAGGAAACGAGGATATAACAGTATGGAATGCGATATATATAACATAACAACAGTGATAAATAATGGGAATAAGAATATACACATGTCAATCCATATAATAAACAAGGAAAGCTGAACATGGAACAGATATAAACATGGTGAAAGATAACTCATATATTAACATTGCAATAACAATGTGAGTCCTGATGGTATGAGCAAAACATATCATCCCGTAGGAGGATTAGTGGTATCCATGTTGGTCGAAGAATGAGAATGAATAAATTTCTTGAGCTCTGCAGGAACTTCAAAGGATAAGGTTCGATTCTGAAAAGTAACTTTAAAGATGCAGAGGTGAAAAAGTCCATAGCGAGCACCCATTGAGCGAAGAGGGGACGAAGATTAAGAAACTCTTTTCATCTGGAAGCTGTAACATTGAAGACATCCTGAGAGAAAAAGACTCTCTGACTGAGCCAGGAAATTTGCCGCTTCGCTCTAGCTACAGAGAGAACAGAGAGCAGGTCAGTGAATTTCAGGAGGAGAATAATGACACCCTGGGGTTTAACCGAGGGAGACGAAAGTGAAGGACGTGGTCCAAGTCTATGGGCTCTCTGAATATTCAGCATTGTTGAAGGAGGCATCTCAAGTAATTTTGGGAGTACGGAAGAGAAAAAGGTGACAGGGTCCTCTCCTTCCAAAGATTCCAGCAAACCATAGATACGTAAATTATTCCTTCTATTGTGATTTTCCAAGTCCTCGGTGTGTTGTTTTCAAGAGAGGAAAGTCTTTGAGAATCATCCTGGATCGGCGCTAGTTGTTGCTCCATTGTAGAAACTCTGTTCTCCATTGAGGACCATTTTTCTTCCAGAAATTGCATCTTGCTGTTTGTTTCTTCCACAAACGGGCGTAAGGCATGAATTTCCTCTAATAACAATTCCAAGGAAATAGCAGGAGATGCTTTGTCAGGTGATGGAGGGTCCTGTTTCAGTCTTTTAGAAGTGGAAGTAGGCAGAGACGATTTATGAAGCGTTGATTGCGACGCTTGGGAGCGAGCAGAAGACACTCCAGCCATACCTATAGAAGAAGGAGTCCCCGTTGTAGACACCACAGACTGTGAAGGTGACGATGTGGAGATATTTTTAGGGACAAAAACAAACTGAGGCTTGCGTATCCTGCCCATGTGCGGATGTTGAATCAATAAGAGAAGTTCTGCATTGAGTAAAGATTATCATGAAGAGAGTGACAATCTGTAGTAAGTCTAGGTAATGATATCAAAAATAAAAATGAGAAATAACCTAACCTCACATTGATGAGATGGAGTAAAGGCACAGCTCTGGTATGAACAATACTGAAAACATCCCGTTAGAGAAATGACGCTGAGAGGCGTGTCAGGAGGAGAAAAGCACTCAGATATGAAGGCAACATTGTGAGAAAATGGGTGAATCCAGCAGGCATTGCACTAGGAAACTGTTCAGAATGTCCAGTAGAGCAGAA
This sequence comes from Triturus cristatus, assembly GCF_964204655.1. Classification (NCBI taxonomy): domain Eukaryota; kingdom Metazoa; phylum Chordata; class Amphibia; order Caudata; family Salamandridae; genus Triturus; species Triturus cristatus. The sequence continues at coordinate 59,782,532 of NC_140587.1, forward strand.
TAGTATGGAAAAACTCTGAGGAGTGAGGTAGCAACGGAGAATGAATAAAGCAAAACATTCAATGTAAAAGGGCAGCTTACTTTGGCATTAATGTCTTGAGGAGAAACATGCTACAGCTGCAAACAAATCTGTTTTGCGACTATTATGAAGAAAAACTAAGCTTTCCAACTGCTTCATGCATCATGCAGGGCTGACAGGAACGGGAGCGCGACCTCAAAATGGTGGCCTTTCGAAGAAAATTTCCAAATGCGGAAAAAACGAGAAGCGCGACGCGACTTACTCTCTGGAGCACCTCCACCAACTCACGGTATGTTCCGGTTCTTAAAATGACGAAGACCGCCAATAAAAAGTGCGAAAAGACGCACTTGCAGGTGAAAGAGCATCCCGGTGTGTAGGAGCTCCGAGGTCAAGCGGCCATCACACACGGCGCCGAAACCACGCCCCGGAAAAGGTCCATTCTGAAACGAGTCAGGACAAATCTGTGCCTAGGGTTAGATACGTTTTTCAAATATGGTTGCATACATGAATGAATGAATGAATGAATGGAAACTTGTAATCGCGCTACTTAGCCCGAAGGCATCAAGGCGCCTAAACAAAACAGTTCGAAAAAGAGGCAGATCGTATCTAAGCGTAGGCCTTGGCAAAAAGCCAGGTCTTAAGGGCCTTCCTAAAAGCCAGAGCCGAGGGAAGAGATCTTATCTCCAGAGGCAGGGAATTCCACTGCCTGGGAGCAAGAGTTGAGAAAGCTCTACCTCCCCACCTAGCCTTACGTATCCTGGGCACTGAAAGCAGAAGTTTATTTGACGAACGGAGGGTTCTGAGGGGAATGTATGGGACCAGCAAATCCTTCATACCCCCAGACCGATTAGTTGCCAAGGCTCTATAAATCAAAGTCAGGGACTTAAAGGATATCCTGGACTCAATAGGGAGCCAATGTAAGGTCCTTCTTGCTTGATGAGTCTTGGCCCGTTTAGGCAGGTCCAGGACCAGTCTAGCGGCAGCATTCTGCACCATCTGTAGACGAGTCACCAAGCCCTTATTGATGCCCAAATAAAGAGCATTGCAATAATCAAGTCTGGACCCAATCAATGCCAGGACGGTATGTTTCCTGGCCTGGAAAGACAGATAGTGCCTGATCCTCCTTAAGATGTTTATCAGTCCCCAGCAGGTGGAGATGGTCCTGCTAACCTGTTGATCCATCCTCAAAAGGGGATCGATCAAAACACCAAGATTTTTGGCCAGGGTCGACGGAGTAGGGCACACCCCCATAGAGGGCGGCCACCAATCAGCTGACCAGAAATCCTCCTTTCCCCCGAACACCAGAAACTCTGTCTTATCCCCATTGAATTTCAATGAATTACCCACCATCCATTGAGCGACTGCCTTCAAACAGTTTTTAAAATTGGAGGCAGCCAGGATAGTGGGTTGGGTAAAGGACAGCAGAATCTGTGTGTCGTCAGCATAAGAGATTACCTCCATCCCAAAAGATCTAATAAGCCTGGCCAGTGGGGTAACATAGATGTTAAAAAGGGTCGGACTTAAAGCCGACCCCTGTGGGACCCCACAAAGCACCGGAAGGGATGGAGACAGAAAATCCCCCAGCTTTACCCTCTGTTCCCTCTGATTGAGGAAGGATGCCAGCAGACTAAGTGCTGTGCCCTTGACCCCGATCTCCCTCAGCCTTGATGTTAATACTGAGGGAGACAGGGTATCAAAAGCAGCCGAGAGATCCAAGAGGATGAGGAGAGTAGTCAGTCCCTTATCAACCCTAGTGCGAATGGTGTCGAGCACGATAGTAAGGGCAGACTCGGTACTGTGTTCTCTCCTAAAGCCGTGCTGCGAGTGGTCCAGCTTATCATGGGCTTCCAGAAAATCAACAAGATGCTTATTTAGATGGATTTCCAGCATCTTGGCAGGAGCTGGAAGCAACGAGATAGGGCGGAAGTTCTTAAGCACACCCGGGTCAAGAGAGGGTTTTTTTAAAAGAGGCTTGACCACCGCTTTCTTCCACTGAAGGGGGAAGGTCCCTTCCTTAATTGCCCCATTCATCACACCCAATAAGGGTGGAAGAAGACAGTCTTTACACTGTTTAAGAAGTTTGAGGGGGCAGGGGTCTAAGGGGGAACCCGACCTAACCTTGGTCAAGAGGCCTTCAAGATCCAGTAGGGAAAGAGAGGGAAAACTAGACAGACTTCCAGAGGGCACCTCCTCAAATAAAGATGGCGGAACACAGTCTAAGGGGATAGATAGAGTCACCCTTTGTTGCTCCAGAGCTGAATAAATATCCACAATCTTGATGTTGAAAAATTGTGCAATATCATTGCACAGCTGTTGTGAGCTCACCACCGGGTCTGGCATCTTTAGTGAGGTAAGCGTGTCCACGATTTTAAAAAGATCTTTAGGTGAGGAAAGTGAGGCAGTAAGAGAGGTAAAATATTCTTGTTTGGTTTTTATAACCTCCTTCTTATATAGCCTCAACATAGTTTTATGTCTGTCCCTCTCACACACGTACCCACTGGACCGCCAACGACGCTCCTGTCGCCGTAATCCCTGCCTAAGTAATCTGAGTGGTTCCGAGAACCAAGGGGCGGATGGAGTTCTTCTGGCCGAATAGCACAAGATGGCCGGTGCAAGTTCGTCCAGGGCTATAGTAACCCCGTTCTCCAGCCTTTCCACCGCCGATGTTACCTCCTCCCCCGGGGCGATCAAGAGCCCTGCAAGCTTGGGAGCGAGTAGATTATTAGATAACTTTTTTAAGTTACGTCTTCGTTCAAACTTGGAAGGCATATTACCCCTATTACTGGACAGAGAGGTAGTAAGGACCAGAGGAATTGCATAATGGTCTGACCAAGAAAGGGGGATAGGCAATTCGGTGACCAACCGCATGTCGTTGGAGAAAACCCCATCGAGCGTATGGCCAGCCAAATGTGTGGGGCCTCTGACTAGCTGTGTCAATCCGCACCCCGAGAAAGTATCCAAAAGAGACTGGGTTTCGGGCAGATCAACCTTCTCTAGATGAAAATTTACATCCCCCAGAACGGTGAGATGGTCACAACCGAAGTGTGGTTCTAGGACCTCCAGCATTTGACTGCAGAAGTCTACTTTGCTCCCTGGGGGTCTGTAAATCAGGAGGCCCTTAAACGGCACTCCATAAGCCCCATTAATAGAGAATTGGAGAGCCTGAAAGGACTCCTGATGATCATCTAGGGGAATGATGTGACAGGACAGATGGTCCCTGTGCAGAATACCAATCCCTCCCCCCATCCGGCCCGTTCTATCCATTCTGACTAAAATATAGCCATCTGGAACCGCCTCCACGAGATCAGGACCTGAGGAATCCTTAGCCCAGGTCTCAGTTATGAAAACCCAGTCCGGGGCTCTTGACAACACGAAATCCTTAAAAGCTAGGTTGTTTTTAACCAAGGACCTCGCATTCAAGAGGAAACCCGTGTTAATCCTAGCCCTAGAGTCGAAATTGGGCCTCAGGGCCTCAGCTGATGGAGATACTCGCAGAACAGGGGAACCAAAACAGGGACAGGATGGGGGTATCAAGAATCCCTCAGGAGCATACCTATGATGGCAGGGGAGTGTGGACGGTTTTAATAATGCAAAATCTTGCCTCGTATATACTGACCTCGATTTCATCCGCACACAGTCATCTACTCCTCCACCGTCCAGCCCGTCCTCAGCGCGGACGGGCGCAGACGGGCTGGACTCTGGCGTGACTCCGGCGGGATCACGGCGAACACGCTGCGCGATCACGCTGCGCGTCAGCATGGCGGGAATATATAGGGCTGTGCTCGGGAACCACCTGTGAACAGGAGCGCTGGGACGCCGAGATAAACTAGCAGCCTTCCCTATCCAAGATGGCGCCTGTAAATGAACACAATTCCGGGCGCCTAACGCGCTGGGGATAGCCCGCTAAGCAGCGGTGAGGGAGCCAATTTATAGTGCAAGAAAGAGGGTAAATAAAAACAGGGAAAAGCGGCGCAAATTAACAAAAAGAAAATAGAAAACAGGAAATGTTAAAAATGTAGTCTGACACTACCCTTACACACGAGCAGCCTTAGGATGCTAGACCAACCTAGAGGGCCCCTTATAAAGGCTTCCTATGTGATTGCCTGTGCTCGGGAACCACCTGTGAACAGGAGCGCTGGGACGCCGAGATAAACTAGCAGCCTTCCCTATCCAAGATGGCGCCTGTTAAATGAACACAATTCCGGGCGCCTAACGAGCTGGGGATAGCCCGCTAAGCAGCGGTGAGGGAGCCAATTTATAGTGCAAGAAAGAGGGTAATTAATATTAGTTGTGTTTTTTTAAAACAGAGGGCTTTGGTAATTCAATGGTCAATCTAAGATACGCTAAATGCATAGTACATTCGTTTTTTTAATGTTGTTCTGCAAGTAGCTACTAGGGATTTAGGGTTCTCAAAGTAGTCTGGGCGCCCCAGATCACAACAGAAATTCTGGATGTGTGTCAGCCATGAAATACGTGTTGACAACATTGATTTAAGGCAATCCCCAAAACTAGTGCCTGTTTAAGGCGGTATATTCGGATTTCCAAAAGTTTGTGCCAGAGTAATAAGGTTTGCATCCTAATTTGGTCGGTATTTATCTACACATATGTAGAGGTGCTTTTGGGAGTGGCAAGCAAATATCTCAGGAACTCATTCTCCACCAATTGTACCTTTTGTGCGCCCCCAGATCCCTGCCCCATATAATGTGGTGCTGATACATTTGGCTTTATATATCGCTGGCATCTCTGCAAGAGGATTCATGCCCAACCGTCTAGAAACATTTTGTTGGGCCATATATGCATTTATAAATAATAGCGCCCTAATAGAAACTGCGAGTTTGCATGTACCATCTTTGTCAAACAGGACGCCTAGGTCTGAGAAGCTATTTGTGAAACCATTGTTAGTGTCCATGATTTTTATATCTCGACAGAAGACTTTTCCTGCCCCACTTCATTATGAATGTTTTGGATTTGTTAACCAGCAGCCCCAGGTCCTGGATAAATTCAACAATGTTATTGAGTAGGGACTGTAAGGCAAGGGGAGTGCGAGCCAAGAGAACTGCATCGTCCAAGTAAAGGAGTGCAGGCACTGGGCAGCGTCCCATCTGAGGAAAGTCTTTAGATTGTGAGGTCAACACCACATCTAGATTGGTTATGTATAGTGAGAAAAGAAACTGTGCTAGGACACAGCCCTGTCTTACCCCTCTTGCCATGCTGAAGGACTGTGTACATTCGCCCCTGAATACAGATCTCTCAAGAAACTAATGATCATTGCCTCCACCTCCATATCAGACATAATTGTCCATAACTTAGAGTGAATGACACAATCAAAGGCAGAGGGCAGGTCTACAAATGCCAGGAATATGTTCCTTCTTTTGATCTTGGTGTATTTTCCTATTAATATACTTAGGTTGAGACCCTGTTCTATTGCCCCAATCGCAGTGCGGAACACATACTGAAGGTCTGACAGAATATCATTTAATTCTGCCCACCCTTGTAGCCTGTTCAAGATGAACTAAGGAATCAAGCAGGGAGATTGCCCTGTAACACTACAGGTTGTGTCGATCTCCCTTTTTGTAGATTGGTATAATTATCTATTCCACCCACGTGGGAAGAAAGCCCATACTACAACATGCCCTTAGTACCACAGTTAACAAGGGCCCCCATAAAGGAGTATTGGCCTTGTCAGTTCAACAGGGATAGCGTCGCTTCAGGCGCTTTTCTGCCCTTACTTGCATTTATTGCTCTATTAACTTCCTCCAGGCTAAATGGAGTGATTGAGGAGGTTTGAATTGGGGCTTCTGTTTCATTGTGTTTATGCGCATGATTGAGTTCTGATATAGGGTTGGGGAGGGAGTAAATATTGGAGAAGTGCTTTAACCAATCGTCATCTGGTATCGCAACCTCAATTCCAGTGCCATGATCTGCTCTCAAGAGTGCAGAATTAACTACCCTCCAGAACACATTATTATAATTATTAATGATTGCTTCATGTAGGGCTGCCCATGCTTTGTCTCTTAACCGTAGTTCCATTTGTTTCACCGCCTGTTAATAGGCTAGTCTACAGGGCTGGACCTCGGGTCTGCATATCGGGATTTTATGTAATGCTTACTGTAGCCTTTTTTGGGTCTTGCTTCAAGATGAGTCAAACCAATAAGGCACTAATAACTGCTTTTGGGTGTGAGGTTTCGTCTAGTCAGATCTCACAGGTTTCCCCTTTATTACTGATTAATTGTTTTCAGAATCCCTCAGGAATTACCTGTTGCCAGTGCAGGGAATAGCCGTTGCTAGCTCGAGGTGTCCTGTCTGGGCGGTCCTATGACTGCTCTGGTGGTTAGAGTGTAGCCAAATGGTCACTTAATGAAATAGTGTGAGTGCATTTGATTAGAGAACACCAAGTCAAATTTGAATATTAGTTTGTTTAAGTTGTCTCCATATCAGTTGTGAATAAAATGTGTTTGGCCAACAGCATCTAAATTGCTCAAACCACCTTATTTTTCCCAGAGGCATAATACACATTTGGGTATTGAAATCACCACGCCATATAAATAACAGGTCCTTTCCACAGCTTTTATCAAATCAGTCCAGATCTTCCTCCAGTTCTTTCAGATTTGCTATCACATCGCGCGTTGCAGCGTTATTGTAAAAATTGCCTTCACAAACAACTAATTGATAATAAGGAGTGTCTAATACTTTAATTATTCTGCAAAAGTTGGTCGCACACTGCTCGTCACACCAGCAAGTTGCCCCAAAGGACTGTGGTAAATGTAGTGGCGACGGCGGGTACGCCTATGCCACAATGTGTAAAAAGAACAGTATGTGTTGCGTTAGCCATCCCTGGACACGTGTTTCGAGGTAGTTGCCTCTCGTCAGCAGGGAGCAGGTCAGTGTAAAGGGGTGCCGTGTGGACTGCCAAAATGTAATTAAAACAGGTCAAGTACCTCTCATGGCGCGCAGGTGCAGATCCAAGGCTCGTCAGCCCGTTGGCTCAAGGGAGCCGTAATAAATTATGCAAAAGTTGGTCGCACACTGCTCGTCACACCAGCAAGTTGCCCCAAAGGACTGTGGTAAATGTAGTGGCGACGGCGGGTACGCCTATGCCACAATGTGTAAAAAGAACAGTATGTGTTGCGTTAGCCATCCCTGGACACGTGTTTCGAGGTAGTTGCCTCTCGTCAGCAGGGAGCAGGTCAGTGTAAAGGGGTGCCGTGTGGACTGCCAAAATGTAATTAAAACAGGTCAAGTACCTCTCATGGCGCGCAGGTGCAGATCCAAGGCTCGTCAGCCCGTTGGCTCAAGGGAGCCGTAATAAATTATGCAAAAGTTGGTCGCACACTGCTCGTCACACCAGCAAGTTGCCCCAAAGGACTGTGGTAAATGTAGTGGCGACGGCGGGTACGCCTATGCCACAATGTGTAAAAAGAACAGTATGTAATGCGTTAGCCATCCCTGGACACGTGTTTCGAGGTAGTTGCCTCTCGTCAGCAGGGAGCAGGTCAGTGTAAAGGGGTGCCGTGTGGACTGCCAAAATGTAATTAAAACAGGTCAAGTACCTCTCATGGCGCGCAGGTGCAGATCCAAGGCTCGTCAGCCCGTTGGCTCAAGGGAGCCGTAATAAATTATGCAAAAGTTGGTCGCACACTGCTCGTCACACCAGCAAGTTGTCCCAAAGGACTGTGGTAAATGTAGTGGCGACGGCGGGTACGCCTATGCCACAATGTGTAAAAAGAACAGTATGTGTTGCGTTAGCCATCCCTGGACACGTGTTTCGAGGTAGTTGCCTCTCGTCAGCAGGGAGCAGGTCAGTGTGAAGGGGTGCCGTGTGGACTGCCAAAATGTAATTAAAACAGGTCAAGTACCTCTCATGGCGCGCAGGTGCAGATCCAAGGCTCGTCAGCCCGTTGGCTCAAGGGAGCCGTAATAAATTATGCAAAAGTTGGTCGCACACTGCTCGTCACACCAGCAAGTTGCCCCAAAGGACTGTGGTAAATGTAGTGGCGACGGCGGGTACGCCTATGCCACAATGTGTAAAAAGAACAGTATGTGTTGCGTTAGCCATCCCTGGACACGTGTTTCGAGGTAGTTGCCTCTCGTCAGCAGGGAGCAGGTCAGTGTAAAGGGGTGCCGTGTGGACTGCCAAAATGTAATTAAAACAGGTCAAGTACCTCTCATGGCGCGCAGGTGCAGATCCAAGGCTCGTCAGCCCGTTGGCTCAAGGGAGCCGTAATAAATTATGCAAAAGTTGGTCGCACACTGTTCGTCACACCAGCAAGTTGCCCCAAAGGACTGTGGTAAATGTAGTGGCGACGGCGGGTACGCCTATGCCGCAATGTGTAAAAAGAACAGTATGTGTTGCGTTAGCCATCCCTGGACACGTGTTTCGAGGTAGTTGCCTCTCGTCAGCAGGGAGCAGGTCAGTGTAAAGGGGTGCCGTGTGGACTGCCAAAATGTAATTAAAACAGGTCAAGTACCTCTCATGGCGCACAGGTGCAGATCCAAGGCTCGTCAGCCCGTTGGCTCAAGGGAGCCGTAATAAATTATGCAAAAGTTGGTCGCACACTGCTCGTCACACCAGCAAGTTGCCCCAAAGGACTGTGGTAAATGTAGTGGCGACGGCGGGTACGCCTATGCCACAATGTGTAAAAAGAACAGTATGTGTTGCGTTAGCCATCCCTGGACACGTGTTTCGAGGTAGTTGCCTCTCGTCAGCAGGGAGCAGGTCAGTGTAAAGGGGTGCCGTGTGGACTGCCAAAATGTAATTAAAACAGGTCAAGTACCTCTCATGGCGCGCAGGTGCAGATCCAAGGCTCGTCAGCCCGTTGGCTCAAGGGAGCCGTAATAAATTATGCAAAAGTTGGTCGCACACTGCTCGTCACACCAGCAAGTTGCCCCAAAGGACTGTGGTAAATGTAGTGGCGACGGCGGGTACGCCTATGCCACAATGTGTAAAAAGAACAGTATGTGTTGCGTTAGCCATCCCTGGACACGTGTTTCGAGGTAGTTGCCTCTCGTCAGCAGGGAGCAGGTCAGTGTAAAGGGGTGCCGTGTGGACTGCCAAAATGTAATTAAAACAGGTCAAGTACCTCTCATGGCGCGCAGGTGCAGATCCAAGGCTCGTCAGCCCGTTGGCTCAAGGGAGCCGTAATAAATTATGCAAAAGTTGGTCGCACACTGTTCGTCACACCAGCAAGTTGCCCCAAAGGACTGTGGTAAATGTAGTGGCGACGGCGGGTACGCCTATGCCACAATGTGTAAAAAGAACAGTATGTGTTGCGTTAGCCATCCCTGGACACGTTGTTCGAGGTAGTTGCCTCTCGTCAGCAGGGAGCAGGTCAGTGTAAAGGGGTGCCGTGTGGACTGCCAAAATGTAATTAAAACAGGTCAAGTACCTCTCATGGCGCGCAGGTGCAGATCCAAGGCTCGTCAGCCCGTTGGCTCAAGGGAGCCGTAATAAATTATGCAAAAGTTGGTCGCACACTGCTCGTCACACCAGCAAGTTGCCCCAAAGGACTGTGGTAAATGTAGTGGCGACGGCGGGTACGCCTATGCCACAATGTGTAAAAAGAACAGTATGTGTTGCTTTAGCCATCCCTGGACACTTGTTTCGAGGTAGTTGCCTCTCGTCAGCAGGGAGCAGGTCAGTGTAAAGGGGTGCCGTGTGGACTGCCAAAATGTAATTAAAACAGGTCAAGTACCTCTCATGGCGCGCAGGTGCAGATCCAAGGCTCGTCAGCCCGTTGGCTCAAGGGAGCCGTAATAAATTATGCAAAAGTTGGTCGCACACTGCTCGTCACACCAGCAAGTTGCCCCAAAGGACTGTGGTAAATGTAGTGGCGACGGCGGGTACGCCTATGCCACAATGTGTAAAAAGAACAGAATGTGTTGCGTTAGCCATCCCTGGACACGTGTTTCAAGGTAGTTGCCCCTCGTCAGCAGGGAGCGGCACCCCTTTACACTGACCTGCTCCCTGCTGACGAGAGGCAACTACCTCGAAACACGTGTCCAGGGATGGCTAATGCGACACATACTTCTTTTCTAACACTTTTCTAACACTGTGGCATAGGCGTACTCGCCGTCGCCACTACATCTACCAGAGTTCCTTGGGGCTACTTGCTGGTGTGACGAGCAGTGTGCGGCCAATTCGATTTGTTACATAAAGGCTCCCTTGAGCCATTCGGGCTGACGAGCTCTGGACCTGCACCTGCGCGCCATGAGAGGTACTCTACCTGTTTTAATTACACTTTGGCAGTCCACGCGGCACCCCTTTACACTGACCTGCTCCCTGCTGACGAGAGGCAACTACCTCGAAACACGTGTCCAGGGATGGCTAATGCGACACATACTTCTTTTCTAACACTGTGGCATAGGCGTACTCGCCGTCGCCACTACATCTACCAGAGTTCCTTGGGGCTACTTGCTGGTGTGACGAGCAGTGTGCGGCCAATTCGATTTGTTACATAAAGGCTCCCTTGAGCCATTCGGGCTGACGAGCTCTGGACCTGCACCTGCGCGCCATGAGAGGTACTCTACCTGTTTTAATTACACTTTGGCAGTCCACGCGGCACCCCTTTACACTGACCTGCTCCCTGCTGACGAGAGGCAACTACCTCGAAACACGTGTCCAGGGATGGCTAATGCGACACATACTTCTTTTCTAACACTGTGGCATAGGCGTACTCGCCGTCGCCACTACATCTACCAGAGTTCCTTGGGGCTACTTGCTGGTGTGACGAGCAGTGTGCGGCCAATTCGATTTGTTACATAAAGGCTCCCTTGAGCCATTCGGGCTGACGAGCTCTGGACCTGCACCTGCGCGCCATGAGAGGTACTCTACCTGTTTTAATTACACTTTGGCAGTCCACGCGGCACCCCTTTACACTGTCCTGCTCCCTGCTGACGAGAGGCAACTACCTCGAAACACGTGTCCAGGGATGGCTAATGCGACACATACTTCTTTTCTAACACTGTGGCATAGGCGTACTCGCCGTCGCCACTACATCTACCAGAGTTCCTTGGGGCTACTTGCTGGTGTGACGAGCAGTGTGCGGCCAATTCGATTTGTTACATAAAGGCTCCCTTGAGCCATTCGGGCTGACGAGCTCTGGACCTGCACCTGCGCGCCATGAGAGGTACTCTACCTGTTTTAATTACACTTTGGCAGTCCACGCGGCACCCCTTTACACTGACCTGCTCCCTGCTGACGAGAGGCAACTACCTCGAAACACGTGTCCAGGGATGGCTAATGCGACACATACTTCTTTTCTAACACTGTGGCATAGGCGTACTTGCCGTCGCCACTACATCTACCAGAGTTCCTTGGGGCTACTTGCTGGTGTGACGAGCAGTGTGCGGCCAATTCGATTTGTTACATAAAGGCTCCCTTGAGCCATTCGGGCTGACGAGCTCTGGACCTGCACCTGCGCGCCATGAGAGGTACTCTACCTGTTTTAATTACACTTTGGCAGTCCACGCAGCACCCCTTTACACTGACCTGCTCCCTGCTGACGAGAGGCAACTACCTCGAAACACGTGTCCAGGGATGGCTAATGCGACACATACTTCTTTTCTAACACTGTGGCATAGGCGTACTCGCCGTCGCCACTACATCTACCAGAGTTCCTTGGGGCTACTTGCTGGTGTGACGAGCAGTGTGCGGCCAATTCGATTTGTTACATAAAGGCTCCCTTGAGCCATTCGGGCTGACGAGCTCTGGACCTGCACCTGCGCGCCATGAGAGGTACTCTACCTGTTTTAATTACACTTTGGCAGTCCACGCGGCACCCCTTTACACTGACCTGCTCCCTGCTGACGAGAGGCAACTACCTCGAAACACGTGTCCAGGGATGGCTAATGCGACACATACTTCTTTTCTAACACTGTGGCATAGGCGTACTCGCCGTCGCCACTACATCTACCAGAGTTCCTTGGGGCTACTTGCTGGTGTGACGAGCAGTGTGCGGCCAATTCGATTTGTTACATAAAGGCTCCCTTGAGCCATTCGGGCTGACGAGCTCTGGACCTGCACCTGCGCGCCATGAGAGGTACTCTACCTGTTTTAATTACACTTTGGCAGTCCACGCGGCACCCCTTTACACTGACCTGCTCCCTGCTGACGAGAGGCAACTACCTCGAAACACGTGTCCAGGGATGGCTAATGTGACACATACTTCTTTTCTAACACTGTGGCATAGGCGTACTCGCCGTCGCCACTACATCTACCAGAGTTCCTTGGGGCTACTTGCTGGTGTGACGAGCAGTGTGCGGCCAATTCGATTTGTTACATAAAGGCTCCCTTGAGCCATTCGGGCTGACGAGCTCTGGACCTGCACCTGCGCGCCATGAGAGGTACTCTACCTGTTTTAATTACACTTTGGCAGTCCACGCGGCACCCCTTTACACTGACCTGCTCCCTGCTGACGAGAGGCAACTACCTCGAAACACGTGTCCAGGGATGGCTAATGCGACACATACTTCTTTTCTAACACTGTGGCATAGGCGTACTCGCCGTCGCCACTACATCTACCAGAGTTCCTTGGGGCTACTTGCTGGTGTGACGAGCAGTGTGCGGCCAATTCGATTTGTTACATAAAGGCTCCCTTGAGCCATTCGGGCTGACGAGCTCTGGACCTGCACCTGCGCGCCATGAGAGGTACTCTACCTGTTTTAATTACACTTTGGCAGTCCACGCGGCACCCCTTTACACTGACCTGCTCCTGCTGACGAGAGGCAACTACCTCGAAACACGTGTCCAGGGATGGCTAATGCGACACATACTTCTTTTCTAACACTGTGGCATAGGCGTACTCGCCGTCGCCACTACATCTACCAGAGTTCCTTGGGGCTACTTGCTGGTGTGACGAGCAGTGTGCGGCCAATTCGATTTGTTACATAAAGGCTCCCTTGAGCCATTCGGGCTGACGAGCTCTGGACCTGCACCTGCGCGCCATGAGAGGTACTCTACCTGTTTTAATTACACTTTGGCAGTCCACGCGGCACCCCTTTACACTGACCTGCTCCCTGCTGACGAGAGGCAACTACCTCGAAACACGTGTCCAGGGATGCCTAATGCGACACATACTTCTTTTCTAACACTGTGGCATAGGCGTACTCGCCGTCGCCTCTACATCTACCAGAGTTCCTTGGGGCTACTTGCTGGTGTGACGAGCAGTGTGCGGCCAATTCGATTTGTTACATAAAGGCTCCCTTGAGCCATTCGGGCTGACGAGCTCTGGACCTGCACCTGCGCGCCATTAGAGGTACTCTACCTGTTTTAATTACACTTTGGCAGTCCACGCGGCACCCCTTTACACTGACCTGCTCCCTGCTGACGAGAGGCAACTACCTCGAAACACGTGTCCAGGGATGGCTAATGCGACACATACTTCTTTTCTAACACTTTTCTAACACTGTGGCATAGGCGTACTCGCCGTCGCCACTACATCTACCAGAGTTCCTTGGGGCTACTTGCTGGTGTGACGAGCAGTGTGCGGCCAATTCGATTTGTTACATAAAGGCTCCCTTGAGCCATTCGGGCTGACGAGCTCTGGACCTGCACCTGCGCGCCATGAGAGGTACTCTACCTGTTTTAATTACACTTTGGCAGTCCACGCGGCACCCCTTTACACTGACCTGCTGACGAGAGGCAACTACCTCGAAACACGTGTCCAGGGATGGCTAATGCGACACATACTTCTTTTCTAACACTGTGGCATAGGCGTACTCGCCGTCGCCACTACATCTACCAGAGTTCCTTGGGGCTACTTGCTGGTGTGACGAGCAGTGTGCGGCCAATTCGATTTGTTACATAAAGGCTCCCTTGAGCCATTCGGGCTGACGAGCTCTGGACCTGCACCTGCGCGCCATGAGAGGTACTCTACCTGTTTTAATTACACTTTGGCAGTCCACGCGGCACCCCTTTACACTGACCTGCTCCCTGCTGACGAGAGGCAACTACCTCAAAACACGTGTCCAGGGATGGCTAATGCGACACATACTTCTTTTCTAACACTGTGGCATAGGCGTACTCGCCGTCGCCACTACATCTACCAGAGTTCCTTGGGGCTACTTGCTGGTGTGACGAGCAGTGTGCGGCCAATTCGATTTGTTACATAAAGGCTCCCTTGAGCCATTCGGGCTGACGAGCTCTGGACCTGCACCTGCGCGCCATGAGAGGTACTCTACCTGTTTTAATTACACTTTGGCAGTCCACGCGGCACCCCTTTACACTGACCTGCTCCCTGCTGACGAGAGGCAACTACCTCGAAACACGTGTCCAGGGATGGCTAATGCGACACATACTTCTTTTCTAACACTGTGGCATAGGCGTACTCGCCGTCGCCACTACATCTACCAGAGTTCCTTGGGGCTACTTGCTGGTGTGACGAGCAGTGTGCGGCCAATTCGATTTGTTACATAAAGGCTCCCTTGAGCCATTCGGGCTGACGAGCTCTGGACCTGCACCTGCGCGCCATGAGAGGTACTCTACCTGTTTTAATTACACTTTGGCAGTCCACGCGGCACCCCTTTACACTGACCTGCTCCCTGCTGACGAGAGGCAACTACCTCGAAACACGTGTCCAGGGATGGCTAATGCGACACATACTTCTTTTCTAACACTGTGGCATAGGCGTACTCGCCGTCGCCACTACATCTACCAGAGTTCCTTGGGGCTACTTGCTGGTGTGACGAGCAGTGTGCGGCCAATTCGATTTGTTACATAAAGGCTCCCTTGAGCCATTCGGGCTGACGAGCTCTGGACCTGCACCTGCGCGCCATGAGAGGTACTCTACCTGTTTTAATTACACTTTGGCAGTCCACGCGGCACCCCTTTACACTGACCTGCTCCCTGCTGACGAGAGGCAACTACCTCGAAACACGTGTCCAGGGATGCCTAATGCGACACATACTTCTTTTCTAACACTGTGGCATAGGCGTACTCGCCGTCGCCTCTACATCTACCAGAGTTCCTTGGGGCTACTTGCTGGTGTGACGAGCAGTGTGCGGCCAATTCGATTTGTTACATAAAGGCTCCCTTGAGCCATTCGGGCTGACGAGCTCTGGACCTGCACCTGCGCGCCATTAGAGGTACTCTACCTGTTTTAATTACACTTTGGCAGTCCACGCGGCACCCCTTTACACTGACCTGCTCCCTGCTGACGAGAGGCAACTACCTCGAAACACGTGTCCAGGGATGGCTAATGCGACACATACTTCTTTTCTAACACTTTTCTAACACTGTGGCATAGGCGTACTCGCCGTCGCCACTACATCTACCAGAGTTCCTTGGGGCTACTTGCTGGTGTGACGAGCAGTGTGCGGCCAATTCGATTTGTTACATAAAGGCTCCCTTGAGCCATTCGGGCTGACGAGCTCTGGACCTGCACCTGCGCGCCATGAGAGGTACTCTACCTGTTTTAATTACACTTTGGCAGTCCACGCGGCACCCCTTTACACTGACCTGCTGACGAGAGGCAACTACCTCGAAACACGTGTCCAGGGATGGCTAATGCGACACATACTTCTTTTCTAACACTGTGGCATAGGCGTACTCGCCGTCGCCACTACATCTACCAGAGTTCCTTGGGGCTACTTGCTGGTGTGACGAGCAGTGTGCGGCCAATTCGATTTGTTACATAAAGGCTCCCTTGAGCCATTCGGGCTGACGAGCTCTGGACCTGCACCTGCGCGCCATGAGAGGTACTCTACCTGTTTTAATTACACTTTGGCAGTCCACGCGGCACCCCTTTACACTGACCTGCTCCCTGCTGACGAGAGGCAACTACCTCAAAACACGTGTCCAGGGATGGCTAATGCGACACATACTTCTTTTCTAACACTGTGGCATAGGCGTACTCGCCGTCGCCACTACATCTACCAGAGTTCCTTGGGGCTACTTGCTGGTGTGACGAGCAGTGTGCGGCCAATTCGATTTGTTACATAAAGGCTCCCTTGAGCCATTCGGGCTGACGAGCTCTGGACCTGCACCTGCGCGCCATGAGAGGTACTCTACCTGTTTTAATTACACTTTGGCAGTCCACGCGGCACCCCTTTACACTGACCTGCTCCCTGCTGACGAGAGGCAACTACCTCGAAACACGTGTCCAGGGATGGCTAATGCGACACATACTTCTTTTCTAACACTGTGGCATAGGCGTACTCGCCGTCGCCACTACATCTACCAGAGTTCCTTGGGGCTACTTGCTGGTGTGACGAGCAGTGTGCGGCCAATTCGATTTGTTACATAAAGGCTCCCTTGAGCCATTCGGGCTGACGAGCTCTGGACCTGCACCTGCGCGCCATGAGAGGTACTCTACCTGTTTTAATTACACTTTGGCAGTCCACGCGGCACCCCTTTACACTGACCTGCTCCCTGCTGACGAGAGGCAACTACCTCGAAACACGTGTCCAGGGATGGCTAATGCGACACATACTTCTTTTCTAACACTGTGGCATAGGCGTACTCGCCGTCGCCACTACATCTACCAGAGTTCCTTGGGGCTACTTGCTGGTGTGACGAGCAGTGTGCGGCCAATTCGATTTGTTACATAAAGGCTCCCTTGAGCCATTCGGGCTGACGAGCTCTGGACCTGCACCTGCGCGCCATGAGAGGTACTCTACCTGTTTTAATTACACTTTGGCAGTCCACGCGGCACCCCTTTACACTGACCTGCTCCCTGCTGACGAGAGGCAACTACCTCGAAACACGTGTCCAGGGATGGCTAATGCGACACATACTTCTTTTCTAACACTGTGGCATAGGCGTACTTGCCGTCGCCACTACATCTACCAGAGTTCCTTGGGGCTACTTGCTGGTGTGACGAGCAGTGTGCGGCCAATTCGATTTGTTACATAAAGGCTCCCTTGAGCCATTCGGGCTGACGAGCTCTGGACCTGCACCTGCGCGCCATGAGAGGTACTCTACCTGTTTTAATTACACTTTGGTAAGTCCACGCGGCACCCCTTTACACTGACCTGCTCCCTGCTGACGAGAGGCAACTACCTCGAAACACGTGTCCAGGGATGGCTAATGCGACACATACTTCTTTTCTAACACTGTGGCATAGGCGTACTCGCCGTCGCCACTACATCTACCAGAGTTCCTTGGGGCTACTTGCTGGTGTGACGAGCAGTGTGCGGCCAATTCGATTTGTTACATAAAGGCTCCCTTGAGCCATTCGGGCTGACGAGCTCTGGACCTGCACCTGCGCGCCATGAGAGGTACTCTACCTGTTTTAATTACACTTTGGCAGTCCACGCGGCACCCCTTTACACTGACCTGCTCCCTGCTGACGAGAGGCAACTACCTCGAAACACGTGTCCAGGGATGGCTAATGCGACACATACTTCTTTTCTAACACTGTGGCATAGGCGTACTCGCCGTCGCCACTACATCTACCAGAGTTCCTTGGGGCTACTTGCTGGTGTGACGAGCAGTGTGCGGCCAATTCGATTTGTTACATAAAGGCTCCCTTGAGCCATTCGGGCTGACGAGCTCTGGACCTGCACCTGCGCGCCATGAGAGGTACTCTACCTGTTTTAATTACACTTTGGCAGTCCACGCGGCACCCTTTTACACTGACCTGCTCCCTGCTGACGAGAGGCAACTACCTCGAAACACGTGTCCAGGGATGGCTAATGCGACACATACTTCTTTTCTAACACTGTGGCATAGGCGTACTCGCCGTCGCCACTACATCTACCAGAGTTCCTTGGGGCTACTTGCTGGTGTGACGAGCAGTGTGCGGCCAATTCGATTTGTTACATAAAGGCTCCCTTGAGCCATTCGGGCTGACGAGCTCTGGACCTGCACCTGCGCGCCATGAGAGGTACTCTACCTGTTTTAATTACACTTTGGCAGTCCACGCGGCACCCCTTTACACTGACCTGCTCCCTGCTGACGAGAGGCAACTACCTCGAAACACGTGTCCAGGGATGGCTAATGCGACACATACTTCTTTTCTAACACTGTGGCATAGGCGTACTCGCCGTCGCCACTACATCTACCAGAGTTCCTTGGGGCTACTTGCTGGTGTGACGAGCAGTGTGCGGCCAATTCGATTTGTTACATAAAGGCTCCCTTGAGCCATTCGGGCTGACGAGCTCTGGACCTGCACCTGCGCGCCATGAGAGGTACTCTACCTGTTTTAATTACACTTTGGCAGTCCACGCGGCACCCCTTTACACTGACCTGCTCCCTGCTGACGAGAGGCAACTACCTCGAAACACGTGTCCAGGGATGGCTAATGCGACACATACTTCTTTTCTAACACTGTGGCATAGGCGTACTCGCCGTCGCCACTACATCTACCAGAGTTTCTTGGGGCTACTTGCTGGTGTGACGAGCAGTGTGCGGCCAATTCGAGTTGTTACATAAAGGCTCCCTTGAGCCATTCGGGCTGACGAGCTCTGGACCTGCACCTGCGCGCCATGAGAGGTACTCTACCTGTTTTAATTACACTTTGGCAGTCCACGCGGCACCCCTTTACACTGACCTGCTCCCTGCTGACGAGAGGCAACTACCTCGAAACACGTGTCCAGGGATGGCTAATGCGACACATACTTCGTTTCTAACACTGTGGCATAGGCGTACTCGCCGTCGCCACTACATCTACCAGAGTTCCTTGGGGCTACTTGCTGGTGTGACGAGCAGTGTGCGGCCAATTCGATTTGTTACATAAAGGCTCCCTTGAGCCATTCGGGCTGACGAGCTCTGGACCTGCACCTGCGCGCCATTAGAGGTACTCTACCTGTTTTAATTACACTTTGGCAGTCCACGCGGCACCCCTTTACACTGACCTGCTCCCTGCTGACGAGAGGCAACTACCTCGAAACACGTGTCCAGGGATGGCTAATGCAACACATACTTCTTTTCTAACACTGTGGCATAGGCGTACTCGCCGTCGCCACTACATCTACCAGAGTTCCTTGGGGCTACTTGCTTGTGTGACGAGCAGTGTGCGGCCAATTCGATTTGTTACATAAAGGCTCCCTTGAGCCATTCGGGCTGACGAGCTCTGGACCTGCACCTGCGCGCCATGAGAGGTACTCTACCTGTTTTAATTACACTTTGGCAGTCCACGCGGCACCCCTTTACACTGACCTGCTCCCTGCTGACGAGAGGCAACTACCTCGAAACACGTGTCCAGGGATGGCTAATGCGACACATACTTCTTTTCTAACACTGTGGCATAGGCGTACTCGCCGTCGCCACTACATCTACCAGAGTTCCTTGGGGCTACTTGCTGGTGTGACGAGCAGTGTGCGGCCAATTCGATTTGTTACATAAAGGCTCCCTTGAGCCATTCGGGCTGACGAGCTCTGGACCTGCACCTGCGCGCCATGAGAGGTACTCTACCTGTTTTAATTACACTTTGGCAGTCCACGCGGCACCCCTTTACACTGACCTGCTCCCTGCTGACGAGAGGCAACTACCTCGAAACACGTGTCCAGGGATGGCTAATGCGACACATACTTCTTTTCTAACACTGTGGCATAGGCGTACTCGCCGTCGCCACTACATCTACCAGAGTTCCTTGGGGCTACTTGCTGGTGTGACGAGCAGTGTGCGGCCAATTCGATTTGTTACATAAAGGCTCCCTTGAGCCATTCGGGCTGACGAGCTCTGGACCTGCACCTGCGCGCCATGAGAGGTACTCTACCTGTTTTAATTACACTTTGGCAGTCCACGCGGCACCCCTTTACACTGACCTGCTCCCTGCTGACGAGAGGCAACTACCTCGAAACACGTGTCCAGGGATGGCTAATGCGACACATAGTTCTTTTCTAACACTGTGGCATAGGCGTACTCGCCGTCGCCACTACATCTACCAGAGTTCCTTGGGGCTACTTGCTGGTGTGACGAGCGGTGTGCGGCCAATTCGATTTGTTACATAAAGGCTCCCTTGAGCCATTCGGGCTGACGAGCTCTGGACCTGCACCTGCGCGCCATGAGAGGTACTCTACCTGTTTTAATTACACTTTGGCAGTCCACGCGGCACCCCTTTACACTGACCTGCTCCCTGCTGACGAGAGGCAACTACCTCGAAACACGTGTCCAGGGATGGCTAATGCGACACATACTTCTTTTCTAACACTGTGGCATAGGCGTACTCGCCGTCGCCACTACATCTACCAGAGTTTCTTGGGGCTACTTGCTGGTGTGACGAGCAGTGTGCGGCCAATTCGATTTGTTACATAAAGGCTCCCTTGAGCCATTCGGGCTGACGAGCTCTGGACCTGCACCTGCGCGCCATGAGAGGTACTCTACCTGTTTTAATTACACTTTGGCAGTCCACGCGGCACCCCTTTACACTGACCTGCTCCCTGCTGACGAGAGGCAACTACCTCGAAACACGTGTCCAGGGATGGCTAATGCGACACATACTTCTTTTCTAACACTGTGGCATAGGCGTACTCGCCGTCGCCACTACATCTACCAGAGTTCCTTGGGGCTACTTGCTGGTGTGACGAGCAGTGTGCGGCCAATTCGATTTGTTACATAAAGGCTCCCTTGAGCCATTCGGGCTGACGAGCTCTGGACCTGCACCTGCGCGCCATGAGAGGTACTCTACCTGTTTTAATTACACTTTGGCAGTCCACGCGGCATCCCTTTACACTGACCTGCTCCCTGCTGACGAGAGGCAACTACCTCGAAACACGTGTCCAGGGATGGCTAATGCGACACATACTTCTTTTCTAACACTGTGGCATAGGCGTACTCGCCGTCGACACTACATCTACCAGAGTTCCTTGGGGCTACTTGCTGGTGTGACGAGCAGTGTGCGGCCAATTCGATTTGTTACATAAAGGCTCCCTTGAGCCATTCGGGCTGACGAGCTCTGGACCTGCACCTGCGCGCCATGAGAGGTACTCTACCTGTTTTAATTACACTTTGGCAGTCCACGCGGCACCCCTTTACACTGACCTGCTCCCTGCTGACGAGAGGCAACTACCTCGAAACACGTGTCCAGGGATGGCTAATGCGACACATACTTCTTTTCTAACACTGTGGCATAGGCGTACTCGCCGTCGCCACTACATCTACCAGAGTTCCTTGGGGCTACTTGCTGGTGTGACGAGCAGTGTGCGGCCAATTCGATTTGTTACATAAAGGCTCCCTTGAGCCATTCGGGCTGACGAGCTCTGGACCTGCACCTGCGCGCCATGAGAGGTACTCTACCTGTTTTAATTACACTTTGGCAGTCCACGCGGCACCCCTTTACACTGACCTGCTCCCTGCTGACGAGAGGCAACTACCTCGAAACACGTGTCCAGGGATGGCTAATGCGACACATACTTCTTTTCTAACACTGTGGCATAGGCGTACTCGCCGTCGCCACTACATCTACCAGAGTTCCTTGGGGCTACTTGCTGGTGTGACGAGCAGTGTGCGGCCAATTCGATTTGTTACTTTAATTATTCTGACAGATTCCAATTTTTTGAACACAAAGATGCATAACCCGCCTTTTGATATACCATGGGATGAACGGGAGGCTGGGACATGAAATGTTCTGTACCCATTTATATGTAGAGACTCCATGACCCAAGTCTCTTAAAGACAGATAAAGTTAAAACCCTTCATGAACTCTCGCCATTCTGGATTATTAAATTTGTCCCAGAGGCCTGCCACATTCCAAAACATAACTCCGATGGAGTTAGGGCAAATTTCAGAGAGACTCTCTGATTGTTTGGTCAATGGGGCAACTGGCCTAATGCCGTTGGTTAGCTGCATTGTGATTTCAGAAGGCAAGGTATTCACTCTACTGGGTACTTGAGTAACTTTCCTGTTTCAAGGATTGTATCAAGGAATTACAATCTTTGGTGCTCCCCCAAGGCCTCCCGAGTGCTCCTCTTCAAGTTAGTCTAAGCCGTCAAGATTTGCTATATGTTGGTATTTTATAAATTGAATTAATCAATGGTCTCGAAGTGCATGGGTTCTCTAATCGGTTGGCATCAGGTGTCATAGTGGGTTGAAAAAATAGCCTAGGGGTAGGGAAGAAACACCATTTGAAGATACGTGTGTCGCCCTTGTCCTGCTCAAAACAACCTCCACCAACCTAGGAGTTTTAAAGATCAAAACAACACCATCTCCTGGCAGAGTTTTTTGCCCCCTGCCTACCCATTGAACTCTCCTGACCGTCTTTTATGTCCTCAAACAGATGTTCAGTTATACCTGTTCTAACCACCAGCTAATTTTGAAGACTTATTTCTGAGGGAGATCTAGGTTTCCGAACTCTGTAAGAGTAGGGCGGTGGGACGTTACACAGTTACATATGGGGTGAGGCCAGAGGAAGATCTAGGAAATCAGTTGCCTGAGTCCGTAGGGGTTCTGTGAGTTTAGTGTTGATGGGCGGTAGTGTGATGTTGGCAGGTTTGTTCCCTCCAATTGTATCTCTCTCGACATAAGCAAGAGGCATTGTCTCCTCTGTGATCTGATTACACATATGCATTATCAAGCGCTGCATACTACTTGTGTGCATGTTGTGGCTAAGTGCTACATTAGCTGAGTTATCCCATGGTGTCTGTGTATTCAGCAGGTCCAGGCAGGTGGCACATTTAATTTCTAGTTGTTTTAAATGGGTATTTATGGACTCTAGGGTATCTTTTACAAATTTTTCTAAAGATTTAACTGCCTATCATAGTGATTCAAGTTTGTCGTTGTTTAAATCACTAGGGTCCTGAGTAATTTCAGCGCTTGTCAGTGCTGGCCTACTAGAGGGCTTATTTTGGGACTTTGTATGTTTATTCTGAGTTTCCTCTTTGTTTAGATTAGTAATTATAGAGCATTGTCACAGATTCTTCATGCATTTGGGTGGTGGGCTCAATTAGTTTTTAATGAGTTCATAGTTTCAGATATATTCTGAATACACTCGTTGTCCCGCTTGCCTTCATTGGGGATCTGCCTTTTCCACTGGTTTTAGAATTTTCAGGATTGTTGGTGAACGAATGAGATGGTAACGCAGGGGCCATTATACGATCTCCACAAACAGAGGAGATTTGCTTCTCGATAGCCCCCATGGCTCCTGATATATATTTTACTAGTGAGGTTTGAGTTTGTTCTGGGATCGGGGGCTTTCCAGCATCTGCTTGAAGTTTCCTTTTGCCCATTCAAAATTATGAAAATAAAAAAAGAGTGATAACAACAATGAAATGTCAAAAATTTGACAACCTGGTTATGAGGAAACAAACATACACAAAGTATAAGATAGTAAGGTAATTGCACCACCTCCCACCTAAAACCAGAGCACAGCCCCTTTCAGAGACTGCTAGTGAATTCCTGTTCCTTTTGACCCTTAGGACAGCACAAGTACAAGCTCAAGCTTGCCCCATCCACTCTTTAATCATCAGCATTCAGCATTCAGTGAGGGCTATAGTAAGGCATGAGGGGTTATTACCACAGAACTTTTCTTGGTCATCTGCGGACTAAAATCTCAATCCTTGCAAGCACCACAGGACTAGAGCATCAGACTAGCCCCAACTCGGTCGCAGTATGCCCATGAGAGGGAGGGTAAGATTAGCTGTTGCAGCTTTTAAAGTAGCTGGACTCTTGCAGCATTATTAGACGGTAGCCCAGCCCAGCCCAGTCTCAGATGGCTGCTCTTGACCGTGTTGCAGGACAGGTGTGAGGAAATGTCATCACAGGTCATAGCTTCCCCCAGCAATTTCAGCAAATTCCTCCTGCGATTACGCTAGGGCACCAAGTCCAGACACAGATCCCTCCAGAAACAATCCTCCAGTAAGCCCAAGAATCACTCCACTCCACTCCTGCACACAGCAAAACTCAGCTGGACCCAAGGAGAGGCCAACGGGACAGAACCAGCACAAGACCAGCACCTATGGTCAAAGAACCAAGAGGGGTGGGGGGCAGCCCAGCCTCCTCCTGTCTTTAACAGGCAAGGATGGGCCCGCCATTGGCCGGGGCTTTGCATGGGTGCACCCCACGAGCATCCCGTTCCATGAGAGGTAGAATGCACTCTTAAGTGCATGGTTATGACAGGATCTCAGGATTCTGGGACGGCAAGTCCCTCCACGAACCTCCATAGCTAGCGGTCCTCTGCCCTGAGAGGCACATGAACTTCTGGGCCTCCTTGAACTACAACGACTGGACACAAAAGCACAGATTTCCCCAGTGGGGAGAGAGGAGTCTTTCTTATACAGCTTTACGAAAGAAAGACTTGCACCGCCAATGCCACCAAATAGACAAACAAATCTCTCAATCCTTTGATGAACACTGATCTGTACACATGTCCTCCCCTAGATATTACTTAACCACATGCTATAATACTGGACAATATGAATAGACTACTGAAATGATAGCTCCATTTGAACAATAGGTTTTAGAACTGGTGGGGACCACCCCAAATCATGGAGCTTGTCCCAACACCAACTTATGACTCATCCACATATACAACTGGATGCTATGTTGATGACACGAAGGGGCCCCCTGCTGCATGGGGGAACTGCTTTGGTCATGCTTCCTTGTTTAAATATGTTTGCTTATTTATTTTTCAGCATAGACCAGGGTTCCTATCATGAAAGCTGCAGGTGTTTTCATCACAGTGGGGGGAGCATAAAATAGCAATATCCGTACCACTGGGGACCTGCTTGGGGTAAAAAGATCAATGCATCCTGAAGGGCAATTGCCAAGAGTCGAACATGGTAACTACCTGGAAGTGACATGACAACACCATTATCATTAGTGGTGTTGAATGTTCAGAGCATATGCTCTCCTGTGAAGCAAAGGGTGATCTTCTAACGGCAATGGCAAGAAGAGGCAGACATAGCCATCTTGCAAGAAACTCATCAGATAAGAGAGGACACCCAGGTATTGCACTCATACTGGTTCCCTGCACAATTCCATTCCCCGTGCCAGAAAAAATCTCGGTGGTTGGCCATCCTACTTTGTAGAGGCCTAGACTTTACACTAGAAAACAATGTACAGAAAAAGAGGGAAAAGAGATGGGGATCAGGAGACATTTTGGCCTATTGGTAGTCATGATAGGCCAAATAAAAACAAAGATCAATTCTTCTCAGATCACTTTACCGAGGCCTCCTCCTTCACAAGGGGGGAATTGATCATGGAAGGAGGCTTCAACGCGGTCCTTCAACCACACCTAGATAGACACAATGACAGACCTTACCCCCATGCCCCCTCTAATTGCACTGTCAAAATATCTAACAGTTTCAGCCTAATCAATATTTAGTAAGCACACTGCGGAAAGCATTACACATTGTATTCAAACATCCATATGACATAGAGCTCCTAAGGTCTGACTTTCCTTAAGGTAGTCCAAACATCATTTTAGATCATGGAGGTTGCCCTCTTAGATTATGGAGGTGGCCATCGTTTTCAGCTTATGCAGAATCATTGTTATATCTGAAATATGACGCAGAGGTTTTCTGACCCACAGAACCACTCCACTGTCTCCTGCTCAATGCCAGATCGCTCTGCAAACACACCACCAAGATTTGAGACATCATCACCACATTGCCTTCATTACAGAGACCTGGCTAAACCCCTCTACCACACCGACACTGCTACTGCAACACCTAACAGATATTAGATGGCATACCAGAACCGCACCAACAACACAGAGGCAGAATCATCATCATCCACAAAGAGGCCATCGGCTGCATCACCAAAAAAAGACAACCCTACACCAATCATGGAGCAGCTCAACTTCTTACTCAAAACTGATGGCAGAAAAACCATCAGAGGCACCCTCACTTACAGACCCCCAGGTACTCGCCCTTCCTCAGCGACCTCAATTTCTACCTCGACAACCTCCAAGACACCAACACCACCAACCTTCTTGACAGTATGAGCAGCATTGGCCCCATGTAACTGGGCACCATGCAGCACCAGCAAGACCCCCCCACGACAGCTGGACCAAAGTGACTGAAACCCAATGGATGGAAGCCCTCAACACCACCCATCCCAAACAGGCTGTCAAGAACTGCTCCACCTGGATCACCAAATACACTGACAGAGTTGCCCTCATTAAGCCGTCCAAGACCATCTGATTAACCAAAGAAGCCAGCATTAGAACTCAGGACCATGAAATGCAACTGCAAACGTCTTGAATGTTGATGGCTCACCAAGCTCCCACAGACTAAGCCTCCTTTGAAGCAGCCCTCAACAAATATCTTTGACTCCTGAAAAACATGAAAAAAAGCACCTTGGCAGACTGCATCGAGGCCAGCTCCAACAACAAGAACAAACTCGTCAGAGAATTCTCCTGCCTGTCAGCCACTGAAAACGATACCCCTTCCCAGGAACTCTGTGGCACCCTGTCAGAATACTTCCACAACAAGATATCCACCATCTACAGCAAATTAAAATGCCAACTCACTGACCTCTGCAGCCTCATTGAAACAACAGACATCACTGACAATCCCTCGCTCATTGCATGGAAACAGCTCACCACACAGTACACCATGACCATCATCAACTCCATCCCCTCAGGAGAACCCACTGACCCCTATCCCTACTACTTCTTCAACATCGGGAGCAATGAAATCAACATTAAACACATATCCATCCTCAACACATCCATCTCCATGGCCACCTTCCCCGAGCAATGGAAACACACAAAAGTCAGACTCCTCCTCAAGAAACTCTCCGCAAACTCCAGCAAAATCACAAACTACTGAACCATTTCTCTGCTCCCTTACCTTGCCAAAGTCCTCAAGTAGGCCATCAAACAACAACTCATTGAACACCTAGAAATTACCCAGATTTCCTTCCACAACAACAACAGCACCAAGACCTCCCTGATCGTTGCCACTGACGACATCAGAACCCTTCTCAACCGGGGTAACACAGAGGCTCTGATCATCCTACTACACCCACATCAGGAGGCTTCAGGATCCAGGAAAATGCCCTGGGATAGATCGCATCCTTCTTCACATGACAGACTAAGAGAATCCGCCTTCCTCCCTTCACATCAGAACACCCAAGAGCATCATCTGTGGTGTCCTGCAAGGATAATCCTTCAGCCCCACCCTGTTCAACACCTACCTGATGCCACTGGCCAACATCATCAGAAACCATGGCTTCAACATAATATCCTATGCAGACAACTCCCAGCTCATTCTCTCACTCTCAGAAGATCCCACCATACCAAGAACAACTTCTACAACTGCATAAAGCGCATTGCCGACTAGATGAAGACCAACTCCCTGAAGCTCAACACAGACAAAGACAGAATTGCTGATCTTCAGAAACAATACCTACCCATGAAACGACAACTTGTGGCCTTCCAAACTCGCACCCACACCCTTACCAACGGATCACGCCTGCAACCTCGGCATCATACTAGACAGCATACCCACCATGAAACACCAGATCAATGCATTTGCCTCAGCCTGCTTCTACACCCTTCACATGCTCCGAAAGACCTTCGGATGGCTCCCTGTCAACACCAGCAAAACCTTCACCCAAGCCCTAGTCACCAGCTGACTCTACTATGGCAATGTACTCTATGCAGGGAATTCCACCCAACCCCTAAGGAGACTCCAGACCATTCACAACTTAGTGGAAAGACTCATCCTTGACCTCCTCAAAAGGACCCACATCACCCCCCACTTCAGGAACCTCCACTAACTCCCTGTCCAGAAAAGATGCCAGTTCAAGATGCTGAAACATGCCTTCAAAGCCCTCCATGATCTAGAATCAGCATACATCAGCCACCGCCTAAACTTCCACTAACCCTCCTTACCTGCTAACCAGTGTTAAAGTACTTGTGCTCCATCCCCAAAACATGGACAAATTGGCTTATACCCAAATGACATATTTAATGTACCTATACATCTCTTGTATAGTGGTATACCATATACTCAGGGCCTGTAAATTAAATGCCACAAGTGGGCCTGCAGCACATATTGTGCTGAAATTAAATTCAGACAAAACCAAGGTGCCACTTTTTAGCAATCACCCTTTGTTGGAAATTGGGGTCTCTAGTTGGCAAGGATTTGCACCTTTGTCCAAGTAGGGACCCTTCCTTCTAGTTAGGATAAGGGAGTTACACTCCTAAAATAACCCCTGCTCATCCCGTTGGTAGCTTCGCATGAGCAGTCAGGCTTATCTTAGAGGCAGTGTGTAAAGCATTTGCACATAACCAACAGTAATACAGTGTAAGCACTACAAAAGGACACCACACCAGTTTAGAAAAATATCCAAAATTTTTATGTATTCAAGTCAAGACCAAAAATGATAAAAATCCACAATACAGTAATTAGAAATCTTCAGTTATCAAAATAACCTTAAAATACAGTTCCTTGAAGTCAATAGCTCTGTCCAGGGCTATCACGGCTTTGTGAACAAGGAAATCCAAAGAGTACTGGCTGACCGAAGCATCGCGGGCCAGCTACAGTGTCAGGAAGACCCGGAAAACAGTACCTTTAAAGATGCAGGGCATCAGTGACCTCTCATTGAGCTCCAAAAGCACGGCGTCCACAGGTGTCAGTTCCGGAGGTCGGTGCAGGTGTCGTCAGGCCCTTGAAGTCACACAAGTTGCAGATCGAGCTCCTCGTGGTTGAAGTCGGGAGCGCTGGCATTGGCGGGCGTCGGGTGCTGCGGTTCGAAGTACAGCAATGCGGCGTGTGATGACCTCAAGTCACAGTGCAAGCAGCGATTCAGTGGTGGCGTCAGATGGTGACGTCGGTGAGACCAGGGTCGCAGTGCGAAGTGATGAGGTGCTCGTCGTGGTGCTGGCAGGTCATGGTGCAAGCAGCGGCGTTGTCGTTGCTAAAGCGATGTTATTGGTTGACGAACTGGAGTCGATGGCGCTGGCGTGGGTAGCCCAAGGCTGCGATGCGACATGAGGATGGTGCGTCGTGTAACCTTACAAGCGGTGCCCTCGAACCACGGTGCAGCAGCGCCATCGATGTCGGCGTGAAGCGGCGTCATCGGGGATACCAAGCTGGCAGTCATGAGGCGGTGCAGAGTGCGGTGTCCACAGGTCACGGTGCAAGCAGTGGCTTGGTGGCGGCAGTACAAAACACACAGTCCCTAGTGCTGATGGCAGAAGAACTTGAAGTCTTTGCTGTTCCTGAGAGTTCTTGAACATGGGGCAAGCTCTCCCTCAAGCCATTGGAGATACTCAAAGAAAGAAGTGGTAGAAAGTTCAGTCCAGTCCTTTCACTGCCTAAGACAGAAGCAGCCACTGCAGGCCAACACAGCAAAGCACTCAACAAAGTGGCAGTTCCTCCTCACAGCTTCTCCAGCTCTTCTTCTTGGCAGTCTTCTTGGTCCAAAAGAGTTTTAAAGTTCAGGGGTTTGGGCCCCACTTTTTATATCCACAAACCCTTTGTCCTCTCAGGCAGAGAGTGTCTGTGCCCAGCCATAACCAGTTCTGCCCTCTCTGGTGTGGCTTCTGGCAGGAGGTGGAGACGGCATTGTCAGAGGCAGGCCAGGAGCATTCAGGTGAAAAGATATCTCCTCCGCCTACTCTAAATGCAGCCCATGTCTATTCAGCCCTTTCCTGACCCACCTAGACTATCTGGAGCTACTGCTCCTCCCCTGCCCCTGTCACCCAAAACCCAAACAGTCAATCCACAACCCCAGCTGAGGCCTACTGGAGGGCTGAGCAAGAAAAGACCTACTTTCTAAAGGTGGTATTTTCAAACACAGAATGTAAAAATCACCTTCACTAAAAGATGCTTCGTTAGATTCTGAGTTCAGGTATACAAAACTTAATTTTTCTACCTAGTTCCTGGGGCCAGTTATATTTATAAGATGTTATAAACAAACTCCCAATTCTGTCCTATGGGAATAGGTTGCTTTCCAATAGTGAAAAACGAAATTGACAGTAATTCACTATCAGGACATGCCACATCCACCAGGGCATGTCCTACCTTTCACATACACTGCACCCTTTCCACAGGGGTACCTTAGGCTTACCTTAGGGGTGACTGACATGTATGATAAGGGAAGGTTAGGTCAAGTGAGTACACTTGCTCAGTCGGCATGGCAATCCCAGACTGCACACAGGCTCTGGAATGTTACATTTGCAGGCTGTTTGCGTGGGTGGCACAATCCAGTGCTGCAGCCCACTAACAGCATTTGATTTACAGGCCCTGGCACACTCAGTGCACTTTACTAGGGACGGACATGTAAATCAAATACGCCAATAATGGAAACACCAATCCATAGCACCATTTACAACAGGAGCACTTGAACTTTAACACTGATCAGCAGTGAGAAAGTGCACAGAGACACTAAGTCAGCAAAACCGTGAGGTCAGAAAGCAAAAACTCTGGGGAAACACGTCAAAAGATGCCAAGTCTAACACATGTCCCCTCCAGCTGAAAGTAGGGAGAACTACACAACCTCCTAGGAGTTCTTTTCACTAAGGCGGAAGAACCTGGACAGACCAGGGCGGGTTCTGTGCCAGGGCGGTGTTCCACCGTAAAGTCCATTCCCTGTAGGGAGATAAAGCTTTGGATTCTCCCCCTCATTTGCATCAACCATCTGTGGGTCCTGTCGTCCGTCTCAACCCGGAAGTGAGTCCCAAACAGCTAGGGCCTCAGCTTCCTCAGTGCCCATACAACAGCAAAAGCTTCCCTTTCTATTGCACTACACCTCTGTTCCCTGGAAGTAGACTCCTGCTAAGGAAGACCACAGTTTGGTCTAGGCCCTCTTCGTTCAGTAGTGAGAGCACCGCTCCCACACCAAAGCGCCGGTCTGCAAGAAGAATTCCTTGGTGAAGTCGGGCGCCTTGAACATGGGCGCCGTGCACATGGTAGCCTTCAGGGCATCTAAAGCTTTCTGGCAGGCCTCAGTCCAGGTCAACTTCTTGGGCTGTTTCCCGGACGGAAGTCTGCTCTGTTAAGGGGTCAACAATGGTGCCATAGCCCTTAACAAACCTTCTGTAGTAACCGATGAGACCTAAAAAGGCTCTCACCTCTGTCTGGGTCTTGGGGGGTCTCCCGAGTCAGAATGGTGTCAATCTTGGGCTTAAGGGGCGCCACCTGGCCTCTTCCTACCTGGTGTCCCAAGTAAACCACAGAACCCTGCCCGGTCTGGCACTTACTGGCCTTGATCGCTAGGCCTGCCCTCTGCAGAGCCTGCAACACTCCCTGAGGTGCAGCAAGTGTTCTTCCCAGCTGGAACTGAACACTGCAATGTCATCCAGGTATGCAGCACTGAAATCCTTCAGTCCAGCCAACACCTGGTTGACCAACCTCTGACAGGTGGCAGGGGGTTTTTCTTCAACCCAAAGGGCATCACCCGGAACTGGTAATATCCTTCTGGGGTTGGGAATGCTGACCTCTCCCTGGCCCCATCAGTTAAGGCAATCTGCCAGTACCCAGACGTCAAATCAAACGTGCTGAGGAACCTGGCAGCTCCCAACGGATGAATGAGCTCATCAGCTCTGGTAATAGTGTGCGCATCAGTCCTGGTGACGGCATTGAGCCCACGGACTGCAGTTCTGGAGTGGCACCGGGTGGGGCAGCCTTTGGGACCTAGAGCACTGGGCTGGCCCAAGGACTGTTGGAGGACTCGATCACCCCTAATGCCAACATCTTAGAGACCTCCTCTTTGATGCTGGCCCTGACCTGGTCAGTCGACCTGTAAATCGGTGTTTTACAGGAGGGCTGTCACCAGTGTCTGCGTCATCGGTACACTAGTGAGGAACACGTGGGGTCAGAGAGAACAGTGGGGCAAACTGCTCCGGGGTCAGTGTAGGGGAGAGGATCACACCTTCCACTGACCCATCGTGCTCCTTGGTGGACAGGACGTCAGGAAGAGGTTCACTCTCCTCTTCCACCCCATCATCTGTCACCAAGTGCATGCTCACTTTGGACCTCTAGAAATGGGTCTTGAAACGGTTCACACATAGGACCCTCAAAGGGTTCCTAGGAGTCCGCAAATCCACCAGGTAGGGGACATCACTTTTCTGCTCTACCACCTCAAACGACCCAGTCCACTTGTCCTGCAAGGCACAAGGTTCCACTGGGGTCGTGACCTACACTTTTTGCCCAGGTTGAAATTCAACCAGAGTGGCATTCTGGTCATACCACTTCTTCATTTCTTCCTGGCTTGCATCTAGGTTCCACAAAGTGAAAAAATCAATTTCCAAGAGACTAGAATGTGGGTAAGTAACCAAATTCTATAGACCAACCTATAATATGGATCATGTGCTATAGGTACATTGTACAAGAAGACAAGTTTCCACAAATTCTGAGTATGAAAACTTTTCATATAAAAGGCTGCTATAATATGTTTTTACAAATACTTTTCATATATACAATTGCTGTAAAGTGTTATAAGAAAACCAAGTAATGAAGACATATAGTAGACTATAAGTTGGAACAGGGGTGGGAGCACACCGCTACACCTCCCAGCAAAGATCGCCCCAGGCATTATGGTAAATGCAGTCTCATGTTGTTTGCTTCGCTGAAATATTTACGAGTGTTTCGCCAGAGTTGGCGCAGATAGTGCTGATCTCTAGGCACGTGTTTCTGGTTCTCTAACCATCATCAGTAGAGCTTACAGGCTTCAAATTTGGGGTTTGCTGAGTAGGCTGCCAAACATCACATCAGGTCAAGTACCTCTCACTGGCGCGCGGGTGCTTCTTCCACGAGCTTGTCAGCTCAATGATTTACGGGAGTGCTTTTAAACAGGGGTGGGAGCACACCGCTACACGTCCCAGCAAGGTTCGCCCCAGACATTATGGTAAATGCAGTCTCATGTTGTTTGCTTTGCTGAAATATTTACGAGTGTTTCACCAGAGTTGGCGCAGATAGTGCTGATCTCTAGACACGTGTTTCTGGTTCTTTAACCGTCATCAGTAGAGATTGCAGGCTTCAACTTTGGGGTTTGCTGAGTAGGCTGCCAAATATCACATCAGGTCAAGTACCTCTCACTGGGGCGCGGGTGCTTCTTCCATGAGCTCGTCAGCTCACGGGAATCAAATCCAGTAACACATGTTTTCCACTTCTTTAAAGAAGATGAACCACCTGAGGAATATATTCCTTTCGAGGATATTGAAAGTCCACTCACATACCAGGAGCATCAGCTCTGGTTTAAAGGCACCCTAAAACATCACAAAGACATTACCAGGCTCGGATGTATGACGTTACAACACACACTTTTACAACGCACACTTTTACAACGCATTTTTTACAACGCAAAATCCATTACAACGCATGACATTACAACGCATGACACTACAACGCATTTTTAAAAAATACCTTTACAACGCATTACCATTACAACGCATACTACCTTTACAACGCATAACATTACAACGCATAATATTAAATTGCATTTAAGGTAAGTATTAGATAGTATAGGGGTTAAAATTACTATTCTAACTCCAGGGGGTGCAACAGTAGGGTAAGTGTTGGATAGTATAGGGGTAAAAATTACTATTCTAACTCCAGGGGGTGCAACAGTAGGGTAAGTGTTGGATAGTATAGGGGTAAAAATTACTATTCTAACTCCAGGGGGTGCAACAGTAGGGTAAGTGTTGGATAGTATAGGGGTAAAAATTACTATTCTAACTCCAGGGGGGTGCAACAGTAGGGTAAGTGTTGGATAGTATAGGGGTAAAAATTACTATTCTAACTCCAGGGGGTGCAACAGTAGGGTAAGTGTTGGATAGTATAGGGGTAAAAATTACTATTCTAACTCCAGGGGGTGCAACAGTAGGGTAAGTGTTGGATAGTATAGGGGTAAAAATTACTATTCTAACTCCAGGGGGTGCAACAGTAGGGTAAGTGTTGGATAGTATAGGGGTAAAAATTACTATTCTAACTCCAGGGGGTGCAACAGTAGGGTAAGTGTTGGATAGTATAGGGGTAAAAATTACTATTCTAACTCCAGGGGGTGCAACAGTAGGGTAAGTGTTGGATAGTATAGGGGTAAAAATTACTATTCTAACTCCAGGGGGTGCAACAGTAGGGTAAGTGTTGGATAGTATAGGGGTAAAAATTACTATTCTAACTCCAGGGGGTGCAACAGTAGGGTAAGTGTTGGATAGTATAGGGGTAAAAATTACTATTCTAACTCCAGGGGGTGCAACAGTAGGGTAAGTGTTGGATAGTGTAGTGTAATATTATGCGTTGTAATGGTATGCGTTGTAATGGTAGTATGCGTTGTAATGGAATGCGTTGTAAAGGTATTTTTTAAAAATGCGTTGTAGTGTCATGCGTTGTAATGTCATGCGTTGTAAAGGATTATGCGTTGTAAAAAATGCGTTGTAAAGGTAGTGCGTTGTAAAAGTTGCGTTGTAAAGGTTGTTCCCCCCAGGCTCCGTCCACTAGGTAGACGAGGAGCAACATGGCCGATTCTTGCCGGCTACACACCTCATCCTGACATTGAAGAAATGTCAGATGATGAATTGCTTACTCAATTCAAAGAGTTAATAAAAATTTACAGACAATTAGTCCAATATGTCATGTGGACTTTCAGAGTCCAACCACCAATGACCATTCCAAATCAAACCCCTCAAAAGGGTAATACACTAAAAATTACTCCACAGACTTTACACGCAGTCATGGGTAAAATGCCCATAAAACGTGAACAAATTCCATTTTGGATTGCTCAAAAAATTACTCAAATCGAAGCAGTATTTCCAAATACTAGCCCTTATGAGAAACACAGAATCCTAAAAATGTGTTTACCAATGAGGATCACACCACAACTGGAAGACTGCACCACTTGGGGCACAGTCTTTGCTGCCATCTATACTAAAACACATGGTGTTCCATCAATTGCAGTAATACCGGATGTCCTGAAACAAATTCAAAATGAATACGGGGCAGAGCCTGCTCTGAATTTAGGTATGCAGCTGTTCATGTGAAGCTTTAGCTTTTAATATTCATGCGGTAAATTTTAGAACTTTTAAAGGCATACTATTGTATCACCCACCGGGTCTGAAGACTGTTTTTTTGGAGACAGTGGGCACCTTGCTTGAAGAGGGACTTTGTTTGGAATCCTACACAGTAATGGGTGATTTTAACTTTCACTTAGAAAACCACCTGGATTCGGATACCAATCGGCTGGAGCAAACTATGGGGGCCGGTGGCCTCCAACAATTGGTGAAGACCCCTACGCATGAAAAAGGGCATGCCCTCGATGGTATTTACTCAAACAACCATGAGCTTGTCGTTAGCTCAGTCCTTCCTATTTCTTGGTCGGATCACTTTGCCATTCAGTTTGAACTGAATGTCTGTAGAAGTCATCGAGCTAACATTAAACCAGCACAGGAGATTGTAACCAGAGCATGGGGAAAACTGAATATTAATAAACTTAATAACTCCCTTAGTAGCTCTATAGGGCCCTTCCCTTCAAAAGTGGATAAGGCTGGTACTGGAAGCTAAAAGAAATTTTTTCTCTACTCAGATAGCATTGGCCAAGTCCAATTCGAAGGAACTTTTTAGCATTATCCAACAATTGTCAATTCCAACTGCCCGAGGAGTTATAGCAGTTTATCATTCTGCGATAAAATTGCCGACTTTTTTAAACATAAAGTTGAAATCATATTCTCCTCCTTCACTGAAGCTAATAAAATAGCACAGTTGAACTCTAATATGAATAAAGCTGGCAGTAGTAATTTGTCATTGGAATTTGACCAATTCTCATCACTGGAGATATCAAAGACAATTAAGGTCCTGACCTCGATTCGCTCTGGAGCCCCCAACGACCCCTGTCCTGCGTGGATCATTAAAAAAGTGCCTGAAGTAATTGGAATGGCCCTGACCCCTTTGTTAAACAATGCTTTTTCATCTGGTATATTTCCTGGTATATGGTAGCCAGCATCTGTCCTTCCACTTTTGAAAAAACAGAATTTGGATCCAAAGGACCCCAATAACTACAGGCCAATGTTGCGGCTCCCCTTTCCTGCCAAAGTCCTGGAAAAGGAGATGAACATCCAACTCAGTACATTTCTTCATCGCAATAACTCGCTGGACCCATCGCAATATGGGTTCAGGGCAGATCACAGCACTGAGTTGGCTTGTTGAAATCCACTGAGGAAATCAGAGAGGCCGTTGACGGAGGAGGTAGTGCAGTATTAACTCTTTTAGACCTGTCCGCGGCCTTTGACACTGTCCATCATAAGTTACTGCTGGACCGGCTGTCTGAGATTGGTGTCACAGGCCTTGCTTGGAAACTCTTACAATCTTTCATAGCTGACAGATCTCAAACTGTCGAGCTGGATGGCTATTCGTCTAGACCATTTACACTCCCATGCGGGGTGGCACAGGGCTCTTCTCTTAGCCCAACTCTTTTCAACATATATGTGGCACCACTGGCAGGAGTTATCAGATCTTTTGGCTTTCAGCTCACCTCTTACGCACACGACACACAAATAGTGCTGTCACTGGCTAAGGGAAATGAGAAAGAAACTGGGGACCGGTTTTATGAATGCATGAGTGCTATTTCTTGCTGAATGTCCTCTAATTGCTTAAAGCTCAATTCCAACAAGACTGAGGTCTTAAAGTTTGGGATCAATCCTCTGGTATGGACACCGGATTGGTGGCCGGAAGACCTGGGATCTTGACCCGTACCCACTAGGAAGGCCAAAAACCTTGGGGTGTTAGTTGATAACACACTCACCATGGGCGATCAAGTAAGCCTAGTGACCTCAACTTGCTTTATGATTCTTAGAATCATTAGGAAAATTAAGACCTTTTTGACCGAGAGCAATCTCAAGACAGTAGTCATGGCTCTCATAAAATGGCGTCTGAACTATTGTAATAGCCTTTATTTAAACATACAAAAACAGCATATGTGTAGGCTTCAATTAGTCCAAAACGCAGCAGCCAGACTGCTGTCCGGAACACCTAAATTTGCTTCTGTGAAAGGAGAACTTAGGAAACTACACTGGCTTCCGATAAAACAAAGAGTTCGCTTCAAGGCACTCTGCATTGTTTTTAAGGCCGTTAATGGCATCGGTCCTGAATCTCTTAAGCAAAAGTTCCATTGGTATATACCTGGTAGAACGTTACGCTCTACAAGTGCTAAACAAGTGCAAATCCCCAAGGCAAAAAAAGTTAATTGGGGAGGTAGGAGCTTTACTCTCTTTAATCTCTGTGCCTCCTGAGCTTTGAATGAGCTTTCTTTTTCCCTTAAGACTGCCCCGGATCTTCTGTCCTTTCGTAGGGGCCTGAAGACTTGGCTTTTCCTGTAGTAGCGCTCCTCAGCTTCCCAGGTAACCAGTACTTAGCGCCAGGGCACCCAAGGGTAATCGCGCGCTCTATAAGTACAAATAACATAACATAACATAACATATGAAATTACTGAAAAACTTCGACCTGGTCTCAACAATAATATTATCTAATATTAATGGAGAGACAGCATCAGTGGCATTCCGCCAACGCTTAAGCGAATTTGATGTAACAAAACATCAACATGAACTACCCAGAATAATAGAAAATTCTTATGCAGAATAAGGCAGAGACTGTTTGGGTGGAAAACCATTGAAGCCTAAACTGTCTGAAAGTCCTGAGAAGGACTCTATTAAAGAAAATCTTACATCATCTAAAAAGAAGTGGAAAACTAATAAACAAATTTCAAAAGAGAAACGTTCTCAATCCCGAGGTAGGTCTCCTCAAAAGGAGCCCTCTGAAAGGAGGTACAACCTCAGGATTAGGGATAATTTAAGAAAACCGGACAGGTATCAAGATACTGATACACGTTCCTCTCGTACCTTTCTGATATCGTCACAGACATCAGAAAGAAGAGGATGGTCAGATCACAAAGAAAAACGCATGTTCAAAGACTATCAACACGTTTAGAAAAATAAATCAAAATCTCAATTCCCAAAAAAGAAGGTAGCAGGTCTGAAGATCAGACATGCCGAGAATACTGAGAACACAGCTCAAGAACGGAGAATGGGCTCAAACAATGCTGGACAGTGCAGCAGAAGTAACAATAGCTCGCCAGAACCTGAAGGAACTTCTGTAGATAGTGGACTTGAATGAATACATCACAGTAGAGACTGTAGATATCAGGGTTAGTGCTCCACAAAAGTTATATGAAATAACACTCCGGATGGAGGGAGACATACCAAGAAAAGTGAAAGCACTCTTTTGGGAGAAACTTTCAAGGAGTTATGACATACTTTTAGCGGAACAGAACTGGCCACCACAATTAGTCAGGGAGTACCCACATGGCGAAGACATCATTATGCCAGCCTTCTCCAACCATATTCCAATCCACCTAAAATATACTTATGCCAGGAAATGGGCAGTTGCCCAGGCCCCAGCATTATACTAAAATCATGTAGGATGGGACAAGGACTCACCTCACCACAAAAAACAGCGAAAACATCAACCTACTGCACAAAGGCATTACCCAATAAAGCAAGAAGCTAATAAACAGGTCAGGGAGATCTTAGATCAACTTGAATACCAAGGGGTGATTGAAACATGCACCTCCTCAATGAACAATCCTTTGTTTCTGGTATCCAAACCAGAAAATACATATCGTCTAGTTTTGGATTACTGACACTTGAACACCTGTTCTAAAACATTTGCCGTGCAAAATGCACATAGTACAGCATTAATGAATAACATTGTGCGTAAAAAATATAAAACCACATTGGACATATCAAATGGTTTCTTTTGTCAAAACATAGCACTTGAAATCAGGTACGTAACAGCTTTCTCAATAATGAGGAACCAGCGTCAATTTTTTCTACTCCACAAGGGTTTAAGAACAGCCCGGGGTTATTCTCAGCAAGGGTAACAGAGTTACTAAAAATTCATGATGACGAGGCATTGTCATATGTCGATGACATCTATCTGACAGACTATGACCTAGATAGGCACTTGAACAGGGTGAATACCTTTATACTAGGCTTCGACTCTGAGGGCTACAAATTCAACTTTAAAAAATCCAGAATTGCCCATCTCAATCTCAATGTCCGACCTTTTCCTACGATTTGAGCTTTCAAGTGAAGGCAAGATCCTGGCAGCTAACTTCTTAGAAAAGTGCGCGATGCTCCAACCTCCAAAAACGCTGAAAGATTTACAGTCGATTCTAGGTTTCCTAAATTTTGGAAGAACATACATTCTTAATTACACAGAAAGGGTTAAACCTCTCTACAAATTAATCAAACCTGATTTTTCAACAAAACATTGGACACAAGAACACACAGAAATCCTGCGTTCACTCTAAGCTAACATGTTAGCAACAAATCACTTACAAACACGCATAAATACACGCAATTTAGTGATCCGAATAATTTCGGGTCAATGCGGATTCACCTATTTAACATTTAATGAGGGTGAAAAAGTACCAATTGCATACATATCACATTTGTATACACAAGCAGAAATGCGCTTCACTTCAACAGGAAAAATTCTAACAGCAGTTCAAACCGCTGTAGCAAAAGAAAGAACTCTAGCTCAGGGGAGACTCATTATTGTCGTGACTCCAGTACTAGCCTTAGAGGCGGTAACAAAAGCGAGCATTCCAAATGCAAAAGCTTTACATCCTAGATGGATACAATGGGTTAATTCTCTTGCTGCAACAGATGTTGAATATGTTTTTGATCCTGATTTAAAAACACAAGCGTTCCTGCAATATGAACATGAATGTCCTCTGCCCAAAGAAATTCTGCATCTCGATCATTACGAATTTATAATTTATACTGACGGATCAGCACAACCCGCTGCAGGGAGTAAGCAAGCTTAAAGTGCAGCATGCGCAATCGTTAAAGGTCGCATGCGGGATGGTAAATTCTGACCAATGGTAACTAAAACTCAACCTCTAGAAGATTGTATAGCTCAGTGAGCTGAACTACAAGCATTCAAACTGGCACTTGAAAGTACAGATAGCGAATTCCCCACACTAATAGTGTGCGATTCCTTTTACTGTGTTCAGTCATATAATGAATATTTACAGAATTGGCTTCAAAACGGATTCAAAGATGCAAAAGGTGGCACAATAAAGCATAAAACGCTTTGGGAACAAGTAGTTTAGTTGAGAAATGAACTACAAAAAACTCATGTGATACACACGCTAAGTCATCAACGTGAAGGCGTTCACGTTGCAAGGAATTCATTGGCTGATGAAGCCGCGAAGGGGGCTGTACAAATGGCTTTCGTAGCTGCGATCACTCGTTCAAAAACGAGAATAGACAGTGAGATATTGTTGGCTGTCAATGCTTCAAGCAAAGGCAGTGGTGCAGCGTTACCAAAGAAATTTCTACTCAAGTACTCTTATGTAAAGGATGCGAGCAACGTTCCTTTTGCTCGAATCCCTGGAGTGGGGGATAGGGTGATTCCAAACATGGAACGTAGAGCAGCTTTGATATATGAAGCACATTTGGGGGAGGGTCTGTCACATCAGGGGATCTCTAAAACAATATTAACATTAAAAGAGATGTACTGGTGGCCTGGAATGATAACACAAATTCATAACTTCATCAATAACTGCAGAGAATGCTATAAACAGATTAGTGCAGAACGCCACCAGACACCAGGCTACAAAGTAGCCTGCCCAGTACAGACACCATTGTTAGACAGCATTAGACTATCCATGCGCAGGCATCCATTTAGACAAATGCAATCCCACAAACACTAAGTCAAGGTTCCTATGGATGTGGCCTCAGAGCTCGGCTGACGCTCAAACTGTTATAAAAGATTTGCGAGTCTTTATCGGCACATACGCAATTTGCACACTACATTCTGACCAGGGCCCTGCGTTTAGCTCTCGGGCTTACAATGATGCCATGGCAAGTTTGGGCATAGCATTGCGGTGCTCCTCTCCATTTCATCCTGAGGGAAATTCTGTAGTCGAAAGGAAAAACCGGGACATAAAGCAGTCTATAACAGCTATAGTATTAGGTTTGGGTGATGGGTGGGTCAAACATCTTTATGGGGTCCAACGCTCATTATTTGGGACAGATTGTGGGTTCCTGATCTCGAATGTAAAGGCACAGTGGTGGAAAATAAAACCTTTGACATCAAAGATCGTTTGGCTGTTTTAAAGGACTTAAATGAACTAAGATCAAAACAAAGCAACATTTTCCTAAAGCCAACCACCACTGGGGATAAATCACCTGTCCCAGCCAGGCCTATATGGATCCCAAAAGTTGGGAATCTAGTCAGAGAAAAGTTTGCCGACAAGAAGGGATTTGGACCTTCTTACAGACAACCAGTACCTGTTCTAGCCATCCACGGAACAAGAACAGTACTTCTGCCGCCCCTTGCTGGAAAAAAGGAGAAAAGATTTGTATCAATCGACCTCATCAAACCACACTATGTGGCCAATACTGAATAGTAGGCCTCGTGGACTCCGACCTAGTAGCAGATGCACTCCTCTCGCTACTATCCAAGAGGTTCAGACTGAAAGACTCATAAGAAATTGAGAATTCAGCAGTAAGAGATGAAGGACTAAGCAACACTGCCATGGAACTCATCCCTCTTGAAACTCAAGTAACAGTTCGTCCAGATACACCTGTCTACACCAACATAACACGTGATCAACTGGTTCCAGCGATTTCAACGAATCCTGATGCAATTTCAACAATTGATCGAACTGATTCTGGCTATTTCATTAACTTTGATACGTTTACTGAGGATCCGAGTGAGCCTGAAACAACGCCAGCCTTAAAAACTTTAAAGCAGCAAGTACAAGACTTCTTTCAATTTCTGAAAAAGACTTATCTGGTTTCACCATGGATTGAACTATGGATAATATCTAGAATATTTTTCTTTCTGCTTTGGCTAGCTTTAGTAATGACTATTAATGTGCTGATAAATGGCAGATACAGCCGCTTAGACACTGAAAGTAGTAATGTGAACTTACTTTTAAAGCCACACAAATCATCCCATTGTGTAGCAAGAGACTTGTCAGCAGTGAACATCACAGCCGTTCCTATACAAGGTGGTATAGTTTGGGACAAAACGGATTATGATATATTCGGCCCTTCGGAACTTTTGAAGATTCCAAACTTATTTATAATTTCATTGAGTGACTTTATTACCTCCAGTACCTATTCTGATGATTGGGACTGTGAGACTGTTAATAACATGATGTCTGATCTAGAAGGGTCTGCTGCATTTTCTAACAATGAAAACTTAGAGGGTTCATCAGACTATGAACAGTTATATTGTTATAACCACTATGGTCATCATTTCTTGCATAAATCTGCAACACCTAGAAATGTATTTATGTTTAACCATTGGGAACATTGTCATACCCCACAAAAGGGCAGCTCAAAAACGTTTGCAAATAAGTTTCCATATTTTTCAGAATACAATACATCTGATCCATACAGTTTTTACTATAAAAATGTAGCCTTTATTGCCCAACTGTCTAGACAAGGGTTTGACTTTTGGAAAGACACAATCAACACACAATCTGCCTGTGGTTCTAAAGAATGGCAAGTGCAGGGGATAGAAGCTTTGTTTAGAGCCTGTATCATCCCACAGCAAATAATGGGGCATATGCATCAACATTAGCATTTGCGATTCCTTATTTGCGAAAAATAAGGATTCG
The DNA here is from genome assembly GCF_964204655.1 of Triturus cristatus. Lineage (NCBI taxonomy): Eukaryota > Metazoa > Chordata > Amphibia > Caudata > Salamandridae > Triturus > Triturus cristatus. The sequence continues at coordinate 59,825,010 of NC_140587.1, forward strand.
CTAATAAGGAATAGCAAAAGGCTATGCATGTAGGAATCGCTATTCAAATAGCGATTCCTTAACTTTCCTTAATTGCTACTAGCAAATAGCGAGTAGCAATTAAGGAATGCCGTCCCAATCATTCCTATGGGCCTCCAGGCCCATAGGAATGAATCGGAGATTGCATGAGCAAATAGCGAGTACCAGTAGGTTCTCGCTAATTGCTCATGCAATTTCAAGGGTGCAAGGGTGTCAAAATGACACCCTATTGCACCCCTGAAATTGACATGTGCACATATGTTGCACACACACATGCTCTAAGGGCATGTGTGTGCGCAACATGAAACTTTGAAAAATGCACAAAAGTGCATTTTTCAAAGTTTTTGCAAATTACCATGCAGTTCATCTTCATGGTAATTTGCTCCCCCTATTAGCGAAATCGCAAATTTTTTAACTTTGATGCATTGCATTTAAGGAATCTCACTTTGGGATTCCTTAAATGCAATCGCTATTTAAGGAATCGGTATTTAAGGAATCCCTATTTAAGGAATCGGTATTTAAGGAATCCCTATTTAAAGAATCGCTATTTAAGGAATCCCTATTTAAAGAATCGCTATTTAAGGATTCCTTAAATAGCGATTTCTGCTTTTGGGTTGATGCATTGGGATTGGGTATTTTTAACTTAATACCGGGAGCTATTAGCGAATCGGTATTTTACCGACTGGATTTTGGGTTGATGCATGAGGCTGAATGTTTTCGAATGACACTGTAAAACAAACGTCTTGCCTTGGATTAGCCAAGATCAAAGACATGAACACACTGTCTGTACCATCACCTGCAAGTCATAGCACTACACATGGGGAGGTCGACGTGCAAACTGTATTACAACAAAACATTTCAGATCCTGAATGGGAAAAATGGTTGCTCTGGCCCACAGACACAAACATCTGTCAAGAAAGATTCCTGAATAGAATACAGGGCTTTACTATCCGTAGGCCAGACCCACGTTATGTTCAACAACAGCATCCGGGGGTAGTAACAACATACAGTGTAGGAAAATTGTGCCTCGAATGGCTACAAAGATCTACACTCAAGGATGTGAAACAACACATATCTTTACTTAAAGAAGACGTAGACCTTAGGGATTTCTTGCTAGGACCAAGAAAACCATGTCAAACATGTTTCATATATGCCGGCATCTATGCTGCTTATAATGAAGTATGGAAGGTTTCACAGGCAGAGGCCGCAGAAAGAATACGTGAAATTGATCGTATTAACTTAGAGAAATCTCTCGCTGTGGTCGACAATGGGTTAACAACTTTGTCATTCAGAATATATTCACTGGGAAACATTGTATCCTCTGCTATAGCCATGCTGGAACAAGATTTAGCCATGTCACAACAAGGCCAATCTCAGTTACGTTTTATTATGTTATTAGGCTGGACGCAGCAATCCTTGCGTGCAGGCTATGTGCCTTGGCGTTTAATCAACACGTCGGCTCTGTTTTCTGAATACAATCTCACAGATAAACAAATCGAATTGGCACAAAGGGGAGCAAAGTATACAGTGTTGAGCATTGAAAAACTGGAAAAAATACCATTTACGGTAGCAGAAAAACCAGCTACAGAATGGCTTATCCATTGAAAAATAACTCTGCCTCTCACTACTTTCCATTTTCAGTATTGCCTCAAACATATGCAAGCAGGCAAATATGAAAGGTTGGGGAAGGAATACATTAAGACATCCTGGGATTTACCTTACACACACAGATGTCGGAATGGGGGTCGTGAAGTGCTTCTAAGCGGTACACACTGTGAAAATGCACTGAGTGTCTCACTTATATGTCAGGAAATTGCTTTACACAGGGCTTGTAATGGTTCAGTGGCACACTTGTCCTATCACCTGCAGGGTACACCAGCTGCTGTGATTAATCCAACGTTTGGACAACTTGCAAATGGGAGTTACCTCATGTTGAATGATCAGAGTTGCTGTGGCATATTGCCAGTAATCCCATATCTGGTAACGGTTAGCTCCAGGGTCACTTGTTGTATGCAAGTATTGTTTCCCCAAATAGACAGAGTCAGGGAGTAACCTCTATGGCCTTCATTGAATGTCTCTTTTATACGTTTTGATATTTTAAGCAGAATGAAAGCTATGTTTTTACAACAAACCGTGCCTTTGACCTCGGCCAAAGAAACCTATGATCTGCAAATTGCAAGGACTTCGGCTGAGATACAGGCTCTGTTAAGTACAAACTGCCCTATACATTTCATAGAAATGATGGGACGTATCTCAAACATGTCTGATAAGAGCGGAATTGTACATATATTTAAGACCATAGGTTCAGGACTGTTAACACCTTTTCAGGCGGTCCTCAGAATCATTCCAAACTTTATGCATTCGGTGTTTGGTGGTCTGCCCTTAATTCTAGCACTGGTTGCAGGAAGCCTGATTCTATTCCCACTACTACACTATGGCAAGCCTATCCACCGGCGTCACTCCCAGCAATATGGAGAACGCTCCCCTAGAACGAAAGTGCCGTGAGCGCATAGTGCAACTTTTGGGCATACCTAAGCTACGGGAACTTAATACAACATGGTTCCTGTCATTTAGACCAATCTGGCAAGATTGCATCTTACCTGTTCTACACTGCCTGCTTTGCAGTGAAGAATGCATGCTAGACATCTGTCTAACAGTCCCATCAGTCATGCCAACGGATATCGATTCTCTGCTGGACCCGATAACGGATTATGCTCTATGTTGTCCCCAAAGGCCACCAATCCTGATGACGGCATTCATTGAGATCTCACAGACACTTTCTGCTGCTGCTGAGGTACGAGATGGATCAACAGGCACACAGGTTACAACGGACGCGAACATTGCTGTGGCATCCTATGCTGAAGGCGATGCTTCACATCTCTGTGCAGTCAACCTTCTAAACTAGGTATTACAACTGTCACCAACAATGGTAGACGATCCTTTGTCTACAGCAATAGATGATTTCATGTTTACGCCAGCCCCATGCACTGACTTTTGATTCGGCACACAGTGTACTGGGAACAACTATGAATTTGGCCTCCATATTTTCAAAACAGAACAAAAACTTGGAACTCTTCCTAAAATTGGCTTCTTTCAACTTTGAAAATTAAATGGCAATTAAATCTGCTTACAGTAGAACTATTCATATACAACAGACTTTTATGAATACTTCCATGGACATATTGTCACCGTATTACCATATTCCCACATTTCCATGTTATGAGATGGCTTTGGTTTTTAAATGATTGTCATCCATTTCGTTATATGTATATATTTTCTGTTTCATTCAAATTGCATTTATTTTCATATATGCTTAGAATTGCAAAAATGTTTTAGAATGTACAGTACCTATGCATTACATGTTTACATGTTTAGCAATAGATTTATTTGAACTTTTTTAGTTTGCTTTTAGAATTGCTTTTAGCAACATGTGGTGCTCTGTTTTCATGTTTAGCATTTAGCATTTAGCGTTATCGTTCATTCGAAAGTGGAGTGTGTGTTGTATTCCGCGTTAGGTGTCCGTATATAGGTTTTCCTAAAACATGTCCTTATATAGGCACAATTCGCATTGCCCTCATATAGGCATAAGACCCCAGTCCTTATTTAGGCATTAGCCATGCTATCACAATACAGGCATGGTCACCTACATCCGTCCACCCCAACGTCACGAGTTCTTAGAAACCCTTAAGCTCTTGGAAGTTTTCCTAGCCCAGGATTATTGATTTCTCCAAGAACTAATTTATTATGCATGAACCGCTATTCCTTAAGGGTTCATTCCTGACGTCTTCCTCCGCCCGACTTTACGTCAATGCTAACATTCCAAAGTACCTTCCAGGTATAAATATACCTTCCCTTGCTCAAGGAAGTACGGAGATAAGGAGATATGGAGGAGACTTCAACTTTAGAAAAGCTCCTATCCCGGCCTGACGCACTGACAAGGCACTGTCATCCCTTCTCGCAGAGAATTCAGCTTCCAGTGTTCTGACTCCCTTCGCGGGGTGTTCAAGTTCGAGACTCGGAAAGAGATTCCCACCTCTTTCATTCTAAGGTATGGAGTTGACTAGAACCTACTTGGCATACCAGACTTAGCATTCTATACTAAACTATAGCATAACATCCTATAGAATACAGCACCTACTTCTTACCTCATATTAGACTTAGGTTAGGTACACTGGGGTAGAACTAGATAGAGACGCATCGTATGAGTACTCACATTTTAGCCTCTGTTATTAATATGTGTCATAACTAAAAGACAATGCTAGTGCAGTATTATTTCTTTCTACTGCTTACGCTGTGCATAATATATCTCGCATACTGCCTTATGATTGTAACAGCTCATATCTCTTACACGAGAAACATGACTGTTCAACAAATCCTTTTTATTGAAATGCCTGTCTATTCTTTCTGTGTAACTCTGAAGAAACTAAGCATGCACGATTAGCTGAGTGAAAGTGTTATCTATTGTTTCCACGATTCTGAGACTGTTCCGATTCTAAAGGGAAACAAAGTTGTCATGTTTATGCGGTTGCCAGAAACTACTCCATTCTTGTTTACAAGGAGTTTCTAGTGGCCTCTGAGTTAGCTGGTACAAAATAATTAAGTTTAACATACTCGATAGGGGCATACTGACCTCAGACCTATGCCAAACCTATAGGGTATATTATTCCAATGCGCAGAGCCTATTAGGGAAATAGGAACTACACTACAGAAGCACCCGCACACCAGTGAGAGGTACTTGATCTGATGTGATGTTTGGCAGCGTACTCAGCAAACCCCAAATTTGAAGCCTGTAATCTCTACTGATGACGGTTAAAGAACCAGAAACACGTGTCTAGAGATCAGCACTATCTGCGCCAACTCTGGCGAAATACTCGTAAATATTTCAGCAAAGCAAACAACATGGGACTACATTTACAATAATGCCAAGGGCGAACCTTGCTGGGAGGTGTAGCGGTGTGCTTCCACCCCTGTTCCTGTAGACTATAAGTTATTTATTTAAAAATTCTAAATATAATAAAAAAACTATTAAAGTTTTTGCACTACAGGGTACAAAACAAAATCTGCTCAACACACAACATTCAATTCATTGATGGTTTAAAATCATCTTTTTTTGTATCCACTCCAGAAAAGACAAAAAACAAATACAAGTTTAAAAAGTATACAAATTTAAAAAAGGTTTTTACGAAAAACTGTTGATGCGGTGTTTTGGTGAACGTTTAATATTTCTTCACCTTCTTTAGGACAAAAGTTTTCAGTTTATCTAAATAGCAAAACACGTTAATTATAAAAACTGCAGATTATAAGAGACTCAATATTGATTATAACACATAATTTAATACAGCAATTGAGAATTTACCCTAGAACTTTCGACTATAGAAGTGACTAACTTTGACAAGAATTACATATCCAACAACATAGAAACTCTACACTAATAGTACGTATATCACATGATACATCCAATCCGATATTTACAAATGAAGGATCCTATATTTCATCATAAAAGGAGGAAACCTACCTAAATGTTAAATGTGTTATTCGGAGACCCTGGAAAAGTAGTCTCCAGCTTACAATGGCATGGTACCCACAAAGGGAGAGAACGGCATTCTCCGCCAGTGATGTTTGAGTAGTGGGCTTCTATAGAGAAAAACATTTTTTGTTTACTGTTCTGTTTTCACTTCTATTTTTATTCTTATTTTTATTTCAGAAGTTAGGCCAAGCATACCTTCCTAGAGAAAAAGAAACCCATCTATTATGGTTGCTTAGTGATTTAGAGCAACGCCTGGCTTTGTGCCATACAGTCCAATATTAGAAGCCGATATAATATAACAATAGTCTACAAAATTTAAAGTTATTTCCTCAAGTATAGAGCTAATACCAACTATGGCCCTAACAACGGGAAATCTCACCATTAATAAAAAGAGTCCCAGAGTCAGCTGTTTGTCAAGCTGCAGCTCTCATCGTCCCGTTATTGTTTTCTTCAATATAAACCTTTGCTGTTTTAAAAAAAATATATAGATCTGTAATTGGTCTTAACATTAGGGTTAAAAATGACACTAAGCACATTTTTTCTAATGCAGAGGCATTTTACCTGGCAATCCAGTCGGTATTTCAGTTTTCACTCTTTGCTTTTGTATATTGCAAAGTCGTGAGGTTATAAGAAGCAGATATCGGGCAGTATAAAGACTCTTGAATACTGCAAAGATGTAAAATTAATAAATTTTAAAACATGTGACCAAAAACATACTTTCCTTATGTTATCGATATTCTCTAAGCTCTCCATGCTGTCTAGACCTGTTCTACTATTGCGAATGTCAGCCAGCATGAGAATACATTAAGGGTTTGTTTTAAAGTATCTCATCTTGAATAATGTACGTCTTTATCGTATTCCAGGAAGACAAACAAAATTAGATTTAGGGCTCTAATCCTTATGTCGATATGACTATACCAATAATGAGTCTTGCAATGTGTTTAAAAAATTCTAAAAACATGAGCTATTTCACTATGTACATCTAAATCTATACCGTCACATTGTTTATTTAATTTAGTCTAATATGGCTCAGTAAGCATAAAGCATACTTGGACCAAACAGTCACCGTAATGAAGTTTAAGCGGCCTAACGGCTCTATCGTCCAATTCCGGATGTGGATAAATGGGTCATGTGCTTTAGCCCTTCTTTTTATAGTCCGATCTGCCGGAAGCTCCAAAAAAAAATAACAACTAGACTGCTAATGTCAAAACAAAAAAGTTCTACGAAACAAACATAGTCACAATATATATAGTCTAGCTAGAAAATCAACCCAAGTTGGTCATCTTCAAGTAATTGGCATTAACGGGTCATCATATTTACATTATCCCTCTAGCAAATGACTAATACATTTTGTTAATTATTTCAGAGACTTTCCAAAAATAATGTTTAGGAAAAGCTTTGTTGCAACCTTGCCTTGATCTTTATGGTAAAGAGATGTTAAATTGCCTGACTAATGTGGCAGTCATCTTTGAAGAGTGACTTAATATAAAGAATTTCACTATCTCTTTACTAATAGTAAAGAAAGGAGACAAATTTAAGGAGTTCTTTTTTTCAATATGTTCAAGACTATAAACTATAGCCCATATTTTTACATCACTAGGCTCCAGAAAAAATACCAATATCATAAGCCTAAAATATGAATAGGACACATCACACACACACTGTGAGGCAGTGTAGGTGTAAGGAAGGAATTGCCATATCAACTTCTCCCATTCTTCTTTACTGTTGAGTCCATTTTTGTAAGTGTTGAACTTAGACATAAAGAATTGTTCTCTCCTTTTTCTCTTAGTCATTAAATCACTACCACGTGTGTTTGTTTGTATAGCTTCTACAATACACCATTTCAGATCATCTATTGTATGGCCCATTTCCAACCAGTGTTCCACTAACGGAGCATTTTTCTTTTTAGTCCGGATGGCTGATTTATGTTCGGTGAGTCTTATTCTGATTTCTTTTGAAGTCTCACCTATGTGCCCCTTATTACAGGGGCACCCTATTAGATAAATAAAATTTTTAGTATGGCAATTAACCACATTTTTTACATTATGTGTACGATCACAGATGCTTTTACTATATTGGCACAGTTGTTACAAGAATTGCATGGAAAGTTTCCTTTGAGAACAAGACCATTAGTTATACTGAGTTGTTTTCTCTCCAAATTAGTCATGTAAGTATGTACAAGGCAGTTTCTGATAGTACGATTTCTTCTAAATGAGAAGATCAGTTTTTGCAGGGTAGTAACATCCTTATTGTTGAGAAGATGCCAATTTCTGTTTATCAAGTTAGTTATTTTATTGCAAATATTGCTGAAATTAGTAACAAAGGCAATTGGTTGTTTTCTCATATCCGTGTTTTTTACTTTAGGTTCGAATAAAGAATCCCTATTATAGTACTTTGCTCTTTTGTATGCTCTTTTCACTACTTTTTGGGGGTAACCCCTATCTGTATATTTTTTAATCAGCCTATTAGCATGAAACTCAAAATCTCCCAAATTGGTGCAATTACGGCGTACCCTTAGAAATCGACCAAAAGGGATATTATCCTTTTGGCCCAGGGGATGGTTTCCCTCATAGTGAAGCATCGTGTTGTGATCAGCTGGTTTCGTATATAGTTCGACTTTCAACAGGCCATTGTTGTTTTTGATCCTAATATCTAAGAAGTAACAGCTATTCTTATCAAGCTGCCGCCTCCTCCAATGACCTGGGCCCCAGCAGCCAGGCCCCTCCAGCGTTACGGTGCCGCCGTCTGGCAATCGCCCGCCGCTATTCGATATCACTCACTGCCAACCCCCGTGGATGCAATTGTCGCGCATTGAAGCGACGCGTGGCCCGCCTAGAGGAGTGGATTAAGGTCCTGGAGAGGCAAGCACGTCGATGAGTGACCCTGTTGGATTGCCCCTTTTTTATTGCTTCTTTTGGTGGGTGGGAATTGGGCGTTGGTGTTTATATTTAATAGACATGGACAATTGGTTGGACTTTTTAGTTTCGGACATTGGTTGGGGTTAGGGAGATGGGTGGGCCAGGTGTTATTTTGAGGGATTTTTTACATAGTTTATTTTTGTTAGGGGATTAAATGATATTTATACTTTACATAAGATGTTGTTAATGTTTTGTGGGTGGGGTTACAGTTTTACGTCACACTATTTCCTTGATGCTGCAGGGCCACAGCCAGTGTTTGATTTAAATAATTGGCTAACTTTGTAAGACACAAACAGATAGATGCGGTACCCCTCACTGAGTGACTTGTCCTACTAGTACTATCAGTCTCTCCTCCTAGTCTATGCATTCTGCAACTGGACTCTCAAGAGGTGTGTGAACTAATGAAAATGTTTCCATTATTAATTATACCTCCCCCAAACTTCTTCTCTTACTTGTGCTTGATGTTTAACTTAGGCACAGCAATATCTGCATGGTGATGATGATGGTTTGGTTTGTTTCCCAACATGCCATGGTTGTGGTGGTAGCCGTAGACACTGGCAGTAGCATTTGCAAAAAAAGAAAATGAGACAGTCAATCGCCTGAGAGAGACTGTGGGAGGAGTAGTAGAACGAAGTACAGTACAGAAATTACTGCCAAACAATAATATGCCAAAATAAAATAAAACATAATGATGGCGGGATAGCCTAGTATAACAACTTAGATACTGTAGTTGTGTCAAGTCACTCGAATAGGCCTACACTCGACACAAGCGTAACCTTTAGTGTTGTGTAGGGGGATGAAAAATCCAAACGATGCCAGCAATTAATGATGATGGATTAGGTTCCTTTGAATATACTGATCATGGGTGGGCAAGCAGAAGAAGATCCTCGCCCTGCCTTGAAATTGAATTAGTGTTGCTTTTGCCACATCAGCCCCAGCAAGCGTGTGATCAATTATTGGTGTACATTTAATTTAGTCACACCTCAATAAATCACACAGCCCGAGGGAAGAGGGTTAGGGTTTGATGAATGGTTAGGAAGGGGATTTGGGGAAAGGTTTGACAAAGAAAAACAGTACGCATGGACAAACAACAAAACAAAATCTTTGTAGACAACCATATCCATAAATCTGTTAAGGGAGAAAAAGGAAATGCATGCATGATGATGATACCTTGATGGTTAGTGATAAGTAGTACTAACTACTACTAGACAATCAGATAGTACAGGGCAGCAGTATATTAATATTATGCAATTTGCCTTGCCTGTCTGCCCTCAGAGAGACCCAAATTACATACAGTTTCTGTTCTGTTGTACCAGGCTTAATTTTAAAGATAGCAAAGAAAATTCAAAAATAGCTGTAGGGGTGAATTATTATAAGCAGAGAGCACACATAATAATAACAACAACACACAGTAGTAATGATTGAAGACAAAAAATGAATCAAATTATTTAAAAGATGATGAAAGTTGATACTGTTACTGTATGTTATCCTGGTCTAAATGGGGAGTTGCATCTCGGCATTCCTCTTGGTCCTCCCTTCCATGGACGCTCCGTCCATCAATCCTGGGTGATGCCACTGCCTGCCTGGCAGATGTAGATTCATTGGTAAGGTAAGTGTGAGTTGTTTTTCCCAGTATAGCACAGGTTAAGGGCCGGCCTGTAATTATAGATGGAAAAACAAAAGGGATATTTATAAATCAAGTAGAAAACAAATGCATAAATTACGGTGGAGTGTAACAAGAACACTTTCAGAGGCAACATGGATACATCATGTCTACTCTGGTCTGTATCAAGCACTAACCTACAACAACAACAGGAGAGAGCAGGCCCACGGCACCCTTGACCCATTTTCCATTTAGCGTACATTTTTTGACAGAGTCAGACAAAGCACATATACAGCAACATAGCATTTTATAAATTAAGTGACTAAATCAATGCACCGCTGTCAGTCATACCACTACACTCAACTCCACCACTACACAGACATGTTGGTCTGCTGTGGTTGTTGTTGACTTGTTTACCTTTTTTATGTCACTCATGAAATGCCCTGACTTATTCCATCAATCATCTCCGATCCTACTGTGTGACTGCGAAGATATTATGTCACTGTGGTCATCATCATGGTGTTGTCCAACTCAGTGTGTGCAGTGTACAGATTGAATCCCCTTTCCAAATTCAAAATGCAATGGATTGGCCTGCAGTAGAAGTACACATTTGTTATTAAAAAACAAAACTTGAAAAAATTGCCTTGAGTTACTTTTAGTGTGTAGATTAGATAATAGTACACAATTAATTACCTTCATGCACAACAAACAACAACAACACAAATCACTCAGTCAGCGTCCAATGCATGGTATCATTCATTACCTGTTCCTTCTCATCTTAAGTTAATGGGCAGTCTCTCTCAGCTCGGAAAGGAGCTTATGGTAGTCATCATCATGTTTCACTTCTTTTGGAGGGACACAACGAGGCAAGATTTTCTTTTTTCTTCTATTATGCTACATCCAATCATCATCTGGCTTGAGAGCAATGGATTTAGGGCGATTCAGGCGGATGGAGGAGCAGGACTCGGAGGAGTGGACTGAAATGCAGACAGCTGAAACTCATATGGCAATAAAAAGACTGGAAGGCGGTGGTGATGATTTGTTGTGATTCAAAGTTTTTAACCAGAAAGCCAGACACACAAATAAAAGTAAATAAGGGAGGAAGACAGTAAGAAGTGCAAGCCTAATTTTCTGGGAAGTATAGCTGGTCCTCAAACTCCGGGGGTTCAACCAGAAGCAGATAATCATCATCTAACACACTTCTTCCGTCACCTGATTCATGTATTGTGTAATTCGGTGGTAGAAAGTACTGATTCATTTTGATCATGGTTAACCTCTCCACGTTTTTGGGCGAGAGACTGGTCCTTCTCACTGTTACAATGGAACCAGCAGCACTGAAAACACGTTCAGAAGAGACACTTGTGACAGTGCAAGCCAGATAGTTTATCGCCAGCCTGCTGAGCAGTGGCCATTGGCCCCTTTTCCCATACCAATACCGCAATGGGTTTTGATTAATGTACACCTCTGTTGGGTCATCCAGATAGGCCTGGACCATCCGCTCGATGTTCGGGGGTGCTACACTTTGTTCGGCCTCTTTTGTCTTTGCACCAGCACTGGACCTTGTAACTTCTTGCTGTAAATACCAATCCTTTAACGATTTTACTGGGGCTGATGATCCGGTTCTTGCTGTTGTCGATAGTGTTGGTGAGTGTTCGGAGCCAAACACACTGCTCTCAGGCTTCGAAGTTGAACTTGACGCCGGATGCCCTGCTGCAGTACTTGTTGTGGGTTTGTGTAGTGGGCTTTTAATTACCAGCTGTTCATGTTCCAAATTACTGGCTGCCCCAGCTATCCAAGTTTTGTACCGGGCAACATCCACTTCTGAAAAAGGAACTAATGTTTTACTATCCAGTGCAGATTTGGACCGTGGATCCAGAATTGTGGCACAAGTGTATTGTTCTTGTGACAAAATCTTAGTTTGCACCCTTGTATTGTTAGCTAAGCGACGGGATCAGCTCTCCACCAACTCATATGCTTTTTTTTTTTCCTCTACAGCTTTGTACGCTTCAGACACCTCCTTCAGCTGTTGCTCTAGCATGTGCAACAATGGGATAGCTTGGCCCATAGTACAGTCCTCCTTGCTGACTTTATGTGTGGAGACCTCGAAAGGAAGAAGCATCTCTGTCAGGTATTTATCTAGGCACCATTGGTCCATCTGAAGGGTCATGCCTTTCACAGTAGCATCCCCTCTTCACATGACATATTCATTGATTGGTCTGTACTGCTCAAACAGACGGTCACAATAGTAAAAATAATGGGGTAACCCGGTGTCCCTCAGAACCTGGGTATAAGTATTAAGTAAAACAATTGGTTCTGTCGGGGATTCTCAATTGCTTAGAATACTCAAGGAGTAGAGACTTATTTATAACACATGTATCAATAAATGAAAAACACACACCAGAATTAGGATTTCAATAATGTATTCAAAATTAAATATCAAAATATTTAAGGCTGCCACGCTTTACAAGTTCAATTGTAGTAAGGAATAGGTGACTGTGGTGAGAAAAGTGACATATAGTGATTTATGATGGGTACAGGAAAAATAGAGATGTGACACTAAGCTTGGGAAAAAAGGGGATTTTGTTTTGTCCATATCATTTATTCACATATGCTGTAGGATCCATTGACAAGTATAAACTGTGATCATGAGCACTGTGTGGACATATGTAGCAAGTCGACGTTTCGACCCTGTAAGTGGCACAAATGTAAAAAGCATCAAGGCGGGTCTTCCTCAGGACTGGAAAGGGGGGGTGTTGTTTCACAGCCTAGGGATGTAATTACAGAGCTTGATCAGGTGTGTGTTAAAAAAGAAGAATTGTAGTGTAACTATTTAGCTGTCAGGATGAAAGCTTACCAAAAGCAGATGCTTCAGTAGATGAAATCTGCCAGTTTGTGTGATTCCTCTTATTTAGTATAGAGCCAGGTCTCCACCAGTTGGCTGGAGCCTAAGGGAAAATTACATGCGCTAATTCAGTAGCTGCACTATTGTATTATCACATTAAGAACCATGTTAGAAGAAATGTGACATACCTCAATTAGTTCTTCACTTAACTTTCCACCAATCGGTTAGAGTCTGGTGAATTTAGCCATTCAAGTCATTTACTAAAAGCGAAATAATGAATCAATCAATTACAGGTCCAGCTCAGCATGCTGGCGTGCTGTCTAGATGCTCTCTACTGAATTCTCACTGCGGCTGGCTTAATTCAAGAACGTGAGGCCAAGGGAAGCTATAAATCGCCGGAGCGCGGGATGTAAACCCTTCGTGAAGTAAATTATACGTGTGGTGCAGCTCATAAAAACGGCATGAAAAGCGGATTCCATTGAATTCTAAATGTGCCCATAAGCTATAAATCGCCAGGGCGCGGGATGTAAACCCTTCGTGAAGTAAAATATACACACGTGGTGCAGCTCATAAAAACGGCAGATTCCATTGAATTCTAAATGTGCACATAATGTGCCTGTCTTGAAAAAACTACCGTATGTGATTACATAAAGCGTCTGTTTTAAAAAGAACTAACAGTTGTTTAATTAGTCTACCAGTGATGCGCTATATTAATACATGGAACATAATGTGCACACATGGTGCAGTCCCTCTGTAGAACTTGTCATGAGAAGCTATGAGTACACCCATAAAGCATCCATTTAAAAGCTGTGGAGAATGATATAGTTTCCCGGATGTTTAGGAGCTTTAGTAGTATACTGCAACGTGAGCGTTACGTGCACGCTCAAACGTGTTACCTTGAAGACTATGCTAAGCGTCATTCGTGAGGTATGACGTGTGTGCGCTCTGGCTACTAAATGAAGTTGTGATAGAAACCAGATACTCTTGGTTCTTGGTGCACGTATGAAGGCGCCCATTTAAACATTCCAGTGTATAGGCGATGACCTTCAATAGAGTGTAGGAAATGGCAAATTTCTACATAACAGGAGCGTCAACCATATTTACATTTTCATTTCCACATTTTCATTTTTAGGTGCACAGGAAATATTTTAACATCACGAGTAAACATTTCAGCAGATACAATTGGGTGACAAAATATACATCAATGAAATGTGACATATATGGATGTTCTCGAGCTTCATTTTTCGATAGGAGTATTATTTCGAATAGTACCTCAGTGTATTGTTTGGACATCAACAGCTACGATGGCATGAAGGGGGCCTGTATACATAGAGGTTACAGTTTAGGGCATTCATTATCTACTGCATACATGAACAGAGATTAATACACAATGGAGCAAGGTATTTAAATGGGGATAAGGCATGTTAGGAGAAATACATGTTACTTAAAGTAGAGCCTGGAGTATTGGGAGTTCTAAAGTCCGACCATTTGTCTGCATGTCTCCTCAAGCTCGTTTAGACCTGTGTTCACTGAATCTAAAGTATGGATCCATCTGCATTCTTTATAGTTTAGCAGTGAGAGTATGCTACCTCCTCTGGGGTGCAAAGTGGTTCTCTCTAGTACCCACCATTCTAGGTCATTTGCAGTGTGGTTGTGTGTGGTAAAGTGCTCAACAAGGGGAGCTCCCTGGACCTTGCAGCGGATTCTACTGCGATGCTGTAAAATTCTTGGGCGCGATTCACAGAACAAACTTAAGACTAAATCCTAAACTTACTACCATTCTGGTATTCACAGAATGCACCTACTACTTCTGGTATTCACAGAGTGAACTTACTACTTTTGCTATTCACAGAATGAACTTAGAACTTTTGCTATTCACAGAATGCATTTACGACCACTAAACTTACGTACGCACTCGGGACGGAATTTCCGCCCCCGGAGCGGAATTTCCGCACCCAGAGCGGAAAGTCCGCTCACGGGCCGGAGAGTCCGCCTACGGGCCGGAAAGTCCGCCTACGGGCCGGAAAGTCTGCATACGGGCCGGAAAGTCCGCTCTCGGGCCGGAAAGTCAGATTTGGGGCCAGACTACATTAACTGTGGCCATTGATCATTTGAGCCAAGGGTAAACACCTGTCCAAGTCCCTACCATCCCTCACCATGCATCAGCTGACACACTCCAGCCAATCCTAGCTCTGCAGACACACACACAAACCCTTACAACATGTCACTGAATTTGTTTGTTGCACTGCCCCTTGCCATGCGGCAAAACTACTAGAGTAGGAGGAGGAGGAGAGCAGAGAGGATCTTCAGACAGAGGATCAACCTATTTGGAATTTCCAGTCAAGATGTAAGGGCCAGGTACCGTTTCCCTCCAGAAGTCATCTTGGATATGGTATGTGAGTGGGAGCAGGAACTTGACTCTGTGACCTGCTGCTCTCATGAAATGCCCGCATATCTCAAGATCCTCTCTGCGCTCCATTTCTTTGCCACTGGCTCTTTCCAAAGGGTCTCCAGTGACCATGTGGGCATATCCCAGGCGAGCCAGTCGCGGTGCCTGCATCAGGTACTGAGATGCATCACTGCAAGATCCCACAACCACATACAAATGCCACGTACACTGGCCCTGAGACAAACGGCAGCACAAGATTTCTATCTCATTGCACAATTCCCACGTGTGCTGGGTGCAATTGATTGTACCCATGTGGCCCTTCAGCCACCCCGCCACATTGCACACATCTTCTGCAACAGACACCGATGGCATTCCATCAACGTGCAAGCTGTCTGTGATGCCAGGGGGAGGTTCATTAATGTGCATGCGGTGTTCCCAGGCAGTACCCATGACAGCTTCATATTCCGCATTTCACCTCTTGCCCGGCGGATGGCTGCGGGAGAATTTGACAACATGTGGCTACTGGGTAAGTACCAAGCGTTAGAAATGAGGGAAATGTGTCTTGCAAATGTCTGAATTCCCCCCAACATTAACCATTGTACAATAAGAATCATAAAGCTACATACATGGCCCAACAGATACTGCATGTAATACAGTATAGATCATGTCCTGTGCAAGTCAAAGAGGGAAATGTAACCAACTGCCCTTTCCCCTCTCCTCAGGTGACGCTGGGTATGCACTCACCCCAAATCTCCTCACCCCTTACAGGCGTGCAAACACAGTACCACAGCGTAGGTACAATAGGGCACACATACGGACTCGAGCCATCATAGAGCGCACTTTTGGTCTGTTGAAGTCGCGATTCAGATGTCTCGACCGTACAGGGGGGGTGCTGCAGTACTCCCCAGAAGTCGTGTGCAAGATCATATTAGCCTGTTGTGTCTTGCACAACATTGCCGTAACGCATGGCTTACACATACCGCTGGAACCTCGGCTAGCTCTGAATCTGGGAAACCGGGCCATGGCACATAACCGAGGTCAGGGCATGCAAGTCCGTGAGCAGCTCGTTGCCACATTTTTCACATGAGCAACCTGTAGTGGAATGGACTAAATGTGGATTGCTGTCTGTTGCCAATGATGAAACTTGGATATACACGACTGTGTAAAGAAATTCCTTCCTGAGACAACTTTGCAAGCCACACTAACTGCATGTTCATCACAGCTGGTGACAGTAGTCAAAAGGTTGAGCGTGCTTCAGCTCATGTGCCCATGTCAGCGATCAGTGTAGTGGATGTCCCGAAAGAATCTATTGACGCTGATGGAAAATGATACATGTACTGAGAGACCCAGCCGGACCTCATGAGGATGGGTCACTTAATCAGAAAAGGCCATAACCATACCATTGTCGGGCCTGTGCCATCAACAGATGTGACTCACCCACAAAAGATGCGCCTACAACGTGAGTGATGTCATCGGTGAACCAGACACCATGGGGCAGATGAATACGCCCCGTGCACCACTTTTGCGCCCCCGTTGCGTCACTTTAGTGAGGCAGCGGCGGCGCGAAGCCAGCACCATGCTGCGGGCTATTTACAACGTGACGCATCTAGGGAGATGCGTCACGTTGTCAAGCTTGCGACTCATGTGGGCGTACCTGCACAGGGGGGGGCCTTCTGGCGCAGGAACGCCTCCGAAAAGTGGCTGAGTGAAATCCACAAGATTTCACTCAGTCACTTTTCCGGCCATGCTGCGTCAGAGCCCTGCGCCTGCTTGAAGCAGGCTTAAGGATTGACGCAGCATATCAGGGACAGGGGCACCCCGAGCCTTGCTGGAGCTGCGTGGCGGTTGCGACGCAACTCCAGCAAAGCGCCAACCTTACGCCGGCAGATGCGTCACGCATCTGCTTGTCCTTGCGCCGCGATGCACGGCATTGTGAATGCGGCGCATCTGCGGTGGTGCAAGGGCAAACTTGCGTGACGCATCTCCCATGGCGCATCCCTGCTGATTTGCAGGGATGTGCCAGGGAACATAAATCTGCCCCCATGTGTCTGTGATATATCCACACTTCTCCACCCCAATTTTACGTAACACATCACACAACTCTGCTACTGAGCACCCAATATGGACTACATGTACCATGATGCAAAGCATGAGAAAGTGAAACAGGGCTTTTATGTTGTGTCAGCCACCCCGCCCATAAGTGCAGAAATGTCTTTAAATGGTCTCTTCCCCCTCTTGTTACATTTTAATAAGTCTCACATGCACTGTATTTTCTTTTTTATCCACAACAGAACAGCAGGATGGCAGTAGATTAGATTCATGATTGTGGATGGATCTGGATGAATACAAAATGGCTGCCAACTATTTCCTGTGATGTATTTCCTGCCTCCCACTCCCTGTCAAAGATATCCTGTATAAAATAATCTGTTCCGGGTCATTTTCGGAGTTTACGGCACAAAAGCGGAAGTCCCGATTACGGAGAGTATGGCGCGTGTGCGGACCCTCCGCTCTGGAAACCGGAAACCGCTCGCGGGCCGTAAACTCCGAAAATGACCCGGAACACATTATTTCATTCAGGAAATGTTCTACAGGAAGTTGGAGGCAGGAAATACATCACAGAAAATAGTTGGCAGCCATTTTGTGTTCATTCTGAGTCATCCTCACTCACAGATCAGATCCTCTGACAGCCTGCTGCTCTCATCATTCTTATTATCCCCATAATGGCTGAGGGTTATGAAGAGAAGGCACCCCCTTTCACTGAAAGTGAGTTAGACATCTTGGTTGAGGGGGTGCTGGCCAAATATTCTCAGCTATATGGGGACCCTGAACACCAGCTGAGCAATGCAGCCCGGGCCAGGCTGTGGGCCAACATCGGGGAGCGCTGCAGTGCAGTGGGAGTCCACACCAGGAGTGCGAGGGCATGCCGCAAGCGCTGGGAGGACCTGAAACGGTGGTCCCAGCACAAGGCTGAGGAGCTGGTGGGCCAGTCTTCCCAGCACCATGTGCATCGTCCTCGCCTATCCCCACTGTACAGGAGGGTCCTGCGAGCAGCTTGGCTGACCCTCCATGCTCAGCTGGAGAAGCGTGAGCAGCAGGGACATGGTAAGTGCATCATATGCTAAATGTGTCTGGGAGTATGATGTGAGTGAAACAGTGCTGTACCATTGTGTGTCCGATGCCTCCATTCACAGATTCTGTGTCCATGCAGCAGTCACCAAGCATAAAAAGGCACACTGTGGCATATGGACTGTACAGGGCAGAGTGCATTTTGGGAGTTGTAGTTTTGTCATGACAACTGGCTAAATGATTCTTATAGCTAGGGGTATACCCAACAATTACACCATCCATTACCTGGGTAAAGTGAACACAATATATGAAGAAACGTGGTATGGAGGAAAAGACATAACAATATTTGTGAACAAGGACACTTTTAATGATCCTTTCACATGTGATTAAATTCACTTCTCATTTTCTTTGTATTTGTGCTGAGCATATACAAAAACATATATTTACAAAACATAACCTCTGCACATATAACACAAGTACGCTACTGTCCTAAAGATTAATTTTCAATTGTGGGTCCACCCTTCAATAGTGTGGACAACCCCAGAGGGCATATACATTGCATGAGAAGTATCAATGTCCCCATAAATTCTAAGGCAATGCAATGCTAAGGCTAAGCGAGTTTGTTCAGGAGAGCACTATCTGCAGCATATGCTGCAGATAGTGCTCTCCTGAACAAACTCGCGTAGCGAGAGTTAGCACCGATAGATGCGGAAGAGCTATCAAGGAGAGGCTAGAGAAGCAAGCGTGTAATCACGACGGAAGAAATCTTGACTTTAGAACACGAACAGGGGGCCCAGCTGACTTTTCAATAAAGAGATGGAATAGGGCGTGGATCCCCTGCGTCCCACTCCTGGCTATCGTACAGTACTTACGCTAGGTATGCTGAGTAGAGGGACCAGCCTAAGATTGCTGCGGTTTTCCTTGTCCTGAAGAGGCCAAAAGGAATTGATTGGCTGAAACGCGACCGCGTCGACATTGTGGTTTTACAGAGGGACCCAAAAGATTTTGATTGTGTTGGGATTCAACAACCTTGCATTGCCTTAGAATTTATGAGGACATTGATACTTCTCATGCAATGTATATGCCCTCTGGGGTTGTCCACACTATTGAAGGTTGGACCCACAATTGAAAATTAATGTTTAGGACAGTAGCGTAGTTTTGTTATATGTACAGAGGTTTTGTTTTGTAAATATATGTTTTTGTATATGCTCAGCACAAATACAAAGAAAATGAGAAGTGAATTCAATCACATGTGAATGGATAATCAAAAGTGTCCTTGTTGGAAAATATTTGTATTTCCTTTCCTCCATACCACGTATCTTTATAAACTGGCAAAATGAGCCATAATAGTGCATTTATACTGAAATCTGCTCCTCCCGCACCACTACAATTGGCACTAGGAAATCATGTATTCATTGGATGAGCAATGGTACAGACACTGTCCAATGTGAGCATGGCAGGCCAAAGGGCATTGGATGCTATGACTTGCATTGCATTTGTAGAGTTTGGGTTCCAATTGTGACAAATCATCATGTGCCATGGAGTCAAGACAGACTTTGACATCCTTGCATCACTCTTGAGCGCTTCTAAATTTGCAAGGGGTGTCCACTGACAGACGTCTCACCCTCAGTGGGCTGTTTGACATTTCACGTGTACAGGTAGCTGTCACAACAATCCCCCACTGTTCAGCGGTGTACTGCATTACCATATCAGTCACCAAAGCCAATATGTGCGACTGGATTGTCAGATCATGTGTGGGGACAGCCCAAGGCTAGACTCACAATGTAGCTACACAAATAGCCCAGAGCCTCAGTGGATGTGTGACCCCCATTTGCCACTTGTCTTGTCCCATACAATGACACAAAGCAGATGACACTTGTCCAGACCTTAAATAGCTGCGACTCCCTATGAATGGCCAAAATCCGAGAAATCAGGACTCTTCATGTTCTCCATTGGTGGACGGCTTTTGGAACCTGCACATGTAGCAGTGGCAGGACACACAGATCACCAGAATGCCAGGTTGAGGGTTGGCCAATACAGTTGTGTAAGCCACAAACAGCCACGTGAGATGGCCATGTCAGACTCAATCCAGTAAATGACAGTGAACATACACGTAATGTCAGCTCATAGACACTGACAACTGTAGAGTGTGATCAGAGGAAAATAAAGTCTGACCTTGGCTCATCTATGTATGTGTCTCGTCCTGCATGACACAACCATAACATTAGGATTTTGCTTACATTTCTGCAGGCACAGCTGGCGAAACGGAAGGGCAGCAGGACCAGGTCCGGAGCGCAAGGCCACCAGTGCCGCGGCGGCTACACCCTCTTTCCACCAGCGAGGAAGAGGAGGATGAGGAGGGACCCTCAACATCAAGAGGCAAGGGGATTGCGCCCACCCGGACTGACAAGGGACACCCTGATGCTGGTGCTACATCCCGGGTGGAGGCTGCAGACATTGAAGGGGGGCGGTGAACCAGACACCTCGGACCATGATGTGTTGGAGAGCTACTCTCCCCATGACTCTTCACCTGTGGGCCCTGAAGAGGTGTCCTCGGGGCAGGCCAACACACAACCTGGGCCTGCCATCAGCCCCTCCCTACCTCTAGAGTCCCCCATGCCATCGGGGGCTCCAGCTGAATCCCCTGCAACAAGTCCCCCTCATCGTCGCCGCCAGCTCCACAACATTATTGGCTCCGGACCTCAGGCACCACATCCCTCCTGTCCCCCCCCAGGCCCCTCCCGGTGTTGTTCCTCCTGTGGCTGTGCCAGTGGACTGGATGTGGATGTGTGAGGGTCAGCCAGACATGTCCGCTCGCATCATGCTACAAATGTGTATGGAGGTACGCATGATGCGAGAGGACATGCTCCGATCTATGGCCACCCTCGCCACCAGCATCAATTCACTGACCACAGCCATGTCGTCTGTTGTCTCCCCAATCCCTTCCCATACCACCGTCAATGTCTCTCCCTGTTCGTTGCCCCACACTGTTTCCCCCCGTACTCCTCATGTGTCACGAACACATGTGGTGCCTGTTACTGCACCTGCCAGACGTGTGCCTGCATCGGACTCAGAGGATCTGGACATTGTGGTCCTAGAGGATGACCAGAAGGACACTTGACTTTTGACGGAGACATTGACGTGAACAATTATTTCAGTTTCCCCTTGTAAATAGACTGTTTTCCCTGACGCTCCCTGACGTGTTACATTTTTGTTGCCCCACCCCAATCCAGGTTCCATTCTCCCTCTGCATCAAGACCATCATTTGTTTTCCTTCCTCCCTTCCAAACGGACGGTTGTTCTGTTCATACCTAAATATATTTGAGGAATTCTAATTACTTCTACTTGTTTGACTTCATTTAGAATGTCGGGTTCTGAATAAGGACACATATTTGGTGAGTCATCTGCTATGCACATAATGGCTTGTTGCAATGATGGGTTACACTTGTAACTGTGTCACACACACACATACCTTCTCACATCTCGAGGCCACCTACATCGTTACACAGGACATGAGACACAACAGATTTTTTTTTTTTAGGTCTTTATTTGGTGAACACACAATCACGTGGTTACATTGTCCTGGGTTCCTGTCACTGGCGATCGTGCTTGCGACATTGCAATTTGGGGGGGGAGGACCGCTCGGAGTGCTCAGGTCTGGCTCGCCGCCTACGTGGAGGTGGGCACTGTCCAAGGGACTGTCCAGGGTCATCTACATGTGCTGGGGCAGATGGTGTATGCACACTTGATGGTTGTGCCTGGACAAGGGCCGGTTGTGCACGTGGTGGGAGTGCCTGTACAGGGGTTGGTGGTGGTTGTGCAGGTGGTGGGAGTGCCTGTACAGGGGTTGGTGGTGGTTGTGCAGGTGGTGGGAGTGCCTGTACAGGGGTTGGTGGTGGTTGTGCAGGTGGTGGCAGTGCCTGTACAGGGGTTGGTGGTGGTTTTGCAGGTGGCGGGAGTGCCTGTACAGGTGTTGGTGGTGGTTGTGCAGGTGGCGGGAGTGCCTGTACAGGGGTTGGTGGTGGTTGTGCAGGTGGCGGGAGTGCCTGTACAGGGGTTGGTGGTGGTTGTGCAGGTGGTGGGAGTGCCTGTATAGGGGTTGGTGGTGGGAGTGCCAGTTCAGCCCACTGGTGTGGATGTCTCCCTTTGCTCTGTTGCTGTGCAGTTGGTACAGGTGTGGGGATGTGCTGTCCTGTGGGCAGATATGATGGCTCCTCTCCCTGCGTTGACCGTGAAGGGAAACTTTGGCTCACTTTCAATATGCCCTCCATCATCTTCATGGCCAAGGCATGGTGTCTTGCACCCTCTTCCCTTTGGATGGATAGCATGTCTCGCATATTTCTGGACATGTCCTGCCAGGTCCTATCCATCCTATCCGACACTTGGCTCAGCCTCTCCACCACCTGAGGGAAGTGGACCATGTCCTGCAGGGAGTCCGACATAGCCCCTATGGCACAAATGTCCTGCCTCACATCGCTCTGCTGTTGGTAGAAGTCCTGCTCCCACTGGCCATCACAGCCAGGTGCAGGCCCTCTCTGCAGCTGTCTGCCATGGATGGGATGAGCAGGTCCTACAGCAGGGGTGGGGGGTGGCAGGTGGGAGCCTGTGGGCAGGTGAATGGTGCCCAGGGGATTCCGGCAGCACAACAGGGCTGGTACTACCCCCAGATGGTGGAGAGGATGGCAGGGATACACTGTCTAGGGAAGAGCGGGTAGGGGAATCACCATGTTGGTCCTGGACGTGAGGACTGTGAGGGAGTGATGTCTGTGTTGTGATGCGTGGGTGCTGTGGCTGGTTTGCGCGAGGCTGGGGACAGGCCATGCTATGCTTGGGAGGAGGCTGACGAACGTTGCTTGGCAGAGGATGTGATACACTGACCGATTTAGCCAATCTGGCACGATAGCGCGCATTGGCATCTTCATCGTCATCAGACATGTAGTCCTCATCATCCACCAAGTAGAGGTCCTCAGGAAATTCATCCTCCTCCTCTTGAGCAGTGCTTGCAGCCGACATCACAGCCTGGACGATCAGGGGATTCTCCCCTCTGATTCCCCGTCAGCCCGCACTGGTCATAGGCCTGTCATCCTCGTCCTCAGCATCCCCTGGAACAGAGGTTGCAACCGTATTAGGGATTGACCTGGTATAAAATGTGGTGCAACACAAGGGTTTGTATTAACTGTACTTTGCATCAACAGATGAGGATCAAGTGACCTGTGTAGGGTACCACCACAAATGACAGCTCACACCATAGCACTGAGGTGTTACACAGATACAGGCAAACTCACCAGCTCCAGGCACAACTCTCTGTCCCTTGGTGTTCCCCCCTAGTGTCACCTGCTGGACCTGTCTCCTCACAGCTTTTGTAGGCCTAGCTGTCCCTGAACCAGCAGCTGTAGAGGGAAGTGACAACATTCTCAATTATCTGCATCACCAATTGACAGACAGGCACATGACACTCCTGATTTGTATTTCACTTTGTACACAACAACTGCTGATTACATGCAGAGGGGAATCAGGATCTCTGTCATGGCTTTGGAGTCGAAGCCAGTGACACACCTCAAGCCAGAATTACCTGAAGGACAGGTGCGCGAGGGTTGAACTGCTGCAGCCAGGATGTCATGCAGTCCCCGGGATGGTGCACGCTGCTGTGGCGTCATCCTGTCAGCAGCTGTGATAAGACATACAGGTCTATATTTTTCAACCACAGATGGTAGCTCCGAGCCAACATGTCATTCTCAATGACCATTTGTGGGTAATCCTGAACAATGTGAAGCATGTTTAGCTCCTGAACTTTACATTTGGGCACCTGCTCACATGCAGCAGTTGCCAGCTGTTTCCTCCACACAGCAGTGACATCAATAAGATGACACATCAACAGACACACCTCATGCTAGAATTACCTGAAGGACGGGTGCGCGAGGGTTGAACTGCTGCAGCCAGGATGTCATGCAGTCCCCGGGACGGTGTCCGCTGCTGTGGTGTCATCCTGTCAGCAGCTGTGATGAGACATACAGGTCTAGATTTTTCTACCACAGATGGTAGCTCTGAGCCAACATGTCATTCTCAATGTCCATTTGTGGGTAATCACGTACAATGTGCAGCATGTTTAGCTCCTGAATTTTACATTTGGGCACCTGCTCACATGCAGCAGTTGCCAGCCGTTTCCTCACACAGCACTGACATCAATAAGATGACACATCAACCGACACACATGTATGAGAAGGTTATTGATAGGAAGGGATAAATGACCCGGAATCCTCCCCATTACACTGCTTTCACCTTTGCCATTCAGACTTACATATTTCCAGAGTCTCATGTTGTTTGTTGTCAAGTCAGAAAGGGTTTCATTTGTGAGGTTTGCAATAGTAAGGGACATGATGTTGCTCATTTGTGCTTCCCCATGCATGAAGTCACACATATTTGTATGAGAGAACACAGATGTCTTATGGCCAGCCTGTGAGTGTCCTCTCTTTGCATACTCTATTTCCAAGATCATGGTACTACTTAGCTGACGACGATTGGTGTCTTGTACAGCAGACATCCAAACCTCATATGTCAAACACTCACCTATACATGTGAATACGGTAGGAGAGGAGGCAAGCAGAATGTAACATTTGGTTTATACTCACACATTGCGGATAGGCTGAGAAGCTTCGATGCCTTCCGCCTGCACTGGATTAGTGTGTTGCTCTTCAGCCTAGTCATTTTGCAGGTGTAACTGCATGAAGATTCACCTTAGCAGCCCCTACATTCATCTCAAAGGTACACTACTGGCATCAGTGTTGGCCTCAGCCATGCTATTTTCATCATGGTGTTTCCGATAATTGAATTGCAAGCCGGTTGTGTTTTGGTCACTTCATATGACTCATGGTACTATTGAATGTCCATTCTGCACTCACTTGGCATATATTTTGTGTCATCCTTTCATTAGCCACCAGGGTCTGATCTTGCATGGGTTCAAATGCCATATGTGAGCATATTGTGATGCAGGACAACAGTGTTACAACACATACAACATACGGCGGACGTGAAAGGCACATTTAATGAGCAGTCAGCCTGATATATTATTGGGTTCTTCACTTCCCTTGGCCCAGCACCGGAACAGTGTGTGGGCCCTGAACAGATGTCACAGCCAACCTTGTAGCAGAAGTCAGTGTGTGTCTTTGATTCTGGGAGGACCTCGTTGTACCTACAATGATAAGTGTGTTTTGCTACTTTACATTCCTGCAGCCACATGTGATGCACTAGATTTCTAGCACAAAGGATGAGCACAAGCAGTTGTGGGCACCAGCGTTGCTGAAGTGTGTTATACGTAATATCATGATTGCTCCCACATAACTTCGAATGGGCCCACTACCTGGATGCAACCAATATCACAATGACATGTCTACGGATCCTGATGTGAGGTCCACTATTGTGTTTTGTTGATGGGCAACACAAAAGCCAGACAATGTAAGTGGTACATGACCAGCTGTGTGGACTGGGAATTTGATCTATATTGGAAACATTCAAAGTTGGACAGTGTATGCATTGTCAATACTAATGACCCTGGGATCTCACTTGTTCATCATTGCCATTTTTCTGTCAACATTACAACATAGTGGGGACACCCTTTTGAGTAGTTGTGGCACTCGATAACATGATTGGATTGCCAGGTCTGGGGCTGTTGCTGAAAAACATTTCATGTTCCTCAATTACGAAGGTTTTATGAGCCAAGGCATGTAATATATTGTCTTCAGCTGTTCACAATTATAATTAGTTAAAGGTGGATGTCCATTGACAACTCCAATAGTAATGCAGCTATTTGTTCATCTCTGGTTGACTTTCATATGTGGGTACTATATGTCCCTCGGTCACTCCTGACTATTTATGCATTTTGACCATCTTCTGGCCACTTTGACTTACCAGTCGGTGAGGGTGGTATGCCTATCACTGTACGGTGGCGATTCCTCCCAGTCGATGCAGGGACATCTGCTGCGGCAGTTGTCTGTGCTCTGGCTGAATGTGTCAATGGGTGAGAAGAGAGAAAACTAAACATATGGAATATGTGCTTGTGGAACATTTCTGTGATTTCCCCATTTCTTCTGCATGCTAACAGTGTTATGCAGTACTGCCGCAGACTGGGCAGGGAGGAGCAGTGGTGCATTGGGGACGTAATGGCGTGGCAGGGTGGGAAATGTACAACAGAATAGGTGTATGACTTTTTAGATCTGATGATTCTCTCACCTTCTGCTTTGTGCTTTAAGCTGGCACGGGGTGATTTACGTAGTAGATTTCTGGTGGCAGGTTTACACGCCCCTTGTAATACATGTACACCGCAGTTGCGTCACTTCTGTGACACAGCGGTGGGGTAATACAGGTGACACATTTAGACTTATTCACAATGTTATGCATCTATGGGGATGCCTCACGTTGTGCGGTCCTGCGCAACATTAAACATGCATCAGCTGTGATGTAGGCAGGGTGTGCGTTTCTTTGGTTATGCCTTGTACAAGTGATGCATTGTAATAGACGGCATTTCACATAGTCACTTTTCATAGGGTGGTGCCATTCAAACTTCCACCAGCTTGAGGCACATGTAATGAGTGGCCCAGAACGTTAGGTGTAGGCGGTCCATGGACATTGTTGGAGTTGCGTCACACTTGCGACACTACTCCAGCAGAGCACCCCCCTAATGCCATCAGTTGCGACACACATCTGTCTATCCCAGCGCCACAGTGCACCGCATTGTAAATGTGACGCATCCGCAGTTGCACAAGCGTTGGATTGCGTGTCGCATTGTTACTGGCGCATCTTTGCTGATATTTGTCAATTGCTACTTAGCGGGCTGGTGTATTACTGCAACAGGACAGTGCCCATGTTTTCTAAAGTGGGGGAGGGATTTGCCATTTCCATCGCTAAGGATTGTGGGACTTGTAGTGCTACATACAGAGGGTGACACAGGAGTCTCTGACTGACGGATTTTTTTATACACTTTGGACTACTTCCTTATTCACACTGACAGTGCAACACAGACAATCTTTTCATGCACTTTTTCTTTTCATCCCACTTACCTGGTACCACGAAGTGGATGTCATTGCCAGGCAGCCCATGGACCAAGTGGGGGTGTATCGTTGTCAGGATATCCTCCTCCAGTGGGGTGAGGCGGATGCGTGGTCCAGAGTATGCGGCTGGGAGGATCCGTTGTAATTCAATCCGGGAGTATTTCTCCTTTACCCTCAGCCGCTCATCCTGCCATTTGTTTTTTAGGTCCTGGACTGT
Source organism: Triturus cristatus (assembly GCF_964204655.1). NCBI lineage: Eukaryota > Metazoa > Chordata > Amphibia > Caudata > Salamandridae > Triturus > Triturus cristatus. Next base: position 59,852,634 of record NC_140587.1, read on the forward strand.
GCGCCTCTCCTCCCCCAATGCTGTGACAGCAGTGGATAATTACTGCCACAGGGCTGCCTTCTGTGTCCCACTGGTGCAGTAGGGTGGGAGTCCATAGAGGCGTTTGTGGTGCCTGACAATGAACTCCACAAGCATGGTGGTCTCCTCTGCTGTGAAATTCCTCTTTCTTTTCAGGAGGTCCATTTTTCTCAGCCGGTGTCAGCTTGCAAAGACAAACTCTGTGTGGCCAAACCTGTTCCTTCACTGTGTGCTGCTTTTAAATGTTTTTTGCTGCTGGTCAATGAGTGTTAATTGGCTTCAGCTGGATCATGGTGGGGGATGGTAGGCACTAGCAACATGATGGCTAACTGGAGCTGTTGGCTGGGATTGGCTGGAGTGTGTCAGCTGATGCATGGTGGGGGATGATAGGGACTTGGACAGGTGTTTACCCTTGGCTCAAATGATCAATGGCCACAGTTAATGTAGTCTGGTCCCAAATCTGACTTTCCGGCCCGAGAGCGGAATTTCCGTCCCGAGAGCGGAGTTTCCGGCCCGTATGCGGACTTTCCGGCCCGTAGGCGCATTCTCCGGCCCGTGAGCGGACTTTCCGCTCCGGGTGCGGAAATTCCGGGTGCGGAAATTCCGGCCCGGGTGCGGGCGTAAGTTTAGTGGTCGTAAATGCATTCTGTGAATAGCAAAAGTTCTAAGTTCATTCTGTGAATAGCAAAAGTAGTAAGTTCACTCTGTGAATACCAGAAGTAGTAGGTGCATTATGTGAATACCAGAATGGTAGTAAGTTTAGGATTTAGTCTTAAGTTTGTTCTGTGAATCGGGCCCCTTGTCTTGACCTTTTGAGTGGTTTGACTCACATAGATTCTGTCACAAGGGCATTTTATGGCATAGATAACGTTGTAACTATTGCAATTGCTGTATTGTCTCAAGTAGTATGTTTTACCCAGGTGTTGAAAAGAGGAGCCAATCATTGCATAGTCACAAGCTTTGCAGTTACTGCATTTGAAATGACCAATTAATGGTGGTAGATTTAGTTGTTGCCTGATGTCCAATGGTTTCTCAGTTTCCAGATAGGGGCTGACAACATAGTCTTTAATATTTTTCGCTCTTTTGAAGGCAAATAGAGGTTTCTCCTGAATATCAATCTCAGTACTTATCAGATTCCAATATTTCAGTAATACTTTCTTGATCTCATGACTGCGTGTCTTAAACGTGGTTACACAAACAAACTTCTCCATGCATTCCACTGGTGGTTGTATCTCAAGGAGAGTCTCTCTGTGGCGGTACCAGGCCCTTTTTCTAGAGCGATTTAACAGGCCTTTGGGATATCCACGGTCTCTCAGTTTTGTGATAAGGATGTCTGTCTCTTTGTAGAAATCCCTCCTTTTAGAGCAATTCCGTTGCAGTCTTAAAAATTGTCCATATGGCAGATTGTCTCTGACACTTCTTGGGTGGTGCGAGTCGTATTTCAAGGTGGTATTGCGCTCCGTAGGTTTCCTGTATAGAGTTGTAAAGATTCTTCCATCCTCGTTTTGGAGTGTGATATCCAAGAAACTGATGGCTTCATTGTTGTAGGACATGGTGAATTGTTTATCAGGTGTGCGCACATTTAACCATGTTCTGAATTCAGTTAGGCTCTGTTCAGTCCCTGTCCACACCATCAGGATATCGTCAATGTAACGCTTCCAGATGGATATGTTGTCCAGAAAGGGATTGGTGGGGTTGTACAGGTATGTGTCCTTGTAGTCGTCCATGTAGAGATTTGCTAGACTGGGGGCGAATCCTGCCCCCATCACCACGCCTTTGCATTGGTAGTAGTAGGTTTCTTGAAACACAAAGTAGTTCCATGTCATGGCTATTTTAAGTAACTAAATAAGGAAATCTGTTGGAATCCAGACAGGTGCTGGTCGTTTCTCCAGTGTCCTTCGTATTACATCAATGGTATGTTCCTGAGGAATGCTTGCGTAAAGTGAACACATATCCAGTGTTGCTAAAAACTGTGTTTGATTATCAAAGGGTTGATTTTCCATAAGTTGTATACTGTGCATCGTATCTCTTAGGAAAGAACGTGTCTCTATCACAAATGGTTGTAGAAAACTGTCAAAGAATTGATTCAGAGGTTTCAAGATTTAGCCGCATCCAGATACAATGGGCGGCCAGGTGGTTTTTGTAGGTCTTTATGGACTTTTGGTAAAGTATATATGGTGTGTATTCTTGGAGCAGTGTTGTTCAAAAAGTTGTATTCATGCTCAGACAGAAAGCCTTCTTTGAGACCCTGTTGTGTGAGTGTTCGGATAAGCTGAGTGATCTCCTTTGTTGCAATTTTTCTTATCCGTTGGTAGCTTTCTGTGCCGGTTGATTTCTACGATGTAGTCCTGAGTATTTTGAATGACTACAGCTCCGCCTTTATCGGCTGATTTCACCACGATTGATGTGTTTTTATTCCGCAAGTATAGGGCTTGCTTCTCATCCTGGGTAATAATGTACTTGATGAATTTTCTGCTATTAAGGAGATCCATCACCTCCTCCATCACAATTTTCTCATATGTAAGGATCTTTTCACTCATCAAGTAAGTTGCTGGAAGAAACGTTGAAGCGGGTCTAAATTCAGTGGCAGCAGAACGTTTCCGCCAATGTTCATTCTTCTTGAAGTGGTATTTTAAGCGAATTGTCCGAAAAAACTGTTGGAGTTCCAGCTTAATGTTGAAGCTGTTGGGTGGAGACGTGGGAAAAAATGATAGACCTTTGGATAACACCTCATGTTCACTTTGTGTGAGTACGTAGTTTGAAATATTGATGATGGGGTCCTTGGATATTAGGGCAATCTGTGTGTTGTGGCCTACCCCTCTGTCCTGTCCAGGTATCTCTGTTGATTCTTCTTCTAGGGCAGTGTCTTCAGTTATGTCAGGTGGTTTTATCACAAGTTCGACCACCGGTGTCGTGGGTACCACCTCCGGGGAGATATCTCCAATTTTCTTGCGCGGTATTACCACTTGTAGGTCTGTCTCCTTGTGTTGATCTCTCCATGGTTGTCGTTTCTCTGGAACCTCACTCTCATGTTGCCTCGTGGTCTACTCTGGCCCCGATTCCATCTCGCTCTTCTGTCCCAGTTTGTATATCTTTTCATCCATATCTGCTCCCCTAAAAAAGGAACAGCACCTTGGGGATCCTGGAAGCGTTGTCCCTGTTGGTATGATCTGTTGTTGGTGCTTGTTGTTGGTCTCTCAGTATCCCTATCCGAACCGCTTCTGAATGAGGAATTCAAAAGGTTAGCAAACCTCCAGTATCCTTGCTGACCTCGACTGATGTAAAAACCTTGTGAGTCCTGTTCGTAGTAGACGTCGCTCAAGCATGGATAAGTTGTTTTCTTATCAGACAATCTTATGTCCTTGTTGAGTTTATCAAGCTTTTTGTTAAGAGAAATAGTGTTAAATTCTGCCAATGTTTTTTCAGCTCGTTCCAGAGCCTCCTTAGCGTTGCTGACAGTTCTGTCATCCAAGATTTCTGTTTTTAGATCCGCAATTTCCTATGACAGCTACTGAATTAGCGCATGTCATTTTCCCTTAGGCTCCAACCGACTGGTGGAGATCTAGCTCTATACTAAATAAGAAGAATCACACAAACCGGCAGATTTCATCTACTGAAGCATCTGCTTTTGGTAAGCTTTCATCCTGACAGCTAAATAGTTACACTACAATTCTTCTTTTTTAAAACACACCTGATCAATTTAGCAAATTCCGCGAGCTGAACGAAATTTGCTGCCCACCCTTAATCTGTATATTTTTTAAAAACACTGAAGGTTTATATTGAAGAAAACAATAACGGGCCGATGAGAGCTGCAGATTGACAAACAGCTGACTCCGGGACTCTTTTTATTAATGGTGAGATTCCCCATTGTTAGGGCCATAGTTGGTATTAGCCCTATACTTGAGGAAATATCTTTAACTGTCCCCCTTCTTTTGTAGACTATTGTTATATTATATCGGCTTCTAATATTGGACTGTATTACACAAATCCGGTCGTTGCTCTAAATCACTAAGCAACCATGATAGGTGGGTATCTTTTTCTCTAGGAGGGTATGCTTGGCCTAACTTCTGAAATAAAAATAAGAATAAAAATAGAAGTAAAAACCGAACAGTAAACAAAAAATGTTTTCTATATAGAAGCCCACTACTCAAACATCACTGGCGGAGAATACCGTTCTCTCCCTTTTTGGGTACCACGCCATTGTAAGCTGGAGATGACTTTTCCAGGGTCTCTCATTAACACATTTAGGTAGGTTTCCTACTTTTATGATGAAATGTAGGATCCTTAATTAATAAATATCGGATTGGATGGATCATGTGATATACGTACTATTAGTGTAGAGTTTCTATGTTGTTGGATATGTAATTCTTGACAAAGTTAGTCACTTCTGTAGTTGAAAGTTCTGGGGTAAATCCTCAATTGCTGTATTAAATTATGTGTTATAATCGATATTGAGTATCCTTTAATCTGCAGTTTTTAAAATTAATGTGTTTTGCTATTTAGATAAACTGAAAACCTTTGTCCTGAAGAAGGTGAAGAAATAATAAGCGTTCACTAAAACGCCGAGTCCACAGTTTTTCGTAAAAATCTTTTTAAAATTTGTATAATATTTAAACTTGTATTTGTTTTTGGTCTTTTCTGGAGTAGATACAAAAAAAGATGATTTTAAACCATCAATGAATTGAATGTTGTGTGATGAGCAGATTTTCTTTTGTACCCTGTATTGCAAAAAGTGTAATTGTTTTTTTCTTATATATTGAATTTTTAAATAAAAAACTCATAGTCTACTATATGTCTTAATTACTTGGTTTTCTTATTACACTTTACAGCAATTGAATATGAAATGTATTTGTAAAAACATATCATAGCAACCTTTTATATGAAAGGTTTTCTTCATAAAAATTTGTGGCAACTTGTCTCTCTTGTTCAATGTACCTATGGCACATGATCCATCTTATAATTTGTTCCATAGAATTTGGTTACTTACCCACATTCTAGTCTCTAGGAAAGGGATTTTTTCACTTTGTGTTACACAGACCTTTCCCTTTTCTAAGAATCAGGGTTTCTCTCTCTTATTTTGGCAATTTCTTTCTAGGTTCGCCTGAGCGAGTTTCATGAAGTGGGCAGCTTGCTTTCTGAAGGCCAGCATGTAACTAAACACATCCTGGAGAGTTTTCCTTGGAGCTGCCTTCCAGCCTCCCTTCACCAAACTCAGAGGTCCAATCACAGGGTGACCATACAGAACCTCAAAGGGACTGAACCGAAGAGACTTCTGTGGCACCTTCCTGTATGCAAAGAGAAGACATGGCAAGAGAACGTCCCACTTACGCCTCATGGGTTCTGTTAGACCCTTAATCATGCACTTCAAGGTCTGCTTTAATCTCTCCACAAGACAGTTACCTTGGGGGTGGTAAGGAGTGGTGAACTTGTAGGTTACACCACACTCCTTTCACAGGGATGTCATATACTTGGATATGAATTTGGTGTCCTGTCAGAAACCACCTCTCTGGGGAACCCCACGTGGGAAAACATCCCCATTAATGCCCTGCCCACCACTGGCGCTGTTGTTGTCCTGAGAGGGATTGCCTCAGTGTACCAGGTGGCATGGTCCACCAAGACCAGGATGTACCTGTTGCCCATGGCTGTCTTGGGATCCAGTGGACCCACAATGTCCATCCCTACCCTTTCAAAGGGTGTTACAACAACTAGAAATGGTTGGAAAGGAACTTTGACCTTTCTCCCACTGATGGCGCAAGGTTTCGTATAAAAGAAACTTGCGCGTATGCAATCCTCTCGAATAACGTATAACAATGTAATCAACCTGTTTCGTGAATTCTAATATTGCACTACATTCATTATACTGTATCCAGGGGATACAGTATAATGAATGTAGTGTCCGAGTGTCATTAAAATGGCCACCAAAAACGCGGGATTTCTACTGCGCATGCGTCTACTGCATCTACGTAGTATGACGTCTTCTTTCGCTTGGGGGGGGGAATCTTTGCAGCTGCGCAGTAGCTTTCAATATGGCCGCTTGAAACTCAATTGTTAATGCGCATGCTATGCTGGAACTAAACCATGCAAGTGTTACTAAGCTGCTAATGCAAAAGATATATCTAAGTAAATGGGATTAGAGTAGAAATAAGTGGTATACAGTGAATTCATTTATTTTCATATTCTAACATGTCTTTCTTTGACTTTATTATTAGTTCGTATTTGGGCCTTGGAGGGTGAGTGAGATTCCTACCCACCTGATGGATGCGCCTGCCTATTGAAATCCCGTCCTGAACTCTATTGGCACAATTGAACTACAGCCAAGGACGTGCTCAGAAGAAGTCCATGGGAAACTCAACTCTTGAACCAGCAAGAGGAAATATAAAATACAATGTTGCCTAAATATATTGATCCACATGTGAAATGCGGGTGGGAATAAAGTTTAAGGGGCGGTAAATTAGACAAAGGAACTAAAGAAAATATTACAGTTGGTATGCTGTGATGACCTCTCCCCATTGCCTGGCCCAATCAGAATTAGGGGTTTTCACGATATTGAAACATTTGAGGGTGGAAAGTACACAAGAATAGTATAACAGAGGTAGTTTAGATTAGTTAGCCACCCACTTGACTCAGAGATGCTGCCCAAGCATGCTGAGATGCTGTCCGTAAGTTGATTGAAGAATCCAACACTTAGGGAAAATCGCGGAAGCAGAACCAAGGAGGCACATCCAGGCAGGGGTTTCTGGACAAGCCCGAGCCGGAGAGAGTAGTACCAGAGAGGGGTGCGTTGCTGGCGTTGCACTAGAAGAGGTCACCTGTCCTGTCCTGAACTTGTCCTGAATCTTTGACTCTCCGAGGTCCAGGTCCTCACACCATTCTAGGGAACTATAAATCTGTGTAGTATGTCCATGTACTGCTCTCTGTTTCTTCAGGTACTGTCATCACAAGAACTCTAACTGTGAATTTGATATTGAGCTAGCTATAGTTTCCTGGTGTATTAACGTGTATTTGATTTTGACTCACAAATATTTTGATCAGATAAACTTTTAAAACTCTTTCGAGTCTGTGGTCATTTGAAATAAAAGTAATGTTAATTCTTGCCTATTCTAACTACAAATCTGATCTATTGACGAGGGGAAATTATACTCGAACAAGATAGGGTTGGTAAGAATTGATGAGTTTAAGATAAATCACTAAGGAATATCAAATCTGATCGCAGAAGATTATTTATTAGCTTATTGTATGAATGTGTATGGGCCCAGGTGAGTATTGTGGTGTGTATGAAACTTGAGCTGGTAAACTCCGCACCATCAGAATTGCTTGATAGCAGAGCTATGGTTGATTTTAGTTAGTTAGGTAGGAATTTTGTGAATTGAATTATTGATTTATGTTTTAACTAAACCCGTTATGTAGTGTTTCATGTTGTCTGGAAAATCCCGGGAATATTGAACAGCGGGTGGCGAATGGAAGACACACTGCAGTGAGGTTACTTGCCCGGATCGAGAAGGTGCTGAAAATTACACAGGACTAGAAGCACTGAGTTAGGGATTATTTCTTTGTGTGAAAGTGAGAATAATTGGTAGCAAGGAGTTCACTGGTGAAATTTTGGTCTTATATCACCTAGAAAGGGTGAACTGAAAAGGTTTTACTCGTAGTGTGTGAAGAGTAAGTGGAAGGGTTTTACTCGCAGTGGAAGAAATTGACTTTTCTTTGAATTTAGCAGGTCGGACACAGTAGAGAATGTTCTACGTTGTTAATTAATTAAATTTGTATAAAGTTGTAAGAAAATACGTTTTCGCATTACCTTGTAAAGGAGGGGTCAGTTGCGGGTGTTGCACTGACGTCACTGAGAGCCGCGCTGGGATTGGTTGAGGCAGCGGGTGTGTAGTTGATGCAAAATTGTAAAGGAGGAGTCAGTAGTAAGGAGTGATACTGACATCACAGAAAGCCACACAAGTATTGGTTAAACGAATAAACAGAGCAGAAGTTGATTGGTCATCAGAATAGAAAACGCACTGGTGTTGGAGAATCATTAGAATAAAAGAGAACACCTGACTGGTCAATAAAATAGAAGTCTCAAGAATAATAATAGATAGCGGAGTTTGCATGTACGATCCGACATTAATATGGACCTGTCCAGATAGAAGATTTGTAGGTTTTGCTCACGAAGAGTACCTTAACCAGCATAAGCATGCAATGTACAGAGAAAAGAGAAAGATATCATTTATGCAGAAAATTAAGAATTATTTTAAAAAGGATAAACCCATTAAGACTAGAGAAGGAATTCTAATCACTCCCCCGAAAACGCCTGCATCATGTATGATGATGGAAAAAGGCTATCATACCTGTGTATGGTTAGAAAATTGGGTAGAATATACAAAAGATGATGGAGTACTAGCATTTCCTGAGTTCGGAACCTTTAATGGAAGAATTGTGCATAATTTACGAACTCAAATTAATGAATTAGAACCCAGACCTAGATTGACCCAGTACGAAGCCCTAAAAGAGTGGGAGACTGAAGCATTTGAGCGTGATAGACCACGAAGTAACAGGAGCCTGAGTAAATATTATCCAAAATTTCCCCTAGATACTCGAGATAGTCAAATGAAACAATACTTTCGAGCAGTAGCAGCACCCCCCCCCCCCCCTTTCAGCGCCTTGAGACCCTCACGGGTGAGTAGTGCGGTCCATAAATGTTTTGATTGATTGATTGATTGAATGGAGACAGGCCATGGTGGCGGAAGGCTTATGTCCTGTGTTAATGGCAGAGGAACAGGCTGGAGGCAAATGCTCAGAGAAAACAAAACATTTAACAATGGCAGGTAGCGGAGATTCAGAAGATGATTATTTAGAAGATATTTTAATAAAAAATCCTCCGCCTTATCAAGAGGGTCCAAATAGAATTTCCCCGAGTGCCCCGATATTGGATACACCCTTAGTTCCACAGGTTAATTAATGAAACCGCAATGGAGAGATTTCTTCATGAAAAGGAAAGGGAAGCGATAAATAGGAACAGAAGCAAATTTATACAGAAATTAACTCAGTTAATTACACGCCCTGAAGCACTAACGATACCAGTGACTATAGGTCCTGTAGTCCCATTATATGGGGAACAGCCAAACTGTCCTAAAACACCTGTCATGACTACTTCAATCATTGAACCTAGAAAAGAAAATATAATAATTGATGACCAAGCTAGTGAATGTGAATCAGGGTTCAGTGACTAAATATCGAGGGACATAATACAGAATGCCCAAAATATCGACTCCAAAATATAGAAGTACAGAATAGAGAATCCCTATCTACAAACAGGTAAGTACTAAAATCTTGATTCCAAAATTTAGAATGTTAAAATATAGTTAGCTAAAATATTGAATTTTTTAAATGTATTAAAAATAATATAAAAGTAATTCAATATTAAAAACAATTAAATAAAACATACTTAAAATAATATTAAAAGCTTGAAATGTAAAAATAATAAATGTAATGTAAAAAAAAGTAGAGATTTTGTTGGATAGTGAGAGCGTAAAAATTACTATTTCCACTCAAGTGAGTGTAACAATAGGGAAAACGTTGGATAGTATAGGGGTAAAAATTACTATTCCCACTCCAGTGAGTGCAACAGTAGGGAAAACGTTGGATAGCGTAGGGGTAAAAATTACTATTCCCACTCCAAAGAGTGCAACAGTAGGGAAAGCGTTGGATAGCGGGAGGGTAAAAATGACTATTCCCACTCCAGAGAGTGCAACAGTAGGGAAAGCGTTGGATAGCGGGAAGGTAAAAATTACTATTCCCACTCCAGTGAGTGCAACAGTAGGGAAAACGTTGGATAGCGTAGGGGTAAAAATTACTATTCCCACTCCAGTGAGTGCAACAGTAGGGAAAGAGTTGGATAGCAGGAGGGTAAAAATTACTATTCCCACTCCAAAGAGTGCAACAGTAGGGAAAGCGTTGGATAGCGGGAGGGTAAAAATTACTATTCCCACTCCAGAGAGTGCAACAGTAGGGAAAGCATTGGATAGCGTAGGGGTAAAAATTACTATTCCCACTCCAAAGAATGCAACAGTAGGGAAAGCGTTGGATAGTGGGAGGGTAAAAATTACTATTGCCACTCCAGTGAGTGCAACAGTAGGGAAAGCGTTGGATAGCGGGAGGGTAAAAATTACTAGTCCCACTCCAGTGAGTGCAACAGTAGGGAAAGCGTTGGATAGCGGCAGGGTAAAAATTACTATTCCCACTCCTGTAGGGAAAGTAATGATTTAATATTAAAATAAGATTAAATTAATTATCAATACCAATAAAAAGTTAATTAAAAATAATTACCAATTAATAAAAAATAATTACCATTGAATTTATTTTTTTTACCAATTAATAAAAATAAATTACCAATTTATAAGTAATTATAAATTAATTATCAATACATATAAGTATAAGTATAAAGAAGCTTATTAAGCGCTCGAATGCCATACGGCGTCTTGGCACTGGAGTGTGTAAAGTCAAAGGGAAGAGGAACAGGTCGCTACTGATTGTTAAACAACTGAAACTTCAGGGCCTTCCTAAAAAAGGGAAAATTCTGTTGAAGTCGCATAGCCACTGGTAACTTATTCCATAGTTTAATTGCACAGCTGGCAAATGAGCGACTTCCCCATCTTGCCAGTCTGTATCTAGGGGTGCACATGAGGCCAGCCGAGCGCAGGTCACGTGAGGGAGTGTAGTGCCTAAACCTATCCCTCCCGTCAGTTGCACCCCCCACCACACCGTGCCCTGTGCACCAGACAAAGCGCCTTAAACTCAATTCTCTGCTGGACCGGAAGCCAGTGTAGTGACCTTCTTCCCTTGGAAGTAGGATGGCCTCTAGGTAAATTTAAAATAACACGAACAGCAGCGTTTTGCAGTGACTGGATCTTACAGACCTGGTGCTTGTCAATACCCAGAAACATAGCATTGCAATAGTCCAATCTGGACATAAAGAGAGCAGCTATTACCGTCTTCTGCAGCACCTGAGGAATGAAAGGAAAGATTTTTCGCAGCGTTTTGAGCAGAAGAAAACAGGAAGAGGTTAGACTGTTGACCTGGGCTGACATGTTCAGCGTATCGTCAAAATTCACCCCGAGGTTCCTCACCTTAGTAACCGGTAGAGGACTCTGCCCGGCCTCAGGTGGCCACCACAGAGTACTCCGCAGAGGAGAGCCCCTACAAAATTCCATAACTTCTGTCTTCTCGATGTTTATCTTTAGGAAGCTCTGGCGCATCCATTCCATAACATCCTTTAGACAGGCATGAAATCTAGCCGCTGCTAACTCTGGTCTGTCAGATACTGATATCACCAATTGCGAATCATCAGCATAGGACACAAGGGTAAAGCCATGTTTCCTGACTACTCTAGCCAATGGCCTAACATACACATTGAAAAGGGTAGGGGAAAGGGCTGAGCCTTGTGGGACGCTGCAAGGCAGGGTAAAGTTCCCCGATTGTAAGCCCGCCCAATTCAGGCTCTGCTTTCTGTCGTCCAAAAACGAGGAAAGGAGGGCCAGGGCCCGCTCAGTAATCCCTACCTCTTTTAGTCGCTGTACCAATACCGCATGATTCACGGTATCGAAAGCGGCAGACAGGTCGAGGAGGACAAGAATTGCCCTCCCTCCTCCATCAACTGCTGCCCGAATTCCCTCAGCTGCCGTAATAAGGGCCGACTCAGTGGATTGTTTTGGCCGGAAACCATGCTGGGACCGGTCAAGCAGGCCATGTATGTCTAGGTAGTCAGTTACACTTATATTTATAGCTCTTTCCATTACTTTAGCTACCAAAGGTAGGCCCGAAATAGGTCGGTAGTTTTTAAAATCTGCCGGCTCCAATGAGGCTTTCTTGAGAAGAGGCCTAATGCTGGCCATCTTCCAGACAGCCGGATAGGTCCCAGCAGCCAGAACTTGATTGATCAAGGACATGAGGGTAGAACCGATCCTTTCCGCCGCCAAATGCATGGTTGGCGGGGGACAGGGATCGGTAGCTGACCCTGATTTAATAGATCTTAAAATATCTATTACCAGCTCCTTAGACAGGGGACCAAAGGAATTGAGACTACACAGCAGGTTCTCCTCCTCACACGGTGTCTGCTGCTTACCTAAAGCAGATATTAGATTTGATGAGGTGGCCAGGTCATCATATATTGTCTGTACCTTGTTTTGAAAGAAGACTGCCAACTGATCACAAAAAGTTTGATCGGGACTGAACAAATTAGCCTGCTTTTTTTTAAATCAAGATGGCCTGTTTATAATTATTCAGGGCACCATTATAGGCTGCCTTGCTGACCCTACTATAATCCACTCTCCATTGTTGCTCGAGCCTTCTGCAGTCTACTTTTAGCTTTTTAAGCTCTGGTCCATACCAAGGGGCACCCGGTGGACGTCTATTAAGCGTAGCCGCCTGTACAGGGGCGACACGATTAATTGCTCTCAGGATCCAGTCATTAAACTGAGTTGCTGCCACCTCGTTGTTGCTATCTAGAATTGGAGGGGAAAGGTCCAGGGCGGCCGTTAGGTCAGCACAGGTTATCTTATTCCATCACCAAACGAGATCTTAGTAGGTTTGTGGGGAGCACCCCTGCCGTTGACTTAACCCTAACCACAAAAAACACTGCTCTATGGTCAGCCCAGGGGAGAAGTTCTGCCCTACAGAATAAGAGGTCGGGATGGCTAGAGAACAGTCCATCTAAGGTATGGCCTCCAGTATGTGTAGGGTCAGAAACCAGTTGATGCAGGCCGAAAGCTTCCAGACAGTCTAGGAGTCTGGTAGTATCAGTATTGTTATCAAGCTCCAAATGGTAATTAAAATCGCCGAGAATAGAATAAAATTCAGAGTCAGTACAAGACTCCAAATGAGACTGGAGAGCCAGTGGAAAGGCGGCTCTGGGGCCTGGCGGCCGATAGACCAGCAGACCTTGAAAAACAATCACATCTTTTAATCTAATACAGAATTGCATTGCTTCCGCATGTAAGTTGGCTACTGCCCCCGCCTGAAGCTTCAGTGTTTCCCTGTAAATTATAGCTATACCACCGCCTCTGCTATCTGTTCTATCTTGGTTAAATAACGCATATCCTGAGGGCAGGGCTATATTCCAGTCAGGACTAGATGCTGCACCCGTCCAGGTCTCGGTAAGAAAGACCATATCAGGACAATAAGTACTTAAAAACAATTCTAGTTCATGTTTATGTTTAACCACTGAGCGGGCGTTTAGGAGAATGCCCATAAAACTATTCACTGAAGTCGCCTCAGGCTCAAGAGCCGAGGCTTGCTCCTTCCTAAGACAGGGGGCAGCAAAAGACCGAGAGCCATCTCCATTCCCAAAGCCAGCAGAGGGAACTATACATGCCTTCATCCCACCATTTCTGCCAGCATACCTACACGTGGAGAAGTGGCAATAAGTACAAATGTGCATTCTTGCCTCACCATCAAAAGAGAATCAGGTGCATTTCCTGGACTGCTCTGGCCGAAGGCCCAACAGCGCTACCCGCGAATAGCATAGAAGCCCCATGCTACCAGGGGTCGTGGCCCTTGGCGCGTTCCTGGCACTGACGGGCGCAGATGGGCTTGCCTTAGTCACGCCTTTGGCGCGCCATCGGCGCGCCCGCTGCGCGCGCCAGCTGTGCGCTCGCGCCAGCGTGGAATTTGACTCGATATGCAGGAAAGAACTAGAGCGCTAACCCAAAAGGAGGCGGGCCCGCTCGCACGGACGGGCAACGCAACTCCAGTATAGTAATGAACGGGAGAAAGTGTTGAGCAGCAAACAATATATAAAAGGTGAAAAATCACTTAAAATCACACAAAGACACTCTTGCAGCCTGTGAGTTGCCACCGATCACCGCACTCTGCCCACAAATCCTCAACGTAACACACGCTGCGCGCTCACGCCAGCGTGGAATTTGACTCGATTTGCAGGGAAGAACTAAAGCGCTAACCCAAAAGGAGGCGGGCCCGCTCGCACTGATGGGCACCGCAACTCCAATATAGTAATGAACGGGAGAAAGTGTTGAGCAGCAAACAATATATAAAAGGTTAAAAATCACTTAAAATCACTCAAAGACACTCTCGCAGCCCGTGAGTTGCCACCGATCACCGCACTCTGCCCACAAATCCTCAACATAACTAAAAATTAATATTTACTTTATTACAATTAATTTACTTCCCACCCAATTCCCCTATAAGTCCACAACCCACTCCCAATAATAAAAAATACAATTAACATTACCAATTAATCAATGAATAAAAATTAATTAGCAATTAATAACAATTAATTAGCAATTAATACAAATTAATTACCAATTAATAATTAATTATCAATTAATTATCAATACACATAAATAACAATTAATATTTACTTTATTATAATTAAATTACTTCCCACCCAATTCCCCTATAAACCCACAACCCGCTCCTAATAATAAAAAATACAATTAACATAATTATCAATTAATCAATTAAAAAAAATAATTACCAATGAATAAAAATTATTTACCAATTAATAAAAATTAATTACCAATTAATAATTAATTATCAATCAATTAATTATCAATACATATAAATACAAATTAATATTTAATTTACTATAATGAAATTACTTCCCACCCTATTCCCCTATAAACCCACAACCCGCTACGGAATTAAATTACGCAAAAATTAAATTACATAACATTCATTACTTTAAAAAAATTAAACATACATTACAAAAATAATACATATTTTAACACATATACTACCATACATAACACTAAAAAAAATGATATTATGGAAATCTATATTTTTAAATTTGATTTTATGGAAATCAATATTTCATACCCCAACTTCGATATTCTGTCCTATCTATATTTTGGTAATTCGATATTCTGTGCTATCTATATTTTAGAGTCGATATTCTGTCTTGTCTATATTTTGGATTCTATATTTTGGTCGTTTACCGTGAATCAGTAATTTCACTAATGGACTTGCCAATAAGAGGGCAGATAAGTGACACACCTAGAAGAGTTACACCAGGGTGTTCAAAAGAAGTGCGAATGGAGACATCCACAGGGACAAAAAGTGCCACAAAAGTAACCCCAGAGGAAATAGAAAGATGGGCACAAGAAATAGAGAAGCCAAAACCCCAGCTGAAAATATTGGACATTTTCATATTACGAGTAGAATTGGAAGAGATTATAGTTGGAAATGTGGGTTTAGATGGGTTAAACACATATAGGGCCTCATGTAGGTAAATAAATTTTACCGGTTCTTAAATACCGAGCCGTACCGAATCGGTAAATTAGAATCGGTAAGTTATATGTAGGTAAAAATTCGGTAACAGTTACCGATTCGGTAACATTCGGTAATCACGAATCGGAATTCACCGAATCGGTAAATACCGAGGTGGTATTTACCGAATCGGAAAATACCGAGGTGGTATTTACCGAATCGGAAAATACCGAATCGGTATGTACGGATTCGGTAAATAAAATCACATGACCTGACGAAACAGCTAATCCTGTGCAACGACAGCCCACCCAACCAGGAAGTGCCCACACCCAGGCAGGTGTACATAATTAGCCGAAGTGGCCACACCCAGGCAGGTGTACATAATTAGCCGACCCTGGAGAGGCTTGGAGTGCAGAGGAGAGGCAGGGAGCCGTTGCATGTGCGAGCGGGTAAACGAACAGCATGTCCAGCCAGAGAACACAGAAAGACGGAGGGGAAAGGAGGAGGAAGCTGAAATTTAGCCCCAAGGAACTCCAGGTGCTGGTGGAGGAGGTGGTGAAGCAGCACCAGAAGCTGTTTGGAAGGCAATCCCTGCAAGTGCCTGAGGCTGAAAAGCGCAACATATGGCTGGCCATCCAGGCGCAGGTCAATGCTGTGGGAGTGACCCACAGGGACATTGAGGTCCTCAAAAAGCGCTGGTATGACCTGAGGATTGTAACCAAGAGGAAGATGGGCGACATCCAGAAGGAGGCCAGCCAGACCGGAGGTGGAACCAACAGGGCACCTGCCCTCACCGAACTGGAGGAGCTGGTGGCGGCCACAATCGAGCAAGAGAGCGTCGTGGGTCTTGGGGACGCCGACAGCTCTGCCAGAGCCGCAACACACCAAGGTAAGACGAAAGCACAGCAATGTAGCCCCCCCTACCCCTATCCCACATCCCCCATTGTGAAACGAGAATCACACTGCAGTCCACACGTGTCAGTGCAGACAGGCAATGCATTCCGGGAGATGTAGTCAGGGCAACACTAACCATGACGTAAATGTTACAGGGCAACATGGCATGTCACGCACTCGAGGCACAAGGAGACAGAGGACATATTGGAATGTGAAATGATTTATTGTGACGCTTGCAATGCAGCCCTTCGGGGACACTGAGCCAATGTTGTATTTCTGTCCACAGATGTGACATCATGCAGGACAGGGCATGCTGCAGGAGAGACGGCACACCGGCCACAAATATCACCTCTAGCCAGCACAAGTTCAGACCAGGGAGCAGGCCCACTGGCAGCCGCACCACCAACACAGCCAGCCTCGCCGCACCCAGAGCCAGCATCACCTCACCGAGAGCCAGCATCACCACAACCAGAGCCAGCATCGCCACTCATGTTCGAATCACCGGCCACATCTCCGCTTGCAGGTGTGAGAATGAGGAGGCGTCCAGCAGCCAGGCTACGAGCCTTAGACACCTCGTCAGACGACAGCATGGGCCCAGAAGACCGCACGGGCCCCAGGAAGGGAGCCATGCCACTGTGCCCCACATCTCACAGGCAGCACAGACGGGAGCAAGAGGGCGCCGCAGGTCGCGTGTCCAGAGTCCACCAGCACCCACTGACGGCCATGGTGTCTTCTTGGGGCTCGAGGGCCAAATGTTGAAACAACAGCGCCTGCAATCAAAGGCAGTCATGTCAGTCCAGAGGCACATGCGGGTGATGAAGACAACATTAGTCAACATGGACAATAACATTAGCGGCATGGCTGCGGCCATTCGGGACATGTCCCAGTCAATCCAGCAGTTGTGCAGCAAATTAGATGCTGACATCGAAGCACGGCGCCGGGAACGCCAGAGAAGGGACACTACCAGCAGGGCACTCAACCGTCTGGCAACTGCGACTTCTCTACTGTGCCGGCGCTCTGTGACGATGCAGGAGGGCCTAACACAGTGCTGCAGCGACCTGTCTCGGGGGATGGTGCAGGTGACAAGTGCACTAGGGGTGCTATTGACTAGTCAGGCGTCGACAACTGCTGCAGGGGATGCTGCAGAGAGCATCGACACCAGCAGCAGCATCACACCCCCCGTCCCAGAAGCACGCAGGAGCAGCAGGCGGCTTGGGGTTGGCTCTAGTGAGGATGCACAGGCCGTGCAATCCACCACTGCAGCGCGTATGCGCAAACATTGATGTAGCCCTGCTTAGCCACTTCCCATTGGGTGACGTAACCCTGGACATACTCCTTGTATAGATGGAATATTGCCAGATTGGCCTGTTCATGTGTTCATGGCGTGGTGCCACATTAAAACTACGTCAGGACTTCTCACAACTCGCTGTGTCCCCTTACTTACTCAGAAATAGTTGGATGTGATCTCTGCCCGTCTCTCTCTCCCATCGATTGCAGTTGGCACTCTAGCTGCGTTGCCCTCTGGCTGGCCTGACTCATCCTCGTTGTCCTCAAAATATGTTAGTTCCACATCTGTGCCTTTTTTCGTGGCAAGGTTGTGCAGCATTGCACAAGTGGCAATAATCTTGCAGCAGGTGATGGGTTTGTACTGGCGTGCGCCTCCGCTCTTGTGCAGGCAGCGGAACCTGCTCTTCAGTAGTCCAAACGTGCGCTCCACCACATTGCGTGTTGTTTTGTGTGCCACGTTGTATCGTCTCTCACTCTGGGTTGCTGGGTGTAGGTAGGGAGTGAGGATGAATGACCGGCATGCATATGCACTGTCGCCTGGATGAGTAAAAGGGAACCATCAGTAACATGCCTCTATACACTATGATTTGCAGGTTTCAAGGGGCGTCACTGTTACTTACCTAGCAGGTATCCCTCTCCGAATTCTCCGGCACTCAGTCGTGTGTAGATCCCACTATTCTGGAAGATGTAAGAGTCGTGGGTGCTCCCAGGAAACTTTGCAACAATATCTGTGATGATGTTCCCTGCATCACAGATCACCTGCACATTGATGGAGTGGGTGGACTTCCTGTTCCTGTAGATGTGCTCTGTATCAGCTGGTGGACAGATTGGGATGTGTGTACCATCAATACAGCCGATGACATGGGGGAACTGTGCCATGTGATAAAAGTCAGTTTTTGTTTTCTGCAGTGCAGCCTGTGTGTTTGGGAAGCTTATGTAGTGGTGCATTCTCTGCATCATGGCATCCAGGAACTTCCTGAAGAAACGTGACAGGCAACTCTGGGATACCCCACCCACCGCAGCTATCACCACCTGATAACTGCCGGATGCCAACAGATGTAGGCTGCAGAGCACCTGCACATGTGGGGGTATGGCGTGCGCCCTTCTTATTGGATGGTCCAGGAGTGGGTGTAGGTCCCTGATTAAGTCCATGATGGTTTCGGGGTGTAGCCTGTACCTCTCATGTATCTCTGCATCAGTCAGCTGGAATAGTGTGATGCGCTGTCTGTAGATTTGTTCCTCCCGTCGCCACACCCTCAGTCCTGCTGCCTGTAGACGTAGGCGCCTTGCAATGACGTACATAGCGGCCATGTTGTCCACGCTGTTGCATTTTGGGATTGCTTATATGCATTGTTGATGGTTACCACCTGCTTTCAATCCGTGTTAATTACCGACTCTTATTTACCGATTTTCCTGCATTTCTTAATTACCGAGTGCTCCTACATGTCATTTTAATTTTTACCACTTCATATTTACCACTTCATGTTTACCGAATCGTTAATTATGTATTCGGTAAATCTGATTCGGTGTTTTGGAATTCGGTAAATATGAATCGGTATTTACCGCCTCATATTTACCGAAAAGTGGTTTTTGGACTCCTACATCTCACTTGTCTGAATACCGGTCGGTAACGGCATATTTACCGAAAATCGGCCGTTACCGACCGGTATTTGGCTACCTACATGAGGCCCTCAGTGAGGAAGAATTACTGTTCATTTGCAGAAGCATTACCCGAAATACAAAAACATTTCATGAGAAATTGGCAAACTTGGCATCTGAAATGGGAATTGACATAGGGAGGTCCAAGGTGTTGCAGAAACCCTATTGAGCAGAATTTTCTGAGAAAGATTTGGAAAACATGAATGTGTCAGGAAGAAAAAAATTACAGATCAGAGAGTTATTATTTTTATTGCAAAAATGGGGAGATCTAGACAAATGGAAAACTAGGTGGACAAAGAAAAAGGAAGAAGCACAGGCAAATCGAACGACATCTGAATATGCAATGAGAGAAACAGAAAAGGTTGAGAGATTGTGTCCGATGAGGGAGGTACCAGGAGGAGAATATGTACATGTCCCATGGACCCGACAGGATATTTTGTCTTTTACTAATGATTTTCCAAAGTTGAGAGAAAAACCAGTGGAATGGTACAGGCAAGTTGAAAGGTTTGTGAAGATTTCCACAGTTTTGCTGAAAGATTTGGATGGTCTGTTTGACATAGTGGTACCTGCTGATTTGTGGACAGAATGTAAAATTACCATAGATTGGCCTAGTGATGAGTACCCAAGGGATGCAAAGACAGGAGCCCCGTCAGAAGATGTAATGAAAAAGTATCGCCAGGTTATCACTTTCCTGAAAGGGAAAATTCCCCCAAAAGAAATTGATTGGGTAAAAATAGATAGAAAAACCCGGGAGAAAGATGAGTCTGTACATGCGTACCATGAACGCCTTTTATAGGTGTTTAAACAGTACAGTGTCTTTGAGAGTATTGGAGACATGACCCATTTCGTATACAGGTTTGTGTCAGGGTTAAGGTTAGATATATTCCAAATGATTAAGCAGCACATGCTGTGCTGGCAATCGAAGCCCATAGATGAGATCCTCAAGTACGCCAAGTACCGTGGAGATGAAATTGATAACAGATAAAGGACTTTAGTAGAAAAGGTAATGTTGGCTCAAGTAAAATTAGCAGAAAAGCAAGAACTCCAGTTAAACAATCAGGCAGGAAACCAAGGAAAGGGGCAGGGCCAGGGTGACAATAGTGGGGGTAAGCCAAGAGGGAAGTTTAGCAGAGAAGAGGCTAAGGAAAAGTTTCCCTGTCACGGGTGCATGAAATTGGGGCACTGGAAAAACGAGGGTAAAACTATACAGAATAATAATGGCCAAATCAAAATTTAAATCCACAGACGCAGAATGAGGTGTTAATGAGTCAACTGCAACAGGTTGTAAATCTACAGAGCCAATTGCCACCTGCCCCTAAGCCACATTTTGTGAGTCAAGCCAGGTGCAGTGTGGACACCGGATTTCCAAAAGGAAGTGGTAAGACAAATTTTGTAACATCTTTTGCAGGATCCATATCTTGATTATGACATACAATGACGGTACCTGAGGGGGGAGGAAGGGGAGTGAGGACTTGGTGCATCCTACCGGTAGATCAGTCAGGTCCATATATTGAGGGTAAAGTAGAAGGAAATGATATCACCTTCCTGTTGGACACTGGTGCTACTGTGAGAACAGCAGACATCCCAAACCTGCCTCTCTCGGGTGAAGCAATCCAAGTAGTAGGTATTTCAACCAAACAGATTAGAACTCCAATCATAGAACCCATGGAGGTACGAATTGGTAATTTCAGAGAGATGCACAAATTTGTAGTGTGCGACTCTAGTCCAGTAAACTTGCTCGGAAGAGACTTATTGTGTAAAATGAATTGCACGATATATTGCACACCGGATGGTGTTGCAATCCAAACCCCAGTTGAAGACGGAGTCTACAAATTCATGTTAGCCAAACAAGGAAATGCGGTAGATGAAATGTATTCCCTGATGACAAGAGGTGAGTTACCAGATGAGGACAAACTAACAGTAAATCCTGAAGTATGGGATTTTACCGGAAAAGAAGTAGGATTAATGGCAAATGTAGATCCTGTGAAAGTGACGGTGAAAGAAGGTGCCATTTACCCAAATACTCGGCAATACAAAATGAGTCCTGAAATTAGAGCAGGTTTTGCAGCAGAAATTGATTGACTAGTGAAGCAAGGCATTAGAAAAGAAATAATGAGCAGTCCTTGTAACTCACCCATAATTGGCATTAAGAAACCAAACGGGAAATATAGGGTGGTTCAAGACCTGAGGAAAATAAAAAAGATTGTTGTGCCATGTTACCCTTTAGTGCCCAACCCAGCTGTGATTCTGTACCAGATACCATGGAAGGCAGGCTGGTTTACTGTAATTGATTCATGCAATGGCTTCTTCTCCATTCCATTGCATCCAGATAGTCAGTTTTTATTTTCTTTCAAATTTGAGGAGCGTGTTTATGTGTGGAATCGTGTGCCTCAAGGGTATACAGAAAGTCCTTCAATCTTTAACCAAATTTTGAAAAGAAGTCTTGAATCTCTTGTGTTGCCGAGAGAGTCAGTGCTGCTGCAATATATTGACGACCTATTGGTTGTGTCGAAAACACGAAATGACTGTGTTGCTGATTCCATTGCTTTGCTAAACCATCTGGCTGAAGGTGGACATAAAGGTGCCGATTCCGATCCGGTAAAATATTTTCCCGTACGACTCGTATCCGTATTCTTTTACGTACGAATCGTACAAGTCCTGTACAAACTGCGAAGTACGATTCGTACGTAAAAAATACATACGAGTCGTATCGGGAAAATGTCTCCGAGACGTACCCTGGCAGTTTTACGTACGATTCGGAAAACTGAAGTCCGAGCGAGCAAGTCCGATACGACTCGTATGCCAGGTAGGCTTGTGCCCGGGTACGCACCGTCCCCCCCCTATGTCTGCGCCGTCCCCCCGTATGTATGCGCCGTCTCCCCGTATGTAGGCGCCGTACACCCCCCCGTATGTACGCACCGTACACCCCCCGTATGTAGGCGCCGTACACCCCCCGTATGTACGCGCCTTACACCCCCCCGTATGTACGCGCCATACACCCCCGTATGTACGCGCTGTACCCCAAGCATACCCAAACCCTCGCGTATGTACGGCCCGTACATACGCGAGTGTTGGGGTACGCTTGGGGTACGGCGCATACATACGGGGGGGATGGCGCGTACATACTGGGGGGGACGGCGCGTACATACGGGGGGTGTACAGAGCCTACATACGGGGGGACGGCGCGGACCCCCTTATCGTCGTGCCTCGCCGCGTACTTGGCTTTTCCGTCAGTTTTTGGCTCATGTAAAAAATGAGCCGTACAGACTGCTGTGGGTACGAATCGTACTTGCCGGTCCGTACAACGCTGCCTAACTCCGTACGGTCGTCGCGTTTGCGCTGTCCCGGATCACATTTGTACGTGTTTTTTAGCCGTACGGTCTTTTCTACAAATCGTACGGAAACAGGATTTCCGTACGAATCGTACTTGCTAGTTTGTACGGGTTATTTACCGGGTATGAGTCGTACGGAGAAAACACTCCGTACGACGATTCGTACCCGGTTTTTACAGGATCGGAATCGGCACCAAAGTGTCCCCAGAGAAATTACAGTTTTGCCGAAACTCAGTTAAATATTTGGGACATCAAATAGAGAGAGGAGTTAGAAAGGTGACATCTGAAAGAATAAAAATAATAAGACAAATGCAATTGCCACGTACCCAAAGAGACATAAGGATGTCTCTTGGAGACGTAGGATATTGTAGGCAGTGGACTGTAGGGTTTTCATTATTGGCCAAACCCCTGATACAGATGACCAAAAAGAGAGCAAAAGATCCTCCCGAGTGGGACGATGAAAGCATGGGAGCTTTTGTGAATTTACAAAATTGTCTATGTGAAGCACCTGCTTTGGGAATGCCAGATTATTCGAAAGAGTTTGCATTATTTTGCTACAAGAGAGATAATTGTGCCCTCTCAGTCCTAACCCAAATACATGGTCTAATGCGACGTCCTGTGGGATATTTTTCTGCTACTCTAGACCCCATAGCATGTGCATTGCCAGGTTGTCTAAAAGCTGTAGCCGCAACTTGCGAGAGTCTGGAACAAAGCAAATCAATTGTGATGGGACACCCTGTAAAAGTGTACGTCCCTCATTCAGTCGTGATTCTTTTAACAACAACTCGAACTTAGTATCTTACCCCTAATCGATTAACCAAGTATGAGAGAATTATACTGGGGGCTGAAAACGTGGCCATAGTCAGGTGCACTGTTCTTAACCCAGCTACCTTGTTGCCAGATCCATACCAAGAGGAAGTGAAAGATGAAGTCGAACATGAATGTCTCGATGTGACAGAACTCAGTACCAAACCCAGACCAGACATACAGGAAGAACCTTTGAAGGATGCAGATCATGAGTTGTTTGTAGGTGGCTCATGCATGCGTCATGAAGAAGGAGGATTGAGTGCTGCTTATGCTGTGTGTACATTGGTTGGAATAGTTGAAGCATCCTATTTACCAGAAGTCAGGTCTGCACAAATGGCTGAATTAATAGCTTCAATTAAAGCTTGCAAAATTGGGAAAAATTGGAAAGTAACCATTTTCTCTGATAGTCAGTATGGTTATGGGGTTGTGCACGACTTTGGCCAGCTTTGAATGCAGAGAGATTTTTTGACTTCTTCAGGATCTCCCGTTAAAAACTGAAAATTTGTGAAAGATTTGAATAAGGCAATACAATTGCCAAAAGAAGTGGCAGTGGTCAAGTGTGCTGCTCACCAGTCAGGGGATGGCTACGTGACAGCAGGTAACCGATAAGCTGACCAGGTTTCCCAGCACTGTGCCAGACATAAAATAGCATTAAATAAGAAAATTTAAACATGTGGAATCATCTGCCAACTTATGCTACTTGCAGGATTGGGAACATGGGAGGAGGTAAAGGATCTACAAGATGAAGTGGAAATGAGAGAAAAAGAGGAGTTGGTGAAAATATGCTGTCAAAGAGGGGCAGAAGATGGTGTGTGGGTCTATCTTGATGGTAGACCAGTGATGCCAGACTGTATGCTTGCATCTATGGGCAGAATGTATCATGAGACATACATGTAGGCAGAGAAGCTATGATTAGACTTTTCAGGCAAGATTGTGTTAACGCAAAGTTCAGGACTGTTGCAGAAAGTCTTTGCCAGAGATGCTTAACATGTCAACAAATGAATCCCAGCAGGAAAACAGTGGTCAGTATGG
The DNA here is from genome assembly GCF_964204655.1 of Triturus cristatus. Classification (NCBI taxonomy): domain Eukaryota; kingdom Metazoa; phylum Chordata; class Amphibia; order Caudata; family Salamandridae; genus Triturus; species Triturus cristatus. Next base: position 59,876,876 of record NC_140587.1, read on the forward strand.
GAAAGATTGGGAAAGCAGAAGGTCCCTGTGTAAGACTCCAAATAGATTTCATTCAATTACCTGCCTGTCGAGGGTTGAAATATGTACTTATCATAGTTTGTTTGTTTTCAAAGTGGGTGGAGGCATACCCGACCCGAAGAAATGATAGCTTGACAGTGGCCAAACTCTTATTACGTGAACTTATCCCGAGATTTGGTTTTCCAGTAACGATTGAATCAGATAGAGGATCTCATTTTAATAATGAGATAATCCAATTAATTTGTGAAGCATTCAAAGTCGAAAAAAAATTGCACTGCCCATACCGACCAGAGGCTTCTGGAGTGGTAGAACAATTGAATGGCACAATCAAGTCAAGACTGGGAAAGGTGTGTGCATCCACCCCACTAGAGTGGCCTGATGCTTTACCTCTTGTTCTGATGGGACTCAGAAGTATTCCTGTAAAAAATACTGGATTGAGTCCCCATGAAATACTTATGGGAAGAGCAATGAGGCAGGCATGTATACCAGGACACAAGCTGTTGAATATTACTGATGATTTGGTATTAGAGTATTGCAAAGAGTTGGCTGACAGAGTGTGTTCTATCTCTCACCAGGTTGGAGAAGACACAGTCAACAGGCAGCTGAACCAAGCGCATGATCTGAATCCCGGTGACTGGGTAGTTGTGAAGAATCACACTCGAGAATCGTGCTTAGCTCCAAGGTGGGATAAACCACGTCAGGTTATATTGGTTACAACAACAGCTGTAAAATGTGCAGGTTTGCCTAATTGGATTCATGCAACCCATAAAAAAGAGTGCCAGCTCCTGATGAGGAAGATCCTCAACTGACTCGAGCTGTTGAGGTTGCCGAAGGTTGTGCAGCTGAAGGATCTTCCATAGCAGATCCTGAAGTAGTTGACCAAGAACAACCAAGCACCTATCAGGACGACTGGATCCCAGTAGTGGACATACCTGAAGTGATTGTAAGAACAAGAAGTCAAACAAAATTGGAAAGACAGGAAGAGAGTGAGGATCAGTTAGGTGCAGAAGAACGTGCTCAGGAGAGTAGGAATACACGGCCCGATGTAGGTGGCCAAATACCGGTCGGTAACGGTGAAAATCGGTAAATTTCACCATTAACGGCTGGTATATAGGCATGCGCGATATAGGGAAGGAATCGGTAATAAGGAATCGGTAAATACCGATTCCTTATTACCGAGTCTGAATTTACAGAATCGGAATTACCGATTCCTAATTTACCAATTCGGTAAATAAGAAATGGTAAAAACGAGAAAAGAGATGTAGGAAAAGTCGGTAATATCGAATTCCATGAAATTCGGTATTTAGGAGTCGGTAATTAACACTGAATGAAAGCAGGTGGTAATCAGGTGAAGAGTATATAAGCAATCCCAAAATGAAACAGTGTGATCACCATGGCGGCCCTCTAATTAATTGCAAGGCGGCTACAGCTACAGGCAGCAGGAGTGAGGATCTGGAGACGGGAGGTGCGCGTTTACAGACAGCGCATCACAGCGCATCACACTCTTCCAACTGACTGAGGCTGAGATCCATGAAAGGTACAGGCTACGCCCCCAAACCATCATGGACCTGATAAGGGACTTGCACCCACTCCTGGACCATCCAACAACAAGGGCGAGCGCCATACCACCACATGTGCAGGTGCTCTGTAGCCTACACCTACTTGCATCTGGCAGTAACCAGGGGGTGATAGCTGCGGTAGGTGGGGTGTCACAGAGTGGCCTGTCCCGTTTCTTCAAGAAGTTCCTGGACGCCATGATGCAGAGAATGCATCACTACATAAGCTTCCCAAACACACAGGCGGAACTGCTGAAAACTAAGAGAGACTTATACCAAATGGCACAGTTCCCGCATGTCATAGGGTGCATTGATGGGACACACATTCCAATCTGCCCACCTGCAGCCACTGAGTATATCTACAGAAACAGAAAATCCACCCACTCAATAAATGTGCAGGTAATCTGCGATGCAGCCAACATAATCACCGACATAGTTGCCAAATTTTCGGGGAGCACCCACGACTCCTACATGTTCCAGAACAGTGGGATCTACACACGCCTGGCTGCAGGAGAATTTGGAGAAGGATACCTGCTAGGTAAATCATTGTGACACACCCTGATGGATACAGTAGATTAATGTGTCGGTGTTTGTGATTAATGGCACTCTCTTTCTCACCTAGGTGATAGTGCTTATGCTGTGCGGTCATTTATCCTCACTCCCCACCTAAACCCATCAACCCTGAGTGAGAGACGATACAATGTGGCACACAAGGCAAAACACGCAACATAGTGGAGCGCACGTTTGGACTATTGAAAAGCAGGTTCCGCTGCCTCCACAAAAGCGGAGGTGCCCGTCAGTACAAACCCATCATCTGCTGCAAAATCATTGCAACTTGTGCTATGCTGCACAACCTTGCCACTAAGAAAGGCACAGAAGTTGAATTAACGGACTCAGAGGACGATGATGATGAAATTGCTGAGCCAGAGCCCAACGCAGCAGGAGTGGCGCCAGCACCAGATGGGAGACTAAGACGGGCAGAGATCACACGCAACTACTTCTGAGTAAGTAAGGAGACACAGCCAGTTGTTGCATTAGAATGACGTAGTTTTATTTCTGGGCACTACGCCACTACACAAAGGGCTAAACTTGCCAGTCCGATTTGTGACAACGCTAAGAGCTTGTCATGGGTTAAGTCACCCAACAGAGTACACAAAGTGTGGGCTGCATCAACGCCTGCGGCCACGCACAACACTACTGGGTTCACTCAGCAGACTGTCTTCACTAGCAATGCTCCAGGTGCCAGCCCCATGTCGTCTGCTGCTCTGCCTGGTCTCAGTCACAACAGGGGGCGTTATGCTGCTGCGACTGGTAGTCTCCTCGGCGTCCCCCACATCACATGCACTAGTGTTGGCAGCCTGGGTTGTTAGTAGCACTTCTAGTGCAGTTGTGACCTTGACAAGCCCCCTAGAGACATCATGGCTGCACTGTTGCATCCCTTCTTGCATGGCCACGGAGCGCCTGCAGAGTAGAGATGTGGCAGTTGCGAGGCGGTTCACCGCCTTTGTATGGTTTTCCTGCTTCTGCCTCTCCCTACGCCGTGCCACCCTGTCCCCCTCAAGTTTGCTGCACAGCAGCATCACAGCCTGGGACATGTTCCTCATGTCCTCAGCCATCCCTTTCATGCCATCCGCCATCTCCTTCATGCCCTCAGACAGCGTTGTGTTCATAGTGCTGATGCCCCTCTCGATGTCATGCATCTACAATTAAGATGTCTCATTTGCCACTGTACAGACTGTATTGCCTTCCCTTGCAGGCGCTGAACCTTGATCATGTTTGCCTCCAGATCTGCAAATACAGCGTTGTCCTCACCCTGCAAAGGTGGACTTTGTTCTCTGGGCCTGCAGCGTCTGGCACCTGTGTGCGATCTCCCTGAGGTGGACTGCGACCCTGCATTACTGCCATCCACTGGCACAGTCGAGATTTCGCCACCCTGGTGTCCTCCAAGGACGAGTCCATCTCTTGCAGAGTGGCAACAGCAGGCCTCCTGGGTCTTTCCACTGGCGATGGGGTTGCTGCTGGTGGTACTAGCAGTGTTGGTGATGCTGGCGGTGGTGGTGATGCTCGCGGTGGTGGTGATGCTTGCGGTGGTGGTGTGGTGTGCCCTGTACTTGCACTGGCCTCCTCCGCTCTCTCCTTCCAGGGTGCCCTTCCTCCCTTGTCTCGTGCAGCCCTGCGCGATGTCTCGCCTGTGGACAGAAATTGTACATTAGCTCACTAGTCTGGCAGCTCTACGTAGCAATAATAAATTGTCATTCCTGGAACACTATCTTTCTGTCCTCTGCTTGCTTATCACTGAAGTGTGTCACATGCCTTGGTGTTCAGTGGGATGACTGTCATGATACGTGGTCCACTGACTACATCTCCCAGAATGCATTGCTGGTGATTAGTAAAACCTGTACTGGAGTGGGATTCACACAGCCTCATTGGGGAATGGGGATGGGGAATGGGGGGCGCAGATTGGTGTGCATGCTTCTTACCTTGTTTGTTGGCAGCTCTGGCTGAGCAGTCTGCATCCCCGATTCCGCATGCCCTGTCCGGCTCTATGGTGGACTCCACCAGCTGTTCAAGAGCAGTCAGTGCAGGCGCCCTGTTCCTTCCTCCTCCTGTCTGGCTGGCTTGTTTTTTTAGCTCTGCCATCTTTTTTTGGTGATGCCCTTGATGTCATACCACCTCTTTTTCAGCTCATCTATTTCCTGGGTGGTCACTCCTATGGCATTCACTTGTACCTGTATCCCCAGCCAGATGTTGCATTTTGCTGATTCAGCCACTTGCAGGGACTGTTTGCCAAACAGCTTTGAATGTTGTTTGGCCACCTCCTCAATTAGGACCTGGAGCTCCCTTTTGCTGAACTTTAACTTTCGTTTCCTCTCAGCACCTTCTTTGTCTGTCTCCTTGTCATACATTGCGCAAGTTTCACTGATAGAGTTCTCCTAGTGGCTCCTCTGTCCTCCTCTGCACTCCCAGCCTCTCCAGAAGGTTCAAATTCAGTGCACCTGCATGGGTGTGGCCACTTCCTGGTTGGGAGGTGGGGTGGATGCACATGATTGGCTGATTCCTCACTTGCTGGTGTTTTGAATCACCGAATCGGTATTTACCGATTCGGTAATACAGATTTGGTAATACCGATCGGTAAAACCGATCGGTATTAAGGAATCGGTATTGTTTTTCTGATTTTTACCGAACCGGTAAATAATACAGATTTTTCACCCACATCGGAAATACCAAATTCTTAATACCGAATCGGTAAAATTCGGTATTATGAATTCGGTATTTCACTTTTACCTACATAAGGCCCACAGTTATTAGAGAACCTGAGCAGGGACAGATAAGGAAAGAACAATATACTCAGACAGAAGAAAACCAAAGCCCAATTCACGAGTCTGAGGAGGGACCTTAGAGAAAATATTCAGGCAGAAGAAAATCAAGAGTAAGAAAGATTTGAACAGGATCAGATAGGCAAAGAAAAACAGATTCAGGATAAAGAAGAAAAACAAATTGCAATTAATCCTGAACAGGGTCAGATTAAAGTAGAAGAACGCATCCAGGCAGAACAGGCTAAAACAACAAGCCCTGGACAAGGTCAGATAGAGAGGAATTCTAAAGACGGAAAATATCAAGTTGTGCCACAAGTAAATGAAAACAAAAGATGCCTTGAAGAAACTGACAGTGCAGTGCAGTGCACGCTAAGAGAATCAGGAAAGGCGATAATTGGCCCAGTATTATTAAAAGACTGAAATACCGCCTTAAAACTGTAAGTGAAGAACCTGACCAAGTAAACAAAATATCCAGTCAGTCAACTGAAACTCCCAAACGAAGGAGCCCAAGATTGAGAACATTAAATAATAAATTCAAGGGTCCTGAATGGACATATGTCATTCTTGAAGATTTTGAGAATCTTGACATAAATGAGGAAAGTGATGAAGAATTGAATGCAGAACGGATTGACGAGGAAGTGAGACCTACTTTAAAGAAAGAGAACACTTAAGGTGTTATCCCATACAAGATAAATCTTCTTATCCAAAATGTCTGATAATAAAGCTGCTGGAAAACCAAAACGAAACTGTATAAAGAAATGCTGTAGGATGTGTATATGTAGCATATTTTTAGTACTCATAATGTGGTTAGTATTAACAGTGGCTATTCCCTATTTGATGGTTAAGAACAAACAGAACAGTACTAATACACATGAGAGAGTGTCTAACCTTAAAGGAGATAGAGTAGACTTAGAAACACCAGATGAGTCAGATTTACACCACGCAGTGACTAAAAATAGCACTGATTTAAATATTTTTGCAAACCGATTAGTACTCTATGTAGAAACTATAGAAGTTAGCAACTGTTATGTCTGTATGAAACTGCCAACATCAGTAGCAGAAGGGGTAACTTATCATCACTTACCTTTAACATATGGTATTTCATGTAGTGTTTTAGCTAGTTTGTTTTATAGAACCGGAAAATTACAATATTATTATTCTAATGTAGATGTAATTTTTTCAGATGTTCCTATGCGAAAGAGCATGAACCCAGTTCTTAGCACGAGAGACTCACAAGTTATGGGAGAATATTTTCTAACAATGAAAACAATAGATATAGCTGAAGCCTGATCATTGGTATGGGAGTTGCTATTTTGGAATAGTATTCCCAAAAGTTTACTATGTTAAAAGAATCACTGGAAGCAATGAAGATAATAGAGGACTAACACGCTGCAAAAGGGCTAGCTTTTCAGAAATAGTAGGTGATATATTTGGTGCATTGATACCTTCAGTGGGAGTTTTGCTGAATTCTCGAAAAATCTGTCAATTGTCTACAGTAGTTGATCGGTTATCACCTGACACTGCTGGAGGATTCTTGTTGACAATACAGAATTAGTTGCTGTCAGATCTATACTTTTGCAAAATCGACTTGTCCTTGATACCTTATTAGCAAAAGAGGGTGAAGTCTGTAAACTGTTGAAAGCGCAACAATGTTGCACATATATTCCTGATAAAAGCATTGAAGGTGTATGGAAGAAAATAACTAATAGTTTTGCCACTATAGGTAGTTGGTTTTTTAACATAGGTAAAAGTATTTTAGGTCAAATACTAATGCCAATAATGGGCATAACTTTATTAGTTTTGACAGTAATGTGTTGGCACAAATGTTGCAGGAAATATGAAGTGAATGAGAAGGGAAAGAAAAGAAAATATGATGAAATACAACTTGAAGAAATAAAAGGAGATATTTACAAAAGAATGAGGGGTTTACCATGCGAAAAGGAGAAGGGAAGAAATGAGAAGGTTGTAGAAATTGAAATGGTTGGATGCTGAAGTTGGCATCTGATTCAGTAACAGAAATTAGTGATGGCATAAAATGCCATCAGAGAGGGGATTGATGGAGCAAGGTTTCGCATAAAAGAAACTTGCTCGTATGCAATCCTCTCGAATAACATATAACAATGTAATCAACCTGTTTTGTGAATACTAATATTGCACTACATTCCTTATACTGTATGCAGGGGACGCTTGTCTACGTGTATTATTAACCAGTAATATGAGTGTCATTAAAATGGGCCCCGAAAACGCAGGATTTCTACTGCGCATGCGTCTACTGCATCTACGTAGTATGACGTCTTCTTTCGCTTGGGTGGAAAACTTTGCATCTGCGCAGTAGCTTTCAATATGGCCGCTTGAAACTCACATGTTAATGCGCATGCTATGCTGGAACTAAACCATGCAAGTTTTACTAAGCTGCTAATGCAAAAGATATATCTAAGTAAATGGGATTAGAGTAGAAATAAGTTTTATTCAGTGAATTCATTTATTTTCATATTCGAACATGTCTTACTTTGACCTTATTATTAGTTTGTATTTGGGCCTTGGAGGGTGACTGAGATCCCTACCCACCTGATGGATGCGCCTGCGCATTGAAACTCCGTCCTGAACTCTGATGGCACAATTGAACCACAGCCAAGGACGTGCTCACAAGAAGTCCATGGGAAATTCAACTCTTGAACCAGCAAGAGGAAATATAAAATACAATGTTGCCTAAATGTATTGATCCTCATGTTAAATGCGGGTGGGAATAAAGCTTGGGAAAGTAAATTTAAGGGGCAGGAAATTAGACAAAGGAACTAAAGAAAATATTACACTTGGTATGGTGTGATGACCTCTCTCCATTGCCTGGCCCAATCAGAATTAGGGGTTTTCACGATATTGAAACATTTGGGGGTGGAACATACACAAGAATAGTATAATAGAGGTAGTTTAGATTAGTTAGCCACCCACTTGACCCAGAGATGCTGCCTGAGCATGCTGAGATGCTGTCCGTAAGTTGATTGTAGAATCCAACACTTAGGGAAAATCACTGAAGCAGAACCGATGAGGCACATCCAGGAAGGGGTTTCCAGATGAGCCCGAGCCGGAGAAAGTAGTACCAGAGAGGGGTGCGACGCTGGCGTTGCACTAGAAGAGGTCACCTGTCCTGTCCTGAACCTGTCCTGAATCTTTGACTCTCTGAGGTCCCGGTCCTAACACCATTCTAGGTAACTATAAATCTGTGTAGTATGTCCATGTACTGCTCTCCGTTTCTCCCCCTTCAGGTACTGTCATCACAAGAACTCTAACTGTGAATTTGATATTGAGTTAACTATAGTTTCCCTTCCTTATGGGAAATTGGTGTATTAATGTGTATTTGATTTTGACTCACAAATATTTTGATCAGATAAACTTTTCAAACTCTTTCGAGTCTGTGGTCATTTGAAATAAAAGTAATGTTATTTCTTGCCTATTCTAACTACAAATCTGATCTATTGACCAGAGGAAATTATACTCAAACAAGATAGGGTTGGTAAGAATTAGTGAGTTTAAGATAAATCACTAAGGACTATCAAATCTGATCGCAGCGGATATTTATTAGCTTATTTTATGAATGTGTATGGGCCCAGGTGAGTATTGTGGTGTGTATGAAATTTGAGCTGGTAAACTCCGCACCATCACCACTCTTACCACTTGCCTGGCAAGTTTGGCAAGACCTACAATGTCCATCTGACTGCCTTCGCATTTGGGGCCAGAAGAAGTGCTTGACAAGCCTGTCAAAGGTCTTGTTCTGCCCCAAATGTCCTGTCATGAGCCAGACCCAGTTGGAAGGTCATGAAGCACTGGGGTACCACCAGCACACGGGCTGACCCAGGCTCACCGACCTAAGGCTCACTATACAGGAGACCATTCTCCCAGTAGATCCAATGTAATCCAGAATGATCATCAGCTGCCTGGTCTGCAGCCTGCCGCCACAGACCTTCCAGAGAAGGGCACTCTTTCTGCTCCCTGCAGAATTCTTCCCTGGTGGGGCCCCCTTCTTGCTGCCAATTGGTAAGCTCAGAGTTGTCCCCCAGTTCGGCTACTTGCTTCCCTGTAGGCACCAGGGCGTCCCCCTCAAGGTCAGCCTCCTCCCGGTCCGTGGGAACTTCAGGGGCTGGATTCCTTTCTCTTGGCAGGCACCTGGGGCACTGTTTCAGGCTCCAGATCCTTCTGATCACCCTTTCTGTCCGCCATTGACCGAGTGAACGAGCATGCCCACTCTGGCAACCCAAGCATCGCCAAGTGAGACCTGAGCTCAACATCCTTCCATAAGGACTGCTCCAGGTCAGTACAGAGTAAACAATCTACAGACATGGTAGGGCTCACAACCACCCTCAAGGGACCTGAGACCCCACCCATTTCAAAGAGAACCTGTACCACCATACACTGGCGCTCTGAGTTGTCCACAGCAACTACTTGGTAGAATGCCCCTGAGACGACATGCTCTTCAGAGACCAGGTGAAAATGGACTGTGGGCACACTGGCTCTAGTATCTCTGAGAGCCTCTACCCTTTTCCCATTGATGGTAACTCAGGTGCTGTATTTCTTTTTGTTAGGGGGCACCTGATTTCCTGGGACCATCTCACTGTCTCCTAGTGAGACGAGGGTCATTTATGCAGGATCCCCACCTTCCTGTGGGCACCCCTCCTCCCCAAGTGCTACACTAGCCAACACTTAGGACACTTGGGGTCTCCCCTCAAGTGACCCACCTGATTACATGCAAAACACTTGCGGGCCGGTCTCTGCAGGCTTTCCTGAAGGGACCACTGCTTTCTCATCTCCTGGGGGATGGGAACCTTTACCCTGGGTGTTAGTTTGGGGGCCCTTTAGAGAACTCCTGTGCTGTACCCTTGTCCCTCCCACTTTTCTGCTGGGGAACCTGCCCACCTTTGGCTGAGTCTCCCCCAAATGCTTTCTTGTGGACCCAGGTACTCACCCAGCGGTCCGCCTCCATAGCAAGCTTACTGGGATCAGTTAGCTAGCATACTATCAACCAAATGCTGGCACAGATCTGTGAAACATAGACTAGACAAGTGCTCCCATGCAATCAAATTGTAAAGCCCTTGAAAATCTGTTACATTACTGCCCTTCACCCAGCCATCCAGTGACCTTCAGAACGAATCCACATATTCCAACCAAGTGTTGGCATCAGACTTTTTACTGGACCTAAACTGATCCCTGTACTTTTCAGGAGTGAGTCCATACCTAGTGAGGAGAGAGTCCTTCATATCAGCGTAGGTGAGGTTCTGCCCCTTACCCAATGCTATCAGCGTATCCCTTGTGTCCTCTGGAAAGAGAGGCCATAACCCTGCCCCCCAATTCCTTTCAGGGACCCTATTCATGTGAATAGACGACTCGTACCCTTGAAACCACCTCTGTATGTCATGCCCCTTCTTGTACTCTTTACCTACATTCTTGGGGATGTGCACAATCCTATCTGCCTGCACTGAAGAGCTGCTGCCACTATCCGTACTGGATTTGCTCCTCAATTCCAGCTCCTTGCGCCCACACTCATGGTCGAATACCATCCTTTGTGACTCCATCTTGAGCCTCTCAAGCTCTATCTCATGTCTCCTAGCTTCCCTTCTGTCCTCCAGATCCTCTGGGGACAAACCACTTCTACCTGACCTGGAGGGACCCCCCTTCCCAACAGCACATCTTCCCTAGGAGTGGGCTCCTCTGCCCCCCCACTACGATCTCCAGACTGCTGCTGGCATGTCTGGCTGCTACATAGGTCCTTAGCGCCTTTTGGAGCTCCTCCTTCCTGGTGAGGCCTCTGACTTGGACCTTTAGGTTTTTACAAATAGCCTTCAACTCCTTGACATTATAGGCTTACAACCTGTCCTCCTCAAATGCCACCTACATGGGTGCAAGTGATGCTGCTGTGTCAGGCATGATGCAGTAGGAAGTTAAAGTTCCAAAAAGATAGGATCACAAAAATAGACCACAAAAACAGTCTGTGGCACGTTATGATCTGCGATATGGTAGTAGTGCACACAAATGACTGTAAGTCAAGGGCAAACTCAGGTCCTATCCACACCGTTGACAACCAATGTGAGAAATGGGGGTCTCTAGTTGGCAAGGGTTTGCACCTTTGTCCAAGTAGGGACCCTTCCTTCCATTCAGGATAAGGGAGTTACACTCCTAAAATAACCCCTGCTCGCCCCCTTGGTAGCTTGGCATGAGCAGTCAGGCTTATCTTATAGGTAGTGTGTAAAGCATTTGCACATAACCAACAGTAATACAGTGTAAGTATGACAAAAGGACACAACACCAGTTTAGAAATATATCCAATATTTTTATATACTCAAGACAACACCAAACATTATACAAATCCACAATACAGTACCTAGAAATCTTCAGTTATCAAAAATACAGTTCCTTGACGTCAATAGCTCTGTCTGGGTCTATCACGGCATGACAGTGGTGTCGCGGGCCATCTACGGTGTCGGGAACACCCGCAAAACAGTACCTTTAGAGATGCAGGGCATCAGCAACCTCTCATTGAGCTCCGAAAGCATGGCACCTGCAGGCGTCGGTTACGGAGGTCGGTGCAGGCGTCATCAGGCCCTTGAAGTCACACGCATTGCAGAGCGAGCTCCTCGCGGTTCAAGTCAGGAGCGCTGGCGTCAGCCGACATCGGGTGCTGTGGTGCGAAGTGCAGCAGTGCGGCGTGCAATGCCCTGAGGTCACTGTACGAGCAGCGGCTCGGTGGCAGCATCAGATGGTGGCATCGATGAGACCAGGGTCGCAGTGCCGAGTGATGCGGTGCTCGTCGCAGTACTAGCAGGTCACGGTGCAAGCAGCGGCGTCATCGTTGCTGAAGCACTGACGTTGGCTGACGAATTGGAGTTGATGGCGCTTGTGTCGGTAGGCCAAGGCTGCAGTGCTGGATGTGGGCGGTGCATCACGTAACCTTATGAGTGGTGCCCTCGAACCACGGTACAGCAGCAGCGTCAATGTTGACGTGAAGCGTCGTCGTCAGGGATACCAAGGTGGCGGCGTGAAGCAAGGCAGTGAGGAGTGCGGTGCCCACATGTCGCCGTGCGGGCAGCGGCTTGGTGTCAGCATCAGATGGCATCATCGGTGATACCAGGGTCGCCGTGCGGCATTGCAGTGGTGCCCTCTGTGGTGCCTTTAGGACACTTAGTCAGCAGCGGCGTCGTAGACGGCGTTGGGTTGTTTTTTCTTCAGTTGTAGCACAAGACCCACAGTCCCCAGTGCTGATGGCATAAGAACTTGAAGTATTTGCTGTTCCTGAGATGTCTTGAGCAGGGAGCAAGCTCTACCCCAAGCCCTTAGAGATACTCAAAGAAAGAAGTTGTGGAAAGTTCAGTCCAGTCCTTTCACTGCCCAAGCCAGAAGCAGCCACTGCATCCCAACTCAGTAAAGCACTCAGCAAAGTGGTAGTTCCTCCTCACAGCTTCTCTAGCTCTTCTTCTTGGCAGTCTTCTCGGTCCAAAAGAGTTCTAAAGTTCAGGGATGTGGGCCCCACTTTTTATAGCCCCAAATCCTTTGTCCTCTCAGGCAAAGTGTGTCTGTACCCAGCCAGTACCAGTTCTGCCCTCTCTGGTGTGGCTCCCTGGCAGGAGGTGGAGACAGCATTGTCAGAGGCAGACCAGGCTCAATCAGGTGAAAGGAAATCTCCTTCCCCTACTCTACATGCAGCCCCGGTCTATTCAGCCCTTTCCTGACCTACCTAGACTATCTGGAGCCACTTCTCCTCCCCAGCCCCTGTCCTCCAAAACCCGTCAGTCAACACACAGCCCCAGCAGAGGCCTACTGGAGGGCTGAGCAAGAAAATACCTACTTTTTCTGAGGGTGGAATTTACAAACACAGAATGCAAAAATCACCTTCACTAAAAGATGCATATTTAGATTCTGAGTTCAGGCATACTTAACGTTATTTTTCAACCTAGTCCCTCTGGCCAGTTATGTTTCTAAGATGTTATTAACAAACTCCCAATTCTGTCCTATGGGAACAGGTAGTCTTGCAATAGTGAAAAATGAAATTGGCAGTTTTTCACTATCAGGACATGCCACACCCACCAGGGCATGTCCTACCTTTCACATACACTGCACCCTGCCCACAGGGGTACCTTGGGCCTACCTTAGGGGTGACTGACATATAAGAAATGGGAAGGTTAGAGCCTGGCAAGTGAGTACACTTGCCAAGTCGACATGGCAGTCCCAGACTGCACACAGGCTCTGCAATGGCAGGCCAGAGTTACACTTACAGGCTGTTTGCATGGGTGGCACAATCCAGTGCTGCAGCCCACTAATAGCATTTGATTTACAGGCACTGGCACACTCAGTGCACTTTACTAGGGACTGACACGTAAATCAAATATGCCAATCATGGAAACACCAATCCATAACACAATTTACAACAGGAGCATTTGCACTTTAACACTGATCAGCAGTGAGAAAGTCTACAAGACACTAAGCCAGCAAAAACAGAGTCAAAAACTCAGGGGTAACACGCCAAAAGATGCCAAGTCTAACACCCTTCATTTTGGTCTCCCAAATGGTGGCCTCGGGAAATGGGAGCTCTCCCAATTCCTGTTCCCTAATTGAAAAATGTAGGAGTCCAATTTTATGAAAAGCCCTCCTTTGTGGGACATGTTAAAGCCATCACTTATTTTTGTTTATTTATGTTTAAATCTCTTAGGAAGGTTTTTCCCTTCTTTCCTCTGGACCTTCGCAAAGCAGTGATCTTTGCACTAGTCCTTTCTAAAAATACACTATTGTAATGGGCTTTTCTTGACTGCCCACAATAAAGCTCTGCATAAGCTTCAAATGGTCCATAACGCAGTGGCCAGATTTTCTTGTGTTGTGTTATTAATGTATTACTGTTTGGGTGCTGCATAAATATGTTACACATTGCCTCTAAGTTAAGCCTGACTGATTTTTTGTGCCAAGCTACCCAGGGTAAGCACAAGTTAATTTAGTTACTTTTTGTGGTTTACCCTGCAAGATATTGTGGCTGTTGCTTGACCAGTGCTCCCACCCCAGTCAACCAACAACCCAATTTCTTACAATTCCTAACTGAGTTCAGGGCATGGTAACCACCACTGCCAGTTCATGTCAGGAAACCATGGTTACCAAGGAGGCATGCATCAAAAACATAAGTATTCGCTCCAAAAATGCATACAGCAGCACCCATCCTCCTTTCCTGATCCCTAGGTAACTTTTCTCAACAATCAGTGTTCTTGAAAATTAATCCATGGACCAAAGATTAGGGAAATTGCAAACTTCACAACTCCTGTGAGAGACCATCCGTCAAAAACAAATCCAGGAAATAATAAATGCATGCATAAAAACATGTTGAAATTAAGTAAGGGCAAATAAGTGATCTGGATTATTTTCAGAGAAACACCCAACCTCTTCAGCCAGGAACCACCATGGGGCTTTACCTTAAATGGGACAAAGTAGTCCCTTCCACCTTTTTAAATTCACTGGTGAAGAACACATACGATCATATCCAAACATGTCTATCACTCTCAGACAATCCGCACACAATAAGTCACTCCTTTTCTAAAATCTTATTGGAAATAAAAAGACAGCTTGAATGTGCCCCAAGGAAATCCTCTTCCTCTAGTAACTGTTGGTTCGATAGGAACTGTTCTAAAGCTCTGCGACTCCTGAAAGCTGCTTTAAAATCTAATCCCAGAAATCGCTTGGAAGTCCAGCAAGCTAGGAAAAATTACCACTCTATACGCCAGGCCAGGAAAAATCAGCTGAAGTCAGAGGCCTGGCAAGCTCTTATGGAAGCTTCCACTAAGAGGGATAACACCGCTTTTTGGAGGGCAGTCAACGCCCCTTTTTTTCGATCTTCACAGCGTCCAATTTTGGACTCAGACATAACTGCTGAAACCTGGGTTAAACACTTCAGTGCCCTATATAATCCCCTTGATCCGGGTGACCAACTGAATGAGAGGGGAAGTAATCCTAACCCCTTCCTAGATTCAAATACTCCTACTCTTTTTCCCCTGAACATTTCCTTCGAATATGTCGAAGTATTGATGGAATTAAAAGAAAGTCCTTCCGGGAAGGCGCCAGGTCCTGACTGCGTACCGATAGATGTTTTTAAATCACACCCAGACCTTTGGGCACCTTTGCTTACAAACGTTCTGAACTCACTGAACATAACAGGTTTCATACCCACCTGGCCTGAGGCAGTCGTTGTCTCGATTTTTAAAAAAGGCGAGAGAGATAATCCCGCCAACTATCGCCCAATTTCACTATTAGACTCTCTCATGAAGGTAGCTGGGCGAATTATTTTAACTAGAATACACAATTGGATAAATGGCCAAGACATCATTTCTAATCTGCAATATGGCTTCAGACACGGCAAAGGTACTATCGAGCAAGGCCTGAACTTGTCTCTCATAATAGCTAAATATACTCAGGCCAAAAAAGGCAATCTCTTTATTACCTTTGTAGATCTGAGCTCGGCATTCGATTGTGTTGATCATGAGCTTTTATGGGTTTCCCTTGCAGAGATAGGTTTAGACCCCTTCATCCTTTCATTTATTAAAGAACTGTATAGGGACGCATCAGCCCGCGTTAGGTATGGCAGAACGGGAGAATGTACTGACAGTTTTTTCATTAGGCGTGGCGTTAGGCAGGGTTGCATATTAGCTCCCCTGCTTTTCACCCTTTATATCAATTCTGTTGGTCATCATTTAAATAGAACTTTTCATGATTACCCTACAATAAATGGTAAACCCATACCTATCCTGCTCTATGCGGACGATGTAGCAATTATGTCCCAGACCCGAAGGGGGCTACAGAGGCCTAAATGTTAACACCTCTAAAACCTTTACAATGTCATGTGGCCTAGGGACTGGGAAAAAAACCATGCTCTATTTTTTTAAACGGTCAAAAACTGGACAGCATTGATAGTTTCTCTTATTTGGGCATTACTTTCAATAAAAGGGGTACCTGGCGTGCCGCAGCTCAAGCTAGGGGGTTAGCTTTGTCCAAAGCCATAGGCGCATTGACCAACTTTTAAAAAAAACTTGGGGGCCGCCCGATTAACCCCTTACTTCAGATTTATCGGGCGAAGTGCATCTCAGTTGGAACTTATGGAGCTGGGATCTGGGGGATTGACTCCGTTGACCAAATTCAACGCCTCGAGAACGCCTTTTTGCGTTATCTCTTGGCCGTCCCCTCTGGTACATCTACCTACTTGGTACACACTGAATTAGGTCTTACACATATTGCGGATACGATTAATTCCTCCCCACTCATCCTATGGCACAAAGTCTGGACCAACCAAGAGGCTCCTTTTAACAGAGAAATCATCAAAGACTGTCTTAAACTGAACAAGGTCAGGAATATTAAATGGTTGAATTATGTAAAGAATTTGTCTTCGGACTTAGGACACCCAGAATTCTTTTCTGACCCCTTAGCCTTAAGTAAAATAGCAAGAGTTACGCTAAAACGTCTTGTCCTAAACCACTTGAGCAGCCAGCGATGGGTCTCTGAAAAACAAAAGAGTTCAATCGTGGAATATCAACACTCGACCATTACAAATGGGATCCAGCAATATCTACTCCTAGAACCATCGCCTTTTACTCGCATGCTCCTGACCCGTTTTCGTACTGACTCTTTTTTCAGATTTTTAACTTTTCCTAACCCAAACTGTTGGTCTACTGTCATGGAGAAATGCCCGTGTGACGGCCTATCTACGCAATCCAATACACACTGTATCCTATTCTGTAGATTTTACCAACTGCCAAGGACTATTTTTTTGAAACCTTTGCTCAAATCATGGGGTTTACGCTCACATAGAGTGGCTTATTATAAATTAAAGACCCTGGATACCCCTTTAGCCTTGGCAGCCATGTCATCCTACTTGAAAATGACCATGAAGCTGAGGGCTACAATGCAGACTTAGTTGATACCTGTCCTAAAAGTTCTATCGTGTATCTGTAATTTTAATTGAATTTGAGATTGTTGTAAAATAATTGAAATTTTATTCTATTAACAAATTTTATCTGTATGTACTTTTATGATATTGTTTTTACATATCGAATAAAGTTCATTATCTATCTATCTATCTATCTATCTATCTATCTATCTATCTATCTATCTATCTATCTATCTATCTATCTATCTATCTATCTATCTATCTATCTATCTATCTATCTATTAATGTATTACTGTTTGGGTGCTGCATAAATATGTTACACATTGCCTCTAAGTTAAGCCTGACTGATTTTTTGTGCCAAGCTACCCAGTGTAAGCACAAGTTAATTTAGTTACTTTTTGTGGTTTACCCTGCAAGATATTGTGGCTGTTGCTTGACCAGTGCTCCCACCCCAGTCAACCAACAACCCAATTTCTTACAATTCCTAACTGAGTTCAGGGCATGGTAACCACCACTGCCAGTTCATGTCAGGAAACCATGGTTACCAAGGAGGCATGCATCAAAAACATAAGTATTCGCTCCAAAAATGCATACAGCAGCACCCATCCTCCTTTCCTGATCCCTAGGTAACTTTTCTCAACAATCAGTGTTCTTGAAAATTAATCCATGGACCAAAGATTAGGGAAATTGCAAACTTCACAACTCCTGTGAGAGACCATCCGTCAAAAACAAATCCAGGAAATAATAAATGCATGCATAAAAATATGTTGAAATTAAGTAAGGGCAAATAAGTGATCTGGATTATTTTCAGAGAAACATTTGAAAATAATGCAATTTAAAGTGCATTTCTGATGAAATGGAGTCAGTGGCAGCTGGCATGGCTCCCAGGTGGCGGGGCAGGTGGACAATATAAAAGAAATACCACTTACCGTGTCGCCGGGTCCCGTGTCCCTGCTATCCTCGTCTTGACTTGAGGAACAGGAAGCACAGCCATGCTTCCCTGACCAATCACAATGCTGCAGAGCAGCATTGCGATTGGTGAGCATCTAGGCTCCCCTGACCAATCACAAAGCTGCATTGCAGCATTGTGATTGGTCTGAGCATCCTGGTTTGACGCTCAGCCAGGGAATGGGGGCCTGCGAATGTTCTCCGTGCAGGCTGTAGTGCAGCCTGTGTGGAGAATGGGGAAAGTAAGCATGGCTGTTTTGGGCGGCCTGAGAGGGCTGGCCAAACAGTCATGTGCACTTAGTGATGGGCAAACCACTCCTCCCCTGCCCTGCTCCGAGAGCATAGCAGCTCCGCCCACCCGACTGCCTGCAAGCTAAGCAGCACATAAACATAAAATGATAATAACTTCAAGTTAATATCATTTTATGTTTCCTTTATGTTGCACTGCTTAAAAGCAGTGGGGCGAAGCTCCTCCGCCATAGCAGTGGGAGCCGCCACTGTACGGAGTTTTAGGAACAGCAGCTTGATTGTGGAAAAGGTAAACCAATGTTTCAGGAGGTGCACTTGATTGATTGGCTCCATGTGTGGCATACTTCTATTGTCTTTTGCTTATTTTAAGTATTTCAAGCAATTTTGTCCATGCTTAATCATAACTTAGTAAGTAATACAACTTTCAGTTGTTCTATACCAGGGGTCTCCAACCTTTTCTGTGATGAGAGCTACTTCTGATCTGTGAAAATAGTTGTGAGCTACTGAAGGCCAAGTAACTTGCGTATTGTCACCAGACACCCCCTCGCCCAGCTTCATGGACTTTAAACCTAATGTCCATGTAGCCCAATACTATAGTTTGAACAAAATACTGTGACTAATGGTACTATGATGGGGCTGCCATGTACGTCAGTAAGTGCATAGTCTGTGGGGATGTATGAATGGGTGTGAATGACTGGGATATAGGTGTGTGCGTGACTGAGCCTGTGTCATGTGCGCATGTGGTGCAGGACATACCTTTTGCCATATTAGGTACCATTACATGTATAACACAGATAACAATTTATTTTAAATGGCAGAAAAAGTACAGAAAAATGTTCAGCAAAAATGTACATAATAAAGAACATTTTTCTGCTCTTGATGAAACATTTGTATTCACTTTTAATTTCTCCCATTTAAAAGAAAATGAATGGGTTTTTCAGTTATAAATGGCAAATAAATATGGCACTGTCTACCAGCCACTGGGAGCAAGATGCCTGCTGTTTGTAAACGTTGGAGGGAGAATATTCAAATGAAGAGTTAACTTAAACGTAAAAGCATTCAGAAATATCATTTTGTTCTCATGCTGAGTTAAGAATCTGTTATTTAAGAGTTAAATACCTCAGTGCTTTAATTCTCAACCTCTGTGACCCACATGCGTCATAAATCTGAGTGAATCACTGCTGACAGCCTTCCCTTACCTTTGAATGGAAAATGAAACACCAACACTTATTTATTGCAGTTCTTAGTTAAAAATCGATTCAAGGCTGGGAGCTACTATGAAGGTTTGTGTTAGCTCACGATCAACTGGTTGGAGACACCTGTTCCATACAAATGAACAGATTCTGTTTTTTTTTTGGATTAGCTGTCAATTCTCTACATGTGTTTTTATTAATTTCACTTATTATCAGTTGTTGCTCCAGAAATATCACTTGAATATAGTATGTGGACCTCTCAGTTTGCTAAACAAGTGCTTCAAGGCATCAAGCACCTCTTTGTTCCTGAGGCTGTATATGAAGGGATTCAGCAATGGGGTCATGATAGAGTAAAACACAGTGATCACTTTGTCCCACTCCGCAGAGTGACGTGAGGTGGGCCGGACGTAGGCCGTCATGACTGATCCATAGAAGAGAATGACAACTGTCAAGTGAGAAGCACAGGTGGAGACAGTCTTTCCCATGTTGGAGGTGCGATGGTGCTTGAAGATGGTAGAAAGGATGAAGCCGTAGGATACCACAGTGAGCATGAATGTGAATGCGAGTATAGCTGAAGTAATGATGTAGCAGGATAACTGTGCTACTTGGGCTGGCCCACAGGACAACTCTCCAAGTGGCACTGGATCACAGATAAAATGGTTGATAACATTGGGGCCGCAGAAGGGCAACCTAGAGATCAAAATGGCAGGAGTCACGAAGGATGTAAAACCAGATGCCCAGCATATGACTGCAAGACTGATGCACATATTAGGAGTCATTATGGTTGAGTAGTTCAGTGGCTTACAGATGGCCAGGTAGCGGTCAAAACCCATTGTGGTTAATAGAAAGCACTCAGTGGCACCTAGAGAGAAGAAGAAGTAAAATTGGACAAAACAGCCTATGAAGGAGATGGCCTTCCTCTCTGCCAGAAAGTCCAGTAACATATTTGGGACAGTGGAGGTGGTGTACCAGATCTCAAGGAAGGAGAAGTTAGCTAGGAAGTAGTACATGGGCATGTGGAGACGAGTCTCTGCAATGGCGACTGCAATGATGAGGATATTTCCTGTGATGGTCAAGGCATATATAATGAGAAAACATACAAACAGTACAATTTGAAATTCTGGTTGTGTGGGAAATCCTAAGAGGATGAATTCTACAACACTGGTTTGATTGACAGCATCCTTGATCTCCATGAATGAGCTGCAGAATAAGGAAGACACAACTGTAGGATGATTGTCCGATGGTAGCTTGAAACAAAGAGAACAGGAAAGTTCAATATAGCAGGCAAATTGATTTTTGCCAATAGGTACTCATAGGGTAAAAACATACTTTGTTTCCCACAACCAAAGCAACACAATAAATACATTTCCATCTAATGTCACATATTTTCAAAAATAGTTATTTGCACAATAGAGATTGGGGAACTGTGTTGGAGGAAAAACTGGAGGGGTAGGAATATTCCTGAAGAATAATTTATATTCAAACTTCTTTTGTAAAATCACATTAATGTGAGACGTTGGCCTGGTATATGCTGTCCACTAGTTATTGTGGGCACCTTGTACCAGTCCAAACATCCCTTATTGATGATAGGTTTAAAGACAACCTTTATTGAAAGCTATCCTAGAGGTAGCTATGGAGAGCAGCCTTCAGGCTAAGTCTTGAAGGAGTGTAAAGCAGCTTGTTTACCAGATTTTAACCTCTTGAATAACTAAATGAAAGTAGAACCACACAAGGTATATATAAAATATATGTATTTATTTCTAAACACTCACTACTAATCTCTTTATGAGATTAGAGTCCAAGATACACAATAATACAGTTAAAAAACGACAGCAAATAGCACAATATACAATGGGCCCCGGGGGGATGGGGACCAAGCAATATATTAAGAAAGTGGTATAAGAACCATGACTTGACTAGACACAAGGCCTAGAGCCTATAGTATCGCTGGGACCCCAAGGAACCACCCAAGGTAGTGACTCAGGGGACCCACGGGGGACGTGTGCAGTGTGAGAACACAGCCGTGAGCTCCGTTAGCTTCTATGGGGAAAGTCATGGTTGGAATTCTAAAGTTAAAGGACACTTAGGAGAGGACCCCTGAAGTCCGCTTCCCATAGCTTTTTCGAGTCGGAGGCTTCGACTCGAACTGACTGCTCGACGCGCGCATCGTACTTGGTCGCTCGGGAATTGGACACATTGTGCTGTACGCGCTGGCCATCTTTGAGTCGTTCGAAAGGCTTCGTTGACGGGTACGAGTCGGTCATAGTGCGAGGGTTCCCATGCATCGTACTTGCTCGCTCGTACAGGGGTAGGAGTCAGTCGGAAACCATAGGAGTTGGTAGGAAATTTGCTCTACGAATTGGACTTGCTCAGATTTGTAGCCCTTCCGGCCGAGATCGGAATTGGCCCCTTAGTGTGAAAGAGGCAGGGAATGTGTATTGCAGCGGGTGTTCCGCCACAACACCCATTACTTTTGTAAATAAGGCACCTTTTCATGCAGCACTTAGCATGAAAGGGGCAGGGAATGGGTGGACATTCCACAGCAACACCTATTGCTTTTGATGCTGCATCATGCAGCACACATAGAAAGAGCCAATCGTTAATAGGGATTGTTCTGCAGGAAGGTTTCCCTTCCTGCACATAAACAATAATTTACTAACGACAAGTTGCAACTTCAATATTTGCTGCACAAGGAAGTTACAAATCTCTGTTAGTGATTGTTTATGTGCAAGAATGGACACCTTCCTGCACATGAACAATCATTCCCTGCAACATAGACACCCTTCACTATTTTTGCAAAGGTGCTTGCGTTGGCGCTAGACCGCTAGATTTACCGCCAGCACTAGTGAAAACACAGGGGTCCGCCGCTTTTTTGTGAATATGGCGCATCCTGCTTTTTTAACTGATGAAGTGCGGCGTTAACAATTTGGCAGCTATACCGTGATCTGCCAGTTTATTGTAAGTATGCCCCGGAGTTTGGAGAAAGGTCCATGAGCCGGTTTGCTGAAGTCTAAGCCTGGCTCTCGCAGTGGCAACAATAAGCTCAAACAGGAAAACTGGCACAAATTTGCCATAGGCATAATGGATCAAATATGGCACCTTATTCCAGATCCTTTTTAGGTCTCACCTAGTAGCGCACATGCGCTGCATAGGCTAAAGACCTTTAGCAATCGCTTCGGCTTTTCAGCCAAAAACGTGCACGCGTTCCATTGTCTTCAATGGCAACTCGTGCACCTTTGGCGATTTCCTTTTGGGAGCGAGCTTGACACCATATGTTTGTAATTAACTTACAAACATATGGTGCCCGTGGCTCGCTGCTGCAAGGGAAACGCTTTGTGTGCTGTCGGGGGCACTCCCCTCAACCCTCCCACCTTTAGCTCGAGGCGCGCGCGCTTGTTCAGCATTGCTTCTGAAGTGAGGGCCGGTGCTGACTGTGCCGACTGTAAGAGCCTTCTCTGCCTTTCTGCCCCGCTGTTCGCTAGCAGGCCTTCTTAGATCACATGAGTGAGTTTTCTTGTAGGTTAGGAACTAGCGTGGCCCCCTCCCACCCACACTCTCCTGCGACCTAGAGCCTGCAGGGCAGACAGACAGAAGCACACATATGATTAATACCGCACAGCTGCAGGAGTGAGTCCTTTGCATAAGTATTAATAGAGGCAAAAAAGAGCAATTCAATTACATAGAGCGACGTTCTGTGCGCTGAAGAACATATGTAAATCGGGCACGAGAGTGCAGCCAGCATTTTGCATGACTTTTGCAAGCCGCGCGGTCCCAGCAGCTTTCAAGGACCACTTTCCGAGGTCTCCACAAGGTTTCGGCGACCCTCGGGTTTCCCACCAGGTGTTTGACATCTGGACTTTGAAAACAGCACTATTACTACCCTGTGCTCGCATCGTTTACGTTTTGCAACTTTCAGTGTCATCATGTTGTCTTGTTCCAACCTACCTAATATTACATAGGTAGTCAAGCCTGTAATATGTGCCAATGTACTGCTGTCCTGATAAACACATTATAGATTGTTTTTCATCGCACTTACTCCATCGAGGTACATCATTGCCCCCCAACATGACTTTGGTATTTTCCACGGTGCCTAAAGAATGCACACCAGTGGCAGAGCTCATGATTCCTTCTGGGGCTGCTTCCACCAAGCGATCACAGGGAAGAGTTCTTAAGGACATAGTGGTAGCATTGGTGTAAATAGGTTCAGATAGTGCGTTTGCTGAACACGTTTGCAGTGTTTCTCACTGACTTGAGTGTGCTGCTGTTGGTTTGTGTGCTACACAGTCCACCGCGCACAGTCCACTGCAACAATGCTTTATCCTGCCTGTGCAAAAGTGGACAGTTGCATCTCAGTCAATGGCCAATATTTTCCTCTTTTGTCGCCCACATCTGAGAAGTGGGTGCAAGTTCAGGTGGGGATAGGATATTGTGGTAAAGGTTTTTGTCATTGGCTGCGCCTCTTCTGGCCGGATGCTGTGACTTTTAGTGCTCTTAGTTTCAAGGGATGCAGCTTTTATGCAAATGCTGTTTATAGTCACAAAGAGCACCAACCTACAGGGGCACTTTGGGAAGAAGGTAGTATTATCACATTCAGGATTACACAAATTGCTGGGGTTGAGCATGCCACATTATCAACGTGTGGTCAAACGGCTATCTGCGCCACGGTGAGTGAACGGCACGTCGCTGAGGAAAACAGGCATTTCTCAATCCCTTTTATTGTGTCAGGCTAATATGTTTTCTCTTTTGGGCTTCGGATGATAGACTGGAACAAATGATGGCTTGATTATTTAGAAGACATTTATTTTAGAAGCAATTTGCTCAAACGGTTGGCGCTCCTAAGTAGTTTGGGCAGATGGGATAAGTCTGGATGGCAGTGCGAAGTTTTCACGTACATTTTCCACTGTGCAGCTTCAAGTGTCAACGCAGCCTTTGGTCTCAGTCATTTGTATAATTCCTAACCAGGGCAGCTGGCTTGTAGTAGCAGACTTGTTATCGCGACTTCTGCCTCGATGGGTCGCCTCTCTTGGAAGCCTACGGCGATCTCTGACTGGGAAACATAGACAGCAGTTGTTGGGTTCGTTGTCAGCAGTTTTAGCATTTCCAGAAATAGAATTTCTATTTATTTCAAGTGATTGCTGGTCAGCAGGTGTTTAGAATGCTGTGCAAAGAACCCTCCAATGGGCTAACTCAACGTTAATTGTTAGCGGTTGTAACCGATCTGCAAAATCTATGAACTGTTCTCCAAGGATTTGATGCTCAGAGAACGCACACTTAAGAAAAAATCGTAGGTAAATATGTATTACAGTTGGTGCTATTCTGAAATTATATACAATATTTAAATCTTTTGATTAAGGTTTCTGCATTTGAACTTGTTTTTTTAATTTGGGTAGTGGTGGGATTTGCTACCTTTAAGAGTTTGCCCCTCTTTAGGATACCAAAGTACTGAGTTCACTAACACACTCAATACAGACATGCATATCAGGAAAGATTCAGCAGAGCACACACCAGCACAAGCTCCAGCTTCCATGCTGGCCTGAGGGATGTGATAGTCATTCAAGTGTAATCCTTCAGTGGCAGACAGTGCCCTATCCAATGCCATGTGTTTTGGTGTTAACACTTCTAGTGCCTCTGTTGGAGTGCAACTCGTGTCCTATTGATCCACACTTTGACATGAAGACGGAGACCACCACGTTTTAAAATTTCATCCAGCATCCAGCAGTTTAGAATAAAGTAAAACTAAGGGTGTCAAAGGCTATGCTACATTGGTGGTTGGGTTTCTAAGTTGGTGTGAACTGGGACTCTGTGGATGTCTGGCGTCACAGATGGCATCACAACCATCACTGTTGGCATCCTAAATGACATCACACATGACATAACACCTGCAGCCTGGACACCATCAGCCTACAGACTAAGAGGTGCAAACAGAGGGAATAAATTAGCAGCAGGCCTTTTCCATCTGTGCACCGAGGATCTGGAACACAATTCCCACATCCTGAAGGAAAAGCTCACGCTGCTCCAATTTAGGAAAGAGTTGAAGTCACTCCTCTTTAAAGAACACTACATCACAATGCATTAACCATCCTCCACCCAGCTTCCTCTCCTATTAGTCATTGACTTTATGCTTGTCTTCGACCATATACAACGCTCTATTGGCTTTTGGCCATTTTCGCATTACAGAATTAACACATACATATATAATAGATGATATAGTCAATGTTTGGTGTCCCCGGTGCCATTCTATGCAGCATATACAGGGCATGGCTGCATGCTACAGGCATTTGTGCACTGTGCTCCACACGCAGCTCACATGAAGCATGGTCAAAAGGTCATTGTGTGCTTAATAGATACAGGTCATCCTGTCTCTGTCCAATGTCTTGTAAGTAGTGGGGAAAGGATATGCCAAATACCAGTCTCTGTGTGCACTTCATAGTGATATGTCTATGGCGTAGCAGTTCATGTGCTGCTTGGATCTCTAGGGCATACATTTTGTGCATGCGCTTCAAAGGAAAGATGAAACACTCCATAATGCGAAATGTCCAAAGTGCCTTGTCACAACTTCGATGCACTGAAAGTTGTGCTGAGGACTCCAGACACACACAGACATGCAAGTCGGTTTAGGTGTGCCATGTCTCCGGCAGCCATGTGTGTGACGGCGTTGGTTACTATGGCAACCATCGGCCATTTATACTACATGCACGTGCTCTGCCCAGCCGCTACCAGCTAACAAGCATTGGCATAGCCAATAGGTCTCGCCTTTGGAACCTTAGAAGTATTTAGTTATGCAGCACAATATCCTTACTGCAACAACGTTAACTGTTGCATGGCTAAACACTTATAAGGTCCCAAAGGCGAGACCTGTTGGCTATGCCAATGCTTGTTTTATAAGCACCACTGCAAAAAGAGTTTCACCTTCGATATATGGCGAATGAAATTTCTGGCTGTCGCAAACCATCATGACTCCCATATGTTGAACAGGTTGAAGCCATTAGATTATTTTCTTTATAAAGATGAGGTAAAGGAAATTACCATCATGTACACCAGTGAGAATGCAAAACTCAGTGAAGTGACTACTGCCTGCCACTGAATGGGAAAAAAGGAACATCACTCCCATGCTGGAGGATTTTGGGATTGTGGCAGAAAATGATAGTGTCAGCGCCCTGATATTAGTAGACCTGGCAATAGCTTTTGACATCATCTGCCATCAAATCTTCCAGCAGAGGTCGGCAAAATCCCCTATCAGTGAATTTGTCACAAACTGGATTGATTTTTTCAGGTGGATAAGTTAGAAGCAACCCAATTAGGAACATTTAAAGCAGTATTTACTTTAATCATGCAGCGTGTGGATGCCCAGGGTTCAAAACTTTCCCCTTTTCAATGTATTCTATACTAGATTATCTTCTGCACTTAGTGGGCTTCTCCTTTTATGTCTATATACACAATATTGATGTATGGTTGAACATACCAAGGGAAAGGACTCTTCCAATATTAGAACATTGGAATATTGGGAGCTCCAATTAAAACAATGGAGTGATCCAGGCCTCTAATGGCTGTTAGAAGCCTGAAGCTCCATCATTCCAAAGTTGTGGTTCACAGCTGTTGCTGTAAACAAATGCCTCAGGGAGCCAGAGGGGATTTCCATGAGGTATTTTCTTTATTTGTAAGAGCATTCTGCTCTTTATTGGCAGAACGTTCTAATAGCCTTATAGCCCTCCGTAGCTGGGATATACTGGCATTAAAGTCCCAATCCCTTATTAAAGACCCTCGCCGAAGGCCTTCGTTGGCCGGTATAAACCTCTACAGAAGGCTGTAAGGCTATAGTAAACTCTGCTGGTCTTGGAATATATTCCATGGTGGAGGAATTTAAATGTCTTCAATTGAACCTTCCTAGATGTTGATTCTATTGAACTAAAAACACCAAATGCATGGGGTTTAAGACTCTTGCCATTCTCTTTGGGTGCCTATTTCACCGACTGCAAAAAGGAATTTAGGAGTCTTGATAGATGGAACCTCTTGTATTCTAATCAGATCACTTCAGCCTCGCAAAAAGTATTTTTAACATGTGAAAATCATTTACAGAATCCTACCATATTTTAACCACACCTACAATAGTTTCACTTGAATTTCTGAATTGCAGTCTATTTGGTTCTGCTTCTTAAATCCTTAATTCAAATACAGCACATTCCAAACATGCCAATTTTGGAAACCATTCAATAGATTTAATGGCTCAGATTGAGAAAAAAACTTGAACTGATTGTTTTAAAATACTTGTGCACCATCACTAGATTTTCAGAACGTGATATCGTTCCTCCCAGTTAATCTGCGTTCTGCATGTAGACCTATTTTTGTTGTGCCAAAGTTTAGATGGGGTATTTTAGCAGCTACATCTTTAAGAGTGCAAGATACAAAATTTGAAAACTTTCTTGATTCATCTCTAAACATTTTAGAAAACCATCTTTCATTAAGGAAGAGAATTATGACTTTGTTATTTGTCAAAAAGATGTTCCAAGCATGTTCTCTACATACCCCCTTGACATGTTCTGTGTATAGATCAGTTTAACAAGATACCCTTTGCAGATGAATGTGGGTATAATAAACATATAGATCTGTAAGAAAGTCAATTTAAATTGTGTGTAAATGATAGTCCACTGCAAGTATTAAAGTCACTAACATGTTAGGTCCAGGTAAACATTTTAGTAAATTAAACTTGAGCTCAACCCCTGATAGCTTTGACAAGAAACAGACGTGCTTATCTGAGAGAAAATGTGTAAAACATTTATAAGTACAGAAACAGCTAAAAAGTAAAAAATGCCAGTCAATCAAAATACCACTTCAATTCATAAAAAATAGAGTATAATATATTAAACAAAATACCAACACGCCAAAAGTCCAATAAGACACACAATAGTTATGGATTTTCTAAAGATTTAGTGGTAAAAGCATCAAGAAAAAGTAAAGCACCAATCATTAATCACTGTTCGCAGGTGACTCCAAACTGAGCATGATTTCAGGCCGTTGTGATGGAGTACGAGTCAGATATGCCAAGCAGGTTCTCCCGAGTCAAATATTTTACCATTGGGTTTTAAGCCATTATTGATGCTGCATGAGTCACATATGTTAAGCAGGGCCAAACTGGTCAAAAATTATTACCTTAGGACTTCAGTCTCTGCAGTAAAAGTTGAAATTCGCCAGTGGGGCATGCTTGGAGATGAGCAAGTCATCTAAAAGCCAGACAGACCTTGGACGAGGTTTGCTAAAACTGATGCTTTTGGTGGGGAAAGTTCATATTTTGCACCCAAAGATGTCCTCTCATCTGTCTGATACTTTGCTCATCTTTGTCTGGTCAATATTTCTTCCTATGGAGATAGGGCCTGATTTACAGTTTGACAGAGAGGGTACTTCATCTCAACTGCTACGGAGCACCCTTTCTGCCAAACTTGGGTAGATTGACTTTGATGGTTAATCCCAGTCATTCAGAGGTCTGGAAAACCACATTTTAGATATGGCAAACTTTACTAATGTTCCCAGGACCACAGGGACAGCATTTAGGAGGTTGCAACTGGTCATAGTTCACTTCAGGAAAAAGGCAGCTTGGAGGTCATTGTGCCGCTGTAGTCAGACAGGGGTTTAACCAACTAACCCTTGAAGTCCACTTCTTTGTCTGGTGTTCAGATGCTAGAAGGTGTAGCACTTCAGAGTTCCTCTAATGCTACAGCAAGAAAGGTCCTGACCTCTTCTGAGCTTCTGCAGGTCCAGGAGGGTTCCATGCAACATTTATGGTTGACTCTAGGCAGTGGATGGGGTGACGGCTCCCTAACCAATGTTCAGCAGTTCTTGTTTGCCCAAATGCAAAAATCCACAGTGCACCTTCCTCCTTAATTTCAAGATGGGTGAAATGAGCTGAAATCCCCTTCCTTGTGTTCACTCCAAACTGTTTTTGGGGCCAGCTTTCCTCTCAGTGAACTGGCTAGTTTGCATCTGTGGAACAAAGGATTGCCTTCTTTCAGGTCTCACTTTATATCTGCCTTTGAAACAGGTGGCCACACTTTGGTCCTTTACAAGTTAATGAAGGTCCTGTGCCCACCGTAACTGTCCTTCCTGCAAGGGAAACAAAAACACCAACCCACAACTAAGCTATTATCTTTGATTTGAGATCAGTTTTCACACCTAATTTTCTGGGAGGAAGTGTCAGGACTGTTGTCTCAGACAAATGCTAATTAACCTAACTAGAGCTTAGGCAGGAAAACCAAAGTCTTACTTGCAAAAAGTAAATTTTCCTGTCTATTTTAACAAAAAATATGACCACCAATTAATTACATTTTTAATAAATATAAAAAATAGACTTTGAATCACTGTTTTAGTCATTCCCTGTCATAATTTACATATTAATATTTATAATCTGTACTTTGCCATTTTCCAGAATACAGTTTATGCCCTGCCAGTAAAAAGGCTTTGTGGGGCTTTTCACTAGAGGAACATAGCGACTCTAATGTGGCACATGTTCTCCTTTTAAATATCAGACTCACTACCTTGTGGGCAACAAGGTGTACCTGGGGTTGACCTATTAATATTTAAAAGCAAGGATTCTCACCCATTAACAAGGGTTATTTTCAGGGGCGGCTCCTCCACAATGGCAGGGGAGTGTCAACCCACTGGCTCAGAGCCAGCAGCAAAAAAATAAAACAATGTTCTAGTATTGTTTTATTTTTAAACCACTGGCTCAGCCAGCGTGTGCAGGGAGGGGGAGGAGGGAAGTGGAGTGCTAGTGCACTCCCTAAGTGCTCATGTGTGTTTGTCTGGCCATCTCAGGCTGACCAAAACTCACATGCGCACTTAGGTTTCTCTAACCCAGCTGAATTGAACAGCCGAATTAGAGAAAGCCCACAGACTCCCTGGACTGAACAGGGCATCTTTCTAGCCTGATCTTGCCAATCCCCACACTGTTCTCCAGTGCAGGGATTGAAAAGGGAGACTGTGACTAGCCTGCAGTGTATGCTGGGACAAGGGAAGGCGCAATGTGGAAGGCGGCCGACAGCAGGTAAATGTAACTTTTCTAATGTTTAATATTCTTTTTATTCTTATTATGTCCTCCCACCCTCTGCTGTGCTCTCCCGCTCTCCCTTCCCTCGCTTGGTCCCTCTCCCCCTCACCCAGCCACTCCACTTTGTGTATGTGGCAGCCACCACTGGTTATTTTGACAAGTTTGACAGTAGGTTGTTAGACTGCTGCAATCATGCTATGTTTGGGAGGCCTGAAGCCATTTTTCACAGCACGCTCTGGTTGCCACAATAAGTGCTACAGTGTGCAGGTGGAATTTGACTTCCAGGCCCTAGGTGCATTTTATGCAAAATATATTAGAGATGCATTAACAGGTTAAATATGTCAGTCAGGAATAAGCAAATTAAACCATGTTTTAGGAGATAGCGCAGACACTTCGGTTTAGCAGAGGTAAAGTGAAGAGAGCTCCAAGTCAAGCAAATGTTAGGGCAAAAATTGGGGGGACATTATGCCAAAGATGATAATTTGCTACAATAGTTTTTCCTAAATTTCATTGGAGACTGTTGGAAGTGGGGGTCCTTGTCCCTCACCGCTGCCATCAAATGATGGAGGCAGGAGTTCCTGTCCCCCTGTTTCAACGTTAGGCTAAGTAAGGACACCGTCTGAGATAGCTCTGCTCACCCCCTTAGTAGCTTGGCATAAGCAGCCAGGCGTATCTCCAAGGCACAAGTGTACAGTATGTGCAACCACTCTCACAGCAATCCACTGATGTCACCATAAATAGACTCCACCGAGTTTTTATAAAACGAGTATAATCTTTATATAAGAAGATATACGTTATGACCACACGCTACAAAACCAACATATAAGAATGAGTAGTATTTCTTCCGGTGGGTTGGTAGGTTCTAACCCCAACCACTGCTTCTAACCAACAGTTCTATTTTTTTCTAACCATTCCCAAAAGGTTAGACAGGTCGTATTGCTAAAATCACTCACATTGCAAAAGAAAAGAAATACTGCAATGCATAACGATACACCCCCGTGCTGTGCACTAGAGAAACAACGCCATACGTAGCGCCACAATCATGTACTTTGCAACAGAAGGAATAATGCATTGCGTACCACCAACAGCATGCCCTGTGCAAGGAAGAAACAAAGCAATGGGTCACACTACAATCATGTACTTGCGCAATGGAAAAACAATGCAAGGCACCACGTAATAACCCTGTGCTATGCAATGAAGAAATAATGCAATGCGCCACGTTACAATCATGTACTCTGCAAGAGAAAATAAAGCCGTGCGTAGCGCACCCAGCATGTAGTTCGCCAGGCACAGTTAAGGTCAGGCGTCATACGACAGTTCGACAGATAAACACCGACAAAACGGAAGTTATGGAATTCGGCCAGGGACAACCCCGATGGGACGCCTCATGGTGGCCCACGATGGCTGGACAGTGCCCTACTCCGGCGTCCAAGATTAGAAACTTGGGGGTTATTTTTGATTGCAAATTAACCTTTTCAGCCCAAGTAAACAGCCTTACCTCCTCTTGCTTCTTCCTGATCAAAACTCTAAAGAATATCTCCCCTTTTATCAGGAAGGAACAACAGAAGCTAGTGGTGGTGGCCCTCCTGCTATCAAAGTTGGATTACTGTAATGGCCTATTTTTGGGAATTGATAAGACACAAATGAATAGGCTTCAATCATTACAGAATGCTGGTGCCCGATTGCTCCTGGACATACCTAGAGGTAAACCCACCTCTGTGGCTATTCGAACCTTACATTGGCTCTCAATGCAGCATCGGGTCGAATTTAAGGCTCTATGTCTTGTCCACAAGGCGCTTTATGGAGGTGGGGTAGGGGTTATGCGCACATTATTTAGATATTACATCCCAGTCCGACCATTACGATCGGGTAACTTGAATCTTCTCTGCCTGGATAGGATAAGGAGAGTAAGATGGGGTGGTAGAGCGTTCTCACACCGTGCCGCCCTACTATGGAACTCATTGCCGGTAGCCATGCGTCTACAACCTAACAGATTGGCGTTTAGGAGAGCCTTGAAAACTCTGTTGTTCACCAGAACATAGTTGCAGGTGACAGGCCGGTTGGCTCCACTAGGTTCTTACCCTTTTTAGCGCCAAGACGCCACGGCATTCGAGCGCTCTACAAGCATATATCCTATCCTATCCTATCCTATAGTTAGTTCGCAGCAGTGATGCAAAGTGTAATGCGACAGTTCAGGTGCTCTCTTAGCAGTTGTCCCCAATCATGGATCAATGATGACACAAAAGTACCGCTTCTCACTCTGGCCCCAGAACTGCCCCTCCTTGGGCCAGCACGGGCCTAGATCTGAGCTGAAGCAACAGGCTTGCGCAGCTGACAGAAGCGAGAGGCCGAGAGAGTGTCCCTCCGGCGCTGCACCCCACCCCAGGTGGTGATCCACGTTACCTGGGGGGGGCGCGACCCCACTCTCCTCTCCTCCTTCAGCAACTTGGGCTTTGATCCACAACTTCGTCAAATGGGCACGGCGGGCTCGGGCCGGCGGCTCCGCTCCTCCAGTGCTGCCAGTCCGGGATGCTACTGCTTCACTCCGAGGGCCCGATCACCCAGCCCTCTCTTCGGCGGTCGCAGTAGCTACTGAGGCCCACCCTCAGCACTGTGGAGACCTTCTTTGATTTCGGTGCACACACCACCCAGGCCCTCCTCACCAGTGCCTGTGGTTGCACCGTGACCCACACTCTGCCCGTCCGAGACTCGCCTCTTCTCTGGTGCACACGATGACCAGGCGCTCTTCACCAACGCCTCGGCCTGCACCACGACACGACCATGTGGGTCCGAGACTCACTTCTTCTCCCAGTGTACACAACGACCAGGCGCTCCTCGCCAACACCTCGGCTGCACCATGAAACGCTCCCTGCGCATCCGAGTTTCACTTCCTTGCTCGGTGCACACAACAACCACGTGCTCCTCACCAACGCCTCGGCTGCACCACGACACGCTCCCTTCGCGTCTGCGACTCAGTTTACTCCTGTGTGCCCACGATCACAAGGCACGACTTCTGAGGGTCTCAAGCTGCAAAAGCACACACCGCGTTGCTTGGGAATTCTCCGGAAACTTTTATGTTCCTGTGTTTCCAAACAGGGAGCCAGCTCACCTCTGGCCCTTGGGGTTCAGGATGCAGCACAAAGCACAGTCCTGTTCATGAAGGGGGGACACCACCCACTGCAATGTCCATTCAGTCTCTTACTTAGTAAAAGCTACAAACTGCAGGCCAGCCCCAGATCAGGAAGCAAGAGTCTGTCCTATCTAGCAGTCTCTTCATCAACTCCTTCCTTGGCAGAGGTTCTTCTTGATCACAAAAGAGGCCAAAGCCTTTGTAGACTCGACTTGTCCATTTCGCCATTCAAAACTACACCAAATTCTAGGGGTTTCAGTTCTCTCAGTTATACCCCTTCTTGTCTTTGAAGTTCTTTTTGCTCAGGGGTCCCTGACCCCTCCCTAAATCAGTTCTAGGTGTCTGTCTCCCAGTGTCAACTTTCTACCTTTGATACTGGGGGCCTGGATCCTTAATCACTCAGCTGGAGATGTGTCAATTTGTTTATAGCACCAGCCCAGGCATTTTCACCTCCCGGGCTTCTCCTCCCCCTGCTCTCCAGACGCAGGACAGCCTGGTGCCATCTCAACCCCTCCCTGGGTCAAGACCTCTCCCATCTCCTCTCACCTCACAGATCCAGACAGTCAATCCACATTCAGCAGAGACACACAGAAATGCTTAAAGCACAAACTCTGCCACTTTCTAAAAGAGTGGCTTATGAACACACAGTGACAAAACCACTTTCACAGAAAGATGTGTTATGGCACTGTGGGTTCATACATACTAAACTTCACCTCTCCATAATAATCTTACAGGAAACTAGGCTACCAAAACACAATATCCAGCCTCCCCTATTCTATCCAATGGGCAGAATGGCCTTTCACCAGTGAAAAACGAAATTGAGTGTTTTTCACTGTCAGTACATAACACACATCTCAGTAGATGTCCTGCCTTTTACCTACACTGCACCCTGCCCAGGGGTACCTGGGACCTACCACAGGGGTGACCTGGGACCTACCACAGGGGTGCCCGATGTGTATGCAAAAGGGAAAGTAAGGCCTGACAAGTGGTTGCACTTGTCAGGACAACATGCTAACTAGGACTCTGTGCGCAGGCCCTACACTTAAGGCCTGAGTTCCCTTCCCTGTGTGCCTTTGCATTACTAGCCCCTACACACACAGTGCACATCACTAGGGACTTTACTAGTAAGTCAAACATACCAATCATGGCCAACCAATTACCACTACACTTTACATAGGGAACCCTTGTACTTTGACACTGATCAGCAGTGGCAAAGTACCCAAAGCATCTAAATTGGCAACACTATGTCAGTAAAACGGTCTAGGGGGGAAGCAAAACGTTTAGGGAACTTTAGCCACAAAGGCCGAGCCCTACAGAGATATATGTGCAAACCTATTTACCAATAGTGTTTACATTTTGTCTGCGCCCCTCGGATAATCCAAGAAGGTGGTAGAGGAGTAGGAGCTCTCACATGGTGCTCTAGGGGGGTAAATATTATCAGTTAATATATCCTCCCCTCCTCCTTGCCCATTGAGACACATGTCTTCTCACCTCAGAAACCTTTGGTCCTGTAGCCAACTCAGACTCTTAACATCCAGGGGATGACATCACTGCTAATGGCAGTCCCTTCCAGAGCATTGGCCCCTAAAGTGTGGGACTATGGTGATGCCCATGAATTTGAGGGGGTCCTGAAATCTGATGCAGGCTTCAGTCAGAGTAGCTGGCCATATGACATGCAGCAAGACTAGAAGACAGGAGCTGAATCATTCCTTTGGTGGCTGTCTCCTGCTTGGTTCTGGTGAGGATTGAGATGTGCTAGGGGTCTCACTGGAGCCACAAAAAGAGAGGAAAAGAGGTAGCAGATATGAAGACCACCACTGTAGTGGGGTGTTCCCTTTTCTGAGTCCTTTGTCAGGGACACCTCCAGCCTTCCTCATTTGTTCTTTAAGGGAGTCATATTGAGATCCCATGCCAAGGCTGACTCTGTAAGCCTTTTAAACACCTTGGTTGCTACCATATGAACTGAAACAAGTTATCCTTGTAGCAATGATCGCTGTCACAATGGGAAAAAGCCTTCCCACAATTCTACCTCTACCACCTTTTCAACTCAGTCCAATATTGTAGGAAATTGGGAGTATTAGTTGAGGGTGGTGAGGATCATCTTCAGATAGTAATCGCAATGCTTGTAGACCACAACAGTCACTAGAAAAACCTGTGCTTAATAATGTGATATCTTTATGCACAAGCAGCCAAGCTTAACTTACAGGCAAAGTGTAAAAGTTTTTATGCAGTATTCAAAGAGTAATAAAGCAAAAACACAGCATAAGAAAAATTACAAACCAATTTATAAAGCAATAGAGTTGATGTTTATAAATAAAATGACATCAAGACAACAGAAATTCAACCAGTAGAACCATAGCAATGAATTTGTAATGTTTAAGGTTCAAAATAGTGCCAGAAAAAAGGAACCAAGCATCACCACTGGCCATAATTAGGATCTACATGGGGTTTGATTGCAAAGGAACTTTTACACAATACTTGTTTAAAGTGCAGTGCGCTGAAGTGGGATTTGTTATAAGGGGATTTTCTTGCAGCTGTAGTAATTGGCAGTGCACTTGGAGGAGTTGTTTCGGAAAACAATGGTCATTCCCGAGCGGGCATTTCCATCTTCCCCTTGGTATTCAGAAAACCTAAAAATACACAAACTTGATTGCAAGCGGTTAGAGCGAGCCCGGAGGAGAGGGTACAATAACACAGATAAAGAGGATTATAAAGCAAGTCTTATACTTTATAAAAAACTTCTTCTTGACACCAAAAAGACATATTTTGGGGAACAAATCAGGAAAGCCAAATCCTCATCTAAAGAACTTTTTAAAACTATTACTAAACTTACGACCTCTACTAACCCCAAGACAGATAGTAGCCCGAAACTCTGTGAAACACTGGCCTCCTTTTTCTTGCAAAAGGTGGAAATCATTTTTTCATTCTGTACACATCAGCCAATTGAGGTCAATAAGGTCTCAGCGATAGGGTCGCTTAAGGACAGTGGACTTATTACCACATTAGACTGCTGTACGTCACTGGACTCACAAGGGGCCACTAAATTACTGTAGGAAATTCGATCTGGTTCCCCTCTGGACCCATGTCCAGCATCTGTGATTAAACAGGTCCCAGACAGTATTGGAGCAGCCCTTACCCCACTGTTTAACACCATTTTGAATTCGGGCCATTTCTCAAAATCCTGGAAAACAGCATCGATCCTTCCTTTACAAAAAAACCTAACTTGGATCCAAAAGACCTGAACAATTATAGACCTATTTTGCGTATTCCTTTGCCGGCAAAAATGATTGAGAAGGCCATGAATGAACTCAGTACGTTTCTTCAAACTAACTCTCTGTTGGACCCTACACAGTTTGGCTTCCGTGCTGAACATAGCACTGAGCTGGCTCTGATTAAATCCACAGAGGAGATTAGTGAGGCCTTGGACCAGGGAGGCGCCGCGATATCGATCATGTTGGATCTCTCGGCCGCCTTCGATACGGTCCATCATGAAGTTCTGATGGACCGTTTATCTGAAAGGGGGGTCCAAGGCAAGGCCTGGGATCTCCTGAGATCTAATCTTACCAATAGGACACAAACGGTGGACCTCGGTAAAGATAGATCTAAGCCTTTCTCTCTCCCCTGTTGATTTCCGCAAGGGTCATCTCTTAGTCCCACATTATTCAATGTGTATGTGTCACCACTGGCAGCCCTGATAAGATCCTTTGGGTTCCCACTGACCTCGAATGCGGATGACACGCAAATTGTGTTGTCTCTTCAGAACAGTAAAGAAGTGGAGACGGGATCAAGATGCCATGACTGCATGCAAGCTATCACAGGCTGGATGTCATCAAACTGCCTGAAACTCAACACAGGAAAAAGGGAGGTGATCATATTTGGGAACATCACTAACCTCTGGACGCCGGATTGGTGGCCAAATGTAATGGGCATGCTTCTGGCCCCTGCTGAGAAGGCCTAGAACTTGGGGGTGATTGTTGATTCTAAACTCTCCTTTGATGACCAGATTAGCGGGGTCGTCTCAACCAGCTTCTACATTGTCAGAATCATGAGGAAAATTAAACTACTCCTTCCTGTAGATAGATTGAAGATAGCAGTCACAGGGCTCATTTTGTCACGACTGGATTGCTTCAACAGTCTCTATTTGAATATCCAAAAGAGACACCTGAACAGACTCCAGATCGTACAGAATGCAGCAGCCAGACTGCTAACGGGTACACCCAGGTTTGTCTCTGTGAGGAAGGGACTTAGAGATCTTCACTGGCTCCCTGTGAAACAACGTACACAATTTAAGGCCTTTTGCACGGTTTTTAATGCCCTAATGGGCATTGGTCCTGCTTACCTGAGACACTGTATACAATGGAAGCAAAACAAGTAATCGTTTCTCGTATCAAAAAATCCAGTTGGGGTGGCTGGAGTTTTCTCCATTGTGCTACAAAGGCTTGGAACAGCGTGCCTCTGCACCTCAGAAATTCAACCGAGCTCCTCCCCTTCAGGAAGGGACTGAAAACCTGGCTTTTCAGATAAACAGCCTTATTATATCTATATCCAGGTAGGCAGTGCCCAGCACCAGGACACTCTAGGGTAACAGAGCGCTTTAGAAGCTTTATTAACATTAACATTAACATATGCATATAGGGATGAAAATGCACTGTGAGTGGCTACTATGGTGCTACTAAGTAGTAAAGTGTTGCTTTGGGTGGTAGTGTGGTGCAAAAGATTATATTTTGGTGGTGGATTTGTTGTGTTATAGTTGGATGTTGATCTACAGTGATGGAAGGTGGTAGTGTGGTGCTGGAAGGTGGTAGGGCAGTTATTTAGAGTTGTTATTAAGTGGAGCAGTGGGGTAATATTGTTATGATATGTGGTGGCAATTTGGTAGATTACGGTTGGTAGCAGTGCAATGATATAGGTTGATATTATTGTGGTGGGGCATTCTTGGAATCTCTTATTGAGGTTCAGGTTAAGGTATATTTTTGAGGTCAGGGGATGGCTGACAAGCAAATGGCATTAGTGATTGATACAGAGTACGTAGTAGCCACAAATAACAATGAATGGACAAGTACTTAAAAATGTAGGTCTTTAGTATTAAAGTGCCTGTTAAGGAGCATCATATTTAGAGTGCAATATATTGCTATTTGGCAAGTCATGATTGCTGATGCTTTATTTCATTCACAGTGGTCGAGATTATATCGATATGAGCTAGAATGTGATTACTTGGCAGATCTATTCCAGATAATTTATCGCACATAGGAGAATACAGGCTTTGAATTTACACGAGGGATCACTGGCTCCTGCAACAATAAGTGAGACAAATAGATATAGAATGGGTTCCACAGATTCCTACTGACTTCTATTGAGAGTATGGTAGATGTTGAACTAGTAGCTGAGGCATTCAAGGAAAAACATTTTAGAATTTGTAACCATTGGGGTGGAATGACCTGGGGAATGGTTTCAGCATGGGCAAGGTGGAAAGAGAGGGAAGCATAAGGAATAATGGCAATAACAAATACAATATTGAGAACTCATGTACAAATGGACCAGGTGTTGTTCCCATCGTCAGAGGTGTTGGGAATTGGCCATCCCAGATATTTGCCTTCTGTTGCTGAACCCAATTTTGTTAGCCCATAAGACTGTGTGCACTTCCCCCCGGCTGAACTGTGTAAAGTGTGTATGCTCCTACCTTTAACTATAGTAAGATTGGCATATACATGATTGGAACATTTCCTTTACCTGAATCAAGGGCCTGTAAATGAAATGCCACTAGTGGGCTTCAGCACTCGTTATGCCACCCATCAAAGTAGCTTCTGAAAGCATGTCTCAGGCCAGTTATTGCAGCCCATGGCAATTTCAAACTGCAATTTCGACTTTGCAAAATAACCCCTTTACCAACCATAAACCTTCCAATTGAATACTTACTAGTCACTCCTAAGGTAGGCCATAAGGCAGAGTGCAGGGTAATTAAAACAGTAGGAAAGTAGGACATGTATATTTAATATTTAGCATGTCCTGCAGTGAAAAAGCTCCAAAGTATGTTTTCACTGTTGTAAGGCATAGACTAACACTGGTTTATGCAGCTTTGCCTTAAGAGTGATGATGAACCCTGGAATCCCCACAACAGGTCACTGCCTTTCACAGGTTCACGTTTGAATGCAGAAAAATGGCTATGTCTCAAGGGTGACAAAACTGAAACCCAGCTCTTAATCCCATCAAACCTACCCCTTCCCATTATCTTCTCTTGAAGAATTAGGAACTCAACAGCCATAGTAGAAACAGATTGCAATTTGGGAGTACTACAACTATTTACCTGTCCTAATGATTTATGCTTAAATTCAGAAAATAACTGAATTAACAGCCCTTTCAAGAACACTTTATCACAAGGAGATAAAAATCCACCTCTACTCAAAACGCAGCCGCTCCTCCAATCACTCATTGACTGTGTTTTTGCCTCTTACCACATCCAGTACTCTGATGCCTTTTGGCTAGGTTTGTGCTATAAATATATCACATACATACATATAGGCTTGGGAAGGAATAGCTACTTAAAAATACAACAAAGACTTGCAGATTTGCTTTTACCATATAAGGCATAATTTAAAAATCCCAGTGTCCCAAATGTTGGAGGCGGCGGCCATAGGTGTTGCACAAGACATTGGACCACTTACAATTATGCAGGTGTGTGCTTGTGTGTAATACGTGCTGTTTACATGCCTCTATGGGTACCTATCTGTGCTTTTAGTGTACATGGCTCCCTGTACAAAACAGGCCATTTTAAACACACTAGTCCCCCACAAACATGTTTCTGCCACTCTAATATTAATCAAGAGTATCAGTAAAAACTTCAGAAATGCCTTTGTTTTTCATCTAAGCTTATTTTTCATGATATATAATACTTTAATTGCCGGGACTTCTAGTTCTCTAAGAGGAGGGCATGGTGAGCTGCTCATATATGGCAAGGGATAACTTGAGTCCACAGTGACACAGTCTTGTTCCCATCTACAATAAATCAACATGCCCAACCTATTATACACCATTATTTATGTTCCCTTTGCCTCATGTCATCCCATGCTCCTATGATGCATACAACCATGAATCTCTGGACTACTCATTATCCAGTAATCCTGCGATGCACAGTAGATAGTGGTGATCTCAAGACTCCTAGGACCTGGTTCACAACCTGCACTTTCTAGCACGTTTTGTAGTACTACAATTCACTTTGTAGTACGTTTTGTAGTACTACAAAACTTAAAACAAAGTGTTATTCACAAACTGCACTTTTGGAGTCACTCAATACTTTTGAGTGTGTTTACCGCTTTTCAGTATTTACAAACTGGACTTCTATAATAACTTACACTTTTGTGGCAATTTACACTTTTCTAGTAAGTCTTAATAGTCATTATTTATTTTCTATGGGAGGCTGTTGCAGTACTAGTAGTTGGCCATGTGTAGTCCTGGGCTTATTGGAAAACTGTAAGTTACTACAAAAGTGCAGTTTGTGAATACCAAAAAGTAGTAAACCTGATCAAAAGTGTAAACTTTTTACAAGTGTAAGTTACCTTTGTGAATCAGACCTATTGTGTTCCAGTACAACACAATATCTATTGTTCTTACGAGACATATTACTGGTGCACATCACCCTGTCCTACAATAGAATACATTACTCCGTGCTGCCTATTGTTTACACCTGTGGGCACCTTTAAGATACACCACTTTATTGCCACTGCTCAACACCCCCCTATGCTCTGTTAAGGCACATCTACCTATTATCACTGCCGCTGTGTGTGCATTGGTATCTGTATATTTGCTCATCAGTTTACAGACTTGGAGGATGTTAGAAATTGGATTACTGGTTTGCTGAGGTATGCACCCAGACCGGGCAGAATCACCATTCTAGGCAGGGTAAGCTAAGTACACCATAAAGGATGACGTGCTCACCCTCTGATAGCTTGGCAAACAGCAGGCAGGGTTATCTAAAGAGGCAATGTGTAAAGTATTTGTGCAACACGCACACAGATGCAGAAACACAATGATCATACCAACAAAAAGACTCCACACAGGTCTAGAAAAATAGATTCTTATATTATTGTTAGAAATGGGGGTCTCTGGTTGGCAGTGGTTTGCACCCTGTCCAAGCAGGAACCCTAACTTCTAGTCAGGGAAAGGGAGTTACACACCTAGATAACCCTGGCTCACCCCCTTGGTAGCTTGTCATGAGCAGGAAGGCTTATCTGAGAGGCAATATGTAGAGTATTGTTACATAACACACACAGTGAGAACATTACAAAAGGGCACCATTTGTGTTTAGAAAAATAAAGCATCCCTATCCAAACTAAAGAATGACCAAACCAACAAAAATGCAACATAAACAATTCAAAATAAGACTTTTAAAAGGTTTCAAGCAATTCTGTCCATAGAAATCTATGCATGTGTGATTTTTGTACAAATTACCTGAAATGTGTCAAAATCC
This sequence comes from Triturus cristatus, assembly GCF_964204655.1. Lineage (NCBI taxonomy): Eukaryota > Metazoa > Chordata > Amphibia > Caudata > Salamandridae > Triturus > Triturus cristatus. Next base: position 59,918,688 of record NC_140587.1, read on the forward strand.
ACAAGGAAAAACACCTGCAAAGGCAGAAAGCGTCGGAAATCACAGCGATGCATCAGTTCCTGAATTCTTGGGAAGACGATAGGACAGCTCTGCTGCACGCAGGAGAAGTGATGAGTTGAATACAGATACATGGGAGAAGTGATGCATTGATTCCAATATGGTTCTCATCTGCGGGTGATGCGTCGGAGATACGTGACACACAGGTGAGATGCATGGAAATCCGGATGTGCTGAATGGCGATGCAGTGGTGGCAAAAAGGGCGATGTGTTGATTTCTTCAGCAGCGTTCCCACAATGCATTGTTTCTTTTAGCCTCACAGCAGGGCTTGCGTCAGAGATAGAGTGATGGTTTCGAACTTCGGAGACCGGTGCATGGGACTCGGCATGCAGCAATTCTTTGGGCCACTGGCAGGTGCTGCGTGGATTTCTTCAGCTGCACAGGGCTGTGATTCAGGAATTTCTCCCGCACCTTGGTGTCTTGCATTGGAAAATTCAGCCACAGGAAGGGCAAAGCATCAATTTTTCAGGTTTCTTCAGTTTGTTGTAGTTCTTTGCAGCAGGGACAACCTTTAATTGCCCAGAACTGGATTTGGCACCACAAGGCAGATTAGAACTCTGAGCAGTGGAGTTCGAGGAAGCAGCAGATGAAGTCTTTGTGGACCTCAGACTTCTTAACAGAAGGCAAGCTCTGTATCAAGCCCTTGTAGATCTTCTTAAGCAGGAAACCACAGCAGGGCAAAATTTCAGTCCTTTTTACTGCCCACAGACAGAAGCAGCAACCGCAGGTCACCAAGCAAAGCAACACACAGCAAAGGGGGCAGTACACTTCCTGGCAGCTCTTCAGTTCTTCTTCTTGGCAGGGTCTTCTTAGTCCAGAAGTAATATAAAATTCTGAGGTTTTAGGTCTAATGCTTATACCTCTTGTTCCCTTTGAAGTCTTTGTTCAGAAAGTCTCTCTTGCTTAATAAAACCAGTACTGTCCTACGCGGTCCAGCCACACTAAAAGGGGGCGAAGACAGCATTGTGCAGGGCAGCCACAGCCTATTCAGGTGCTAGTGATAACTTCTCCCACCACTACAGGCCAGGATGGCTCATCAGCAAATGCAAGGCACACCTCAGCTCCCGTTGTGTGAGTGTCTGGATTGAATACTCAAACAGCCCCTGCCAGTCTAAAAGCAGACGGTGAATTCACAAGCAGGCAGATGCACACAGGATGGTCAAACAAGAAAATAGCCACTTTCAAAAAAAGGCCTTTTCAAACACACAATTTAAAAACCACTTCTACTGAAGGGTGTGTTAATAAATTCTGAGTTCAAATAGCCCAAACTCCAAATATCTAGCTGTTCCCAATTGAAAGGAACTATTGTAAAATGTTACAAGTCAGCTCCAATGATAACCTATGGGAGAGCCGGTCCTTGCAATAGTGAAAAACTAAAGACACAGTACTTCACTATCAGGACATGTCAAACACAACAGTACATGCTCTACCTTTAATATACACTGCACCCTGCCCATGTGGGTACCTTGGGCCTACCTTAGGTGTGACATACATGTAAGAAAAGGAAAGGTTAGGGACTGGCAAGTGGGTGCGCTTGCCAGGTAGACATGACAGGTAAAAACTGCGCACACAGACACTGCAGTGGCAGGTCTGAGACATATTTGAAAGGCTACTGCTGTGAGTGGCACAACCGGTGCTGCAGGCCCTCTAGTAGCATTTGCTTTACAGGCCCTGGGCATGCACGGTGCACTTTACCAGGGACTTACCAGTAAGTCAAATCTGCTAATCATGGATAACCAATCAGAATTACAATTTACATATGGAGCACTTGCATGTTGGCACTGCTCAGCAGTGGCAAAGTGTCCAGAGTACCTAAACCAGAAAAAACTAAATACAGCACACATTCAAAAATACAGACGGTAGAGGCAAAAAGACATGGGAAATCACACCAAGAATGCCAGGTCTAACAATTATTAACAAAACAAGACCAAAACAATAAAAATCCAATGTATGGAAGTTGAGATATTGAATGTCAAAGAATAAATACAGTACATCGCTTAGACGCAAATATCGCTATAGAGGGTATTAGGTCACGCTGGACCGGGGCAAAGTCAAAGTTTGGGCTGACCTTGAAGGAGGGCAGGGTTGCTACAGGACCCATGCAGACCCGGTGAATAAAGTACCTTTCCTGGTCGCAAAAGAGAGATGCGTTATAAGATGCGATGATGCGGGTCCCGCCCTTCGAGGATGTCCATTTTCTACATGCACTAATGGCGATGAGTCAGTTTCTAAGACAGGCGCAGGAGTTGAGAGGCATTGAGCACAGCACATGGTTTCTCCACACAGTCGTGGTGATGCGTCGGTGTCTCCAAGCTAAAGTGGCAATGCTTCACTGTCTAATGTGACAATCTTAGAAGGCAAAGCACTAGTTCTGATGCGATGCGATGCGCCTATTTTACTCCTGTAACTGGATTGATGCACCAGTTTTGCTATAAGAAGGCAGTTGATGCATCAAAGTCTGTGTTGCAAGTATCTGGGCCACTTTCCAGTGAGCCAGGCACAGGAGCAGGGGTAGAGACTTTGATATCCCTGAGTCTCAAGCAACAGGAGACAAGCCAACAAGCCCTTAGAGCACATTTGGAGTGAAGGCAGAATCCAGCTCTCCTTGAGCAGCAGGCAGCAAAGCAAATAGAATAAAAGCATGTCTTCCAGATATGCAGTCCAGTTGAGTCATTTAAGCAGCACAAACATTCTTCTGGCAGAGCTTCAGTTACAAGTACAGTATTGTCTGACTTTAGGCGGTCAGAGGCTCAGTACTTATGCCCACAAGTGCCTTTAATGTGGAGGTGACTTCAACGCAGCTCCTTGAAGTGCACAGGTCCTCCTTTCAATCCAACCCTGTCTACTGGGCTATCTATGGGGTGTAAACCAGCACTTTGTGTGTGGACACACCACTATCTATTCTGTGACGGGTTAGCCACTCCCTTCAATCCACTCCAGGCAGGGACATCAGAATGCAGGTGTGGGTCGATGGGCACTAAGACATACCTATCCTTTGCGTGTTTGTGGCTGTTAAGAGGGAAGGCACAAAGTGGAGCTGTTACCCACCCCAGACATGCATTTTAGACAGGCTGCAAGGGACACAGAGCAATAAGGGCAGAGAAATGTCCACTTTCTAAAAGAGTTTTAGAAAAACACGGGTCTGGGGGAGGCCACTAAGCTCCTCGGGTAGCCTGGGCTACTAAAGTTTTTAGAGCAGCGTCAGTCCAGCAAGTAAGTCCCACCTGCGCCAGCTGCGACTCACATACTTCTCTGGCCACACTTACATATGCACGTTGTCTTCCTTGGACTGTATCTTTGCACTTGCCGCATGCCAGCCCTCTTCTTGCGCTTACCTTCCCCCAGGAGTATCATCACTGAGACATGATTTTACCCGGTCCTCCTCCATCCTTAATTACTCCACTTGGACTCGCTGTCCAATCAGTAGCACCCTTTGGCTACTTTCTGATTCAACTGTCTAGAAATAAGCAGTAACAGGCAACTCATGGTTCATAGACCATTACCTTTTAGATAATAATTCTCTGATATTAATACTAATTTTCGCATAGCAAATTGTTGTTTTTTTTCATGCTTATCTCGGGACCATTGTTTGATTTCTGGCTTTCCTCCTAATAGATTCTACCTGCTCACATTTGTCTCGTCCTGATGAAGATCTCACATTCATGAGATCGAAATGCCGTCGATCTTTACAACCAAAACTCCATTACTGCATTTAATTTATTTGGAGTTTTGTCCACTGTTGTTGTCAATGCGATGTAAATTTTAAATATCACTAGCACCCCTCACTTCACGCCCCTTCACTTTTTTATGTGTTTACACCAGAACTATTACTAGAAATATACTATGATACTCCATTTATGCTGTCAATAAATGTGATGTCATTCCAAACCCTGCGTCCCAGCATATATTGCGTAATCAGTCCCGCGTGGACTCTCTTGCACTGCTCTATTTGACTAACGCTGCTCTTAAACCTCTAGTAGCCCAGGCTACTGGAGGACCTTAGTAGCCTCCCCCAGACCTGTGTTTTTCTTAAACTACTTATCCACCCCTGGTCACAATACTGGGGTACCCTTGTTCTCTAAACACTTTCTAAAAGAGGCATTTCTAAAACAATAATGTTAAATCCATCTTCACCATTAAGGAGAAATTATCATTACCATTCCAAAGATATAAAGTATGATGTAGCTACTTCGTTCTGATCAGAATTTACCAATTCAAAGTGTTTAAGGGAATTCCCAATACTAATCTATTTCGAAGAGTACGCTTTGCAGTAGTGAAAAATGAATTTAGCTGTTTGTCACTATCAAGACATGTAAAACATAAATGTTTATGTGCCACCTTTTACTTACAAAGCGCCCTTCCTTTAGGGCTACCTAGGGCCTCCCTTAGGGGTGACGTATATGTAGTAAAATGGGAATTTAATTATTGGCAAGTGGTTTTAAGTGCCAAATCGAAGTGGCAGTAAACTGTACACACATGCCTGAGACAGTTTTGGAAGACTATTTGTGTGCATGGTACAACCAGTGCTGCAGGCCCACTTGGAACATTTAATTTGACAGGCCCTGGGTAAAAGGTATTCCACTTTACAAAGGACTTATAAGTGAAATAAATATGCCAATTTAGTATACACCAATATGACCATGATTAGGGGAGACAGCACATGCACTTTAGCACTGTTTAGTAATGGTAATGTTCTCAAAATCCTAATGCCAACAAAAATAAGGTCAGAAAAAGAGGAGAAGGAAGGCAAAATGTTTGGGGTGACAATTCAGAGAGGGTTATTTTCCAACAGTGGACAGATTGTTTTAAAAAGCATTAGAACAACTTGGTAAATAAATTCAGTTGGTGATTGATAATGATTGATTAGAATCAGAAAGACATATAAGATTCCCCACTTAATATAAAGTTTCAGTCCCTTTAAGCGATTTCATGCATCTAAAACTATGTACACAACAAAATATCCTTAACAGTCGGCTACTAGTGGCTACACCAAATGGCATGATAGCTCAATTAGGGTGACCAACCGTCCGTACATTTCATGGACCGTCCGTAAATTGGACCTCACGTCCGTTGTCTGTGAGGATCCCTTTTACGGACGCCTTTTGTCCAAAATTTTGAGCCTTACAGGGAACAGAGCTGTTCCCCTGCGAAAGGGCTCAGCTCCCTGATGGGGCCATCCTTGCACTCCTCCTAGCACAAAAGCAGCCCCACCCCGCCCATTGTTATTCTGTGTGGGGCTGATTGCCTCATACAGAATGACAATGGGTCAGTCTGGGCATGTGGTGGCCTCCTCCAGCCTCGGTCCAGGGCAGGGCATTCTGTCCCATGGAAGTGCAAAAACGCCCATGCCGCTGCTAGGTGAGAATCCAGTTAACAAAAGGAAGGGGTGAAAGAAGTTCAAAGGAAAGGATTATAGTTTTCTCAGAGTCTCATCATTTTAGAACAGACGCATTTTCAATATTATATTCAAGGAAGCCATGGTTCCTGCTGTTTTATTTTATACAACTAACAACTATTGACAAAGCCAATAGTTCTGGCTTGTTATAGGTGTAACGTTACTTGTTCTAGGTCTAACGTTACTTGTTGTATTATATATCTGGAGGCAATGACAGAAGCAACAAAAATACCAGTTGGGCGGCACATTATACTAAGCACAGATTTTTAGATTATGTGTTTTGGAGAGAATCCTAGTTTTTTCATCCCACTTAAAGCTCTGGAAACAACACCATGTCACAGTCGCCCCACGTCCAGGCACTGTGCATCATGCATGACTCATGCCTTCCACTTTTTCAGATTGCCTATGTGCAGGGGCATAGTGAACCCTGCCCCGCCCCACCCCTTGCTTTAGGAACTACCGCAAGGGTGGAGTTCTTGATGGGTCTCTTTTGTCTGCAACTCTACAGACAAAGGCTCAGCTCATAATTAATGTGAAAAGGTGAGTGAGTAAGTAAGTGAAGGGACGGGTGGATGGATGGCTGGATGGATGAGTGAAATGATGGATGGGTAATGGATGAGTGAAAGGGTGCCTGATGGGCGAGTGAATGGGTGGATGGAAGAGTGAAATGATGGATGGATTGATGAATTGATAAGTGAAAGAGCGGCTTGATGAATTGATAAGGGAAAGGGTGAATGGATGGACGGATGAGTGAAAGGGTGGATGTAAGGCTGGATGAGTGAGTGAAAGGGCAGGTAGATGGACAAAAGGATGGACAGATGAGTGAAGGAGTGAAAGGGTGGATGGATGAGAGAAAGGATGGATGGATGAGTGAAAGGATGAATGACTGATAGGTTCAATGGAAGGATTCATGAGTGGATGAGTAGATGGATGGGTGGGTGGATGAAAGGATGGACGGCTAAGTGAAAGGGGAATTGAGAGAGAAAGGGAGGATGGGTGGATGGCTGACTGACCGGGTGAATGGGTGGAAGGATGAGTGACTGGGTGGATGAATGAGTAAGTGAAAGGATGGCTGGATAGGTAAATGGCTGGATGGATGAGTGAATGGAGGGATGGGTGGAAGAGTGGATGGATGAGTGTACGGATGGATAGGGTGAAAGGGTGGATGGATGGATGAGTGAAATGATGGATGGAGGGATGGATGAGTGAAATGATGGATGGAAGGATACGTGATGGATAGGCTTGTAAATGGATGAATATGGACATGGATGGGCACACAGATGGAAGGACAGAATGAATGGTGAACGACTGAATGATGGATGAAAGTATGATTACACATTGTAAGCCCCATTATCTTAAGCAACATTTCCTATACATTGACTTTCACATTTATATGAGTGATTGTCTCTATATAATATGTGTGTGTTGTAACGCACTCCCAACACTGCCCCACATACTTGGGATGAGTAGGACTATAGAAGAAATTAAATACACATGAGAGAGGGCCTATGTGAAGATGAGGGGCGCCATTGGAGTGTGGTCGCAAGGCCAGACTGGCCGGACCGGGCATCAGGCGTTTTCTCTGGGAGCTGGAAAGGTGGGGGCGGTTTTGTTACCACAAAAAGACCTGCACATTTGCTTAAAGCTGCGCGCACACTGACAAACCATGAAGTGCACAATTGTCTCAACCTAATATAAACTTATTTTCACTTGCACTTAAGTGGTTGTCTATTTACTTACTTATATACTATTGTGCAACCTCCTCTGATGTGTCTGTAACACTTACCTTTTGTCCTGAATTTTGACCTCCTGTCCTGAATTTTTGTCCGGATTTTTGACCCTTTGTCCTGAATTTTTACACTCACTGTCCTGAATTTTCACCCATGCCAGTTGGTCACCCTAAGCTCAATTAAACCCGTATCTGCAGCTCACCTGTTCTTATTCCGACAATGTCTACTCTCTGCCTGCTAACCATCCATCTCATCTGCGTGAGTAACTTGAGTTCAATTACATTGGTTGACGGCAACATCCATTATTTGCAGGTTTATGCTATGAAGCGCTGAAAAACAAGCTATTTAAAGATGGCGACATTCCAATTCAGTTCCTCCCATTGTCTTAAATAAAATGGGCATACATTATTCCAAGTGCAGCAAATAAACTGGGACTTTGCTAATACACTACGTGAAGCACCAGCGCTCACTAGCCGTATATCATTGAATTCGAGATCTAAATTGTCCGACTGTCGGTGCAATGCACTCCAGCAGGGCGTATACAGCACACAAGGAGGAAATAGGTGCGTGCGTGCATGCGTGTTTGTGTGTCTGCGCGCGTGTGTGTGCTGTGCACAATGCATGGCACAAGCTTGGTGAAAAACATCCACTTACAGCCCCTTCACATTGCATATTCCTGAATGGGAGGGAGCACACTGAGTGACCATCCTGCTCTGACTCGAGGCGCTATGAAATGCAGCCTGTGTGGCTTGTGCCCTGCGGCAGCACGTACGCCTCGCTGATCATGTTCACCCCTTTCTCTTTTTCAGCGGCTCTCCCGCCCAACACACACACGCGCATTTTAGGTGCGGGCACACGTGGGCGTTTAGGTGTCGTGATGGGTGGTAATGCCTGCATACTCCGGGCTATGCTCCTGGGCACGCACCCTCCCTCGCAGTAGCAGCTCAGGTGCGCTGGACTGACCTCGCTATCCACAGGGCTCAGTGTGCGGATGTGAGTGCTTACCAGGTCACGAGTCGGGGGTACGCGCGGGTGGACGGTGTGCACCCACTATTTTCACAGGGTGGACGCAGTCCACACTGCCAAGAAGTTGGGCCGCGCTGAAAAATATGCTGAATGAGTCCCGGTGTGATTCGCAAACAACGGGACACATTCTGCAGCGCCTGCGCGTTGTCTGCTTTCGATCGCAACAACGTGCAGGGGGAGGGGACATTTTTGTTTCAGACTCCTGCTGAGCCCATAACAAAGGCTGAATCTGAGCAGTCATCGGCCTCCTTTTGTTGGAGTCTCCTGGCTGGCAGAGGTCAGGAGCCTCACACCTGATGCAAATGCAGCAGAGGGGAGCAAAGACTCACACCTTGTTAGCTCTTCACACGTACTTTAAAGAGGCAGCGCTGAGCCCATAACAAAGGCCGAATCTGAGGTGTCATCGGCCTCCTTTTGTTCCAGTGTCCTGGCAGGCAGCAGTCAGGAGCCTCACACCTCATGCAAATGCAGCAGAGGGGAAACAAAGGCTCACCCCTTGTTAGCTCTTAACACGTACATTAAGAGGCAGCGCTGAGCCCATAACAAAGGCTGAATCTGAGGTGTCATCAGCCTCCTTTTGTTCCAGTCTCTGACTCCTGGCTGGCAGCAGTCAGGAGCCTCACACCTGATGCAAATGCAGCAGAGGGGAGCAAAGACTCACACCTTGTTAGCTCTTAACACGTACTTTAAAGAGGCAGCGCTGAGCCCATAACAAAGGCCGAATCTGAGGTGTCATCGGCCTCCTTTTGTTGGAGTCTCCTGGCTGGCAGCAGTCAGGAGCCTCACACCTCATACAAATGCAGCAGAGGGGAGCAAAGGCTCACACCTTTTTATCTCTTCACACGTACTTTAAAGAGGCAGCGCTGAGCCCATAACAAAGGCCGAATCTGAGGTGTCATCAGCCTCCTTTTGTTCCAGTCTCCTGGCTGGCAGCAGTCACGAGCCTCACACCTGATGCAAATGCAGCAGAGGGGAAACAAAGGCTCACACCTTGTTAGCTCTTCACACATACTTTAAAGAGGCAGCGCTGAGCCCATAACAAAGGCTGAATCTGAGGTGTCATCGGCCTCCTTTTGTTCCAGTGTCCTGGCTGGCAGCAGTCAGGAGCCTCACACCTGATGCAAATGCAGCAGAGGGGAGCAAAGGCTTACACCTTGTTAGCACTTCACACGTACATTAAGAGGCAGCGCTGAGCCCATAACAAAGACCGAATCTGAGGTATCATCAGCCTCCTTTTGTTGGAGTCTCCTGACTGGCAGCGGTCAGGAGTCTCACACCTGATGCAAATGCAGCAGAGGGGAAGCCAAGGTTCACACCTTGTTAGCACTTCCCACGTACTTTAAAGAGGCGGCGCTGAGCCCATAACAAAGGCTGAATCTGAGGTGTCATCGGCCTCCTTTTGTTCCAGTCTCTGACTCCTGGCTGGCAGCAGTCAGGAGCCTCACACCTGATGCAAATGCAGCAGAGGGGAAACAAAGGCTCACACCTTGTTAGCACTTCACACGTACTTTAAAGAGGCAGCTCTGAGCCCATAACAAAGGCCGAATCTGAGGGGTCATCAGGCCTCCTTTTGTTCCAGTGTCCTGGCAGGCAGCAGTCAGGAGCCTCACACCTGATGCAAATGCAGCAGAGGGGAGCAAAGGCTCACACCTTGTTAGCTCTTCACACGTACTTTAAAGACGCAGCGCTGAGCCCATAACAAAGGCTAAATCTGAGGTGTCATCAGACTCCTTTTGTTGGAGTCTCCTGGCTGGCAGCAGTCAGGAGCCTCACATCTGATGCAAATGCAGCAGAGGGGAAGTCAAGGTTCACACCTTGTTAGCACTTCACACTTACTTTAAAGAGGCAGCGCTGAGCCCATAACAAAGGCTGAATCTGAGGTGTCATCGGCCTCCTTTTGTTCCAGTGTCCTGGCAGGCAGCAGTCAGGAGCCTCACACCTGATGCAGATGAAGCAGAGGGGAGCAAAGGCTCACACCTTGTTAGCTCTTCACACATACTTTAAAGAGGCAGCGCTAAGCCCATAACAAAGGCTGAATCTGAGGTGTCATCAGCCTCCTTTTGTTCCAGTGTCCTGGCTGGCAGCAGTCACGAGCCTCACACCTGATGCAAATGCAGCAGAGGGGAAACAAAGGCTCACACCTTGTTAGCTCTTCACACATACTTTAAAGAGGCAGCGCTAAGCCCATAACAAAGGCTGAATCTGAGCTGTCATCAGCCTCCTTTTGGTCCAGTCTCATGGCTGGCAGCAGTCAGAAGCCTCACACCTGATGCAAATGCAGCAGAGGGGAAGCCAAGGTTCACACCTTGTTAGCACTTCCCACGTACTTTAAAGAGGCAGCGCTGAGCCCATAACAAAGGCTGAATCTGAGGTGTCATCGGTCTCCTTTTGTTCCAGTCTCTGACTCCTGGCTGGCAGCAGTCAGGAGCCTCACACCTGATGCAAATGCAGCAGAGGGGAAGCAAAGGCTCACACCTTGTTAGCACTTCACACTTACTTTAAAGAGGCAGCGCTGAGCCCATAACAAAGGCTGAATCTGAGGTGTCATCGGCCTCCTTTTGTTCCAGTGTCCTGGCAGGCAGCAGTCAGGAGCCTCACACCTGATGCAAATGCAGCAGAGGGGAAACAAAGGCTCACACCTTGTTAGCTCTTCACACATACTTTAAAGAGGCAGCGCTGAGCCCATAACAAAGGCTGAATCTGAGCTGTCATCAGCCTCCTTTTGGTCCAGTCTCCTGGCTGGCAGCAGTCAGAAGCCTCACACCTGATGCAAATGCAGCAGAGGGGAAGCCAAGGTTCACACCTTGTTAGCACTTCCCACGTACTTTAAAGAGGCAGCACTGAGCCCATAATAAAGGCCGAATCTGAGGTGTCATCAGCCTCCTTTTGTTGGAGTCTCATGGCTGGCAGCAGTCAGGAGCCTCACACCTCATGCAAATGTAGCAGAGGGGAGCCAAGACTCACACCTTGTTAGCTCTTCACACGTACTTTAAAGAGGCAGCGTTGAGCCCATAACAAAGGCCGAATCTGAGGTGTCATCAGCCTCCTTTTGGTCCAGTCTCCTGGCTGGCAGCAGTCAGGAGCCTCACACCTGATACAAATGAAGCAGGGGGGAAGCCAAGGCTCACACCTTGTTAGCACTTCACACGTACTTTAAAGAGGCAGCGCTGAGCCCATAACAAAGGCTGAATCTGAGGTGTCATCGGCCTCCTTTTGTTCCAGTCTCCTGGCTGGCAGCAGTCAGGAGCCTCACACCTGATGCAAATGCAGCAGAGGGGAGCAGAGGCTCACACCTTGTTAGCACTTCACACTTACTTTAAAGAGGCAGCGCTGAGCCCATAACAAAGGCTGAATCTGAGGTGTCATCAGCCTCCTTTTGTTCCAGTGTCCTGGCTGGCAGCAGTCAGGAGCCTCACACCTGATGCAAATGCAGCAGAGGGGAAGCCAAGGCTCACACCTTGTTAGCACTTCCCACGTACTTTAAAGAGGCAGCGCTGAGCCCATAACAAAGGCTGAATCTGAGGTGTCATCGGCCTCCTTTTGTTCCAGTCTCTGACTCCTGGCTGACAGCAGTCAGGAGCCTCACACCTGACGCAAATGCAGCAGAGGGGAAACAAAGGCTCACACCTTGTTAGCACTTCACACGTACTTTAAAGAGGCAGCTCTGAGCCCATAACAAAGGCCGAATCTGAGGGGTCATCAGGCCTCCTTTTGTTCCAGTGTCCTGGCAGGCAGCAGTCAGGAGCCTCACACCTGATGCAAATGCAGCAGAGGGGAGCAAAGGCTCACACCTTGTTAGCACTTCACACGTACATTAAAGAGGCAGCGCTGAGCCCATAACAAAGGCTGAATCTGAGCTGTCATCAGCCTCCTTTTGGTCCAGTCTCCTGGCTGGCAGCAGTCAGAAGCCTCACACCTGATGCAAATGCAGCAGAGGGGAAGCCAAGGTTCACACCTTGTTAGCACTTCCCACGTACTTTAAAGAGGCAGCACTGAGCCCATAATAAAGGCCGAATCTGAGGTGTCATCAGCCTCCTTTTGTTGGAGTCTCCTGGCTGGCAGCAGTCAGGAGCCTCACACCTCATGCAAATGCAGCAGAGGGGAGCCAAGACTCACACCTTGTTAGCTCTTCACACGTACTTTAAAGAGGTAGCGCTAAGCCCATAACAAAGGCTGAATCTGAGGGGTCATCAGCCTCCTTTTGTTGGAGTCTCCTGGCTGGCAGGAGTCAGGAGCCTCACACCTGATGCAAATGCAGCAGAGGGGAGCAAAGGCTCACACCTTGTTAGCTCTTCACACATACTTTAAAGAGGCAGCGCTGAGCCCATAACAAAGGCTGAATCTGAGGAGTCATCGGCCTCCATTTGTTCCAGTGTCCTGGCTGGCAGCAGTCAGGAGCCTCACACCTGATGCAAATGCAGCAGAGGGGAGCAAAGGCTCACACCTTGTTAGCTCTTAACGCGTACTTTAAAGAGGCAGCGCTGAGCCCATAACAAAGGCTGAATCTGAGGGGTCATCAGCCTCCTTTTGTTCCAGTGTCCTGGCTGGCAGCAGTCAGGAGCCTCACACCTGATGCAAATGCAGCAGAGGGGAGCAAAGGCTCACACCTTGTTAGCACTTCACACGTACATTGAGAGGCAGCGCTGAGCCCATAACAAAGGCCGCATCTGAGGTGTCATCAGCCTCCTTTTGTTGGAGTCTCCTGGCTGGCAGCGGTCAGGAGCCTCACACCTGATGCAAATGCAGCAGAAGGGAGCAAAGGCTCACACCTTGTTAGCACTTCACACTTACTTTAAAGAGGCAGCGTTGAGCCCATAACAAAGGCCGAATCTGAGGTGTCATCAGCCTCCTTTTGGTCCAGTCTCCTGGCTGGCAGCAGTCAGGAGCCTCACACCTGATACAAATGAAGCAGGGGGGAAGCCAAGGCTCACACCTTGTTAGCACGTCACACGTACTTTAAAGAGGCAGCGCTGAGCCCATAACAAAGGCTGAATCTGAGGTGTCATCGGCCTCCTTTTGTTCCAGTCTCCTGGCTGGCAGCAGTCAGGAGCCTCACACCTGATGCAAATGCAGCAGAGGGGAGCAAAGGCTCACACCTTGTTAGCACTTCACACTTACTTTAAAGAGGCAGCGCTGAGCCCATAACAAAGGCTGAATCTGAGGTGTCATCAGCCTCCTTTTGTTCCAGTGTCCTGGCTGGCAGCAGTCAGGAGCCTCACACCTGATGCAAATGCAGCAGAGGGGAAGCCAAGGCTCACACCTTGTTAGCACTTCCCACGTACTTTAAAGAGGCAGCGCTGAGCCCATAACAAAGGCTGAATCTGAGGTGTCATCGGCCTCCTTTTGTTCCAGTCTCTGACTCCTGGCTGACAGCAGTCAGGAGCCTCACACCTGACGCAAATGCAGCAGAGGGGAAACAAAGGCTCACACCTTGTTAGCACTTCACACGTACTTTAAAGAGGCAGCTCTGAGCCCATAACAAAGGCCGAATCTGAGGGGTCATCAGGCCTCCTTTTGTTCCAGTGTCCTGGCAGGCAGCAGTCAGGAGCCTCACACCTGATGCAAATGCAGCAGAGGGGAGCAAAGGCTCACACCTTGTTAGCACTTCACACGTACATTAAGAGGCAGCGCTGAGCCCATAACAAAGGCCGAATCTGAGGTGTCATCAGCCTCCTTTTGTTGGAGTCTCCTGGCTGGCAGCGGTCAGGAGCTTCACACCTGATGCAAATGCAGCAGAAGGGAGCAAAGGCTCACACCTTGTTAGCACTTCACACTTACTTTAAAGAGGGAGCGCTGAGCCCATAACAAAGGCCGAATCTGAGGTGTCATCAGCCTCCTTTTGTTGGAGTCTCCTGGCTGCCAGCAGTCAGGAGCCTCACACCTGATACAAATGAAGCAGGGGGCAAGCCAAGGCTCACACCTTGTTAGCACTTCACACGTACTTTAAAGAGGCAGCGCTGAGCCCATAACAAAGGCTGAATCTGAGGTGTCATCGGCCTCCTTTTGTTCCAGTCTCCTGGCTGGCAGCAGTCAGGAGCCTCACACCTGATGCAAATGCAGCAGAGGGGAAACAAAGGCTCACACCTTGTTAGCACTTCACACGTACTTTAAAGAGGTAGCTCTGAGCCCATAACAAAGGCCGAATCTGAGGGGTCATCAGGCCTCCATTTGTTCCAGTGTCCTGGCAGGCAGCAGTCAGGAGCCTCACACCTGATGCAAATGCAGCAGAGGGGAGCAAAGGCTCACACCTTGTTAGCTCTTCACACGTACTTTAAAGAGGCAGCGCTGAGCCCATAACAAAGGCTAAATCTGAGGTGTCATCAGACTCCTTTTGTTGGAGTCTCCTGGCTGGCAGCAGTCAGGAGCCTCACATCTGATGCAAATGCAGCAGAGGGGAAGTCAAGGTTCACACTTTGTTAGCACTTCACACATACTTTAAAGAGGCAGCGCTAAGCCCATAACAAAGGCTAAATCTGAGGTGTCATCAGCCTCCTTTTGTTGGAGTCTCCTGGTTGGCAGCAGTCAGGAGCCTCACATCTGATGCAAATGCAGCAGAGGGGAAGTCAAGGTTCACACTTTGTTAGCACTTCCCACGTACTTTAAAGAGGCAGCGCTGAGCCCATAACAAAGGCTGAATCTGAGGTGTCATCGGCCTCCTTTTGTTCCAGTCTCTGACTCCTGGCTGGCAGCAGTCAGGAGCCTCACATCTGATGCAAATGCAGCAGAGGGGAAGTCAAGGCTCACACCTTGTTAGCACTTCACACTTACTTTAAAGAGGCAGCGCTGAGCCCATAACAAAGGCTGAATCTGAGGTGTCATCGGCCTCCTTTTGTTCCAGTGTCCTGGCAGGCAGCAGTCAGGAGCCTCACACCTGATGCAGATGCAGCAGAGGGGAGCAAAGGCTCACACCTTGTTAGCTCTTCACACGTACTTTAAAGAGGCAGCGCTGAGCCCATAACAAAGACTGAATCTGAGGTGTCATCAGCCTCCTTTTGTTCGAGTGTCCTGGCTGGCAGCAGTCACGAGCCTCACACCTGATGCAAATGCAGCAGAGGGGAAACAAAGGCTCACACCTTGTTAGCTCTTCACACATACTTTAAAGAGGCAGCACTGAGCCCATAACAAAGGCTGAATCTGAGCTGTCATCAGCCTCCTTTTGGTCCAGTCTCCTGGCTGGCAGCAGTCAGAAGCCTCACACCTGATGCAAGTGCAGCAGAGGGGAAGCCAAGGTTCACACCTTGTTAGCACTTCCCACGTACTTTAAAGAGGCAGCGCTGAGCCCATAACAAAGGCTGAATCTGAGGTGTCATCGGTCTCCTTTTGTTCCAGTCTCTGACTCCTGGCTGGCAGCAGTCAGGAGCCTCACACCTGATGCAAATGCAGCAGAAGGGAGCAAAGGCTCACACCTTGTTAGCACTTCACACTTACTTTAAAGAGGCAGCGCTTAGCCCATAACAAAGGCCGAATCTGAGGTGTCATCAGCCTCCTTTTGGTCCAGTCTTCTGGCTGGCAGCAGTCAGGAGCCACACACCTGATACAAATGAAGCAGGGGGGAAGCCAAGGCTCACACCTTGTTAGCACTTCACACGTACTTTAAAGAGGCAGCGCTGAGCCCATAACAAAGGCTGAATCTGAGGTGTCATCGGCCTCCTTTTGTTCCAGTCTCCTGGCTGGCAGCAGTCAGGAGCCTCACACCTGATGCAAATGCAGCAGAGGGGAGCAAAGGCTCACACCTTGTTAGCACTTCACACTTACTTTAAAGAGGCAGCGCTTAGCCCATAACAAAGGCTGAATCTGAGGTGTCATCAGCCTCCTTTTGTTCCAGTGTCCTGGCTGGCAGCAGTCAGGATCCTCACACCTGATGCAAATGCAGCAGAGGGGAAGCCAAGGCTCACACCTTGTTAGCACTTCCCACGTACTTTAAAGAGGCAGCGCTGAGCCCATAACAAAGGCTGAATCTGAGGTGTCATCGGCCTCCTTTTGTTCCAGTCTCTGACTCCTGGCTGGCAGCAGTCAGGAGCCTCACACCTGATGCAAATGCAGCAGAGGGGAAACAAAGGCTCACACCTTGTTAGCACTTCACACGTACTTTAAAGAGGCAGCTCTGAGCCCATAACAAAGGCCGAATCTGAGGTGTCATCAGCCTCCTTTTGGTCCAGTCTCCTGGCTGGCAGCAGTCAGGAGCCTCACACCTGATACAAATGAAGCAGGGAGGAAGCCAAGGCTCACACCTTGTTAGCACTTCACACGTACTTTAAAGAGGCAGCGCTGAGCCCATAACAAAGGCCGAATCTGAGGTGTCATTGGCCTCCTTTTGTTCCAGTGTCCTGGCTGGCAGCAGTCACGGGCCTCACACCTGATGCAAATGCAGCAGAGGGGAAACAAAGGCTCACACCTTGTTAGCTCTTCACACATACTTTAAAGAGGCAGCGTTGAGCCCATAACAAAGGCTGAATCTGAGGTGTCATCGGCCTCCTTTTGTTCCAGTGTCCTGGCTGGCAGCAGTCAGGAGCCTCACACCTGATGCAAATGTAGCAGAGGGGAGCAAAGGCTCACACCTTGTTAGCTCTTAACACGTACTTTAAAGAGGCAGCGCTGAGCCCATAACAAAGGCTGAATCTGAGGGGTCATCAGCCTCCTTTTGTTCCAGTGTCCTGGCTGGCAGCAGTCAGGAGCCTCACACCTGATGCAAATGCAGCAGAGTGGAGCAAAGGCTCACACCTTGTTAGCACTTCACACGTACATTAAGAGGCAGCGCTGAGCCCATAACAAAGGCCGAATCTGAGGTGTCATCAGCCTCCTTTTGTTGGAGTCTCCTGGCTGGCAGCGGTCAGGAGCCTCACACCTGATGCAAATGCAGCAGAAGGGAGCAAAGGCTCACACCTTGTTAGCACTTCACACGTACTTTAAAGAGGCAGCGCTGAGCCCATAACAAAGGCTGAATCTGAGGTGTCATCGGCCTCCTTTTGTTCCAGTCTCTGACTCCTGGCTGGCAGCAGTCAGGAGCCTCACATCTGATGCAAATGCAGCAGAGGGGAAGTCAAGGCTCACACCTTGTTAGCACTTCACACTTACTTTAAAGAGGCAGCGCTGAGCCCATAACAAAGGCTGAATCTGAGGTGTCATCGGCCTCCTTTTGTTCCAGTGTCCTGGCAGGCAGCAGTCAGGAGCCTCACACCTGATGCAGATGCAGCAGAGGGGAGCAAAGGCTCACACCTTGTTAGCTCTTCACACGTACTTTAAAGAGGCAGCGCTGAGCCCATAACAAAGACTGAATCTGAGGTGTCATCAGCCTCCTTTTGTTCCAGTGTCCTGGCTGGCAGCAGTCACGAGCCTCACACCTGATGCAAATGCAGCAGAGGGGAAACAAAGGCTCACACCTTGTTAGCTCTTCACACATACTTTAAAGAGGTAGCGCTGAGCCCATAACAAAGGCTGAATCTGAGCTGTCATCAGCCTCCTTTTGGTCCAGTCTCCTGGCTGGCAGCAGTCAGAAGCCTCACACCTGATGCAAGTGCAGCAGAGGGGAAGCCAAGGTTCACACCTTGTTAGCACTTCCCACGTACTTTAAAGAGGCAGCGCTGAGCCCATAACAAAGGCTGAATCTGAGGTGTCATCGGTCTCCTTTTGTTCCAGTCTCTGCCTCCTGGCTGGCAGCAGTCAGGAGCCTCACACCTGATGCAAATGCAGCAGAGGGGAAGCAAAGGCTCACACCTTGTTAGCACTTCACACTTACTTTAAAGAGGCAGTACTGAGCCCATAACAAAGGCTGAATCTGAGGTGTCATCGGCCTCCTTTTGTTCCAGTGTCCTGGCAGGCAGCAGTCAGGAGCCTCACACCTGATGCAAATGCAGCAGAGGGGAAACAAAGGCTCACACCTTGTTAGCTCTTCACACATACTTTAAAGAGGCAGCGCTGAGCCCATAACAAAGGCTGAATCTGAGCTGTCATCAGCCTCCTTTTGGTCCAGTCTCCTGGCTGGCAGCAGTCAGAAGCCTCACACCTGATGCAAATGCAGCAGAGGGGAAACAAAGGCTCACACCTTGTTAGCACTTCACACGTACTTTAAAGAGGCAGCTCTGAGCCCATAACAAAGGCCGAATCTGAGGTGTCATCAGCCTCCTTTTGGTCCAGTCTCCTGGCTGGCAGCAGTCAGGAGCCTCACACCTGATACAAATGAAGCAGGGAGGAAGCCAAGGCTCACACCTTGTTAGCACTTCACACGTACTTTAAAGAGGCAGCGCTGAGCCCATAACAAAGGCCGAATCTGAGGTGTCATTGGCCTCCTTTTGTTCCAGTCTCTGACTCCTGGCTGGCAGCAGTCAGGAGCCTCACATCTGATGCAAATGCAGCAGAGGGGAAGTCAAGGCTCACACCTTGTTAGCACTTCACACTTACTTTAAAGAGGCAGCGCTGAGCCCATAACAAAGGCTGAATCTGAGGTGTCATCGGCCTCCTTTTGTTCCAGTGTCCTGGCTGGCAGCAGTCAGGAGCCTCACACCTGATGCAAATGTAGCAGAGGGGAGCAAAGGCTCACACCTTGTTAGCTCTTAACACGTACTTTAAAGAGGCAGCGCTGAGCCCATAACAAAGGCTGAATCTGAGGGGTCATCAGCCTCCTTTTGTTCCAGTGTCCTGGCTGGCAGCAGTCAGGAGCCTCACACCTGATGCAAATGCAGCAGAGTGGAGCAAAGGCTCACACCTTGTTAGCACTTCACACGTACATTAAGAGGCAGCGTTGAGCCCATAACAAAGGCCGAATCTGAGGTGTCATCAGCCTCCTTTTGTTGGAGTCTCCTGGCTGGCAGCGGTCAGGAGCCTCACACCTGATGCAAATGCAGCAGAAGGGAGCAAAGGCTCACACCTTGTTAGCACTTCACACGTACTTTAAAGAGGCAGCGCTGAGCCCATAACAAAGGCTGAATCTGAGGTGTCATCGGCCTCCTTTTGTTCCAGTCTCTGACTCCTAGCTGGCAGCAGTCAGGAGCCTCACATCTGATGCAAATGCAGCAGAGGGGAAGTCAAGGCTCACACCTTGTTAGCACTTCACACTTACTTTAAAGAGGCAGCGCTGAGCCCATAACAAAGGCTGAATCTGAGGTGTCATCGGCCTCCTTTTGTTCCAGTGTCCTGGCAGGCAGCAGTCAGGAGCCTCACACCTGATGCAGATGCAGCAGAGGGGAGCAAAGGCTCACACCTTGTTAGCTCTTCACACGTACTTTAAAGAGGCAGCGCTGAGCCCATAACAAAGACTGAATCTGAGGTGTCATCAGCCTCCTTTTGTTCCAGTGTCCTGGCTGGCAGCAGTCACGAGCCTCACACCTGATGCAAATGCAGCAGAGGGGAGCAAAGGCTCACACCTTGTTAGCTCTTAACACGTACTTTAAAGAGGCAGCGCTGAGCCCATAACAAAGGCTGAATCTGAGGGGTCATCAGCCTCCTTTTGTTCCAGTGTCCTGGCTGGCAGCAGTCAGGAGCCTCACACCTGATGCAAATGCAGCAGAGTGGAGCAAAGGCTCACACCTTGTTAGCACTTCACACGTACATTAAGAGGCAGCGCTGAGCCCATAACAAAGGCCGAATCTGAGGTGTCATCAGCCTCCTTTTGTTGGAGTCTCCTGGCTGGCAGCGGTCAGGAGCCTCACACCTGATGCAAATGCAGCAGAAGAGAGCAAAGGCTCACACCTTGTTAGCACTTCACACGTACTTTAAAGAGGCAGCGCTGAGCCCATAACAAAGGCTGAATCTGCGCTGTCATCGGCCTCCTTTTGTTCCAGTCTCTGACTCCTGGCTGGCAGCAGTCAGGAGCCTCACATCTGATGCAAATGCAGCAGAGGGGAAGTCAAGGCTCACACCTTGTTAGCACTTCACACTTACTTTAAAGAGGCAGCGCTGAGCCCATAACAAAGGCTGAATCTGAGGTGTCATCGGCCTCCTTTTGTTCCAGTGTCCTGGCAGGCAGCAGTCAGGAGCCTCACACCTGATGCAGATGCAGCAGAGGGGAGCAAAGGCTCACACCTTGTTAGCTCTTCACACGTACTTTAAAGAGGCAGCGCTGAGCCCATAACAAAGACTGAATCTGAGGTGTCATCAGCCTCCTTTTGTTCCAGTGTCCTGGCTGGCAGCAGTCACGAGCCTCACACCTGATGCAAATGCAGCAGAGGGGAAACAAAGACTCACACCTTGTTAGCTCTTCACACATACTTTAAAGAGGTAGCGCTGAGCCCATAACAAAGGCTGAATCTGAGCTGTCATCAGCCTCCTTTTGGTCCAGTCTCCTGGCTGGCAGCAGTCAGAAGCCTCACACCTGATGCAAGTGCAGCAGAGGGGAAGCCAAGGTTCACACCTTGTTAGCACTTCCCACGTACTTTAAAGAGGCAGCGCTGAGCCCATAACAAAGGCTGAATCTGAGGTGTCATCGGTCTCCTTTTGTTCCAGTCTCTGCCTCCTGGCTGGCAGCAGTCAGGAGCCTCACACCTGATGCAAATGCAGCAGAGGGGAAGCAAAGGCTCACACCTTGTTAGCACTTCACACTTACTTTAAAGAGGCAGTACTGAGCCCATAACAAAGGCTGAATCTGAGGTGTCATCGGCCTCCTTTTGTTCCAGTGTCCTGGCAGGCAGCAGTCAGGAGCCTCACACCTGATGCAAATGCAGCAGAGGGGAAACAAAGGCTCACACCTTGTTAGCTCTTCACACATACTTTAAAGAGGCAGCGCTGAGCCCATAACAAAGGCTGAATCTGAGCTGTCATCAGCCTCCTTTTGGTCCAGTCTCCTGGCTGGCAGCAGTCAGAAGCCTCACACCTGATGCAAATGCAGCAGAGGGGAAGCCAAGGTTCACACCTTGTTAGCACTTCCCACGTACTTTAAAGAGGCAGCGCTGAGCCCATAACAAAGGCCGAATCTGAGGTGTCATCAGCCTCCTTTTGTTGGAGTCTCCTGGCTGGCAGCAGTCAGGAGCCTCACACCTCATGCAAATGCAGCAGAGGGAAGCAAAGACTCACACCTTGTTAGCTCTTCACACGTACTTTAAAGAGGTAGCGCTAAGCCCATTACAAAGGCTGAATCTGAGGTGTCATCAGCCTCCTTTTGTTGGAGTCTCCTGGCTGGCAGCGGTCAGGAGCCTCACACCTGATGCAAATGCAGCAGAAGGGAGCAAAGGCTCACACCTTGTTAGCACTTCACACTTACTTTAAAGAGGAAGCGCTGAGCCCATAACAAAGGCCGAATCTGAGGTGTCATCAGCCTCCTTTTGGTCCAGTCTCCTGGCTGGCAGCAGTCAGGAGCCTCACACCTGATACAAATGAAGCAGGGGGGAAGCCAAGGCTCACACCTTGTTAGCACTTCACACGTACTTTAAAGAGGCAGCGCTGAGCCCATAACAAAGGCTGAATCTGAGGTGTCATCGGCCTCCTTTTGTTCCAGTCTCCTGGCTGGCAGCAGTCAGGAGCCTCACACCTGATGCAAATGCAGCAGAGGGGAGCAAAGGCTCACACCGTGTTAGCACTTCACACTTACTTTAAAGAGGCAGCGCTGAGCCCATAACAAAGGCTGAATCTGAGGTGTCATCAGCCTCCTTTTGTTCCAGTGTCCTGGCTGGCAGCAGTCAGGAGCCTCACACCTGATGCAAATGCAGCAGAGGGGAAGCCAAGGTTCACACCTTGTTAGCACTTCACACGTACTTTAAAGAGGCAGCGCTGAGCCCATAACAAAGGCTGAATCTGAGGTGTCATCGGCCTCCTTTTGTTCCAGTGTCCTGGCTGGCAGCAGTCAGGATCCTCACACCTGATGCAAATGCAGCAGAGGGGAAGCCAAGGCTCACACCTTGTTAGCACTTCCCACGTACTTTAAAGAGGCAGCGCTGAGCCCATAACAAAGGCTGAATCTGAGGTGTCATCGGCCTCCTTTTGTTCCAGTCTCTGACTCCTGGCTGGCAGCAGTCAGGAGCCTCACACCTGATGCAAATGCAGCAGAGGGGAAACAAAGGCTCACACCTTGTTAGCACTTCACACGTACTTTAAAGAGGCAGCTCTGAGCCCATAACAAAGGCCGAATCTGAGGTGTCATCAGCCTCCTTTTGGTCCAGTCTCCTGGCTGGCAGCAGTCAGGAGCCTCACACCTGATACAAATGAAGCAGGGAGGAAGCCAAGGCTCACACCTTGTTAGCACTTCACACGTACTTTAAAGAGGCAGCGCTGAGCCCATAACAAAGGCCGAATCTGAGGTGTCATTGGCCTCCTTTTGTTCCAGTGTCCTGGCTGGCAGCAGTCACGGGCCTCACACCTGATGCAAATGCAGCAGAGGGGAAACAAAGGCTCACACCTTGTTAGCTCTTCACACATACTTTAAAGAGGCAGCGCTGAGCCCATAACAAAGGCTGAATCTGAGGGGTCATCAGCCTCCTTTTGTTCCAGTGTCCTGGCTGGCAGCAGTCAGGAGCCTCACACCTGATGCAAATGCAGCAGAGTGGAGCAAAGGCTCACACCTTGTTAGCACTTCACACGTACATTAAGAGGCAGCGCTGAGCCCATAACAAAGGCCGAATCTGAGGTGTCATCAGCCTCCTTTTGTTGGAGTCTCCTGGCTGGCAGCGGTCAGGAGCCTCACACCTGATGCAAATGCAGCAGAAGGGAGCAAAGGCTCACACCTTGTTAGCACTTCACACGTACTTTAAAGAGGCAGCGCTGAGCCCATAACAAAGGCTGAATCTGAGGTGTCATCGGCCTCCTTTTGTTCCAGTCTCTGACTCCTGGCTGGCAGCAGTCAGGAGCCTCACATCTGATGCAAATGCAGCAGAGGGGAAGTCAAGGCTCACACCTTGTTAGCACTTCACACTTACTTTAAAGAGGCAGCGCTGAGCCCATAACAAAGGCTGAATCTGAGGTGTCATCGGCCTCCTTTTGTTCCAGTGTCCTGGCAGGCAGCAGTCAGGAGCCTCACACCTGATGCAGATGCAGCAGAGGGGAGCAAAGGCTCACACCTTGTTAGCTCTTCACACGTACTTTAAAGAGGCAGCGCTGAGCCCATAACAAAGACTGAATCTGAGGTGTCATCAGCCTCCTTTTGTTCCAGTGTCCTGGCTGGCAGCAGTCACGAGCCTCACACCTGATGCAAATGCAGCAGAGGGGAGCAAAGGCTCACACCTTGTTAGCTCTTAACACGTACTTTAAAGAGGCAGCGCTGAGCCCATAACAAAGGCTGAATCTGAGGGGTCATCAGCCTCCTTTTGTTCCAGTGTCCTGGCTGGCAGCAGTCAGGAGCCTCACACCTGATGCAAATGCAGCAGAGTGGAGCAAAGGCTCACACCTTGTTAGCACTTCACACGTACATTAAGAGGCAGCGCTGAGCCCATAACAAAGGCCGAATCTGAGGTGTCATCAGCCTCCTTTTGTTGGAGTCTCCTGGCTGGCAGCGGTCAGGAGCCTCACACCTGATGCAAATGCAGCAGAAGGGAGCAAAGGCTCACACCTTGTTAGCACTTCACACGTACTTTAAAGAGGCAGCGCTGAGCCCATAACAAAGGCTGAATCTGAGGTGTCATCGGCCTCCTTTTGTTCCAGTCTCTGACTCCTGGCTGGCAGCAGTCAGGAGCCTCACATCTGATGCAAATGCAGCAGAGGGGAAGTCAAGGCTCACACCTTGTTAGCACTTCACACTTACTTTAAAGAGGCAGCGCTGAGCCCATAACAAAGGCTGAATCTGAGGTGTCATCGGCCTCCTTTTGTTCCAGTGTCCTGGCAGGCAGCAGTCAGGAGCCTCACACCTGATGCAGATGCAGCAGAGGGGAGCAAAGGCTCACACCTTGTTAGCTCTTCACACGTACTTTAAAGAGGCAGCGCTGAGCCCATAACAAAGACTGAATCTGAGGTGTCATCAGCCTCCTTTTGTTCCAGTGTCCTGGCTGGCAGCAGTCACGAGCCTCACACCTGATGCAAATGCAGCAGAGGGGAAACAAAGGCTCACACCTTGTTAGCTCTTCACACATACTTTAAAGAGGTAGCGCTGAGCCCATAACAAAGGCTGAATCTGAGCTGTCATCAGCCTCCTTTTGGTCCAGTCTCCTGGCTGGCAGCAGTCAGAAGCCTCACACCTGATGCAAGTGCAGCAGAGGGGAAGCCAAGGTTCACACCTTGTTAGCACTTCCCACGTACTTTAAAGAGGCAGCGCTGAGCCCATAACAAAGGCTGAATATGAGGTGTCATCGGTCTCCTTTTGTTCCAGTCTCTGACTCCTGGCTGGCAGCAGTCAGGAGCCTCACACCTGATGCAAATGCAGCAGAGGGGAAGCAAAGGCTCACACCTTGTTAGCACTTCACACTTACTTTAAAGAGGCAGTACTGAGCCCATAACAAAGGCTGAATCTGAGGTGTCATCGGCCTCCTTTTGTTCCAGTGTCCTGGCAGGCAGCAGTCAGGAGCCTCACACCTGATGCAAATGCAGCAGAGGGGAAACAAAGGCTCACACCTTGTTAGCTCTTCACACATACTTTAAAGAGGCAGCGCTGAGCCCATAACAAAGGCTGAATCTGAGCTGTCATCAGCCTCCTTTTGGTCCAGTCTCCTGGCTGGCAGCAGTCAGAAGCCTCACACCTGATGCAAATGCAGCAGAGGGGAAGCCAAGGTTCACACCTTGTTAGCACTTCCCACGTACTTTAAAGAGGCAGCACTGAGCCCATAATAAAGGCCGAATCTGAGGTGTCATCAGCCTCCTTTTGTTGGAGTCTCATGGCTGGCAGCAGTCAGGAGCCTCACACCTCATGCAAATGTAGCAGAGGGGAGCCAAGACTCACACCTTGTTAGCTCTTCACACGTACTTTAAAGAGGCAGCGTTGAGCCCATAACAAAGGCCGAATCTGAGGTGTCATCAGCCTCCTTTTGGTCCAGTCTCCTGGCTGGCAGCAGTCAGGAGCCTCACACCTGATACAAATGAAGCAGGGGGGAAGCCAAGGCTCACACCTTGTTAGCACTTCACACGTACTTTAAAGAGGCAGCGCTGAGCCCATAACAAAGGCTGAATCTGAGGTGTCATCGGCCTCCTTTTGTTCCAGTCTCCTGGCTGGCAGCAGTCAGGAGCCTCACACCTGATGCAAATGCAGCAGAGGGGAGCAGAGGCTCACACCTTGTTAGCACTTCACACTTACTTTAAAGAGGCAGCGCTGAGCCCATAACAAAGGCTGAATCTGAGGTGTCATCAGCCTCCTTTTGTTCCAGTGTCCTGGCTGGCAGCAGTCAGGAGCCTCACACCTGATGCAAATGCAGCAGAGGGGAAGCCAAGGCTCACACCTTGTTAGCACTTCCCACGTACTTTAAAGAGGCAGCGCTGAGCCCATAACAAAGGCTGAATCTGAGGTGTCATCGGCCTCCTTTTGTTCCAGTCTCTGACTCCTGGCTGACAGCAGTCAGGAGCCTCACACCTGACGCAAATGCAGCAGAGGGGAAACAAAGGCTCACACCTTGTTAGCACTTCACACGTACTTTAAAGAGGCAGCTCTGAGCCCATAACAAAGGCCGAATCTGAGGGGTCATCAGGCCTCCTTTTGTTCCAGTGTCCTGGCAGGCAGCAGTCAGGAGCCTCACACCTGATGCAAATGCAGCAGAGGGGAGCAAAGGCTCACACCTTGTTAGCACTTCACACGTACATTAAAGAGGCAGCGCTGAGCCCATAACAAAGGCTGAATCTGAGCTGTCATCAGCCTCCTTTTGGTCCAGTCTCCTGGCTGGCAGCAGTCAGAAGCCTCACACCTGATGCAAATGCAGCAGAGGGGAAGCCAAGGTTCACACCTTGTTAGCACTTCCCACGTACTTTAAAGAGGCAGCACTGAGCCCATAATAAAGGCCGAATCTGAGGTGTCATCAGCCTCCTTTTGTTGGAGTCTCCTGGCTGGCAGCAGTCAGGAGCCTCACACCTCATGCAAATGCAGCAGAGGGGAGCCAAGACTCACACCTTGTTAGCTCTTCACACGTACTTTAAAGAGGTAGCGCTAAGCCCATAACAAAGGCTGAATCTGAGGGGTCATCAGCCTCCTTTTGTTGGAGTCTCCTGGCTGGCAGGAGTCAGGAGCCTCACACCTGATGCAAATGCAGCAGAGGGGAGCAAAGGCTCACACCTTGTTAGCTCTTCACACATACTTTAAAGAGGCAGCGCTGAGCCCATAACAAAGGCTGAATCTGAGGAGTCATCGGCCTCCATTTGTTCCAGTGTCCTGGCTGGCAGCAGTCAGGAGCCTCACACCTGATGCAAATGCAGCAGAGGGGAGCAAAGGCTCACACCTTGTTAGCTCTTAACGCGTACTTTAAAGAGGCAGCGCTGAGCCCATAACAAAGGCTGAATCTGAGGGGTCATCAGCCTCCTTTTGTTCCAGTGTCCTGGCTGGCAGCAGTCAGGAGCCTCACACCTGATGCAAATGCAGCAGAGGGGAGCAAAGGCTCACACCTTGTTAGCACTTCACACGTACATTGAGAGGCAGCGCTGAGCCCATAACAAAGGCCGCATCTGAGGTGTCATCAGCCTCCTTTTGTTGGAGTCTCCTGGCTGGCAGCGGTCAGGAGCCTCACACCTGATGCAAATGCAGCAGAAGGGAGCAAAGGCTCACACCTTGTTAGCACTTCACACTTACTTTAAAGAGGCAGCGTTGAGCCCATAACAAAGGCCGAATCTGAGGTGTCATCAGCCTCCTTTTGGTCCAGTCTCCTGGCTGGCAGCAGTCAGGAGCCTCACACCTGATACAAATGAAGCAGGGGGGAAGCCAAGGCTCACACCTTGTTAGCACGTCACACGTACTTTAAAGAGGCAGCGCTGAGCCCATAACAAAGGCTGAATCTGAGGTGTCATCGGCCTCCTTTTGTTCCAGTCTCCTGGCTGGCAGCAGTCAGGAGCCTCACACCTGATGCAAATGCAGCAGAGGGGAGCAAAGGCTCACACCTTGTTAGCACTTCACACTTACTTTAAAGAGGCAGCGCTGAGCCCATAACAAAGGCTGAATCTGAGGTGTCATCAGCCTCCTTTTGTTCCAGTGTCCTGGCTGGCAGCAGTCAGGAGCCTCACACCTGATGCAAATGCAGCAGAGGGGAAGCCAAGGCTCACACCTTGTTAGCACTTCCCACGTACTTTAAAGAGGCAGCGCTGAGCCCATAACAAAGGCTGAATCTGAGGTGTCATCGGCCTCCTTTTGTTCCAGTCTCTGACTCCTGGCTGACAGCAGTCAGGAGCCTCACACCTGACGCAAATGCAGCAGAGGGGAAACAAAGGCTCACACCTTGTTAGCACTTCACACGTACTTTAAAGAGGCAGCTCTGAGCCCATAACAAAGGCCGAATCTGAGGGGTCATCAGGCCTCCTTTTGTTCCAGTGTCCTGGCAGGCAGCAGTCAGGAGCCTCACACCTGATGCAAATGCAGCAGAGGGGAGCAAAGGCTCACACCTTGTTAGCACTTCACACGTACATTAAGAGGCAGCGCTGAGCCCATAACAAAGGCCGAATCTGAGGTGTCATCAGCCTCCTTTTGTTGGAGTCTCCTGGCTGGCAGCGGTCAGGAGCTTCACACCTGATGCAAATGCAGCAGAAGGGAGCAAAGGCTCACACCTTGTTAGCACTTCACACTTACTTTAAAGAGGGAGCGCTGAGCCCATAACAAAGGCCGAATCTGAGGTGTCATCAGCCTCCTTTTGTTGGAGTCTCCTGGCTGCCAGCAGTCAGGAGCCTCACACCTGATACAAATGAAGCAGGGGGCAAGCCAAGGCTCACACCTTGTTAGCACTTCACACGTACTTTAAAGAGGCAGCGCTGAGCCCATAACAAAGGCTGAATCTGAGGTGTCATCGGCCTCCTTTTGTTCCAGTCTCCTGGCTGGCAGCAGTCAGGAGCCTCACACCTGATGCAAATGCAGCAGAGGGGAAACAAAGGCTCACACCTTGTTAGCACTTCACACGTACTTTAAAGAGGTAGCTCTGAGCCCATAACAAAGGCCGAATCTGAGGGGTCATCAGGCCTCCATTTGTTCCAGTGTCCTGGCAGGCAGCAGTCAGGAGCCTCACACCTGATGCAAATGCAGCAGAGGGGAGCAAAGGCTCACACCTTGTTAGCTCTTCACACGTACTTTAAAGAGGCAGCGCTGAGCCCATAACAAAGGCTAAATCTGAGGTGTCATCAGACTCCTTTTGTTGGAGTCTCCTGGCTGGCAGCAGTCAGGAGCCTCACATCTGATGCAAATGCAGCAGAGGGGAAGTCAAGGTTCACACTTTGTTAGCACTTCACACATACTTTAAAGAGGCAGCGCTAAGCCCATAACAAAGGCTAAATCTGAGGTGTCATCAGCCTCCTTTTGTTGGAGTCTCCTGGTTGGCAGCAGTCAGGAGCCTCACATCTGATGCAAATGCAGCAGAGGGGAAGTCAAGGTTCACACTTTGTTAGCACTTCCCACGTACTTTAAAGAGGCAGCGCTGAGCCCATAACAAAGGCTGAATCTGAGGTGTCATCGGCCTCCTTTTGTTCCAGTCTCTGACTCCTGGCTGGCAGCAGTCAGGAGCCTCACATCTGATGCAAATGCAGCAGAGGGGAAGTCAAGGCTCACACCTTGTTAGCACTTCACACTTACTTTAAAGAGGCAGCGCTGAGCCCATAACAAAGGCTGAATCTGAGGTGTCATCGGCCTCCTTTTGTTCCAGTGTCCTGGCAGGCAGCAGTCAGGAGCCTCACACCTGATGCAGATGCAGCAGAGGGGAGCAAAGGCTCACACCTTGTTAGCTCTTCACACGTACTTTAAAGAGGCAGCGCTGAGCCCATAACAAAGACTGAATCTGAGGTGTCATCAGCCTCCTTTTGTTCGAGTGTCCTGGCTGGCAGCAGTCACGAGCCTCACACCTGATGCAAATGCAGCAGAGGGGAAACAAAGGCTCACACCTTGTTAGCTCTTCACACATACTTTAAAGAGGCAGCACTGAGCCCATAACAAAGGCTGAATCTGAGCTGTCATCAGCCTCCTTTTGGTCCAGTCTCCTGGCTGGCAGCAGTCAGAAGCCTCACACCTGATGCAAGTGCAGCAGAGGGGAAGCCAAGGTTCACACCTTGTTAGCACTTCCCACGTACTTTAAAGAGGCAGCGCTGAGCCCATAACAAAGGCTGAATCTGAGGTGTCATCGGTCTCCTTTTGTTCCAGTCTCTGACTCCTGGCTGGCAGCAGTCAGGAGCCTCACACCTGATGCAAATGCAGCAGAAGGGAGCAAAGGCTCACACCTTGTTAGCACTTCACACTTACTTTAAAGAGGCAGCGCTTAGCCCATAACAAAGGCCGAATCTGAGGTGTCATCAGCCTCCTTTTGGTCCAGTCTTCTGGCTGGCAGCAGTCAGGAGCCACACACCTGATACAAATGAAGCAGGGGGGAAGCCAAGGCTCACACCTTGTTAGCACTTCACACGTACTTTAAAGAGGCAGCGCTGAGCCCATAACAAAGGCTGAATCTGAGGTGTCATCGGCCTCCTTTTGTTCCAGTCTCCTGGCTGGCAGCAGTCAGGAGCCTCACACCTGATGCAAATGCAGCAGAGGGGAGCAAAGGCTCACACCTTGTTAGCACTTCACACTTACTTTAAAGAGGCAGCGCTTAGCCCATAACAAAGGCTGAATCTGAGGTGTCATCAGCCTCCTTTTGTTCCAGTGTCCTGGCTGGCAGCAGTCAGGATCCTCACACCTGATGCAAATGCAGCAGAGGGGAAGCCAAGGCTCACACCTTGTTAGCACTTCCCACGTACTTTAAAGAGGCAGCGCTGAGCCCATAACAAAGGCTGAATCTGAGGTGTCATCGGCCTCCTTTTGTTCCAGTCTCTGACTCCTGGCTGGCAGCAGTCAGGAGCCTCACACCTGATGCAAATGCAGCAGAGGGGAAACAAAGGCTCACACCTTGTTAGCACTTCACACGTACTTTAAAGAGGCAGCTCTGAGCCCATAACAAAGGCCGAATCTGAGGTGTCATCAGCCTCCTTTTGGTCCAGTCTCCTGGCTGGCAGCAGTCAGGAGCCTCACACCTGATACAAATGAAGCAGGGAGGAAGCCAAGGCTCACACCTTGTTAGCACTTCACACGTACTTTAAAGAGGCAGCGCTGAGCCCATAACAAAGGCCGAATCTGAGGTGTCATTGGCCTCCTTTTGTTCCAGTGTCCTGGCTGGCAGCAGTCACGGGCCTCACACCTGATGCAAATGCAGCAGAGGGGAAACAAAGGCTCACACCTTGTTAGCTCTTCACACATACTTTAAAGAGGCAGCGTTGAGCCCATAACAAAGGCTGAATCTGAGGTGTCATCGGCCTCCTTTTGTTCCAGTGTCCTGGCTGGCAGCAGTCAGGAGCCTCACACCTGATGCAAATGTAGCAGAGGGGAGCAAAGGCTCACACCTTGTTAGCTCTTAACACGTACTTTAAAGAGGCAGCGCTGAGCCCATAACAAAGGCTGAATCTGAGGGGTCATCAGCCTCCTTTTGTTCCAGTGTCCTGGCTGGCAGCAGTCAGGAGCCTCACACCTGATGCAAATGCAGCAGAGTGGAGCAAAGGCTCACACCTTGTTAGCACTTCACACGTACATTAAGAGGCAGCGCTGAGCCCATAACAAAGGCCGAATCTGAGGTGTCATCAGCCTCCTTTTGTTGGAGTCTCCTGGCTGGCAGCGGTCAGGAGCCTCACACCTGATGCAAATGCAGCAGAAGGGAGCAAAGGCTCACACCTTGTTAGCACTTCACACGTACTTTAAAGAGGCAGCGCTGAGCCCATAACAAAGGCTGAATCTGAGGTGTCATCGGCCTCCTTTTGTTCCAGTCTCTGACTCCTGGCTGGCAGCAGTCAGGAGCCTCACATCTGATGCAAATGCAGCAGAGGGGAAGTCAAGGCTCACACCTTGTTAGCACTTCACACTTACTTTAAAGAGGCAGCGCTGAGCCCATAACAAAGGCTGAATCTGAGGTGTCATCGGCCTCCTTTTGTTCCAGTGTCCTGGCAGGCAGCAGTCAGGAGCCTCACACCTGATGCAGATGCAGCAGAGGGGAGCAAAGGCTCACACCTTGTTAGCTCTTCACACGTACTTTAAAGAGGCAGCGCTGAGCCCATAACAAAGACTGAATCTGAGGTGTCATCAGCCTCCTTTTGTTCCAGTGTCCTGGCTGGCAGCAGTCACGAGCCTCACACCTGATGCAAATGCAGCAGAGGGGAAACAAAGGCTCACACCTTGTTAGCTCTTCACACATACTTTAAAGAGGTAGCGCTGAGCCCATAACAAAGGCTGAATCTGAGCTGTCATCAGCCTCCTTTTGGTCCAGTCTCCTGGCTGGCAGCAGTCAGAAGCCTCACACCTGATGCAAGTGCAGCAGAGGGGAAGCCAAGGTTCACACCTTGTTAGCACTTCCCACGTACTTTAAAGAGGCAGCGCTGAGCCCATAACAAAGGCTGAATCTGAGGTGTCATCGGTCTCCTTTTGTTCCAGTCTCTGCCTCCTGGCTGGCAGCAGTCAGGAGCCTCACACCTGATGCAAATGCAGCAGAGGGGAAGCAAAGGCTCACACCTTGTTAGCACTTCACACTTACTTTAAAGAGGCAGTACTGAGCCCATAACAAAGGCTGAATCTGAGGTGTCATCGGCCTCCTTTTGTTCCAGTGTCCTGGCAGGCAGCAGTCAGGAGCCTCACACCTGATGCAAATGCAGCAGAGGGGAAACAAAGGCTCACACCTTGTTAGCTCTTCACACATACTTTAAAGAGGCAGCGCTGAGCCCATAACAAAGGCTGAATCTGAGCTGTCATCAGCCTCCTTTTGGTCCAGTCTCCTGGCTGGCAGCAGTCAGAAGCCTCACACCTGATGCAAATGCAGCAGAGGGGAAACAAAGGCTCACACCTTGTTAGCACTTCACACGTACTTTAAAGAGGCAGCTCTGAGCCCATAACAAAGGCCGAATCTGAGGTGTCATCAGCCTCCTTTTGGTCCAGTCTCCTGGCTGGCAGCAGTCAGGAGCCTCACACCTGATACAAATGAAGCAGGGAGGAAGCCAAGGCTCACACCTTGTTAGCACTTCACACGTACTTTAAAGAGGCAGCGCTGAGCCCATAACAAAGGCCGAATCTGAGGTGTCATTGGCCTCCTTTTGTTCCAGTCTCTGACTCCTGGCTGGCAGCAGTCAGGAGCCTCACATCTGATGCAAATGCAGCAGAGGGGAAGTCAAGGCTCACACCTTGTTAGCACTTCACACTTACTTTAAAGAGGCAGCGCTGAGCCCATAACAAAGGCTGAATCTGAGGTGTCATCGGCCTCCTTTTGTTCCAGTGTCCTGGCTGGCAGCAGTCAGGAGCCTCACACCTGATGCAAATGTAGCAGAGGGGAGCAAAGGCTCACACCTTGTTAGCTCTTAACACGTACTTTAAAGAGGCAGCGCTGAGCCCATAACAAAGGCTGAATCTGAGGGGTCATCAGCCTCCTTTTGTTCCAGTGTCCTGGCTGGCAGCAGTCAGGAGCCTCACACCTGATGCAAATGCAGCAGAGTGGAGCAAAGGCTCACACCTTGTTAGCACTTCACACGTACATTAAGAGGCAGCGTTGAGCCCATAACAAAGGCCGAATCTGAGGTGTCATCAGCCTCCTTTTGTTGGAGTCTCCTGGCTGGCAGCGGTCAGGAGCCTCACACCTGATGCAAATGCAGCAGAAGGGAGCAAAGGCTCACACCTTGTTAGCACTTCACACGTACTTTAAAGAGGCAGCGCTGAGCCCATAACAAAGGCTGAATCTGAGGTGTCATCGGCCTCCTTTTGTTCCAGTCTCTGACTCCTAGCTGGCAGCAGTCAGGAGCCTCACATCTGATGCAAATGCAGCAGAGGGGAAGTCAAGGCTCACACCTTGTTAGCACTTCACACTTACTTTAAAGAGGCAGCGCTGAGCCCATAACAAAGGCTGAATCTGAGGTGTCATCGGCCTCCTTTTGTTCCAGTGTCCTGGCAGGCAGCAGTCAGGAGCCTCACACCTGATGCAGATGCAGCAGAGGGGAGCAAAGGCTCACACCTTGTTAGCTCTTCACACGTACTTTAAAGAGGCAGCGCTGAGCCCATAACAAAGACTGAATCTGAGGTGTCATCAGCCTCCTTTTGTTCCAGTGTCCTGGCTGGCAGCAGTCACGAGCCTCACACCTGATGCAAATGCAGCAGAGGGGAGCAAAGGCTCACACCTTGTTAGCTCTTAACACGTACTTTAAAGAGGCAGCGCTGAGCCCATAACAAAGGCTGAATCTGAGGGGTCATCAGCCTCCTTTTGTTCCAGTGTCCTGGCTGGCAGCAGTCAGGAGCCTCACACCTGATGCAAATGCAGCAGAGTGGAGCAAAGGCTCACACCTTGTTAGCACTTCACACGTACATTAAGAGGCAGCGCTGAGCCCATAACAAAGGCCGAATCTGAGGTGTCATCAGCCTCCTTTTGTTGGAGTCTCCTGGCTGGCAGCGGTCAGGAGCCTCACACCTGATGCAAATGCAGCAGAAGAGAGCAAAGGCTCACACCTTGTTAGCACTTCACACGTACTTTAAAGAGGCAGCGCTGAGCCCATAACAAAGGCTGAATCTGCGCTGTCATCGGCCTCCTTTTGTTCCAGTCTCTGACTCCTGGCTGGCAGCAGTCAGGAGCCTCACATCTGATGCAAATGCAGCAGAGGGGAAGTCAAGGCTCACACCTTGTTAGCACTTCACACTTACTTTAAAGAGGCAGCGCTGAGCCCATAACAAAGGCTGAATCTGAGGTGTCATCGGCCTCCTTTTGTTCCAGTGTCCTGGCAGGCAGCAGTCAGGAGCCTCACACCTGATGCAGATGCAGCAGAGGGGAGCAAAGGCTCACACCTTGTTAGCTCTTCACACGTACTTTAAAGAGGCAGCGCTGAGCCCATAACAAAGACTGAATCTGAGGTGTCATCAGCCTCCTTTTGTTCCAGTGTCCTGGCTGGCAGCAGTCACGAGCCTCACACCTGATGCAAATGCAGCAGAGGGGAAACAAAGACTCACACCTTGTTAGCTCTTCACACATACTTTAAAGAGGTAGCGCTGAGCCCATAACAAAGGCTGAATCTGAGCTGTCATCAGCCTCCTTTTGGTCCAGTCTCCTGGCTGGCAGCAGTCAGAAGCCTCACACCTGATGCAAGTGCAGCAGAGGGGAAGCCAAGGTTCACACCTTGTTAGCACTTCCCACGTACTTTAAAGAGGCAGCGCTGAGCCCATAACAAAGGCTGAATCTGAGGTGTCATCGGTCTCCTTTTGTTCCAGTCTCTGCCTCCTGGCTGGCAGCAGTCAGGAGCCTCACACCTGATGCAAATGCAGCAGAGGGGAAGCAAAGGCTCACACCTTGTTAGCACTTCACACTTACTTTAAAGAGGCAGTACTGAGCCCATAACAAAGGCTGAATCTGAGGTGTCATCGGCCTCCTTTTGTTCCAGTGTCCTGGCAGGCAGCAGTCAGGAGCCTCACACCTGATGCAAATGCAGCAGAGGGGAAACAAAGGCTCACACCTTGTTAGCTCTTCACACATACTTTAAAGAGGCAGCGCTGAGCCCATAACAAAGGCTGAATCTGAGCTGTCATCAGCCTCCTTTTGGTCCAGTCTCCTGGCTGGCAGCAGTCAGAAGCCTCACACCTGATGCAAATGCAGCAGAGGGGAAGCCAAGGTTCACACCTTGTTAGCACTTCCCACGTACTTTAAAGAGGCAGCGCTGAGCCCATAACAAAGGCCGAATCTGAGGTGTCATCAGCCTCCTTTTGTTGGAGTCTCCTGGCTGGCAGCAGTCAGGAGCCTCACACCTCATGCAAATGCAGCAGAGGGAAGCAAAGACTCACACCTTGTTAGCTCTTCACACGTACTTTAAAGAGGTAGCGCTAAGCCCATTACAAAGGCTGAATCTGAGGTGTCATCAGCCTCCTTTTGTTGGAGTCTCCTGGCTGGCAGCGGTCAGGAGCCTCACACCTGATGCAAATGCAGCAGAAGGGAGCAAAGGCTCACACCTTGTTAGCACTTCACACTTACTTTAAAGAGGAAGCGCTGAGCCCATAACAAAGGCCGAATCTGAGGTGTCATCAGCCTCCTTTTGGTCCAGTCTCCTGGCTGGCAGCAGTCAGGAGCCTCACACCTGATACAAATGAAGCAGGGGGGAAGCCAAGGCTCACACCTTGTTAGCACTTCACACGTACTTTAAAGAGGCAGCGCTGAGCCCATAACAAAGGCTGAATCTGAGGTGTCATCGGCCTCCTTTTGTTCCAGTCTCCTGGCTGGCAGCAGTCAGGAGCCTCACACCTGATGCAAATGCAGCAGAGGGGAGCAAAGGCTCACACCGTGTTAGCACTTCACACTTACTTTAAAGAGGCAGCGCTGAGCCCATAACAAAGGCTGAATCTGAGGTGTCATCAGCCTCCTTTTGTTCCAGTGTCCTGGCTGGCAGCAGTCAGGAGCCTCACACCTGATGCAAATGCAGCAGAGGGGAAGCCAAGGTTCACACCTTGTTAGCACTTCACACGTACTTTAAAGAGGCAGCGCTGAGCCCATAACAAAGGCTGAATCTGAGGTGTCATCGGCCTCCTTTTGTTCCAGTGTCCTGGCTGGCAGCAGTCAGGATCCTCACACCTGATGCAAATGCAGCAGAGGGGAAGCCAAGGCTCACACCTTGTTAGCACTTCCCACGTACTTTAAAGAGGCAGCGCTGAGCCCATAACAAAGGCTGAATCTGAGGTGTCATCGGCCTCCTTTTGTTCCAGTCTCTGACTCCTGGCTGGCAGCAGTCAGGAGCCTCACACCTGATGCAAATGCAGCAGAGGGGAAACAAAGGCTCACACCTTGTTAGCACTTCACACGTACTTTAAAGAGGCAGCTCTGAGCCCATAACAAAGGCCGAATCTGAGGTGTCATCAGCCTCCTTTTGGTCCAGTCTCCTGGCTGGCAGCAGTCAGGAGCCTCACACCTGATACAAATGAAGCAGGGAGGAAGCCAAGGCTCACACCTTGTTAGCACTTCACACGTACTTTAAAGAGGCAGCGCTGAGCCCATAACAAAGGCCGAATCTGAGGTGTCATTGGCCTCCTTTTGTTCCAGTGTCCTGGCTGGCAGCAGTCACGGGCCTCACACCTGATGCAAATGCAGCAGAGGGGAAACAAAGGCTCACACCTTGTTAGCTCTTCACACATACTTTAAAGAGGCAGCGCTGAGCCCATAACAAAGGCTGAATCTGAGGGGTCATCAGCCTCCTTTTGTTCCAGTGTCCTGGCTGGCAGCAGTCAGGAGCCTCACACCTGATGCAAATGCAGCAGAGTGGAGCAAAGGCTCACACCTTGTTAGCACTTCACACGTACATTAAGAGGCAGCGCTGAGCCCATAACAAAGGCCGAATCTGAGGTGTCATCAGCCTCCTTTTGTTGGAGTCTCCTGGCTGGCAGCGGTCAGGAGCCTCACACCTGATGCAAATGCAGCAGAAGGGAGCAAAGGCTCACACCTTGTTAGCACTTCACACGTACTTTAAAGAGGCAGCGCTGAGCCCATAACAAAGGCTGAATCTGAGGTGTCATCGGCCTCCTTTTGTTCCAGTCTCTGACTCCTGGCTGGCAGCAGTCAGGAGCCTCACATCTGATGCAAATGCAGCAGAGGGGAAGTCAAGGCTCACACCTTGTTAGCACTTCACACTTACTTTAAAGAGGCAGCGCTGAGCCCATAACAAAGGCTGAATCTGAGGTGTCATCGGCCTCCTTTTGTTCCAGTGTCCTGGCAGGCAGCAGTCAGGAGCCTCACACCTGATGCAGATGCAGCAGAGGGGAGCAAAGGCTCACACCTTGTTAGCTCTTCACACGTACTTTAAAGAGGCAGCGCTGAGCCCATAACAAAGACTGAATCTGAGGTGTCATCAGCCTCCTTTTGTTCCAGTGTCCTGGCTGGCAGCAGTCACGAGCCTCACACCTGATGCAAATGCAGCAGAGGGGAGCAAAGGCTCACACCTTGTTAGCTCTTAACACGTACTTTAAAGAGGCAGCGCTGAGCCCATAACAAAGGCTGAATCTGAGGGGTCATCAGCCTCCTTTTGTTCCAGTGTCCTGGCTGGCAGCAGTCAGGAGCCTCACACCTGATGCAAATGCAGCAGAGTGGAGCAAAGGCTCACACCTTGTTAGCACTTCACACGTACATTAAGAGGCAGCGCTGAGCCCATAACAAAGGCCGAATCTGAGGTGTCATCAGCCTCCTTTTGTTGGAGTCTCCTGGCTGGCAGCGGTCAGGAGCCTCACACCTGATGCAAATGCAGCAGAAGGGAGCAAAGGCTCACACCTTGTTAGCACTTCACACGTACTTTAAAGAGGCAGCGCTGAGCCCATAACAAAGGCTGAATCTGAGGTGTCATCGGCCTCCTTTTGTTCCAGTCTCTGACTCCTGGCTGGCAGCAGTCAGGAGCCTCACATCTGATGCAAATGCAGCAGAGGGGAAGTCAAGGCTCACACCTTGTTAGCACTTCACACTTACTTTAAAGAGGCAGCGCTGAGCCCATAACAAAGGCTGAATCTGAGGTGTCATCGGCCTCCTTTTGTTCCAGTGTCCTGGCAGGCAGCAGTCAGGAGCCTCACACCTGATGCAGATGCAGCAGAGGGGAGCAAAGGCTCACACCTTGTTAGCTCTTCACACGTACTTTAAAGAGGCAGCGCTGAGCCCATAACAAAGACTGAATCTGAGGTGTCATCAGCCTCCTTTTGTTCCAGTGTCCTGGCTGGCAGCAGTCACGAGCCTCACACCTGATGCAAATGCAGCAGAGGGGAAACAAAGGCTCACACCTTGTTAGCTCTTCACACATACTTTAAAGAGGTAGCGCTGAGCCCATAACAAAGGCTGAATCTGAGCTGTCATCAGCCTCCTTTTGGTCCAGTCTCCTGGCTGGCAGCAGTCAGAAGCCTCACACCTGATGCAAGTGCAGCAGAGGGGAAGCCAAGGTTCACACCTTGTTAGCACTTCCCACGTACTTTAAAGAGGCAGCGCTGAGCCCATAACAAAGGCTGAATATGAGGTGTCATCGGTCTCCTTTTGTTCCAGTCTCTGACTCCTGGCTGGCAGCAGTCAGGAGCCTCACACCTGATGCAAATGCAGCAGAGGGGAAGCAAAGGCTCACACCTTGTTAGCACTTCACACTTACTTTAAAGAGGCAGTACTGAGCCCATAACAAAGGCTGAATCTGAGGTGTCATCGGCCTCCTTTTGTTCCAGTGTCCTGGCAGGCAGCAGTCAGGAGCCTCACACCTGATGCAAATGCAGCAGAGGGGAAACAAAGGCTCACACCTTGTTAGCTCTTCACACATACTTTAAAGAGGCAGCGCTGAGCCCATAACAAAGGCTGAATCTGAGCTGTCATCAGCCTCCTTTTGGTCCAGTCTCCTGGCTGGCAGCAGTCAGAAGCCTCACACCTGATGCAAATGCAGCAGAGGGGAAGCCAAGGTTCACACCTTGTTAGCACTTCCCACGTACTTTAAAGAGGCAGCGCTGAGCCCATAACAAAGACCGAATCTGAGGTGTCATCAGCCTCCTTTTGTTGGAGTCTCCTGGCTGGCAGCAGTCAGGAGCCTCACACCTCATGCAAATGCAGCAGAGGGGAGCAAAGACTCACACCTTGTTAGCTCTTCACACGTACTTTAAAGAGGTAGCGCTAAGCCCATTACAAAGGCTGAATCTGAGGTGTCATCAGCCTCCTTTTGTTGGAGTCTCCTGGCTGGCAGCGGTCAGGAGCCTCACACCTGATGCAAATGCAGCAGAAGGGAGCAAAGGCTCACACCTTGTTAGCACTTCACACTTACTTTAAAGAGGAAGCGCTGAGCCCATAACAAAGGCCGAATCTGAGGTGTCATCAGCCTCCTTTTGGTCCAGTCTCCTGGCTGGCAGCAGTCAGGAGCCTCACACCTGATACAAATGAAGCAGGGGGGAAGCCAAGGCTCACACCTTGTTAGCACTTCACACGTACTTTAAAGAGGCAGCGCTGAGCCCATAACAAAGGCTGAATCTGAGGTGTCATCGGCCTCCTTTTGTTCCAGTCTCCTGGCTGGCAGCAGTCAGGAGCCTCACACCTGATGCAAATGCAGCAGAGGGGAGCAAAGGCTCACACCTTGTTAGCACTTCACACTTACTTTAAAGAGGCAGCGCTGAGCCCATAACAAAGGCTGAATCTGAGGTGTCATCAGCCTCCTTTTGTTCCAGTGTCCTGGCTGGCAGCAGTCAGGAGCCTCACACCTGATGCAAATGCAGCAGAGGGGAAGCCAAGGTTCACACCTTGTTAGCACTTCCCACGTACTTTAAAGAGGCAGCGCTGAGCCCATAACAAAGGCTGAATCGGAGGTGTCATCGGCCTCCTTTTGTTCCAGTCTCTGACTCCTAGCTGGCAGCAGTCAGGAGCCTCACACCTGCTGCAAATGCAGCAGAGGGGAAACAAAGGCTCACACGTTGTTAGCACTTCACACGTACTTTAAAGAGGCAGCTCTGAGCCCATAACAAAGGCCGAATCTGAGGGGTCATCAGGCCTCCTTTCGTTCCAGTGTCCTGGCAGGCAGCAGTCAGGAGCCTCACACCTGATGCAAATGCAGCAGAGGGGAGCAAAGGCTCACACCTTGTTAGCTCTTCACACGTACTTTAAAGACGCAGCGCTGAGCCCATAACAAAGGCTAAATCTGAGGTGTCATCAGACTCCTTTTGTTGGAGTCTCCTGGCTGGCAGCAGTCAGGAGCCTCACATCTGATGCAAATGCAGCAGAGGGGAAGTCAAGGTTCACACTTTGTTAGCACTTCACACATACTTTAAAGAGGCAGCGCTAAGCCCATAACAAAGGCTAAATCTGAGGTGTCATCAGCCTCCTTTTGTTGGAGTCTCCTGGCTGGCAGCAGTCAGGAGCCTCACATCTGATGCAAATGCAGCAGAGGGGAAGTCAAGGCTCACACCTTGTTAGCACTTCACACTTACTTTAAAGAGGCAGCGCTGAGCCCATAACAAAGGCTGAATCTGAGGTGTCATCGGCCTCCTTTTGTTCCAGTGTCCTGGCAGGCAGCAGTCAGGAGCCTCACACCTGATGCAGATGCAGCAGAGGGGAGCAAAGGCTCACACCTTGTTAGCTCTTCACACATACTTTAAAGAGGCAGCGCTAAGCCCATAACAAAGGCTGAATCTGAGGTGTCATCAGCCTCCTTTTGTTCCAGTGTCCTGGCTGGCAGCAGTCACGAGCCTCACACCTGATGCAAATGCAGCAGAGGGGAAACAAAGGCTCACACCTTGTTAGCTCTTCACACATACTTTAAAGAGGCAGCGCTAAGCCCATAACAAAGGCTGAATCTGAGCTGTCATCAGCCTCCTTTTGGTCCAGTCTCATGGCTGGCAGCAGTCAGAAGCCTCACACCTGATGCAAATGCAGCAGAGGGGAAGCCAAGGTTCACACCTTGTTAGCACTTCCCACGTACTTTAAAGAGGCAGCGCTGAGCCCATAACAAAGGCTGAATCTGAGGTGTCATCGGTCTCCTTTTGTTCCAGTCTCTGACTCCTGGCTGGCAGCAGTCAGGAGCCTCACACCTGATGCAAATGCAGCAGAGGGGAAGCAAAGGCTCACACCTTGTTAGCACTTCACACTTACTTTAAAGAGGCAGCGCTGAGCCCATAACAAAGGCTGAATCTGAGGTGTCATCGGCCTCCTTTTGTTCCAGTGTCCTGGCAGGCAGCAGTCAGGAGCCTCACACCTGATGCAAATGCAGCAGAGGGGAAACAAAGGCTCACACCTTGTTAGCTCTTCACACATACTTTAAAGAGGCAGCGCTGAGCCCATAACAAAGGCTGAATCTGAGCTGTCATCAGCCTCCTTTTGGTCCAGTCTCCTGGCTGGCAGCAGTCAGAAGCCTCACACCTGATGCAAATGCAGCAGAGGGGAAGCCAAGGTTCACACCTTGTTAGCACTTCCCACGTACTTTAAAGAGGCAGCACTGAGCCCATAATAAAGGCCGAATCTGAGGTGTCATCAGCCTCCTTTTGTTGGAGTCTCCTGGCTGGCAGCAGTCAGGAGCCTCACACCTCATGCAAATGCAGCAGAGGGGAGCCAAGACTCACACCTTGTTAGCTCTTCACACGTACTTTAAAGAGGTAGCGCTAAGCCCATAACAAAGGCTGAATCTGAGGGGTCATCAGCCTCCTTTTGTTGGAGTCTCCTGGCTGGCAGGAGTCAGGAGCCTCACACCTGATGCAAATGCAGCAGAGGGGAGCAAAGGCTCACACCTTGTTAGCTCTTAACGCGTACTTTAAAGAGGCAGCGCTGAGCCCATAACAAAGGCTGAATCTGAGGGGTCATCAGCCTCCTTTTGTTCCAGTGTCCTGGCTGGCAGCAGTCAGGAGCCTCACACCTGATGCAAATGCAGCAGAGGGGAGCAAAGGCTCACACCTTGTTAGCACTTCACACGTACATTGAGAGGCAGCGCTGAGCCCATAACAAAGGCCGAATCTGAGGTGTCATCAGCCTCCTTTTGTTGGAGTCTCCTGGCTGGCAGCGGTCAGGAGCCTCACACCTGATGCAAATGCAGCAGAAGGGAGCAAAGGCTCACACCTTGTTAGCACTTCACACTTACTTTAAAGAGGCAGCGTTGAGCCCATAACAAAGGCCGAATCTGAGGTGTCATCAGCCTCCTTTTGGTCCAGTCTCCTGGCTGGCAGCAGTCAGGAGCCTCACACCTGATACAAATGAAGCAGGGGGGAAGCCAAGGCTCACACCTTGTTAGCACTTCACACGTACTTTAAAGAGGCAGCGCTGAGCCCATAACAAAGGCTGAATCTGAGGTGTCATCGGCCTCCTTTTGTTCCAGTCTCCTGGCTGGCAGCAGTCAGGAGCCTCACACCTGATGCAAATGCAGCAGAGGGGAGCAAAGGCTCACACCTTGTTAGCACTTCACACTTACTTTAAAGAGGCAGCGCTGAGCCCATAACAAAGGCTGAATCTGAGGTGTCATCAGCCTCCTTTTGTTCCAGTGTCCTGGCTGGCAGCAGTCAGGAGCCTCACACCTGATGCAAATGCAGCAGAGGGGAAGCCAAGGCTCACACCTTGTTAGCACTTCCCACGTACTTTAAAGAGGCAGCGCTGAGCCCATAACAAAGGCTGAATCTGAGGTGTCATCGGCCTCCTTTTGTTCCAGTCTCTGACTCCTGGCTGACAGCAGTCAGGAGCCTCACACCTGACGCAAATGCAGCAGAGGGGAAACAAAGGCTCACACCTTGTTAGCACTTCACACGTACTTTAAAGAGGCAGCTCTGAGCCCATAACAAAGGCCGAATCTGAGGGGTCATCAGGCCTCCTTTTGTTCCAGTGTCCTGGCAGGCAGCAGTCAGGAGCCTCACACCTGATGCAAATGCAGCAGAGGGGAGCAAAGGCTCACACCTTGTTAGCACTTCACACGTACATTAAAGAGGCAGCGCTGAGCCCATAACAAAGGCTGAATCTGAGCTGTCATCAGCCTCCTTTTGGTCCAGTCTCCTGGCTGGCAGCAGTCAGAAGCCTCACACCTGATGCAAATGCAGCAGAGGGGAAGCCAAGGTTCACACCTTGTTAGCACTTCCCACGTACTTTAAAGAGGCAGCACTGAGCCCATAATAAAGGCCGAATCTGAGGTGTCATCAGCCTCCTTTTGTTGGAGTCTCCTGGCTGGCAGCAGTCAGGAGCCTCACACCTCATGCAAATGCAGCAGAGGGGAGCCAAGACTCACACCTTGTTAGCTCTTCACACGTACTTTAAAGAGGTAGCGCTAAGCCCATAACAAAGGCTGAATCTGAGGGGTCATCAGCCTCCTTTTGTTGGAGTCTCCTGGCTGGCAGGAGTCAGGAGCCTCACACCTGATGCAAATGCAGCAGAGGGGAGCAAAGGCTCACACCTTGTTAGCTCTTCACACATACTTAAAGAGGCAGCGCTGAGCCCATAACAAAGGCTGAATCTGAGGTGTCATCGGCCTCCATTTGTTCCAGTGTCCTGGCTGGCAGCAGTCAGGAGCCTCACACCTGATGCAAATGCAGCAGAGGGGAGCAAAGGCTCACACCTTGTTAGCTCTTAACGCGTACTTTAAAGAGGCAGCGCTGAGCCCATAACAAAGGCTGAATCTGAGGGGTCATCAGCCTCCTTTTGTTCCAGTGTCCTGGCTGGCAGCAGTCAGGAGCCTCACACCTGATGCAAATGCAGCAGAGGGGAGCAAAGGCTCACACCTTGTTAGCACTTCACACGTACATTGAGAGGCAGCGCTGAGCCCATAACAAAGGCCGCATCTGAGGTGTCATCAGCCTCCTTTTGTTGGAGTCTCCTGGCTGGCAGCGGTCAGGAGCCTCACACCTGATGCAAATGCAGCAGAAGGGAGCAAAGGCTCACACCTTGTTAGCACTTCACACTTACTTTAAAGAGGCAGCGTTGAGCCCATAACAAAGGCCGAATCTGAGGTGTCATCAGCCTCCTTTTGGTCCAGTCTCCTGGCTGGCAGCAGTCAGGAGCCTCACACCTGATACAAATGAAGCAGGGGGGAAGCCAAGGCTCACACCTTGTTAGCACTTCACACGTACTTTAAAGAGGCAGCGCTGAGCCCATAACAAAGGCTGAATCTGAGGTGTCATCGGCCTCCTTTTGTTCCAGTCTCCTGGCTGGCAGCAGTCAGGAGCCTCACACCTGATGCAAATGCAGCAGAGGGGAGCAAAGGCTCACACCTTGTTAGCACTTCACACTTACTTTAAAGAGGCAGCGCTGAGCCCATAACAAAGGCTGAATCTGAGGTGTCATCAGCCTCCTTTTGTTCCAGTGTCCTGGCTGGCAGCAGTCAGGAGCCTCACACCTGATGCAAATGCAGCAGAGGGGAAGCCAAGGCTCACACCTTGTTAGCACTTCCCACGTACTTTAAAGAGGCAGCGCTGAGCCCATAACAAAGGCTGAATCTGAGGTGTCATCGGCCTCCTTTTGTTCCAGTCTCTGACTCCTGGCTGACAGCAGTCAGGAGCCTCACACCTGACGCAAATGCAGCAGAGGGGAAACAAAGGCTCACACCTTGTTAGCACTTCACACGTACTTTAAAGAGGCAGCTCTGAGCCCATAACAAAGGCCGAATCTGAGGGGTCATCAGGCCTCCCGTTTGTTCCAGTGTCCTGGCAGGCAGCAGTCAGGAGCCTCACACCTGATGCAAATGCAGCAGAGGGGAGCAAAGGCTCACACCTTGTTAGCACTTCACACGTACATTAAGAGGCAGCGCTGAGCCCATAACAAAGGCCGAATCTGAGGTGTCATCAGCCTCCTTTTGTTGGAGTCTCCTGGCTGGCAGCGGTCAGGAGCTTCACACCTGA
This sequence comes from Triturus cristatus, assembly GCF_964204655.1. NCBI lineage: Eukaryota > Metazoa > Chordata > Amphibia > Caudata > Salamandridae > Triturus > Triturus cristatus. The sequence continues at coordinate 59,963,224 of NC_140587.1, forward strand.
TGCAAATGCAGCAGAAGGGAGCAAAGGCTCACACCTTGTTAGCACTTCACACTTACTTTAAAGAGGGAGCGCTGAGCCCATAACAAAGGCCGAATCTGAGGTGTCATCAGCCTCCTTTTGTTGGAGTCTCCTGGCTGGCAGCAGTCAGGAGCCTCACACCTGATACAAATGAAGCAGGGGGCAAGCCAAGGCTCACACCTTGTTAGCACTTCACACGTACTTTAAAGAGGCAGCGCTGAGCCCATAACAAAGGCTGAATCTGAGGTGTCATCGGCCTCCTTTTGTTCCAGTCTCCTGGCTGGCAGCAGTCAGGAGCCTCACACCTGATGCAAATGCAGCAGAGGGGAGCAAAGGCTCACACCTTGTTAGCACTTCACACTTACTTTAAAGAGGCAGCTCTGAGCCCATAACAAAGGCTGAATCTGAGGTGTCATCAGCCTCCTTTTGTTCCAGTGTCCTGGCTGGCAGCAGTCAGGAGCCTCACACCTGATGCAAATGCAGCAGAGGGGAAGCCAAGGTTCACACCTTGTTAGCACTTCCCACGTTCTTTAAAGAGGCAGCGCTGAGCCCATAACAAAGGCTGAATCTGAGGTGTCATCGGCCTCCTTTTGATCCAGTCTCTGACTCCTGGCTGGCAGCAGTCAGGAGCCTCACACCTGATGCAAATGCAGCAGAGGGGAAACAAAGGCTCACACCTTGTTAGCACTTCACACGTACTTTAAAGAGGTAGCTCTGAGCCCATAACAAAGGCCGAATCTGAGGGGTCATCAGGCCTCCATTTGTTCCAGTGTCCTGGCAGGCAGCAGTCAGGAGCCTCACACCTGATGCAAATGCAGCAGAGGGGAGCAAAGGCTCACACCTTGTTAGCTCTTCACACGTACTTTAAAGAGGCAGCGCTGAGCCCATAACAAAGGCTAAATCTGAGGTGTCATCAGACTCCTTTTGTTGGAGTCTCCTGGCTGGCAGCAGTCAGGAGCCTCACATCTGATGCAAATGCAGCAGAGGGGAAGTCAAGGTTCACACTTTGTTAGCACTTCACACATACTTTAAAGAGGCAGCGCTAAGCCCATAACAAAGGCTAAATCTGAGGTGTCATCAGCCTCCTTTTGTTGGAGTCTCCTGGCTGGCAGCGGTCAGGAGCCTCACACCTGATGCAAATGCAGCAGAAGGGAGCAAAGGCTCACACCTTGTTAGCACTTCCCACGTACTTTAAAGAGGCAGCGCTGAGCCCATAACAAAGGCCGAATCTGAGGTGTCATCAGCCTCCTTTTGTTGGAGTCTCCTGGCTGGCAGCAGTCAGGAGCCTCACACCTCATGCAAATGCAGCAGAGGGGAGCAAAGACTCACACCTTGTTAGCTCTTCACACGTACTTTAAAGAGGTAGCGCTAAGCCCATTACAAAGGCTGAATCTGAGGTGTCATCAGCCTCCTTTTGTTGGAGTCTCCTGGCTGGCAGCGGTCAGGAGCCTCACACCTGATGCAAATGCAGCAGAAGGGAGCAAAGGCTCACACCTTGTTAGCACTTCACACTTACTTTAAAGAGGAAGCGCTGAGCCCATAACAAAGGCCGAATCTGAGGTGTCATCAGCCTCCTTTTGGTCCAGTCTCCTGGCTGGCAGCAGTCAGGAGCCTCACACCTGATACAAATGAAGCAGGGGGGAAGCCAAGGCTCACACCTTGTTAGCACTTCACACGTACTTTAAAGAGGCAGCGCTGAGCCCATAACAAAGGCTGAATCTGAGGTGTCATCGGCCTCCTTTTGTTCCAGTCTCCTGGCTGGCAGCAGTCAGGAGCCTCACACCTGATGCAAATGCAGCAGAGGGGAGCAAAGGCTCACACCTTGTTAGCACTTCACACTTACTTTAAAGAGGCAGCGCTGAGCCCATAACAAAGGCTGAATCTGAGGTGTCATCAGCCTCCTTTTGTTCCAGTGTCCTGGCTGGCAGCAGTCAGGAGCCTCACACCTGATGCAAATGCAGCAGAGGGGAAGCCAAGGTTCACACCTTGTTAGCACTTCCCACGTACTTTAAAGAGGCAGCGCTGAGCCCATAACAAAGGCTGAATCTGAGGTGTCATCGGCCTCCTTTTGTTCCAGTCTCTGACTCCTAGCTGGCAGCAGTCAGGAGCCTCACACCTGCTGCAAATGCAGCAGAGGGGAAACAAAGGCTCACACCTTGTTAGCTCTTCACACGTACTTTAAAGAGGTAGCGTTAAGCCCATAACAAAGGCTGAATCTGAGGGGTCATCAGCCTCCTTTTGTTGGAGTCTCCTGGCTGGCAGGAGTCAGGAGCCTCACACCTGATGCAAATGCAGCAGAGGGGAGCAAAGGCTCACACCTTGTTAGCTCTTCACACATACTTTAAAGAGGCAGCGCTGAGCCCATAACAAAGGCCGAATCTGAGGTGTCATCGGCCTCCTTTTGTTGGAGTCTCCTGGCTGGCAGCAGTCAGGAGCCTCACACCTCATGCAAATGCAGCAGAGGGGAGCAAAGACTCACACCTTGTTAGCTCTTCACACGTACTTTAAAGAGGTAGCGCTAAGCCCATAACAAAGGCTGAATCTGAGGGGTCATCAGCCTCCTTTTGTTGGAGTGTCCTGGCTGGCAGCAGTCACGGGCCTCACACCTGATGCAAATGCAGCAGAGGGGAAACAAAGGCTCACACCTTGTTAGCTCTTCACACATACTTTAAAGAGGCAGCGCTGAGCCCATAACAAAGGCTGAATCTGAGGTGTCATCGGCCTCCTTTTGTTCTAGTGTCCTGGCTGGCAGCAGTCAGGAGCCTCACACCTGATGCAAATGCAGCAGAGGGGAGCAAAGGCTCACACCTTGTTAGCTCTTAACACGTACTTTAAAGAGGCAGCGCTGAGCCCATAACAAAGGCTGAATCTGAGGGGTCATCAGCCTCCTTTTGTTCCAGTGTCCTGGCTGGCAGCAGTCAGGAGCCTCACACCTGATGCAAATGCAGCAGAGGGGAGCAAAGGCTCACACCTTGTTAGCACTTCACACGTACATTAAGAGGCAGCGCTGAGCCCATAACAAAGGCCGAATCTGAGGTGTCATCAGCCTCCTTTTGTTGGAGTCTCCTGGCTGGCAGCGGTCAGGAGCCTCACACCTGATGCAAATGCAGCAGAAGGGAGCAAAGGCTCACACCTTGTTAGCACTTCACACTTACTTTAAAGAGGCAGCGCTGAGCCCATAACAAAGGCCGAATCTGAGGTGTCATCAGCCTCCTTTTGGTCCAGTCTCCTGGCTGGCAGCAGTCAGGAGCCTCACACCTGATACAAATGAAGCAGGGGGGAATCCAAGGCTCACACCTTGTTAGCACTTCACACGTACTTTAAAGAGGCAGCGCTGAGCCCATAACAAAGGCTGAATCTGAGGTGTCATCGGCCTCCTTTTGTTCCAGTCTCCTGGCTGGCAGCAGTCAGGAGCCTCACACCTGATGCAAATGCAGCAGAGGGGAGCAAAGGCTCACACCTTGTTAGCACTTCACACTTACTTTAAAGAGGCAGCGCTGAGCCCATAACAAAGGCTGAATCTGAGGTGTCATCAGCCTCCTTTTATTCCAGTCTCTGACTCCTGGCTGGCAGCAGTCAGGAGCCTCACACCTCATGCAAATGCAGCAGAGGGGAAACAAAGGCTCACACCTTGTTAGCACTTCACACGTACTTTAAAGAGGCAGCGCTGAGCCCATAACAAAGGCTAAATCTGAGGTGTCATCAGACTCCTTTTGTTGGAGTCTCCTGGCTGGCAGCAGTCAGGAGCCTCACATCTGATGCAAATGCAGCAGAGGGGAAGTCAAGGTTCACACTTTGTTAGCACTTCACACATACTTTAAAGAGGCAACGCTAAGCCCATAACAAAGGCTAAATCTGAGGTGTCATCAGCCTCCTTTTGTTGGAGTCTCCTGGCTGGCAGCAGTCAGGAGCCTCACATCTGATGCAAATGCAGCAGAGGGGAAGTCAAGGTTCACACTTTGTTAGCACTTCCCACGTACTTTAAAGAGGCAGCGCTGAGCCCATAACAAAGGCTGAATCTGAGATGTCATCGGCCTCCTTTTGTTCCAGTCTCTGACTCCTGGCTGGCAGCAGTCAGGAGCCTCACATCTGATGCAAATGCAGCAGAGGGGAAGTCAAGGCTCACACCTTGTTAGCACTTCACACTTACTTTAAAGAGGCAGCGCTGAGCCCATAACAAAGGCTGAATCTGAGGTGTCATCGGCCTCCTTTTGTTCCAGTGTCCTGGCAGGCAGCAGTCAGGAGCCTCACACCTGATGCAAATGCAGCAGAGGGGAGCAAAGGCTCACACATTGTTAGCTCTTCACACGTACTTTAAAGAGGCAGCGCTGAGCCCATAACCAAGGCCGAATCTGAGGTGTCATCAGCCTCCTTTTGTTCCAGTGTCCTGGCTGGCAGCAGTCACGAGCCTCACACCTGATGCAAATGCAGCAGAGGGGAAACAAAGGCTCACACCTTGTTAGCTCTTCACACATACTTTAAAGAGGCAGGGCTGAGCCCATAACAAAGGCTGAATCTGAGCTGTCATCGGCCTCCTTTTGGTCCAGTCTCCTGGCTGGCAGCAGTCAGAAGCCTCACACCTGATGCAAATGCAGCAGAGGGGAAGCCAAGGTTCACACCTTGTTAGCACTTCCCACGTACTTTAAAGAGGCAGCGCTGAGCCCATAACAAAGGCCGAATCTGAGGTGTCATCAGCCTCCTTTTGTTGGAGTCTCCTGGCTGGCAGCAGTCAGGAGCCTCACACCTCATGCAAATGCAGCAGAGGGGAGCAAAGACTCACACCTTGTTAGCTCTTCACACATACTTTAAAGAGGTAGCGCTGAGCCCATAACAAAGGCTGAATCTGAGGGGTCATCAGCCTCCTTGTGTTGGAGTCTCCTGGCTGGCAGCAGTCAGGAGCCTCACACCTGATGCAAATGCAGCAGAGGGAATCAAAGACTCACACCTTGTTAGCACTTCACACATACTTTAAAGAGGCAGCGCTGAGCCCATAACAAAGGCTGAATCTGAGGTGTCATCGGCCTCCTTTTGTTCCAGTGTCCTGGCAGGCAGCAGTCAGGAGCCTCACACCTGATGCAAATGCAGCAGAGGGGAAGCCAAGGTTCACACTTTGTTAGCACTTCACACATACTTTAAAGAGGCAGCGCTGAGCCCATAACAAAGACTGAATCTGAGGTGTCATCAGCCTCCTTTTGTTCCAGTGTGCTGGCAGGCAGCAGTCAGGAGCCTCACACCTGATGCAAATGAAGGAGAGGGGAAGCCAAGGCTCACACCTTGTTAGCACTTCACACGCACTTTAAAGAGGCAGCGCTGAGCCCATAACAAAGGCCGAATCTGAGGGGTCATCAGCCTCCTTTTGTTGGAGTGTCCTGGCTGGCAGCAGTCACGGGCCTCACACCTGATGCAAATGCAGCAGAGGGGAAACAAAGGCTCACACCTTGTTAGCTCTTCACACATACTTTAAAGAGGCAGCGCTGAGCCCATAACAAAGGCTGAATCTGAGGTGTCATCGGCCTCCTTTTGTTCTAGTGTCCTGGCTGGCAGCAGTCAGGAGCCTCACACCTGATGCAAATGCAGCAGAGGGGAGCAAAGGCTCACACCTTGTTAGCTCTTAACACGTACTTTAAAGAGGCAGCGCTGAGCCCATAACAAAGGCTGAATCTGAGGGGTCATCAGCCTCCTTTTGTTCCAGTGTCCTGGCTGGCAGCAGTCAGGAGCCTCACACCTGATGCAAATGCAGCAGAGGGGAGCAAAGGCTCACACCTTGTTAGCACTTCACACGTACATTAAGAGGCAGCGCTGAGCCCATAACAAAGGCCGAATCTGAGGTGTCATCAGCCTCCTTTTGTTGGAGTCTCCTGGCTGGCAGCGGTCAGGAGCCTCACACCTGATGCAAATGCAGCAGAAGGGAGCAAAGGCTCACACCTTGTTAGCACTTCACACTTACTTTAAAGAGGCAGCGCTGAGCCCATAACAAAGGCCGAATCTGAGGTGTCATCAGCCTCCTTTTGGTCCAGTCTCCTGGCTGGCAGCAGTCAGGAGCCTCACACCTGATACAAATGAAGCAGGGGGGAAGCCAAGGCTCACACCTTGTTAGCACTTCACACGTACTTTAAAGAGGCAGCGCTGAGCCCATAACAAAGGCTGAATCTGAGGTGTCATCGGCCTCCTTTTGTTCCAGTCTCCTGGCTGGCAGCAGTCAGGAGCCTCACACCTGATGCAAATGCAGCAGAGGGGAGCAAAGGCTCACACCTTGTTAGCACTTCACACTTACTTTAAAGAGGCAGCGCTGAGCCCATAACAAAGGCTGAATCTGAGGTGTCATCAGCCTCCTTTTGTTCCAGTCTCTGACTCCTGGCTGGCAGCAGTCAGGAGCCTCACACCTCATGCAAATGCAGCAGAGGGGAAACAAAGGCTCACACCTTGTTAGCACTTCACACGTACTTTAAAGAGGCAGCGCTGAGCCCATAACAAAGGCTAAATCTGAGGTGTCATCAGACTCCTTTTGTTGGAGTCTCCTGGCTGGCAGCAGTCAGGAGCCTCACATCTGATGCAAATGCAGCAGAGGGGAAGTCAAGGTTCACACTTTGTTAGCACTTCACACATACTTTAAAGAGGCAACGCTAAGCCCATAACAAAGGCTAAATCTGAGGTGTCATCAGCCTCCTTTTGTTGGAGTCTCCTGGCTGGCAGCAGTCAGGAGCCTCACATCTGATGCAAATGCAGCAGAGGGGAAGTCAAGGTTCACACTTTGTTAGCACTTCCCACGTACTTTAAAGAGGCAGCGCTGAGCCCATAACAAAGGCTGAATCTGAGATGTCATCGGCCTCCTTTTGTTCCAGTCTCTGACTCCTGGCTGGCAGCAGTCAGGAGCCTCACATCTGATGCAAATGCAGCAGAGGGGAAGTCAAGGCTCACACCTTGTTAGCACTTCACACTTACTTTAAAGAGGCAGCGCTGAGCCCATAACAAAGGCTGAATCTGAGGTGTCATCGGCCTCCTTTTGTTCCAGTGTCCTGGCAGGCAGCAGTCAGGAGCCTCACACCTGATGCAAATGCAGCAGAGGGGAGCAAAGGCTCACACATTGTTAGCTCTTCACACGTACTTTAAAGAGGCAGCGCTGAGCCCATAACCAAGGCCGAATCTGAGGTGTCATCAGCCTCCTTTTGTTCCAGTGTCCTGGCTGGCAGCAGTCACGAGCCTCACACCTGATGCAAATGCAGCAGAGGGGAAACAAAGGCTCACACCTTGTTAGCTCTTCACACATACTTTAAAGAGGCAGGGCTGAGCCCATAACAAAGGCTGAATCTGAGCTGTCATCGGCCTCCTTTTGGTCCAGTCTCCTGGCTGGCAGCAGTCAGAAGCCTCACACCTGATGCAAATGCAGCAGAGGGGAAGCCAAGGTTCACACCTTGTTAGCACTTCCCACGTACTTTAAAGAGGCAGCGCTGAGCCCATAACAAAGGCCGAATCTGAGGTGTCATCAGCCTCCTTTTGTTGGAGTCTCCTGGCTGGCAGCAGTCAGGAGCCTCACACCTCATGCAAATGCAGCAGAGGGGAGCAAAGACTCACACCTTGTTAGCTCTTCACACGTACTTTAAAGAGGTAGCGCTGAGCCCATAACAAAGGCTGAATCTGAGGGGTCATCAGCCTCCTTGTGTTGGAGTCTCCTGGCTGGCAGCAGTCAGGAGCCTCACACCTGATGCAAATGCAGCAGAGGGAATCAAAGACTCACACCTTGTTAGCACTTCACACATACTTTAAAGAGGCAGCGCTGAGCCCATAACAAAGGCTGAATCTGAGGTGTCATCGGCCTCCTTTTGTTCCAGTGTCCTGGCAGGCAGCAGTCAGGAGCCTCACACCTGATGCAAATGCAGCAGAGGGGAAGCCAAGGTTCACACTTTGTTAGCACTTCACACATACTTTAAAGAGGCAGCGCTGAGCCCATAACAAAGACTGAATCTGAGGTGTCATCAGCCTCCTTTTGTTCCAGTGTGCTGGCAGGCAGCAGTCAGGAGCCTCACACCTGATGCAAATGAAGGAGAGGGGAAGCCAAGGCTCACACCTTGTTAGCACTTCACACGCACTTTAAAGAGGCAGCGCTGAGCCCATAACAAAGGCCGAATCTGAGGTGTCATCAGCCTCCTTTTGTTGGAGTCTCCTGGCTGGCAGCAGTCAGGAGCCTCACACCTGATGCAAATGCAGCAGAGGTAATCAAAGACTCACACCTTGTTAGCACTTCACACGCACTTTAAAGAGGCAGCTGTCACATTGTTCAGTCCCTGATTAGGAGATATGAATGGCCTGTAACAATGTCAGATGCGTTGGTCTTTCCCTGTATTGACACAAAATAAATGTCATTTATATAGCGCTTACTACCCCCGAGGAGGCGTTGAAATAATTTAAGTGCCACTATTTGGTCATGTAAAGCTCGATGGGTAGAGGACGTTTACGCTGCTTCCTATAGTGTTCGGTTGTGCTGGGTGAAGAGCGGGCACCGACTCTAGAAAGGGCCTGTGCCCTGCTCCTCTGTGTGGGTGTGCAGGGCAGGCAGGGGCCTCTGCACCCGGGCACACGGCTTTCAGTTTCCTATACAGGGGCGTCGGTGTGATACGCACTGAGACAGCCACGTCTGCAGGCGCGTTTCGGACTCAATGACAGATCAAACAAGGACGGGACGGAAATAACCCACACGAACCACACGATTGGTCAAGTTACGAGATGAGGATGAGTATTAAAAAGGAAGTTGGAAGCAAATGTGGTATATATCCTAAAGGAAAGATTAGCCTTCCAAAAGCACTAAACAACACCATGCAGTGTGCTTGGGGAGAATGCCTATAGGATCACACACACGCAGGCACGCGCGCACACACGCGCACACACACCTAGGAAATGATTGCGGTGATTACAGATTTGCAACACACTTTTCCTCGTGCTAATTAGCCTCATTGATTGTATATCAGAATACAGAGCACAAATAAATGGTGTTACAAAAAAATCATGGCAAGAATGTCGATCACCAAAACATTCGGAAGGTAAGTACACATAAGTTAGGGTAGATTCACCACTCGTAAATCCCCATCAATCTACTTCAAAAATATAGAATTACATTGTTGTAAAAAGTTGTAAATGTATACTTACCTAAATATATATTCACTTTTGTTCCTCGGGAGTGAATTTCCACTTTTGAATGACTGGATGCTGCATCTGAAGAGTGTCGATAATAAACCGGCATTAACATGACGTGTTAAGAGGGCGCGGGCAGTTACACACTCTTCAGGGCGCCCATTCTTATTCCAAAAGGTCTGCTCACTCATCCATACATCCTTGTTGAATACATTGATTAATGGCAACATACATTGCTCACCTCATTAGAAATCGCAGGTGCGCGCTTTGAAGCGCTGTAGACAAACACGCTATTCAAAGAAGAGACTCCTTCTAAAAACTCAAGTATTAGGGTGCATTTTCACACTTCCAACTCCTCCTATCTCCCCAAACAAAATACATGAAATCACACCAACTGCCCTCTGCAGCCGTCTGCACATTTAATGTGCCCACCAGTAGTCCAGTGTTAAGACAGTTTTATTGCACAATTAAAGTACAAGAAGGCACAACAAAACAGTGAAAAATATAAAACAACAAGCACAGTACAACACAACAGAAGCACATTGAAACAATGCAGCACAAAAACACTCGAGCACAAAAAATCAATAGAACTCATCACCACCGAAACAATATGCCACACAGCAAATCCGCACACATGTTCATACCACACATGACCACCTCCAGCTGCTCTCCTAATACAGCGCGTGCCACACAGCAAATGCGCACACATGTTCATACCGCACACGACCACCTCCAGCTGCTCTCTTAATGCATCGCTAGAGGAGTTTGATCCGAACATACATTAACTTTTACGGACAGTGTGAAGCATTCCCTAGTAAACCTGGCTACACCAGGAGGCGGAGGAACCCAAACTCAGTCCATCTCTGCCAGAAGCGCCTAGAGCTGCCCCGCTTCTGGCGGTGGCACGCTCACAGGAGAGCTTTGCTTGCAGGAGTTCCCCCACTCCTAGCCATAGTAACCCACGTCCTGTCCATCTCTGCCAGAAGCGCCTAGAGCTGCCCCGACCTCTTCTGGCGGTGGCACGCTCACAGGAGAGCTTTGCTTGCAGGAGTTCCCCCACTCCTAGCCATAGTAACCCACGTCCTGTCCATCTCTGCCAGAAGCGCCTAGAGCTGCCCCGACCTCTTCTGGCGGTGGCACGCTCACAGGAGAGCTTTGCTTGCAGGAGTCCCTCCACTCCTAGCCATAGTAACACACATTCTGTCCATCTCTGCCAGTAGCGCCTAGAGCTGTCCCGCTTCTGGCGGTGGCACGCGCACAGGAGAGCTTTGCTTGCAGGAGTTCCCCCACTCCTAGCCATAGTAACCCACGTCCTGTCCATCTCTGCCAGAAGCGCCTAGAGCTGCCCCGACCTCTTCTGGCGGTGGCACGCTCACAGGAGAGCTTTGCTTGCAGAAGTTCCCCCACTCCTAGCCATAGTAACCCACGTCCTGTCCATCTCTGCCAGAAGCGCCTAGAGCTGCCCCGACCTCTTCTGGCGGTGGCACGCTCACAGGAGAGCTTTGCTTGCAGAAGTTCCCCCACTCCTAGCCATAGTAACCCACGTCCTGTCCATCTCTGCCAGAAGCGCCTAGAGTTGCCCCGACCTCTTCTGGCGGTGGCACGCTCACAGGAGAGCTTTGCTTGCAGGAGTTCCCCCACTCCTAGCCATAGTAACACGCATTCTGTCCATCTCTGCCAGTAGCGCCTAGAGCTGCCCCGCTTCTGGCGGTGGCACGCGCACAGGAGAGCTTTGCTTGCAGGAGTTCCCCCACTCCTAGCCATAGTAACCCACGTCCTGTCCATCTCTGCCAGAAGCGCCTAGAGCTGCCCCGACCTCTTCTGGCGGTGGCACGCTCACAGGAGAGCTTTGCTTGCAGGAGTTCCCCCACTCCTAGCCATAGTAACCCACGTCCTGTCCATCTCTGCCAGAAGCGCCTAGAGCTGCCCCGACCTCTTCTGGCGGTGGCACGCTCACAGGAGAGCTTTGCTTGCAGAAGTTCCCCCACTCCTAGCCATAGTAACCCACGTCCTGTCCATCTCTGCCAGAAGCGCCTAGAGCTGCCCCGACCTCTTCTGGCGGTGGCACGCTCACAGGAGAGCTTTGCTTGCAGGAGTTCCCCCACTCCTAGCCATAGTAACACGCATTCTGTCCATCTCTGCCAGTAGCGCCTAGAGCTGCCCCGCTTCTGGCGGTGGCACGCGCACAGGAGAGCTTTGCTTGCAGGAGTTCCCCCACTCCTAGCCATAGTAACCCACGTCCTGTCCATCTCTGCCAGAAGCGCCTAGAGCTGCCCCGACCTCTTCTGGCGGTGGCACGCTCACAGGAGAGCTTTGCTTGCAGGAGTTCCCCCACTCCTAGCCATAGTAACCCACGTCCTGTCCATCTCTGCCAGAAGCGCCTAGAGCTGCCCTGCTTCTGGCGGTGGCACGCTCACAGGAGAGCTTTGCTTGCAGGAGTTCCCCCACTCCTAGCCATAGTAACACACGTCCTGTCCATCTCTGCCAGAAGCGCCTAGAGCTGCCCCGACCTCTTCTGGTGGTGGCACGCTCACAGGGAGAGCTTTGCTTGCAGGAGTTCCCTCCACTCCTAGCCATAGTAACACACGTCCTGTCCATCTCTGCCAGAAGCGCCTAGAGCTGCCCCGACCTCTTCTGGCGGTGGCACGCTCATAGGAGAGCTTTGCTTGCAGAAGTTCCCCCACTCCTAGCCATAGTAACCCACGTCCTGTCCATCTCTGCCAGAAGCGCCTAGAGCTGCCCCGACCTCTTCTGGCGGTGGCACGCTCACAGGAGAGCTTTGCTTGCAGGAGTTCCCCCACTCCTAGCCATAGTAACACACATTCTGTCCATCTCTGCCAGTAGCGCCTAGAGCTGCCCCGCTTCTGGCGGTGGCACGCGCACAGGAGAGCTTTGCTTGCAGGAGTTCCCCCACTCCTAGCCATAGTAACCCACGTCCTGTCCATCTCTGCCAGAAGCGCCTAGAGCTGCCCCCACCTTTTCTGGCGGTGGCACGCTCACAGGAGAGCTTTGCTTGCAGGAGTTCCCCCACTCCTAGCCATAGTAACCCACGTCCTGTCCATCTCTGCCAGAAGCGCCTAGAGCTGCCCCGCTTCTGGCGGTGGCACGCGCACAGGAGAGCTTTGCTTGCAGGAGTTCCCCCACTCCTAGCCATAGTAACCCACGTCCTGTCCATCTCTGCCAGAAGCGCCTAGAGCTGCCCCGACCTCTTCTGGCGGTGGCACGCTCACAGGAGAGCTTTGCTTGCAGAAGTTCCCCCACTCCTAGCCATAGTAACCCACGTCCTGTCCATCTCTGCCAGAAGCGCCTAGAGCTGCCCCGACCTCTTCTGGCGGTGGCACGCTCACAGGAGAGCTTTGCTTGCAGAAGTTCCCCCACTCCTAGCCATAGTAACCCACGTCCTGTCCATCTCTGCCAGAAGCGCCTAGAGTTGCCCCGACCTCTTCTGGCGGTGGCACGCTCACAGGAGAGCTTTGCTTGCAGGAGTTCCCCCACTCCTAGCCATAGTAACACGCATTCTGTCCATCTCTGCCAGTAGCGCCTAGAGCTGCCCCGCTTCTGGCGGTGGCACGCGCACAGGAGAGCTTTGCTTGCAGGAGTTCCCCCACTCCTAGCCATAGTAACCCACGTCCTGTCCATCTCTGCCAGAAGCGCCTAGAGCTGCCCCGACCTCTTCTGGCGGTGGCACGCTCACAGGAGAGCTTTGCTTGCAGGAGTTCCCCCACTCCTAGCCATAGTAACCCACGTCCTGTCCATCTCTGCCAGAAGCGCCTAGAGCTGCCCCGACCTCTTCTGGCGGTGGCACGCTCACAGGAGAGCTTTGCTTGCAGAAGTTCCCCCACTCCTAGCCATAGTAACCCACGTCCTGTCCATCTCTGCCAGAAGCGCCTAGAGCTGCCCCGACCTCTTCTGGCGGTGGCACGCTCACAGGAGAGCTTTGCTTGCAGGAGTTCCCCCACTCCTAGCCATAGTAACACGCATTCTGTCCATCTCTGCCAGTAGCGCCTAGAGCTGCCCCGCTTCTGGCGGTGGCACGCGCACAGGAGAGCTTTGCTTGCAGGAGTTCCCCCACTCCTAGCCATAGTAACCCACGTCCTGTCCATCTCTGCCAGAAGCGCCTAGAGCTGCCCCGACCTCTTCTGGCGGTGGCACGCTCACAGGAGAGCTTTGCTTGCAGGAGTTCCCCCACTCCTAGCCATAGTAACCCACGTCCTGTCCATCTCTGCCAGAAGCGCCTAGAGCTGCCCTGCTTCTGGCGGTGGCACGCTCACAGGAGAGCTTTGCTTGCAGGAGTTCCCCCACTCCTAGCCATAGTAACACACGTCCTGTCCATCTCTGCCAGAAGCGCCTAGAGCTGCCCCGACCTCTTCTGGTGGTGGCACGCTCACAGGGAGAGCTTTGCTTGCAGGAGTTCCCTCCACTCCTAGCCATAGTAACACACGTCCTGTCCATCTCTGCCAGAAGCGCCTAGAGCTGCCCCGACCTCTTCTGGCGGTGGCACGCTCATAGGAGAGCTTTGCTTGCAGAAGTTCCCCCACTCCTAGCCATAGTAACCCACGTCCTGTCCATCTCTGCCAGAAGCGCCTAGAGCTGCCCCGACCTCTTCTGGCGGTGGCACGCTCACAGGAGAGCTTTGCTTGCAGGAGTTCCCCCACTCCTAGCCATAGTAACACACATTCTGTCCATCTCTGCCAGTAGCGCCTAGAGCTGCCCCGCTTCTGGCGGTGGCACGCGCACAGGAGAGCTTTGCTTGCAGGAGTTCCCCCACTCCTAGCCATAGTAACCCACGTCCTGTCCATCTCTGCCAGAAGCGCCTAGAGCTGCCCCCACCTCTTCTGGCGGTGGCACGCTCACAGGAGAGCTTTGCTTGCAGGAGTTCCCCCACTCCTAGCCATAGTAACCCACGTCCTGTCCATCTCTGCCAGAAGCGCCTAGAGCTGCCCCGCTTCTGGCGGTGGCACGCTCACAGGAGAGCTTTGCTTGCAGGAGTTCCCCCACTCCTAGCCATAGTAACCCACGTCCTGTCCATCTCTGCCAGAAGCGCCTAGAGCTGCCCCGCTTCTGGCGGTGGGACGCTCACAGGAGAGCTTTGCTTGCAGGAGTTCCCCCACTCCTAGCCATAGTAACCCACGTCCTGTCCATCTCTGCCAGAAGCGCCTAGAGCTGCCCCGACCTCTTCTGGCGGTGGCACGCTCACAGGAGAGCTTTGCTTGCAGGAGTCCCTCCACTCCTAGCCATAGTAACCCACGTCCTGTCCATCTCTGCCAGAAGCGCCTAGAGCTGCCCCGCTTCTGGCGGTGGCACGCTCACAGGAGAGCTTTGCTTGCAGGAGTCCCTCTACTCCTAGCCATAGTAACCCACGTCCTGTCCATCTCTGCCAGAAGCGCCTAGAGCTGCCCCGCTTCTGGCGGTGGCACGCTCACAGGAGAGCTTTGCTTGCAGGAGTCCCTCCACTCCTAGCCATAGTAACACACACAGAAGGGAACGCTAATGACTGCTCTGGTGTATTTCAGCAGAGAAAAGAAGGAGCTGCCTGTGACCACAAATTGGAACCGTTCTGAAAGTCACTTGGAATCAAATGTTTTAAATATCTGTTCGCAACACATTACACGACGCATATTATCACGGTGCATAACTCACACGTTTCTACATTTCATTTGAGCAAGCACGGGACCGGGGACTTGAGAGGGTCGAGGTGGGGGGGGGGGGGGGGATGTTTATGAAGGAATGCGATGCGACTTGCTGTGCATTACAAGGGTGTTGAAAGTCACCACATGATTCTGTACCATCTATCGCTGTCCGTGACCTGCAGTATTGTATAACTCACGTAGGATAGGCATAATCAAAACCCATAGGCCAGTACATAACTCACGCACATGCGCAGTTTAACATGACACATCAGTGCTCCGTCCGATTGTGCCCTCGATACCACCAGCGTCCTTCCCCGGACTCGTACTTACTGCTCGAGTGACCATACCTGCCTTGCTAGTATTTGTTGTGAGAGCGCACAATGTACAGGACACTCCGATGAGAAAGCGTGTAATCCGCAGTGCTAATGGGCACAGCTCAGCCTGGGCCTCAATTATATAGACGTAAAATGGTGGCCCGAGGGAAAGCTGAACATTCTGGAGGAAACCTCCTGGGCCCTGTTGTGGTGAGGTTTATTCACAGGAGAGCCACCCTGCACATGTCCCTTCCAGAGACAGGGTCATTTCTCTATGCTCGTTTGGCGTTTCTGTATTTCCTCATTATGTGTTATAGAACATTGAAAAGAGTAAAAAGAAGTGTTAGTCCCTAAAAGTGAGTGCCGGTGGACCCCACCCGCCGCCACCGGCTCAGATTGAGCACAGCTCCTTGTAGCCGCAGAAAGAACAGTGCCTGTATATATTTCTATATATATGTATGTGTCTATTTGTGCAAAGAGATACGTGTCACCCAAACAAGGATCTCCTGCATCCATAGGTGAGAAATAAACTACCTTACATGGAGAGTGGCATACTGACAGCAAAATACTATAAAAGCAGAAAACCAGAACACAGACCATAAACATTCACTGTCCCAGAATCTCTGCACTTTACTAGATGAATGCAGTGAAGGAACACAGGTAGATATCGAAAAATGCCAGAGGGGGCACAGGTAGACATTGATACTCTTTCTACAAATATTTATATATTTTATATATAAATCAAATAAGTAGCACTCTCCTAGCCTGGTTTTCTGATTTATTATACAATAAGTTGTCAATCTCATAGTAAATACAAGAATATGCTGTTTTACATTTTGATTGAGTATAATTTTCTGGAATTGCCTCTTGAAAACGTGTACTTTGCATTGGCTTTATCTTACAGATTCCACATGCTCACAAAACCTTGTCCTGATGAAGATCTCAATTTTCTGAGATCGAAACGCCATCGACCTCTTGTACAACAACAAACTCTGTTATTGTTTAAAATTTGTCTTCAGGAGTTTTTGCTCATGTTGTCAATGTGATTTTTGTTTTAAACATTTCCTTCACTCACCACATCAAGCTCCTTTTCCCTTTTTTGTGAGCACTGGATCTATAATCCAACTGTTTTGAAAATATTGATATTGATAAATAAATTAACTATAATGGCTACTTGTATCTCCTCCGGCATTTTTCAATAACTACCTGTGTTCCTTCACAGCATTTATCTACTAAAGAGCCCTATGCCATAGGCTAATTGATTCATACTCTCTTTAGTTAATAGTAGGATCTTTATTACGACCCATTGGCCTTACATGAACTATTGTTGTTTTCACAATATCATTTATCACCACAGGTTCAAATATTGGGGCACCCTTGATTTGTAATACATATTTTCTCAATGAAGCAGAAATTGATGCTGATACTTTGTTGATTGTGCAACTATGGCGGGGAGTCCTGTCACTGATTAGCACAGTGTTAAAGATGGTGATTTTGTAGAAGACAGTTTGGTTTGAGGTGAAGAAGAGCCTTTGTGCAAAGTGATGCTTAGATTGAGTGAAATGTCATTGACCTTCTGACTCTCTGCTCTTAATTGTCAGTAAAGGAGGGGATGTGCTTTGCAAAGATCCAGTCATCAGTGTTGTGTGGATGCCCATTTGGTTTTTCAGGGCAGTGTTGTAAATGTTAGGGAGTGTACTGACATCTATTGTTGGTAGGCAGGTGAGATAAAGGTTGATAAATTCTCCTTGGGAGGAGGCCAAACAGAAGTCTTTGATAGAATGGAATTTTTCTTTTCTCATTTAGGTTGTCCTCAAATTACCGGAGCAGACACTAGTCTGGGTAGGGAAGCGGGCATGGTCCTGCCGCTAACTATTTCCTATTTGTGGAATTTCCTGTTTGCTTAACTGTCTCCCGCAGGCAAGAGACTCGATACTCCCATCATGTACTCAATCTTAGTAATACACCAGTAGTATTTTTGGTGGGTGAAAAAGAGATGTTGGTATCGGAGTAGCCTCAAGCCATAGCTATGAGCATGCCACTATGGATGACGATCCCTCTCTTTTAAGGGAGGGGCGTTTGTAGGAGACCAACCACTCAGCCAACCCTCAAGTGCCTAGGAAAAAGAGAGGATGATCTGTGTTCTTATAATCTAGCTTTCAAGCTGTTCATTGGACATCTGCTAAAGACTGAAAGTCATCTATGCCTGCCGCTCTTCTTCTTTACTGGAAAGTGGGATTAAGACCAGGGATAGGGAGGCTGGTTACTGACTGAAGGGAGATGTGTTTTGTTTGGGGCATCATTTGGGGAACTAAAGCTATCTATGAATGCTTCTCTATCTCCTACAAGCTTCAGCATCCACTATTATATTCAGGGGTTTTGCCAATTCTGGCTAGAAAGAGAAACAGGGACAAATCTACTTCTTTTTCAACCTGAAGATTGGACTCTGGGGATAGACATGGTTAATGGATCTGGAGGAAGAGGAAAAGGCTTCCTGCCTGGCATCCTTGTGCTTGTCTTCCTCTAACTTTTTTCTTTAGACCTCTTGTTTTTGCTGGTTTCATTTTTTCTGGCCTTAGTTCTCTGCACACGTTACAACTGCTAACTAGTGCTTAAGTGTTTGTGCTCTTTCCTTAAAAACTGTTAGATTGGCTTAAAACTAACTGACTGAGTTAATTATGTTTAAATCCCTAGTAAAGTGGCACTATGGGTACCCAGGGCCTGGGAACTAAATGCTACTAGTGGTCTGGAGCAAAAGGAACATTTGATGGAAGGAATGCCGAACAATGTTAACATTCACCCCCAGTCACAAAGATCTGGGTTTAATCCATTGTTCTTTTGCTCACCACTCCACCCCCGTTTGGCACCCAGCCATATGCAAATCAGTCTTGACCCTGTGCCTCATGGGAAGAGAATAGCCTGAACTGCAAAGCCAGGTCCTCCATGGACAGGAAATCAGCATCCTGGAACAGGTTTCAGGGAATCAGCCTTCATCAGTCTAGCTTGAATCCAGTGGTGCAGTGATCACGGGACCCATGTCTGGACATATCCCCCCACTTAGGGCAACAAAAGCAAAGGAACAAATGATTGATGGAATGCTGATCAATGCAAACATTCACCCCAGTCACAAAAATCTGGGTTTAATCCGTTGTTCTTTTGCTCACCACACCACCCCAGTTTGGACCCAGCCATATGCAAATCAGTCTTGACCCTGTGCCTCATGGGAGCAGTCCAGCTGGAACTGCCAAGCCAGATTGTCTCTGGACTGGAAACATGCATCATGGGACGCATTTCAGGGCATCACCCCTCATCAGCCAGGCTAGCTTGAATCCAGTAGCGTAGTGAGCACAGGACCCACATCTGGACATACACTCCCCACTTAGAGTGACAGAAACAAAAGCAAAAGATGATGGACAGAATGCTGAACAATGCAAACATTCTCCTCAGTCTCAAAGATCTGTTTATGATCACAGGGAGGGCCCAAGCCGTCCATTTGGCCAATTTCACCGCAGACTTTCGCAAGGTGGAGTGCGGAGTCCCTCAAGGCTCATCACTTTCCCCACTTCTATTTAATTTATACATTTATCCCCTCATTTTTTCGTTACAGCAGATGGAGGTCACGGTGTTTAACTACGCCGATGATCTTCAGCTAATCTTTAATCTCTCTAACTCCCCCTCATCTGCTTCCAATGTTCAGACTGTAATGACATTCATTCAGGACTGGATGAACTGCAACCACCTCAAACTCAATCCGGACAAGACTGAGCTAGTCCTGACCGGAGGTGGTTGCAGTCCATGGACCTCCGCCCACTGGCCCTTGTCACTTGGTGCTCCCCCTCTTCCTGTCTCTAAGGTCAAAACTCTTGGGATTTTTCTTAACACACAACTTTCTATCCACTCACATGTGGGTTCAGTGGTTTCTGCTTGTTTCTTTTCGTTGCCGGCTGCCTCCGCTGCGGGGATTGTTTTTGCCTGGTTTTGTCTATTATTTGTGCCTGTATTTGTTTAACTTCATTTTTCCCTTGTTTTGTCGAATATTTGTGCCTGTTTAGCTTAATTTCTTTTGCCCGTGTTTTAGCTCTCCTTCCCCGTGTCCGCCTACCCCGCCGCCCTCCGCCCTCCCTTCCCGCCACCGCCGCTTGTCCCCGCCCCTTTTTTCTCTTCTGTAACCCTCCCCGCTCCCGCCTCCCAGCTGCTCCGCCCACCCGCGCACTTCGCCTTAAATGGCGACCGTGCGACGCAGGTGAGTGTGACCCACTTGTGGGACACCCCCGCGCCGCACGGCCACCAGCTGCTGCGTGTGCCCCTTGCCTGCCCCTGCCTCGCTGCTGTCTCGTTAGCCGGTTGCCGGCTGCCTCCGCTGCGGGGATTGTTTTTGCCTGGTTTTGTCTATTATTTGTGCCTGTATTTGTTTAACTTCATTTTTCCCTTGTTTTGTCGAATATTTGTGCCTGTTTAGCTTAATTCTTTTGCCCGTGTTTTAGCTCTCCTTCCCCGTGTCCGCCTACCCCGCCGCCCTCCGCCCTCCCTTCCCGCCACCGCCGCTTGTCCCCGCCCCTTTTTTCTCTTCTGTAACCCTCCCCGCTCCCGCCTCCCAGCTGCTCCGCCCACCCGCGCACTTCGCCTTAAATGGCGACCGTGCGAACGCGCAGCGGTCACGCGCAGCGGGCGCGCCGATTGCGCACCGAAGGTGCGCCAAAGGTAAGCCCGTCTGCGCCCGTCAGCGACCGGATCGCGACCAGTGCCAGGACCCCTGGACCTCGAAGACCCCGACCGACCCGCCTGACGTACTCCGCCGCCACCCTCACCGCTCTCAACACCGGCCGACTCCCAGAATGCCATCAAGCCACTCCACGACTTACCCACGGACCCTTCAGCTGCCACGCCTGCAAGTTCACCTGCATCCGGACCAGCCTCGCACCAGCACCCGCCAAGACGAACACCAGCAGCACCCACCTCAAGTGCATCCTGCTCAACACCCGCTCCGTCCACAGACACGCCATCGAACTCTGGAACCTCCTAGACGCCACAGCCCCTGACGTTGCCTTCCTCACGGAGACCTGGATGAACGCCTCTTCAGCTCCCGACATCGCCATCGCTATCCCAGAGGGCTACAAGATCGTCCGGAGGGACCGAAACGCCAACCAGATGGGAGGAGGCATCGCCATCATCCACAGGAACACCATCCGTCTCACGACCAGCACCGACAACACCCTGACCAGCGCCGAACACCTGCATTTCCAGATCCACACCAACCCGAACACCACCCTCAGAGGCACCCTGATCTACCGACCCCCTGGACCACGCACACAATTCAGCGAGGACATCGCCGACTTCGTCAGCCCGCATGCCCTCCCCTCCGCTGACTACATCCTCCTGGGAGACCTCAACTTCCATCTGGAGAACAACAACGACCGCAACACCAGCACCCTGCTCGACAACCTCGCCAACCTGGGACTCAAGCAACTGGTGTCCACCCCCACCCACCTCGCCGGACACACACTCGACGCAGTCTTCTCTTCCAGCACAGACATCGACTTCAGCCACGCCACTGAGCTTCAATGGACGGACCACAGCTGCGTCCACTTCACCTTCAAGAGAACGACGACCCACCACCACCAGCAACAGGCCGCCCGCAGAAGCTGGAACAAGATCACAGCAGACCAGCTCGCCACCTCCCTGAGCCAGCACCCTCCTGCCAGCTCAGTGAACCCCAGCCAGGCCGCCGTCAACCTCACGAAATGGATCAGCAACTGCGCGGACGAACTCGCCCCACTGAGGACCCCGCCTAGCAGACCCGGCAGCAAGAAGGCCCCATGGTTCACCGATGAACTCAAGAGCTCCAAGAAGAACTGCCGAGCCCTCGAGAAAGTCTGGAGAAGGGAACCGACACCGGACAACAGGACCTCCTTCAAACTTGCCACCCGGAAACACCACCAGCTGATCCGCGCCACCAAGAAAACAGCATTCAAGGACCGGCTGGACAACAACGCACACAACTGCAAGGAACTCTTCAACATCGTGAAAGAGCTTTCCAACCCCAGCGCAGGAAACAACGACATCACCCCATCGCAAGACCTCTGCAACTCCCTCGCTTCATACTTCCACAACAAGATCGCGGACATACACAACAGCTTCAACAACCAACCAACGCACACCATGACCGAACAACCACCCCCCACCACCACCCTCCACGCCTGGACCCCGATCAGCACCGAAGACACCATCCGCACGATGAACTCCATCCACTCCGGATCACCGACCGACCCCTGCCCCCACCACGTCTTCAACAAGGCCGACGCCGTCATCGCACCCCACCTGCGAGACATCATCAACACATCCTTCGACACCGCCACCTTCCCTGAGAGCTGGAAGCACGCCGAACTCAGCGCTCTACTCAAGAAACCCACAGCGGACCCCACCGAACTCAAGAACTACCGCCCCATCTCGCTCCTCCCGTTTCCAGCCAAAGTCATCGAGAAGACCGTCAACAAGCAGATGGCCGCCTTCCTCGAGACGAACGGATCCCTCGACCCCTCACAGTCCGGCTTCCGAGCCAACCACAGCACCGAGACCGCCCTCATCGCCGCCACCGATGACATCCGAGCCCTGATGGACAATGGAGAAACAGCTGCCCTCATCCTCCTAGACCTCTCCGCGGCATTCGACACGATCTGCCACCGCACCCTAGTACGGCGCCTCAGCAACATCGGAATCCAGGACAAGGCGCTGGAATGGATCATCTCCTTCCTCGACGGAAGAACACAGAGAGTCCGCCTACCACCGTACAAGTCAGAGGCCTCCGAAGTCATCTGCGGCGTCCCCCAAGGATCATCTCTGAGCCCCACCCTCTTCAACGTCTACATGAGCCCCCTTGCGGCCATCGTACGCAAACACAACCTCAGCATAATCTCCTACGCCGACGACACCCAGCTGATCCTCTCCCTGACCAACGACCCCGCCGCCGCCAGAGCCAACCTGCACGAAGGGATGAAAGAGGTAGCCGAGTGGATGACGACCAGCCGCCTGAAACTGAACTCGGACAAGACGGAGGTCCTCATCCTGGGCTCCTCACCCTCCGCCTGGGACGACTCCTGGTGGCCTCCCGCCCTGGGCACCGCACCCAAACCGACAGACCATGCACGAAACCTGGGCTTCATCCTGGACTCCTCCCTCTCCATGACCAGGCAAGTCAACAACGTCTCCTCGGCGTGCTTCAACATCCTACGCATGCTACGGAAGATCTTCTGGTGGATCCCCACCGAGACCAGGAAGACCGTCACCCAGGCCCTCGTCACCAGCCGACTGGACTACGGCAACGCCCTCTATGCCGGTACCACCGCCAAGCTCCAGAAGAGACTCCAGCGGATCCAGAACGCCTCAGCCAGACTCATCCTCGACATCCCACGAACCAGCCACATCTCCGGACATCTGAGAGACCTTCACTGGCTCCCCATCAACAAAAGAATCACCTTCCGCCTCCTCACCCACGCACACAAAGCCCTACACGACCAAGGCCCGAGCTACCTCAACAGCCGAGTCAACTTCTACGCTCCCAAACGCCACCTCCGATCAGCCAACCACGCCCTCGCCGCCGTCCCCCGCATCCGAAGAGCGACTACAGGAGGAAGGTCCTTCTCCTACCTGGCCGCCAAGACCTGGAACTCCCTCCCGACCGACCTGCGCCTGACCCAAGACCACCTCTCCTTCAGGAAGAAGCTGAAAACCTGGCTGTTCGAGCAGTAGCGGCACCCCCCCCCCCCCCCCCCCAGCGCCTTGAGACCCTACGGGTATGTAGCGCGCTTTATAAGTGTCACTGATTGATTGATTGATCACTGATTGATAAGACTAATTAGGAAAGTATCCCGCTTTTTTTCCCTTCCTGCTTTAAAAATTATTGTGCTGGCCATGGTACTGTCGAGAGTTGATTATGGTAACATCATTTACAATGGAGCTCCAGCATACGCGTTCCATCGCTTGCAGCTCATTCAGAATCAAGCGGCTCGTTTGATCTATGGCTTACCCAAATACCATCGTGCCACTCCCCTGCTTAAAGCTTTGCATTGGCTCCCGGTGAGGGAGCGTGCCCTTTTTAAACTGGGTTGCCTCACTTTTCAGGCTAGATCAGGTACAGCCCCCGAGTTCATTTGCGCCGCCATAAAACCGTACCTCCCAGGTCGTGAACTCCGCTCTGCCCATAGGGCTTTTCTGACCATTCCTCGTTTCAAGAAAAAGAAATCTGGCGGAGCGAAATTTGCTGTTCTCGCCCCGCTTTTCTGGAATTCTCTCCCTCCTGCCCTCCGAACTTCTCCTTCATATACACAGTTTCGGAAAGATCTTAAAACCCTGTTATTTGAGCAAGCTTACACTGTCTAGTACTACTGCCGACCGCTACTGCATCACTTAAAGCGCCATGAAACCGCATGGTATACGTGCGCTCAATAAATGTTTTTAAATTCAAATTCAAATTATTCTTTTGCTCACCACGCCACCCCAGTTTGGAACCAGCCATATGCAAATCAGTCTTGGCCCTGTGCCTCATGGGAACATTCCAGGCGAACTGCCAAGCCAGGTCCTCCCTGGATCAGAAACAATCATTATGGGACCGGTTTTAGGGCATCAGCCCTCATCAGCCAAGCTAGCTTGAATCCAGTAGCACAGTGAGCATGGGGCCCACGTCTGGGCATACCCTTCCCACTCAGGGCGACAAAAGCAAAAGGAGAAAATGATGGACGGCATGCGGAAAAATGCAAAAATTCACCCCTAATCACAAAGATCTGGGTATAATCCATCATTATTTTGCTCACCATGCCACCCCAGTTTGGACCCAGACATATGCAAATCAGTCTTGACCCTGTGCCTCATGGGAACAGTCCAGCCCAAACTGCCAAGCGAGGTCCTCCCTGGACTGGAAACAAGCAGCCCGGGACAGGTTTCGTGGCACCACCCCTCATCAGACAGGCTAGCTTGAATCCAGTGGCGCAGTGAGTCGAGTACCCACGTCTGGGCATACCCTTTCCACTTAGAGCGACAAAAGCACAAGGAACAAATGATGGAGGGAATGCTGAACAATGCAAACATTCACCCCCAGTCACAAAGATCTGGTTTAGTGCGCCTGAAGCACTGAATGTCTCACCCACTTAAGTAGCACTTTAACATGTCTTATGCCTGTCACTTCAGCTTGTGTGTGTGCATTTTTTAAAACTTTCATTTTGCCTGGCAAAGTAGACCTTTTGCCAAGCCCAAACCTTCCTTTTTAGTGCACAAAAGCCACCCTTAAGGTAGGCGCTGGGCAGCCTGGAGGGCAAAGTTGTATGTACTTAAAATGTAGGACATTTACTTTTATTTTTTACATGTGCTGGTAGTGGACAACTCTTACAGTCATTTTTCACTACTCCAATGCCTACCTCACTTATAGGCATTTCATAAAAGTAATTTCTGAATGGGACCAGGTATTTAGTTCGTGCTTGGTGTCTCTGGAATTGTAACGAAAAATTATAACTTATGCTAAAGTCATATATTTGGTTACAAATTTGAGAATGCTACTTCTAGAATGTTGACATTTTGTTCTTTAGCCATTTGATGCCTGCAGCCTATCTCTTTGTTACATGACTCGGTGTAGTTGACAGTTGGGATTTGTGTATTCCTCCTTGACAGCCACACACAATGGGAAGTGTGGGTGTGACTAGATAGGTCATTACTGGCAGGATGTGAGGGAGGAGCTTGGCCCAGCCCAACTTACACTTGAATAAGCCTTGTCCTGTCCCCCCACAAAGAGCTGCATTCCCCCTGTAGTTAGTCTGGAGCCAAAAGGGCAGGGCACCTGTACACTTCAAAGGCATGCCTCTAGAAGCTTCACCCAACTTCAAAGGCACAACTGGGTATTTATACTGGACTGCAGAAAAAAAGGGACTTTCACTCTGCAGGACTGCTGATCGGAAGGACTGCTGCTCTGCTGTGGTGACCTGCTGCCTCTTCCTTCTTGCCTGGGTGAGAAGGACTGGACCTCAATCTCTTGAATCCAGAACCCAGAATGACTCCAAGGGCTAGCTGGCTGGCATCGTGATCTGAAGCATCGGGGACACAACAAGGTTCCAACAACCTTGCACCTGCACCTGAACTCTGCAATCTGTGAATCTACTCTGACAAGTGGACCCTTGGAATTGGGCTTAAGGTGGATCCTGTGCTGCATGGCGCAAACCTAAGCAGAACCAATGCATTGCCGCTGCTGCATGAATTGGACCTGCCAAAAAGACACGCATCACCTCTACAGTTTCTTCAGAACTGCCCGTGCGCAATGCATCCTGGGCACAGGCCCTTACATCTCTTGTCGACAGCAGACTCGATTATTGACTCTGCATCACAGCCTCGAAGCTCTGAAAAACCGACACATCACCCCTACTGCACATCACACCCTCGATGATGGACTTTGCACCCCAAGCCCCATCAACGGGATCCTTGACGACAATGCAGGCCCTCGCATGGCAGCCTTGCAACATCTTAGAACCATCGCATCGCTTCGGCTGCACAACGCAAACCTTCAACGCGGATCCTCTCAACACTCCGCAAACCAGGATTTAAGGTACTCTGTTCAGCAGGCCTAACTAGGTCCCTTTAGTGGGCCATCCCTGAATCACAGTCGGCCTGTACTTGTGACTTTGTCCTGGTCCAGCACGACCAGATATCCATGGTAAGCTCTTTGAGCTTTTGGCCCTATTTTCACTAATACATTTAAAATTGCATATCTCCGAATCTACTGATCAGATTTTTGTTGTTTTGGTCTTGTTTGATTAAATAAAAATAAGTCTATATTTCTAACTTGGTGTGGGATCCTTTCTGCATGATGTTTTTCACTACATTACTGTTGGAAGCTGGAGTCCCAGTCACGCCCCACTGTCACCAGGTGCGTGACCCGGGACTCCCAACTCAACGTTAGGCCAAGTAAGGACACCGTTTGAGATAGCCCTGCTCACCCCCTTAGTAACTTCGAACGAGCAGTCAGGCCTATCTCCAAGGCACGAGTGTACAGTATGTGCAACCACGCCCACAGCCACCCACTGATGACACCACAAATGGACTCCACACAAGTTTGATAAAACAAGTATAAACTTTATTTAAAAAGATATTCGATCGGACCACACGATACAAAAGCCAACATATAATAAAGCGTAATATTCATTCTGGCTGGTTGGTAGGTTCAAATCCCAACCACCGCTTTCACAATGCTTGCTGGTCGTAATGCTAGAATCACACACGTTGCAGTGAACAAACAATAGTGCTCTGCGCAACAATACACTTCTGTGCTGGGCAAAAGAGAAATAATACCATGCGTAACGATACACCCCAGTACCTTGCAAGAAGAGAAATAATGCAATGCGTACCGCTACAATCATGTACTGCGCAATGAAGGAATAATGCAATGCGTCACACCCCAATCACGTACTTTGAAATGAAGAAATAATGCAATGCGCACCGCTACAATCATGTACTTTGCAATGAAGGAATAATGCAATGAGGGCCACTAAAATCCTATACTTTGCAAGGGAGAAATAATGCAATGCGTACCGCTACAATCATGTACTGCGCAATGAAGGAATAATGCAATGCGTCACACCTCAATCACGTACTTTGAAATGAAGAAATAATGCAATGCGCACCGCTACAATCATGTACTTTGCAATGAAGGAATAATGCAATGAGGGCCACTAAAATCCTATACTTTGCAAGGGAGAAATAATGCAATGCGTAGCGCTACAATCGTGTACTTCGTTATGCAGAAATAATGTCAGGCATCATAAGACAGTTCGGCAGTTCGTTAGCAGCAATATTTGGCAATGTGTATTACGACAGTCAGCCTCTTCGATAACAGTTGCCCCCCACATGTATCAACAATGACATACAGCACCGCTTCTCACTTGGGCCCCAGTACTGCCACTCCTTTGGTCAGTACGGGCCACAATCTGAGCCAAAGCAAAGGCTCACGTCATCAGGAGGACTGAGAGGCCGAGAGAGTGTCCCTCCGAGCCTGCACCCTGCCCAGGCAATGATCCACGTTACCTGGGGGCGCGACCGCACTCTCCTCTCTTCCCTTCGCAAAATGGGCCTTCCATGTAGAACTTTCTCAATGGGCCTCAGTGGTTCGGCCTGGCAGCTCAGCTCCTACGGGGCTGCCGGTCTGGGCCGCGTCTGTTAGGTAGGTCTCAGGTGGCCGCAGGCACACGTACCCTATGCCTCTGAGATTGCATTTACTCCGGGTGCACGTTCCCCACAGCATCCTCCAGGTCTCCTCTGGCATGAAGCCACACATACAGAGCTGATGAGTCTTCCCTTCGACTCCGAGTGCACACTCACCAGGCACTCCTTCTTGCAGTCTCAGTTGGCACCAAGACACGCACACCACACTGCAGAGACTCACTTTCTTCCGGTGCACGCGATGATCAGTCGATCACCTCCACGGTCCCAGGTTGCACTAAAGCACGCACACTGCTTCACTGAGACTTACTCCAACTCCTGGTGCCCCGATATCTAGGCACTCTTCACCAATGCCTTCGGCCGAACCTAGACATGCTCGCCGTGTCTGAGCATCACTTCTCCTCCAGTGCACTCGATGACCAGGCGCTCCTCACCAACGCCTCCTGTGCACCCCGACATGCACCCTGCGCATCCGAGACTCACTCCACTTCCGATGCACACATCGACCAGGCGCTGCTCACCAATGCCTTCTGTGCACCACGACACGCACCCTGCATGTCCGAGACTCCCATCACCTCCGATTCACACGCTGACCAGGCCATCTTCACCAACGCCTGCGGTGCACCACGACACGCACCCTGTGTTGCCGAGTCTCACGTCACCTCCGATGCACACATGGACCAGGCGCTCTTCACTAGCGCCTGCGGTGCACCATGACATGCACCCTGCACGTCCGATAATCACTTTACCTTTGGTGCACACGTTGACCAGGCGCTCTTCACTAACACCTCCTGTGCATCACGACTTGCACCCAGCGTATCCGAGTCTCACTTCTCCTTGGTGTGTCCAAGATCACAGGGCACACCTTCTGAGGGTCTCAAGCTGCCACCACATGTGCTCACCACATTGCATGAAACGTCTCTGGAAACTTTAATGTTCCTTTGTTTCCAAACAGGGAGCCAGCTCACCTCGGGCCCTTGGGGTTACAAGACACAGCACAAAGCACAGTCTTCTTCAAGCAGGGGGATCCAGGCGCCCAAAGCACAGTCCCAACAGCCTCTTCCTTGGTTAAAACAGCAAACTGCAGACCAGCCCCAGATCACGAAGCAAGAGTTGGTCCTTCCCAGCAGTCTCTTCAGTTGTTCCTTCCTTAGCAGAGGTTTCTCTTGACCACAAAAGGGGCCCAAGCCTTTTCAGTCTCATTCCATTTCTATTCCCTCATGCAGGGGCCTCAGCTCTCATAGTTATACCGCTAAATGTCTTTGAAGTTCGTTGTGCTCAGGGGTCCCTGACACCAGCTTAAATCAGTTCTGGGTGTCTCCCTCCCAGTGTCATATTTCTCCCTTTGATACTGGGGGTCTGGATCCTTAATCACTCAGTTGGAGATGGGCCAATTGTTTTATAGCCACAACCCAGGCCTCTTCACCTCCTGGGGTTTCTCCTGTGCTCCCTCTCCAGATGCAGGTCAGCCTGGTGCCATCTCAGCCGTCCCTTCTTAGATCCAGACAGTCAATCCACATACAGCAGAGAACATATGATAATGACGATCGTCTTTCTTACATCCATCTAAGGAAAATCTACCTCTCCAACATTAAATCCGCTAAAAAAATCTTCTACGTCAACGCCATTAATGAAGCTAGTCAGAAACAAAAAACATTATTCTCAATAGTAAAATCGTTCACCCAGCCCAAAGCACTTCAACCTGAAATCCCCCCATCCCAAGACTTTTGCGACAAAATATCAGACTACTTTGACGAAAAGATCGCCTCCATTCAAAGTAAATTCCCCCCCTTCACAAACGTCTCAAGGGGTTCCTATTCCCGATCAACTAGAATCCCTAGCTGGTAGCCTTAAGAAGTTCACCCCTGTCACTTTAGCTCAAACCAGAGAAGTTATTCTAGCGTGCAAGTCTGGCTCTCCTTCCGACCCCTGTCCTCCCAAAATCCTCCACCAACTCATAGATGTGGTGAACCCAATCATCAACGACATAGTTAACTCGTCGCTTCGCTCCGGATCGGTCCCTCGCCTATGGAAAAAGGGTACAGTCAAACCTCTCATGAAGAAGGCTAACAAATCCCCGTCGGACCCGACCAATCTCCGCCCGATCACACTCCTCCCGGCTCTGGGAAAAATAACCGAACAGATGGTCTACAGAGAACTCAAACGTTATCTGGAAGATCATAATATACTTCACCCGCAACAATCTGGTTTCTGTCCCAAACGCTCGACCGAAACAGCTCTGATTGAATTGTCAGATACAATAAAGACGCTGCAAGACCAGAGGAAGAAAGCTATTCTCATACTTCTCGACCTCACTGCGGCGTTCGACACCATATCCCACCCCATCTTGATCAGCAGATTGACAGACATAGGGATTTCGGACATAGCCCTATCTTGGATAAAATCATTCCTTACCGACAGGTCCCAAACTGTCGTTCTTGGCCCTTTCCACTCCAATGAGAAGAAGGTCTCCTCCGGAGTACCTCAGGGGTCCATCCTGAGTCCCCTTCTTTTTAATATTTACCTCATCCCACTCCTATCCCTGATTGAATCATTCGGCATACCGGTAACATCGTATGCCGATGATACGCAGCTCATCGTACCTCTAGAGGCTAACTCAACCAAAGCCGAGTTCAACCTCAAAAACTGTTTGACAGCAGTCTTCCACTGGATGGACACTAACCATCTCAGATGCAACTCGAGCAAAATGGAGATACTCCCTATCGGAAAGAACATCTCCTTCTGCCCAGCCCTCTGGTGGCCGGATGACTCAGTTGCCCCTCCCCAGACCGTAACAACAGCTAGGAACCTCGGTGTCCTATTCGACTCTGATTTATCATTCGACCAGCACGCCAGGAATATTGCCGGCAGATGCTTTGGAATAATAAAATCGCTAAGAAAGTTCTTTGACTTTCTTCCACTTGACGCCAGGAAAACAGTAACAGTAGCCCTCATAATCTCACGCCTAGATTACTGTAACGGCCTCTTGGCGGGGACAAAAAAGTCCACACTGACCAAACTTCAAAGTGTTCTTCACACGGCTGCCCGACTGGTCCTAAAACTGCCCCGAAAATCATCTATCTCCGCAGCTCTAAGATCCCTACATTGGCTCCCCCTCCACAAAAGAATACTTTTTAAAATACTGATTATCGCCTTTCGGGCGTTTAATAAAACTGGTCCAAAATATCTCACCAGACGCTTCCCCCACTACAATCCGAGCCGATCTCTCCGATCTGCCCAGGACAACCTCATGCTCCCCGCTAGGTACAACTTGAAGACGAAAGGTGGAAAAACTTTAAGTTTCCTGGCCATTAAAGCCTGGAACAACATGCCCAAAAATCAAACAAACTCTTGAAAAACCTTTCAGAAAACTTCTAAAGACCTGGATTTTTAACCTTCCCGACGATTTCACCAAAGCTGCCATTTAACCTCCTACTGCTACCTCGACTGGGCCTTCAGGAATTTCAGCGCCATGATGCTCCCTCCGGAGCGAACGCTGCGCTTTAGAAATACCCCCTCAAAATATCAAACACAGAAATGCCTAAAGCACAAAACTCAGCCACTTCCAAAAGAGTGGTTTCTGAACACACAGTGACAAAATCATTTTCAAAGAAAGATGCGTTATGACACTGTGAGTTCATACATACTAAACATCACCTCTCCATTTTAATCTGATGGGAAACTAGGCTAACAAACACAATACCCAACCTCCCCATTCTGTCCTATGGGCCGAATGGCCTTTCACCAGTGAAAAACGAAATGGAGTGTTTTTCACTGTCAGTACATAACACACACCTCAGTAGATGTCCTGCCTTTTACCTACACTGCACCCTGCCCAGGGGTTACCCAGCCCAGGACCTACCACAGGGGTGCCCACTGTGTATGCAAAAGGGAAAGTAAGGCCTGACAAGTGGTTGCACTTGTCAGAACAACATGCTAACTTAGCAAACTGCGGGCAGGCCCTTCACTGCAGGCCTGAGTTCCCTTCTACGCGCACCTTTGCATTACTAGCCCTAGCACACACAGTGCACATCACTAGGGACTTTACCAGTAAGGCAACATACTAATCATGGCCAACCAATTACCATTACACTTTACACAGGGAACTCTTGTACTTTGTCACGGATCAGCAGTGGCAAAGTAAACAAAGCATCTAAAAGCAAAGGAGGTAGAGTCAAAATGTCAGGGGTAATTGCGATTCTCCTATTACCATGACTAGGGAATCTGGATTTTATTAAAGACACGGAGGCTAAGATTATGCATATTTCTTTTAATGCAGTCCCAAGCACCCGCATACATCATAATGCAAAAAGGTTCCAGAATAGAACATTAAGAACATATAAAAGGCATAAGCCCATAACAATCTGCCTCTTTTAAATGTGGTGTAAAATAGGATAAGTCCTGTAAAATTTTAAGAGTCCAAACATTTCTTTAAACCATCACGAAACGAAGGAAAAGGAAGAACGATGATTGATCTGAAGGTCAAAATCGTGAAGTTATGAGAGATTATCTGAAAAAAAGAGAAAGATATAAGTAGTTCAAGAAGAAAAAACTCTAAAATAAGGTTGTAAACAATGTAACTGTAATTAAACGAAGGTATAATAAACAAGAATTGGCGTAGCCAATAGGTCTCGCCTTTGGGACATTGTAAGTAAAAAAAAAAAATGAAGTATAAGACTTCACGTTTACATTTACTTCGTATTTAGGATGCAGTAAATGTAAATATGAAGTCTTACACTTCAGTTTTTTTGGATGGCAGCGACAGCCCTCTGCATGGAATAACAGCAGTGACAGCTGAAAAGAAGTTACCGGAACTGTAGGGTGAGTTACTTCTTCTATTTAAGCAGCAGGACATACGGACATACAAAGTGCCGGCTCCCTCCTTCTATCTCTGCCAACTGTCACCTCCTGGCTTCTCGAACTCCACTAGAACCTCCACATGGAGATTCCACGTGGAACTCTACGACTAGAACCTAACACATCTTTCCTCTTTACAGCTAAAAACAAGTTACATACATCTATGTTTCCATAAAACAAAATAACAAT
This sequence comes from Triturus cristatus, assembly GCF_964204655.1. Lineage (NCBI taxonomy): Eukaryota > Metazoa > Chordata > Amphibia > Caudata > Salamandridae > Triturus > Triturus cristatus. The sequence goes on from NC_140587.1 coordinate 59,995,550, forward strand.
CCAAACTCTAACATATCAAATTGTTCATTAATACATTTCATAATCACGAAATTTGCTAGGCAATTTTGTTGACCTGGACGAACGCTCACGAAGGTGGGGATCTAGGCATGTACTGGTTTGGCCAGAGTTAGTAACAGGCCAATTGATAAGGGATGAACTGCGGTGGTTAGCAACAGAAATCTTGCCCTTAATCCACCACCTTCCATCTTCCAATTGTACCGCACTTTTATTTGTTCTCACCACAAGTTGAGGCTGAGAAAACTTAGATGAACCTTTAGGTAAAATTCTGGAACATTTAACACCATCCTGGCTTCTCGAACTCCACTAGAACCTCCACATGGAGATTCCACGCGGAACTCTACGACTAGAACCTAACACAATTCCCAGATTACCTTGGTCTTTCCAACTCAAAAGACATGTGTCATCCTTAGCAACATACACAATTGTACTAGCGTTATTACCCTTAAAATATAAGTTAGCATCAAATTCACCTATAACATTTATGTTCTTACCACGATACGCTATAGGTTTTACTAACAAATGTCTTAAAACATGGCCTTTAGCTTCGAACAATTCTTCCCATATTTTGACTGAAATTAAAGTAAATGGAGATCCAGAATCAGCCAGTACTTTGATGTTAACACCATTTACAGTTAGCGTACATATGGGTCGTTTAATCTCTGACTCAATTATAGCAATGACATCAGCATTTTGGGTATCAAACAGTGCACAAATCTGTTCTTCTTCACTAGAAGATGATGTGTCCGAGGATTGCTCAATATTCATAACTTTTTGTGTGGGATAATGGCAGAAACAGGATCCCATCAGGGAAATCAGCAGAGACTGCCCACTGGGGCAACGACCGGGACAACCAAGACATCATGTGGAGGACTAATGGAGACCAGCCATTGAGAGGGGCAAACAGTGACAAAAATAGCCCCTCGCCCGGGGCATTCACAGAGACAGTAGCAAAGAGCGCGCTCTGCAGGGGACAGCATGAGAGACCGCCTGAGTCGCTCCCCAGGAAAGCCTGCCTTTGAGAGAGACATGCAACATCAGAGACCGCTTTAAACGCTCCCCAGGAGACGTGCTTCCTTTGAGAACACGCAGTGACAGAGACTGCCCTCCGCGGGGAGCAAGGGCGGTCCACGGGCCTCGCTTCTACACGGCTTGACATTTCAAGCCTGACAGGACGCTTCGCCTTTTAACAGGAAGTAATTCATACCCAGATATTACGAATAATAATTGGCTTTTAAAAAAAATTCTAGCTCATAAATATTCATCCCCTTTCGCCCTACAAATCTATTATTGTTTTAACGACAATGGGATACTGTAGCTTGCATTAAGAGTGCATCATTTTTCATTTAATGTAATTTATAATGTATATAATGAAGGCTAATAAAGTCAGAATATGAGGCTTGATGGCGCTGGAGAGGATCTTGTTTACTTCTCTGTAGGTTGCCGCAAAGGCAGGCGACATGCATTTGTTTTTAAATAATTCAGTTTGTACGCGCTTTCCATTTAGAGGGCCGATTCCAAGGGGACGAGCCGTCTCAGCCGAGTGTTTTCCTCGTCAGGCGTATGACGCCAGGTGAGGTCGGGGTAGGGAGCTGAATACTCAGCAGCCTCAGCTGTTGAAGTACTGGGTATTTTAGACCCAGCGGTGCAGGGGCACACACCCTATGACTTCTGGGTTCACCCTGTTCCAGACCTACAGAAACACAGAGTCTTCTGGGTGAAGTCAAAGAATCGTTTATTGGCTGCAGACCAATTACAGGTATCCTAGAAGTACAACAGCGTGTATGTTCTCAGGAGACTGCCGAAAATCATAGAAACGGACTTCATCTTAAATAGGCCTTTTCTGGCCTCAAGCATACATTCCTAGGTTTTATGATACGGCCATATACAAGTGTACATTTCAAAAGAAAAGGCAGAGTCATGATGACCATCCCACATTCCAGTTCGGCCAGCCCACAATGATTTACACAGTAAGGTTCAGATCCCACATCGGATGTAAACAGACCCCCCAATAAACATGAGCATCTCCTGTTTTGGGAAACAAGTCATAAAGCAGGAACAGCCAGGTGTGAAAGAGATTAGCCAGGGGCTTGTGTAGAATGAAAGGGTTTTATGACGGGTCAAGCCCTGATGCTAATCACAGGTGGACGGAGGAAGGGGAGTTCGTGAGACCAGTTTGACCCGGGGCAGCAGAGCCAGCTGCCCAGGTCACAGAGAAGTCAGAGGAGAAGCCCATGTACTGTGAGGCCCGTATTTGCTCCATTATAGCCTATGTGAGGGCAATGACAAGATGGCCACTGCTTCCAAAATGGAACCCGCGTAGTGAAGCAGAATAACGTGTACACAGTGCATTCATAGCTAGAACGATATGTAAAGCACTCGTACATGCCGCATTTACCATTTGCGGTTTGCTAATACCAAGATAGACAGGGGTAGGGCCCTGTCCCCTACGCGGTTACGGAGATTAAAGTACGACAGACCCTCCTTTTGCCCTTACATAGGCAATCACTATACTCATCTTAATCCGAGTCTAGGTCAATGTTCACGAAGTCATGGAGATGTTGCTGTAGCATCATCCTATTACTTAGCTCGTCCCTCGATACAGGTTTCCTTACACATAAGGTAGCACAGAGGCCACATATCGCAGGAGCACACTGTATGCACAGACAGAACAGGAAAAGAATGGCTAAGATCATTCCAATGACCATTAGAACTTTCCAACCCCAGGCAGATATCAGTTCCCAGAACCACCCCACCAGTGACCAATCTCCTTTATCCACGTGTATGGATTCAGATATTTTATGGAGTTTGGAGATGGCCTGATACACTGTTGGAGCGTTATCTGGTATGAAAATGCAGCAACTAGATTGGATAACCTTGCATACCCCACCGCGGTCTGCAAGAATAACGTCTAGAACCATGCGGTTCTGCAAAGTCATAAGGCGATCCGCTTGGAGCTCAGCTGTCAGATTACCAAGGGCACCAGCCGTTACATTGACAGTGGATTCAACCACACGCGTCAGCTGTCTCAGGTTCCTACTATTGACCATAGGTCCCCAAAACGGCAGGAAACCCAAGAAGAAGTCTCCTGCTTCCTGACCGGCAGAATCCTCCTTACTAATCACGCCTCTCACAACTCTGGTCTTGTGATAGTCGGAGGCGGCAGTAAATGTAGTCGGTAGCAGATTCGCAATATAACATGTGCCCGAGAAATCAGGGGGCAACCATGTATATGCTCGGTCATTACAGATGAAATATGTACCCTTGGCAGTCAAACGCAGGGGAAAACTGTGACGGGAAAGTGTACGTTTCAGTACAGTCACTTCTTCCCAGTTGAGCTCTAGGATTCTGACCATTACCCTGTAAGCAGAACCGGCCCATGTGGGGTACGACCCAGATTGGAGATGAGATTTTTCGCTGTCTTTCACCCAGACTAATACTATACCCCGTCGCGTTCCATCCTACATAAGGTCTCAGCTCTTCTTTGGGAATGGATGAGTATGCATCAATATCCCTACTCATATCGGCAACTCCTTTCATCAAAGCCTTATTATTGGTGATAGGTCTGATGGAACGCGGTTGGCGAGGGGAGTACGTATCTAGGGCATAGAGAAACATGGTCTGGAATGCCCATGACGATCCATTGTAACTATATGGCAGCACCAAATAAGGAATACCCTTGTTAATGGTATGTGGCATCAACCCACACACCCAACAATTGGTCGTATTCATTACTAGTTGGTGCTGGTGCAAGAGTTGGATAAATGAGTTATTTACAAACTCTGATCGTCTGGTCTGTTCGTGCTCAGGCAAAGGGTGAAAAGAGTGAGAGGAGGCAGTAGAAAGAGGTATAGGCTGTTCAGTGGGTGCAATGGGCTTTTGAGCGGAGAAAAACACAAATCCTACAATAAACATCATGATACTACACAGTGTAAAAAGGCACAGAAATACAAAACATTTACTTTTTACAATTCTACACATCCTGGCTTTAAAGTTCATTTCCTCAATCGGTCTCTCCATCTTAAAAAACTCCATCCTCTACTCGGGCCGCTCGCGGCGGATGAGTTTCTTCTGCTAAGGAGTACGCCTGTCAGTCCAGGGAAACGCCCTAGACCAACCAGAACCGTTGACCTAACGTCTTCGGCCTGTACCCCAAAGTCTTGGCACCGCGACCCTGCGGCAGAACCCGGATGGTGGTTCGAAAAACAAAAATCAAGAAAGTCCTTCAGATGGGAGAGCAAAAATGTCAAAAAGGAAATAGTAAGGAAATCTTTATTTGTCCATGGGCCTTGGTCTCAAATTATAGCGGAGACGGCCAGGTGCTGTTTGGTCTTGGAACAAAAGTTCAGGCTCTGTGGTGTCCAGTCGATTTGACAGTGGCACAGCTTCTTGCAGAATATTGTCACTCTCTTGGTCTGAAACTGTGCCTCTTAGGCGTGCGTCACTGAATGGTACAAAACGAGGTACAGTGTCTGTCTCGGAGTCGACGATACCCTCCTTGACCCACTGGTCATATGGCAGAGGCAAGGGGACTACTTTACAGTGGGTGCCATGGATCCAGTGCTTCCTCCCCTTTACTCGTACCGCTGATCTCGTTGAGAGAAGCACAAGATGAGGGCCGATCCAGCGAGGCTCGTCGTTGCTCTTGCGCTGGAAATTTCGGATCAGGACCCACGAGCCAGGGTTGATAGGGTGTCCAGGAGGTTCAGAAGCTTGGGGAAGAGTATCATGTACCTGTTGGTGCAAAACACGCAGTTTAACAGTCAAATCATACAGGTAATCGAGCAGTACTGGATGCTTAATCTCACTAAACTTCGTAGGCCTCGGTACACCCCATACGTTGGCCGGGCGGCCAAAAACGACCTCGTAAGGACTAAGTCCCACTCGTGAGTGTATGGTCATTCTGGTGGACAGGAGTGCTAAAGGCAGAGCGTCAGGCCATTTAAGACCGGTGCTCGCCTGAATTTTGGCCAGCTTGAGCTTTAAGGCTCCATTGTAGCGTTCTACTAGTCCAGCTGATTGGGGGTGATTTGCAGCGTGGAACTTCTGCTTTATCCCTAGCCCTTCACATACATTCTTCATCACTTTACCCACAAACTCACTTCCATTATCACACCACACCATTCTTGGCATTCCAAACCTAGGGAAAAATTCCTTCACAAGGGCTTTGGCTGTGGATAGGGCAGTGTTATCTTTCAGAGGATAAGCCTCTATCCATTTTGAGAAAGCACAAACAACCACCAGTACATATTTCAGGTTGTTGCATCTTTCCATGTGAATAAAGTCCAGCTGCAAAACTTCGAATGGACATGATGGGGGTGCAAAGTGACCGGCTGGAGTTGGGGTTCCCCCACCAGGGTTGTACTTCAAGCATACCATGCAATTCTTGACCACATTCTCTGCACACTTGGGAATCCCAGCATTCTGCCATACTGGAGCCAACAACTTACAAATTCCTTTCGTACTGATATGTGCCATTCCATGTGCCATAGTAACCACTGGAAGCACATATGCGTCAGGCAACAACCATCGCCTATGTTCTGTCAGATCAATCCAACAACCATTCTCATCCAACTTACCCATACTTTCTCTCCACTTGCTTAACTCTTTCTCTGTGGCTTCAGCTTGAAGTGACTTCACACTCTCTATTGTGTTCTCACACATTCCAACATCATCAACCCATCTTGCGGGGCCTGCAACATACATTCTAGTCTTCACATTCTGTGCTGTTTCTTTCGCGATCTCATCAGCAAACGCATTCCCACGTCCAACATCATCTGTGACTTTCCTGTGCGCACTGCATTTCATGATCGCAACTTGCAACGGTAGGGTCAGTGACTCAAGGAGATCATTCACCAACTTGCCATTCTGAATTTTAGCTCCATGCGACGTCAGGAACCCACGCTCCTTCCTCAGTCGCCCAAAATTATGAGCCACGCCAAAGGCGTACTGGCTATCTGTGTATATATTCACTCTCATTCCTTCAGACAACACGCATGCTCTTGTGAGGGCGATTAATTCTGCTGCTTGGGCTGAATTATGTGGCACTCGTGCAGTTTCCACGACCGTGTGTAAAGTCGTGATAGCATATGCAGCAGTCGTGTCACCATTAGGGAGCTTAAAACACGAACCATCCACCCATAAAGTACCATCACACTCAGTCAGGGGAGTATCTCTCAGATCTACTCTCCCTTTCGTCTCTTCTTCTGTTCTGAACAGACAGTCATGTTGCTCAATCTCATCTGAGTCTGCTGGAATTGGCAACAACGTAGCTGGATTCAGCGTATTGCATCTCTTTATGTGTATGTGATTTGCTAACAGTGTGAGCTCATAGCCTGATAATCGCGCACTAGTCAAGTGTTGTGTCTTGGTTCTGTTTAATAATGTGTCTACAGCATGTGGAACCATAACGATCAATGTGTTGTCCATTACCAGACCAGCAGATTGTCGGATAGACATTGCTGCAGCAGCTGTCGCTCTTAGACAGCTTGGCAATGCCCTCGCTACAGGATCCAAGGTTGATGAAAAATATGCGCATGGGCGCGGTCTGTCGCCAAAAGGCTGTGTTAACACTGATAACGCACATCCATCCTTCTCGTGAACATACAATGTAAAAGGTTTGCTGTAGTCAGGAGTGCCCAACACAGGTGCTCGCCCTAAGTGGGATGGGTATTCCCAGACGTGGGACCCGTGCTCACTACGCCACTGGAGTCAAGCTATCCTGGCTGATGACGGCTGATAGCCAGAAACCGGTCCTAGGATGCTTGATTCCGGTCCAGGGAAGACATGGCTTGGCAGTTCGGGCTGGACTGTTCCCATGAGGCACAGGGTCAAGACTGATTTGCATATGGCCATGTCTAAACTGGGGTGGTGTAGTGGGCAAAAGAACGATGGATTTAACCCAGATCTCTTGACTGGGGGAGAATGTCTGCATTGTCAGCATTCCGTCCATCATTTGTTTGTTGTAACGCTTTTCGCCCTAAGTGGGATGGGTATTCCCAGACGTGGGACCCGTGCTCACTACGTCACTGGAGTCAAGCTATCCTGGCTGATGACGGCTGATAGCCAGAAACCGGTCCTAGGATGCTTGATTCCGGTCCAGGGAAGACATGGCTTGGCAGTTCGGGCTGGACTGTTCCCATGAGGCACAGGGTCAAGACTGATTTGCATATGGCCATGTCTAAACTGGGGTGGTGTAGTGGGCAAAAGAACGATGGATTTAACCCAGACCTCTTGACTGGGGGAGAATGTCTGCATTGTCAGAATTCCGTCCATCATTTGTTTGTTGTAACGCTTTTCGCCCTAAGTGGGATGGGTATTCCCAGACGTGGGACCCGTGCTCACTACGCCACTGGAGTCAAGCTATCCTGGCTGATGACGGCTGATAGCCAGAAACCGGTCCTAGGATGCTTGATTCCGGTCCAGGGAAGACATGGCTTGGCAGTTCGGGCTGGACTGTTCCCATGAGGCACAGGGTCAAGACTGATTTGCATATGGCCATGTCTAAACTGGGGTGGTGTAGTGGGCAAAAGAACGATGGATTTAACCCAGATCTCTTGACTGGGGGAGAATGTCTGCATTGTCAGCATTCCGTCCATCATTTGTTTGTTGTAACGCTTTTCGCCCTAAGTGGGATGGGTATTCCCAGACGTGGGACCCGTGCTCACTACGCCACTGGAGTCAAGCTATCCTGGCTGATGACGGCTGATAGCCAGAAACCGGTCCTAGGATGCTTGATTCCGGTCCAGGGAAGACATGGCTTGGCAGTTCGGGCTGGACTGTTCCCATGAGGCACAGGGTCAAGACTGATTTGCATATGGCCATGTCTAAACTGGGGTGGTGTAGTGGGCAAAAGAACGATGGATTTAACCCAGATCTCTTGACTGGGGGAGAATGTCTGCATTGTCAGCATTCCGTCCATCATTTGTTTGTTGTAACGCTTTTCGCCCTAAGTGGGATGGGTATTCCCAGACGTGGGACCCGTGCTCACTACGCCACTGGAGTCAAGCTATCCTGGCTGATGACGGCTGATAGCCAGAAACCGGTCCTAGGATGCTTGATTCCGGTCCAGGGAAGACATGGCTTGGCAGTTCGGGCTGGACTGTTCCCATGAGGCACAGGGTCAAGACTGATTTGCATATGGCCATGTCTAAACTGGGGTGGTGTAGTGGGCAAAAGAACGATGGATTTAACCCAGATCTCTTGACTGGGGGAGAATGTCTGCATTGTCAGCATTCCGTCCATCATTTGTTTGTTGTAACGCTTTTCGCCCTAAGTGGGATGGGTATTCCCAGACGTGGGACCCGTGCTCACTACGCCACTGGAGTCAAGCTATCCTGGCTGATGACGGCTGATAGCCAGAAACCGGTCCTAGGATGCTTGATTCCGGTCCAGGGAAGACATGGCTTGGCAGTTCGGGCTGGACTGTTCCCATGAGGCACAGGGTCAAGACTGATTTGCATATGGCCATGTCTAAACTGGGGTGGTGTAGTGGGCAAAAGAACGATGGATTTAACCCAGATCTCTTGACTGGGGGAGAATGTCTGCATTGTCAGCATTCCGTCCATCAGTTGTTTGTTGTAACGCTTTTCGCCCTAAGTGGGATGGGTATTCCCAGACGTGGGACCCGTGCTCACTACGCCACTGGAGTCAAGCTATCCTGGCTGATGACGGCTGATAGCCAGAAACCGGTCCTAGGATGCTTGATTCCGGTCCAGGGAAGACATGGCTTGGCAGTTCGGGCTGGACTGTTCCCATGAGGCACAGGGTCAAGACTGATTTGCATATGGCCATGTCTAAACTGGGGTGGTGTAGTGGGCAAAAGAACGATGGATTTAACCCAGATCTCTTGACTGGGGGAGAATGTCTGCATTGTCAGCATTCCGTCCATCATTTGTTTGTTGTAACGCTTTTCGCCCTAAGTGGGATGGGTATTCCCAGACGTGGGACCCGTGCTCACTACGCCACTGGAGTCAAGCTATCCTGGCTGATGACGGCTGATAGCCAGAAACCGGTCCTAGGATGCTTGATTCCGGTCCAGGGAAGACATGGCTTGGCAGTTCGGGCTGGACTGTTCCCATGAGGCACAGGGTCAAGACTGATTTGCATATGGCCATGTCTAAACTGGGGTGGTGTAGTGGGCAAAAGAACGATGGATTTAACCCAGATCTCTTGACTGGGGGAGAATGTCTGCATTGTCAGCATTCCGTCCATCATTTGTTTGTTGTAACGCTTTTCGCCCTAAGTGGGATGGGTATTCCCAGACGTGGGACCCGTGCTCACTACGCCACTGGAGTCAAGCTATCCTGGCTGATGACGGCTGATAGCCAGAAACCGGTCCTAGGATGCTTGATTCCGGTCCAGGGAAGACATGGCTTGGCAGTTCGGGCTGGACTGTTCCCATGAGGCACAGGGTCAAGACTGATTTGCATATGGCCATGTCTAAACTGGGGTGGTGTAGTGGGCAAAAGAACGATGGATTTAACCCAGATCTCTTGACTGGGGGAGAATGTCTGCATTGTCAGCATTCCGTCCATCAGTTGTTTGTTGTAACGCTTTTCGCCCTAAGTGGGATGGGTATTCCCAGACGTGGGACCCGTGCTCACTACGCCACTGGAGTCAAGCTATCCTGGCTGATGACGGCTGATAGCCAGAAACCGGTCCTAGGATGCTTGATTCCGGTCCAGGGAAGACATGGCTTGGCAGTTCGGGCTGGACTGTTCCCATGAGGCACAGGGTCAAGACTGATTTGCATATGGCCATGTCTAAACTGGGGTGGTGTAGTGGGCAAAAGAACGATGGATTTAACCCAGATCTCTTGACTGGGGGAGAATGTCTGCATTGTCAGCATTCCGTCCATCATTTGTTTGTTGTAACGCTTTTCGCCCTAAGTGGGATGGGTATTCCCAGACGTGGGACCCGTGCTCACTACGCCACTGGAGTCAAGCTATCCTGGCTGATGACGGCTGATAGCCAGAAACCGGTCCTAGGATGCTTGATTCCGGTCCAGGGAAGACATGGCTTGGCAGTTCGGGCTGGACTGTTCCCATGAGGCACAGGGTCAAGACTGATTTGCATATAGCCATGTCTAAACTGGGGTGGTGTAGTGGGCAAAAGAACAATGGATTTAACCCAGATCTCTTGACTGGGGGAGAATGGCTGCATTGTCAGCATTCCGTCCATCTTTTGTTTGTTGTAACGCTTTTCGCCCTAAGTGGGATGGGTATTCCCAGACGTGGGACCCGTGCTCACTACGCCACTGGAGTCAAGCTATCCTGGCTGATGACGGCTGATAGCCAGAAACCGGTCCTAGGATGCTTGATTCCGGTCCAGGGAAGACATGGCTTGGCAGTTCGGGCTGGACTGTTCCCATGAGGCACAGGGTCAAGACTGATTTGCATATGGCCATGTCTAAACTGGGGTGGTGTAGTGGGCAAAAGAATGATGGATTTAACCCAGATCTCTTGACTGGGGGAGAATGTCTGCATTGTCAGCATTCCGTCCATCATTTGTTTGTTGTAACGCTTTTCGCCCTAAGTGGGATGGGTATTCCCAGACGTGGGACCCGTGCTCACTACGCCACTGGAGTCAAGCTATCCTGGCTGATGACGGCTGATAGCCAGAAACCGGTCCTAGGATGCTTGATTCCGGTCCAGGGAAGACATGGCTTGGCAGTTCGGGCTGGACTGTTCCCATGAGGCACAGGGTCAAGACTGATTTGCATATGGCCATGTCTAAACTGGGGTGGTGTAGTGGGCAAAAGAACGATAGATTTAACCCAGATCTCTTGACTGGGGGAGAATGTCTGCATTGTCAGCATTCCGTCCATCATTTGTTTGTTGTAACACAGGTGCTGAACACAATGCATTGCGCAATTCCAAAAAACTTTTCTGGCACTCTTCAGACCATGGGATAGGATTCGGTGTGTCTTTGCATGTTAATTCTAATAAAGGTTTTGCCAGCAAGGAAAAACTTGGTATCAAATGCCTACAGTATGAAGTGATGCCCAAGAAAGCACGTACTTCTCTCTGTGTTTTTGGCACACTCAACTGTGCAATGGCTTGAATTCTTTCCGGGGTCAGTTTCCTTCCCTCCTTCGATAAGAGATGACCTAAGTAGGTCACTTCTTGTCGACAATATTGCAGCTTAGAGAGAGACACTTTGTGATGGAAAGCGGATAAATGGCGCAACAGTGACAATGTGGCTTCTTTACAGATCTTCTCAGTATCCGCGGCAATTAGTAAATCGTCCACGTATTGAATCAGAATAGCGCCACTAGGTAAAACAAGTGCATCAAGCTGTGCTTTTAAAGCTTGACTGTATATTGATGGACTCTCACAGTAGCCCTGGGGAGCGCGTTTGAAGCGGAAGCTTCGGCCTCCCAGACTAAAGCCAAAAATGTCTCTGCTCTCTTCTGCAATTGGGATGCTAAAGAAAGCATTCTTTAAATCTATCACTGAAAACCATGCAGCAGAGGCTGGAATCATCGTTAACAAGGCAGTTATATCAGGGACAACCGGAAACTGTGGCACAACAATCTTATTAACCTCTCTAAGATCAATCACAAATCTGTAAACAGGTGGCTGTGAAGGGTCCGTTCGTTTTAAGACAGGTAAAATCGGACTATTGCAAACGTTGCCTCTTGTCTCTTCAATCACACCCTTATTAATCAAGTCGCCGACAATATCTAACAATGCTTTCTTGCCTTCATTAGAGATCTTGTACTGGGGAATATGTGGCAGTCTGACATTAGCCTTTAAAGTCACCACGTATGGCGGTATCTCCAAGAGGCCCACATCATTGGGACCAGTAGCCCAAAGGGCATCCGGAAGGGATGACAATTCAGGTGGCATTGTATTTTTAGACAAGTACATTGGGGAAATCACTTTCTTGCCTAATGTAAGTTGTACTCCTGAAGGAGAACAATACAATGTAGTGTGCAATCTTTTCAACAAATCTAATCCCAACAAATTCTCACCACAACCTGTTGTTAGGATCAGGGGCGCTTTCAGCTCGCAAGGCCCAACAGAAAGTGACATGGGACTAGAAATCGGGTTCCCAACTGGGGCGCCAGAAAAACCTACTGAAACATTTATATCGCCAGACAAAGGTGCGCCAGGGAGTTTTGAATGCATGATTGAACTCTTTGCAGCACCAGTGTCTAGCAGAAAAGGCTCCGTTACATTTGCTGTAGTCACCTCAACATACGGTCCGCTCTGATCCACTGGCACTGAAACAACTCCCTCTCTCTGCCTACGGCTGTCCTAGTAATCATTATTTTCTGCATCGCCGTCCTCTGCATAATAATCATTATTATAATACTGGGCCGTATTACTAGTCGCGTTAGCTTGCTGGTCAAAGCTATTAATGGTATTTTGAGGCGGCAGAGGACGCACGTTCTGGGGAGCATTTCCACGCCCTCTGCCTCTAGGAGCTTGCTGACCACCCCTACCTCTTGCGCCATACGCATTACCATTCCGCTGCATTAATTTAGGGCAACTATATTTATAATGACCTTCCTCTTTGCAGTATGAACATTGGTTGGGACCTACAGGGACACGTGGTTGATAATACCCGTTCATTTGCTGATTGTTCTGAAACTGTTGGGGTTGGTGATAGACACCTTGGGGTTGCCTATAATTATTCTGACCTCCACGTGGCGGGTAAGCCTGCTGTAAAAGGACCTTTGTCTTTAGTTCCTTCGTTTTCTTTTCTGTCCTATCTTTCTCGTCTTTATCTCTATTTTCATAATACTGTGCAGTAGCCAGTATTTGCGCTGAAGAGGAAACAGCCCAAGAACTCTCTGAATCTTTCAACTTCTTACACAGGTCAGGAAGTAAATTCTGCACAAACTTATCCACAAATAACCGTTGGCCACCCTCAGTACTCATATCCTGCCCACTGTGGTCAATAAACGTTTCTTCAAACCTAGTGAAAAAGTCTGACACTGTCTCATCTTTCTTTTGCTTGCATGCAGATAACTTGTCCCAATTTACGCGCATCGCAGGCATTAGTGTCTTCATATACGTGATGATTCTACCAGGCAGTTCAGCTACTAAAGGTTCTGGTTTCGCGCCACCAGTTTGTCTAGCATCAGCAGCAATAATGTTAGCCCATGTATCCCCTAGTTCTGCATCGTGATCTGCATTACGAATTGATCCCCATAGGGGCTGTGGAACAACATTACCAAACAACATGTCTATGTCGGCCAGATTCATAACGCATGACCCTGCCGTCTGTGACAACTCTTTATAATAACCTGCTGGGTTTTTACGGGGATCAGGTAAGGACTGCTTAAGCGCTAACACCTCAGAGCGCTTCCATGGAACATGTACCCAAACACGCTGGAAATGCGCTGGCACAGCAGCGATACCGGCACCGGCATCAGCTGCAACTGCTTCCTTCCATACCGGGGGAACTTCTCTCATGGGGTATTGTCGCGCTTTTACCTTTTTCCCCACAAGGACATCTTGTTCAAACAATGACTGTTGACAATCATCATTCCTGAAAGACAATACAACCGCAACTGCTTTATCTACCTCGCGATCCACAATTGTACCAGTTCCAAAATCAAACCTCACTCTACACAACTCCTGCGGGCTCGGGTTTTTACCACTATCCTCCAATTCTTCACAGAGAATTTCGCACATTTTCTCAAACACATATCTCTGTTTTGGGGCATCCCACTGATGGAAAACGCTGACAACTGATTCCACATGATACAGTGAAGGGAAAACAATCCGTCTACGCGCCATGCTGTCTATTACCTTTTTCTCATCGGGGTTAGGCAATTGGCTACGCAATTGCTTACGCTGTAAACCAGGAGTCGCACCAGATGACTCAAAGAGAGGCGACATTAATGTAGTAACCACATTAGCTAAGCGCTGTCGCGCTGAAGGAGAAGCTGAGGCGAAAACAGGGGGAAAAACAGAGGGGAGAAAAGAGGATGTAGAAACAGGTACTGGAGTGGTGCAAAGAAGAGTGTCAGGGGAGGCAGCTGCTGAATTAGGCAAAGTCGCAGGAGGTGCGGGGGCAGTTGGAAGCACAACTGGCAGCCCTTGAGAGGGTTGCGCTACAGGGATAGGAGCCGGCTGCAAAGCGGCTGGCGGTTGCGGTAAGGCTTGCAGTATATTAACTAGAGGTGGCATATTCACAAGCTGGGGAGGCGCCGTGGCATTTTGAGCATACGGGGGTGGCGAACTCAACAAATGCGACATCAGGGGATCTTTCTCCTTTTCTTCTAACTCATTCTGCTTAGAGTGTGGTAAAGCTGGGTAACATTTGTCGATCCCTAACTTGCGCTGCCTGTGCAATTGCTCACTCATCTGCTCCTCCTCATTGTCTTTAAATTGTACAGCTGCTTGCATTACTGTCATACCTCTCTCTCTTTTATTCTTTTTCGCTAGCTTAATTTCCTTCTGTTTGGCTTCCTTTCGCCATAAGCGGAAAGAGTCAAACATCGCCGGCCGGGCTTTCTTCTTAAACAATTTAATTTCCAAATTATCTAAAATATCGGTATCGAAACTACCATTTTGGGGCCATTTTAAAACACCGTCTTTCCTAGTGTAGTGGATCCATACTCATTATATGCAATGGGGCCTACGCCATGTTTTACATAGAGCTCATAAGTTGGAGTTCCAACCGGAGGAACCGTGCATGATTCCTCCAGCTGGAAATCTTTTCCACAACCCAAACAGAATAATCTACCAAATATTCCAGAACCAGGCATTCTACGCTCACTAGTCTAGATCCAAACGTCAAAGGATTATCGATTACGATAGTCTCGTGAATACACGAGTCCTCTGGCTTTGGCGTTTGCAAACTCCAAATCCCAAATTACCAAATCAAAGCTAACGATCCCGAGGGATACCAAAACAAATGGGAGACGCTCCACTTATACTTAACTGAATATTGCTGATCGATGGCGTCACCAGAAGACTCTCTCGATTGTTTCGCTCTCTCAAACTCGTCAAGGGTCCAAAACAGGTCGATTAATCAGGGCAGCAGTCCTTCGTAGCCGTCGGGACGCGGAGAACCTCGCAGAAAAGACTTTCGGACCACGTCGACATGCAGGGGTCGATGAAGTGGCGGCCTTCCTCCAGAATTTCCACACGAAGCTCCTCACGAACCTCTGGCTTGGACTGGTACCGCTGTAATCGTCCCGAGTTGGGCGCCAAACTGAAGTACTGGGTATTTTAGACCCAGCGGTGCAGGGGCACACACCCTATGACTTCTGGGTTCACCCTGTTCCAGACCTACAGAAACACAGAGTCTTCTGGGTGAAGTCAAAGAATCGTTTATTGGCTGCAGACCAATTACAGGTATCCTAGAAGTACAACAGCGTGTATGTTCTCAGGAGACTGCCGAAAATCATAGAAACGGACTTCATCTTAAATAGGCCTTTTCTGGCCTCAAGCATACATTCCTAGGTTTTATGATACGGCCATATACAAGTGTACATTTCAAAAGAAAAGGCAGAGTCATGATGACCATCCCACATTCCAGTTCGGCCAGCCCACAATGATTTACACAGTAAGGTTCAGATCCCACATCGGATGTAAACAGACCCCCCAATAAACATGAGCATCTCCTGTTTTGGGAAACAAGTCATAAAGCAGGAACAGCCAGGTGTGAAAGAGATTAGCCAGGGGCTTGTGTAGAATGAAAGGGTTTTATGACGGGTCAAGCCCTGATGCTAATCACAGGTGGACGGAGGAAGGGGAGCTCGTGAGACCAGTTTGACCCGGGGCAGCAGAGCCAGCTGCCCAGGTCACAGAGAAGTCAGAGGAGAAGCCCATGTACTGTGAGGCCCGTATTTGCTCCATTATAGCCTATGTGAGGGCAATGACAAGATGGCCACTGCTTCCAAAATGGAACCCGCGTAGTGAAGCAGAATAACGTGTACACAGTGCATTCATAGCTAGAACGATATGTAAAGCACTCGTACATGCCGCATTTACCATTTGCGGTTTGCTAATACCAAGATAGACAGGGGTAGGGCCCTGTCCCCTACGCGGTTACGGAGATTAAAGTACGACACTGTGGGTGGTGGGAGACGGTCTTGGTCAACCCCCTCAGTCCCGACTGCTTGGCCAAAGCTGTATGAGGCGCATAGCACTGAAGAGTAGGTCTGCCTTCCGGGTGTTCTCTATCAGCTCGCCTATGCTGCCTTTTGAAAATGAAGTGAAAAATATTGAAATGAAATCACTTGGAAATAGTTCACTTTCACACCAGCATCTTTGTGTCTACAAATATGAACGCAAAGCTCTGACTGACCCAGCTGCGTTCTTTCTACGGTTTCACTGTTTATCAGTTCGCTCCTAAGTATCGCGATATGTTCCTCGCTAACTTGCGAGGTTTATAAGGGGAAGAGGGAGATACAGCGCTTTCAGGCTGTAGCTTCTAAAGAAGTATTCATAATGAACAAGAAAAACAAACGCGCGCGCCTTGCGCTTATGGAGGAGGCAGCAGGGGGGAGGGGAGACAGGAGGGGGCCTGTGCCTGTTTCCCTTGCGGGAGCGAGCAGGGGCACTATATGTTTGCAAGTTAATCACAAACATATGGTGTCAAAGCTCGCTCCCGCAAGGGAATTCACAACGTGCACGCATTGCCATTGAAAGCAATGCGTGCACGTTTTTGGCTGAAAAGGCGAATCGATTGCTAAAGGTCTTTTTCCTAAGCAGCGCATGCGCGCTGCGTAGGCGAGACCTAAAAACATTCATTTATAAAATGAGAAAACTTCAAGTAAACCAAGGATAAAATAACAATAGGTACATCAGTCATGTTAGAATAAATATACTGTGAGCTTTAATTATCCAAGTGAAAGGGTGGGTGGGATAATGTTAGCCTCCGTGTCTTTAATGAAATCCAGATTCTCTAGTCATGGTAATAGGAGAATCGCAATTTCATTACAAGACCGGAGGCTACCATTATGCATGTTGGTAGCTTTGTAAGACTACATCAGACATATGAACAATTGGTTTACAATAATGCTGTGCGAAAGTCCTAGCATTAGACCAGTCAGCAGCTTTAACCCCTTCGCTGCCAGGCCTTTTCCCCCTCCTGTGCCAGGCCTTTTTTTGGCTATTTGGGGTAGTGCGCGCTTAGGCCCCTGTAACTTTTTGACCGCATTAGGTAGCCACGCCAAATTTGCGTCCTTTTCTTCCAACATCATGGGGATTCTAAAGGTACTCAGGGTTTGTGGATTCCCCTGGAGGGGTCACAGAAAAGAGCCAAAATACAACAAAATTTTGGGTTTTTTTGGAAAAATTGGAAAAACGGGCTGCAAATGAAAGCATCTGGGTTTTTCCCTGCAAATGTTATCAAAAAAGGGTTTGTGGGGTTGAAATCACCATTTTCCCAGCTTTTTGGGGATACTTGACTTTTGTCAGAAACCCAACATTTTTTACACAGTTTTGGCATTTTTCTGGGACATAGCCTATTTTTGCAATTTTTTGTGCTTTTGACCTCCTTCCAGTTAGTGGCAGAAATGGGTACTAAAGCACTAGTGGATCCTGGAAAGCTATACATTTTCGAAAAGAAGACAACATTCTGAATTCAGCAAGGGGTCATTTGTGTAGATCCATGAAGGTTTTTTTATAGAAACAAACAGTTAAATGTAGGATAAATTGAAATTTAGTTGAAAAAAACAGCCTTTTGTGTCAACGTTTTCACCTGTAACTTCTTCTAATTATGACAGCTCTTTGAAAGCAATATACCGTTGCATCCGCTGGACACTACTGGTTGTGGGGATATATAGGACTTGTAGGTTCACCAAGAACCCGACGAACCCAGAGCCAAAAACTGAGTAGTAACTTGCAATGGTTTTTTATTATGTACTGGGTATATAGTAATTATTCTGTAAAAAAGTGTACATGGAAAAATCGGTATGAAAGACACCTATGTATTTCTGAAATGGGAACAAAATATAGAGTTTAGAAACAGTAGATATTTGCACATTTCTGAAATTGGGAATACTCATACTAGCATGAGAATTATCAGTCATTTTTTAGAATGACTTCTTTTTTGCACAATATCTTTCATTTGGAAAGCAGAAATGCATGGAAAGTCAATAGATAATAACAGTTCCTTTACAAATCTGAATTACCCTAAGTCTCCCGATAAAAATGGTACCTCACTTGTGTGGGTAGGCATAGTGCCCACGACAGGAAACGGCGCAAAACGCAACGTGGTCACACCACATTTTCATAATGCAAAATTACCCTTTTTATGCAAAGTGCCTAGCTCTAGTTTTTGAACCTTAGCTCTGCAGGCACCTTGGGAAATCTAGCAAACCTATACATTTTTGAAAACTAGACACCCAGGGGAATCCAGGATGGGGTGACTTGACTGCCTCCCACCAGGGTCTGTTACCCAGAATCCCTTGCAAACCTAAACAATTGTAAAAAAAAACACATTTTCCACACATTTCTGTCGTGGAAAGTTCCGGAATCTGCGTGGATCCACAAATTTCTACCCACCCCGCGTTCCCCAAAGTCTTATGAGAAAAACGGTACCTCACTTGTGTGGGTCAGCCTAGTGCCCGCGACAGGAAACGGCGCAAAACGCAACCTGGTCACACCTCAATTTAGCAGTGAAAAATGACCCTTTTTTTGAAAAATGACTAGCTGTAGTTTTTGAACCCTAGCTCTGCGGGCACCTTGGGAAACCTAGCAAACCTATACATTTTTTAAAACTAGACACCCAGGGGAATCCAGGATGGGGTGACTTGACTGCCTCCCACCAGGGTCTGTTACCCAGAATCCCTTGCAAACCTAAAAAATTGTCAAAAAAAACACATTTTCCCCACATTTCTGTCGTGGAAAGTTCCGGAATCTGCGTGGATCCACAAATTTCCACCCACCCCGCGTTCCCCAAAGTCTTACGAGAACAACGGTTCCTCACTTGTGTGGGTCGGCCTAGTGCCCGCGACAGGAAACGGCGCAAAACGCAACCTGGTCACACCTCAATTTCGCAGTGAAAAATGACCCTTTTTTGGAAAAATGACTAGCTGTAGTTTTTGAACCCTAGCTCTGCGGGCACCTTGGGAAACCTAGCAAACCTATACATTTTTGAAAACTAGACACCCAGGGGAATCCAGGATGGGGTGACTTGACTGCCTCCCACCAGGGTCTGTTACCCAGAATCCCTTGCAAACCTAAAAAATTGTCAAAAAAAACACATTTTCCCCACATTTCTGTCGTGGAAAGTTCCGGAATCTGCGTGGGTCCACAAATTTCCACCCACCCCGCGTTCCCCAAAGTCTTACGAGAAAAACGGTACCTCACTTGTGTGGGTCGGCCTAGTGCCCGCGGCAGGAAACGGCGCAAAACGCAACCTGGTCACACCTCAATTTCGCAGAGAAAAATGTCCCTTTTTTGGAAAAATGACTAGCTGTAGTTTTTGAACCCTAGCTCTGCGGGCACCTTGGGAAACCTAGCAAACCTATACATTTTTGAAAACTAGACACCCAGGGGAATCCAGGATGGGGTGACTTGACTGCCTCCCACCAGGGTCTGTTACCCAGAATCCCTTGCAAATCTAAAAAAGTGTAAAAAAAAACACATTTTCCCCACATTTCTGTCGTGGAAAGTTCCGGAATCTGCGTGGATCCACAAAGTTCCACCCACCCCGCGTTTCCCAAAGTCTTACGAGAAAAACGGTACCTCACTTGTGTGGGTCGGCCTAGTGCCCGCGACAGGAAACGGCGCAAAACGCAACCTGGTCACACCTCAATTTCGCAGTGAAAAATGACCCTTTTTTGGAAAAATGACTAGCTGTAGTTTTTGAACCCTAGGTCTGCGGGCACCTTGGGAAACCTAGCAAACCTATACATTTTTGAAAACTAGACACCTAGGGGAATCCAGGATGGGGTGACTTGACTGCCTCCCACCAGGGTCTGTTACGCAGAATCCCTTGCAAACCTAAAAAATTGTCAAAAAAAACACATTTTCCCTACATTTCTGTCGTGGAAAGTTCCGGAATCTGCGTGGATCCACAAATTTCCACCCCCCCCGCGTCCCCCAAAGTCTTACGAGAAAAACGGTACCTCACTTGTGTGGGTCGGCCTAGTGCCCGCGACAGGAAACGGCGCAAACCGCAACCTGGTCACACCTCAATTTCGCAGTGAAAAATGACCCTTTTTTGGAAAAATGACTAGCTGTAGTTTTTGAACCCTAGCTCTGCGGGCACCTTGGGAAACCTAGCAAACCTATACATATTTGAAAACTAGACACCCAGGGGAATCCAGGATGGGGTGACTTGACTGCCTCCCACCAGGGTCTGTTACCCAGAATCCCTTGCAAACCTAAAAAATTGTCAAAAAAACCACATTTTCCCCACATTTCTGTTGTGGAAAGATCCGGAATCTGCGTGGGTCCACAAATTTCCACCCACCCCCGTTCCCCAAAGTCTTACAAGAAAAACGGTACCTCACTTGTGTGGGTCGGCCTAGTGCCCGTGACAGGAAACGGCGCAAAACGCAACCTGGTCACACCTCAATTTCGCAGTGAAAAATGTCCCTTTTTTGGAAAAATGACTAGCTGTAGTTTTTGAACCCTAGCTCTGCGGGCACCTTGGGAAACCTAGCAAACCTTTTTTGTGTGGGAAAGTTTTGGCATCACCGGGCTCACTCAAATTTCACACCTCCCAGCGTTCCCCTGGGTCTCCCGGTAAAAATGGTGCCTCACTTGTGTGGGAGGCCCAAGTACCCGCGACAGGCAAGGGCCCAAAACGTAGTGATGCGACATCAACATTGCCTATCTCAAAACCACCTGGTTTTGCAAGGGGGGTCTCTTGGGTTTTTGGCCCGGGGCACGGCGGCCATCTAGGGAAACCTACCAAACCCATACATTTCTGAAAACTAGTCACCCGGGGGCTTCCAGGGAGGTATGGCTTGCGCGGATCCCCCAACGTTTCCTTACCCAGAATCCCCTGCAAACCTCAATTTTAGCTGAAAAAAATCACTTTTTTCACACTTTTTTGTGTGGGAAAGTTGTGGCATCACCGGGCTCACTCAAATTTCACACCTCCCAGCGTTCCCCTGGGTCTCCCGGTAAAAATGGTGCCTCACTTGTGTGGGAGGCCCAAGTACCCGCGACAGGCAAGGGCCCAAAACGTAGTGATGCGACATCAACATTGCCTATCTCAAAACCACCTGGTTTTGCAAGGGGGGTCTCTTGGGCTTTTGGCCCGGGGCACGGCGGCCATCTAGGGAAACCTACCAAACCCATACATTTCTGAAAACTAGACACCTGAGGGCTTCCAGGGAGGTATGGCTTGCGTGGATCCCCCAACGTTTCCTTACCCAGAATCCCCTGCAAACCTCAATTTTAGCTGAAAAAATCACTTTTTTCACACTTTTTTGTGTGGGAAAGTTGTGGCATCACCGGGCTCAATCAAATTTCACACCTCCCAGCGTTCCCCTGGGTCTCCCGGTAAAAATGGTGCCTCACTTGTGTGGGAGGCCCAAGTACCCGCGACAGGCAAGGGCCCAAAACGTAGTGATGCGACATCAACATTGCCTATCTCAAAACCACCTTCTTTTGCAAGGGGGGTCTCTTGGGTTTTTGGCCCGGGGCACGGCGGCCATCTAGGGAAACCTACCAAACCCATACATTTCTGAAAACTAGACACCCGAGGGCTTCTAGGGAGGTATGGCTTGCGTGGATCCCCCAACGTTTCCTTACCCAGAATCCCCTGCAAACCTCAATTTTAGCTGAAAAAATCACTTTTTTCTCACTTTTTTGTGTGGGAAAGTTGTGGCATCACTGGGCTCACTCAAATTTCACACCTCCCAGCGTTCTCCTGGGTCTCCCGGTAAAAATGGTGCCTCACTTGTGTGGGAGGCCCAAGTACCCGCGACAGGCAAGGGCCCAAAACGTAGTGATGCGACATCAACATTGCCTATCTCAAAACCACCTGGTTTTGCAAGGGGGGTCTCTTGGGTTTTTGGCCCGGGGCACGGCGGCCATCTAGGGAAACCTACCAAACCCATACATTTCTGAAAACTAGACACCCGGGGGCTTCCAGGGAGGTATGGCTTGCGTGGATCCCCCAACGTTTCCTTACCCAGAATCCCCTGCAAACCTCAATTTTAGCTGGAAAAATCACTTTTTTCACACTTTTTTGTGTGGGAAAGTTGTGGCATCACCGGGCTCACTCAAATTTCACACCTCCCAGCGTTCCCCTGGGTCTCCCGGTAAAAATGGTGCCTCACTTGTGTGGGAGGCCCAAGTACCCGCGACAGGCAAGGGCCCAAAACGTAGTGATGCGACATCAACATTGCCTATCTCAAAACCACCTGGTTTTGCAAGGGGGGTCTCTTGGGTTTTTGGCCCGGGGCACGGCGGCCATCTAGGGAAACCTACCAAACCCATACATTTCTGAAAACTAGACACCCGGGGGCTTCCAGGGAGGTATGGCTTGCGTGGATCCCCCAACGTTTCCTTACCCAGAATCCCCTGCAAACCTCAATTTTAGCTGAAAAAATCACTTTTTTCACACTTTTGTGTGTGGGAAAGTTGTGGCATCACCGGGCTCACTCAAATTTCACACCTCCCAGCGTTCCCCTGGGTCTCCCGGTAAAAATGGTGCCTCACTTGTGTGGGAGGCCCAAGTACCCGCGACAGGCAAGGGCCCAAAACGTAGTGATGCGACATCAACATTGCCTATCTCAAAACCACCTGGTTTTGCAAGGGGGGTCTCTTGGGTTTTTGGCCTGGGGCACGGCGGCCTTCTAGGGAAACCTACCAAACCCATACATTTCTGAAAACTAGACACCCGGGGGCTTCCAGGGAGGTATGGCTTGCGCGGATCCCCCAACGTTTCCTTACCCAGAATCCCCTGCAAACCTCAATTTTAGCTGAAAAAATCACTTTTTCACACTTTTTTGTGTGGGAAAGTTGTGGCATCACTGGGCTCACTCAAATCTCACACCTCCCAGCGTTCCCCTGGGTCTCCCGGTAAAAATGGTGCCTCACTTGTGTGGGAGGCCCAAGTACCCGCGACAGGCAATGTCGTACTTTGGTATTTGGGACCCCGTAGGAGACAGGGCCCTACCCCTGTTTATTCATGTATTAGCAAACCGCGATTGGTCAATGCGGTATGTACAAGCGCTTTGCATAACGTCCCATTGCCAAATGCACTATGTATACGTTATTATACATTGACTCCGTGGGTTCCATCTTGGAGCGGTGGCCATCTTGTCATTGCCCTCACATAGACAAACACATTATAAGCAAGTACGGGCCTTTAGAATACATGTACTTTCTGCTTGACTTCTCCATGACCTGGGCAGCTGGTCTCCGCTGCCCCAGGTCAGTCCGGTCTCAGGAGCTCCCCTTCCTCCGGCCACCTGTGATTAGCATCAGGGCTTGACACACCATAAAGTCCTTTCATCGCACACAAGCCTCCGGCTAATCACTTTTGCACCTGCTTGTTCCTGCTTTATGGCCTGTTTCTCAAAACAGGAGATGCTCATGTTTATTGGGGTCAGATGTGGGATCTGAGCCTTGCTGGGTAAATAATTGCGGGCTGGCTGAACTGAAATGTGAGATTGCAATCATGACTCTGCTTGTTCTTTGAAGTAAAATATGTGAATGACCAACTGCAAGAGAAGGGCGGTGTTGCCCAGATTCTGTATAAAAAAGGAAACTGGTTTCTGTTCTGCAGACTGCCTCATTCAGTTGCTAAGGCTTCTGTGCGACGTAGTCTCACTCATTTGAGTTTAATAAAGATGTCTTTTCATATTTCAGCTTCTGTTGCCAAGTTCTTTGTGATATTATCAAGATATGCAGAATTTTATAATACCACATCAGGAAGTACTCGAAGTCATAGGGCGCTACCCCTAGCACCTCTGGAGTCTTAAAAATTGGAGTACTTCAGTTTGGCGCCCAACGTTTGGCATCATCAGAGAAGTGACTTTCTGTGGGAGTGATCTGGTCAGGAGACTGAAATCTACTGGAAGGACAGAACGGGATTCTACCAAGAAGGTACTCTGTGCACAGGGATTCTGGAGATTCTTTGATTATGTAGTCCGGTATATTTCTGCTCTTCCTGATTTTGATCCTCCACATGATGTCACTCAAAAGGTGAGAAAAAGAACCCTTTTGGCGTGAGTATTATAAAAGACGTTTGGGCATGTAGAACTTGACAATTAGAATTTGGATAACCTTTTGATTATTAAGAATAAGAATTAAGTATAAGTGGGTCGCTCCCAGTCCTTTGGTTCTTTGGGTCTTTAATTTGGTTATCGCAATTACCAAAGCCGAGGGGTTGGTTTCTTGGTTTCTGATTTGGTCATTGCAATTACCAAAACCGAGGGTCTCGCATATTTGCGAGTTTATTGGTAGAGATAAACCCTTGAAGTTTGGAGCTAGATTAGTGAGCTATAAGATGCCTGATCTTAGCAAATTTGGAAATGTAGCTTTTGGTTTGTATAAGTTTGGATATGCGAATTGCAATTTGTGTAGGCAGGTAATGAGGAGATATTTCTCCATTTGGTTTTGATTATACTACTTGCGTTTTCCGCAATATTTTTGGCATGCCTGTTTGTAAGCTCACATGGAAAAATGTGTTGCTTTTTGTTTTGAAAGGTACCATAGTGTGGGAAATATCTAAATAGGTTAGATTTAAAAACATATTTCTTCCTTGGTGATTTTGCATCCCCAGGGAATTAAAATATGACATAATACAAAACAAGGATCCTTCGTTCTGCTCAGTTTCACGAATGAAGATATGCACAACGATTTTGTGTGGTGTTCTGCTAGGCAGAGCTAGTGAATTGAGCGCATTCACTACTTCTTGGACATGCATCTGTCTGTGGGGCTGTTCATGCAGCCTTTTGGAACACTATTGAAAAGCGTTGCTTGTAAATATGACCTACAACAGTATTTGCAAATGGTTTGTTTCAAGTATAGTCTGTGAGCTGTTCTTTCTTTCTGTCATGCGTACTGATTTGTAAGTCAACTGTGTGTTTAAATGTCTGTGTTTTTTTTATCATTAGTGCAACTTCTGTAAGTAAATTGCGACGGCGCTATTTATGAAAAATGGCTAAAGCGCGCTGTATTGCCTGTTTAACCCCTCTCTGTTTATGTCTGAAATGAGCTCAATATGTGTTTGTGGGTCTTCTGATGTTTCCAGTCTGTTAAGTAGTTTGCTGGTTAATTAATATCAAGTAGAAACTTAAAACAAAAATCCAGAAATGAACAATGTGATATGCTACAATAGCTATGTGTTGCTCTTTAATTTATAGAATGAGCAATTGTGCACATATACAAAACTGCCGTTAAATGCTTAAAGGATAAAATTAGAAACACATTCGATAGATATAAATCAGGCCCCAAAAACGAAATTATTTATTTTTGCAAAAGTAAATAAATTTACAGCATTTTCCTTAGATGCATTATATTAGGTGTTCACAGGCAAACTTTTCAGCTGCAGTATATTTGATAGAAATTTTCATTCAGCCAGCACCTTCCCAGTTGAACACGGGTGAAATTTGGCAGAACCGTTTTTTAAATGAAAGTGGCACAAAAATGTGACGCGTTTCAAATTGGGCTTATGCGCTTAGGCTTGTGAGTTAAATGTGTCCAAAATTATAGGCAAGGGATGCAGCTTGTTTTTTATACATGGGATTATCACAAAAACGAATAATTGGGATTTTTTAAAAGAAAATTATTAATCATGGGAAAAATTATTTTAAAAAATAAGTGCTTTTCAAAATCGTTTTTTGATATTTATAAAGCTTAATACTCATACTATGACCTCCTAGCATTAAAATTTGATTTAAGTTGTGTTGCATCACTAAAATGACAAGCATTCGCTCGTACAATTTTCCCTTGGCGCAGGCGCAAACAAGCTCATTTTTATACAGTATAAGTTATTATTTCCAATGCCTGACTCATGGGTTATGTAATAGACATTCTGGTAATGCATATTATGCAAGAAAATTGTAGGATATTCATTTTTTAATGCTTAGAATTTCAAAGTCGAATTTGGGTAAAAAGACTGCTTCAATTGCATTTTCTTTCATCCAGAGTACTGTTTGAAGTGTCCCAGGCTTCAGTAAATGCATACGTTTAGGTTTTGATATATATTTACAGGTTGTGCCTTCTTATGATTCAATGAGTCAATGTGCCAGTACAAAGGCTTGTTTCAATATCAGGGTTGAAGGTTCTAACTTTAGCTGTGTCTGTCACGATACTACTGAACACGCTATGAAAAACAAGACCTTTTTAAAAACTTGGGGAAATTAAATAAAATATGGTGTCGCAACCCGCAACTATTTGATGTTAATAAAAAACGGCCTTAATGGAGTTAGCACCCACATAGAGAAAGAGAAATGGAGAATTGTTTTTTGATGAAGGAAAAAGAGGATGTTTGTGAGCAGGTACGTGATGAAGTCAGTAATGATAGAGGGGTGGAGAAATGTAGAACTACGGTTATAGGAACTGGGTAATACGTAGGAAGGAGAAGAACAATTGGGAAAATACAATGCCGTGGAGGGAAGAGAGATGATGAAGGGGGGTAATAAAGACATGAAGAGTAGCGTGAGGAAGGTTGTATTGACGAAGGGAATGAAAAGGAATGTGGTACCGGTTTGAGTAAGTAGGAGGGGAAAGATGAGATTGCAGGTTCTAGCAGTAGGGGTGAAAATATTGTAATTACCTGGCGGGAGGCACTGAGTTTCATATGCTAATATGAAAGGGGACGAACAGAGCTTGAATAAAGGCAAATGACTAAATGATGAAGAAAATATCAAAACTCATTGTGAATGCAATTCACTTAAGGTTGATGAAATGTATACCATTGCATAGGATTGCAACAAGCATTTATTCTAAAAACTGGTATGTGTGTTATTAAATTTTGTGAATTATTTACAGTACATGTAGTTTAACAATCTGGGAATAGGGATCATTTTTTAGCGCCTAAAAAGGAGAAATTATTTTTCAACATAGAGCGAATTATTGCAAGTTAGGAGGGATTAGGAAGGCCTTCTGGCTTTGACGAATTCAGAGTGTCAGAAGCTGGGGGATGGGAGACCTGCAGAGGCTGGCTTGGTCACACTGCCGAGATGCTATCTTTCCCGTAAACAATGGAGTTGACATTTATGACCTTGTAAATTAGGGCCTTGCCTCTGTGGAATGCAGAATGACCTTGCTACACGGGCCTCTAAAGGTGGGGTTTCTGGTTTCTCCATAGCATCACTAAAACTAAAGAACTTAATTCCACCGGGAAAATATAGCAAAGGGGTTTTCTTTGAAAGTCCAAACATCATGTTAAATGCTTTGCTGATACATTGGTGCTCTAAAAAAGAAAATAGAATGATGCCTGCTATAGTTGCTCTTCTTTAACAGAAAACGAAGTGTTGCATTAAGTCTTAGACAGACAAAAAGATTCTAAAATGTTTTTTTAAGGCTACATGCCTAAATGTGAACGAATTGCTATCATGAATTGTTCTTGCTGGTCCTGTATGTTAGAAGAGAAACAGTAGAGTTATGTTTGACAGCAGATTTCCATTGCCTGGTGATCTACTGTCAAAAAGGAGGGTAAGTATTTTAAACCTGACAAATTAAACAGGCCCAAATATTGGGTTTTGGGCTGCAGTTTTACAGTGCATAAAGTACATGACATGGTGTTGTGTGTCACCGCTTATTACATATGCTATTGTTTTGTCTATGCTTTTTGTGCTTGATATACAGCAAGTATATCTGATGGCTTGATGTTTTGTGCGTTTTTATTATTTTTTGCATGTTTTCGTTGTTTTTGTTGCTGCTTTTTATACTATTACAAGTTTACCTGTGTTGTGAAGGGGGTGGTCATGACGATGCCCATCGCTACGCAACAGTTGGTTGAACTTGTTCTGGTTACTAAATTCCACAGCTAATGATATTTCATGCTGTGAACATGAGAGGCAACACTTCACCAGTGCATGTCTAAATTGGCTATAATGGTATTACAGAAAACTAAAAGAGATCTATAGGATCAAAGTGTGTCACCTGTCACCTGTCACGTTATACTGCCCTTCCCTTAAAGGAACAGGCAGCCCTACATTTATGTATCCTTGATTGGACCTAAGGATGAAATTATAGATCTGTGACTCAAGGTGGCTTAATTTCTATATTACATTAGGTAATGGTGTCCTGTCTCCTAAGTAGCATATGGCCTTTGCTTCTTAAAAGGAAACTAGGTTTTCATTTTTCCCTGCAGAAGGAACTGGAACATTAGCTAAGATTACCGTATATGGTGTAGTCGCCAGCGGTAGAGTTAAAACGTATGTGACTTTGGCCTTTTGTGTGTCACCCGTACTCTTGGTGATGTCACATGCCTGACTACCACCCAAGTAAATTCTTGTCCTTCCTATGGATTTTTATTTTTTATTGCTTTTGTTTCTTCCCTGCCCAATTTCGCATTATGCTTAGTGATTAGGGATTTTAGTTGTGTCCTGGTTCCAATTCCCTTTTCCGTATTCCTTTCATCAGTCAACCCATTTATTATTGTAGGTGTATTGTTCAGGTACATACTTCCAGACAGCAGTGATGCACCAAGAACCCCCATATTATGTACAATTCCCTTTTGTATGACCAGACTGGTTTCCAAGAATTTTCCTTAGGCCTGCTGCAATGTTTTCCAGCCTGACTGTCAGGATAGCGATAGACTGGCTAACTGACTCAATATTATAGTAAGACAAGTTTTCCATACCAATAGGAGATATCTTACGTTTACCCTTTTGAACATGACGAATTTTCAATGTCTATTTTTAATGTAGCTTTTACCCTTTTGTTCCTGCTGCTTTAATTTTCGGTGGGATCAGAAGTTTCTAATCATGCAAATATCAGGACCCTCTAGTTCTTGTCTTTTGTTTTTATATCTGACTATTAGCCTGTGTATTGCCTAGTGCACCTGATGTGAAAGGTTTCCACATGCCTATGATAATCTGTATCATGTGATTTCTCTATTGAAATGTCCTAGATAAGGAATTTAGAAACACTTATATGTAATCATTCAAAAAAAAAAATGTGTTTGCCCTATTAGACAATGCCACCATATGTGAAGACATCCATTTTAGATAGAATTCTCGTGTAGTTATCTACCCTTAGATGATGGAGGCTCTCACACGGAAACCCAATTGAAAAGCTTAGAGGCACTGTTTTGCCTACTGCCTTTTTTATTTGTATTGCTTCCTGAGAAAGACAGTGTATTCTGGACCAAAATTGTCCGATGGCATGTGGCCACTCCCTTGAAGGACCGCAGGCCACCTGTTTACAGTCCCCTTGTTATACAACGAACTGTTTAAAGCATCGCACTTGCTTCATCAGAAGGCGTTCAACATCAGAAAGGAAGAAGGAGCTGGTTTTGCCAAGAACCAGAATTTCAGTACAAAAGAGCGCCTGTCATGTGCTGGTAACCTCTGACAGTGTGCAGTCCCTTGAGCCCCTTGGCCTGAGTTTTTGGCCACACACACGCCCTCTTTTCCTTTGCCCCAATGGAAGTGCAATGCACCGGTGGATCCAAGACTGACAGAAGGCACTACATTCCAGTGCCCATAGAAGAGCAGCCTGAGCGTCCTCTGACACTGAATGACGAGTGTTGGAGTCTGAGAATGGTCCCGAATCTGCACGAGATGACCTGTGCCTTTGATCAATGGAGAGCACACTACCTGTAGTGCCTGCCGCAAAGGAAAGATACTGGCGCACTGCCTTAAAACATTGAGACTCTCGAGTGAGCTGTGAGGGCACTCCAACTAAGCAGTACTTTCTTTTCTCATGTGAGGCTTGAATGAAGAGGCCCATGCAAAAGAAAACAACAGAAGAAGATTTGATGGACAATAGAAGCCTGCCAGTGAGGCTTTTTGAACGGACTCTGGGCATAGGTGGTTTCACGAGAGGTTTCCGTGTGATTGTATAGACTAGGTGTTAGAAGACTGTTTGTTTTGCTGGCATTGTCTAGTATAAGCAGAATAAAATCCATTTTCTGTGGACAGGTGCCCCCTTTTCACCTCAGAGCATTGATGAGGGTCACCACTGTTTCACCTGAACATAAAAAAAATGTATAGGAGCCCTAAAATGTTACTAAATATTTCATTTGTAATAGTGGTCGCTACTTTCTCCCATTGTCTATATATATTCTTAATAACGTGTTTTCTAGTGGGTTTTAAACATGACGTTGTCATTTATGGGTGGGATTGTTTTTCTCTACCCAATTGACTTCTGCACCCGCTTCCCAACTTATGTCTTTTTTCCACTACTGTTTCTTTGCACTCTTTTCACCCTTTTCCTGAACATGAGCAGGTTAAAAGATTAGAATTCGTAAGCAATTCTTCTATACAGCTCCTGCATCGACACTAGTTAGTAGTGAACATCACTAATTGTTGGGGGTGTGATCTTATGCCACCTAGATAGAGGTATTCCTTATTTTGTCCTGCCATATGTGGCCTTTGTGCTTCTTCGTGTTCAAGGAGACCTGTCCAGAGAGAGAGTCCAAGTACTAGGATTTTGCTCCATCAGCAACATCTTGATGATCTGGTGAATATAGACCTGGACTAAGATCAGTATGAGTATAGTGATTGCCTATGTAAGGGCAAAAGGAGGGTCTGTCGTACTTTGGTATTTGGGACCCCGTAGGAGACAGGGCCCTACCCCTGTTTATTCATGTATTAGCAAACCGCGATTGGCCAATGCGGTATGTACAAGCGCTTTGCATAACGTCCCATTGCCAAATGCACTATGTATACGTTATTATACATTGACTCCGTGGGTTCCATCTTGGAGCGGTGGCCATCTTGTCATTGCCCTCACATAGACAAACACATTATAAGCAAGTACGGGCCTTTAGAATACATGTACTTTCTGCTTGACTTCTCCATGACCTGGGCAGCTGGTCTCCGCTGCCCCAGGTCAGTCCGGTCTCACGAGCTCCCCTTCCTCCGTCCACCTGTGATTAGCATCAGGGCTTGACACACCATAAAGTCCTTTCATCGCACACAAGCCTCCGGCTAATCACTTTTGCACCTGCTTGTTCCTGCTTTATGGCCTGTTTCTCAAAACAGGAGATGCTCATGTTTATTGGGGTCAGATGTGGGATCTGAGCCTTGCTGGGTAAATAATTGCGGGCTGGCTGAACTGAAATGTGAGATTGCAATCA
This sequence comes from Triturus cristatus, assembly GCF_964204655.1. Lineage (NCBI taxonomy): Eukaryota > Metazoa > Chordata > Amphibia > Caudata > Salamandridae > Triturus > Triturus cristatus. Next base: position 60,026,711 of record NC_140587.1, read on the forward strand.
TGACTCTGCTTGTTCTTTGAAGTAAAATATGTGAATGACCAACTGCAAGAGAAGGGCGGTGTTGCCCAGATTCTGTATAAAAAAGGAAACTGATTTCTGTTCTGCAGACTGCCTCATTCATTTGCTAAGGCTTCTGTGCGACGTAGTCTCACTCATTTGAGTTTAATAAAGATGTCTTTTCATATTTCAGCTTCTGTTGCCAAGTTCTTTGTGATATTATCAAGATATGCAGAATTTTATAATACCATATCAGGAAGTACTCAAAGTCATAGGGCGCTACCCCTAGCACCTCTGGAGTCTCAAAAATTGGAGTACTTCAGCAAGGGCCCAAAATGTAGTGATGCGACATCAACATTGCCTATCTCAAAACCAACTGGTTTTGCAAGGGGGGTCTCTTGGGTTTTTGGCCCGGAGCACGGCGGCCTTCTAGGGAAATCTACCAAACCCATACATTTCTGAAAACTAGACACCCGGGGGCTTCCAGGGAGGTATGGCTTGCGCGGATCCCCCAACGTTTCCTTACCCAGAATCCCCTGCAAACCTCAATTTTAGCAGAAAAAATCACTTTTTTCACACTTTTTTGTGTGGGAAAGTTGTGGCATCACCGGGCTCACTCAAATTTCACACCTCCCAGCGTTTCCCTGGGTCTCCCGGTAAAAATGGTGCCTCACTTGTGTGGGAGGCCCAAGTACCCGCGACAGGCAAGGGCCCGAAACGTAGTGATGCGACATCAACATTGCCTATCCCAAATGTCGCATCACTACGTTTTGGGCCCTTGCCTGTCGCGGGTACTTGGGCCTCCCACACAAGTGAGGCACCATTTTTACCGGGAGACCCAGGGGAACGCTGGGAGGTGTGAAATTTGAGTGAGCCCGGTGATGCCACAACTTTCCCACACAAAAAAGTGTGAAAAAAGTGATTTTTTCAGCTAAAATTGAGGTTTGCAGGGGATTCTGGGTAAGGAAACGTTGGGGGATCTGCGCAAGCCATACCTCCCTGGAAGCCCCCGGGTGTCTAGTTTTCAGAAATGTATGGGTTTGGTAGGTTTCCGTAGATGGCCGCCGTGCCCCGGGCCAAAAACCCAAGAGACCCCCCTTGCAAAACCAGGTGGTTTTGAGATAGGCAATGTTGATGTCGCATCACTACGTTTTGGGCCCTTGCCTGTCGCGGGTACTTGGGCCTCCCACACAAGTGAGGCACCATTTTTACTGGGAGACCCAGGGGAACGCTGGGAGGTGTGAAATTTGAGTGAGCCCGGTGATGCCACAACTTTCCCACACAAAAAAGTGTGAAAAAAGTGATTTTTTCAGCTAAAATTGAGGTTTGCAGGGGATTCTGGGTAAGGAAACGTTGGGGGATCCGCGCAAGCCATACCTCCCTGGAAGCCCCCGGGTGTCTAGTTTTCAGAAATGTATGGGTTTGGTAGGTTTCCCTAGATGGCCGCCGTGCCCCGGGCCAAAAACCCAAGAGACCCCCCTTGCAAAACCAGGTGGTTTTGAGATAGGCAATGTTGATGTCGCATCACTACGTTTTGGGCCCTTGCCTGTCGCGGGTACTTGGGCCTCCCACACAAGTGAGGCACCATTTTTACCGGGAGACCCAGGGGAACGCTGGGAGGTGTGAAATTTGAGTGAGCCCGGTGATGCCACAACTTTCCCACACAAAAAAGTGTTAAAAAAGTGATTTTTTTCAGCTAAAATTGAGGTTTGCAGGGGATTCTGGGTAAGGAAACGTTGGGGGATCTGCGCAAGCCATACCTCCCTGGAAGCCCCTGGGTGTCTAGTTTTCAGAAATGTATGGGTTTGGTAGGTTTCCCTAGATGGCCGCCGTGCCCCGGGCCAAAAACCCAAGAGACCCCCCTTGCAAAACCAGGTGGTTTTGAGATAGGCAATGTTGATGTCGCATCACTACGTTTTGGGCCCTTGCCTGTCGCGGGTACTTGGGCTTCCCACACAAGTGAGGCACAATTTTTACCGGGAGACCCAGGGGAACGCTGGGAGGTGGGAAATTTGAGTGAGCCCGGTGATGCCACAACTTTCCCACACCAAAAAGTGTGAAAAAAAGTGATTTTTTCAGCTAAAATTGAGGTTTGCAGGGGATTCTGGGAAAGGAAACGTTGGGGGATCCGCGCAAGCCATACCTCCCTGGAAGCCCCTGGGTGTCTAGTTTTCAGAAATGTATGGGTTTGGTAGGTTTCCCTAGATGGCCGCCGTGCCCCGGGCCAAAAACCCAAGAGACCCCCCTTGCAAAACCAGGTGGTTTTGAGATAGGCAATGTTGATGTCGCATCACTACGTTTTGGGCCCTTGCCTGTCGCGGGTACTTGGGCCTCCCACACAAGTGAGGCACCATTTTTACCGGGAGACCCAGGGGAACGCTGGGAGGTGTGAAATTTGAGTGAGCCCGCTGATGCCACAACTTTCCCACACAAAAAAGTGTGAAAAAAGTGATTTTTTCAGCTAAAATTGAGGTTTGCAGGGGATTCTGGGTAAGGAAACGTTGGGGGATCCGCGCAAGCCATACCTCCCTGGAAGCCCCCGGGTGTCTAGTTTTCAGAAATGTATGGGTTTGGTAGGTTTCCCTAGATGGCCGCCGTGCCCCGGGCCAAAAACCCAAGAGACCCCCCTTGCAAAACCAGGTGGTTTTGAGATAGGCAATGTTGATGTCGCATCACTACGTTTTGGGCCCTTGCCTGTCGCGGGTACTTGGGCCTCCCACACAAGTGAGGCACCATTTTTACCGGGAGACCCAGGGGAACGCTGGGAGGTGTGAAATTTGAGTGAGCCCGGTGATGCCACAACTTTCCCACACAAAAAAGTGTGAAAAAAGTGATTTTTTCAGCTAAAATTGAGGTTTGCAGGGGATTCTGGGTAAGGAAACGTTGGGGGATCCGTGCAAGCCATACCTCCCTGGAAGTCCCCGAGTGTCTAGTTTTCAGAAATGTATGGGTTTGGTAGGTTTCCCTAGATGGCCACCGTGCCCCAGGCCAAAAGCCCAAGAGACCCCCCTTGCAAAACCAGGTGGTTTTGAGATAGGCAATGTTGATGTCGCATCACTACGTTTTGGGCCCTTGCCTGTCGCGGGTACTTGGGCCTCCCACACAAGTGAGGCACCATTTTTACCGGGAGACCCAGGGGAACGCTGGGAGGTGTGAAATTTGCGTGAGCCCGGTGATGCCACAACTTTCCCACACAAAAAAGTGTGAAAAAAAAGATTTTTTCAGCTAAAATTGAGGTTTGCAGGGGATTCTGGGTAAGGAAACGTTGGGGGGGGGGGGGATCCACGCAAGCCATACCTCCCTGGAAGACCCCGGGTGTCTAGTTTTCAGAAATGTATTGGTTTGGTAGGTTTCGCTAGATGGCCGCCGTGCCCCGGGCCAAAAACCCAAGAGACCCCCCTTGCAAAACCAGGTGGTTTTGAGATAGGCAATGTTGATGTCGCATCACTACGTTTTGGGCCCTTGCCTGTCGCGGGTACTTGGGCCTCCCACACAAGTGAGGCACCATTTTTACCGGGAGACCCAGGGGAATGCTGGGAGGTGTGAAATTTGAGTGAGCCCGGTGATGCCACAACTTTCCCACACAAAAAAGTGTGAAAAAAGTGATTTTTTCAGTTAAAATTGAGGTTTGCAGGGGATTCTGGGTAAGGAAACGTTGGGGGATCCATGCAAGCCATACCTCCCTGGAAGCCCCCGGGTGTCTAGTTTTCAGAAATGTATAGGTTTGGTAGGTTTCCCTAGATGGCCGCCGTGCCCCGGGCCAAAAACCCAAGAGACCCCCCTTGCAAAACCAGGTGGTTTTGAGATAGGCAATGTTGATGTTGCATCACTACGTCTTGGGCCCTTGCCTGTCGCGGGTACTTGGGCCTCCCACACAAGTGAGGCACCATTTTTACCGGGAGACCCAGGGGAACGCTGGGAGGTGGGAAATTTGAGTGAGCCCGGTGATGCCACAAGTTTCCCACACAAAAAAGTGTGAAAAAGTGATTTTTTCAGCTAAAATTGAGGTTTGCGGGGGATTCTGGGTAAGGAAACGTTGGGGGATCCACGCAAGCCAAACCTCCCTGGAAGCCCCCGAGTGTCTAGTTTTCAGAAATGTATGGGTTTGGTAGGTTTGCCTAGCTGGCCACCGAGCACAGGCCAAAAAGACAGTTGACCCCCTTGCAAAACCAGAACGTTTTGACATTGTTTCTACAACGAGAGAATTTCGGCACAATATTGCATGGACAATGTGACAGATATTTGGAGGTTTGCAGGACATTGAGGATAAAAAACCTTTTTGTAATTCACAAGAGAGACATCACCATGAACTCCCATGGGTTTACGACAATATCTACAGTTGGTGGGTTATTTTTACATGGAACATACACCTTGGCAGAGAAACTAAAAAGACAAAGAATCCTGCACAGCCACCTATTCCTCAAACGCACACACATACTGGTTGGATTTGGCACGAGGGCGAGTGATGGTTCAGTATATTAAATTTTATTAACAAGAGATTTCACAAAAATGAAATGCACTGTCAATAATTCAATGGAGAACAAACTGAACCAATGACTCGCAGCTCGTGAGCTGTAAAGCCACGGCAAGGCACCAACCGCTTTACAGGCCATTCACACATCTTTCATACGTGATACACACAAGACCATTCGCACCATCAGGCACAAAAACAACACATTACAAAATTCACAAAAGGGACAAGGTACACCCTGCTTCAGAAAGGCAAATATTACTGCACAGCCATCTAATCCTCAAGCACACACACATACTGGTTGGATTTGGCACGAGGGTGAGTGATGGTTCAGAATATACAATTGTATTAGCAAGTGATTTCACAAAAATGAAATGCACTGTTAATAATTAAAAGGGCGAGAAACTGAACCATTGACTCACAGCTCGTGAGCTGTAAAGCCACGACAAGGCACCAACCTCTTTACAGGCCATTCATACACCTTTCATACGCGTGAGACATACAAAACCATTCACACCGCCAGCCGCGGGCCCATCACATAACAAAACTCACACCAGCACACAGCGCCATTCAAGGGCCCATCACTTTCACACGCCCACATTCCTGACGCAGCAACTACACAAGCAGATGGATTGCGTGGAGTGGCACTCAGCTAGCAGTGTGTGTAGTGACCAGCAGCAAGTCACTACTCACACACAGCCAGCCGAGCGCCAGTCCACGCACACCGCTAGCCGAGCACCAGTCCACGCACACCGCTAGCTAAACACCAGTCCACGCACACCGCTAGCCAAGCGCCAGTCCAGGCACACCACCAGCCAATCGCCAGTCCACGCACACCGCCAGCCAAGCACCAGTCCACGCACACCGCCAGCCAAGCACCAGTCCACACACACCGCCAGCCAAGCACCAGTCCACGCACACCGCCAGCCAAGCACCAGTCCACGCACACCACCAGCCAAGCACCAGTCCATGCACACCGCCAGCCAAGCACCAGTCCACGCACACCGCCAGCCAAGCACCAGTCCACGCACACCACCAGCCAAGCACCAGTCCATGCACACCGCCAGCCAAGCACCAGTCCACGCACACCGCCAGCCAAGCACCAGTCCACGCACACCACCAGCCAAGCACCAGTCCATGCACACCGCCAGCCAAGCACCAGTCCACGCACACCGCCAGCCAAGCACCAGTCCACGCACACCGCCAGAAGGGCACCAGTCCACGCACACCACCAGCCAAGCACCAGTCCATGCACACCGCCAGCCAAGCACCACTCCACGTACACCGCCAAAGAAGTGCCAGTCCACACACACTGCCAACACATTTAGGATTTTTTTAGACAAAAATAGAAACACAAACAAATCACAAATAGATACAAATCTACAAACACAAAATCAGAAACTAAACACATTGCACTAAAGGCAACCTTGAAACAGAATCAAATTTTTCAAAGAATACAAACCAATCAGTTAACTTTACCACTCATGAATGCTCCCAAAAATTCTTTTGCGTATGGTACGCTCTAAAACAAGCAGAGACACACAGCCCAGGTTTAGATGGACAGTCGGGGCAATACATACGAATCTCCTTCCGCGTACCTCTTCGCCAACAGACTCTGCATCTCCTAGTGGGAAAATCTTTTGCCGGTGTGGGAGGGATGAAATCAGGAAAGTGGCGATCTTTCAATCGAACCACATCCTCCACTACTCCAAATCTAGGAACACTTGCCTGTTCCACAACAACAAGGCTAGCTATCACAGAGTGCTGAAACTGAAGAAATGTCAACTTTGACGCAGGAGAACACTCCTTGAACACAATAAAAGCATTGAACATTGCTAATTCGAAGAAATGGATGGCCAACTTCTTATACCAAACATAAGCCTTACGAATAGCAGAGTAAGGTTCCAACCTCTGATCTACTCTGTCAACACCACCCATGTGCTTATTGTAGTCTAGAATGCACACAGGTTTGCGCACTTCAGCAACCTGACCCCAAACAGTCACAGGGGAAGTACTCTCATCATGGATGGTAGTCAGCATGTACACATCCCTCCTGTCCACAAATTTTACAGCTAGTAGTTCATCACTACGCAAGGAACTGCACTGCCCCCTCTGAAGTTTTTTGCAAACAAGCTCTTTCGGATAAGCTTTACGGTTAGAGCGGATTGTGCCACATGCAAAAGTGTCCACTTTATACAATTCCTTAAATAATTGCACAGCAGTATAGAAGTTATCAAGGTACAAATGGTGGCCTCTGTTAAACAGTCTCCTAGCAAGATCCCACACAATTTTCTCTGCAACTCCAAAAGTGGACGGACAACCTGGGGGGTCAATAGCAGAATCTTTACCAGTGTACACACGAAAATTAAAAACATATCCTGTCCTACTCTCAGACAACATATACAGCTTAATTCCATAGCGTGCCCTCTTGCTAGGGATGTACTGCCTAAAAACCAAACGGCCTTTGAACAAGACCAAAGACTCATCAATAAATATTTCTTTCCCTGGAGTATAGATCTCAGAAAATCGATCCACAAAGTGATCAAGAACGGGCCGAATCTTAAAAAGACGGTCACAGTCAGGGTGATCTCGTGGCAACGCCATAGAATTATCAACAAAATGCAGCATACGTAGCAAAAGTAAATACCGATTACGAGTCATAACTGCAGGAAATATGGCAGTTGCCAACAAGGGGCTAGTAGACCAATATGAAGCCAAGGTTGGCTTCCTTACCACACCCATCAATAAAGTCAAACCCAAAAACTTCTTAATCTCTTCCAGATATGTGGGAGTCCACCGGGTAGCTCTAGACTGGGGCCTAAGTTTGTCGCTGTTGTTCCTCAAAAACTGTTCAGCATACAAATTCGTCTGCTCAACAATCTCACCCAAAAATACATCATCCATAAACAACTGAAAAAACTGTATAGGCAAAAAGTTTTCACAATTCACTGTACACCCTGCATCACCGCTAAAGGCAGGCAACACCGGCTGCACCATGTTTGGATCAACCCAAAGTCCAGCACTTCCAGTAGGAAGCCTAGCAGCCTCAGACTGCAATCCAGATGCCTCTTGCACCATCGGCACAGCAGTTTCCTCCTCTAAGACAGGCACTTCATCCGCACTGAGAGTTGCTTCATCCACACCAAGAGTACCTTCATCTGCACTGAGAGTACCTTCATCATCCGATGATTCCATGTTGAGTGAAAACTCACTGCCAGAATCTTCCCCTCCCTCCTCTCCCTCAGACGCACTGTCAGTCTCATAATCATGCTCAGAGGAAGATTCAAGAAGCATACCGACCACCTGTTGAGCAGTCATTCTACGGCTAGCCATATTGCTTACTAATAAAGGTAACTTGTCAAACAAGTCAACAACAACAAACTCTTTGTAAAATAAGTAATAAACAAAAAGCACCTTTATCAAAAACTCAAATATACTCCAAAACAATACCACTCACTTGCCAGAGGCAGCTAAACTACTCACCACCACCAACTCTGTACAGACACAGTATGGATCAACAATATCCCACTAAAAAAGAAATAGAAAAGCAATTATACATAAGACTATGCAAAACACATCGCAAAGAATTTCATGCTCAAACCACTAACTAAATATGCCGCCATTATGACATCACTTACAAAAAAATTCATTCAGACATTATATTATTACTCATTTGGTGTAAATACAACAACAAAAAATTTCTTACCAACACAATGCAACTACACAAAACTGCAGAACAGCCACCGTCCAAAAGCTTTAGACTAGAATAAAAAGAAGAAAAAAAACTTTATTGTAACATATGCATATAATGCTCTAGACCATCACGTACTGCGCAAAATGTATTGCTTGACCCTCCCACTTTCAAAAAGGAAAGATCGATGGCCCAATCCTTTACAAGCAACGCGGCGAGAATCTGGAACTGAGCCTCAGCTCCGGACCACCCCCTCCCTCTCCCAGTCCTTCAAAACTAACCTCAAAGTTCTCCTCCTGCAAAGACACTTCCAAACTTTTTTTTTTTTTTTAAAAAACCTTTATTCGTATAATTCAGATACACAGCTATTCAGCCGACAACCCGGAGGTTCGGCAGCTCGTCAATCGACACGTGCAGTCATCTATAGCTCTCATGCAGGATAAAAACAAAGGTTCCAATTTTGAAAATGAACACAACAAGCAAGGCAATATACATCATAAGTTCGCGTCAGTTCCCAGCGAGGGGGCGGCCCCATTTCCAACATCAGATCAAGCCACAGATTGAAAGGAGGAGGGAGAAGCAGAGGCGCTAACATTCTAACGGAGGTGCATCAGAAAGACCCAAGTCGGAAGTGAGGCTAGGGGGAAAGTTGCTCCTCTAGTGGTTCAGTGGCAGGAGGCAAACATATGTACCCCCTATACTGGTTCCAACCTCCCCATACCTTATGCCATTTCTTGGGCCTCCCCCGCGCACTATACACCGTTTTCTCCCGGAACATGCACCAGTCCATGTTGTCCTTCCACGCATCCAGGGTGGGCGGGCTAGGGGATCCCCACAATCTTGCAATATCTTGCTTAGCCACCATATTACCTAGGGTCACCAATTGAGTCTGCGCCGCGTCGTAGTCTGTAGGACCCCACACATTCAAAAGACAGCGCCGCGCCTCTGGGTGCAATACAATACCCGTGACCTCCTGCATCACAACATGAATCCGCTTCCATAGTTCTGCAATCACACCGCACTCCCATATAATGTGCAGAAAGGTGCCCACCGTCCCACAGCCCCTCTTACACAGCCCATCCTCGGAGAAACCCATATGGATCAGTCGGGGCCCAGTGACATAGACTCTGTGGAGTATCTTAAGCTGGACTAGCCGCAACCTGGCGGGGATTGCGACCTCCTTAGGAGAGGAGACAGCGTACTGCCAATCCTCATCGTCCAGCTCAAGGCCGTCTCTAGTCCACTGGTCCCGCACCCCCAGGAGGAGATCGGTCCGAACGTTCACAAGCTTTTTGTAGATTAGGGAGATTGTGCTCTCCGGCATATGGCCGTCCAGGATCCGGTCCTCCAATGGAGAGGACTCAAGCACCTTTTCCCCCTCAACGAGGACCGACTGCAGCGCATGGCGCACCTGCGCATACCGGAAGTATTCCGTGCCCTCAAGCGCATATTCCGTCCGCAGCTCGTCAAACGACTTAATCCGCCCCTTGGTCAGCATGTCCCCCACCCTGGAGATGCCAATCAGATCCCATTTGTCGAATCCCTTAGAGTGCCAGAGTTTCCCCAGCATGTCCGAGTCATACAACGGAGTGGCGAGGGTGAGCCTATCCTTACATCCCAGGGAGTTCGTGACTGTCTTCCACACGTGCACCGCCACCCCGGTCGGCCCCGTCAGGGACCCAGCCGGGGGCCTCGAATAAAGTGCTCTATAGTAGCCACCACCCCGCAGCAACCACCGGTCCATAGCAAAGCCAGGGCTAAGCGCCGGACCGTAGACACCATGATTGATCGCGCTCAGTTGGGAGGCCCAATAGTATCTTCGGATGTCGGGAAGCGCGATACCCCCGTCGTACCAAGGGAGAGTTAATTTTGCTATCGCCATACGCGGGCGGCCGTCCCACAGCAGCGAACGCTGTAGACTCTCAACCTCCCGAAAGTAGCTGGCCGGAACCAGCTCCTGGGTGTTCTGCAGGGCATAGAGAAAACGGGGAAGAGACATCATTTTGAATAGCACCGCACGGCCAAGGAGGGAAAGCGGCAGCCGCCGCCAGCCCGCCACGTCCCGCCGCAGGCGCGCCAACGGAGGGAGCAGGTTCCTCTCATACCGTACCGTTGGGTCGGCAGAGATATAAATCCCAAGATACAGGAAACCCTCCCGGGCGATCTGGATCGGGCAATTCCGCGGGGGAACCGGGACGTCTCCACACAGGGCATACAGATATGACTTACCCCAGTTAATGGTTAGCCCCGAATTCCTCCCGAAGGAAGTCAATATGTCGCAGACAACTATAAGGGACTTCCGGGGTGAAGTGAGATAGAGCAGAATATCGTCGGCATAGAGGGAAATGCGGTCTTCGTGATCAGGGGACCATCGAATCCCCCTCACATCTGGGTGCCATCGTATCCAGGCCGCCAGCGGCTCAAGGGCGAGAGCGAACAACAGCGGCGATAGAGGACAACCCTGCCTGGTACCCCTCCCCAGGTCGAAGGGACGGGACGCCCTACCGTTAACTGCGACTTTGGCGAGAGGTCCTTCGTATAATAGCCTTACCCAGCCCACAAATCCGGGCCCGAAGCCAAATTTCGCAAGCGTAGCCCACAGGTATGCCCACTCTACCGTGTCGAATGCCATCGTTGCGTCGAGCGCAGCCACCATGGCCGGCTCCTGCATCGTCCCCACCCTTGCGATCACTCCGTGGATGCGCCTAAGATTCAACGCGGTATTACGATGTGGGATGAAGCCAGATTGGTCAGGGTGGATCAGATCACCGACCACCCTGACCAGCCGGTTTGCGAGGATTTTGGCAAGGATCTTCGGCTCAGCATTAAGGAGCGAGATCGGCCTGTATGAGCTGCACCGGTTCCTGGGCTTGCCATCTTTATGGATGACCACGATCGTTGCCAGGCGCTGGTCAAGCGGGAGGCAGCCCGTCTCCCGCGCCTCCACAAACATAGCCCGCAAATGCGGAGCGATCTTGTCCGGTCGGAGTTTGTAAAGCTCAATTGGCAGGCCGTTCGGACCCGAGGCCTTGCCCGGACGCAAAGAACGGATAGCCCCCGCAATCTCGTCGACTGTGATGTCGCCATCAAGATCGTCTCTGTCCATGTCGGAGAGGCAAGGCAGGGCAAGATCGCGCAGGAGCTCACATGAATCCTCCACTGGCCTGTCCGACACGGAGGTATAGACCGTGTGGAAGTAATCCGCAAAGCACTGGACTATGCCATCCGGCTCCGTGACCATGACGCCATCCTCCGTCACAAGGTCCGGCACAACACGATTGACCCGCTCCTTTTTATCCAGCCACGCGATCAACTTCCCGGCCTTGTCCCCGACGTCGTACAGACGGCCCCGCTGTTCCCTACTCAGGGCTTTGGCCGCATCCGTCACGAGGGCCCTGTACTCCGATTGTTTAAGGCTCAACTTGTGCAGCGCCTCTGCCGTGCCCTCCCCCTCCAGAGCCAACTCTAGATCCGCGATCTCCGCCTCAAGCCGGGCGACCTCCGCGTCTCTCCGACGCTTGGCTGCTGTTATCAAGGAGAGGGCCTCACCCCTAATCACTGTTTTGAACGCTTCCCACAAGGACACCGCCGACGTGACCGAGCCGAGGTTTTCTTGAAAGTAACGGTCTACCGCCTTCAGTACCGCACTACGAGTCACAGGGTCCCTGAAATACCACGGGTTAATTGGGGCCACCCTACCACCCACTCCTCTGCCAACATCCATACAGATCCACACCGGAGAATGGTCGGAAATACCTCGTGCCATGTGCCTGGCCTCAGAGACAAAGGAGGCGTGCGCAGCTAGGGTAAGGACATAATCAATTCTGGAGAGACTGCCATGCGCCCCTGAGTGGAAAGTATATTGTCGTTGTGTGGGATGCAACAGTCTCCAACAATCAACCAGCCCAAGGGTATCTATAAAATCAGGAAGCCACTTCTGAGCCCCCCCCGAACTCCTCTGCGGGTGTCTGTCGAGCAGGCCAGAGCCAACCGCATTGAAGTCGCCACCCACCACCAACATTCCCTCTGGGAGATCCAACAATGTCCTCTCTAAGTCCGCTAGTGTAGAGGGCTGCAGTGCAGGGGGGACATAAACCGACACCAGGACCAGCGTCCTGCCCTCCCACCGCCCCGCTACTGCCGCGAAGCGGCCCCTGTCATCAACAGTAGTGGAGTCAACCTCGAATGGCAGTGAGGACCTGACTAGTATTCCCGCCCCTCTAGAACCCGAGGAAAACCCGGAATGTGCAACAAATTTATAGCCTTTACGATTGAGTGCATAGCACGTGTTACCAATCAAGTGCGTCTCTTGCAATAAGACAATATCAGGGGTACATCGCTTCAGAAATTGCAGGACAATCCCACACTTAATACGATCCCCCAAGCCATTTACATTCCAACTGAGTATTTTTAGGCCCCTACCCCCCATCCCAACATGTAAGGAGACCACCACCCCCCGCGTGGAACCAGATCCGAGTCACAGAAGCTTGCATCTTTACGCCTTGCATAACCAAAAACAACAACAACCCCAACAACAACCCCCATCCACCCCCCACCCTGCACCCCTGCGTAAGCTCTAAAGTGCCCCCCAACTTGCAGTGTGCCTGTCGCCCCTTATAACAACTAATCTATGAAAAGAACCCCAGAGGAGGAAAAAGCTCCCATACTGCCCCCGCTACCCCCCGGATTATCAACCTCCCGGTGGAACCGGAGACCTAGTACTTAAGTCCTGGCTCAGTGTTCATCCCCACCACCGTCTGCGCCACCGGAGCGTTCCACGCCAGTCCGTCCTTGGGGCAATGTGTCCAGCCAGTCTCCGACCATGTCAGGTGACTCAAAAAAGAAAGTCCGCTCTTCGAACACCACCCGCAACCTGGCCGGGAAGAGCATGGCATATTTTAGTCCCATCTCACGTAGTCTTCTCTTGACCGCCAGGAAGCCTTGCCGTTGCTTCTGCACCATCTGGGTAAAGTCCGGATAGAAACTTACAGTAGTGTTCTGGAATGGCAGCGGGCCGGCCACCCGCGATGCTTGCAGAATGGCATCTCGGTCCCTGAAGTTAAAAATCCTGGCGACAATCGGCCTCGGAGGGGCCCCCACCTTGGGCCTCCCGCCAGGAACTCTATGGGCCCGTTCGACAGTAAAGAACTTACTGAGGCCTTTGGGCGCCAGATGGTTCACCACCAGGTCCTCCACGAACAGGTCCACCGACTGCTCCTCCGAATTTTCCGGGACCCCAATGATGCGCACGTTTTTGCGCCTTGCACGGCCTTCGAACTCTTCCAACCGTCGGGCAAAGTGATCATTTGCCGTCCGCAGGGTACGGACTTCCTGCTGAAGGCCGGAGACGTCGCCCAGGAGGCCGGCAGTCTTGAGGTCCAAGGACTGGACCCGCTCATTAGTTTTCCCCAGGTCTGCCCGAACCAGATTGACGTCAATCGATATGGCATCCACTTTATGTGCCAGGGTCTCAAATTGTTGCCCAATCGAGGACTTCATCCCTTCGATGGCCCCCATGATATCTTGCAGGGTTAGTTCTGTGGAGGGAGGTGTCGCGTCCTTCGAGGCCTCCAGTATCGGGCCCGACCCGCTCGGAGACCCCTTCTGATGGGCATAACGGTCCATGTTGTTAGTCTGGGTGTAGCTGCCCCGCCTGGTACTCTTGGGCTTCTGTTTTTCGGCGTCCGATTTGGTCGACATCGCAATCTGCCGTGTAGACAATCTCCTTGCCCATACAGAGTAAACAACCCTGCAACCAGTGGCTGGCACTACGCACGCCCCGTCCCGGGCACTGTGGAGACTGGAAGGCGAAAGTGAAAGTGAAAGTGAAAACACCTTCCCTCCGCCAACTCTTCCCCAGCCCGGCCGCTGTTGTTCAATTAGTGCACGGGCACTGTGCCAACGCAAGTCCCGGGCACCGTGCGGGGAGTAGGCCACAAACTTCCAGGCAGTACAACTTCGGTCTCCGGTGGGCGATTTCGATCCGGACAACGGCTCTCGCCTCAGCAACAGCTCCCCTCCAATATTCCGGGCATCAAAAGCAGGATAATAGACAGGATAGCTGCCGGAGGGAGCGAGGGTCCCGGGAGCTCTAGGCTCACGCGGCCATCTTGATCACGCGCTAAGCTCCTCCTCGACACTTCCAAACTTAGTTCACACCCTCTCTATTGTGTGAAGGAAGTCTCATTTATTGCACTTTTATACCTCTACTTGTACTTTGTACTCTTTTGCAAGTTGACACCACTACAGTACACCTGCTTGTGCTAAGACATCAAGCCTTCTAAGGTCTAGTAGGGCCTTCTACGGTGTAGCATGGGAATGTGCTCCCTCAGTACAGTGGTGTGGTGGACTGGTCATGAATGCTGAACCCGGTTCCCCATTTCCAAATTCAACAGCTCCGGCCATAGTGCCACATCCCCACTGAACGCCATACTTGCCCACTGAGAGAAACTCGCACTGCCTTCAGCTATAACCTAATTGTGCCCGCTATAAACACTTGGATGTGGCTCAATTCAAATTATGCACTTGATAAGAGTAATACGCTGCCTAAAAAAAACAAAACACTCCTAGGGAATGCAAAGCATGTGAAATGTAAGCAGAAACAACATGGTTACCTAAACGATCTCTCACTAACTATTCAGAAATCAGCGAGTGGTTTCACCGGAAAAGTTATGGACATGACTAGAGGGACCTGAAGGGAACCGTTTCACTGTCCATTGCTTACATCCTTACAAAACATAAGCAGTATGGTAGACCACATCCATAAACACAGAACCATGGTGCACATTGTGTTTTCCAATTCACCCATCAACCAGGTATTGCAGTACCTCCAGAAATAGTACACTCTCCCACCCTGGAAACAACAATGCTGTTCAAAGGAAGACGAGAAAACGAAAGTAGCAATACACTGGCAAACTCTGATGCTGGTGTACTTGGATGCAAATGAAATCAATCTGGCCACTTTGCAACCCCTCTGTCTTACTTTATTTCGCCCCCCCTGGGAACAACAATGCTGTTCAAAGTTAGATGAGAAAACGAAAGAAGCACTTCACTGGCAAACTCTGATGCTGGTGTACTTGGATGGAAATAAAAACAATCTGGCCACTTGGCAACCCCTCTGTCTTACTTTATTTCGCCCCCCCCTGGGAACAACAATACTGTTCAAAGGAAGACGAGAAAACGAAAGTAGCAATACACTGGCAAACTCTGATGCTGGTGTACTTGGATGCAAATAAAATCAATCTGGCCACTTTGCAACCCCTCTGTCTTACTTTCTTTCGCCCCCCCTTGGTACAACAATGCTGTTCAAAGTTAGACGAGAAAACGAAAGTAGAACTTCACTGGCAAACTCTGATGCTGGTGTACTTGGATGCTAATAAAATCAATCTGGCCACTTTGCAACCCCTCTGTCTTACTTTATTTCGCCCCCCCTGGGAACAACAATACTGTTCAAAGGAAGACAAGAAAACGAAAGAAGCACTTCACTGGCAAACTCTGATGCTGGTGTACTTGGATGCAAATAAAATCAATCTGGCCACTTTGCAACCCCTCTGTCTTACTTTATTTTGCCCCCCCCCCCTGGGAACAACAATGCTGCTCAAAGTTAGACGAGAAAACGAAAGTCGCACTGCACTGGCAAACTCTGATGCTGGTGTACTTGGATTCAAATAAAATCAATCTGGCCACTTTGCAACCCCTCTGTCTTACTTTATTTAGCCCCCCCTGGGAACAACAATACTGTTCAAAGGAAGACGAGAAAACGAAAGTAGCACTTCACTGGCAAACTCTGATGCTGGTGTACTTGGAAGCAAATAAAATCAATCTGGCCACTTTGCAACCCCTCTGTCTTACTTTATTTCGCCCCCCCTGGGAACAACAATGCTGTTCAAAGTTAGACGAGTAAACGAAAGTAGCACTTCACTGGCAAACTCTGATGCTGGTGTACTTGGAAGCAAATAAAATCAATCTGGCCACTTTGCAACCCCTCTGTCTCACTTTATTTCACCCCCCTGGGAACAACAATGCTCTTCAACGTTACACGAGTAAACGAAAGTAGCACTTCACTGGCAAACTCTGTGATGCTGGTGTATTTGCATACTAAAAAAAAAAAACAGGGCACTTTGCAACCCCTCTGACTTATTTTGTTTCACCCCCCTACCAGCACCCACCGATCACAAGATGTAAAAGAAATCAATCTGGCCACTTTGCAATCCCTCTGTCTAACTTTATTTTGCCCCCGGGGAACAACAATGCTGTTCAAAGGAAGACCAGAAAACGAAAGTAGCACTACACTGGAAAACCATGTGATGCTGGTGTATTTGGATGCACATAAAATCAATCTGGCCACTTTGCAACCCCAAAGGCTTACTTTATTTCGACCCCCACCCCCATCCCACGCTAGCAGCACCCCTCACACAGAAAACGACAGAAAAACGAAAACGAGCGTTTATTTTTTTGATCCATTTCACATAAAATCACCTGCACTTGGACGATCCAAGCGCAGGAACAAAGCGGAGTCTAGATAAAAACATTTCCACCCCCCCAACATTGTGCCCCCACCCTACCTAACTCACCGATGCAATAATACCCCCTCCCCAGCCCCAAAACTGACCTTTACTCTCCGACGCGCAGGAAGCAAACGGCTTCCTGCGTCTCGGAGAGCAAAGGGTAAGCCTCCGGTGACGTCAGCGCGGCTCGCGCGCTGACGTCATTGATGACGCGGACGGGGGGGGGGCGGGGGGAGGCAGGGGAAGGTCTTCCCCTGCCTCCCCAGTAAAAAAAAGACAAATCGAGGAATCACGGGGGGAGCGCCAGCGCTTCCCCCAAGGGTGGGTCCCATGACGAGATGGTCTCGTCATGGGCACAGCGCGACTGTGCTCCATGACGAGACCATCTCGTCATGGGCACAGAAGGGGTTAAGAATATCATCCAACTAACCACCAGACCAGAAGGATTTACTGGCCATAGCACCTCTAATCGAATGAGCTTGGAACATCTTTAAGTCAATACCTGTTAAATTCATAACACTTTTAACCCATCTAGCAATAAAAGCAGAGGCTGTAGCTTTGTGAGGTTTAACTAAGGAGATAAGTAACTGATTCACACCTTGAGGTCAAAGAGCATTCATTCTGCAGTCATACTCTTTCATACAGTCTACTACACAAAGTGTTTTGCATAGATCAAAACGTGGATAGAAGATTGAATCAAACATGGTCTTGGTTCTACTAAACAATTCGAAATTGACTCCAAACATGTTGTAGGATCTATTGGTAATTTCAAGAGCTTTAACATCAGAGACCCTACGACAAGATACTAGGCATAGCAGTGTAGCGAGCTTGATAGATAGGTTTTTCCTATTCAAGAGAGTATTATCAGGCCAGTTAGTGAAAAGATCAAGAATTAACTTAACATCCCAGAGAGACTGATATCTTGGTTTAGGAGGTCACCTGAGTCTAATAATTTTGAGGACTCTACAAATTATGGCGTTCTTACCTACCATTTTACCATTGACAAGAGCATGTCCTGCAGAAATAGCCGATCTATAACAATTGATAGACCTATAGCTAAGACCGCTTTCGAATTGTTCAACAAGGAAGTTAACTATGTCAATGATAGGTGCTTCCACGGAATCCAGATTCCTTTCCACGCACCAACGAAACCAGAATTTCCATGTGTTGTTATACCGGTAGTTTGTACCTGGGGCTCAAGACTCTGTGAGGAGAGTTGCAGCTGTTGACGAAAGTGCTGAGAGATCATTGGATCTCCTGACACTCTCCAGGCAAGAAGGTTCAAAATCCCTGTTTGAACTAGGGGGTGACTTTGTCCGTGTACGTCTGTAAGAAGGTCCACTCGGGATGGAATTAAGAAGGGAAGGTCGCAAGCCAGCTCCAGGGTAGTGGAAAACCAAGCCTGGGATGGCCAGAAGGGATTTACTAGGAAATTTGAATATCGTTGTTGTCTCACCTTCTGAAGGACTCTCTGGATCATGGCAAATGGGGGAAAGGCGTATGCGTTAGTCCCCTTCCAGCATTGAAGAAAAGCGTTCACTGCTAGAGCAGCCGGGTCGGGCATCCAGCTGTAATAATTCTCCAATTGGAATGTTAATCTGCTCGCAAAGAGATCTATTTCCAGAGGACCCCATATTTTGTTGGGAGACTTGAAAACGGAGACGTTGAGCTTCCAATCGCTGTGGTCCAAAAGAAACCCTGAGTTCCAATCTCCACATTTGTTTGTTTTCCCTGGAAGATATTCGCTTTTAGGGAGATCTTGTGTTCCACACAGAACATCCAAAGTTTCTTGGCTAAATTCGAGAGGTCTGCAGATTTGGTACCCCCCAGGCGATTTATATAGGCAACCGCGGACATGTTGTCCATCTTTAGAATGACTGATCTGCCCTGAAGAGAATTTCTGAAACTCATTAACTTGTATAGACCGGCAGCCAGATCTAGGTAGATTATATGGTGAGAGGATTCCTCTTTTGACCAAACACCGCCTGTGTTCTGATCGAGGAGACAGGCTCCCCAGCCATCCAGCCATGAAGGCTCGCATCTGATTCTAAGACAAACTCTGGTGCTGAGCCAAAAATTGCTTTGCCATTCCAAGCATCCAAGTTCTGTAGCCACTAGGTCAGTTCTAATGTGGCTTCCTGGTCTAGGGAAATGTGATCCCCGTACCAGAGGCCCGATCTTAGAGCTCTGGCTTTTACCCGTTGAAGAGCTCGATAGTTTAGGGGGCCCAGAAAGATAGCTTGAATAGAGGAGGAAAGGAGACCCAGTAGCTTGGCTAGTTCCCTCAAGGATAAATTCTCTTGTTTCATGTCGTATCTCTTATGTCTTTCGTGTCTTATCTCTTTCCTGATCTTGGTTTTTTTCTTTAATGGGAGTAAAAGAAGGCATTTCATGGTATCTACGGTGAAACCCAAGAATTCCAGGGTTCTGGCAGGAGACAATATCGATTTCTCTCTGTTTACAATGAACCCCAGACTTTCTAAAAGATCTATTACGGTCTTCAGGTCTTGAATGATTTGAGAATGGTCCTGGGACTTAATGAGGATGTCGTCTAGGTATATGATTAGACGAATGCCCTTTTCTCCTAAGGAAGAGGCGATTGATCTCATCACTTTCGTGAAACACCATGGGGCGGAGGACAGGCTGAAAGGGAGTGCTTGGAATTGGAAAAGGTGTTTTTTCCATATAAATTGAAGGAACGGTTAGTGGCCCTTGGCCATAGGGATAGTAAAGTATGTGTCTTTTAGGTCTAATTTGACTAGCCAGTCCCCCTCTAATATTAAGTCTCTCAGGAGATGTATGCCTTCCATCTTGGAATGTCTGTAAACAAGATATTTGTTGAGTTCCCTTAAGGTTATAACTGGTCTCCAGCCATTGTCCTTTTTCTCGATGAGGAAGAGTGTACTTATGTTAGAAATGGGGGTCTCTAGTTTGCAATGGCTGGCCACTGTCCAAGTAGGGACCCTTCTTCCTAAGTCAGAGTAGGCAGCCTACACCCTTTGATAACCCCTGCTCAATTTGTGGTAACGTAGCACAAGCAGCTAGGCTTATCTCAGAGGCAGTGTGTGAAGCATTTATGACCATACACAGTAATACAAAGAAGAACACTACAAATGGACACCACTCAAGGAGTTATAAAAAAATAGGTATTTTTATATAGACTTAATCACAAGACCAATAACAGTAAAAATCCACAATACTAAGAAAATAGGGTTACTTTAAAAATGCTGCAAAAATAGTTCAAGGTGCACAAAATGATGTTCAGTTCAATGCAGTGGTCTCTGCGACCCTTTTACTCACAAGGAATCTGGATTCTGTAGCAAAGCAACAAAAAGGTCGCTAAGGAGTTGTAGCGATAAATTTCCTCACGCTAACCAGCGATGTGTTGAATCCTTACTGCAAGGGAGGATGATGCGCTGGGTTGCGGGCAGGAGAAAGCGACAACTTCTTCACGCTAAGCCGGTGATGCGATAAAATCCTTGCCGCTAAGGGAGGATGATGCACTGAGCCTGTTGCGTATGCGATCTTGCTGCGATAGAAGAAAATGGCGCTCCGCGAGAAAGCGACGATCCTGATGCGATGCGGGGAAAATGGCGAACGCTCGGCGTCCGCGCTGCGATGAGCTTGGTGCGATGATTCTGGGTTAGCGAGCGCTTTGGGGCACGCCAACAAACAATGCGACAATCCTTGGGTTAGCGAGTGTTTTCGGACCCGCTGACAGGCTCTGCGATGATCTTTGGGATCTCGGGTGTTTTGGGACCCGCTGGCAGGCTCTGCGATGATCTTCGAGATAGCGGGCATTTTCAGGTCCGCAGACAGGTGATGCAACGATCTTCGGGATAGCGGGCTTTTTCAGGCCCGCTGACGGGTGATGCGATAATCTGCGGGGTTAGCGAGCGCTTTCAGGCCCGCTGACAGGTGATGCGACGATCTCCGGTAGTGAGCGCTCGGCGGCAGCAGAGCGACGATTTTTCTCACGCTCACCAGCTGCAGCGGCTCGCTAACGGGGGTTAGCGATGATTTTCAGCCCTCTTTTCTCAGCAGTAGAACTAGAGGCCCTGGAACTCACAGGAGCCTCACCTGCAGATAGAGATCCTTGCTGGGAGGACACCGGAGGCTGGTGGTGGAGTCTGGTGTGCCTGAGACTCCTGCAGGAGGCTAGCTCTCTTCTAGCCCTTGGGTGATTGCTGTAGCCACAAAATAAAAGTTCCTTCAAAGTCCTTTTCCTCTTCTTCCAAGTCCAGTGGTAACCACTGCAGGCCAGTCCCAGAAACAGCACACAAGCACAAGGACAGTCCTTCTCCTGCAGATTCCTGTAGTTACAAGGACAGAGGTTCTTCTTGTTGTCCAGGAGCAATGCAAATTGTAGGGGTTGGGGCACAAATATTTATACCCCAAAGCCTTTGTTCTTAGGAACCACAAGTCTCTGAACCCAGCCAGAACCAGTTCTGCCCAGCCCTGGAGCACTTTGTTTACCAGGCTGCATCCTTCCCTTCAGAAAGAGGGGGTCTGCCTTCAGACGCACAGTGGGAGGTGGAGCCAGCATTCACCTTGCCAGGCACAGCCCTATTCAAGTGCAGGAGCTACCCCTCCCCTTACTCCAAGGCAGATCACTCTATTCAACCTAGGTCTGACTCAGCCTGCCCTGTCACTCCAAAACCAGACAGCCAATACACATAATAGCAGAGCACACTGGAAGGCTTAGGCAAGAAAGTACCTATACTCTAAAAGTGGTAGTTTCAAACACAGAATATAAAAATAACCTTCACTAAAAGATGTATTTTAATATTCTGAGCTCAGGCATACTAAATTTGTTTTTCTACCATGTTCTGGGGGTCAGTTAGGACTATAGAATGTAATAGCCAAAACCTCCCATTCTGGCCTATGGAGAACAGGTAGCCTTTCAG
Source organism: Triturus cristatus (assembly GCF_964204655.1). Taxonomy (NCBI): domain Eukaryota; kingdom Metazoa; phylum Chordata; class Amphibia; order Caudata; family Salamandridae; genus Triturus; species Triturus cristatus. The sequence goes on from NC_140587.1 coordinate 60,048,284, forward strand.
TAGTGAAAAACGAAATTGGGTGTAATTCACTACTAGGACATGTTACACACATCAGAGTATGTCCTACCTTACACATACAATGCACCCTATCCTAAGGGTGGCTTACAGGATGCCAAGGGAAGGTTCAGGGGCTGGGAAGTGGGTGCACTTCACAGCCAAGATGGCAGTTCTGGACTGCACGCAGACACTGCAGTGGCAGGTCTGAGACACACTTTACAAGCTGCTTCTGTGGGTGGCACAAACCAGTGCTGCAGGCCCACCAGCAGCATTCGGTTTACCAGCCCTGGGCTCACACGGGCCACGCTACTAGGGACTAACAGATAAACCAAATAAGCCAATCATGGATGTACCAATTCACATGTCATCTTTACAAAAGGAGCATTTGCGCTGTGGCACTGAATGGCAGTGGCACAGCGCCCAGAGCATCTATAACCAGCAAAAACAGAGGAGACACAGGGGAAATGGAAGGGAGACTCGCGCCAATGGTGCCAGGTCTAACAACTTATAAATCTTAACATCTCCAGAGGGAGTTCTATTATTGCACCTTTCTGAAGCATAGAGGATATCTCCTCCTCTTTTCATTTTTCCTGATCTAGAGTGAGAGTGATGTCTCTGGGGAAAAAAGATTGAGTAGGAATTTCTATAAAATCTATCATAAACCCCTTCACCGAGTTTAGTACCCATGGGTCTTGAGTAATCAATTTCCAATTCTGATAGAAGAATTTGAGTCTGCCTACCACCTTTGGAGAAAAAGAAGGGAAAGGAAGAAGAGTTGTTGTACTCACTTTGAGAGTTGTTGTTGCTGGGGGTTCCTCATGATCTGAACCCTCTGGAGTGAGTGCCTCTTCCTCTTTGTGGGTGAAATTGAGGGGTATTCGAGGGTTGGTAACCCCTTCCATAGCCTCTGGATCTTGAATAGGGCCTATGGTTGAAGCGGCTGGAAGAGAGTCCCCTTCTTTCGGCCCGGCCAAAAATGTTAGTGTTAAAAACTCTCTTCATATTTTGATGGGCCTTATCCAAGGCCGTAAAGGTAGAAACGTATTTACCTAGAGATTTAATGAGGTCCTCCCCAAAAAGTAATCCCTTGGGGTTCAGGGAGGGTTCTTTGTCCGCCATGTCACTCAATTTAGGACTAATCTTTGTGAGAACCACTCTTCTCCTTTCGGAGTTGATGCTGGTGTTGGTGTTGCCCAGTAAAATTAAGGCTCTTTGGCTCCAACCTCGAATGACTTCCATATCCAGGGGTGTGACCTTGATGTGGCTCTCCTCGGCTGTATCACTGATCCTGGCCAGAGGACCCAAGATGTCAAGGAGGCGATCTTGACATCCCTTGAGGGATTTTTCATTCCCTTTTCTCGGATCCCTCCCAAGTTAAAAAAGAGATATTCAATTAGCTCAGGGTCAAGGTTGGGAGTTTTGCAGGTCTTGTCCTCTATGGAAGGCCTAGATCATTTGCTCTGAGTAGATTACGTGTATGTCTTTCCAAAGGGTTCCTAAGTCATTTTTTTATGAATTTGCCCACATGTTCTTGAGGGTACCATTCAGAGCTTCTAGGGTGCTTTATTTTAAGAGGAGAAAACATTTTCTAGCCTAAAGGGTTTACAATATTGTCTTACGATGAGGAGGGGAGTTCGTCCTCCAACGGTTGAGTGTAAAACTCTTGGTCATCCTCGTCTAAATCCAAGACATATTTGTCAAAAAGTTCAGAGGCGTCATCCTCTAGAAGGTCATCATCTTCCAAGTGGTAATTAGTGTGAGAAGGTGGCCTGATATATGCTGTCCACTAGTTCTAGTGGGCACCTTGTATAAGTCCAAACAACCTCTTATGGTGATAGGTTAAAGACAACCTTTATTGAAAGCTATCCTAGTGGTAGCTATGGAGAGCAGCCTTCAGGCCAAGTCTTGAAGGAATGTAAAGCAGCTTGTTTTACCAGTCTATAATCTCTTGGATGATCAAATGAAAAGACAACCACACCAGGTATATATTTAAAATATATGTATTTAGGTTAACACACACCCCTCTAGTCTCTTTATGAGACTGGAGTTCGAAGTACTTAGTTTACAAGATAGCAATCATCAGTAATAGCACAAATACACGTTTGGGCCCTAGTGGTGTACCAAACCATATACCAAAAAAGTGGTATAAGAACCACGACTGGGATAGACACTAGGCCTATAGCCTGTAGAATCACTGGGACCCCAAGGAACCACCCAAGGTAGTGACACAGGGGACCCACAGGGACTGTATGCAGTGTGAAAACACAACCGCGGGTTCCCGTTATCTTCTATGGGCAATGTCGCGGTTGGAAATTAAAGATTAGGGACACTTCTAATCGAGTCAGGACCAAACACTCTTGGACTTAGGAAGTTCTAGGGCTAGCACCCACGAGAGTACCGGAGTACTCGAGTTACCTCACCCAGAGAAGCCGGGTGCATAGGTGTCTTTTGGTGTCGGGTCACGTCGTCGATTTCAATGGGAGCCTGCAAGGAACTGCTGCTGCCGTGAAGAGGAGAAGTGTCTGGAGAGATACAAGCCTGTATCTGGGATGTAAGGCACCTGAAAGCAGAGGGGACAGAGTCTGGGTCACTTACAAGTGACCGAGGGCAGGATGGACCAATGCCCAAAGATGTTGGGTGCTTCAGGTGAGTTGATGGGTGTCTTGACTCTTCAGCCACGAGGTCCAGGAGGTGTCGACGAAGTCTACGAGCCGGATTCGAGCTGTCCCACAAAGTCTGTCGAGTGCTGCGGTGTCGGTGACCAGAACGGACCCAACAAGCCTTGGCAACGGCAAGTCACTGGAATTTAGAGAAAGGACTGCGATGCAGACCAGCAAGGTCTTAGGGACTCACCCTGCAAGGGTAAGTCAAGGCAGGTCTGGAGCAACAAGGTAAGCCCAAGTAGAAAAGGAGCTGCCGTTGTGGGGACCTGCTAGCCAACAGACTAGTGATCGCGAAGGAGCCTCAAGCGGTCGCACTTGAAGCTGGCCCACGGGTCACTCGTGGAGTGGAGGCCAACTATCTTCGGTGCAGGAGGTGCTCAAGGCTGGGGCTACTCGGAGCCCAAAGCACAACTTCGAGGACGTCCAGAAAGATAGTGTTGCTTCAAAAGATCACGGTGTCCAGGGGTCACGGTTCCCGTCACCCACGATAGCCACGGGCCTCAGCTTTGCTGTGGACTCAGGATAGCTTTAGAGAAGTCTGATGCAGACTGGTCAGTTGCTTCTTTGGTGCCTGCCAAGCAAGGGAGTCACTTCTAGACCCCAAGGGAGATTTCTTCAGTCTTCAAGTTAAAGTAGAACATCGAAGGTCCAGGATATATTTTGCAGAGTGTCATCCAGGGTAATCTAAAGTCCTCGGGACTGGATTCCTATACTTATAGTAAGTTTAGGGGATGCACTAACTCTAAGGCCCCACCTTTGGGTGGGCTTGGAAAGAGGGGTGGTTACACCCATTTCCTTTGTTTAGTTTCGCGCCAGAGCAGGGGCAAGTAGCCCCTGCAACCGGTTTGAACTGGACTATGCACAGGGACACCAAGTGTGCCCCCAGTGCAGGACTTCAAAGCACCAGAGAGTGCTCCCGCCCAGCCCCAATACACATCTGCCTGTCTGGGGAGGTGGTTACACCTCCCTGCGACAGGAAACCTATTGTCCAGGCCTCCCCTGCCAGAGTTTCGGTCAGCAGCAGGAGGCCAGACCAGTGTAGTGGCAGAGGCATCCATTTTGTGATGCCAGGGTTCAGGATAGTCCTACCGGGTTTAACCAGTGTGAACATGTCTCTCCCTCTAGAAGGATGGAATGCTACCCCCACCGCCAGAATTGGCGGGGGGGGGGGGGGTAGTATTCCAAATCGTTTGACACTAAACTCGACTTGTTTCGATGCAGCCATTCCAAAGTTAGCATTTACCGCAAGGTTATAATGCACTTAAGAGTATATGGTATGGCTGTATCATAGAACAGCCATAAGGAAGTATTTCCGAAAGCTGCAGAGGGGTTCAGCTCATGCTTGGGCACCCTCTCACACAAAACCAAGCACTCTGCCTTCAGGATTGTCAAGGCCTGCCATAGGAGTGGCTTATAGGTTTATATGGGTCCGTATAGGGTAGTGATATAGGTAGCCTATACCATAGTAAGGGGTGCAAGCACACCCTTACCCAGGTTGCAGTAGCAGAGCCGTGGTGTCATTTTGGAGTGCTTCCCAGGAGTGGCATAATATATGCTGCAGCCCCTGGTAGGCCTCAGAGGTACCTATGCCCTAGGTACATAGTATACCATATACTATGGGCTTATAAGGCACTCCAGTATCCAATTAGATATGTACCTAATGTACATGCAAACTATTTTAGAGAGGAAGTAGCTAGGCTGTGGTCCTGATTAGCACTAAGGTCGAAAAACAGTGAAACACCAGCAAAAAGTGGGGGTACCCATGTGAAGCAGATCCTACTCTCCTACACAACCCCCCCAAATGCAGGGACATTAAACTAATCTTGACCAGTTGAGTCTTCATGTTCTAAGTGGAAATACCTAGAGAGTCCATCTGCATTGGCATCGATACTCCCAGGTCCATGTTCCACTGTAAAGTCCATCACCTGTAGGGAAATGGACCACCTAAGCAGTTTTGGGTTTTCACCCTTCATTCGTTTTAGCCGTAAGAGGGACTTATGGTCTGTCTGAACAAGGAAGTGAGTACCAAACAAGTATAGCCTCAACTTCTTCAGAGCCCAAACCACAGCAAAGGCCTCCCTCTCAATGGCTGACCAAAGTTTCTCTCTAGGGGTCAGCCTTCTGCTTATGAAAACTACTGGCTGATCCTGACCTTCTTCATTCAATTGTGACAGTACAGCCCCAACCCCCAATTCAGATGCATCAGTTTGAACAATTATCTTCTTGGAGTAGTCAGGACTCTGCAGAATGGGAGCAGTGCACATGGCCTGCTTCATGTCATCAAATGCCTTTTGACAGCTAGCCGTCCACTGAACCTTTTTGGGCATTTTCTTAGAAGTTAAGTAATTCAAGGGTGTCACTATTGATCCATACCCTTTGACAAATCTCCTATAGCACCCAGTCAGGCCTAAGAAGGCTCTCACCTGAGTCTGGGTAGTTGGAGCAACCCAGTCCATGATGGTCTGGATTTGGCTCTGCAATGGTTGAACCTGGCCTCCACCTAGATTGATTTGCATATGACCATGTCTGAACTGGGGTGGTGTGGTGAGCAAAATAACGATGGATTAAACCCAGATCTGTGACTGGGGGTGAGTGTTTTGCCACTGTGCAACATTCCATCCATCATCTTGTGTGTTTTGCGGCCCAGGTACACAACCTAACTCTGCCCTATCTGGCACTTAGTAGCCTTGATAGTTAGGCCTGCTTTTTGCAGGGCCTCCAAAACATTCCTTAGGTGGACCAGGTGATCCTCCCAGGTGGAGCTAAAGACAGCAATATCATCTAGATATGCTGCACTAATGGCTTCCAGACTTGTGAAAACTGTATTCACCAACCTTTGTAAACTGGCAGGTGCAATCTTCAAACCAAAGGGCATTACCACAAATTGATAGTGCCCACTAGGGGTAGAAAATGCTGTCATTGGCTTTGCATCATCAGCTAGTCTGATCTGCCAGTAGCCAGCTGTCAAGTCAAATGTGCTAAGGTACTTGGCTGAGGCCAAAGTATCTATAAGCTCATCTGCCCTTGGTATTGAATGGGCATCAGTCCTGGTGACTGCATTGAGACCCCTGTAGTCCACGCAAAACCTCATCTCTCTTTTTCCACCACTGGTCTGAGGTTTTGGCACAAGGACCACTGGACTAGCCCAAGGGCTATCTGAGGGTTCAATGACACCTAAATCCAACATTTTCTAGACTTCTGTCCTGATACAGTCCCTGACATGGTCAGTGTTAGACTTGGGGGTCTCTGGTTGGCGCAAGGTTGCCCTTGTGTCAAGCAGGAACCCTCTCCTCTACGTCAGGGCGCAGGATAACCCCTTGTGAATGACCCTTGCTCACCCTCTAGGTGCGTGGCGTGAGCAGCCAAGGCGATTCCTCAGGCGTTGTTGGTTAAGCACTTACAATCACACACACAGTAAATACATCAATCCCCCCAGAAACGGACACCAGACTTGGATATGTAGAAAAATACGCTTCTTTATGTAAAAATAGGTATATATATCTCAGCAGACTTATCACAAGACCAATAACGTTTTCGCTATGCCACCAGGGTGTAAAGCAGGCAAAATGTTCTTTGTTCGTAGCTTCAAATGGATACTTTGTAGTCTCTTGCAAATGTTACTTGTGGTTCCAGTACTTACAGAGGTCGGCTCCTGCGAACGGGGAAATAAGGCGTTGCGGGCCCCGAGCCCGATACTGGAACTTCTTTCGTGACGTGGAGAGTCGGCACAGGTCGGTGCGACTCTCAGCTTGGGAAGTGGTCTTGGGTCCTCGATCAGCGGGTGTGGGCAGGTAGGCAGGCGCGGCCAGCGACCCTCAGCACGGCGGTGCAGGGGGGTCTCCACAGCGGGGGCAGCGCGGCCTGAGATGTCCGGGGATAGCGAAGCGGGGTCACAGGGCACGGTCAGTGCAGCTGGATGACCCGGCGTAGATCACAGTCGTCGGACGGTTTCCGGCCGGAGGGGTGATAGCGCATTCAGCGCGCTCCAGTGGCAGGCGGTGACAGGGGTGCAGGCAACCTAGCCCGGGGACAGAGAGCGGCTCCGGACGGAGCGAGGCTCTCACGGGGTTGAGGCAGGCAAGCTCCTGAGTGTCACGGCCCTAGGAGGGGCGATGAGGGGCGCAGTCTCTTTCCAGCGGGATGCACACACGGCTCGAATCGGAGGACGAGCAAAAGCACAGAGAACCCACTGGTCCTGGGGTTCAGTTCAGGGGGCAAGCTCAGATCAAGCCCTTGGAGAATGTTTAAAGCACAAAGTAGCAAAGTCTTTTCAGTAGTCTCTTCCTCTCCTTTCTCAGCAAGGCAAGCAGCAGGCCAGCTCCTCCGGCGTCTTCTTCTCCTTCTAGTCGGGCAGAGGTTCTTTGTGGTAAAACAGGATTCTGATTTCTTAGGAGCCAGGCTCCTACTTTTATACCGTGATTCTTTTGTTCTTTAGCGCCAGGGGGCCTGGGCCTGGCTCAGTCCAGTTCTGGAGCACTTTGTTATGGTGACTCTGCTCTTTCCTTTCAGCAGCAGGGCAGAGACATCAGCCGCTCCACAGGGGGCGGCGCCGGCTTTGTGGTGGCAGAGCACAGGCCTATTCAAGAGTCAAGGTGTACTCCTCCCACCCATCCTGGTGTCATCTCTCTACCCACCACCTGGCAGCCAACCTGTCTCTGGGGATTCCCCAACCCTGCTCCTTACTGTTGCTAGGCAGAACACACACACACAGCAGAGGCGGACTGAAATGGCCAGGTCAGTAAATACTAACTTTCTAAAAGTAGTATTTACAAACCCAGGATATTAAAATAAACTTGACTACAAGAAGTATTTTATTATTCTGAGTTCAGGCATACTAAACTTGACATTCTACCATGCTCTCTGAGTCCACTGGGGTCACAGCGTGTAGTGACTCCAGCAGCCCATTCTGGCCTATGGAGAGCAGGTAGCCTTCAATAGTGAAAAACGAAAATGGCTGTAATTCACTACTAAGACATGCCACACACATCAGGGCATGTCCTACCTTATGCCTACAATGCACCCTGCCCTTGGGCCTACCAGAGGGGTGGCTAATATGTAGGTAAGGGAAGGTTTAGGGACTGGCAAGTGGGGGCACTTGCGCAGTCAGCGCGACGGTCCCAGACCGCGCACAGGGTCTGCGGTGGCAGACCCTAGACACATTTTACAAGGCCGCTTTCTGTGGGTGGCGCAACCAGCGCTGCAAGCCCACCAGCAGCATTGGCATTCACAAGCCCTGGCACCCCTGGTGCACTTTACTGGGGACTGACAGTGAATCCAATAAACCAATCATGAACATCAATTACAGGTACACTTTACCTAGGGAGCACTTGCACTGCGGCACGGATTAGCCGTGGCGCAGTGCCCTGAGCGGACAACACCAGCAAAACAATCGAGGCACACCATCAAAAAGTGGAAGGGAAACTCACGCCAAGGTGCCAGGTCTAACACGTGTCCCCTCCAGCTGAAATGTGGGGAGAACTACCCTTGCCCAGGGGGTTCCTCGTCACTAAGGCGGAAATACCTGGACAGACCGTCAGCGTTGGCGTGATCTGTACCAGGACGGTGTTCCACCGTAAAGTCCATACCCTGTAGGGAGATGGACCACCTCAACAGCTTCGGGTTCTCACCCCTCATTTGCATCAACCATCTGAGGGGCCTGTGGTCCGTCTGAACCCGGAAGTGAGACCCAAACAAGTAGGGTCTTAGCTTCTTCAGCGCCCAGACCACAGCAAATGCTTCTCGCTCAATTGCACTCCACCTACTTTCCCGTGGAAGTAACCTCCTACTGATGAAGGCTACGGGTTGGTCCCAGCCCTCCTCAGTCATCTGTGAGAGAACAGCCCCTACACCATGCTCTGAAGCGTCTGTCTGCACTAGGAATTCCTTGGAGAAGTCAGGGGCCAAGAGCACGGGCGCCGTGCACATGGCAGTCTTCAGGGTGTCGAAAGCTTTCTGACAGGTGTCAGTCCAGATCACGTTCCTGGGCTGCTTCTTGGAAGTCAGCTCTGTCAAGGGGGCAACGATCGTTCCATAGCCCTTGACAAACCTCCTGTAGTACCCAGTGAGCCCCAGGAAGGCCCTCACTGCGGTCTGCGTCTTGGGGGGTTCCCAAGCCAGGATGGTCTCAATTTTGGGTTGCAAGGGTGCCACCATGCCACTCCCCACTTGGTGTCCCAAGTACACCACGGAACCCTGCCCGATCTGGCACTTGCTTGCCTTGATCGTGAGGCCTGCTCGGCGCAGAGCCATCAACACTTCCCAGAGGTGGCGCAGGTGTTCGGGCCAGGTGGCACTGAACACTGCGATGTCATCCAGGTAGGCGGCACTGAACGCATCCAGCCCAACCAGTACCTGGTTGACCAACCTCTGAAAGGTGGCAGGGGCATTCTTCATTCCAAATGGCATGACTCAGAACTGGAAGTGCCCATCTGGTGTAGAGAATGCTGACCTCTCTTTGGCCCCATCGGTCAAGGCGATCTGCCAGTACCCAGACGTTAAATCAAACGTGCTGAGGAACCGGGCAGCCCCCAGCCGATCAATGAGCTCATCAGCTCTGGGGATGGGGTGCGCGTCAGTCTTCGTTACTGAATTGAGTCCTCTGTAGTCCACACAGAACCGGAGTTCAGGTGTGGCTCCCGGCGCAGCAGCTTTGGGGACCAAGACCACGGGGCTGAACCAAGGACTGCTGGAGGACTCAACCACCCCTAGCGCAAGCATCTTGGAGACCTCCTCCTTGATGCAAGCTCTGACCCTGTCAGTTACCCTGTAAGCCTTGTGCTTCACAGGTAAGCTGTCTCCTGTGTCCACATCATGGACGCACCAATCTGTGACACCAGGAACCAGGGAGAACCTATCGGAAAACTGCCCCAGCAAGTGGCGGCAATCTTCCTGTTGTTCGGGCGTCAGGGTGGGTGAGAGGTTAACTCCATCCACTGACCCATCTTTCTCAGAGGCTACCAAGAGGTCAGGAAGAGGCTCGGTCTCCTCTTCCATTCCATCATCAGTGGCCAGCAGCATGCCCACTTCGGTCCTCTCTAAGTGGGGCTTAAGGCGGTTAACATGTAGGACCCTCAAAGGGTTCCTGTGAGACTGCATGTCCACCAAGTAGGTGATAGGACTTTTGCGCTCCACAACCTCAAATGGACCGGTCCACTTATCCTGAAGTGCACAAGGCTCCACTGGGGCCAAGACCCACACCTTTTGTCCAGGTTGAAGCTCTACCAGAGTGGCATTCTGGTCGTACCACCGCTTCATCTCCTCCTGGCTGGCTTCCAGATTTGCCTCAGCAAGTTGCCTGAAACGCCTAGTCTGGTTTCGGAAGGCCAGCATGTAACTGTATACATTCTGGGGAGGTTTCCTGGGAGATTGCTCCCAGCCTTCCTTTACCAAACTCAGAGGTCCTCTTACCGGGTGACCATACAGAAGCTCAAAGGGGCTGAACCCTAGAGACTTCTGTGGCACCTCTCGGTAAGCGAAGAGCAGGCATGGCAAGAGGACGTCCCACTTACGCCTCATTGGACCGTCCAGGCCCATGATCATGCCTTTGAGGGTTCGGTTGAATCTCTCAACCAACCCATTTCCTTGGGGGTGGTAAGGAGTGGTGAACTTGTAAGTTACCCCACACTCCTTCCACAGGGATTTCATATATGTGGATATGAAATTGGTCCCCCTGTCGCTCACCACCTCTAGAGGGAATCCCACTCGGGAGAAAATTCCCATCAGTGCTCGTCCCACCACGGGGGCCGTCACTGTCCTCAGAGGGATGGCTTCAGGGTACCGGGTGGCATGGTCCACCAAGACCAGGATGAACCTGTTGCCCAGGGCTGTCTTGGGGTCCAGAGTAACCCTGGGCGTAGTTCGCGTAGTCGCGCTTCGCGAAGCTTCGCGAAGATGTCATTGCACTACGCGACCTTCGCGAAGCTTCGCGAGCTTGCGTAGTTGCTTGTGGCAACCTGTTCGCGATGGCTTTTTCTTGTTCGCGAGCGCGGTAAGCATGTTCGGGGAACTGTTTGCATGCTCGGGGGATATATCTCGCGATCTTACCCATGCGGTCGCCAATGGGCGCGGCCATCTTGTTTTTCTATAGTCCCGCCCGCTCGCGATGCCTTATTTCCTGTTCCGGGTCGCGGATAGCGTGTTCGCGATGTGCATTGACGCGTTCGGGAGCGCATTTTACTTGTTCGCGATAAATTGTACATGTTCGCGAGAAATATCGCGCGAACTTACCCACGCGGTCGCGAATGGGCGCGGCCATCTTGTTTTTCACTCTATGCCATGTTTCTGGGCCTACTTTTGTATCCTCCCTTTATCTCAGCAATCCTTTGTCTTTAAAGCCTTTTTCCTGACTTTTTTTAGTTATTATCTATCTCTCTGTTTGCCTCAGTTTATATTTTGCATTTTATTTCTACTTTTACTGTGTTTTTGTTACTTTTATAAAGTTCTTTCTATCTTCTTCCCCCTAACTTTTTTTCCCCTTCGGACTTTTCTTTTCCGCCTCCCACCCACCCCAGAACCATGGCCAAGGGCACACCAAGTCCCAAGGGCAAGGGACCTGCAGGCGCAGAGAAGCGCCGCCTGCCTTGCGGCAGAATGCGTCCTGCAGGGGTGCAGGCCCGGCAACTGTTTGGGGAGGAGGAGGTGGCGGCTCTTGTTTTTTTCATCCAGCGCCTCCTCCCCTTGACCTTGGCAGCAGGCGGCAGGCCCGGCTCCGGGTACGCTACCCAGGAGCGGCACCGTTGGTGGGCGAAGGTGTGCCGGGCCGTGTTCCGGTGCACTGGGATCCGGCGCACCCACAACCAGCTAGCTCACCGGTGGTCCGACATCCTGGACCGGGAGCAGGACCTGTTGGACCTGCTAGGTGTCGAGGTCATCGGGCTTGGTGAGTAACTGATTGTGTATATTAAATTAGATGAACAACAAGATTACTGCTGCGTGCCAAGCGTTGCTGGTATTACGTTCCAAAAAGCAAAATGTTCTTTGATTTAAGGACCCAGGTGCACGGTGGTACTCTTACTTGTTTGCAACGTAGTTTGCGCTAGCTTGTGCTGATGCTGATTATGTAAGAGTTTACTTTACAGAACTGAAGTTAGGTAATGCGATTTGCTAGAGAGACTCTAGTCCTTCCATTGTCCTACTGTGAAATAGTGGTGGATGGATATTGGATACTAGGTTTAGTTTGTTAGTAGTAGTTACTAATTGTTTTATGCGGTCTGCGTGACGCATCCTCTGTCACTGAGTGCTGCTTACCCCAGTCCTCCGTCGAACCTTTTGTACTTTGTTTAGTGAGTGGTAGGCTTAGCATGGTCAGTCAGTAGCAGAACTAGATCAGCATTATGCAACCAACCCACAATTTGTTGTATGTATGCACTAATGTATGCAACTATGCATGTGTCCTCCATCTCATCATCTATGCATTTGATGGCTGAAAAAAATTGAAGTGCAGACTTAGTGAACAATTGGCCCGTCTTGAATAGGTGGTGTAGGTCAGGTGGTACTTACTAGGCTTTGTTAGTATTTGGAATCAGAATGATCAAGGAACACTGGAGTGTTCATAAATAAGTAGACGATCCGTAAATGCACTAGGAAGCAGCCAGTAGTCGATCCATCTGATTAGATAGGTCAATTTTATTGCACTTGTTGTTTCCTAAAATGTTCTTTGACTTATTGTTTTTCCAAATGATTTATTATTTTTCTCACAGCACTCCTTAATGTTGGTCTCTTTCTTTATTATATTTTACATGATCATCAGCACCACCCAGGGGCAAGAAGACGGGGTCGGAGTCGGCGGGGGAACCCCAGGACCTCTCCTCTACTGAGGCTCCTGCAGCTGGCCCCAGTAAGTCCTCCATTGGTTAGATTGACATTTATATTTCCCTAAATGTTATGTTACTGCATCTTTTTTTTCCCAAACTCTAAATTATGGTTCCACTTTCTGAATCTCTTTTTTACAAAAGCTTACTTCATTGACCTTGACTATCTGTTTACTAATTCTGTTTATCCCTGCCTCGAAGTTGCTTCTAACTCCCTCTGCTATGACTCTCTGTACTACTACTACTATTACTATTATTACTCTGTGTGTAGCGAAGCTTGCACAGTTGCCCACTCTTTAATAGAAGGTTTTCTTTGCAACAATAAAACTCTGATTGACCAATAGCTCTAGCCACTGGGTCCTGTCCTTTGGGTTGTCCTCTTCAAGTCTTCTCAATGTTGAGGCTTTGACAATTACCACAAACAAAATGCCCAACCAGATATTTGACTAGTATTTTTGATCGGATAGTACATGATACTACTATTGTCTAGGATTCTGCAGACTGCAGAGCCACATACAGAACTATGCACAACAAAATAGGATGGTGCTGATGGGAGGTTGGATCTTACTGATCACACCTCAGTCCGAAAAACCCAGGATCCCCTAACAGACTAGCTATAGTGTCTCACATTAGGGTCCCACTCCCGACCCCCCCACGAAGACGATACACAATGTTGATGATGACGGAGACAGAGACAATCCAGAACATAATAACAAACACCATTTTGCTCACACACTTGTGTAAGTCCACTCCACCACACCAAATACCACAGAGTCTATGTGTAAGTTCAAAAGGTTTATTTGAAACAAGTATCAAACTCTGTACATCGTTAATATGAAATTTAATTTACGACAGCCATAGTCAATAAGCCAGCAAAAAGCCTAACATTAAAACAGTAAACATTTACAAGTGCATGATTGACAACAAGAACAAGAGCCAAGATCTTTATAATTCTGGAAGATCCCTCACCGTAGAACGTAGAAATACTGGTTACATCATCTTGCATCCACTATGCTCTGTAAATCTCTGGTTTGTAGAAGGGAATCTTTCGCCTATGATATATGAGAAAAACGCTGCGAGTTAGCCGTTAGATAGTATACTGGTGAATGATGCTAGCATTTTGCAGTCATGCCAAAAAGTGTAACATGTATGTGTGATGGCTAAGCAATATAAACTAAACAAAGTCAATATGTTGTTTTTTTTTCGACCTCTTCACTTGTACGCAACAGTCAAGCGGCCTTAAAGGCATCTACTGCACATGTCAATACGCTGGCAGGTATAATATGCACCAAAAGAGTAGTAGTCGACATGATGAATGTAAAAGGGTTACTCATGGCTCAGGCTAACTTTCAAAAGAGTAGAGTAGGACTAGATGACCCTAGGAAGTGGAACCATATCCTACTAGTGTCTGTCTACTGACTGTACTTACTGTCTAGTGCTGATGTATGTTGCATCGCATTAACTTTTTGTTCAATGTTCCAAGTGAACACTTAAAATAGGGGGAGGTTTACAGGCATCTAAAAAAATTTTGATGCTTTTTTCTAGGCACACTACCATCCACCAGTGCCGTCGGGGCCAGCGATGCGGCCATTCCGGAGGGGGCAGGCGAACTGGCGGCACCTGCAGGAGACACAGGGCCCAGGGGGGATCCAGCAGCAGTGGCCGGCGGCGGTAAGTTATATTCATTACTTCTTGACATTACAGCTAGATGGAACTGTGTTCACTATTTCACTGTACTGTGCGACATTATACAACGGTTGAAGAAGACACCCTTTACGTAGCATTACCAGCGTGAGTAGAGTAACAAATGGCCTCTTCTATTTGACTCCAAAATCAGCTGTGAATGTTTTATGGAGAAGACAAACTCAGATCAGATGACCTTCATGGATGTGTTGAACATAGAGGGAAAGCACTAAGGGTGGAAGGACGGGCGAGATAAACAATATGACTGACCGGCAGAGAAGGATATGTTGTTGGAAGCATGTATAGGAGTCTGATAGTAATAAGATCAGATGCATGGGTTGTTGAAGGATGGGTGGAAGGTGAAAGAATGCCTGCCTGGGTGGGCGACACAGTATGGGTGGATAGTACTAGATAGCAAGAATCAGCGGTGTTTTTGGTTCAAACTCAAAGCCAAGGCAAGGAAGGAAGGAGCAGAAGCATGGGTGTTTGTTGGTGAAACCAACTAAGGTTTGTTAAGAGATATATACAAAAGGATAGACGTTTACTTTAATGGATGTATGCCTGGATGTACTATCACCAAGAGACAGTATAGGTGGAAAGTGTCACTGGAGATTCTTACTTTGAAGAAAATGTAACAGAAACTGCGCGACAGTAGCAAAGCCTAGAGGAATCAAGGTAGTATTATGAGCATACAGTACACTTGCAGTAGTTTGCAAGCACGTCATATATTATCAAGCGGAAACCCCTTCCTCCCACTCTGGGGACCACTCCCTACCTATTATTATTAATGTATTTTCGATTGGGGCAGCCAGCCTGCAAAGGGTGGCCTATCTGTTGTTTAATGTTTATGTATATTGGTTACACAAGCAATGAAAGCAAAGTACCCTCTGCAGTAGCGGTTGGTGGTGGGATTGTTGGCGGGCGGCGACATGGGGAGGGGACGGGTGGGTGGCACTGGCGAGTAAACTGTGTATTACTGTTACGGCTAAATACAGGTAATCAACATAAAAATAAATAAAACTATTTTCAAGGTGCGCACTGCACCGCCGAATGCGATGCAGTGTGTGCTACTGTGTGCGGCAATGTTTTATTTTTATGTATTCTTTAATTACCTGTGAATGTCCTTAATCCATCGTTTACTATCCCCACCCTGCACCTTCCCACGTCACCGACCGGCAGCACTCCCACCACCGACCGCTACCGACCTGATGTCGTATATCGTATTAGCACTAGCAGCATCTATAATATGAATATAAGCAATGATCGTTGGATCCGATAAATAAATAATCAGCCTTTTTGTAGTACCCATGGTAGGGTGTAAGTGAAATTGTGCATGCCATTTGCCCTCATGTAACAGAGTATGACCAGTGCCAACGGCCGTAAGGCGTCAGACAAAAAGATGAGCTTCCCCACCTGCAGACAGTAGTAGTAAATAAAAGTAACGTGAGTCTGCATCATCATGTGGCTCATATCTGTTTCTCTTGGGTGCAAGCTTAGCTGATGGACCTGGCATGCCGCCTACAACAAGGTTATGTAATTGGGCTAAACTACAGATAAGAACAGCACGACTGGTGTACCGCAGTACATACATAGTACGATTATATTTATAAATAATGTCTGAAACGGTCACAAATGTTAGAGTCCAAGGAAGTAGGATTAGAGATACTTACCCCAGCACCAAATCCCAAATGTTATGAACTGTGCTTGCTAGTGATACTGTGACACTATGTGTTGAATGATTTTAGTGTTCCTGTTTTGCTAAAAGTATTGGCTCCAACATGTTCTTTTTCTTTTTTGATATAGATGATACTCCTTCCAATAAACCATCAAGGAAGGAGTTGGCCGCTAGGGCCCGGCGCCGGAAACTGGAGGCCATCTGCGAGCATTATCGCCGGCTGGTGGCTCAGGAGGAGGAGGAGGAGGAGGCGGCTGAAGCTGCAGCCTCCTCCAATGCCCCGGGCCCCAGTCAGGCCCGGCCTCCACTTTCACGGCGCCGTGGTCCGGCATTTGCCCGCCGCCGCGCCTCGATTTCCAGCACTGCTGCCCCCCACCCTGGAAGCAACTTTAGGGCATTTCGCCGCCAGCTGTTCCGCCGGATGGCCCGCTGGGAGGAGAACATGGAGGAGCGGGTCAAGATCCTGGTGGACAAACACCTTAAGGCCCGCCGACAATAGAGGACCTCGTCGTTTGCCCCTTTTTTAATTCCTTTTGTTGGTGGGTGGGTTTGTGGGCGTTGGGGATTTCAACGGACATTGGGACTTTGGACTTTCGTTTCGTTGGGGTTAGGGAGGGGGGTGGGTTAGGTCAGAGCGGGTTAGTTTATTTTTGTTAGGGGATATTAAAAATATACTTACTATTTATTTATATGATGTTAATGTTTTTTGTGGTGGGTTACAGTTTTCCGAATTCAATGTAAGTTACATGGTTGTTTACTTTGTTTCCGTGCTGCTGCATGCCCACAGCCAGTGTTTGATTTAAAAGATCTGCCGATTTTGTAACACACAAACCGATAGATGCAGTACCCCTCACTGAGTTATTTTTAATTGTCATAGTACTGTCAGTCTCTCCTCCTAGTCCATACCTCCCACCAAACTTATCTTACCTGTGATTGATGATGAAGTTCGGCACACTGATGGCTGCATGGTTGGTTTCCCAAATTGACGGAGTAGATGTCATTATAGTGGTGGTAGTAGTAGACACTGGCAATAGCGTTTGAAAAAAGAAAGAGAAAGTCACTTGACTGAGACTCAGGGAGGAGGAGTGGAACAGAACACAAAGTAAACTACAGCATGGGTGGTCAAGCAGAAGAAGATCCTTGCCCTGCCTTAGTTGAAATTCAATTAGTGTTGCTTTCACCACATCTGCCCCAGCAAGCGTGTGATCAATTGGTGTACATAGTCATCACATCACACCTCAATATAAATCACACAGCCCGGGGGAAGAGGGTTAGGGATTGATGATTGGATGGGAAGTGGGGTTTTGGGAAAGGTTTGAAAAAGAAAAACAGACAATATGCATGGACACAACAAAAGTAAAACACAATCTTGTAAGACGACCATGATCCATTATCAAAGAAATCAAAGTATGAAGTGAGAGAAAGCAAATGCATGCATGCTGAGGAGGATAACTTGATGGTTAATGAGATAATGAGTTGTACTATAACTACTATGACCCAATGAGACAGTACAGTCAGGGACGAAATTGAAATTTGCCTTGCCTGTCTGACGTCCTCAGAGGTCAGACCGAACCCAATTACCTGCTCTACCGAGCTTACTTTCATTTTTCAAGCTAGCTAAGGAAACTAAAAAAAAGTTGGATCAATTAACAAACAAACCACAACACACAGTCGTAATGATTAAAGAGAAAAAAGCAAGCAAATAAATGTAAAGACGAATGATGATACTAAAGTTACTGTATTATCCTGGTCCAAATGAGGAGTTGCATCATTCTCGTCATTCTTCTTGGTCCTCCCTTTCATGGACACTCCGCACATCAATCTTGGGTATCACTGCCTGCCTGATGCGTATTGGTAAGGTACGTGTGAGTCATTTCTCCCACTGTAGCACAGGGTAAAGGGCCGGCCGGCCTGTAAGTGTAGATGGAAAAACAAACGGGGTATTGAAAAATTACAGCCTTTACAACAATAAACTCAATTACAGTGGAGTGCAAGACAACACTCTGGAGAGAACACTTTCAGACTGAGGCAGCTTGGATAGGCTACATAGTGTGTCTACTCTACAGCAAGCATTAAGGTACAACAACAACGGGACAGGATTCAGGAGCCAGCACAGCCACAGAACAGGAGAACCGCGGCACAGGCCAGGCACCCTACCCCTTACTTACATTTTGAGTTGACCGAGCCAGAGAAATGTCAAATGCACTGCAGCAACCTAGAATTTTCCCAATGAAGTGACTAAATCAATGCGCCACTGTCCGTCATACCACTACACTCTACTCCAGTCCACACCACTACAAGGACATCTAGCCTAGGTCTGCTGTGGTTCTTGTTCAAACTTTTTACCTTTTATGTCAGCCCATGAAAAGCCTGATGCGTATTGGTAAGGTACGTGTGAGTCGTTTCTCCCACTGTAGCACAGGGTAAAGGGCCGGCCGGCCTGTAAGTGTAGATGGAAAAACAAACGGGGTATTGAAAAATTACAGCCTTTACAACAATAAACTCAATTACAGTGGAGTGCAAGACAACACTCTGGAGAGAACACTTTCAGACTGAGGCAGCTTGGATAGGCTACATAGTGTGTCTACTCTACAGCAAGCATTAAGGTACAACAACAACGGGACAGGATTCAGGAGCCAGCACAGCCACAGAACAGGAGAACCGCGGCACAGGCCAGGCACCCTACCCCTTACTTACATTTTGAGTTGACCGAGCCAGAGAAATGTCAAATGCACTGCAGCAACCTAGAATTTTCCCAATGAAGTGACTAAATCAATGCGCCACTGTCCGTCATACCACTACACTCTACTCCAGTCCACACCACTACACGGACATCTAGCCTAGGTCTGCTGTGGTTCTTGTTCAAACTTTTTACCTTTTATGTCAGCCCATGAAACGCCGTTATTCCATAAATTTTCTCCAATCCAACTGACTGTGTGCAAAGATAGTATGCTCAGCATCCTCAATGATGGTGACCGTGTGGTACGTATTCTCCAACACCAACTCAGTCTGTAGTGACTGATTAAGTTTATAATATATTCCATATTACCAAATTGCAACGGATATTGGCCGGCACCTGCAGTGGTAGGAGTACAATGTGGTCATTATTAAACAGCAAGGAAACATTAACTGTCACCACACCTGAGTCACTTGTACTTTGTCGATAAACTAGTATAGTTCTACTTCATGGCATGCACAATTCTTCGTAGTCAGCCAGCATCCAATGCAATGCATGCCACCATCATTCACAATAATCACTCATTACCTGTCTTGGTGTTCTCTTTGGCTGTCTGATCTGATGCCTGCCTAGCCTTCTGCCAGTCAGTGATGAGTTTCTTTCGGATTGGAAACAAAATGGAATATAGGTGGAGTCACGTTTCACTTCTTATGGAGGGACTGTAAGAGGCAACATGTATTGTACTATTCTCCATCTCCATCCAATGTCTGACTTGCTTGAAATGTACTTAGGGAGAGTAAGGAACATGGAGCAGGACCCTGAGGAGTGGAGTGGACAGTTATGCACAGACGTGCAACTCCAATAGGGAAAGAAAAAAAGGAGACTGTTGATGGCTTTGTTGTGAATGTAGATTTTAAACCAGAAAAACAGATACACACAGTCACACACAAATAAAGGAAGGGAGAACAATTTGAAAGCCTAGTTGTCAGGGAAGAGGAGCTCGTCCTCAAACTCTGGTGGTTCGGACAGCAGTACGTCTAACAATCCACTACTTATGTCATCAAAGTCACTCTCCTCTTCCTCCTGTGATTCACGTATTTTGTACTCCGGTGGTATAAAGTGTTGATTCATTTTGATCATGGTTAACCTCTCAACACTTTTGGGCGAGAGACTGGTCCTTTTGACAGTAACAATGGCACCAGCAGCACTGAAAACACGCTCTGAAGAGACACTTGCAACAGGGCAAGCCACATACTTTATCGCCAGCCTGCTGAGCACTGGCCATTGGCTTCTTTTCCCATACCAATACACCAATGGGCTTTGCTCCATGTAGACCTCTGTTGTGTCATCTAGATAGGCCTGAACCATCCGCTCAATGTTCAGGGGTGCTCCGATTTCCTGGGCCTCTTTTGCCTTTGCATCAGTCATTGATGTGCAATACCCTTTCCGTAGAAACCAATCACCTGCCGTTTTTGGAAATGTGCCTGATGATCCTGTTGGTGCTGTTGATGTTATTGCTGCTGGCAGTGTTGAC
Source organism: Triturus cristatus (assembly GCF_964204655.1). Classification (NCBI taxonomy): domain Eukaryota; kingdom Metazoa; phylum Chordata; class Amphibia; order Caudata; family Salamandridae; genus Triturus; species Triturus cristatus. Next base: position 60,068,322 of record NC_140587.1, read on the forward strand.
TGCTGGGAGGCAAACACACTGCTCTTGGCTTCTGAAGTAGAACTTCGTTCTGGGTGCCCTGCAGTACTTTTTCTGCCCTGGAGGGGCGGGCCTTTAATGAAGATCCTTTCGTTTTCAAACTCAGTGGCTTCCTCAGCTATCCAAGTTTTGTACTGGGCAACATTCACTTCTGAAAAAGGAATGACTTCATTACTGCGCAGCAATAATTTGTAACGTGGATCCAAAATTGAGGCAGTAATGTAATGTGGATCTGACAGAATGTTATTTTGAAGCCTTGTATTGTGAGATAAGCGAGCGGATAAGGTGTCTGCCAAAGAATGTGCTTCTACTTTGTCATCCACATCTGCGTACATTTCTGCCACATCCTTCAGCTGTTGCTCTAGCATGTACAACAATGGGATAGCTTGGCCCATAGTACAGTCCTCCCGGCTCACTTCACGGGTGAAGACCTCAAAAGGAAGTAGCATCTCTGTCAGGCTTTTGACAAGGTCCCATTGGGTCATCTCAACTCTCATGCCTTTCACTGTAGGATCCCCTGACCTTTTCATGACATAAGCATTAAGTGGTATGTACTGCTCAAACAGACGCTCAAGCATGTAATACGTTGAGTTCCAACGTGTTGGCACCTCTTGGATGAGTGCTTTGACTGGCATTTTATGCTCACGTTGAATCACCCTCAGCTCCTTCCGGGCTTTAAAAGAATGGTTGAAATGTGTGCATATTCTTCTGCAGGTGGTCAGTAAGCTGCTGACTTTGCTTTCATTTTTCAGAAAGTCTTGCACAACAATGTTAATGCAGTGTGCCAAACATGGCACCCTGAAATACCCACCATCTTTCATGGCCCGAACTACATTACTGCCATTGTCCGTGGCAACAAAACCAATGGTAAGACCTCTTGGTCGCAGCCACTCCAACACCTTGCTGTTAAACTCATCCAAAATGTTAGCAGCAGTATGAGATTTCTCCATTGCAAACATGGCTACAGTTGCATGTTTGCGAGTGTCTTTAAAAATCTCAGCGGTGTCAACAACGCCGTCAGATATCTTATCTTTAACACCCGAAAAAGAGACCCAGTGTGCAGTGATGCACATGTAATCAGTGGCTTGGCAACTGGTCCACATGTCTGTTGTCAGGTGTATACTCTGAACAGCACTCTGTTTTAAGGCTTTTCCAAGCAATTCCAGCACGTCGTGATGTAGTGCTGGAACAGCAACTCTTGCAAAATAGTAGCGGCTGGGAACTTTCCATTTTGGGCAGATGGTGGTCACAAACTCAAGAAAACCCACCCCTTCAACAAAAGAAAAAGGGAGAAGGTCCAGTGCTAACATTTTTGCCAGCTTAGCATTGTACAAACGTGCTATTGGGTGATTGCGTTCGTACTGCCCCTCCGGCCTACTAAACATGCTAAGAATGGTAGGCTGCATGGTATTCCTTCCTGTGGTCGACGTCGCACTTTTTGGCCCAGCAGTACTCCTTGGTGTCTCAGGCTGGCTCTTACTCTTGTGCCAATGAGATGTGGCTGAGGATGTGGGCGTTACCACTGCAGTGCTGGGGTCAGGGCTACTTTGTGTACCACTAGCACAGAGAATGTCTCCCTCTTCTTCCTGTTCCACCGTGAGCGGACATTCTACTCGTTTATGCCCAACAGCAATGGTTCCAGTTTTGATGAGCCTAAGGTGCTCCTCCCACTGGATTGCGTGGTGTTTTTTCAGATGGGTCATTTGGCCTCCGGTACCATAGTTTGTACCAAGCTTTCCACGGCTAACAGAGGAATGACAAACGGAGCATACAGCAATGTTCTCCTCCTTTGGGCTAACCGTAAAGTAGTCCCACACTGGGGAGCTTAACTTTTGTCTCCTGCTGGAGGTGCCACTCCCACTTCCAATGCCGGATGAACTGGAGGGTGTGTGTTGATTTTGACTCTGTGCAGGACCACTACCTACTTCTGCTGAGGTGGTGCTTGTTGTGCTGGATGAAGGACGCTGCCGGCCCTTTGCTAATGTAAATATGGAAGCTGGAGGTCGTGTTGGTGTTACCTGTGTTGGAGGTATGCGTGCTACATCCCTCGCATCCATTTTGGATAATGTAAAAATGTTGCTCTCCATCTCCTCAGGCCCGGGAGTGATGTTTGTGATGACTGGCTCATCATCATCATCAACCTGCTCTTCTACATCAACATCCATAAGTGTAAGGCTTTCTGGAACCTTCCTTTTGCCATGCCTGCTCTTGTGATGTGTTTCCCTCTCAGACTCTGTTTGTGGCTTCCAAGTGACATCTAGATCATCAGAAGGGGGGCTTGGTGAAGAACTTGATGTACTAACCCTCCTTTTCCTTGCTGGGGATTTAAAAGCCAATGCAACTTCTAAAGGAGTGGCTTCCTCTTCTTCCTCTGCATGAGGCTCAATTTCCTGAACTGCCCCTACTTCAGGAGGAACAGCTACTATTGCGGGCGGTAGCTGCGGCTGTTGACCACTTATCTGCTGTGTTGATGATGTTCCCTCCTGCGTTGATTGTGTACTACTTTGAGATAGCGATAAGTTTAGTTCAGGCTCAGCATCACTGCTTTCTACCATAAGGCTGGCTACCTCTTCCACACTCATCTGCTTGGGCATGGGTTGGTGGGTTGGGCCCACTGATGTGGAGGTGCTGCCCCCAGCTTGCCCCCCCGACACCGCTGCTGCAGGCCTCATTTTTGGTGAACCAAAAAAGGTTTTGGGAGGCACACCAGACTTAAGTGACACTTCCTTCTTCTTCTGTTCCTTCTTCTTCATGGCAACTTTCTTGGTACCGGAGGACCTGCTACCTGCTTTCTTTGGGGGCATCTTCAACAGATGTCAAAACAGCACTCAGTTGCACAAGTTGCAGAGATGCCTGGTCAGGTCACTGACACGTCACGTTGTGTACACTACAGCAGCAGGACGTCGGTCTGGCACTACAACAGTGGATGATGATGACACACCTCTGTCTTTTGTGCACCTAAAAGCAAAAAAGCCAGAAGAACATCAGTCAAAAGATCCATAATATAATATATAATTTATTAGTGTCTCGTGGGTGGTCATCACAATTATTAAATTTCATGCAGTCAGTGAACAACATCAACAGTATAGCCAGCCATTAAGAGACTGACAAGGCCAGGGATCCTGTTGTATTTGTACTGTGTAGTGTACACTTAGGAAGAAGAATAGCAAGGAAAAAAAAAACGCCGTGATGATTGCTGAGTTGTACCCCTGGGCCTACTGTACGACTAGGCCACAAGTTTGGACGCCTATGGCAAAGGCACAATGCATGCCTTCCTAAAATGGCCGCCACACACATGCCCAGCCCCCCCACCACAATAACACACAAAAAGTGATTGGAAAGGACAGGAAGAGGAAGTTGTAGTGTCTGTGGAACTTAATCCCTCTCATAAAAATGTTTTCCAGACAAAGAACAGCTTCTCCCTGCTCCAAACCTACAGCTCAATGACAGCCTGAGGAGTTTTTTGTGCAGAAATGCACAAAAAAGCGTTTTCGAGAAGGGTCTATGTTGCTCGCGAGATATTGTTTGCCAGATTGCAAAAGCTGCGTGTTCGGGATCGCGAACTGTACAAAAAGGCTTTCTCGCGTGCGCGAACACGCATATTGCGAGCGCAAAAATGACGAAAACTGTAAGTCCGCGTTGTCGCGCTGTGCAGAGTTACCGAAAGTTCGCGAGCTGAATCCCTTGCCTTAAATGCAGGCCAAAATAGCCCAATTTGTTTAGCACACACCCAAAAAATGCTACTGCACCCCAAACACACCTTTTGCAACAAAATCCAAAGCCATCCATGGAGTAAAGGAAAATCACCAGACAACACCAACTGTACATTTAAAATCACGCACCACAGCTTGGAGGCTGACTACCTCTGGGCCTAGTGGAAGACTACTAGGCCACAAGCTTGGAACCGGATGGCAAAAGCAAGCACACTGCTTGGATGGCTTCACAAAATGGCCGCCACACACCCACAACAACCACAAGAAATGGGAGACAGTCAATGGACGCCTATGGCAAAGGCACAATGCATGCCTTCCTAAAATGGCCGCCACACACATGCCCAGCCCCCCCACCACAATAACACACAAAAAGTGATTGGAAAGTACAGGAAGAGGAAGTTGTAGTGTCTGTGGAACTTAATCCCTCTCATAAAAATGTTTTCCAGACAAATAACAGCTTCTCCCTGCTCCAAACCTACAGCTCAATGACAGCCTGAGGAGTTTTTTGTGCAGAAATGCACAAAAAAGCGTTTTCGAGAAGGGTCTATGTTGCTCGCGAGATATTGTTTGCCAGATTGCAAAAGCTGCGTGTTCGGGATCGCGAACTGTACAAAAAGGCTTTCTCGCGTGCGCGAACACGCATATTGCGAGCGCAAAAATGACGAAAACTGTAAGTCCGCGTTGTCGCGCTGTGCAGAGTTACCGAAAGTTCGCGAGCTGAATCCCTTGCCTTAAATGCAGGCCAAAATAGCCCAATTTGTTTAGCACACACCCAAAAAATGCTATTGCACCCCAAACACACCTTTTGCAACAAAATCCAAAGCCATCCATGGAGTAAAGGAAAATCACCAGACAACACCATCTGTACATTTAAAATCACGCACCACAGCTTGGAGGCTGACTACCTCTGGGCCTAGTGGAAGACTACTAGGCCACAAGCTTGGAACCGGATGGCAAAAGCAAGCACACTGCTTGGATGGCTTCACAAAATGGCCGCCACACACCCACAACAACCACAAGAAATGGGAGACAGTCAATGGACGCCTATGGCAAAGGCACAATGCATGCCTTCCTAAAATGGCCGCCACACACATGCCCAGCCCCCCCACCACAATAACACACAAAAAGTGATTGGAAAGGACAGGAAGAGGAAGTTGTAGTGTCTGTGGAACTTAATCCCTCTCATAAAAATGTTTTCCAGACAAATAACAGCTTCTCCCTGCTCCAAACCTACAGCTCAATGACAGCCTGAGGAGTTTTTTGTGCAGAAATGCACAAAAAAGCGTTTTCGAGAAGGGTCTATGTTGCTCGCGAGATATTGTTTGCCAGATTGCAAAAGCTGCGTGTTCGGGATCGCGAACTGTACAAAAAGGCTTTCTCGCGTGCGCGAACACGCATATTGCGAGCGCAAAAATGACGAAAACTGTAAGTCCGCGTTGTCGCGCTGTGCAGAGTTACCGAAAGTTCGCGAGCTGAATCCCTTGCCTTAAATGCAGGCCAAAATAGCCCAATTTGTTTAGCACACACCCAAAAAATGCTATTGCACCCCAAACACACCTTTTGCAACAAAATCCAAAGCCATCCATGGAGTAAAGGAAAATCACCAGACAACACCAACTGTACATTTAAAATCACGCACCACAGCTTGGAGGCTGACTACCTCTGGGCCTAGTGGAAGACTACTAGGCCACAAGCTTGGAACCGGATGGCAAAAGCAAGCACACTGCTTGGATGGCTTCACAAAATGGCCGCCACACACCCACAACAACCACAAGAAATGGGAGACAGTCAATGGACGCCTATGGCAAAGGCACAATGCATGCCTTCCTAAAATGGCCGTTCGCGAGCTGAATCCCTTGCCTTACATGCAGGCCAAAATAGCCCAATTTGTTTAGCACACACCCAAAAAATGCTATTGCACCCCAAACACACCTTTTGCAACAAAATCCAAAGCCATCCATGGAGTAAAGGAAAATCACCAGACAACACCAACTGTACATTTAAAATCACGCACCACAGCTTGGAGGCTGACTACCTCTGGGCCTAGTGGAAGACTACTAGGCCACAAGCTTGGAACCGGATGGCAAAAGCAAGCACACTGCTTGGATGGCTTCACAAAATGGCCGCCACACACCCACAACAACCACAAGAAATGGGAGACAGTCAATGGACGCCTATGGCAAAGGCACAATGCATGCCTTCCTAAAATGGCCGCCACACACATGCCCAGCCCCCCCACCACAATAACACACAAAAAGTGATTGGAAAGGACAGGAAGAGGAAGTTGTAGTGTCTGTGGAACTTAATCCCTCTCATAAAAATGTTTTCCAGACAAATAACAGCTTCTCCCTGCTCCAAACCTACAGCTCAATGACAGCCTGAGGAGTTTTTTGTGCAGAAATGCACAAAAAAGCGTTTTCGAGAAGGGTCTATGTTGCTCGCGAGATATTGTTTGCCAGATTGCAAAAGCTGCGTGTTCGGGATCGCGAACTGTACAAAAAGGCTTTCTCGCGTGCGCGAACACGCATATTGCGAGCGCAAAAATGACGAAAACTGTAAGTCCGCGTTGTCGCGCTGTGCAGAGTTACCGAAAGTTCGCGAGCTGAATCCCTTGCCTTAAATGCAGGCCAAAATAGCCCAATTTGTTTAGCACACACCCAAAAAATGCTATTGCACCCCAAACACACCTTTTGCAACAAAATCCAAAGCCATCCATGGAGTAAAGGAAAATCACCAGACAACACCAACTGTACATTTAAAATCACGCACCACAGCTTGGAGGCTGACTACCTCTGGGCCTAGTGGAAGACTACTAGGCCACAAGCTTGGAACCGGATGGCAAAAGCAAGCACACTGCTTGGATGGCTTCACAAAATGGCCGCCACACACCCACAACAACCACAAGAAATGGGAGACAGTCAATGGACGCCTATGGCAAAGGCACAATGCATGCCTTCCTAAAATGGCCGCCACACACATGCCCAGCCCCCCCACCACAATAACACACAAAAAGTGATTGGAAAGGACAGGAAGAGGAAGTTGTAGTGTCTGTGGAACTTAATCCCTCTCATAAAAATGTTTTCCAGACAAATAACAGCTTCTCCCTGCTCCAAACCTACAGCTCAATGACAGCCTGAGGAGTTTTTTGTGCAGAAATGCACAAAAAAGCGTTTTCGAGAAGGGTCTATGTTGCTCGCGAGATATTGTTTGCCAGATTGCAAAAGCTGCGTGTTTGGGATCGCGAACTGTACAAAAAGGCTTTCTCGCGTGCGCGAACACGCATATTGCGAGCGCAAAAATGACGAAAACTGTAAGTCCGCGTTGTCGCGCTGTGCAGAGTTACCGAAAGTTCGCGAGCTGAATCCCTTGCCTTAAATGCAGGCCAAAATAGCCCAATTTGTTTAGCACACACCCAAAAAATGCTATTGCACCCCAAACACACCTTTTGCAACAAAATCCAAAGCCATCCATGGAGTAAAGGAAAATCACCAGACAACACCAACTGTACATTTAAAATCACGCACCACAGCTTGGAGGCTGACTACCTCTGGGCCTAGTGGAAGACTACTAGGCCACAAGCTTGGAACCGGATGGCAAAAGCAAGCACACTGCTTGGATGGCTTCACAAAATGGCCGCCACACACCCACAACAACCACAAGAAATGGGAGACAGTCAATGGACGCCTATGGCAAAGGCACAATGCATGCCTTCCTAAAATGGCCGTTCGCGAGCTGAATCCCTTGCCTTACATGCAGGCCAAAATAGCCCAATTTGTTTAGCACACACCCAAAAAATGCTATTGCACCCCAAACACACCTTTTGCAACAAAATCCAAAGCCATCCATGGAGTAAAGGAAAATCACCAGACAACACCAACTGTACATTTAAAATCACGCACCACAGCTTGGAGGCTGACTACCTCTGGGCCTAGTGGAAGACTACTAGGCCACAAGCTTGGAACCGGATGGCAAAAGCAAGCACACTGCTTGGATGGCTTCACAAAATGGCCGCCACACACCCACAACAACCACAAGAAATGGGAGACAGTCAATGGACGCCTATGGCAAAGGCACAATGCATGCCTTCCTAAAATGGCCGCCACACACATGCCCAGCCCCCCCACCACAATAACACACAAAAAGTGATTGGAAAGGACAGGAAGAGGAAGTTGTAGTGTCTGTGGAACTTAATCCCTCTCATAAAAATGTTTTCCAGACAAATAACAGCTTCTCCCTGCTCCAAACCTACAGCTCAATGACAGCCTGAGGAGTTTTTTGTGCAGAAATGCACAAAAAAGCGTTTTCGAGAAGGGTCTATGTTGCTCGCGAGATATTGTTTGCCAGATTGCAAAAGCTGCGTGTTCGGGATCGCGAACTGTACAAAAAGGCTTTCTCGCGTGCGCGAACACGCATATTGCGAGCGCAAAAATGACGAAAACTGTAAGTCCGCGTTGTCGCGCTGTGCAGAGTTACCGAAAGTTCGCGAGCTGAATCCCTTGCCTTAAATGCAGGCCAAAATAGCCCAATTTGTTTAGCACACACCCAAAAAATGCTACTGCACCCCAAACACACCTTTTGCAACAAAATCCAAAGCCATCCATGGAGTAAAGGAAAATCACCAGACAACACCAACTGTACATTTAAAATCACGCACCACAGCTTGGAGGCTGACTACCTCTGGGCCTAGTGGAAGACTACTAGGCCACAAGCTTGGAACCGGATGGCAAAAGCAAGCACACTGCTTGGATGGCTTCACAAAATGGCCGCCACACACCCACAACAACCACAAGAAATGGGAGACAGTCAATGGACGCCTATGGCAAAGGCACAATGCATGCCTTCCTAAAATGGCCGTTCGCGAGCTGAATCCCTTGCCTTACATGCAGGCCAAAATAGCCCAATTTGTTTAGCACACACCCAAAAAATGCTATTGCACCCCAAACACACCTTTTGCAACAAAATCCAAAGCCATCCATGGAGTAAAGGAAAATCACCAGACAACACCAACTGTACATTTAAAATCACGCACCACAGCTTGGAGGCTGACTACCTCTGGGCCTAGTGGAAGACTACTAGGCCACAAGCTTGGAACCGGATGGCAAAAGCAAGCACACTGCTTGGATGGCTTCACAAAATGGCCGCCACACACCCACAACAACCACAAGAAATGGGAGACAGTCAATGGACGCCTATGGCAAAGGCACAATGCATGCCTTCCTAAAATGGCCGCCACACACATGCCCAGCCCCCCCACCACAATAACACACAAAAAGTGATTGGAAAGGACAGGAAGAGGAAGTTGTAGTGTCTGTGGAACTTAATCCCTCTCATAAAAATGTTTTCCAGACAAATAACAGCTTCTCCCTGCTCCAAACCTACAGCTCAATGACAGCCTGAGGAGTTTTTTGTGCAGAAATGCACAAAAAAGCGTTTTCGAGAAGGGTCTATGTTGCTCGCGAGATATTGTTTGCCAGATTGCAAAAGCTGCGTGTTCGGGATCGCGAACTGTACAAAAAGGCTTTCTCGCGTGCGCGAACACGCATATTGCGAGCGCAAAAATTACGAAAACTGTAAGTCCGCGTTGTCGCGCTGTGCAGAGTTACCGAAAGTTCGCGAGCTGAATCCCTTGCCTTAAATGCAGGCCAAAATAGCCCAATTTGTTTAGCACACACCCAAAAAATGCTATTGCACCCCAAACACACCTTTTGCAACAAAATCCAAAGCCATCCATGGAGTAAAGGAAAATCACCAGACAACACCAACTGTACATTTAAAATCACGCACCACAGCTTGGAGGCTGACTACCTCTGGGCCTAGTGGAAGACTACTAGGCCACAAGCACACACATCCAACAAAGGTAAATCACACACACACACCAACAGTGAAATACACCACAGCCACGTTTAGCATTTCAATCCTATGCCATCCATGCCATACATGATGTAGAAATTCTACAGACACCACAAAACATGGACCCATGGGTACCCTACTGGCTGAAATTGCAGAGAAAAACAACTAGGCCCATATTGAAAGTAGTACAGGCCACCCACCACAACAATAATTTTTAAAAACAATAAAAATCCCAGAAAAATGTAGGTACAAACAAGCCCCAATGAAACAAACACACCAATTCTCCAACTTACTTGTCGTAAATTAAATCTCAAATCAAAAATTCCTCAAATAAATCCAAAAAAATGGTGTGATGCAGCAGACAGACACAAAAAGTGATCCTTCCAGCTCCAAATCCAAATGAAAGTGAACAACACATGCACAAAGCACGTGGGAGGAGCCTGCTGGACAGGAACAGGAAGTTGTAGTGTCAGGGGCACTTCCTTCCTCTTGAAAAAAAAGTGTTAAAAAAATTAAAGGACTCTTTCTTACACAAAGACTACAGCAAGATCACAATCTGAGGAGTTTTCTGAGCAAAATGATCATTTTAGAGAAGGTTTTATGAAGCTCGCGAGATATTCTTTGCCAGATTGCAGTTTTTCCATGTTCGGGATCGCGATCTTACCAAAACAGCCGCCGGAAGTCAGTTCGCGCGCACCAATGACGTGTTCGGGGGCACACACTCTCGCGGGCTTGGGCAGCCATAGTACAAATCTCGTGGCGCTCGCAAACAGACAGAAAAGCAAGTTGGCGATCGCAGAATCAAGGTAAGACATTACCGCGCGCGCGAGAATGAATATTGAGCGCGCGAGGAAGCAAATTTACTACGCTACGCGCTAGATTGCGTAGCAATCTGCAACTTCGCGCTCTACGCGAAGCGCGAAGTTACCAAAACTTCGCAAGCTCCGCGAACGGAGCGTAGTTCAACGCCCAGGCTTAGTCCAGAGGCCCCACAATATCAATACCCACTCGCTGGAATGGCGTACCGACCATGGGGAAGGGCTGCAGAGGAGCCTTGTGCTTCCCTCCGCTCTTACCACTTGCCTGGCAAGTCTGACAGGTTCTGCAGTAGGAATCTGAATTCTTGTGCATTTGGGGCCAGTAAAAGTGGGTGACAAGCCTGTCATAGGTCTTGTCCATCCCCAAATGTCCTGCTAAAGGCACATCATGAGCCAGCCCCAGTAGGAAGGTTCTGAACTTCTGGGGTACCACCAGCACACGGGCTGACCCAGGTTCAGCAGCCTTAGGCTCGGAATACAGGAGGTCACTCTCCCAGTACACGTAGTGTGTTTTGGCCTGAACACCATTGGCCTGGTCTGCAGCCTGTTGCCGCATACCCACGAGAGAAGGGCATTCTTTCTGCCCCTGCAGAATTCCTCCCTGGAGGGACCTCCTTCTTGCTGCCAATGGGTCAGCTCAGGCAGGTCTCCCAGTTCGGCAATCTGTTCCCCGGTAGGCTCCAGAGCATCCCCCTCAGGGTCTACTTCCTCCTGGGCCGTGGGAACTTCGGGGGCCGGTTTCCCGCGCCTCCTGCGCCTTCTCCCTAAGGCCGGTTCCTGGACCTCTCCCTCAGGCTCCAGGACCCTCTCAACACCCCTACTGGCTGCCATGGACCGGGTGGTCACGCACGCCCAGTCGGGTAGACCCACCATCCTCAGATGCGTGGTCTTCTCCACCTTTTCCCAAGGGGAGCTCTCCAGGTCGTTCCCTAGCAGACAGTCTACAGGCATGTCAGTTCTCACAGCGACTTGTAGAGTACCAGAGACCTCCCCCCACTCAAAGGGAACTTGAGCCATTGGACAACGACTCTCTATGTTGTCAGCATTGACAATCCTACAGTAGGCATTGGGTACAATCTGCTCTTGAGACACCAGGTGTTGCCTCACCGAGGTCACGCTGGCTCCTGTATCTCTAAGAGCCTCAACCTTCTTTCCATTGATGGTCACTACTTGCCCATATTTCTTAGTGTTAGAGGGTAAGTAGGTTTCAGGGACCATCTCACTGTCTCCTAGCGAGACTAGGGTCATCTGCCCGGGACCCCCACCCCCCTGGACTGCTACCTCCTCCCCAAAGTTAATATTAGCTACTTGCCGGGGTGGAGCACCAGTGGGTGCGGTCTTACCAAACAGGCGACACTTAGGATCAGAGGCAATGTGACCCGGGTCACCACACCTGTAACAATTGAAGGGCCCCTTTGGAACAGGTCTACCTGTCGGGGCCCCGTTCTGCTGCGGGGGTGGGGGAGGCTGAGAACCCTTCTGCTGGTTCCCTTGGGGATTACTTTGGGGGCCTTTTTGGAACCCTTTCTGTTTACCCCTGTCCCCCCCACTCTTCTGCTGGGGACCCTGCCCACCTTTGGCGGAGTCTCCCACTTGACCCTTGTGGACCCTGGTGCTGAGCCAGCGGTCCGCCTCCTCAGCAAGCTTCCTCGGGTTGGACAGCTTGCTATCAATCAGGTGCTGGCGTAGCTCAGGAAAACATTGACTGGACAAGTGCTCCCATGCAATTAAATCAAGCAGCCCTTGATAATCATTCACTTTGCTACCCTTCACCCAACCATCCAGTGCTCTGCAGAAAAAAGTTACATACTCCACATACGTACTCTCAGGGATCTTCTTAGTCTCCCTGAACCTCTGTCGATATAGCTCAGGAGTTAACCCATACCTGGTCATTAAATCTTCCTTCATATGGGGGTATGAGGCTTGGAGATCTAAGGGTAAATCTAACAGTGTGTCACGCCCTTCAGCAAGGAACCTTCCCCACAACCCCGCTCCCCAGTCTTTCTCAGGGACCCGGTGTGAAGACATGGCCACCTCATAGGCTCTAAACCACTGCCCTATGTCATCCTTTCTAAAATACTCCTTTACTACATCTTTGGGGATGTACACCTTGGACTCTACCTGCACCGGTGGAGTGCTGCCACCAGAAGGAGCGGTGTCCAAACTTTTCGCCTTCAGCTCCAACTCCTTCAATCTTATATCATGATCCATTTGGCGTTGTTGTGCCTCCAGGGCCAACTTCTGCTTTTCCATTTCCATTTGTCCTGCCAACTTTGCCATCTCCATTGCATGCGCCCTGTCTGCTGCCCTGTCTGCCAGCTCCTCTGGCGACCGGACTCTGCTGGGCTCCCCCAAGTTGTCGGGTGGAACGATGTCCCCCGCATTCTGTGCATCTCTTGACTCCTTCCAGGCTCTCAACGCCTTGGCGTACTGGACCCTTCTCTTGAATCCAGCATGGGGAACTCTGAATTTTACACTGTAGCCTTTCAATTGCTCTATCGTGTAGCCTTCCAGTCCCTCCCAATCTACCTCATCCATTCCAGATCACAGAGAGTGCTCTTTCAGCGGAGAGTGAGCCAGGCATGGTTGCAAAAATGGCAGATGTCTCAACAAAGTTCAAAAATGAAAACCTGTGGCTGCGTTACTTGGTCTGCTCTCACTATCTGGTGATTAATAATTCACTGTATGCAAATTATAAATGCAAATCCGAGATCCCAGCCGCTGCCAACAATGTTAGACTTGGGGGTCTCTGGTTGGCGCAAGGTTGCCCTTGTGTCAAGCAGGAACCCTCTCCTCTACGTCAGGGCGCAGGGTAACCCCTTGTGAATGACCCTTGCTCACCCTCTAGGTGCGTGGCGTGAGCAGCCAAGGCGATTCCTCAGGCGTTGTTGGTTAAGCACTTACAATCACACACACAGTAAATACATCAATCCCCCCAGAAACGGACACCAGACTTGGATATGTAGAAAAATACGCTTCTTTATGTAAAAATAGGTATATATATCTCAGCAGACTTATCACAAGACCAATAACGTTTTCGCTATGCCACCAGGGTGTAAAGCAGGCAAAATGTTCTTTGTTCGTAGCTTCAAATGGATACTTTGTAGTCTCTTGCAAATGTTACTTGTGGTTCCAGTACTTACAGAGGTCGGCTCCTGCGAACGGGGAAATAAGGCGTTGCGGGCCCCGAGCCCGATACTGGAACTTCTTTCGTGACGTGGAGAGTCGGCACAGGTCGGTGTGACTCTCAGCTTGGGAAGTGGTCTTGGGTCCTCGATCAGCGGGTGTGGGAAGGTAGGCAGGCGCGGCCAGCGACCCTCAGCACGGCGGTGCAGGGGGGTCTCCACAGCGGGGGCGGCGCGGCCTGAGATGTCCGGGGATAGCGAAGCGGGGTCACAGGGCACGGTCAGTGCAGCTGGATGACCCGGCGTAGATCACAGTCGTCGGACGGTTTCCGGCCGGAGGGGTGATAGCGCGTTCAGCGCGCTCCAGTGGCAGGCGGTGACAGGGGTGCAGGCAACCTAGCCCGGGGACAGAGAGCGGCTCCGGACGGAGCGAGGCTCTCACGGGGTTGAGGCAGGCAAGCGCCTGAGTGTCACGGCCCTAGGAGGGGCGATGAGGGGCGCAGTCTCTTTCCAGCGGGATGCACACACGGCTCGAATCGGAGGACGAGCAAAAGCACAGAGAACCCACTGGTCCTGGGGTTCAGTTCAGGGGGCAAGCTCAGATCAAGCCCTTGGAGAATGTTTAAAGCACAAAGTAGCAAAGTCTTTTCAGTAGTCTCTTCCTCTCCTTTCTCAGCAAGGCAAGCAGCAGGCCAGCTCCTCCGGCGTCTTCTTCTCCTTCTAGTCGGGCAGAGGTTCTTTGTGGTAAAACAGGATTCTGATTTCTTAGGAGCCAGGCTCCTACTTCTATACCGTGATTCTTTTGTTCTTTAGCGCCAGGGAGCCTGGGTCTGGCTCAGTCCAGTTCTGGAGCACTTTGTTATGGTGACTCTGCTCTTTCCTTTCAGCAGCAGGGCAGAGACATCAGCCGCTCCACAGGGGGCGGCGCCGGCTTTGTGGTGGCAGAGCACAGGTCTATTCAAGAGTCAAGGTGTACTCCTCCCACCCATCCTGGTGTCATCTCTCTACCCACCACCTGGCAGCCAACCTGTCTCTGGGGATTCCCCAACCCTGCTCCTTACTGTTGCTAGGCAGAACACACACACACAGCAGAGGCGGACTGAAATGGCCAGGTCAGTAAATACTAACTTTCTAAAAGTAGTATTTACAAACCCAGGATATTAAAATAAACTTGACTACAAGAAGTATTTTATTATTCTGAGTTCAGGCATACTAAACTTGACATTCTACCATGCTCTCTGAGTCCACTGGGGTCACAGCGTGTAGTGACTCCAGCAGCCCATTCTGGCCTATGGAGAGCAGGTAGCCTTCAATAGTGTAAAACGAAAATGGCTGTAATTCACTACTAAGACATGCCACACACATCAGGGCATGTCCTACCTTATGCCTACAATGCACCCTGCCCTTGGGCCTACCAGAGGGGTGGCTAATATGTAGGTAAGGGAAGGTTTAGGGACTGGCAAGTGGGGGCACTTGCGCAGTCAGCGCGACGGTCCCAGACCGCGCACAGGGTCTGTGGTGGCAGACCCTAGACACATTTTACAAGGCCGCTTTCTGTGGGTGGCGCAACCAGCGCTGCAAGCCCACCAGCAGCATTGGCATTCACAAGCCCTGGCACCCCTGGTGCACTTTACTGGGGACTGACAGTGAATCCAATAAACCAATCATGAACATCAATTACAGGTACACTTTACCTAGGGAGCACTTGCACTGCGGCACGGATTAGCCGTGGCGCAGTGCCCTGAGCGGACAACACCAGCAAAACAATCGAGGCACACCATCAAAAAGTGGAAGGGAAACTCACGCCAAGGTGCCAGGTCTAACAGTCAGGTTGCCTATTAATCTTATTTTTAATAGGCAGACTGTCCTCAGTGTCCACTTCATGAGTGCACCAGGTGGTCTGACTTGGAGTCAGTGAGAACATGTGTCTGAACTGATTGAGCACCAGTCTGCAATCAGCTTGTTGCTGGGCAGCGAGGCTGCCTGCCAAGGCTTCACCATCAACTGACCCATCATCAGGGTTCTGTGAGAGGAGGTCAGGGAGTGGGTCACTCTCTTCCTCCTGTCCCTCATTAGTTGCCATGAGCAAGCCCATGTCAGCCCTGTCCACATATGGCTTTAGCCTGATGACATGGAGAACCCTGTGGGGACTCCTGGGAGTTCCTAGGTCTACTAAATAAGTAACCTCTCCCTTCTGTTCAACAATAGTGTGGGGTCCACTCCACTTGTCCTGGAGAGCTGCTGGGGCCACAGGCTCCAACACCCACACTTTTCGTCCTGGCTGGTAAACAGTCAGTACAGCCTTTTGGTCATGCCAGGCTTTTCACAGTTCCTGGCTAGCCTCAAGGTTTTTGTTTGCCTTTTTCATGTACTCAGCCATCCTGGAGCGGAGACCAAGTACACTGTCCACTATGTCTTGCTTTGGGGGCATGAGAGGTAACTCCCATCCTTCCTTCACCAAACACAATGGACCCCTGACAGGGTGACCAAACAGAAGTTCAAATGGGCTGTAGCCAACCCCCTTCTGAGGCACCTTCCTGTATGCAAATAAAAGGCAGGGCAAGAGAAGGTCCCATTTTCGTCTAAGCTTCTCTGGAAGTCCTTTGATCATGCCCTTTAAGGTTTTGTTGAATCTCTCAACTAAACCATTGCATTGTGGGTGATAGGGTGTGGTGAACTTGTAGTTCACTCCACACTACTTCCACATAGCAGTCAAGTAACTAGGCATGAAGTTTGCAACCCTGTCAGGTACTACCTCCTTAGGAAAACCGACTCTTGAGATCACACTCAAGAGGGCTCTTGCCACTACAGGTGCTCTAGTGGTCCCTAGGGGAATTGCTTCTGGATACCTGGTGTCATGATCCACTACCACCAGTATAAATCTGTGCCCAGATGCTGTTTGGGGATCCATGGGACCAACAATGTCAATCCCTACCCTTTCAAAGGGCACCCCCACCACAGGTAGTGGTATCAGGGGGGCCTTTGTAGTGCCACCTGCTTTGCCACTGGCTTGGCAGGTTACACAGGAGCGACAAAACTCCTTTGTATCTTCAGACATGTGGGGCCAGTAAAAGTGAGGAACAATTCTGTCCCAAGTCTTGTTCTGGCCTAGGTGTCCTACTAGGGGAATATCATGGGCTAGTGTCAATAGGAAACCCCTAAACTTCAGAGGTATAACCAACCTCCTGGATGCACCAGGCTTAGGGTCTCTACTCTCTGAGTATAGGAGTCCATCATCCCAATAAACTTCATGGGTGCCATCAGCATTCCCAGCAGCCACATCAGCAGCTTGCTGTCTGAGGGTTTCAAGAGAGGGGCAGGTTTTCTGCTCCTGGCTCAGATAAGACCTGGAAGGGCCCCCTGTCCCCAAGAACTCAACCTGGTCAGGTTCAAGCTCCTCTGGGACAGTTCCTTCTGCAGGCTCAAGATCATCTCCCTGAGGACACTGATCTGCATTCTGAGTCAGGTGGGAAGGAACTGCCTTAACCCTACTGCTCCTCCTCTTGTGAGGCACCTGGTCCATTATTCCAGAATCCAGGGCCTGTCCAGCTTTTGACATTTGTGCCTGTGACCTGGTCACAGCAAAGACATGTGCAGGGATCCCTAACATTTCTGCATGTGTCCTGAGCTCCACTTCAGCACAAGCTGACGTTTCTAGATCATTGCCAAGCAAGCACTGTACTAGTAGGTCTGCACTTACCACAACCTTCTTAAGGCCAGTTGCCCCTACCCAGGAGAAGTTAACAACTGCCAGAGAATGGTCTGTTCTGACGTTGCTAGCATTGGTCACTTGGTACATTTCACCAAGTATAATCTGCCCAGGATCCACAAGATCTTTTGTCACCATTGTGACACTTGCTCCTGTGTCTCTGAATGCCCACGCTTCTACTCCATTAATTAAAGGCTGCTGTCTATATTTGCCCAGGTTACTGGGGCTCACAAAGGGGGACATATTCATGCCCCCATCACTAACAAGCACAGCCTGAGTTGGTACACTGACTAGGTCAGAGTCCTTCTCAGAACCCAGGGTCAACCCTACTACACCCTTATTCTGTGTATTCCCACCACCAATTGTAACTGCACTAGGGGGAGCAGGTGCCTTAGGGGCATTGGTCGGGGCTGGAGTATTTTCATTGGCCTTGGTGCAGTCACTAGTCCAGTGAGTTTTCTGCTAACAGATTTTGCACCAAGGTTTCTTTTGTCCTTTACCCTTTCCTGACTGTGAATCCCCACCTGAAGAAGATTTTTGGGCGCCCTTGAGAAGATTTCTGGTCTTTACCCTTGTCCCCACCCTTGTCAGAGTTTTTGGAATCTTGCTTCTTTGGGTCACCACCTTGGTTCTGTACCTTCTGCCTCACCCTGGTTCTGACCCATTTGTCTGCCTTCTTTCCCAATTCTTGGGGAGACGTCAGATCAGAGTCTACCAGGTACTGGTGCAACAGCTGATTTTGACAGTTATTAAGAATCTGCTCCCTCATTATCAGATTGTACAATCCTTTGAAGTCACACACTTTACTGCCCAATAACCTACCTTCCAGAGATTGAGCAGCACAGTCAACAAAGTCAACCCAGTCCTGATTTTGTGCTTTTTGGGTGTCTCTGAACTTTAACCTGTATTGTTCAGTGGTTAGGCCAACCCCATCTATTAGTACACTTTTCAAGACCTGGTAATCATCTGCATCCTCTTCTCTTACAGTGGGGAGCTTGTCTCTATCTTTGTCTGCAAAGGAGAGCCATAAGATTGCTGCCCACTGACCTTGAGGGACCTTCTGTACTTTACAGGCCCTCTCCAAGGCAGTTATCCATTTGTGGATGTCATCCCCACTCTGGTAGGGAGGGACAATCTTACTTAGGTTTCTATGTTCATAAGACCTTTCCCTATCCAATTGCTGCCACCAAGGGACTCTAGTCCCTCCTTTTTACTAGCTCTTTAGAGCTCTAGGGCTTCCCTATCTAAGGCCATCTGCTGCTTTCTGAGGTTGAACTTGTCTTGATCATACTTCGGCAGTCTCTCTCTCCTCTCCTGGGAGGTTTCCCTCCCTCTGTGAGAAGAAACGGAGGTTCCTATAGAGGAGTTAGACTGGATGGATCCCCTTGACAGAGATCTATCCCTTCTAGCCCTGTTGTCAGGCCTAACAGGAGGAATGAAGGAAGTGGCATTATTGTCATCCTCCTCATCCTGGTGGTCTGTGTTCACCAGAGTCTGGTCATTGTCACCAGTCTGGTCAGCATTAGAGTTAGGGTCAGGGGAGTTTCCACCCCTAGACCCACCCTCAGGTGCTGCCCCACCCACACTGTCTAAATCACGAGGCCCACTAGGCCCTGTGGTGTCATTCAGTTTCAGTATCTTTATGAGATGCTGGGTGGATGGGCTTTTGCCTGTCTTCAGCTTCCTAATGGAACATAAGGCCCTAAGCTGAGCAAAGGAGAGATCCTCATATTTATAGGGAAGGTGCTCACTAGTTCCTGGTAGGGACCTACTGGTTCCTGGCTGGTTAGACATTACTAATGTGGTGTGGTGTATTGCACTATTACACTAGTGTGGCCTACTAAACTCTCTTGAGTTGTAGAAAGGGTGTGCTATCCCTTAACACCCAACTCTAAGTTCAGTAGAACTTACTGTAGCTAAACTTGAAATTATATGTACCTCAGGTACCTTTAGTGGTTTTCAGTTGATCAATTCAATTGAGATTATCTGGTAAAACAATAGCAAGCTGGAATCCCACACGCTGCACACCAATGTGAGAAGGTGGCCTGATATATGCTGTCCACTAGTTCTAGTGGGCACCTTGTATCAGTCCAAACAACCCCTTATGGTGATAGGTTAAAGACAACCTTTATTGAAAGCTATCCTAGTGGTAGCTTTGGAGAGCAGACTTCAGGCTAAGTCTTCAAGGAATGTAAAGCAGCTTGTTTTACCAGTCTATAATCTCTTGAATGATCAATTGAAAAGACAACCACACCAGGTATATGTTTTAAATATATGTATTTAGGTTAACACACACCCCTCTAGTCTCTTTATGAGACTGGAGTTCGAAGTACTTAGTTTACAAGATAGCAATCCTCAGTAATAGCACAAATACACGTTTGGGCCCTAGGGACGTACCAAACCATATACAAAAAAAGTGGTATAAGAACCACGACTGGAATAGACACTAGGCCTATAGCCAGTAGAACCGCTGGGACCCCGAGGAACCACCCAAGGTAGTGACACAGGAGATCCACGGGGACTGTATACAGTGTGAAAACACAACTGCGGGTTCCCGTTATCTTCTATGGGCAATGTCGCGGTTGGAAATTTAAAGATTAGGGACACTTCTAATCGAGTCAGGACCAAACCCTCTTGGACTTAGGAAGTTCTAGGGCTAGCACCCACGAGAGTACCGTAGTACTCAAGTTACCTCACCCTGGGAAGCCGGGTGCAGAGGTGTCTTTTGGTGCCGGGTCGCGTTGTCGATTTCAATGGGAGCCTGCAAGGAACTGCTGCTGCCGTGAAGAGGAGAAGTGTCCGGAGAGATCCAAGCCTGGATCTGGGATGTAAGGAACCCGAAAGCAGAGGGGATAGAGTCTGGGTCACTTGCCAGTGACCGAGGTCAGGATGGACCAATGCCCACAGATGTCGGGTGCTTCAGGTGAGTTGATGGGTGTCTTGACTCTTCAGCCACGAGGTCCAGGAGGCGTCGACGAAGTCCACGAGCTGGATTCGAGCTGTCCCACAAAGTTTGTCGAGTGCTGCGGTGTTGGCGACCAGAAGGGACCCAACATGCCTTAGCAACAGCAAGTCACTAAAATTTAGAGAAAGGACTGTGGTGCAGACCAGCAAGGTCTGAGGGACTCACCCAGCAAGGGTAAGTCAGGGCACATCTGGAGCAACCAGGTAAGCCCAAGCAGAAGAGGAGTTGCCTTCGTTGGGACCTGATAGCCAACGGGTTAATAATCGCAAAGGAGCCTGGAGCGGTCGTACTTGAAGCTGGCCCACGGGTCACTCGTGGAGTGGAGGCCAACTATCTTCAGTGCAGGATGTGCTCAAGGCTGGGGCTACTTGGAGCCCAAAGCACAACTTCGAGGAGGTCCAGGAAGATAGTGTTGCTGCAAAAGATCACGGTGTCCAGGGGTCACAGTTCCACGTCACCCATGATAGAAACGGGCCTCAGCTTTGCTGTGGCCTCAGGGTAGCCTCAGGGAAGTCTGGAAATCCACCTCTGGTGATGCAAAGACTTCGGCGTCTGGCGGGAGCTTCAGCAATGCAGACCGGTCAGTTGCTTCTTTGGTGCCTGCCAAGCAGGGGAGTCACTCCTTGACCCCAAGGGAGATTTCTTCAGTCTTTTAGTTAAAGTAGAACATCGAAGGTCCAGGATATATGTTGCAGAGTTTCGTCCAGGGTAATCTAAAGTCCTAGGGACTGGATTCCTATACATATAGTAAGTTTAGGGGATGGACTAACTCTAAGGCCCCACCTATGGGTGGGCTTGGAAAGAGGGATGGTTACACCCATTTCCTTTGTCCAGTTTCGCACCAGAGCAGGGGCAGGTAGCCCCTGCAACCGGTTTGAACTGGACTATGCACAGGGACACCAAGTGTGCCCCCAGTGCAGGACTTCAAAGCACCAGAGAGTGCTCCCGCCCAGCCCTAATACACATCTGCCTGTCTGGGGAGGTGGTTACACCTCCCTGCAACAGGAAACCTATTGTCCAGGCCTCCCCTGCTGGAGTTTCAGTCAGCAGCAGGAGGCCAGACCCGTGTCTGTGGCAGAGGCATCCATTTTGTGATGCCAGGTCTCAGGAAAGTCCTACTGGGTTAAGCCAGTGTGCACATGTCTCTCCCTCTAGAAGGGTGGAATGCAATTCTGGCGGCGGCGGGGGGGTAGTACTCCAAATCGTTCGACACCAAACTCAACATGCTTTGATGCAGCCATTCCTAAGTTAGCATTTACCGCGAGGTTATAATGCACTTAAGAGTATATGGTATGGCTGTATTACAGAACATCATATGTGGACGAGTTGCACACCTAATTTTCGACCCATTTCTCCAATTTTATAATTGTAGCTTTTTAAACCATTGCGTGCTTTATCAGCGGCGTCGCGCCCAGCCCAAACAGCACGTGTGAAACCAAACAACAACTTTATCGGGGCAGTCATCTGCCCCTAGCCGCTGGCACTGCCTTCTTTTTTCAAAATTGCATTTGCAGAAAAATGTTCATCTCATGTTCCTCTTGTCAAGTTTTCAAAACGTAATTTAATTCCTTACATTCTCTGTGCATTCTCATTAAGATACTAAAGGTCTCCATGCAAGAAAAAGGCCATTTTTCATATTTCTGATGCTCATGTCGGGCCATCCGAACCTCATTCCAAGAACACGACTAAAGGCAAATTCTTCCATCGCAGTTTATTAAAATCCAATGCATTTCGAGCCTCTAGGGGCCCTTCGTCAGGGACAACTGAAAATAACATTTACACACATTACTATATCATCACAGAATATCAAATACACCTGTAATATATCATGCTTGAAGTTGCGTTATTCACTTAGTCTAAATAATTAATTTGAAAAAAATGCATGTTTTTCCTGATCCTGACCCCGCTCTTAGATAGTAACATAAGTGACTACCTGCTATTCAATAACGGATTATCTTACTATTTACCCCGGTTTCTTGCACTCCCCATCTACTCCTTCCCTTACTCTCCAACCTTTTAATCATCCTCATTTTATAACTGATTAAAAGGTTGGAGAGTAAGGGAAGGAGTAGATGGGGAGTGCAAGAAACCGGGGTAAATAGTAAGATAATCCGTTATTGAATAGCAGGTAGTCACTTATGTTACTATCTAAGAGCGGGGTCAGGATCAGGAAAAACATGCATTTTTTTCAAATTAATTATTTAGACTAAGTGAATAAGGCAACTTCAAGCATGATATATTACAGGTGTATTTGATATTCTGTGATGATATAGTAATGTGTGTAAATGTTATTTTCAGTTGTCCCTGACGAAGGGCCCCTAGAGGCCCGAAATGCATTGGATTTTAATAAACTGCGATGGAAGAATTTGCCTTTAGTCGTGTTCTTGGAATGAGGTTCGGATGGCCCGACATGAGCATCAGAAATATGAAAAATGGCCTTTTTCTTGCATGGAGACCTTTAGTATCTTAATGAGAATGCACAGAGAATGTAAGGAATTAAATTACGTTTTGAAAACTTGACAAGAGGAACATGAGATGAACATTTTTCTGCAAATGCAATTTTGAAAAAAGAAGGCAGTGCCAGCGGCTAGGGGCAGATGACTGCCCCGATAAAGTTGTTGTATTACAGAACAGCCATAAGGAAGTATTTCCGAAAGCTGCAG
The DNA here is from genome assembly GCF_964204655.1 of Triturus cristatus. Taxonomy (NCBI): domain Eukaryota; kingdom Metazoa; phylum Chordata; class Amphibia; order Caudata; family Salamandridae; genus Triturus; species Triturus cristatus. The sequence continues at coordinate 60,091,183 of NC_140587.1, forward strand.
AGGGACTCAGCTCATGCTTGGGCACCCTCTCACACAAAACCAAGCACTCCTCCTTCAGGATTGTCAAGGCCTGCGTTAGGAGTGGCTTATAGGTTTATATGTGTCTGTATAGGGTAGTGATATGGGTAGCCTATACCACAGTAAGGGATGCAAGCACACCCTTACCCAGGTTGCAGTAGCAGACATGTGGTGTCATTTTGGAGTGCTTCCCAGGGGTGGCATAATATATGCTGCAGCCCCTGGTATACCTTTGAGGTACCTATGCCCTAGGTACATAGTATACCATATACTATGGGCTTATAAGGCACTCCAGAATCCAATTAGATATGTACCTAATGTACATGCAAACCATTTTAGAGAGGAAGCAGCTAGGCTGTGGTCCTGATTAGCAGGGCCACAGCCAGATTAAGGTCGAAAAACAGTGAAACACCAGCAAAAAGTGGGGGTACCCATGTGAAGCAGATCTTACTCTGCTACAATTAGTATGTTGAGCACTTAGATATTTTGTGCCGCTAGGGACACCCAGATGTTTTGTGCTGCTAAGGACACCATTATAAGTTGTGCCGCTAAGGACACCCAATGTATTTGAGGTGCGGTGACCTCCAATGAAATCTGAGGTGCTGGGAACTCCCATAGTGCTCTTGGGGGTTGGTTGTTCGATATTTTTATTCTTTTTTAGTCTCTTCCCCCTTATTTCGATGAGATCATCAGTGGCTAGGGTATGTTGGTTCTCTATAGTATCATCCTCCTCTGTAGGGAGGGACCTCTTTGAGGCCATGACTTTAGATATGGTTTCCAACATACAAGATCTCATCTCTTTGAATGATACTTTTGAAGGCTTCATTATCCATACTAGGGATGGGGGCACTTGCCTCATCGGAGTCTATATCAGACATAGTATATATCCAAAAGGTTTTAATAGTTAGACAGTAATAGAAAATAGCCCCCTTTTCTCTTTTTTAAAAAAAAATAGTTTAACAGTATATAATAAAATGGCACCTTCATTCTGTAAAAGAAAAAATATATATTATGAAATTATAAACAGAAAAGCCACAAGGGGGCGACTAGCATGCACCCTGTCTGAACGAGAAGGGAGACAGCTGGAGGGAGCCAGAGGAGAGCGTTGGAGCTAAACTAAATTAATAGGTAAGGGTAGGCACAAAATTGCTTGGAAAGAAGATCAAAAATGCTTAAAATAGAAGGAAGCCTGAAACGAGTGTCTAATTCACCGTCAGCTGATCGGGAAGCTAGAACAACTGTCAGTAGGCTCGCGCACCCAATCATCTGAAGCTCGTTGCTATGGGGGCTAGTCTCGATCCGTAGAGGAATGGAAGAAAGCACCATGGCAACGTGATGATGCGTCGTGTGCGTCGCCAAGGAATCCTCGTCTAAAGCGGGTCCGGTATGCTTAGAAAAATGGAGAAGAAGAAGTCGAGGTGGGCGCGCTCATGCAAGCATGTTTTGGGGCCCAATTTATGTGGCATGGGGGAGAGGTGCCGATAGGTGGCAGACCTCTCCCCTGTCGGAGCAGAACGGCCTCCGCCTAGAATTAGCTGAGTGCCGATTGTTAGACGGCGACCTCAGAGGAGCCCGGAAGGGGGTCCTGACTACCCTGAGACCCACCCTCGAAGTATCGTAGCCGGGCACTGGCGGGAGACTCCTCAGGGGGAGGAATCTCGTATCTAGGATCGTACTTCTGGCACCACACGACACAGAGTCACCACACCGTGTGTTCTTAGAAATCAATCTTTATCAATTAGGTTAGCACTGCAAATATGTACAAGGAGAGCGCGGGCTCAATGAGTCTCGGAAGGGGTAGGGGGTAGCGGGACAGTCTCTGGCAAAGGTTCAAGGCAGGGACGTACCCGGCGCACAGCTCACAATCCTCGAGCTGGGGGATACGCTGGTTGTAGTTGGGGGTCCGGCGGGACCGTGGGAGTCTGTGGGAGCCGCGAGTCACTCAGCGGGCTCAGGTACAAGTTCGGAGGTCTTACGATCTTCAGGGAGCCGCGAGTCACTCAGCAGGCTCAGGTACAAGTTCGGAGGTCTTACGATCTTCAGGGAGCCGCGAGTCACTCAGCAGGCTCAGGTACAAGTTCGGAGGTCTTACGATCTTCAGGGAGCCGCGAGTCACTCAGCAGGCTCAGGTACAAGTTCGGAGGTCTTACGATCTTCAGGGAGCCGCGAGTCACTCAGCAGGGCTCAGGGGGGGTCTAAGTTCCAGGAGCCGCGACCGCGTCAGCAGGCTCTCGTTGTTCCAGCGTCGAATCTGCCGGACAGTCCCAGAGCACCCCTTGTTATAGGTCGACCCCTCTTTGATGTCCGGAGTCTGAACAGGCAGGGGTCTTGTCACCTGGGGGTCGCTTGTCGGGGTTTCCTGCCAGTGTCTTTTGATCCTTTCAGGGCCGGGTCGGGAGGAGCCCCAGACACCCAGCAGGCATGGAGCCAGCCCTCAGGGAGGCCGGAGGGCCGATCGAAACCCATCGTCCCAGGGGGGTTCAGAGGTGCGATAGAAACTGCTCCTCCCTCTCTCATCCCCTGGCAGGCGGGATGTCCTCCAGCCGGAGTGGCGCCGCTAGGCCCGGGTCGCGCTGGGGCCGGGCGGCCATCTTGGTGCATGAAGTGGGCAGGCGGGCCCGGGGTGGCCGAAAGGAGAGAGGCCATGGACGAGGATGTCCGGGTCGGGTGCGGGTGTTCTGGTGGGAAGGATCGGCTAGGCCGGGTGCTTGGGGCTGCAGGCACCAGGTTAGGTGGTGCGGGGGGGTAAGTAGAGCCATGCTACGAGGCCGGGTACAACACCGATAAAACTAAAAATAGCGAAAAGGGAACGTAATAGGAAACAAAGGGGCAGGTAGAGGGAAGTAGGTCAGGGGCCGATCTCCGTAAATTGGAGATCAGGTTGACCAGGATGGAAACAAGCATTTGCAATGCAATAGGTCTCACATTTATACGAGTTTGAGCTATTGGCATTGTAAATGACAATGACTTTTATTTATGTTTTAAAAACCCACACATAAATAAAAGGCATTGCCATTTAAAGTGCCAATAGCTCAAACTCTTAACAACTGCGAGACCTATTGCATTGCAAATGCTTGTTTCTTTTGTCTGGTTCTCGTTTCTTCCTCAACATCCACAGCTAGCCCGTTCCTTGTTCCTGGTTGCACAGTAATTGTATATTTAAAAGTGCCTTGTATTGTCGGCCCTAGCCACTTAAATACAGTTAGCTATTTTTTTACTTCATTTTGCAAACTCCTAGTTTACGGTGTACGTTTTGTTCCTATTATACACAGCATCCTGTTAAATCAGTTGCACAGGGAATATCTTAGTACCTCTGAAAATATGCTCTTGTCAACTCTGCCTCTTCTGCACACACAAGTGGTGTTCTATTGCTGTCTCTGGTTGTGTAGGTTAGATGAATGTATATCCTCACGCTTTGAGAGGAGTATTCCAACAAACTACAACATCTAAATGATGTAAGGGTTGCAAAGTTTAGATACAAACTAACTTAGTTATTTGCAGCTTTCTTTAGCCACTTTACTAGGAAGATGTAAGCGCACTTTACAGATAACTAGGAAGATAAAAATGCTAAACAGTAAGAAACAGTGCCATGGAACAGAAAACAGTTAGAACAGACTAGACATAGTTGTATGTATTATATAATATGTTGTATTGTAAGATATAGCGCTCACAACCTGCTGAAGAGCTTGTCTTCATGGGTAGCATGTTACACCACGTAAGGCAATGATCTTCAAACTTTTCAATGCTATGCCACTCCTGTGGGGGGAAAAAATCATCAAAGTCCCCCTCAAAAATGTTCACAATTATTCTAATAAACTGGCAATGTTTAAATATGTCTAGACTTATTTAAACATTGCAGTTAAGTTCTGATGCAGTTTTAAAATTCCAATCAAATACATGATTGCCAAACATACTATTCTTGTCAAGCACGCCTTACTAACGTGTAAAAGTATCCACAGTGCGATTATTAGAAATGGGGGTTGAGGGTTTGAAGAATATTTGGAGTCTCTTCCTTTTTGACACCTTCTCCCAGCCTGGAAATAAATGTCAAAAGATGTTAGCAATGTCCCATTACAGGGCAACTTACTGTCGCTCATCTTTTTCAGCTGAAAACAAAGCACTGTTCTCAGCATAATGCTTCTTTTGGCAAGAGCCTGACCCGGATTCACTTGAGGCCCAGTTTAAAGATCACTGGCGTAGGGTGTGGTTGGAAGGATGTGGTCTTTGTTTTAATCCTATGTGTGAAGTTTTTCCATGTGGTGCGCGGTGACTACCGAGGTGCAGATATTAGGTTAATGGGACGCAATGCTTAGGAGTGTGATGGATGAAGTGTGAGATGGGCGCGCAGTTTATGGTTTTCGGTAAGGTGGCAGCTCTGCATTGCCCTTAATGGGATTTCTTATGTTCATAGTCCACTTACCTAATTACTGTCTATTCTGAAATATTTTGTTTAAAGTTAATGTTCCTGAGCAGGCGTTGATATATACATGTTTAGTTTTCAGTATCTTTAACTGTGATTTGTGCTACACTAATTCTCCTTTGCTCCACTCTTCTATAGCAGTTACTTTTGTTTGAACCAAGTACTTGCTGCAAAAGTAGCCGCTTGGTGGCTTTTAAAAGTAATTTCTTACCTAACACCCGTTAACTGTAACCAGAGGCGCAACTAGAGCCAAATTTCGGGGGGGGGGGGGTAAGCAAAAATTTCGGGGGGGGGCTGAATCTTTAAACAGTAGGCAGAGTGGCGCTGATTTTGGGGGTGGGGGGGCTGAATCTAGGCTGAGTGGAGCTGCAGGGGCTCTTAGAAGGGGGGAAGCAACAGCGAGGCCTCATTTACATTCAAATGGTCTTTTAAAGACCTGTGAAGTGCTCGGGCGTGGCTTTGTGTCTGCCCCGGAAGCGGTCTCATCCCGGGCTGCCACACACGAGGGGGGGGAGGGGGGCTGAAGCCCTTTGAGTTCAATGGGTGTTGCGCGCCTGACTGCAACCCAGTTTTGGCTGTACGACTATGATGTAAAATACACCCCACCTGCTGTTCAGAATAGAGGTTCATTTATGCAGTGGTGCCCTCAACCCTTGTGCACCGAGAGGTGCAGCATGTCTGGGGCAGGATGCGATCCCGGAGTTGTGTACGTGTTTATCCAAGTACCAGAATATCTATGTGCAGCCGATGAGGAGAGTGGTGCACTGGCAGACCTGTGGGAGTGTTTATACGAGTACTAGAATATCTGCGTGTACAGCCGGTCAGGAGAGGGGTGCACTGGCAGAGCTGCGGAGGTGTTTTCCGAGTACTAGAATATCTGTGTGTACAGCCGGTCAGGAGAGAGGTGCACTGGCAGAGCTGTGGGGGTGTTTATCCGAGTAATAGAATATCTGTGTGTACAGCCGGTCAGGAGAGAGGTGCACTGGCAGAGCTGTGGGGGTGTTTGTCTGAGTACTAGAATATCTGTGGGTACAGCCGATCAGGAGAGAGGTGCTCTGGCAGAGCTGTGGAGGTGTTTATCTGAGTACTAGAATATCTGTAGGTACAGCCGGTCAGGAGAGAGGTGCTCTGGCAGAGCTGCGGAGGTGTTTATCCGAGCACTAGAATTTCAGTAGGTACAGCCGGTCAGGAGAGAGGTGCACTGGCAGAGCTGTGGGGGTGTTTGTCAGAGTACTAGAATATCTGTGTGTACAGCCGGTCAGGAGAGAGGTGCACTGGCAGAGCTGTGGGGGTGTTTGTCCGAGTACTAGAATATCTGTGTATGCAGCCGATCCGGAGGGAGGTGCACTGGTAGAGCTGAGGAGGTGTTTATCCGAGTACTAAAATATCTGTGGGTACAGCCGATCAGGAGAGAGGTGCTCTGGCAGAGCTGTGGAGGTGTTTATCTGAGTACTAGAATATCTGTGTGTACAGATGATCCGGAGGGAGGTGCTCTGGCAGAGCTGTGGAGGTGATTATCCGAGCACTAGAATATCTGTGCAGGCATCCGATCAGGAGAGGGGTGCACTGGCAGAGCTGTGGGGGTGTTTGTCCGAGTACTCGAATATCTGTGTGTACAGCCGGTCAGGAGAGAGGTGCACTGGCAGAGCTGTGGAAGTGTTTGTCAGAGTACTAGAATATCTGTGTATGCAGCCGATCAGGAGAGAGGTGCACTGGCAGAGCTGTGGGGGTGTTTGTCAGAGTACTAGAATATCTGTGTATGCAGCCGATCATGAGAGAGGTGCACTGGCAGAGCTGTGGGGGTGTTTGTCAGAGTACTAGAATATCTGTGTGTACAGCCGATCAGGAGAGAGGTGCTCTGGCAGAGCTGTGGAGGTGTTTATCTGAGTACTAGAATATCTGTGTGTACAGCCGATCAGAAGAGAGGTGCACTGGCAGAGCTGTGGGGGTGTTTGTCAGAGTACTAGAATATCTGTGTGTACAGCCGATCAGGAGAGAGGTGCACTGGCAGAGCTGTGGGGGTGTTTGTCAGAGTACTAGAATATCTGTGTGTACAGCCGGTCAGGAGAGAGGTGCACTGGCAAAGCTGTGGGGGTGTTTGTTCGAGTACTAGAATATCTGTGTGTACAGCCGATCAGGAGAGAGGTGCTCTGGCAGAGCTGTGGAGGTGTTTATCTGAGTACTAGAATATCTGTAGGTACAGCCGGTCAGGAGAGAGGTGCTCTGGCAGAGCTGCGGATGTGTTTATCCGACCACTAGAATTTCAGTAGGTACAGCCGGTCAGGAGAGAGGTGCACTGGCAGAGCTGTGGGGGTGTTTGTCAGAGTACTAGAATATCTGTGTGTACAGCCGGTCAGGAGAGAGGTGCACTGGCAGAGCTGTGGGGGTGTTTGTCCGAGTACTAGAATATCTGTGTGTACAGCCGATCAGGAGAGAGGTGCTCTGGCAGAGCTGTGGAGGTGTTTATCTGAGTTCTAGAATATCTGTAGGTACAGCCGGTCAGGAGAGAGGTGCTCTGGCAGAGCTGCGGAGGTGTTTATCCGAGCACTAGAATTTCAGTAGGTACAGCCGGTCAGGAGAGAGGTGCACTGGCAGAGCTGTGGGGGTGTTTATCCGAGTACTAGAATGGCAGAGTTGTAATTCAGTTTCAGTGCTTGAATACGAGGTAGTGCAAAAGACCTGGAGAAAAGTAGATTGGCACAGCTTTGGGTTTCAGTTTTGGAATACTGGGAGGTGCACGTGGCTGAAGTGCACGTGCTGTGTGCCTCTCAAGAATGGAACATCCGGGAGAGCTGTAGATCAGTATTAAGAGACATTGGCAGAATTAAAGCCGAGTCTCTGCAGGTGATTAGTATGGGTTTAGAAGTGCAACACTGAAGTGTATTGCGTTCTGTATGTGCTACTGTACTGCAGAAGCAGGCTGCACTTTAAATGGAGAGGTGTGGGTGCATTGGTACAGAGATGTGTGTTGCTGATGGAATAGCAGTGTACTCTAGCTCAAAGCCGAGGTGCGTTGGCAGACGTGTTTAATATCTTGCTTTTCGTAGAAAGCTTACAAAAGGCTCTTTTGAGGTTTCTATGCACTGCCAGTAATGGGCGCTATCATGCTCAGGTCATCACTGACGAAACGATGAAAGGCAGAGTTGGCCGAGCTGGGATTTGAACTCCTCGCCGACATCAGCAGAGCATCTTTGCGGTTACAGTGCGTTGTAGTCCAGTTTGGTACCAGGAGGAGCTGTTACACGCCGGTATTGAGGTGCATTGGCATGGCTCCGAGGAGACTCGAATAATGGGCGTTGCAGGTAAGAACGTGGGTGCGGAGGAGGGGTGCCTGGAGGTCCAATAGTGGCCGAATGATTCAGGTGAGGGCTGAGATGCCTGCACAGAGCAGCACGTGGGCTCGGGTTCAGTTTCTGCCCTTCTTTTCTTGTCTGTAGTTGGGATAGCAGAGCTGTTGGGAGGGGGTTATTTAAGGTGAACGTGACATTGGTGGATGTTTCAAAGTTTCCTAAATGATAGGAAGTTCCATTGACGTCAGATGGAGGGGTGAAGAGTGTGTTAGATAGAGGATGTTTGTGGAGAACAAGACGTGCTATAAGAGAGAGTCAATGCTCTGCAGTCCTCTCTCCATTAGAGATGCTGAGGCGCGTTGCAAGGTATGGAGGCTTGGAGGGTTCCCTCTGTGGGTCAGGCATCCGATTCTGAATGTATTTCTGGCTTGAATGCAGAGCTACTGGAGTTCCCTCAGAGCTGGAGTCATGTTATCAAATGTCTTTAAAGAACAGAAGACTGCGTTCATAGGAGAGAGAACGATTTCAGTGCACCTCCTATGTGTGCATTCAAGCAGTGAGCAGGGAAGGAACACTAGTCGAGTGTGCAGACCGGCACAAGAATAAGAGTAGCATCTACCCTTGTGCTGCCCTCATGTACTCCTGTGCTTCAGGTTCATCTCTCTCTGCATAAGAAACCCTCTGCCATGGATATGCAGGGACATGTGCAAGGCTCGTTTGCCACTACACAAATACATATTGGCAAGAAACGTGAATACACCAGAAGGGAAGAAATTTAGAGAGGACAGAGGGAAGATAGAAGTAGAAAATAAACATAATTGGGGTAATGCAGTGAAGTGCGTATGAGCGTGGTAGACTGAGGCAAGAAGAGGTGGGGGGCTGCAATGGGAGAGATGACGACGATGAGGTAGGAAAGAAAGAATTCTAGGGAGGAAACCATGAATTGAATAAGGATCGAGCAAACAGGGAAGGCTGGCATATGGTGATTACTTTGCTTTGGCTGCCACTTTGATGTTATCAGTGGCCGCGCGGCTCACTGAGAACATCAAAGCGGCCGCCAAAGTGATCAGCAGGCTGCCAAATGGTGCGCGCGCCCCCCGGCACACATGCACTGTAGTTGGCGGCCTGAAATGCACTCGTTTGCACTTCCAAATCTCGCTTTCTATAGCTCTCGCCAGAGCAGCGCTAAAGCGCTGGCTCAGGCGAGACCTAAAAAGGGAGGATGGGAGGGGGGACGGTAGGGTAGACCCAGAACAAATACGAAGAATAAACCATATAAAGAGTATTAAGAAGGAATCACTAAGTCAATATTATAAGGTAGTTACATAGAATCACTTAGTCAATATTATAAGGTAGTTAAATAGTAAAGGTAAATGAACTTATCTGTTTAGAGCCACATTTATAAGAGGCAGATTGTTATGGGCTCATGCCTTTCATATATTCTTTATGTTCTATTCTGGAACCTTTTTGCTTTATGATATATCCGGCTGCTTGGGACTGCATTAAAAGAAATATACATTATGGTAGCCTCCGGTCTTGTAATGAAATCACGCCAAGATATGCCAGGTCTAACAATTACTATTTGAAGTGTTGCATAAATACTTTACACATTGCCTCTAAATTAAGCCAGGCTGGTCTGTGCTAAGCTACCAGAGGGTTGAGCACAGGTTAATTTTGGGTTAGCTTGTGCCTCACCCTGACAAGCAGTGTGATTTCTGCTTGACCAGGGCGCACATCCGGGTCAACCAACAACCCAATTTCTTACACTTCCTGTCTGGAGGATAGTGATTTTAAACTGTCTGAATTATTGTTTTTATATTGTTTCACCAGAGGGGCCTCTCTTTGAGACAGAATAAAAAGCAGGGCTCTTGAAATTGAACACTAGACAATACTGTAACTCTGAATATTATTATTTTTTGCTCCTATTAAATCTCAATAAAACTTGAACAATATTTTAGTGTTAAATCAATGTATCCACGCACCCATTGAGTTTCCCCTTCTGGCTTCTATTTTGGGAGGATATTGTCCTTTTTCTATATCTTCCCCCACCCCGTGCCATTCAACCATTTTCACCTCAGTAGTTGGGTTACATATACAGATTAATTTGCACACTTGATGCTTTATTATTCATGCCGTACGTCGGGAAACCCAGTATGTATATGTGCATCAAATTGCACTACAAGAGAACTATTCCTCATGGCTATAAATAGCTTTGAGAATCATGCTCTTTGTTTCAGTATAGTAGACTATGATACCCAAACGAATGGGAACAACATACTAAAAAGACTAATCACTAAAAAAGGTGTTGATTGGGAAGTTTTTCATTGTTTATTGCTTTGGTGTGCTTTTTCTGAGTGGAATAACTAATATTTGTTATTCGTACATTCCAATATGCATTGACGTAGATAATTATATGTTGAAAGACTTGGTAATGGCGACTGTAAATCTGGTTAAGTTACATATGCCCTGGATCGCAAATACGTTTGGAAGTGTTTGATCATTCTTTCTAAACCTTCCGAATGATGTATCCGGCCACACCATATTTAACTTTGCAATGTTTATTGCAGAGGGGTCATGGTAAAGAATTCCTGTGGCAGTCCAGAAAGCATACCCTTCAAATCCCCTTAGGAACCTCACTCTCCGCTTGAGCAAAAAGCGATAGACAAAATTACACAAAACTCAGCATAATGATATACGATGGCCAATGTTACTTCTTGAAATGGTATAATGTAAATATGTTTTATATTTGTGATAGAGCGCTTACAGCAGTCTAAATTGTATGGGTGCACTATACTCCTGATATTAAAGGACTCCAATATATTTTCATCGTTTGCAGTGTTTCATGATTATTAAGACACATTTATTCAAGTCATATTAGTATTGAAATATAGTAAGCACATTTAAGTAGGATTTTGTGTATTAGAAAAACATAATTCCTGTATGTGTAATGTGCAGGATGTAATTATATTCATACAATGTAACCCTGTTTAGTTTGAGTTGTCTAACTTGTAGGCCCAATCTGTGGGTTGTTTTGAGTTTCGTTTCTCCTTGGTTGTTCAAGAATTAATTCAATGAATCCTTTTTGTGCTCGAAGACAGTATGTTCTCATCCCACCACAGGTGCAGGAATTTCATCTTGTTATTCTTAGATGTAAGGAGATACCCGGAATGTCTTTGAAGAAGACTGCAAGGTGAGAAGGGAGGACGCCTTTCGTGTCTGGCGTATTTGGGAACCAAGGCCACTGGAAAAAGAAGCAAATTTAATTAAACAGCTTCTGTGGAAACTTACTGAAAATGTTTTAATGGAAATGTTTGGTAGATGACGTATTGTGAGCTGAACATGGTCTTTTTGTATGATGCGCAGGGACAGAGTCGGGAGACTTCTGCTGATTTCCAGAGGAGACAAAGCATCTTAGAGCGAGCTCCATAGCTTTAAGCTATCATAACCATTTGACGTGAGTACTTCTTAGGAAGTCAACACATGCTGACACCTTTGGGAGATGATAAAGGGAGATAGGTAGGATCCTCACTTAAAGCAGTGTAGGGAAAGATACTTTTGTTTCCTTCTTAAATGAAACGAGATTTGGATTCAACTTCTATTCTCTGCTGCATTTTGATTTTGGAGTTCATCATATTATGTCTCCTGTGCCGAATGAATTATATTCGTAGACTCGGCTCTGAATTGATTTTTATGTACCTATATACTCTGATATTGAGGTGTGTTTATATTCAATTATTTTTGGCCTTATAATAAATTCACAAAACTAAAGTTCGGAGTCTGTGGTCCTTTGCAGCATGACTAAATCGAAAGTATAATCTTGAAGTGTTTTCCTCCCGTCCACCACTTTTAGCAGGCAAATAAAAGACCTTCAGCATTAAATTTAGTAGGGAAAATCAGGAGTAAAGTTTGGCGTAAGCAAATGGTAGCAGAGGATGCTTAGCATCTAAGAGTGAGGAGAGAAAGTGAGTAGGAGTAGGGTCGTAAGAACATTAAGGCTCTGTAAACGGAGTTGATGACAGCGGACATTGATGGAGGTCGTTGGACGTTGACGGTGCGGCGGAAACAGTGGTACAGTGAGTATGGAATTGTGTGGTGTGTTAGATTGCGGTGATGAAATAATTGTGTGATGTCTTGCGAAGTTGGGATGCATGTTGAGTGATTGTGGGTTTATAGGTTCACTGGTCCGGACACGTGCAGGTCAGGAAGTTTGGTTAGCGGACTCAAGAGAAGTCCAAGATCCCGGGATAGTTTTGCATTTGTAATGGTCTGATCAGAATTGTGGGTGTCGTGAAGCACTATCGACGATCCACTTGTGTCAGGGAACTTTGTGTGAATGAAGAAGTACGTCGCGGTAGAAAGCCTCAGGCACCGGGGTGGACTATGGCAATTGAGAGACTGACTGACAGTTGTTTTACGTAACTGTAAGCTATTGTGACTGTGTTAGGAGCAGTTACTTGGTTTAATATCTTTTGGCTATACAGGTACTTGTGGTACGAATGTGTGAGCGAGTGAAATTGTAAAGGCGGGTGAGCCGCTGCAAAGAGCGAGCAGTGATGTCAGTGTGCGCCGCGCTGGGATAGGTCAGTTGGTGTAACACCGCGCTGGGATTGTTGGAAGTTCGTCCGAAGTCGAATATTGAATATGGAGTGCAATAAATCAATTTTCATGTTGAGATGTTTTAAAGTACTGAGGGATTTGTGTAGAGGCGACACAGGGGTGGTGATTCGGGTAGGAGAAGAAGCTCCGCCTGAGGATACACCGGCGCATTATATGGCAACAAATGTTGGACTCCATACTATAGTCTGGCTTCAAAATTGGCAAAAAATTACAGAAAAAGAAGGATAATTGGCTTACCCTTGTTATGAGTCATTCCGTATGGAGGTGCTGTACCAGCTGAGAGGAGTGTTGTCTTCTCTGAAACCTCGGCCTAGACCAACACAATTTGAGGCATTAGATGCTTGGATGAGAGTAGCAATGGCAAGGAGAAGGGAAGCTTCTCAGGGAAGAATGAAGAAATCAATGAAGGCATATCAGGATGCCAGGTGGGATCCACAGCTGAAAAGATGGAGAGTAGACACCATAGAAGAAGGAGAACGATTATATCCCTTTCGGATGCTAGAATGTAGGTCTGGAGAAAAGGGTATGACAGAAGAAGACAGTGACACAGATGATAGTTTTCTTGATAGACTGCTTACAGAACGTCCTCCACCTTATGACTCTAGGACAGAGCCGGAGCAGACGCAGCAAACAGAGGAGCAGACCACAGGAGTAAGAGAAAGGATTTCAGGGGGAATGAGAAATCCAGGCGGGTCTAGTGGGGTAGGGTACGCAGCGTCGGAGCCAGGAGAGATTGCATGTAACATGCGGCTACCAGAAGCTCTTTTGGTGGCAGTTGCTATCAGACCGGTGGTTTCGATATATAACCCTAGAAAGAGAACAAATGAAAGTCAACATCAAACAGAATGAGGTGAAGCGACTATATCTGGAGGGAGTCTTACAATGAGTGGGACAGGCATGGCTTGGGTACCAGTGAAATCCAGTACTCCACTGCCTGCTACAGCTGATCCCTCAAGAATGGTCAGTGGGTCAGAATGAAGGCGAACAGGAACTTTGGCAAATTCTAGATCAGACATCTGAATGTGGGTTCCACCGGTGAGAGAGTCACAGATATTGAGTGATGAATTGGGGTTGAGACAAGAAGCACCTAGGGTACCGTTTGGGCCACAGTATGTGTGTGAGGGTAACCATTGGAGAAGTCGAATTTGTGAGTGAGAAAGTTGCCCAGTTGTGAGAATTGAGGAGAGTGGGGGCCCAAGGAGAACACAAAGTTGTGATAGGGAGGAATTGGGAAGTGAAAGAGGTTTTACAGATTGCAATGAAAGAACCATTGTTAGATGTGGTAAGATTAAAAGCAGAAATAGATGAGGTGATAGAAGGGAATCTGCCATTGGAAAGAATTGAAACATATGATCCAAGCGAGTTGCTATTAATAGCTAAAGATGTAACCAGAAAGGCAAAGCGAGCTCATGATGCATTGTCACAGCTGGCACGAAGATATGAGGTAGATCTGGCAAAGACCAAAATGATGCAGGGAAATTACAGATTGCATTACACAGATTGGAAGAGAAGCGAACAACAGGATTAAAGGCTCAAATTAGGGAATTGGTGATAGGGATGCGAGCGTGGAAAGAATTAGAGAGGTGGGAAGAGAGGTGGGTCAAAAAGAAAAATGCCAAGAAAGGGATAGGTAGATACTCCGCCTCCGGTTGGAGGGACGGGACCAGCAGGACATTTCCCTCTGAGAAAAGTGCAAAATGGGGGGTACATACGTATGCCATGGAGCAGGGGTGATTTGGCAGCATTCACTAATTATTTTCCTTGGCTGAGGGAGAAACCTGCTGACTGGTATAAACAAATAGACTGGTCTGTCAAAACTTCGAAGGTGCTTTGGATTGATTTGAATACCTTGTTTGATATAGTCAGTGGTTAATTTGTAAACAAATAAGTGCAGGGGCTCTCATTAGGAGGCAGCTTGCACCAGCTCATTTCTCCTGTTAGCGCCACTAAAAACAGATCCAACTGCTAACCATGAAAGTGGGGAGAGGACGTGGCACATTGGCCAGAGCTACCGACTTCAGAATTAACTGGTGCTCATGAAAACTGCAGGTGTTGCTGATTAAGTGCAGTGCTGAGCACTGGAAACAACCGGCTCAAATTAAGCACTGACACTAAGGTTCCAGGCACCCTACATTTATATACCCTGCCTGCAGCCAGTCACCAGCATAGCTATGAGGGGGACCTTTACAACTCTAGAGCATAGAAAGGTCCTGGCAGCTCACTCAAGCCAGCAACAATTTACAGCTGTAAGCAGAGGGCTCAACTGGGTCCTACTCAACCCCATGAGAAGTGGGCGCCCTCAGATGGGGTGGGGGGGGATAGCGGGGTGAGGGTTGAAACAGGAACTACCCTGGCATTTTCCTAAAGGTAGGATACTTGTGCAGACCTCAGATGGGACAGTAGAACCAGTCATTCTACTCCATCCACTTCAAACCTCAAGGCCCCCTCATAGGGAGCCAGTTGTCACTGCCCCGAAGGCCCTACTGTGATGGCACCTCCTTGCCATCCAGGGAAGCTGGGCTACATAGCACTGTACCAGCTCTGCACAGCTAACTTCACTCACATCCAACATGCCTTCCATCTCAAACACAAGGAATTAACTCAAAAGCACCAAGACAGCTGCAGCCTGTTTTAAACCCTCAGGCTAAATAGAGTTACATGGAGGTTCAGGAGGAATAGACCAGGAGATCAGAAAACAGCTCTGGTCCTTTCAGCAGTCACATGTGGTCGCAGGCTGGTTAGGCAAGGAAGGTAAACACTGACAAGGGCAGTAAAAAGATACAAAGCCAGGAGACTGTCAGGGGCAGGATGGTCAGAGGTGTGTGAAGGTGCATGAGATGTGTTGCTGGACAGGAGAGGGAGCATTAGAGTCAGGAGAGGTCCGGGCGGCTGATGTGTTTCAGGATGGGGAGATAAGAAAGAGATTGATGCATTTGTTTATTACTTTGGAATTATATTATTGTGTAGGGCTATGGGACAGAGGATTTAATTTTGAGAGTTTGTCGTGCCTCGACAAACTCTTCCTTTAACCAAATGTAAAGACATCAGGGCATGTCTATAGCTCCTTCAAAGTTTCTCCCAAAAACGTCCATACATACCTACGCTCCCCAATACACCGAAGAGACTTTAAGCCGCCTTGTGTTCTCAAAAAAGAGATCAACAGAAGAAGTGATAGAAGGAAATATTCCGGAATTAATTCTTGCAATATTCACCCTAGAAGGGAAGTTGGGTGGGACACCCAAGAACCAAACCCAAGCTAACATCTTCTAGTAACATACACCAGCCTAGCGGGAACTGCAATAATTGATCCAAGGTAACTCTGGTGACACCTGAAATTCCCCTTGCCCATACATGAGCAAGAACATTAAAACCGAGCTTGCCACCACCAATAGAAATGCATAGCTTCCCTTGCCCATATATGGGCAAGCAGAGTTTACTACCATCGATAGAAATGCGTAGCTTCCCACCACCCTCTTCTATATCCGCCATGATATCTCTCTATGTATATGTTTTCCCTTTTTTCTGTAGACGTAAGCTGGCCCAATTTGATTAAAAACGTTCTTTCTCCTGGCGTGGCACATATCGATTTGGTTTTGCTCTATATTTCATTGGGGTGCTAAATTTGAAAACCCATAGACTACTCCTGGATGCTCTCAGACTTCGTGTGGCTAAGTGGCCCTTTTTTGCGGTTTTGTATAGCACAAACTCGACCCGAAGGTATTGGAGTGCTTTACATTAGCACCAGTTACATTTCACCAGAAAAGATTCATTTTTTGGAAGGCACGGGGAGATTAAGTGATTTGCCCAGAATCACAGGATAGTCGACCCCGAGACTCGAAACCTGGTACCTGGCAACACTTACCGCATTGTACTCAGTGAAGGCTTCTTCGTACAGTTTTCAACTTTCGAATTTGTGGCCTCAGCCTGTCAGAGTTTTTGTGAACTACCCAAAACATTTGCTAGGTTTTCCGTGAGGCCCAACAAAAGCAATTTGAAAGCGCACGTGCCAGAGAACACTTTCTCCCGTAAATCCCTCTTTGCTTAATTCATACATTTTTTCCAACAAAGCATTAGTCTCAGTCTAGGCCTTGAGCTGCTTACTACTACCAGACACAGTACTGCTACTTACTGGCTGATCGATGCCCTCAACACAACGCCACGGTCGTCGGGGTCGGGCCGACTTGAACGCAATGACTCTTGGTGAGCTGCTGCGTGCTGCGGTGGTTATGCTGGGGCGTGGCAATGTGAAAAAAATCTGCGCACATTGCCGCACAGCCCCTGCCCCAATATAACCAAAATCCAGCCCAAATCAGTGTCCTCCGGCGCTGCGGACCGCCCACAGGCAAGTGGCTAAGACCGCCACTGCGCGCAGTTCGTGCCGTCATCAAAACAGTTATATATTTAAATGTATTTATGAATAATTAATTTCCTCTGCAGCAGGCTAAGTGTCTAACTCCCAAAGCAACACTTTTAACCACCGGCGCTGTGACCCACTCAGGAGATGTGAAAAACACGCAGTGGCTGCACGAGAGTACAGTAGAAAGTTACATTGAAAAATAAATGTGACTTGCGCAGCAGATGCTTACTGTAGACCCGGCCCTGTCAAATAAGTGCCGGTGCTAAGCACCGGAAAGCACAGGCACAAATTAAGCCCTGGATATAGTGGTGCCAGGTGATTTGTGGATGGCATGTAAAGTTGCCATTGATTGGCCTGCTGTAGAACCAGCCAGAGATCTGGTGAATCATGGTCCTTCACACGAAGTAATGAAGAAATATGAGCAAGTGATTACATGGTTACAATCCAGGGTAGCTCCGCAAACTGTTGATTGGCTTAAAGTCGATCTTACTACTCAGGATTCCTAAGAGTCGGTACATGACTATTATGAGAGACTTTTAGTGGCTTTTAAACAGCATAGTTGATTGGACAAAATTGAGCAGAAAGATATGGGACAGTTTGTCTCAAAGTTTGTGCTAGGACTAAGATCTGATATTAGCTTGATGATACAGACACATTTAATATGTTGGCAGAATAAGATGGTGGACGAAATTCTGCGTCATGCAAATAATGTAGTGATCAGTTGGAATCCACACAAAAGAAATTGAAAGACAAGTTGATGTTCGTGCAGCTGAGGAATGCCGAAAGACCTGATGTCATGCAAGGGGTTGGAGGAGCGATGGGTCGAGGAAGATGAAGTGATAGAGGAATGGGTCAACAGATGGTAACCCAACTGGACAGGGAAGAGGCAGGGGAATGGATGCAGGTACAGGAAGTGAATGGATAGTACAGCAAAAGAAGGTCACTGCTTGTCATTATTGTCACAAAATCGGGCATTGGAAGCGCAAGTGTAGATTGAATCCAGGAAATCAATTGCAGAATGAGGGAGAGGGACAGATGTCCGAGACTTTGAATATTGTGACTAGACCAAGGTCCATGTATGGGACGGGATGTGAGCTGCAAATGCAGATTCCTCAGCCTCCAAGAATACCTACTCACAATCAGGCGTATCATCAGATGCCCTATTTTGAAATAGAAGACAGATTTGATCAAACACAAGATCCTCAAGAGTGTCAGAGGGGGGCGCAGGAACAATGCCCTTTGGATGAGATCCTGGAAGTAGATCAGAGTGGACCATTTGTAGATGCAGAGGTGAACGGGTATCCTGTAACCTTCTTGCTAGTTAGTAGAGCTGCGCGCTCCACAGTAAGAACAGAAGTGGTTCCAAATTTGTCCCTTTCGGGGCAATCGATCCAAGTGGTGGGAGTTACCAATCAGAAAATGACTAACCCATTGACAAATGAGTTGCCTGTGAGGATAGGACCATTCAGAGATAAACATCAATTTGTAGGGTGTAATTCAAGCCCAGTCTGTCTCTTGGGACGAGACCTGTTGTGTAAACTAAATTGCACCATATCCTGTACTCCGAGGAGTGTGGAATTGCAAACCTATGATGATGATGCCAATTTTAAAATAGCAGATACGAGCTTGTATGCAGAAATGTTCGTGGTTCTTACACAAGAGGAATTGCCACATGATTTGAGGGTCTCTGTTTCTCCGAAAGTCTGGGACTTCACGGGAGAGTAGATATGATTGATTCGAGGGGTTGAAGTAGTAAAGTTAGGAGTCCTAACTGTACTACTCCTAAACTGAGAAAAATCCTGACATTAAGACTTTCGGTATTCACAGAAGGCATTTAGGAGTCCTAAAGTTAGGACTCCTAACTTCTGTGAATACCGAAATGAGTAAGTGCCTTCTGTGAATACCAAAATGAGTAAATGCCTTCTGTGAATACCAAAATGGTAGTAAGTTTAGGATTTTGTCTTAAGTTAGTTCTGTGAATCGGGCCCGTTGAGATTCTGATGAATGTTATTTACATGGCGAGTTTTCTACTGTGATGGTTAGAATTAATTATATAGGTATAATTTTTAATGTGGTGGTGGCTATGAAATCCCGCTTTTGCTTTCTGCTTTTGTGAGGTACCCGCGGGGATAGCCATGAGCGATGTCATCCCGATCTCCGGAGTCACCGCAAACACGGAAAATATGTTTTAGAGATTGTGGTTCTAGAAATACACTAGAAAAACATGAGTTTGAAGTATACAGTAATAGAGCTCTAGTGTGTACAATACTGTAATGTCTATGCATATATGTGTTTTCACTTTATGGGAAAGGCACAATTTACGCGGTTAACAACATCATCGTGACGTCCTGAATAACCATGAAAATGGAAAATAAGTCTGGAAGATGGTTTTTAAAGAAACCTAGTACAAAAATATGAGTTTAAATATGCTTTGAAAGAAGTAGGTACATAGTAATGTGTGTAGCGCAATGTTTAGAATGGATTTTGTTACATATTATTTCTGAATGTGTTGGTGGCCATTGAATGCCTGCTTTTGTTTTCGGTTTTCGCATCGTATCTGCAGGGATCACAACGTCATCATGAAGAGCCACAAAAAATAGAAAAAAAGAGATCTTTTTAAAGAAAATTAACAATTTTTCCAGTATTCGGGTGGCTCTGTTAAGAGCCGTTGTGTTGGTTGTGTGTATAGTTTCAGGTTAATTGAAAACACCCTCTTGCCTTCATCTGTAAAGTGTACTCCATCATTTCTATAAATTTCATGCATATCAAATGCAGATTGTTGTTATAGAAACAGCCCATGCGATGGTCTCTGAGGAATGCAGAAATAGTTTTATTAACATGTTTCCTGGCTTTGTCAATCTGTGGACAGAATTGATTAGACCTCTTCCATTTCCGTCTTTAGCATACATTAGAGTACACCAAGACAGTGTGAGGGAAAAGCGACATCAGTTCTGAAAAGGTTTCTTTCATAAGGCTTTCTAGCCCTACCTCAGTCAATGTGCCCAGGTCATTGCCACCACAGTGCACAATCATGAGGTGAGGAACTTGGGAATCCACAATGGATTTAACCAAATGCAGTAACTGATGAAACTTTAACCCTCTCTGGCCAAACCAAGTAATCAGCCCATTTGGCAAACCCAAGTCTCTGTCAATACCTCTCTATTTTGCAGCCTCTTTAGCCCAATAGATATAGTTGTGGCCCACAATCCATACTCTTAGCATTTTGAAGTGAAGGAGGAATAGCAGTCAGCAGAAGGCTGGAGCTGAATGAGGTAGTTTTCCAAATAAAAAGCTGTTAAAATGGAGGTTTTTAAAAAAAAGATATTTCCTTGGATGCTGTCAGCATGAAAGTGAATAAAATTAGGTATTGTGTTGGATGCCTTAGCAAGAAGTCTTATTATTGGCTGTTGTTTAAGGGAAGGAATGTAATAGAGACATTGATATGCTTTTGAATCTGTGGAGTAAAGCACACCTGCTGCATCTTATTTGGAAGCAGCATGTTCCTTCTAGAATGTGTACTGAACTTGTGACCTACTAGTTGCACTAGGTTGCTAGGTACACTGAGGTAAGAGTGCATCGGGGAAAGGGTGTTAAAGAGACAGAACATTTTTTTAAAGTTGTGGAGTGATGAAAATTTAAGTAATGGCAAGATTACATTTCAAATGTAGGACTATGCAATAAACAGTTTAGTAGTATTTATTTATTTGTTTTAAATGATGCTAGATATAGGTTTGAGCTCTTGTTTGTTTTTCACGATTTCTCTGCGATCATCGCGAATACATCGTGAACACACATAGATAGGAATCTCTTTTTGAAAGGGGGGAAATGATTAACAGATACTAACCATTCACAAGAGGAGACAGTGTAGTCTAAAATGAAAGACATGATTTCATTTTCTGCCTTTCTCATGATCACAGAGTGTAAAGTTGAAGAGGTAGCCGTTTTATGGTTCCTCTGTATGAGAGTTGTGTACCATTCTTGTGCTTAATTTTCAGAAAACCTAACAGTGTCAAAACTATCCATAAATAGCTAAAACAATAATATAGTTTACAAACTGATTTCACTGGTATGTACATAACTTTTTAATTCTTTATAAAAATGAAATAAGAAAAGAAGATGTATATGGGAAAAAAAGAGCATCGCAGTTATATGAAAAGATATATCACATGAGTAGTGTACTCACACTTAAAAGATGACAACGTGTTGTCCAACTGTATATGAATTAGAAAGAAGTAATACTTGTTAGGTATAAATTGGGAAGTGTCTGTCAATGTGGTTTTTAACTTATATGACTGCTTTGCATATGCTTAGATGGTGAGATAGGTTTCTTGTGGTTGCACATATCTATATATACAGTGGGACTTTTGAGTTTACTTAAAGATGAAAAGAGGTATATATATCTTTGAAAAGATGGCTTGAATGTGTACATCTGTTAAGAAATCTCATATAGGTTTACATCGTGATCTATGTTCAATGAGGGGATGAACATTTCTTGTATATGGTGAGGGTTGTGTTTTTCTTTAAACGTGATTTGCTTAAAATTGAAATGGATTAATAGTGCAGAATGATCAGATATATACTTACAACTGTTATGTATCTAACAGTAATGAAGATACTTTCATATTCAGTCAGGGAGTAGTCAAGTACTCTTGGAATCAGCCACCCACTAGTGATGCAGTCATCAAATCAGTGATTCAATATCCATGGAGTTAATCTATTACCTAGACACTACACATGTACAGTTGTAACTAGGCAGGCAGAAATTATGTAGTCATTCAACTATGGAGGCACTACTTAGACATTCATCTAATCACCCAGATACTTACTTATGAAGTTAACAAGGCTGTAACTATGCAGTCATTGTAACACTTGTGCAAAATCTTTGCAGTCATCTAAGGATACACTTACAACCCATGCAGTCATTGATATACTGAGACACACGAAAATACTGAGGCAGTACTCATGCAATCATCTATTAACATAAAGAGTACAATTGTAGTAAACCTATCATCCATCTAGTACCTATGCATTCATTTAATTGCTGAGTCAATACGCCTGCACTAATAAAGTCAACCCAGCAGTATACATCCAATCTCTTAAGCTTTAACAATGGATTCATGGAATTACTCAGACACTAGTCATACACTCATCTAATCAGCCAGGCATTACTGATGAACTCATTGAATTATCCAGGCACTACCAATGTAGTTCTCTAAACCCCCAGGCAGTACCTGTTAAATGAACCAAAAGCACATGGGCATTATTTTCAAAGCACAGGGACGCATCATATTTATAACACTATGATGGAGCCCTATGCTCTCCTCTTTGCTGGTGTAGAACTGGCTGTCATGCACCAATGGAGGCATCCTTGCACCGTGTTGCAAAGGTGCCTGTGTAGTGAGGATGATTTTTTATGTGCAGGAAGGGATACCTTCCTGCACAAACGCGTCACAAACACGGACTGTTGACATATTTAAAAAGTGATATAAAGAATAATGTTAAGTGGTAAAATTTTGCACTGTATTTGTTTGTACAAGAAATATTTCACTAGTCCACACACGTTATATGTAAGTACTGCTACAATAAATTAGAGGATAATAGAATACCTGTCAGAGCTGTGCATAACAAGTTAGAACTGGTTCCCATTCCAGAAGCACTTCAATATTTATGAGTCCATTCTTATCCAATTTATATATCCATTTCAGGCTATATTAGGTATGGAGTCAACGACAGGCAAGTTACCCCCAACAAAGCTGCAAAATGGTCTAAAAGGTAAAGTAGTGTATTTGCCATTAAATGTCAAGAAAAACATTGAAACAGTAGGGGTAGATAGAGATTTAGAGGAAGGACTAGTAATTTTTGTGAATGGTGTGCCTACCAAGAACAAGAAGATATGGCAGGAGTTAGTCGATGCTACCAAAGTTGAAAAAGCAACTTAATATCTGCTACAAAACAATGTTTACTATAGAAACATGGAAAGCCTGCAAGATATCACACATATGGAGGATCAGACATTTCCATCAGCAAGTCAGATTGAGAAGTTGGATCAGTCCAGGACAGAAGAAATGTATGAACATTATAGCATTCACCCATTGCATTCTAAAGAGGGTATTGGTGATGCCATTGAGCTGTTTCAAATGAAGGAAGCAAAAGGAACTCCATTAAGTGTATGGGAAAATAGTTTAGAAGGTCGGTGTTTCTCACATTGTTTTCTTACTGGAGTAGGTAGCAGGTATGCTGAATGGCCCATGCAAATAAATACAGCTGAGTATAGATGTAGTAGACTTTATTCAGAAGACCCTAGATTTTGTCAGTGTATTCCGTATGTATTTCTTCTAATATTTGAGAGTGACTTGTCTGGCCTCTCATATGCTGTGAATCATATTCTAAAAACAGGAGTTAATTTGCAAATTATATCAGCAAAAGAACTTTTAGAAAAAGTTAAAGGAAAAGATGAGCACTTGGAATACAATTTAATAAACCCAACAGCATGTTAGCGTAGGACTAATGAATTGTGGTATCGACATCATGGTGAACTCAAGTGCATGTTGAGGAACCTTGGAGCACCTACTTGGTTCCTGATGCTGAGTTGTGCTGAATATGCTTGGGATGACCTGCTAGAATTCTTGCAGGAAGCTAATTTAAATATAAAAGACATTCATCTGAAGACACCAGGAGAATTGTGCTCACTAGACCCTGTAAAAGTTTACAGATATTTTAATCACAGATTCCAGGCAATGATGGCTTTCATCTTGAACAAAACAAAACCTCCTCTTGGTGAAGTGATTGATTTCTTTTGGTGTAAATTGTTTTAAGCCAGAGGTGCCTCCATATATTAACATGCTGTTGTGGGGAAAAGAGGCCCTAAAGTTTGGAACAGACAGTGATGAGTCTGTGTTGTCTTTTATTGAGCAGTATGTAACTTGCTCAATCCCAAAGGAGAGTAGTGACAACATTTTAAGAAAATAAGTTCTACGATTCCAAAATCATAGATGTGGAAATCAGCGGAGCTACAGAGCAAAAGGCAGATTTTTTTCAAGATGTCGTTTTGGATTCCCACGACCTGTCACCTCACAAGGAAGAGTCAACAGTCTGCAGTCAGACATACACTTACAAGGAAATCACAGAAAAATACATATAACCTAAGAAGAACTGAGGCCTTCAAGTACAGTAATGACTACAACCCTTTGATTCTGAAGATGTGGAATGCAAACATGGATGTGCAGTTTGTTGCAGACAACTCAATTGTTGTTACTCGGTATGTTACATCTTATATAACAAAGTCCTAGAAAACTGAGACCCAAGAGATGTGGGAGGAGAGTTCAGCAGAAAAGAGTCTTACGAAGAAATTGTACAGTTTTAGTTTGAAAATGCTTTATCACAGAGAGATAGGCTCCTATGAATGTGTAGACCGGTTAAGCTCAGCTAGTTTGTTTTCTAAATCTAGAGGAGTTCTATGGATGAGTTTAGGGCTTGTTAAGACTCGTAACAGAGTACTGAAGTCTTTCCCTGAAATGTAATATCTTGCAGAACTTGAGCCACACAGTACAGATATTTTGAAGAGTAACATGCTAGATAATACTATCCAAGAAGAAGTCATCATCTGGAAAGCATGTGTCTTTATGAAATACTTCAACATTATACTTCCAGAAGTAATGTCAGTGAAAACATACATGAAGAAAAATTAGCTGTGTCTGGATGCGAAGGATGTTCGGTGAGACACAACAAAGGAAATGTAATCAACCATCGAAAGTTAAGTTGCTAAACTCCAGACAAAATAGAGTGTTATTATTTAGCCTTGTTAAAGTTGTTTAAGACATGGCAAACTGAAAATGAGCTATTTGGAGAATTTGACTGTTATGAAGACTCTTTCAATGCTCTGAGTGCTCTGCGTTTCCAGTGTATCTTCAAATGTTGAAAGATGAAATCAAACAAGAAGAAACAGTTGCTGCTGAGAGAGAGTTCTCAGAGCAGTCAAAGTTCAACACCCGAAAGTCAAGATCCTCTTGGACAACTACTCATTGAAAATGAAGCTGCAATAGTTATAAATGAGGCTTATAATGCAATGTAGCGAGTAAAACAGGAAACTGTGGATCTAGAACTACTAATACAGCAATTGAATGCAGATCAGAAAGACATTTTTGAAGAGGTAAAAGTTGAAGTATATGGGTTTCTCCATGATAATAAAAAGTGTGCATGTTCTACATATAAACCAGTTCTATTGTCCATAATGGGTCAAGCTGGAACTGGAAAAAGCTTCTTTTTTAAAGTACTGACAAGTTACATAAAAAAGGGAGAATCTGACAGTGGAACCTTCCAATTAACAGCACCTAACCTGTTTTTACACTCCACTCCTTGCGTAAAGTCCCTTATATTCAATGGGATCTGTGTGCACACTGTATAGTACTCACCATCACAGTACTTGTTCCAACAGGAACTTGACAATTCAAAACCAAAGCTTAGCTGCACCACTCAAAAAAACTTTTGCCAAAGAAGATCATTTTAGCGTCCATATCAAAGAAAGTTCTTGAATTTATTCTTTTTTTCTTTCTCTTTTATTGTTTCTTTTTCATATCACGTTGCTGAAATGCAGCATTCAACACACAGAACAGCCAACGCGTTTCGTCCCCTTGTGGGACTTCTTCAGGGCAATAAATATAGGTGGAGTAAGACTCTCTCCATGAAGTATATTTTGATTCTGGGATTCCCTTGAAGGAAACTTATGCCCATCCAATAAAAAATTGTATTATGTGGTAACGCCGTTTGATTAGAAATAGTGATCACTCAGTAACTGAATAATACAAGTCCCACTTGATAATGTCCAGCTCAGCCACTGTATATTTTATGCAGGTTAAGAGTAAAACCCTTGCAAGGTATTCTAAAATCAATCTGGAACAGCCAGACGTCCCATTATGAGCACTGTTATAATTATAATCCAATCAAGTAAGTAAGCAACAACCGCAGTTATTATGTAATGAAAAACACCAGTTCAGAGGGATGTATCTTCAGCACGGACGGGCAACAAAAAGAGGGGTCCCAGAATCGAAATATACTTCATGGAGAGAGTCTTACTCCACCTACATTTATTGCCCTGAAGAAGTCCCACAAGGGGACGAAACGCGTCGGCTGTTCTGTGGGTTGAATGCTGCATTTCAGCAACGTGATATGAAAAAGAAACAATAAAAGAGAAAGAAAAAAAGAATAAATTCAAGAAGTTTCTTTCTTTGATATGGACGCTAAAAGGATCTTCTTTGGCAAAAGTTTTTTTGAGTGGTGTACTGACAAGTTACCTACAGAAGAGAACAGATTCCATTTTGTTGTGTGTAGTCACTGCTCCAACAGGCTTAGCTGCTCATAATGTTAAGGGAGTTAACCTTCTTCGATTGTTAATGCTGCCTGTTGAACTTGACAACAAATTACAATACAACAAATTATCTAGTGATGCTTGTCGTGAAGTAGAAATAGTATTAAAGAAATTAAAGCTACTAATTATTGATGAAGTCAGCATGGTGTCTAACCTAATGCTAGCTTTTATACATTTAAGAATGCAGCAAATATTAAAAACTTACTACGGTGTACTTTTTGGAAGAGAACAGTTGTGTTCTCTCAAATCTTCAGCAGGATGCTCAAGAATCTCTAATGGTAATGCTAGGAGTATTAGATGAAGAAAATGTGAATATCAATGAATTATTTGGTTTAAGCTATAAATTGACCCATAACTGTGAAGATTGTGAATTTGCGTCTAGCACTGAAATCAATTCAGAATGATTCCTCTACTTGATATTACCATTTCATTTATTCTTTATTGTTTGATTAATTAAAATCTTACAATATGATAACAGGCGTTCCAGCTATGAAAGTCCAGATTAAAAAAAGAAGGTACGGATAAGTAGTGAAATCATGAATAAATGAAGCAATATTTTTAAGTAGATTACATTTGATAATATCAATTTCATATTACTATTAACGGACCCGATTGACAGAAGTAATTTGAGACAAAATCCTAAACTTACTACTTTAGGTATTCACAGAAGGCATTTAGTAGTAGTAAAGTTAGGATTTTGTCTTAAGTTTGTCTTAAGTCTTTCTTAAGTCTGTCTTATGTCTGTCTTAAGTCTGTCTTAAGTCTGTCCTAAGTTTGTCTTAAGTTTGTCTTAAGTCTGTCTTAAGTGTGTCTTAGGTCTGTCTTAAGTCAAATTTAAGTCAAAATCCTAACTTTACTACTACTAAATGCCTTCTGTGAATACCAAAAGTAGTAAGTTTAGGATTTTGTATCAGATTAGTTGTGTGAATAGGCCCCTACATTTTTATATACATCATACAGTAAATATCAATTTAATGTTGCTGGTCTAATTTTGTTCCAGTTCTTACGAAAAACTTTACAAAATCTGAATTCAGTGTGAGATCGTCAGAGTGTAGATACTTTATCAAGGCTTGCCTGCAAGTCCTTACTCCTCGTGCGTTAAAATGCCTCTTAAGTATAGTTTTTCTTTCAGTTTTAAATTTTGGGCATACACACAACAAGTGAATAATGTTCTCCTCTCCCAATTTACATAAACGACAGAGCGTCAATCCCTCTGTTCTTAGCCACGGTATAAGATGACATAGGCCGGGAAATGCACCAAAACAAGCTTTCCAGATACGGTTGAACTTTCACCTTTGTGAAACCATTCATTAGTGGCCAGGCATGTTTTCTTTTTACAAAAGAGTCTTAATCCATAGGCAGCGATAGATGTTTTGTTATTTTATTTATAGATTTTTTTACATGATTCTGAAGTTATTGAAGTGTCCCAAATTACAGTCGCTGAATATTCATCTAGTGCAGCATGTAAATATTTCCAGGCATGTGATTTCCTATTTGCATTTATTTCCTGCCATAATAGTTGGGACATTTGATTTACGTTATAATTTTTTATTCTGTTCCATACTTTTAAAATTTGGCCTTTTCGTACAAATAATTGGTTAGTTAAACCCAATCCCAATCTTATCTGCACCCGAAATGTATTGTGAGGAAGATAAAAGAGGGTTTTAAAAGTTTTTGTCACCGCATTATTGATGATCTCAGAGTCTTTCCCACACAGCGCTTCGCAACGATATGTTAAAGTTGGGAATAGTTTTGCCGATATTACTTTTAAGAACGGTCGGTAACTCAGCTATCCTAGCGTTTTCTGCAGGATTCTAAATGCACCTATCAACATGTTTGCTTTCCTTTGGATATCAGTCTTATGTGGGAGAAAAGTTCCTTTATCATCAAATAATACTCCCAAGTATTTGTATGATCCTACTTGTTCTAATTGCATTTTATAAAGATACCATTTGTACTTATATTTTGACCTTGAATTTTTGTTAACCTCCATGATTTTTGTCTTTGTTTCATTTATAACCATTCAATTTTCTTTTGAATATAATGATATCCTATTTAACAGACGTTGCAGCCCCACTTTTGTCTGACTAACTAAGATGACATCCTCTGCAAATAGTAAGTTTGATATCTGAGTATTAGCTAATTTAGGAGTATATGCATTCACTTTGTTCAGTGCGATTGAAAAAGATAAAAAAGTAGTGGGGCCAGTACACATCCTTGCTTTAAGCCTGTCGAATTTGGAATTTCCTTTGTTAAAGTCGAACCTTCTCCCATCCGAACTCTGACCCAAGTGTCAGAATAAAGGAGTTGAATTGATGTTAAGAGGGACACTAGGATACCTTGCTCCTTCAATTTTTGCCACAGAAGTTGTCGGTATACACTTTAATCCACAAAGCACAGATACAGGGGTTGTTTCATTGAAATGCACTTTTCCATTAGCTCTGATAGGACTAGTACATTGGTTCTGGTGCCCATTCCTATGATAAATCCGTTTTGGTTGGGCGGGATTATCTATTTTTCCTTTGCCCATACCGATAGACTTGATAATAGAACTGCTGAGAATAGTTTGGCATCTGTGTCTTGGAGAGTAATTACTCTATAATTTTCAGGCTGGGCCCAGTTTCCTTTTTTGTAAATTGGCGATATTAATGATCCCCTCCATGATTCAGGTATTGTCGATGTCCTGACAATTTCTTTAAACACTATTGTAAGTTATTCTGACCATAGATCAGATTCCTTAAAAAGTGCAAAAGGTATACCATTGGGACCTGGTGCGCCATCTTTTTGTTTCCATATTAGTTTACATCAGTGATTTTTTTATATATCAATTTCATGATCCAGATCCGTTCTTGACGTGTAGATCATATTCCTTTTGCAATCCAGATCTGTTGTTTCACTGTCGAAGTTTAGGTGTGTTGTTAGGAAACTAATCCAATCTTTTTCACTCAGAGTCAATCAATCAATCAAAGAAATTTATAGAGCGCGCTACCTACCCGTAGGGTCTCGAGGCGCTTGGGGGGGGGGGGGGGGGTGCCGCTACTGCTCGAACAGCCAGGTCTTGAGCTTCTTCCTGAAGGAGAGGTGGTCTTGGGTCAGGCGCAGGTCGGCCGGGAGGGAGTTCCAGGTCTTGGCGGCCAGGTAGGAGAAGGACCTTCCTCCAGCAGTGGTTCTGCGGATGCGTGGGACGGTGGCGAGGGCATGGCTGGCGGATCGGAGGTGGCGTTTGGGAGCGTAGAAGTTGATTCGGCTGTTGAGGTAGCTCGGGCCTTGGTCGTGGAGAGCTTTGTGTGCGTGGGTAAGGAGGCGGAAGGTGATTCTCTTGTTGACCGGGAGCCAGTGCAGGTCTCTTAGATGTCCGGAGATGTGGCTGTGACGTGGGATGTCGAGGATGAGTCTGGCTGAGGCGTTCTGGATGCGCTGGAGTCTCTTCTGGATCTTGGCGGTGGTTCCGGCGTAGAGTGCGTTGCCGTAGTCCAGTCGGCTGGTGACGAGGGCCTGGGTGACGGTCTTCCTGGTCTCTGTGGGGATCCACCAGAAGATCTTCCGAAGCATGCGCAGGATGTTGAAGCACGATGAGGAGACGGCGTTGACTTGCCTGGTCATGGAGAGGGAGGAGTCCAGGATGAAACCCAGGTTGCGTGCGTGGTCTGTCGGTTTGGGTGCGGTGCCCAGGGCGGGGGGCCACCAGGAGTCGTCCCAGGCGGAGGGCGAGGAGCCCAGGATGAGGACCTCCGTCTTATCTGAGTTCAGCTTCAGGCGGCTCATCGTCATCCACTCGGCTACCTCTCTCATCCCTTCGTGCAGGTTGGCTCTGGCGGCGGCGGGGTCGTCGTTGGTCAGGGAGAGGATCAGCTGGGTGTCGTCGGCGTAGGAGATTATGTTGAGGTTGTGTTGGCGTGCGATGGCCGCGAGAGGGCTCATGTAGACGTTGAAGAGAGTCGGGCTCAGTGAGGATCCCTGAGGGACGCCGCAGATGACTTCGGTGGCCTCTGACTTGTATGGTGGTAGGCGGACTCTTTGTGTTCTTCCGTCGAGAAAGGAGACGATCCATTCCAGCGCCTTCTCCTGGATTCCGACGTTGCTGAGGCGCTGTGCTAGGGTGCGGTGGCAGACCGTGTCGAAAGCCGCGGAGAGGTCTAGGAGGATGAGGGCCGCTGTTTCCCCGTTGTCCATCAGGGCTCGGATGTCGTCAGTGGCGGCGATGAGGGCGGTCTCGGTGCTGTGGTTGGCACGGAATCCGGACTGCGATGGGTCGAGGGATCCATTCGTCTCGAGGAAGGCGGCCAGCTGTTTGTTGACGGTTTTCTCGATGACTTTGGCTGGAAACGGGAGTAGAGAGATGGGGCGGTAATTCTTGAGTTCGGTGGGGTCTGCTGTAGGTTTCTTGAGTAGAGCGCTGAGTTCGGCGTGCTTCCAGCTCTCGGGGAAGGTGGCGGTGTCGAATGAGGTGTTGATGATGTCCCGCAGGTGGGGTGCGATGACAGCGTCGGCTTTGTTGAAGACGTGGTGAGGGCAGGGGTCGGTCGGAGATCCGGAGTGGACGGAGTTCATCGTGTGGACGGTGTCTTCGGTGTTGACCGGGGTCCAGGCGCGGAGGGTGGTGGTGGGTGGCGTTGCTGCGGTCGTGGCGTGGGTCGGATGGGTGCTGAAGCTGTTGTGTATGTCCGCGATCTTGTTGTGGAAGTAGGAGGCGAGGGAGTTGCAGAGGTCTTGCGAAGGGGTGATGTCGTTGCTTCCGGCGTTGGGGTTGGAGAGCTCTTTCACGATATTGAAGAGTTCCTTGCAGTTGTGTGCGTTGTTGTCCAGTCGGTTCTTGAAAGCCGTCTTCTTGGCGATGCGGATCAGTTGGTGGTGTTTCCGGGTGGCAAGCTTGAGGGTGGTCCTGTTGTCCGGCATGGGTTCCCTTCTCCAGGCTTTCTCGAGGGCGCGGCAGTTCTTCTTGGAGCTCTTGAGTTCGTCGGTGAACCATGGGGCTCTCTTGCTGCCGGGTCTGCTGGGCGGGGTCCTCAGTGGGGCGAGTTCGTCCGCGCAGACGCTGATCCACTTCGTGAGGTTGTCGGCGGCCTGGCTGGGGTTCGCTGAGCTGGCCGGAGGGTGCTGGCTCAGGGAGGCGGCGAGCTGGTCGGCTGTGATCTTGTTCCAGCTTCTTCGGGCAGCCTGTTGCTGGTGGTGGTGGATGGTCGTTCTTCTGAAGGTGAAGTGGATGCATCTGTGATCCGTCCAGTGGAGTTCTGTGGCGTGGCTGAAGGCGATGTCTTTGCTGGATGAGAAGATGGCGTCGAGTGTGTGTCCGGCGAGGTGGGTGGGGGTGGACACCAGCTGCTTGAGTCCAAGGTTGGCGAGGTTGTCGAGCAGGGTGCTGGTGTTGCAGTCGTTGTTGTTCTCCAGGTGGAAGTTGAAGTCCCCCAGGAGGATGTAGTCGGCGGAGGGGAGGGCGTGCGGGCTGACGAAGTCGGCGATATCCTCGCTGAATTGAGTGCGTGGTCCCGGAGGTCGGTAGATCAGGGTGCCTCTGAGGGTGGTCTTTGGGTCGGTGTGGATCTGGAAGTGCAGGTGTTCGGCTGAGGGTGGGGAGTTGTCGGTGCTGGTCGTGATGCGGATGGTGTTCTTGTGGATGATGGCGATGCCTCCTCCCACCTGGTTGGCGTTGCGATCCTTCCGGGTGATCTTGTATCCTTCTGGGATGGCGATGGCGATGTCGGGCGCTGAGGAGGCGTTCATCCAGGTCTCCGTGATGAAGGCGACGTCGGGGGCTGTGGTGTCGATGAGGTTCCAGAGTTCGATGGCGTGTCTGTGGACGGAGCGGGTGTTGAGCAGGATGCACTTGAGGTGGTTGCTGCTGGTGTTCGGCATGGCAGGTGCTGGTGTCGGGCAGGTCCGGATGCAGGTGAACTTGCAGGCGTGGCAGCTGAAGGGTCTGTAGGTGTGCTTCGGAGTAGCTCGGTAGCATCCCTGGGTCCCGCCGGTGTTGAGTGCGATGAGGGTGGCGGCGTTGTACGTCAGGCGGGTCGGTCGGGGTCCTCGAGGGCCAGGGGTCCTGGCACTGGGCGCGGTCCGGTCGCGGACGGGCGCAGACGGGCTTACCTTTGGCGCGCCTTCGGCGCACAATCGGCGCGCCCGCTGCGCGTGACCGCTGCGCGTTCGCACGGTCGCCATATATGGCGAAGTGCGCGGGTGGGCGGGGCAGCTGGGAGGCGGGAGCGGGGAGGGATACAGAAGGCAAAAGGGGCGGGGCTTAGCGGCGGTGGCGGGAAGCGGGGAGCGGGGAGGGAACAGAGGGACAGAAGAGGACAATGCTGACAGTTAGGAGACAAATGCAGAAATCACAAAAAATAAGAAAAACAGATCTAAATAGGGTTGACAGGAGGCAGCAGGGCACAGGAGCAACCACGGACCTCGAGGCTCGAGGGAGGGGGCGTGGTCAAGCGGCAGCAGCCGGGCAGCGAGGCACAGGGCGGAAGGGGCACACGCAGCAGCTGGTGGCCGTGCGGCGCGGGGGTGTCCTACAAGTAGGTCACACTCACCTGCGTCGCACGGTCGCCATATATGGCCAAGTGCGCGGGTGGGCGGGGCAGCTGGGAGGCGGGAGCGGGGAGGGATACAGAAGGCAAAAGGGGCGGGGCTTAGCGGCGGTGGCGGGAAGCGGGGAGGGAACAGAGGGACAGAAGAGGACAATGCTGACAGTTAGGAGACAAATGCAGAAATCACAAAAAATAAGAAAAACAGATCTAAATAGGGTTGACAGGAGGCAGCAGGGCACAGGAGCAACCACGGACCTCGAGGCTCGAGGGAGGGGGCGTGGTCAAGCGGCAGCAGCCGGGCAGCGAGGCACAGGGCGGAAGGGGCACACGCAGCAGCTGGTGGCCGTGCGGCGCGGGGGTGTCCTACAAGTAGGTCACACTCACCTGCGTCGCACGGTCGATGATACCGCTGTTTTATTAGGTTGTGCAAATCCATTTATCGTTTTCCAGAATTCCCTAGAGTTTGTTTTGTTACTAGCATAAAGGACTTTAGCCCAGAGATCATGCTTTGCACCTTTCCTTTTGTTCCAGATTAACTTCTGCAGATTTTGGTTAATATTTTTTAATTCAAAAGGCAATTCCATGTCATTTGGTGATTTTTTTATTGGTCTCATAAGACTTTTGCGAGTCCTTCTCATAATCTGAGTTGTATAGGATAAATTGATTATATTTCCTTTTCCAGCTTTCGTCATTTGGTTTTTCTTATGTTTGGGTGCTCAATCAAATGTTTTAACTAATTTTGGAATAAAATACACCCATTGGTCTGTTACAGATAACGTTTTTTCTTCAAAGCATTCTTTAGCTAATTTTTCGGCCAAATTATTTGTGTCGTCTTTAGTATGTGCTTTCCAGATGAGTGAAATGAAATGAAATGAAAAATGGGTTTTTATAGAGCGCATGTTAGGCCGTGGCGTCTTAGCGCTTGCTACCGTAAGGTTGATCCGGGAAATCAAACCCCCGAAGGAGTGCACATAAATAACCAAGTTTTAAGTCCCTTCCTAAACAGTAGCAGGATGTTTTGAGTTCTAAGATGCAGAGGCGTAGAGTTCCATAGCTTTGGGGCCAAGTATCGAAAACTTCTGCCCCCCCCATTTCAACATCTTTACTCTTGGGACCACAAGCAAATACGCTGAAGCAGAACGGAGGCATCTCTGTGGAGTGTATCGCTTACAGTATTGACCAGTCTGCGCGGGTCCCGTCCCATGCAGAGTCTTATGTAACATACACTTTGACTTAAACTGGATCCTAGCCGATATGGGCAACCAATGTAGTTGTTCTCGTGAAATAAGACTAATAGAACTAAATTTGGGTAGTTCTAATAATAGTCGGGCCGCCACATTCTGCAGGGTCTGAAGTTTGTGAATCACACTTTTTTGTGCTCCAATGCAGAGTGAATTACAGTAATCAATTTTTGACAAGATCAGCGCCGTGACAACCATTTTCCTCAGAGACATAGGAATAAAAGGAAGAATTTTCCTAAGAATTTTAAGCGTATAAAAACAAGAAGAGGTAATGCTATTGACCTGGTCAGATAAGGAAAGATGGTCATCGATCAGGACTCCAAGATTTTTTACCTTCTTTACGGGCTGGGGGCATGGCCCTGCTGTCGCGGGCCACCAATTGGAGTTCCAAAGTGAAATGTCCCTTCCGAACATGACCACTTCCGTCTTCCGGGTGTTCAATTTTAAACAATTATTCTGCATCCAGCAAATAATCTGGCTCATGCAGAGTTTAAAACGTTCTGCCACAGTCTCTGGATTGGCGGTTAATGAGGCAACAATTTTCGTGTCATCCGCGTAACAAATGGCCTTAAAACCAAAGGAACGAATAAGTTTAGCCAGTGGGGTAACATATATATTAAATTGGGTAGGCGAAAGTGCTGATCCCTGAGGCACCCCACATAGCATAACAAAATGGGAAGATTTGCGCTCATCTAACATCACAGCTTGTTGCCTGTTAGTCAAATAGGAACGAAGAGTATCTGCAGCTTTATCAGTAATCCCTATATCCGCCAACCGCTGGAGAAGTGTGCGGTGGTCCACCGTATCAAACGCGGCGGATAAATCAAGCATCACCAGTATGGCCTTTCTACCCTGGTCTAGTTGCATACGTAGACTTTCAGTAGCTGCAATTAATGCAGATTCAGTACTATGCCGTGGCCTAAAACCATGTTGTGCTGCATCCAGTTTGTCATTGGATTCTATAAAGGACCGCAGGTCCTCATTTAGTACCGTTTCAAGTACTTTAGACTGAAATTGTAAACAGGTAATAGGACGATAGCGACTTCAAAGGGATCAAGAGTTGGTTTTTTAAAAATAGGTTTTATCAAGGAGTTTTTCCAATCTACCAGAAAATGTCCTGAATTAAGAATGTTACTCAGTAGGGGTGTCAGATTTTTGGTTATGGTATGGGAAACCATATGAAGGACCGTAACTGGGCATGGATCCAAAGGAGAACCTGATTTAATTGCCAGGATAGTCTTTTCAACTCTATCCTGTGTAAGGGGACAAAACTCTTTTAAAGAAACTTGTATATCAGGTTCATCCATCTTAAAAACATCTTGTCTGATAGCATTAGTGGCAGTAGAGAATTCATCGTAAACTTTGATGACTTTGGCCATATGTAGGTAGAACCGAATTTGTGATTCTGAAATTGCGTTTTTTAGCTAATCGCAATTTCGGAATCGCAAATTCCAATGTAGGTATAATTTCGCTATAATTTAGCGATTCCCTAAAAATCGCAGAATATTTTTGCGATTACCCAAATTGCGATTCCTTAATTGCGAAATCGCTAATAAGGAATCGCAAAAACGGGAATCTGCAATTCAGGTGCAGAATGATGACATCACACCCAGGAAGTGTGACTGCCCATGCTGCACCTGATTTCCTGCAGCTGTGAGTGAGCCAGTAGCAGTGTCAGAGCCTGTGTGGAGAGGAGAACAGTTTTGCACAGCTTTTGGAAACCAGCCAAATGGAGTCCCAGGGCCCTGAGAAGCAGCATGATGAACCAGCAATGAAGAGGAAACATAAATTCAGTGACAGGGAGCTGGAGGTCCTCACACAGGAGGTTGTCACCAGCCATGATCTCCTTTTGGGAAGAGTTCCCTACGAGTTCCAGAGGCCAGAAAGCGCAAGATATGGAGTGACATCCAAGAAAAAGTCAATGCCATTGGTGTCACACACCGCAGTGTCGAGGACCTACGAAAAAGGTGGTATGACATGCGGCAGAGGTCAAAGGAGAGGGTGGCCACAAGACTTGCAGAGGCCAAAAAAAACGGTGGGGGGCCTTCCACTGCAACAGAACCAACGCCCCTGGAGGAGCTGGTGGAGGGCACACTGCAGCCTGAGAGTGTGAGTGAAGTGGCTGACCTGGACAGCTCAGAACACACAGACACCACACAAGGTAAGATGCATGCCAATACACCCTGATACATCCTCAACCCACCCCCAACCCCCATAAGGCAACCTGACTGCAACTCCAGTACATGTCACACAGCACACCCAGAAATGCATTATGGGAGACGTAGTCACATGCACTGATAACTGTGCCAGTGAGACACAACCAGGTGGAATAGGGAGGACTCCATCATGCAGATAGTGACAAACACAGATAGTACCCATGTGAATTTATTGTGTAAAACTAATGCATTACAAATGCCACACAGGACACAGAACTAATGTGTGCCATTCAATCCACAGCACCACCACCAACACAGGATAGTGAGGCTGAATGCGAGGCAACAGCTGAGATGGAGGACGAGGCAGGCCAGGAGGAGCAGGGCGAAGCCAGAACTGCAGGCACAGCACCATGCAGGCGCCGCAATGTTGTACCACCACTACCACTGTTGGAAGCACAGGCACCAGACACAGCAGAGGAGCAACAGCCAGTGCACAGGCAGCGTGCAGAACAGCACCAACCACAGTCCCCTGAACACTCCGGAGTAGGGAGAGGGATGAGACGCAGGGCAGGCCCGTCCACCAGCACTGCTCCTGGTGAAGAGGACACGGTGTTCTCGGGCCTGGAGGGTAGCATGCTCAAGCAACAGTGCCTGCAAGTAAAGGGGATACGGTCAATCCAACGGCAAATGGCTGCACATAACCACAACATGACCGAGTTGCGCGCAGGTGTGATGTCCATGACTGGTGCATTGGAGGGCCTGTGCAGGGAGATCGTGAGGGACAAGGCAGCCCGGCGCCGGGAGAGACATCGCCTACACACACGGCTGGACCTATACACCAGGGCAGTGAACCGCCAGTCAACCGCCACATCCCTGCTGGGCAGAAGATGTGTCAGCATGCAGCACGAGATGGCCCACTGCTGCCAGGACGTTGGCAGGGTCCTGGTGCAAGTTACACATGCGGTGGACCAGATGCGCGCAACTGCCACAGGTGGCATAGACACACTTGGTGCCATGGACACTGATGAACAATCAAGCAGGAGCAGCATCACTCCCCCTATTCCACAGGACAGACGCCGGAGTGCACGCCAGGGCAGAGTGGATGATGACTCCAGGGAGGGCAGTGCGCAGGCACAGCGAGGCTCAACAGGCCGTGCACGGAGGAGGTGAAGGGACACAAGGGACTAATGGCCATGTGTGAGGCAACACAGTCAATGATGACTCAGTGGCTGATGTTAGTTAGTGCACTGTGACACAAACAAGTGCATGCAGGGTCTATAAAGTCACAATGGATGATACCTTTATTCCTGAAGATAAGGAAATAAACATCCCTGTAAGAAAGAAACCAGTCGCATTGTGTCCTCTTTACTCACTTAGAAGTAGTTTTGTGTGATCTCGTCTCGTCTCATGCGTCCCGCAGCAGCACCATCACCACCTGCGGGACCGCGATGTGGTGCTGGTCCATCCTCATCTGATGATTCAGAGTCTGACAGGTCCACTGGGGTTCCTTTTTTGGTAGCGATGTTGTGTAGCATAGCACAGGCAACCACTATTTTGCAACATGTCTCCGGGCTGTACTGTATGGCACAGCGTGTGGCTCTGTGTGTGCTGTTGTACCTCCTTTCACCTGCAGTAGCTGGATTCAGGTACGGTGTGAGGATGCAGTCTCGTACAGCATACGCACTGTCACCTGCGGGGCATAAGCAGATTCAGGGTCAATAGTGTCCTGCCACTGCATCACTCTACTGCCACTGTGTGTGTTTGGCATGCATTTACCTAACAGGTAGCCCTCTCCAAAGTCACCATTTGTGAGTCTGCGATGTAATGCACAGTGGCGAAACATAAATGAGTTGTGTGCGCATCCAGGGTATTTGGCCACAATATCAGTGATTATATGTTGGGCATTGCACACTACCTGGACGTTCAGGGAATGATATGACTTCCTGTTGCGAAATACATACTCATTATGTGATGGGGGAGAGATTGCGACATGGGTCCCATCTACGCAGCCAATGACATGGGGGAATTGTGCAATTTGGTAGAAATCCTGCTTGGTCTGATCTAGTGCCTGTGGTGTGCTTGGAAATTGTATGTGGTGATGCAGCCTCTGTACCATTGCATCCAAGAAAGCGTGGAGGAAGCGCGACAGTGCACTTTGCGAGACACCACCTGCTGTGGCAATGACCCCCTGAAAACTTCCTGATGCCAGGAGGTGCAGTGAGCACAGCACCTGCACATGGGTGGGAATGGAGTGTGCCCTGCTTGTTGGGTGTTGAAGTATGGGTGTCAGCTCCTCTATTAAATCCAGGATGCTGTGTGGGTGCAGCCTGTAGTTCACATGGATCTCCTCATTGGTCAGTTGGAAGAGGGTGATGCGTGTTCTGTAGATCCTTTCCTGGCGTCTCCTTCTCTGCATGGCATCCCTGATTCGCAGCCTCCTGGCTATCACGTACAGCCCAGCCATGGTGTGAAGTCCCTGTGGCATTGTGGGCCTGTTTAAATAGGTTGCACTTGGTTACCACCTGCTCAGAGTTGGTGGTAATTGAGAAGTGCTAAACAGCGAATTTTGACGAATCGCTATTTGCGATTTTTCTGAAAATCTGATTTAGCGAATACGCAATTTGCGATGTCGGTAATTGCGGTTTCCGCAAATACTGTGACGCAGATTGCGATTACGCTAAATTATTCGCAAACTGAGCTTTACGCAAAATTGCTAATCGCTAACTTAGCGATTCGCTACTTTTTGCGGCGGACACCTCTCCTACATAGGTGCAGTCAGTTTTGCGATCGCAAACACCAAGATTCTTGCGATTCGCAGTGTTTGCCATCGCAAAAGTGTTTCCTACATATGGCCCCATGTCATGAAAAGATTTGGCAAGTTTGTCACAAAACTGTTTTGTTGTGCTAACTGACTTTACATTACCAAAGGTAGCTAATTTAGTGACTGTCTTAAATTATTCTCGGGGAGTCTCCTGCAATTGATAGTTCCCGTCTGTCCCGGAATGGTTAGATATGTTTGATGTTTTATATAGGATACAATTGTAGTAAGTATTTGCTGGCTATGATCACTGTCAGACACCTTCTCAATATGGAACGAAGTTATGTTACTAAAAATATTTAATGATACCATCGTATAATCAATTCTTGATTTGTGGTTTTGTGAATGATATGTCCATGCTGGAGGTGAGTCTTGGGGGAGTCTCCTTTTAAAATTCTTAATCCCATTGCTTCTATATCTTTAACAAGGCTTATACTTACTTTGCTTTGCCTGTGATTCATTGCTGTATATATTGGTTGCTGGGGAATTGCCCATTGATAATTCTGCTGCAGAATGGTGTCATCTCTTAAATACGGCATGAGCAAGTTTAAATTAAAATCCTCCATCATTTGCTGGAACAAAAAAACTAGTAAGAGTAGTACACATGTTACTCCTTGAGCTTACTGTAGTGTGTGTATATAAGTTAATTAATATTAAAGATTTTGATTGTTTATTTTCCTTATATCGTAGCTTTACTGTTAGAAAATTGGAGTTGTTCATATTCACTAGTTAATGCTCCACTCTCAAGTCTCAAGTGCAATGGCTATAAATGTTGCCAGGCCCCCGCTGGGGCGTCCACATTTGTGTTGTTTGATTGCAGGCTCAAAGTTTACTTTATAACCCTCTAATATAACAGTATTAGTGGACCAAGTTATCTGTAATAGGATAACCTGACACATTTTTGACATAGAGTTTAAGTGGGCATTATTTAACTTTTTGCGTACCCCATTTATATTCCAAGAGCATATTTTTAGCGATTTGCAATCATTTTTTTTTTTTTTAATTGTGGGTCATGCTATGTTCTGTCATTGTTCGGTGGTTCCATGAAGAGCCGTAGATATCCATTTTTCATTTATTCTAGTTGACTTTTCTATTGTAAAGTTATTAATTGTCGTTTCATCTGTTTTATCCATTTTTCCGAGAGGGATTTTGACTATAGAGATAACCTGCTGATTGTTGTTTCTTTGTTGGAGTTTCAAGCTCTCGTGCATGATGAAGGGTTTTGGATATACCTTAGGTGAAGGCTTACTAATTGTTATTCCCCAACTAAGGAAAGTTTCTTTTTCATTATTGATTAATTCCACTATTAAGCCAGAGTTCATAGTTATCAATGTCATTTCTTGGCTACTTTCTGTATTTGGTAGGAATTCAATTGCTTCAAAGTCTTTGCTTGAGACCTTTTTTAGCGATGGAATAGATTTCAAGAGGTGAAGAATATTTCCTCAGTTTAGTATATCTTGTCTGCGTCTAGAACAATATTCCAGTTCAAAGATCGGTTGTATCTTACCATTAGTTGATGATTTCTCACTTCTGTCGTTTATAGTACCTAGATGGACTTTATTTGAGAATAAGTTCTCTTCTCCATTCCTTATGATGACTGAGTAATCTCTATGAAATATGTTACTATACTCCTCTGTTTGTTCCATCATATCTTATCGGGGGTACATGATTTGGTTTATTTATTTGATTTTGTTTGATTTTGAGAGTGTTGCCGGTTTTGATTTAAACTCTGAGTTGTATTTTGATGTACCAGGACTGTTCTTTGTACTGCTGGTGCATTATATCTTTCCACATCATTTTTGCATGGATCAGTTACTTTCAAAGGTTTTGATAAACTCTTTAGTTTTCCCACAATACACCATTTTTATCCATTGGTATCTTATCTAAATCTCCTTGGTTTTCTAGGGATGTGACATTTTTTCCATCGAGTTTGTATTTATCCCCTCTGTCTCAGGTTCATAAAAATGTTTGCTACTTGTATTTTTTACACTTGGTATATTGTTTGAATTGCATGATTCATTAATTTGCTCTCTTAACTGTTTTTTACTAGTACCTTTATTGAATAAGGCAAAATACTTCTTTATTTTTACTGTTGGTTATAGAAATGTGTTTTTGATGGGATTCTTTTTCCTGATTTCCTCTTATCCCCTTACTTCGTTTTATGCCTTTACTACTCAATTCACTGGGTTCTTCTTCTTGAAATTGTATTGTGATTACTAACTTGTATTTGACCTTATTTCTTGCTTTGCGTAATTGTACTTATGTTTCTTTGTCATACTTAAAGGTGGAGACACAGCTTCCTTAACCTCCAAGTCTTCAGTGGTATCTTCTAAATGAGGGACCATTAATTTTGTACCATTTGACCTCTTCCCCTCTTCTTGTAGATTCTGGCCTGCTGTTGATGTTTGGTTCGCCATAATTACTGTATCACTCAGAGCACTTAGTTGGACAGCGTCACTTAACTGTTTTATATTATTGATTACTCCAGTATCCTTTATTTTACTGCTTTCCCCTTTATCTTTTTTTTTTTCCTTTGAAGACTCAATTTTACATATTCATGTATTAAGTTCATTACATCCGGTAATGTTACCAGTTTATTAATTATTGGGGCACATGTGCAGTCAAGGTATGTTGCGGCAGCTTGTGTTTGAGCTCTTATTATCTGGCTATTTAACTGAGACAATTTTTGATCTATTCCAGCTACTGTGTTTGCCATCACGTTAAGTAGGTCAATTTGGATCTCCATTTTATTTGACTAGAATGTCAGTGCTTCTAAGATCATTGATGACGTTCGATAAAATGTATTCCATATGGACCCCAAGTCCTGATTGCCTGTGGCTTGGAAATGTTGATTCTGCTGGAATCCTTGATCACTTTGGGTAATATTATCTGAACATGCTAGAGGATTTAGTTTCTCATTGTTTGCCTTTTTGAGGTTGTTAGTGTTTTTATTATCACTATATATTTTCTTAATGCTCGGTGTACTGCAAAGCTGTATATTATCTTTTTTAATTCCTAGTATTCCGTTGAATCTGTGATGGTTGTCTAATTCTTCACTTCGATCATTAGAGAGTAAGCTATTCTCTATATCTGTCCTTACTTCTGAGACTACGACTGAGACTGTGCCCATATCCGTTCTTAATTCTGAGACTGTGCCCCAGGGAGCAATGCTACTACTTGCTCCAGACTGAGTTGCCTGGGTGCCGACTGCTAACTGCTCCTGAGTGCCCTGGTTAGCCACCTGCTGTGGAGGTATAGTGTCCATCGCTATCTCCATTTTTTTCCTTACTTCAACTTTAACCTCTAGGGGTGGCGGTGCCCTTGCTGACCACATTTTCTGGGATATTTCCAGAAAATCCATATTTTGTCCCACTAGCGTTGTTGGTATTATACTTAGCATTTCAAGGTTGGTAATGTGCCCCTCTGTCATACCTGTCGTACCTACAATTTCCCCTTCCTCATGATGGAAGCCCTTATTCAAGATTTGCTCATCTAGTTCTTGACTGGCAAGTTGCATTTTATTATCTGACTTATTGATTGGCTTCATCAGAGATTGAAGGTTAGATGCTTCTGTTGCTGTTTGCATTGTCATCATAGCACTTGGTGGGTCTTTCATAAAATCAAACTTACGTGGGACTTTCATTGATTTTTCGAACATACGTGAAATTGGTGAGATCAGTGGTTGGCTCCCTCTGGCAGTTTGTTCTTTTACTTTTTTGTTGCTTTTGATTCCTGTACTTTCCTTGCTCTTCTTATGGGAGGACCCGATGCCCTCTCTTTTCCTGAGTGCATGCTAGTTGTTTGCAGAGTTGATGGCAGTGTTTCGTATTCTGTACGCCAATAAAAATACGTTTTAGACCCAAGGTTTATTATATTTCTAACCCTATGCTTTGGAACTGTGAAAATAATGTAGCGTCGCCAAGCTTCTCCTTTTCCTTTTGCCCACAGCGCCACTCACCGCTTGCTGTCCTGTTGTTCTTCTTGACTTGCTTGGCCTGGCTTTGGTTGGCTAGGTTTCAGCTGGTCATACTCACTCTAGCTGATATCTGGGTTGTATCAGGCTTGTGTCTGCAA
This sequence comes from Triturus cristatus, assembly GCF_964204655.1. NCBI lineage: Eukaryota > Metazoa > Chordata > Amphibia > Caudata > Salamandridae > Triturus > Triturus cristatus. The sequence goes on from NC_140587.1 coordinate 60,134,059, forward strand.
GTACCTTCGGGTTCTCCTCTCTCCACCTGCAGCTCTGTCAAGCCGTCTCTCCTGGCTGTTGTCCAAGGGGTATTAAAGCAAGCAGCAAGCAGCAAGCAGCAAGCAGCAAGCAGTGGTGGTGCACTAGATGACCCACAAAGTACCCAGGCTAACAGAGCCATCACATCACCGTGGTACCTGGGGCCCATTACAGTTGCCGCATTTGCCACTTCTCCCGCAGGCTTCTCCCGCTGATTTTGCATGCTTGGTGCTACTTTCCTACCACAGCTGGGCCCAATCTGAGCCTTTGAGCAGTGGGGACGGCAAGAGGAAATAGGGAATACGAGGGGAGGCTTATGTAGGATGGGCAGGTGGTAATTGAGGCTAATTAAGGCTGTAGCTGTGTCTTTCTGCGGCCACTGGAAGCCACAGAGGAGAGGATGAAAACCTGGGGCCAGTAACCAGGGGGAAGAGACCGAGAGACATGAGAGCAGGGCATACAGGGAGCACCGCAATCGGCACCCAACCTAGTTGGGCCGCTTCAGCGGGCTTGCCTAGGCTCTCATTCTGTAGCCCCCACTAAAGGCAGCCAAGCTCTCGCTCTCAAGCTTCGTGTCTACCTCTGCTTGCTTTTGTAGTCCGGGCCATCCCCGATGCCTGGTGCTTGGTTTCAGCCGGCACCTCGGATGCCTTGGTCACCTCGCCACAGCCGCCTCCCCTGCAAACCATTGCAGACCACCGCAGACCAGGCACTACCCTTGCAGTCATCCATTCACTGAGACACTACCCATGCACTCATTCAATCACCCAGGCAGTATACATGTCCTCATGCAATCAGGAAGGCAGTATGCATTCATTCACCCAATGACCCAGGCACTCTCTATGCACTCACCCAATCACCCAGGTACTACCCTTGCACTAACCTCGGCATCGGCAGCTTTGAAATACCCTCATACGCTTCCTTTCCACAAAAGAATACTTTTTGAAATCCTTTTAATCACTTTCAGAGCCTCGCTCAAACTAGGACCTAAGTACCCCTCAGAGAGATTTACTCCCTATATCACATCCAGAACCCTTAGGTCTTCATCAGCCAACCTCCTTAAACCACCTACCTTTAGATGTAAAACCAAAGGAGGAAGAAAGTGGCCATTCTGGGAACCAAGGCATGGAACAAGTTGCCAACCCATCTGAGACGGCAAAAAAATGAAACCCAATTCAGGAAATTGTTGAAAACATGGATATTCAGTTCCACAGATGAGCTTTGCCGGTCCCTCATCTAGTCTCCCTGGGAACCATCTCTCACCTCTAACTAGCTCCAGGATGCTCCTTTTGGAGTGGCAGTTAGCATTTTACAAATAACTTCATTACATTTACATTTACTAATGCAATTAGCCAGACAATACCTTGTACTCATCCAATCACTCAGGTGTTACCCTTCTACTCATTCATTTACTCAGGCAGTACCCTTGCACTCATCCATTAACTCATTCACTACCCAGGTACTCATCTATTTACCCACGTACCAATTATACACATTTCCAATCACCCAGGCACTAACTTTGCACTCATTTATTCACCCAGACACTACCAATGCACATATCCAATCACCCAGGCATTGCCCATGCACTCATCCACTCCCCCAGTCATTACTCATACAATCACCCATGCAGTACTTATGCACTCATCCAATCAACCAGGCACTACTCATACATTCTTTCAATCACCCAGGCACTATGCATGCACATATCCAATAACCCAGGCACTACCCTTCTACTCATCCATTCACTCAGGCACTACTCATGCATTCATCCATTTACTCAGGCACTATTCAAACACTTGTCTAATGACCCAGGCACTACACTTGCACTCATCCATTTACTCATGCACGTATGCATTCAACCAGGCACTAATCATGCATATATCAAATCACTCAGCCAGTACCCATGCACTCACCTATTCACTAAGGCACTACCCATGCACTCATCCATTCACCCAGGCACTACCTTTTGGCACATCCATTCACTCAGGCACTACCCTTGTACTTCTCTGTTCACTCAGGTACTATGCCTGCGCTCATCCATTTGCTCAGGCACTACCCATGCACTTACACAAGTTTGTCAGTTGTTTTTGATTCACCTGATGAGATTGTAAAAAAATCCCAAGCCATACTGGCTATCTTTTGTGGCGGTTCCTGGTCATCCAGAATTTCACTGTCCACATCCTCCACATCTTGGTCCAGCTGGTGTTCCTGCTAACCTCCATCCTGTGTTGCCATTTTTGATAGAAAAAAAAATCAAAAGGTTTCCACTGCAAAATGAATCCACCTCCTCACAATGGAGTTCTATAACGGAAGATTCAAGAAGGAGCAGTGGGTGTGTACTTTCTATTGATTTTGCTGAAAAGTATATTATCCAATCATATTCCTTCCTTTCTCGGTCATGTGATATTCGCTATGACCGAAATAGTTGAGGTTACCGTGGTGAAGCGGAAATGCAAAATGTAAGTTTAAAGTAGTTTTGGTTAAAAATGGAAAGAAAAGCAGAACTTGCAATATTATAATAGTGAACAGCTATAAAAAACTTGTTCCCAGTACCTCGGCATATACGTTTCAGACTTGTTGAAAAATATGAACTATCTGCAACTACCAACATCATCACAACTTCCTCTGTCTTTGCGGAAACAGGAAAAAGTGTTTGGAGGCGATTAATCTGGAAACTCAATCGAAAAATATGAGTTTGTAAAGTACACTAATTAAACTCTGCTGTTAATAATACTTTAGAATATGTCTAAATATATTTGTTTTACACTTTTTATGAACCACGCACTCTTCGCGACTACCGACATCTTCGCGGTGACACTGGTAGTCGCGAATAATATTTTTAGTGAGAAGGTGGCTTTCTTTTAAATTGATCTTAGAAAGAGAAGTTAAAGGAATATCAACTGCATATTTAGAGTTAAACTTTATTTAAAAAATGCCTTTAAGTGTATTTTTTAGTAGGTCGAATAAATTTACTGATGACAGAATCTCCACTGCAAATGCAACAATGTTGTGCTGACTTTGAAAATAAAACCAGTTATTGATGTTTTTTGCTGATAAAGACAATGCACAATATCCAAGTATGGAAAGAAAGAAAAAATATCTTACAGGTTCACTTATAAAATAAGAAACATTACAATTAAGAAATAGAATTAAAGAAAATCCTTAGAAATTGAAAAAACGAAAGGATACAGGAACGTTATAGTTAACAAATAGCATTTTAAAAAACTTAGAAATTCACTGAAAAAACAAATCTTACAGGGATGCCCCGTGAATATATTATGGAGCCCCAGGGAGCTGATGATCCCTTGGGCTGTGGGGGCCCCCGCGGGTCGCCGCAAATCAATGTAAATAAACTCGCCATTACTCCCGGGACCTGGAACACCCAGGGGATTTAAAAAACAAAGTGTGGAACTCCACGCTTCGTTTTTTTAAAATAATTTCTCGCCCGGAGTTGCGCACACAACGTGACTTCAAATTTTTTAGGCCTGAGGGTCCTTGTGGGACCCCCTGAGCAGGCCTAGAGGGTCACGGTGTTCCTACCCTGCCCCCTTTTCTTGTTTTTCACCCTTTTGTGCACAGTTTTCTTCTGACTCGGTAACCGAGTCACAAAATGTCTGCCAACAGTTCCTGGTCTGGAGTGTTGCCAGCCAATCAGAATGAAGCTCGTGCTCGGAAAGAGACGCAACTCCTCCTCGGTACTCAGATATCGATATTTTTCTTTTTTAAATTTCTCAGGAACTACTGAACGGATTTACACCATTTAAAAAAAAACGGTGCACTCTAAACCAAGACCTACCTTTTTGCCAAATTTGGTGTAATTCTGTTCAGCAGGTCGGGGTGTAGCTTGTAATAAAGTTTCCTTTGGAAAATAACACGGAGAAAACGCGCTTTAGGACCGCCCCTTTTTCTCGGCCCCCGCTTGACGAATCACCCCGGAACTTTCAACACACAAACTGAATGGTCCGGCCCTATTTTTTGTAGAAAATTTCACGAAGATTCGTAAACGGGGCTAAAGATATTTGCAAATTAAAAAACGCTTTTCCTATGAAAACTAGGTTCTAACTATAAATACCTATGGGCGACTGCCAGTAGGTAAAATATATATATATATATATATATATATATTATCTACTGGCGGTCGCCAGTAGATAGTTATAGTTAGGATCGTGTTTCCATAGGAAATCCGCAACATTCTATTTGGAATAACTTTGGCGCCGATTGACGAATCCTCGCGAAATTTTCAAAATAGATGGGGCGCTCCGCTCCGCTCCTTCCCTGAAAGTCTCGGGGGGATTCGTCAAGCGGGGGCTGAGAAAAAGGGGGGGTCCCAAAACGCATTTTCCCCATGAGTTTTTCCATAGGACCTTTAGTCCAAGCTACAGCCCGAACGGCTGAACAGAATTACTTGAAATTTGGCAGAGAGGTAGTCCTCAGGTCAGGGATGTGCCTTTTGCAGGTCTGGTGTAAATCTGTTCAGTATTTCCTGAGAAAATAGCATTTAAATGCATATATATATCTATGAGCGCGCACCGTGCGCGTACGGTAAAACTTACCGTACGCGCATGCTGCCGTGCGCTAGCGCGATTCTGATTCTGATTAGTAAACATTCGAATCGGTCGAAACCAGGAAGTGTCGGCCGCCATTTTGTCTCTCGCAGTCTGAGGGGGTGAAAAACAAAGGTGCAGAACGTGAAAAGGGGGCAGGATGGACAGTTCCTGACCCCCTAGCCTTAGTCAGCGGGTCCCAGAAGGACCCCCAAGGGCCAAAATTTCCTTGAATTTTTTTGCGAAGAATCGCGGAGTACGCGTAGCGTGTGCGTACGGTGTAAACGGAAAAATTCCGCGAACTGCGTAACGTGGGCGCGCGGTGCGCGAAGCGCACCGTGCGTGTACGGTACGCGCACGGTGAAAAACCTTAAAAAAAAAATAAAAATAAATACATAACTTAGCATTTAAAAAACCATACAAATTCACTGAAAAAACCATAGGTTTCACACACGTTATAGTTAGGAATTAGCATTTAAAAAACCTTGCAAATTCACTTAAAAAACCATAGGTTTCACACATGTTATAGTTAGCTGGACATTTCACTCGGGAAAAACCATTGAAATTCCCCCGTTATAGTTAGTACAGGCAACTATAACTCACGCGACCGCAATCCTCTGCTGATGACGTCAGATATTACATCACTGATGACATATGTGTCTTTCTGAAAAAAAATATTTGTAATATATGTATAGCTAAAAATTAATGGAAGAAGACATGGGTAAATAAGTGTCTAAATACACTGATGTAATATCTGACGTCATCAGCAGAGGATTGCGGTCGCGTGAGTTATAGTTGCCTGCACTAACTATAACGGGGGAATTTCAATGGTTTTTCACGAGTGAAATGTCCAGCTAACTATAACATGTGTGAAACCTATGGTTTTTTAAGTGAAAAAAAAAAAATATATATATATATATATATATATATATATATATATATTCACAGAAAAAACCATAGGTTTCAGGGGTGTTATAGTTAGCTGCCCATTTCACTCGTACAAAACCATAGACATTCCTCCGTTATAGTTAGTTCTGCTAACTATAACTCACGCGCCCGCAATGCACTGCTGATGATGTCACATATTGCATCATTCATGACATGGTCAGTGACATCACTGATGACATCACTGATGACATCTCAAATGACATCACTGATGACATCACTGATGACATCATCCACTGAATGTGGTTTAGTTTGAAATTTAAATATGTATTATATATATACCAATCTGTATTGAAGATTGAGTGGATATATAACTGTCTGGATGGAGGATTTAGTAGCTGTCTGACTGTCTTTTTAAGTGAGTAATTAAAAGTGTCTCACTTAATACATGGAATAGTAACTAAACTATGTGAATGTGTGCAGCACTGTCTCTGTTGTTGTATAACATGCTGCCTCAGTTGGTCACTAACTACATGAGTGTGTATATTAGTTATTGATTAGTTGGGTGAGTATTTGTATGGGACACTGAGTTTGTGTGTGGTTGGATGGGGTGTGTGTAACTCTATGCATAAATGTGTGAATGGTTGATTGACTAGGTGTATGGGTTTAAGAGTGCATGTGGAAACAGTTGTTTGGGTGACTGAGTGTATTTATTTGTGTGTTGGTGAGCGAATATATGTTTTAGTTGTACATCTTCAACAAAGTAAAAAAATAAAAGGCATTGTATGTGAGAGTTGGTGTATATAAATAAGTTTGTGTAAGAGTCAGTGATTGTGAGAGTAAACCTATGAATGAGTGTATAATTGTAATGGTGCTTTTTTAACATATTAACGATGAGTTACTATGTGTTTGAATAAATGAGGTGTCGTTGGATAATTGTGTAAGTGAGTAAATTTAAGTGCGATACATTTTTTTCATGAGTGAGTAGGATGACTGCATAACCAACTAAGATGACTGCTGATGTGTCAATGTCTATATATGTGTAAAGTGCATTTGATAGTGTTCTATTAATTAATGACTGCATGGATAGATGATTCTGTTGTTGAATGGGTAGTTGTGTGTGTAGACTTAGGAATCAGTGAGTGGGTATGTAGTAACTGGTATTGGTGTGTCAATGGTTTCAAATATGGTACTCTGTATTTTACAGTGAGTGATGAAAGGTTATACTAGTGTATGATGTGGTGTATCGGATTGTCAAGTGGATGATGTCATCAGTGATGTCATTTGAGATGTCATCAGTGATGTCATCAGTGATGTCACTGACCCTGTCATGACTGATGCAATATGTGACATCATCAGCAGTGCATTGCGGGCGCGTGAGTTATAGTTAGCAGAACTAACTATAACGGAGGAATTTCTATGGTTTTGTACGAGTGAAATGGGCAGCTAACTATAACACCCCTGGAACCTATGGTTTTTTCTGTGAATTTCTAAGGTTTTTTAAATGCTAATTTCTAACTATAACGTCTCTGAAACCTATGTTTTTTAAGTGAATTTCAAAGGTTTTTTAAATGCTAACTTTTAAGTGTGATAGTAGTTATATCTATTTTTTGTACTGATTTTCTACAGTTTTTTAACTGTTTATTTATAAATATTTTATTCATTAAATAACATTATATATTGTTCTGAAAATTGCAAAAAAACATTTTTTAATTAAAACTGAAATATTGATTAATTTTCTTGTTTTCATTTTTTATCTTAATATATTTATATCATTTTCTTAAAAAAAAAACAATTTTTTTTCGCAGTCGCGCACTCAAAGTGTACACATCACGGTGGGTGCGCGCATTCTAGCCGCCATTTTAGAAAAGTCATGAAGGATCCGTGTATGGTGTGCGACGGCTGCGTGTTTTTCAGTTACATCATATACATTTAATATCACGTCATATACGTGCTGGGGCGCGCTGGGTGCGCGACTCTTGCAAAAAACAATTATGTTCCAAAATGATATGTATGTGTCTTTAATATACATATTAAGGCAAGAGATTATGTAAGATATTCATCAAAATAATATATCTGTACTTATAAGAAACTTATATTATTTTTAAATATATTTTCGCGAAGTCGGGTGCGTGCGTCGTGAGTGCAGAAAACCAGGTCAGCAGAGCTGCTGTAGAGCCAGAGAACCAGGTCAGCAGAGCTGCTCTAGAGCCTAAGAACTAGGTCAGCAGAGCTGCTGTAGAGTCAGAGAACCATGTCAGCAGAGCTGCTGTAGAGCCAGAGAAACCAGGTCAGCAGAGCTGCTTTAGAGGGAGAGAACCAGGTCAGCAGAGCTGCTTTAGAGTCAGAGAACCAGGCCAGCAGAGCTGCTTTAGAGCCAGAGAACCAGGTTAGCAGAGCTTCTCTAGAGCCAGAGAACCAGGTCAGTAGAGTTGGTCTAGAGCCTAAGAACCAGGTCAACAGAGCTACTCTAGAGCCAGAGAACCAGGTCAGCAGAGCTGCTGCAGAGCCAGAGAAACCAGGTCAGTAGAGCTGCTTTAGAGGGAGAGAACCAGGTCAGCAGAGCTTCTATAGAGCCAGTGAACCATGTCAGCAGAACTGCTTCAGAGCCATAGAACTGGGTCAACGGAGCTGCTTTAGAGCCAGAGAACCAGGTCTGCAGAGCTGTTGTAGAGCCAGAGAACTAGATCAGCAGAGCTGCTCTGTAGCATAAGAACTAGGTCAGCAGAGCTGCTCTAGAGCCAGAAAACCAGGTCAGCACACCTGCTGTAGAGCCATAGAAACCAGGTCAACAGAGCTGCTTTAGAGAGAGAGAACCAGGTCAGCAGAGCTGCTTTAGAGCCAGAGAACCAGGTCAGCAGAGCTGCTCTAGCTGACACTGACTGACTGACACTGACTGACTGACACTGACTGATTGACACTGACTGACACTGACTGACTGACACTCATTGACTGACACTGACTGACACTGATTGACTGACACTGACTGACACTGATTGACTGACACTGACAGACTGACTGACACTGACTGACTGACATTGACTGACATTGACTGACATTGACTGACTACTCTCTACTACTCTACTACTGACTCTCTACTACTCTACTACTCTCTCTCTACTACTCACTCTCTACTACTCTCTACTACTCACTCTCTACTACTCTACTACTCTCTACTACTCACTCTCTACTACTCACTCTCAACTACTCACTCTCTACTACTCTACTACTCACTCTCTACTCCTCACTCGCTACTACTCTCTACTACTCACTCTCTACTACTCACGCTTTACTACTCTCTACTACTCACTCTCTACTACTCTCTACTACTCACTCTCTACTACTCACTCTACTACTTTCTACTACTCTCTACCACTCACTCTCTACTACTCTACTACTCACTCGCTACTACTCTCTACTACTCACTCTCTACTACACTCTCCATGACTCTCTCTCTACTACTCACTCTCTACTATTCACTCTCTACTACTCACTCTCTACTACTCTCTACTACTCACTCTACTACTCTCTGCTGCTCTCTAGCACTCACTCTCTACTACTCTACTACTCTCTCTCTACTACACACTCTCTGCTACTCTCTCTCTACTACTCTCTACTACTCACTCTCTACTACTCACTCTACTACTCTCTACTACTCACTCTCTACTACTCTCTCTCTACTACTCACTCTCTACTATTCACTCTCTACTACTCACTCTCTACTACTCACTCTCTACTACTCACTCTCCACTACTCACTCTCTACTACTCGCTCTCTACTACTCTCTACTACTCACTCTCTACTACTCACTCTCTACTACTCTCTACTACTCTCTCTGCTACTCACTCTCTACTACTCACTCTCTACTACACTACTACTCTCTACTACTCGCTCTACTACTCACTCTCTACTATTCTGTACTACTCACTCTACTACTCTCTCCTACTCTCTACCACTCACTCTCTACTACTCTACTACTCACTCTCTACTACTCTCTCTACTACTCACTCTCTGCTACTCACTGTACTACTCTAAACTACTCACTCTCTACTACTCTCTACTACTCACTCTCTACTACTCACTCTATTACTTTCTACGACTCTCTACCACTCACTCTCTACTACTCTACTACTCACTCTCTACTACTCTCTACTACTCACTCTCTACTACTCACTCTATTACTTTCTACTACTCTCTACCACTCACTCTCTACTACTCTACTACTCACTCGCTACTACTCTCTACTACTCACTCTCTACTACACTCTCGACTACTCTCTCTACTACTCACTCTCTACTATTCACTCTCTACTACTCACTCTCTACTACTCTCTACTACTGACTCTACTACTCTCTGCTGCTCTCTAGCACCCACTCTCTACTACTCTACTACTCTCTCTCTACTACTCACTCTCTGCTACTCTCTCTCTACTACTCTCTACTACTCTCTACTACTCACTCTCTACTACTCTCTCTCTACTACTCACTCTCTACTATTCACTCTCTACTACTCACTCTCTACTACTCACTCTCTACTACTCACTCTCCACTACTCACTCTCTACTACTCGCTCTCTACTACTCTCTACTACTCACTCTCTACTACTCACTCTCTACTACTCTCTACTACTCTCTCTGCTACTCACTCTCTACTACTCACTCTCTACTACAATACTACTCTCTACTACTCGCTCTACTACTCACTCTCTACTATTCTCTACTACTCACTCTACTACTCTCTCCTACTCTCTACCACTCACTCTCTACTACTCTACTACTCACTCTCTACTACTCTCTCTACTACTCACTCTCTACTACACACTGTACTACTCTAAACTACTCACTCTGTACTACTCTCTACTACTCACTCTCTACTACTCACTCTATTACTTTCTACTACTCTCTACCACTCACTCTCTACTACTCTACTACTCACTCGCTACTGCTCTCTACTACTCACTCTCTACTACACTCTCGACTACTCTCTCTCTACTACTCACTCTCTACTATTCACTCTCTACTACTCACTCTCTACTACTCTCTACTACTCACTCTACTACTCTCTGCTGCTCTCTAGCACTCACTCTCTACTACTCTACTACTCTCTCTCTACTACTCACTCTCTGCTACTCTCTCTCTACTACTCTCTACTACTCTCTATTGCTCACTCTCTACTACTCACTCTACTACTCTCTACTACTCACTCTCTACTACTGTCTCTCTACTACTCACTCTCTACTATTCACTCTCTACTACTCACTCTCTACTACTCACTCTCTACTACTCACTCTCCACTAATCACTCTCTACTACTCGCTCTCTAGTACTCTCTACTACTCACTCTCTACTACTCTCTGCTAATCTCTCTGCTACTCACTCTCTACTACTCACTCTCTACTACACTACTACTCTCTACTACTAGCTCTACTACTCACTCTCTACTATTCCCTTCTACTCACTCTACTACTCTCTCCTACTCTCTACCACTCACTCTCTACTACTCTACTACTCACTCTCTACTACTCTCTCTACTACTCACTCTCTACTACTCACTGTACTACTCTAAACTACTCACTCTGTACTACTCTCTACTACTCACTCTGTACTACTCACTCCGTACTACTCACTCTCTACTACTCTCTACTGCTCACTCTCCACTACTGATTCTCTACTACTCGCTCTCAACAACTCTCTACTACTCACTCTACTACTCACTCTCTACTACTCTCTCTACTACTCACTCTCTACTACTCACTCTCTACTACACACTCTCTACTACTTGCTCTCTGCTACTCGCTCTCTACTACTCTCTAGTACTCACTCTAATACTCACTCTCTACTACTCTCTACTACTCACTCTCTACTACTCCACTACTCTCTACTACTCACTCTCTACTACTCACGCTCTACTACTCTACTACTCTCTACTACTCTCTCTCTACTACTCACTCTCTACTACTCACTCTCTACTACTCTCTACTACTCACTGTCTACTACTCTCTCTCTACTACTCTCTACTACTCACTCTGCTACTCACTCTCTACTACTCTCTACTACTCACTCTCTACTACTCTCTACTACTCACTCTCTACTACTCTCTACTACTTTCTACTACTCACTCTACTACTCACTCTCTACTACTCTCTACTACTCACTGTCTACTACTCTCTCTCTACTACTCTCTACTACTCACTCTGCTACTCACTCTCTACTACTCTCTACTACTCACTCTCTACTACTCTCTACTACTCACTCTCTACTACTCTCTACTACTTTCTACTACTCCCTCTACTACTCACTCTCTACTACTCTCAACTACTCACTCTCTAATGCTCACTCTCTACTACTCACTCTCTACTACTCACTCTACTACTCTCTACTACTCACTCTCTACTACTCACTGTAGGGGATAACTATCTGCTTACTACCTTCAGGATTGACGCCGGACTGCCCCTGCACATTATTATCGCTCCTGTTCACATCGCCAGCAACTCGCCGGACCCGCTTCGCGGGTCCCGCTTCGCTTCAAATCATTGCGGAAGTCTGCTGATCGGGGCTGCCTGCCATCTGGGGGAAAGGAATCAGGACCGGGGCTGCGAGCAGCAGGGACTCCATAGTCCAGGAGTCCCTGCGAGGCCAACCACCAACACCTGGGCTGCTCTCCCTGGCCGCCACGCCCCCACGCCCACGGGAGTAAAAGAGGACTGATTTCTCCCTAACAGCGGGATAACTATCTGCTTACTACCTTCAGGATTGACGCCGGACTGCCCCTGCACATTATTATCGCTCCTGTTCACATCGCTAGCAACTCGCCGCACCTGCTTCGCGGGTCCCGCTTCGCTTCAAATCATCGCGGAAGTCTGCTGATCGGGGCTGCATGCCATCTGGGGGAAAGGAATCAGGACCGGGGCTGCGAGCAGCAGGGACTCCATAGTCCAGGAGTCCCTGCGAGGCCAACCACCAACACCTGGGCTGCTCTCCCTGGCCGCCACGCCCCTATGCCCAAGTACTTTACTATTTAATGAACTTGGTCACCCGCTGCGCGGGAGCGCGCGGGAGCGCCCGGGGCTAGGCCCGGGCAAAGGACAGGCCGTCAGAGAACGGAGGAGAATGGACCGGGCCCTCTCCACAACAACGAGGTACTCTTAGAACCTAATCGTTCACCAACTCAGCATATTGTATGAGAGCCCTAAGTAGCCTGGTTTAAATATTGTTTACCATAATTTGTTGAAGAATAATTATTCCAGGCGACTGTGGAGATGGTTCTTACGAGAGGGACTAAAGACAAAGTAAAGGGAGGTGGGGGAAAACGTTTAGGCCCTATGGACGACTTTATTACTAAGGCGAACAATTTTATTGACCAAAGCATCAGCCTAATAGAAGGCAGGGTCTCTTTAGATCTAGCCCTGGCAAAGCGGTCATCCATGGGAAACTTGAAGAATGCAAAAACCCCCGTGACCCGCCAAATTGGGGGCTGTGGTTCCACTCCCACAGGTAGGAGAAGTCTCCCAAATAATGTAGATCTATCAGCTTCACAACTTTCCGATTTTCAAATAAGCCTTGATCTAGAAAAATCCCCAGTCCTAATCCCCGAAATAACCCCGGATGAAATAAGGATTATCAGAGGGAAAAGAGAGGGGGCAATAAGGAAAAGAAGAACAAAACCTAATAATTCGATCCCACATGACTCTAGCACTCTACATGAACCAAGACCTATAACACCTACATCTGAGAATCCCCACTCTGACAAATCAGTTACTAATCAGTTTACGCATGAAAACCTAGATTCTCTTACCGTAGTTAATTCTATCTCTTCCTCACTTACCTACTCGCAGAGACAATTTAAACCCAGTGTCAATAGCTAACATAGCAGATCTTCTACAAATTGCCATTACCCCACTTGAATTAAGGTTGTCTCAGATGGAACAACAATTACAGCTTCTTGTTGATATTGTGAAACCAAAACAAGTAATAGGGGGGGGGAGGAAAAAAATAAAAAAAAAAAGAGAAAAGAATCAAACCACCCCTTCAAAAGGTGTTATATACGCATAAAAAAAACTCCAAAAATGCCCCTTCCGATTATCCATCTAAATTACTACCTCCCGAAACAACCATTATAGAGAGAATAGAAGATCCTATTGCTAACTCCAAGATTCATCCTTCTCAGAATAATGTCTTGGGAGCAGTAACGCCAGGGCCTAAAAACTCCTCTCTCATGGGAAAAAAAACGTTGCAACAAACAAACACTTTGACCCAAAACAAACAGGTCCCTAAACAAGTAACAACTGATCACACCACAGCTGACACGAGGGGCTACAAAAAAAGGTTGGCAGTTGACTTGCCTCCAGAAGCAAGCCCCTATGTGGTAGTTATGGTAGGAGTACCCGAGTTAGAAGACCACGTTGTGGAATCTACCTGGTCGCTGAAAAATAAGGTGCAGTTTTGGTTAAATAACAACCGTCCCATTACAGAACCCGGATCATCTAGGATTCTGATGGTCCGTAGAACCCCGTGGGTGGGAAATAGCAGGAAAACAATTCCGGGTGACTGTATTTTGATTTCCTTTGACCATCCATGGGTGGTGGACCACATATGTTCTTGGGAGCGTTCAAACACCCACGGCGAAATAGGAATTAGGCGTCTCTCCTTTTTTTATCCCTCTAGGTTCCTTAGGGAGGCTCAAATCACCAACGCTCCTTACTGGGAAACAATAGCCCCAGTACACGATTACTCCAATCGATGGAATACAGTGGGTCCTCGTTTCCACGAGCATGGTGGTTATAGGCCAATTCCAGGCCCACAATTTTGGGGAAGAGGAAGTGACGATTGGGGCGTCCATCAACTGCGGACGTTAAACAGAGAGCCAACCCAAAGGGAAACCTGGTTTGGGATTCCCACGGACAATAGATTCAGTGTTCTCGAAACGGTCGATTGACCATCAATCAATTCCAAACCCATCGATCATAGTTCTTCTCACCTAATATCCAACCCCATAATGGATTGTTCAATCCGAGAAACAATGATTAATGTAGATCTGCACCCTCTATCCATTTTTTTTTGGAATATAGCAGGGCTCCGCTCAAAAATCGAAGACGGTTCACTGACACAATTCCTGGAAGGGGGGAATATCATATGTCTCCAGGAGACTTGGTCTCTGACAGAGCTCCACCTCCCTGGCTATCAAACGTATTTTACGCCAGCTTTGGGGGGTGGCATTGGTAGACCCAAGGGAGGGTTGACTACATATATTGCCAACACAATTAATGATCTTAAAACATGTTTGGTGTTGTCTGATCCAAATTTCCAACTATTAAAGCTCCTTTTTAATAAATTTGAGCCCATCCTTTTGCTCAACGTATATAACAATCTTGAGGAGGAACAATTCTTGTCTCTCATTAATTTAATCAAGGAGAAACTGGGACATAACTCTCTACCTGGTAAGGGGCCAGTCCACCTTATATGCGGAGGAGACTTAAACATTCACCCATGCCCACACGTTGGGAAAAATAGATGTGGAATTGTGGATGAAGAGAACGCTCCTATTATGCACTTTAATCATAGTAAAGCGGGGACTGCAATGAACAATATGTTAGTTGACTTAGAACTGGAAATAGTAAACGAATTGATTCCAGACTCAAATCTCCTACAACCAACGTATGTGGGTAGGGGCTTTAGTACGACAGTGGATTATATTCTTCTCTCCCCAGGCTTATTACCTCGAGTAAGGTCCTGTGAGGTACTGTTAAACACTTTTAGTGACCACTCCGCTCTCAAGACTAGAAATCCAACGATTGAAGGGACAACCTGAAATTAGTGTAATTGCGTCAACCCTCACTCAAAACAAATTGGAGTTAGGCAGGACAAATGGTTACACAGTAAAGTGGGAGACGCTGGATCCGGAGATAATCACGGCGAAATTGGTAACGGAGTCATATCTAAATATAACCAATTGCCTCGATCCAACGTTATCTGAAGAAGCTGTTTTAACCAACTTTTCACTAATACTGGAAAAGATTAAGGAACTTCTAACCATAACATCCAGGAGGTCACCCCAGATTAAAAAAGGCTGGTTCAATCATTCCTCTACCATGGCCCTGTCTAACTTAAAAAAGGAATTTAAAAAAACAGTGAGAGACCCAGAAATGATTCAATTGCTGAGGCGTCAATATGTCTCTGTACGAAAGCAAAGAATCACTGAATTAAAAATGAAATTGTGGGATGATTTACATTCTAGTGCCGTTTCTAAGGATAGTTTGGCTTTCTGGCGTACTGTCAAAACACCATATCTCTTGGGTTCAGATACCCCCAAGATAGAAGTGGCAATTGACGAGGCTACGTGGGTGGCACATTTTTCTAAAATCTTTAAAAACCCAGTAATTATAAACAAAGGATTAGAACATAGTCTCCCAAACGTCAATTACCCCATCTCCCTAATTTTTGATATCACTGAAGTTCTAGCGGCCCTGAATGCTAGCAAAAGTGGGAAAGCCCCAGGCCCCGATGGGGTTCCAGTAGACCTGTTTAAATTCAATCCGGACCTCTGGACCCCCATCTTAACCAGAGTATGCATTGCAGCGGCAAAAGTGGGACTGATGGACTCTTGGACAAAGTCTATCATGGTCCCAATTTTTAAAAAAGGTGACCGCCAAGATGTTAATTGCTACCGTCCCATTTCCCTTTTAGACTCGCTAGGCAAAGTGGTCGGTAGAGTCGTTCTTGAACGACTCCAGCAGTGGGCAGAGGAGGGAAACATTATCTCAGACCTTCAATTTGGATTTCGGGAGGGGTTTGGAACGGTAGAGCAGGCCCTGAACCTTAGTCTGATCCTGGGAAAATACTGTCAAGCCAAAAAAGAAATTGTGTATATGGTCTATGTAGATTTATCTGCAGCTTTTGATTGTGTCTCACACACGAAACTCTGGAATATCTTGTTACTCATGGGAGTGGACCCGTCTCTCGTAGATTTTATGAGAGAACTATATTCCGGGGCCACCGCTAGGGTGCGTTTTGGCACAAAGGGTGAATTGACTGCGCCGTTCGGAGTGGAGCGAGGCGTTAGGCAGGGATGCGTCCTCGCCCCCTTCCTCTTCTCCCTGTACACAAATGGCCTGGAGGTGGAGATGTTGAGGGGGGCTCTGGACCTACCCCGGGTCAAACGGCGATTGATACCCGCCTTGCTCTACGCCGATGACGCGGTCATTCTGGCCCGCACCCCACGCGAATTGCAAAAATCCCTAAACAGATATGCTGAGTTTATGGGTAGCCTGGATCTAAAAGTCAATGTGAAAAAAACATTCGTCATGGTAGCCGGGCGAGCTAAAAAGTGTGTAAAGAATATCTTTCTTAAAGAGCAAAAACTTGAGGTGACCACGAAGTATTGTTATTTGGGGATAATGATTGACGATAGGCTCAACTGGAGAGCAGCAGTGGAGGCCAGATGTCATTTGTTTAAAAGAGCCATAATGTCCCTAATAAGTTTCTCACAGAGGTTAGGGAAAAGGCCCCCAGAGGAGCTGTTAAAAATGTACTTAGCTAAATGTCAGGCGATTGCCCTTTACGGAGCAGGCCTGTGGGGATTTGCAGAAATCAGTACCCTTCAGGTTGCCGAAAATAACTTCTTAAGATTTTTTTTAGCAGCACCAATGAGCTCCTCAGTATACGCTCTTCACCTGGAGCTTGGTATTCCATACCTCGAGGACTTGATAAGAATTCAACCGTTATTGCTCTGGCGTCGTATCTGGTCTTCCGATAACAATGTGTTTTCACAGGAAATCCTGATGGACGCAATGACCATAGACCACTCTATAACAATTCAATGGTTATGCTATGTAAAACATTTTTTTAAGGATCTAGGTTTGGAGATCTATTACACAGATCCAAAAAAAATTAACGAATTGTCAAAGAAAGGGCTTAAACAACTGGCTTTAACGCATTTGGAGTCCTTGAGGCTGACCTCCGTGGCGTCGAAACCCTCGGTTGTTCATGCTAATTTGATTCAGACTACTCACTCCATTCAACCCTATTTGACAATACAGATTAGCACTTACCACAGAATGTTGCTAACAAGATTTAGGCTTGACTCCTTTTTTAGGTTAGTATCCTTCCCCAAGAGAAATAGTTGGGAGAAGGTTTCCACTCCTTGTCCTTGTGATGAAGTGTCAATTCAGTCAAATTTACACACTATTTTGTTTTGTAAATTTCATCATCCACACAGGAGGGTCTGGTTACTACCTACATTAAAGAGCTGGGGATTAAGACAATGTCGCCCGGCGATGCTACGCCTTCAAAGCCTAGACTCCAAATTGACCTGTTATCTTGTTCTTAACTTTCTCAAATGTATTTTGAAACATAGGAATAATTTGTAAGCAGCAGTTTGATCCCAGTATATGTAGATGAATTGAAATTTTGTAAATTCCTGGTTTTAACCACATGAGCTGTTAATTGATTAGTTTGAACTTTTATTGTTTTTTATTTTTTGTGCGTTTTCTCGTTTGTAACTGCTCTTTTATGGTTTTTTAAAATTGTAAAAACCGAATAAAGAAATTTATTAATATTATTACTAACTGTACTACTCTAAACTGCTCACTCTGTACTACTCTCTACTACTCACTCTCTACTGCTCACTCTATTACTTTCTACTACTCTCTACCACTCACTCTCTACTACTCTACTACTCACTCTCTACTACTCTCTACTACTCACTCTCTACTACACTCTCGACTACTCTCTCTACTACTCACTCTCTACTATTCACTCTCTACTACTCACTCTCTACTACTCTCTACTACTCACTCTACTACTCTCTGCTGCTCTCTAGCACTCACTCTCTACTACTCTACTACTCTCTCTCTACTACTCACTCTCTGCTACTCTCTCTCTACTACTCTCTACTACTCTCTACTACTCACTCTCTACTACTCTCTCTCTACTACTCACTCTCTACTATTCACTCTCTACTACTCACTCTCTACTACTCACTCTCTACTACTCACTCTCCACTACTCACTCTCTACTACTCGCTCTCTACTACTCTCTACTACTCACTCTCTACTACTCACTCTCTACTACTCTCTACTACTCTCTCTGCTACTCACTCTCTACTACTCACTCTCTACTACACTACTACTCTCTACTACTCGCTCTACTACTCTCTCCTACTCTCTACCACTCACTCTCTACTACTCTACTACTCACTCTCTACTACTCTCTCTACTACTCACTCTCTACTACTCACTGTACTACTCTAAACTACTTACTCTGTACTACTCTCTACTGCTCACTCTCTACTACTCACTCTATTACTTTCTACTACTCTCTACCACTCACTCTCTACTACTCTACTACTCACTCGCTACTACTCTCTACTACTCACTCTCTACTACACTCTCGACTACTCTCTCTCTACTACTCACTCTCTACCACTCACTCTCTACTACTCACTCTCTACTACTCTCTACTACTCACTCTACTACTCTCTGCTGCTCTCTAGCACTCACTCTCTACTACTCTACTACTCTCTCTCTACTACTCACTCTCTGCTACTCTCTCTCTACTACTCTCTACTACTCTCTACTACTCACTCTCTACTATTCACTCTACTACTCTCTACTACTCACTCTCTACTACTCTCTCTCTACTACTCAATCTCTACTATTCACTCTCTACTACTCACTCTCTACTACTCACTCTCTACTACTCACTCTCCACTACTCACTCTCTACTACTCGCTCTCTACTACTCTCTACTACTCACTTTCTACTACTCACTCTCTACTACTCTCTACTACTCTCTCTGCTACTCACTCTCTACTACTCACTCTCTACTACACTACTACTCTCTACTACTCGCTCTACTACTCACTCTCTACTATTCTCTACTACTCACTCTACTACTCTCTCCTACTCTCTACCACTCATTCTCTACTACTCTACTACTCACTCTCTACTACTCTCTTTACTACTCACTCTCTACTACTCACTGTACTACTCTAAACTACTCACTCTGTACTACTCTCTACTACTCACTCTGTACTACTCACTCCGTACTAATCACTCTCTACTACTCTCTACTGCTCACTCTCCACTACTGATTCTCTACTACTCGCTCTCAACTACTATCTACTACTCACTCTACTACTCACTCTGTACTACTCTCTCTACTACTCACTCTCTACTACTCACTCTCTACTACACACTCTCTACTACTTGCTCTCTGCTACTCGCTCTCTACTACTCTCTAGTACTCACTCTAATACTCACTCTCTACTACTCTCTACTACTCACTCTCTACTACTCCACTACTCTCTACTACTCACTCTCTACTACTCACGCTCTACTACTCACTGTCTACTACTCTCTCTCTACTACTCTCTACTACTCACTCTGCTACTCACTCTCTACTACTCTCTACTACTCACTCTCTACGACTCACTCTCTACTACTCTCTACTACTCACTCTCTACTACTCTCTACTACTTTCTACTACTCACTCTACTACTCACTCTCTACTACTCTCAACTACTCACTCTCTAATGCTCACTCTCTACTACTCACTCTCTACTACTCACTCTACTACTCTCTACTACTCACTCTCTGATACTTTCTCTACTACTCTCTACTACTCTCTACTACTCACTCTCTACTCTCTATTACTCGCTCTCTACTCTCTACCTCTCTACCTCTCTCTCTACTACTGTCTACCTCTCTACCTCTACCTCTCTACCTCTACACCTCTACCTATACACCTCTACCTCTCTACCTCTCTATACATGCACACATATGCACATATATATATGCATATATATGCATATGCATTTATATATATATAAACATATAAATATAATCTGCATATCTATATAAATATAAATCCATGCAAACATATACATATACATATATGCATACATATGCATGGTATGTATATGAAAGTTTGAAAAACTCTAATACAAGTAAAGCTAAAAAGCCACCTAATTACAAACAGAATTGCTTTAACTTAAACGAGGGCGAGACCTATTGCATTTTCAATGCTTGTTTACTTTGATTCCATCAAGAAGGCATTCAGATGTGTCACACATTTTCCATAAATTCTGAATGGTAGCACTCTAGTTGCTCATTAGATCACTGTAGTAAAGCTACTGCTCACCAGGGAAGTCTGCTGCTGGTATTGAAAGTGCATGTTTCAGTCTGCATGGCAGAATTTTTTAATGAAATAGAAGAGGATTTGAGAAGTCACTCAAAATGTGCCCTAATTTTTCTTTTTTCCTCACTAATCATAATTTCTATGGCAAAATGAACCTCCTCATTGTGTTCCTTTTAAATTAAACTACTCACTCTCTATTACTTTCTACTACTCACTCTCTACTACTCACTTTCTACTACTCTCTAGTACTCTACTACTCTCTACTACTACTCTCTACTACTCACTCTCTACTACTCTCTACTACTCTCTACCACTCACTCTCTACTACTCTACTACTCACTCTCTACTACTCTCTACTACTCTCTCTCTACTACTCCCTCTCTATTACTCACTCTACTACTCTCTACTACTCACTCTCTACTACTCACTCTCTACTACTCTCTACTACTCTCTACTACTCACTCTCTACTACTCACTCTCAACTACTCACTCTACTACTCTCTCTACTACTCACTCTCTACTACTCTCCACTACTCACTCTACTACTCTCTACCACTCACTCTCTACTACTCTCTCTCTCTACTACTCACTCTCTACTACTCACTCTACTACTCTCTACTACTCTCTCTGCTACTCACTCTCTACTACTCTCTACTACTCTCTCTCTACTACTCTACTACTCTCTCTACTACTCTCTCTGCTACTCACTCTCTACTACGCTCTACTACTCACTCTCTATTACTCACGCTCTACTACTCTCTACTACTCTCTCTCTACTACACACTCTCTACTACTTGCTCTCTACTACTCACTCTACTACTCACTCTACTACTCACTCTCTACTACTCCCTACTACTCACTCTCTATTACTCACTCTCTACTACTCTCTACTACTCTCTCTCTACTACACACTCTCTACTACTTGCTCTCTACTACTCACTCTACTACTCACTCTACTACTCACTCTCTACTACTCCCTACTACTCACTCTAATACTCACTCTCTACCACTCTCTACTACTCACTCTCTACTACTCCACTACTCTCTACTAATCACTCTCTACTACTCACTCTGTACTACTCTCTACTACTCACACTCTACTACTCTCCACTACTCACTCTCTACTACTCTCTCTCTACTACTCACTCTCTACTACTCACTCTCTACTACTCACTCTCTACTACTCTCTCTCTACTACTCTCTTCTACTCTATACTACTCACTCTCTACTACTCTCTATTACTCCCTCTCTACTACTCTCCCTACTACTCTCTACTACTCTCTCTACTACTCTTTCTCTACTACACATTCTCTACTACTCTCTCTCTGTTACTCAGTCTCCACTACTCACTCTCTACTACTCACTCTCTACTACTCTCTACTACTCACTCTCTACTACTCTCTACTACTCCCTCTACTACTCACTCTCTACTTCTCACTCTCTACTACTCTCTACTACTCACTCTCTACTACTCACTCTACTACTCTCTCCTACTCACTCTCTGCTACTCTCTCTACTACTCTCTACTACTCTCTCTCTACTCTCTATTACTCATCCTCTACTCTCTACCTCTCTACCTTTCTCTACCTCTCTCTCTACTACTCTCTACCTCTCTACCTCTACCTCTCTACCTCTACGTCTCTACCTCTACACCTCTACCTCTCTACCTCTCTCTACCTCTCACTACACGCACACATATGCACATATATGCATATTCATTTATATATATGTATGTGTATATATATATATACATACATATATAAACATATATATAATCTGCATATCTATATAAATAAAAATATAAATGCATGCATACATATACATATATGCATGTTATGTACATGAAATTTTGAAAAACACTAATAAAAGCAAAGCTAAAAAGCCACCTAATTACAAACAGAATTGCTTTAACTTAAACGAGGGCGAGACCTATTGCATTTTCAATGCTTGTTTACTTTGGTTCCATCAAGAAGGCATTCAGATGTATCACACATTTGCCATAAATTCTGAATGGTAGCACTCTAGTTCTTCATTAGATCACTGTAGCAAAGCTACTGCTCACCAGGGAAGTCTGCTGCTGGTATTCAAAGTGCATGTTTCAGTCTGCTTTTCAGAACTTTTTAATGAAATAGAAGAGGATTTGAGAAGTCAAAATGTGCCCTAAGTTTTCTTTCTGCAGCACTAATCATAATTTCTATTGCAAAATGAACCCCCTCATTTTGTTCCTTTGCAAATTAAATGTTTTAAATGTTACCACTTTATTCCAATTAAGATGGCTTCAGGTGTGCCATATCTTTGTCATAAGTAAGACTGTTAGCGCTCTAGTTGTTCTTTAAAACACTCTGGGATTTCTGTCATTGGGCTATACTTGGGCTACATCTCGGTGATATTTCGCTACATTTGGGCTCTTTTGTCTCTGGTGGCCATCTTGGGAGACTTGTTATGAAGTTTCCTAATTTCCTCATTTACTGCAGTCTCCTCTGTAGGCATGTTTTTTACTTTGATTTAATGAAGAAGGCATTCAGATGTGTCACACATTTGCCATCAATTCAGAATGTTAGTACTCTAGTTGCTCATTAGATCACTGTAGTAAAGCTACTGCTCACCAGGGAAGTCTGCTGCTGGTATTGAAAGTGCATGTTTCAGTCTGCATGTCAGAATTCTTTAATGAAATAGAAGAGGATTTGAGAAGTCACTCAAAATGTGCCCTAATTTTTCTTTCTGCAGCACTAATCATACATTCTATGGCAAAATGAACCCTCTCATTTTGTTCCTTTTTAAATTAAATGTTTTAAATGTTACCACTTTATACCAATCAAGATGGCTTCAGGTGTGCCATACCTTTGTCATAAGTAAGACTGTTAGCGCTCTAGCTGTTCTTTGGAACACTCTGGGAAGCTGCAGTAGAACACAAAGGAATCAACTGACAGGCTCTGCCCTTGTTGGATGTACATGTTTCACTGAGAACGTCAGACTTCATTCTCACATGACTGAGAAAGATAATGTGAATTTACAGAAAATATGCTCTCAGTTTAGCTTATAGATCACCTTCCAAACCTCCGTGGGAAAAGCATGTGAAAATAGTTTTCTCTCAAAGTGATTCATGATATCCCAGCAGAAGGCTTTTTCACATGGTAAAATCACCTTAGAACATACCACAATTCCTAAAGTTAGTATGGTACCATCAACAAATGATTTATAATGTAACTAAAGTCTTAAAACCTTCTATTAACTGCAATGCTTTTTAATGAGGTGCTATCATGTATATTGGTCCCAAGATGACTGCCAACACTTCTTGGATGAAGTGCTGACAGCCAATCAGATCTCACAATGAGATGTGTGGTTAGGCTCCGCCCAGATATGTATATGATTTTACTTTTGATTTTCTCAGGAACTACTGAACGGATTTACACCATATATGCAAAAGGCACATGCCTGACCTGAGGACTACCTCTTTGCCAAATTTCAAGTAATTCTGTTCAGCCGTTCGGGCTGTACCTTCGACTAAAGGTCCTATGGGAAAATGCATGGGGAAAATGCGTTTTGGGACCCCCTTTTTTCTCAGCCCCCGCTTGACGAATCACCCCGAGACTTTCAGGGTAGGAGCTGAGCGGAGCGCCCCATTAGTTTTGAAAATTTCACGAACATAAGTCAACTGGCGCCAAAGTTATTCAAAATAGAATTTTCAGATTTCCTATGGGAACTCGGTCCTAACTATAACTATCTACTGGCGACCGCCAGTAGATAATATATATATATGTATATATTGAAACAACAGGTACTCGATGATCTTCGATACTGGGTGGAAAGCACATGCTGGGACAAGAAATCAAAGTATCAAATACTTTATTAGTGCAGACCCCCTCCTCTGACAGACGCGTTTTGCCTTACGGCTTTATCAGTGTCAGTTACCCTGTGTCGATTTGGCAGTATTTCACATAGAAAAAATGTCACATGACTCATCAATGACATAAATGATGTACTATCCTTTCGTTATATCCAACTACCACAATTGGTGGCTATCTTGTAGTGTAATATTTAGCTTGTGAATTGGGGCCTTTGATTGGAGATCTATGATGTATCTAGACTCCAATATGCGTTCCTTTTTGACCCTGTCACTTCTCTTTCTCCTCTTTCTACCTGATCTATACAAAAATATTTTAGAAGATCTCGGTTACTGTGATGGAATTGTTCGAAGTGACTAGCCACTGCGTAGCTCGCATCTTTATTTGTTATGGCACGCATATGCTCTAGGATACGCTTTTTGGCTTTATTGATCGTACTACCAATGTAGCGTTTCTGACATGGACATTCTAGACAGTATATCACATGATCTGAATTACAATTGAGAAGTTTTTTAATTACTCTTACATGCGAAGAGTCCCCTGGTCTTCCCATGTAGGTGGTAGCTTTCTTACTAAATTTGCAAGCCTTACAACGTAATCATGGATAAAACCCCGAGACATTGAAACTGTTTTTGGTTGTCATACTGGAATGAAAATGGCTGTGTGTCAAATGGTCACTTAGGGATTGGCAACGTTTTTAAGTTATTAAAGGACGGGACGGTAAGTGGTTTTTTAAAACATTATCCGTCTGCAACATATGGCAATTCTTCTGAAAAATGTGCACCACTGCATTATATCTATTGTTGTAAGTAGTGATCATTCGTACATCATTATCCCTGGTCTCAGGCGTTTTGGGTTTAGTCACCAATAGACTTTTTCGTTCTAGTTTTTCAACTCTAGCCTCAGCTTGTCTTAGGATAGAATCACCATAACCACGTCTTTTGAATCTTTCCATTGCTGCATCTTTGGCTAATTTAAAATCATTTTGGTTAGAACAATTGCGTTTAATTCGCAACAGTTCTCCAAATGGGATATTCCTAATCAAGCTTCTGGGATGATGGCTAGCAGCGTGCAACACCGCATTTCCAGCAGTTGGCTTTTGAAAGAGTCTGGTTTGTAAAGTGTAATTCTCGATAAAGACTTCTAAATCTAAGTAATTTACCGAGACCTCACTGATTTGACCTGTGAATTCCAAGTTTAACCCATTGTTGTTCAAGGAGGATATGTACTCCTCAGCCGAGGAGCGAGTTCCCCTCCATACAACAAATAGGTCATCAATATACCTGGCCCATAAAATAATATGATCCAGCCAAATTTCATTTGCCTCCCCCCAGGCCACGTGCTTGTCCCACCAGCCCACGAAAAGATTCACGTAGCTGGGGGCAAAGCACGTGCCCACGGCGGTACCGCGTATCTGTTGATACAATTTACCAGAGAATAGAAACATATTGTTGTGTAAACAGAAATCAATCATTTCTAATAACATGATATTGTGCGTATGGAATTCTGGAGCCCTTTTGTTCAAAAACCATTTGACTGATATATAGATATCACTGAAAAAAACATAGGTTTCAGAGACGTTATAGTTAGAAATTAGCATTTAAAAAAGCTTTGAAATTCACTGAAAAAACCAGGTTTCAGAGACGTTATAGTTAGAAATTAGCATTTAAAAAACCTTAGAAATTCACAGAAAAAAACAAAGGTTTCAGGGGTTATATATCCACTCAATCTTCAATACAGATAGGTATATATATATATAATACATATTTAAATTTCAAACTAAACCACATTCACTGGATGATGTCATCAGTGATGTCATTTGAGATGGCATCAGTGATGTCATCAGTGATGTCACTGACCATGTCATGAATGCTGTAATATGTGACATCATCAGCAGTGTATTGCGGGCGCGCGAGTTATAATTATGGTTAATTATAAAGGGACACCTTCCTGCACAAAAACAATCAGTAAAGGCATTTTCCTCTTTCAATGTATGCTGTGGAATGCAGCATGCATTGAAAGAGGAAAAAATGAGTAGAAATGAAAACAATTTTCCTTGTTGCGCCTTGCTACATCAACTCTAGGATGGCGCAGCATTCACACATATCTCCAGATTTACGATTTCTCATAAATCTGGAGATGTGTCTTGTTCTATGGGTGTTGCGTGGGAACACCCACAGCAACACCTATGGGACGCCCCTTCAATGCAAAGTTCTGTGTATGAAGGGGTTGTATTTACAAGGAGAGGAAAAAGCACGCAGGGTGGCTTTTCCTCTCCTTGTAAATATGAAGGTGTGCCTGGCGCCATCACTACGTTACAAAAAGTGATGTACTGGTGGCGCATGGTGCTTGTAAATCTGCCCCATAAGTGCTTAGGTATTGGCAGACTGATACCATAAGAACATAGTGCTGGATGGGTGATTAAAGAATTGCATGAGACTGACAGGAGGTATCCTATGCTGCATGGGTACTACTTCAGTATTTAATGGAGTGGACCAATAGCATGTATCTGCTTAGAGATTTGTAGGGATTATGCACAAAATAGTTTATGTGTACTTGTGTTGGTGCCTAGGTCATTTTATAAGAATACCAATATTAACTGTAATGATGACAGTGCTCCAAACAGAGTGAAAACTTAATTTATAAGTGCATACAAATTGGTGATAGTGGTAATTAAGTGATTAAATAAGTGTATGGAACAGACTGGACGATTCCTACACTGCATGAGTACTAACTGGGTATTTAGAATAGTGTATCAATAGCATGTAGCTAGTTAGAGGTCTGCTTGGATAGTGCACAAAATATTATAGATGTACTTGTGTTAGTAGCTAGGCCATTCCATAAGTTCATGACTAGTAACTAGAATAATTACAGTATTACAAACAGAGTGTATAGTGAATTTATAAGTGCTTAGATATTGGTGGAGTAATAGGATGAGTAGATAGTGCTGGATGGGTTATTGGAGAAATGCATGGTACAGACAGGAGGATTCCTACACTGCATAGGTACTAACTGGATATTTAGAAGAGCGTATCAATAGTTTGTAGCTGCTTTGAGGTGTGCATGCATAGTGTACAAAATATTGTACCTGCACTTGTGTTTTTGACTATGCCATTCCTTAAGTATACGACTAATAACTGGAGTAATTTCAGTGCTGCAAAGAAAGTGCGTGCTGAATTTATAAGTGCTTAGGTATTGGTGGAGTGATAGGATACGTAGATAGTGCTGGATGGATGAATGGAGAACTGAATGGGACAGACAGAAGGATTCCTAGACTGTATAAGTACCAACTGAGTATTTAAAAGACTGTATCAATGCTATCTAGCTGATTAGAGGTCTGCATGCATAGTGCACAGAATATTGTAGCTGTACTAGTATTGGTGTGTCTATGGTTTCGAGAATGATAGTCTGTATTTTAGGGTGTGAGGAGGTGCATCAGATGATCAGGTAGAGGATGTCATCAGTGTTGTCATTTGAGATGTCATCAGTGATGTCAGTAGTGATGTCACTGACCATGTCATGAGTGATGTAATATGTGACGTCATCAGCAGTGCATTGCGGGGGGCGCGAGTTATAGTTAGCACAACTAACTATAATGGCCGAATTTCACTTGTTTTGTACGAGTGAAATGTCCAACTAACTATGACGTCCATGAAACCTGTGTTTTTTCAGTGAATTTCTGAGTTTTTTTAAATGCTAATTTCTAACTATAATTGCCCTGAAAGTTTTTTTCAGTGAATTTTATATATATGTATTTAATCTCCTCTCACTCTTACAAGGTAGGAATCAGCACTCAGGTTGTAGTTTGGAAGTATTTAATCTGCAAAGGACGTGATACACGCGTTTCGGCTCGTCCGAACCTTGATAATGATACAAGACGTCATTGTAGCATCCTTATTTAAATATACAAATGCCTCCAGTTGCCAACATTAACAAAGGACTACATATTATTTTAATCCAAAAAGCTGGTGGCCATATTGGCCTTGTCACGATGTGAAAATTCAGGAATTGATACAATAAAGAAAAGAAAACAAGTGTTAATATGCACACAATGTCATTTCAGCATATCTTGCCCTGTGACCGCCATACCTGTATGTTAGTCAACGTGACTTATTCATAATAAACATACTTAGAATTGCAAACATCAACATAAACAATGGACTACACATTACTTTAAAGTGAAAGGCTATCAGCCATGTTAATCTGGGCACGTTGGGCCCGATTCACAGAATTAACTTAAGACAAAATCCTAAACTTACTACTTTTGATATTCACAGAATGCACTTACTACTTTTGGTATTCACAGAATGCACTTACTACTTTTGGTATTCACATGGCTAAATCTCCGCCACCGGCCAGAATCCCCACCTCCGGGCCGGAAGCTCTGTCCCCGGGCCGGAAGCTCTGCCCCCGGGCCGGAAGTTCCGCCTCCGGGCCGTAATTTCCGTCCCGAGTGCGGACATAAAGCCAGTAGTCGTAAATCCCTTCTGTGAATACCAAATTAGTAAGTGCATTCTGTGAATACCAAAAGTAGTAAGTGCATTCTGTGAATACCAAAAGTAGTAAGTTTAGGATTTTATCTTAAGTTAATTCTGTGAATCGGACCCGTTGTGTATTATTCTCATGAGCGCAGACGGCGAGTGCATCAGTGCCGACTTATCGAACTACAATACCCATGAGCACTCGCGCGTCATGTCGAAACGTCGCGAGAAGTCGTCATAAAGACCGATGGAGTCCGGAGAACAGCGTCGGAAATTCTTCGTCCCTGGTGTAGCTGGTCTCGTTCTTGTTCTTGATGATTTGCAGAATGGTAAGGGTGTCTAGCACCAACCACTTTCCCCAGGCTTGTTTCCACCAACCTCCGTTGGAGAGCGGCTGCTCATGCGGAGGCTGGTGCACTTCCTGAGAGATTCCTCGGCTGGCTTTTACCGCCCAGCGGCAAGGAGTTCATGTCCTTGGAATTATTTCGGCCTGCATTGTCGGCCGGCGGGGGGTTTGTACAGGTCTTCCCCTGATTTGTTTCACCAACCTCCGTTGGAGAGCGGCTGCTCATTCGGAGGATGGTGCACTTCCCTGATTGCTTCCTCAGCTGGTAGTACCGTCCAGCAGCGAGGGGTTTGGTTTGGTGCACTTCCCTGATTGCTTCCTCGGCTGGTAGTACCGTCCAGCGGCGAGGGGTTTGATTTACAGTGTTCTACCTTTTGGGGGCACTGAGCTTATGTGTCTGCAGTACCTATGACTCTACGTGTAAGAAGCATTACACTGGAGGTTCTTCTGTGCCATTTACTTTGAAATGCAAAACTTTTGTTTTACAAGGGTAAAGCCTAAAAGACTATCTCACCACTGTAATATTAACAGTCTTGGATTGCTGTTGGTTTTCTTGTATGGAGGTCAGCTACATAGTCTGGTTATACGTAATTCTTCTGGCTCTATCTTTTAACAGGGGTTGATATGAGTGGTAGGAGCCTACGCTCTATCCCTGAAAGTGTGGTGGAGTCTAGACAAGGGTAGGTTTGTGCTCTGTACATAGCAGAGGTTGTTACAGTTTCTTCTAGCTCCTAGGAGTGTGTATTTGTCCATACAAGGCTATCTGTTCTCTTATTTTCTCCCTGCAGTTATAACCTTCCGGTCCATCCAAGCAACAGTCATTACAAGGATGTTTTCCTTTTCTTTACAGGTATTAGAGGTGTATTCACCCCTGGTAGGGGTTAGTTTTTGATATTGCCTTTGTTCACATATATGTATAATAAGGTGTTCTCAAGCTGATGTTCTTTTCGTTTTGTTCCAGATCTCCTTCCCTGCTGTTCCCTCCCTTTCCTTCCCCCACTTGATCCCTCCACTGTCCTTTGCCATTACGGCTTGTAGGCTTGGTTAGATCAAGAGGTGGACCATTCCTAGCTACAAACTGATCCTGAGGACCGGCCGACGTTACAATTATAATGGTTGTTACACAAAAGAAAAGGAAAAAAAGGGGTGTTAATATACACACACTATCCCTAAATAAAGTTCTAGCGATTATAGTTCCATTCCATTCACAGCTCATTTGAGATGTCATGAGTGATGTCATGAGTAATGTAACTGACCATGCCATGAATGATGTAATGTCTGAGGTCATTAGCAGTACATTGCGGGGGCGTAAGTTATAGTTAGCTCAGGTAACTATTACTGCTGAAATTCACTGGTTGTGTATGAGTGAAATCAGAGTCTAACTATACCGTCCCTGTAATCTTTTTTTTTTTCAGCAAATTTCTAGTTTGTTTTATCATTAAGTAAAATGCATATCACAATGGATGGTGGGGGGTTGGAAGCAGTGCCTGACATTGTGCTGCCTCCACCCAAGCTTCTGCTCCTGTCTTCCCTCCTCCTAGCCATCCATTGCCCAAGTCCATGTCCCTGCTCCCTTATTACAGCTCTGTGTGGCAGTTGTTCTGCCACTGGCCTTCCCGCTTTCTCTGAACAGTTAGCTTGCTGCCCCATCCACCTCCTCCCTATCCTCTATTGTCTGAATTCATCGACTAGCCTCCTCCCTCCTGCCATGCATGTTCTGATGTGCTGCCACTGCCCTCCATTTAGCATGATGTAACAGTCCACTCCTCCTGCCCTCCATTGCCCAATTTTATGCCCCATCATTGACCTCCTGCTTAGCCCCTGTGCTTAGCTTGCTGCCCCTATTCTCCTTCTCACTGCCCTCCGATGTCTTTGTACATGCCCCTGCTCCATCCTTTTTGCCCACCATGTTCCATGGACCTGCCACTCCTATCTACTCTGAGTGTTCTGTTGAGCTGCCACTCCCCTCCCACTTGCCTAGCATTGTCAGATGACTGTAACCTGTCCCTGCCACCTCCTCCCTGCCTGTCCACATTTCAAGCCCTTATCCCCTTCCTCCTGTCCTCCATGGTCCATTTTACTGCCACACCCTTCTGCCCTCCCTGGTCTGTTGTGCTGCAACTGCTCCTCCTGCCTGTCCCGCGTGGTCTGTTATGAGGCCCCTTCCTCTGAACTCTCTTGTCTGTGCCCGGGTCCTGACCCTCCCTTCTATCCTCCATGGTCCTTTGTGCATGACCCTGTGCCCTCCTTCTTGCCCATCATAGCCATTGTGCTGCCACTAACCCTCCCGCTTGCCATGCATGGTCTTCTATGCTGCCACGGCCCCTCCCACCTTCCCTGTGTGGTCAGCTAGCTGCCCCTGACCCCCTTCCACCTTCCCTCCATGGTCTGTGTGTATGCCGTCATAGTCTCACTGTTGCTCTCCATGGTGCGTCTTACTTCTAGTGCCCATCCTGCCTGACCTCCATGGTCATCTTGCTGCTCCCGCCCTGCCCCCCTTGCCCCCAGCCCTCTGTTTCCATGTGCAGACCCCTATCCCCTCCCTCCTGGCTTGTCTGTTCCATTGTAATGCCCCTGATCCATGCCTCGTGCCCTTTATGGTCTGTTATGCTGCAGCTTTCTCTCCTGTCTGTCCATTATGGTCAGCTAGCTACCGTTGCCTCTTTCCCCTCTGTTCTCTGTTGTCCATGTGCATGGTCCTGTCCCCTCCCTATTGCTTTCTATGGATTGTTGTGCTGCACTCCCATCCCGCATGCCCTGTGTGTTGTATTGTGCTGCTGCAAACCCTGATGCCTGCCCTGTAGGGTCAGTTTGGTGCACCTCTCCATGTCCTTCCTGTCCTCTGTTATACGAGTCCATGTCCCTACCTCAATTCTTCCTGCCTTCCATGATCCAATGTACCATACTTGCTAACATTTTGAACTTGGTAAGAGGGAGATTTTGAAAAAAAACTGGGGTATTGATTTTCCCCTTTGACTTACATTGAAAAAGAGAAGATTGTAGACAGGAGACAGATCAATTAAAGCCCATATGGGCTTAAAAATATTGGACGTTTCCTGGCTGAATCGAGCCTGTTGGCATGTATGGTTGTACTACCACTGCCTCTTCCTTCTGCCCATAATGGTCTATTATATTGCCACAGCCTCTCTTGACAGTTCTGTATTGTTGGTTTGTTGCCCCTGCCCCCCTTTCCACTGCCCTCCATAGTCTGTTGTGCTGCCACTGCCTTCCTGCCTGCCCAGTGTGGTCAAATTTTTGACTCAGCACCCTCCTACCTGCCTTCAATTTTCAGAGTCCGTGCCCCTGGCCTCTGTCTCTCAACAGTATCCTAATGAACAACTAGATTGCTAACATTCTATATTTATTGCAAAAGTGTGGAACGCCTGATGTCATCTTGATGTAATCAAAACTGTAACACCTAGAGCATTTCCTTTAGAAATTACATATATGAGAGAGTCTTATTTGCATCAAAATTATGGTTAGTGCTCTAAAAACCTTTAAATGAGGACATATTTACTGAGTTTTCAAATAGCGACAAAGCACTTTTAAATAATTTATTAGCTTTACGTTTTTTTATCCAGTTGACCACTTGATTAAATGTTGCACTTAGGGGAGAGAATGTGGTGTTCCTTCCAGAGCTGCAGAATTTGCAACTGGGGAACCAGGTTGGAGTTTCTGCTTCAGCTCGACATTCTGTGATTCTGGTCAAATCACTTAATCTCCCCATGTCTACAACCAAAATGAATTTGTTCTTGTGTGATGTAACCAATGCTCATGTAAAGCACTCCAGTACTTGACAAGTCTGCACTATATAAAACTGCAAAAAAACAAAAAATAAAAAGTGTTTTGCACATTTCTGTCATTGGGCTACATGTGGGCTACATCTGGGTGATATCTGTCCTGCTTTTGGGCTCTTTTGTCTCTGGTGGCCATCTTGGGAGACTTATTTGTAATGAAGTTTCCTAATTTCCTCATTTACTGCAGTCTCGTCAGTAGGAAGTACTTGCATTTTTTTTACTTTGATTCCATCAAGAAGGCATTCATATGTGTCACACGTTTGCCATAAATTCAGAATGTTAGCACTCTAGATGTTCATTGGATCACTGTAGTAAAGCTACTGCTCACCAGGGAAGACTGCTGCTGGTATTGAAAGTGCATGTTTCAGTCTGCATGTCAGAATTGTTTAATGAAATAGAAGAGGATTTGAGAAGTCACTCAAAATGTGCCCTAATTTTTTCTTTCTTCAGCACTAATCATAATTTCTATGGCAAAATGAACCCCCTCATTTTGTTCCTTTTCAAATGAAATGTTTGAAGTGTTACCAGTTTATTCCAATCAAGATGGCTTCAGGTGTGCCAAACTTTTGTCATAAGCAGGACTGTTAGCGCTCTAGTTGTTCTTTAAAACACTCTGGGAAGCTGCAGTAGAACACAAAGGAATCAACTGACAGTCTCTGCCCTTGTTGGATGTACATGTTTCGCTGAGAATGTCAGACTTAATTCTCATATGACTGAGAAAGATAATGTGAATTTACAGAAAATATGCTCTCAGTTTAGCTTATAGATCACCTTCCAAACCTCTGTGGGAAAAGCATGAGAAAATAGTTTTCTCTCAAACATGATTCATGATATCCCAGCAGAAGGCTTTTTCACATGGTAAAATCACCTTAGAACACACCACAATTCCTAAAATAAGTATGGTACCATCAACAAATGATTTATAATGTAACTAAAGTCTTAAAACCTTATATTAACTGCAATGCTTTTTAATGAGGTGCTATCATGCATATTGGCCCCAAGATGGCTGCCAACACTTCTTGGATGAAGTACTGACAGCCAATCAGATCTCACAATGAGATGTGTGGTTAGGCTCCGCCCAGATATATATTAATTTTTTTCGATTAATATTTTAAAAACTGCTGATCGGAGTTACACCATTTAACTAAAAGGCACGATCAGAACCAAGGGCTACCTTTTTGCCAAATTTGGTGTAATTCCGTTCAGCAGTTCGGGCTGTAGCTGCGACTAAAGGTTCCTATGGGAAATTGCATGGGGAAAACACGTTTTGGGACCCCCCTTTTTTCTCAGCCCCCGCGTGCCGTATCTCCCCGAAACTTTCAAGATAGGAGCGGACCGTATATAATATCTACTGGCGGTCGCTAGTTGATAGTTATAATTAGGACCTAGTTTCCATAGGAATAGCGTTTTTTGTTTTCACAATAACTTTGCCGCTGGATGACGAATCTTCGCGAAAGATTCAAAACTTGTGGGGCGGACTGGTCAGCTCCTATCCTAAAAGATTCGGTGTGATTCGCCAAGCAGGGGCCGAGAAGAAAGGGGGGTCCCAAAGCCTGTTTTCTCCATGTTAATTCCCATAGGAAACTTTAGACACAGCTGCAGCTCGAACTGCTAAATGGAATTACACCAAATTTGGCAAAAAGGTAGCCCTTGTTTCAG
This sequence comes from Triturus cristatus, assembly GCF_964204655.1. Taxonomy (NCBI): domain Eukaryota; kingdom Metazoa; phylum Chordata; class Amphibia; order Caudata; family Salamandridae; genus Triturus; species Triturus cristatus. The sequence goes on from NC_140587.1 coordinate 60,168,767, forward strand.
AAAGAGACCTTTTTTAAATGGAGTAAATCCGTTCAGTAGTTCCTGAGAAATTCAGAAAATAGAGGTCGGAATATCAATTTCCCATAGGAAACTTTAGAAATGGTTACAGGAGAAACTGCTGAAAGGAATAATACCAAATTTGGCATAAAGGTAGCCCTAGGTTCAGAAACAGACCTTTTTTTTAAATGGTGTAAATCCGTTCAGTAGTTTTTGAGATATTAAAGGAAAAATTTGTTTTTATATCTGGGTGGGACCTAACTACACAAGCACGAGCTTGGCTTCAATTGGCTGACAACACTTCAATCCAGGAAGTGTTGACAGCCATCTTAGTGCAATGCTTTTAGGTCTCGCCTAGCGACACAGCGCATGTGTTGCACGCTTAGCGAGATTTATTGTTGTCGATCTATCCAAACACCACTGCACTACCCTAATCCCTAAAACACTACCCCAGCATGAACCCCTACACTACCCAAATACCACTGCACTACTCTAAACCCTAAAACACAACCGCCAGCATGACCCCCTACACTACCCAAACATCACTGCACTACCCTAAAACGGATGTATGACGTTACAACGCATGCTTTTACACCGCATGCCGTTACAACGCATTTTTTACACCGCAAGATCTGTTACAACTCAAGCCTTTACAACGCATGCTTTTACAACGACGTACACTAGATGGAGTGCTGACATTAGAAAAGTATAATTTACTATTCTAACTCCAGTCCACGTTGCAGTAGGGAAGGTGTTTGGATAGTAAAACTACACTATTTCTAATGTTAGCACGCCATCTAGTGCATTTCGTTGTAATGGCATGCGTTGTAATGGCATGCGTTGTAACAGATTTCGCGTTGTTACAGTTTCATTGTAATGGTAGTGTGGTGTAAAAGTTGCGTTGTAAACGTTGTATACCCCCTAAAACACGACCCCCTACACTACACAAACACCACTGCACTACACCAAACCCTAAAACACTACCCCCAGCATGACCCCTACACTACACAAACAACACTGCACTGCCCGAAAACCTAAAACACTTCCCCCAGCACAACCCCCTACACTACCCAAACACCACTGCACTACCCTAAACCCTAAAACACGACCCCCAGCATGACCCCCTACACTACACAAACACCCCATGCACTGCCCTAATCCGTAAAACACTTCCCCTAGCACAACCCCCTACACTACCCAAACATCACTGCACTACCCTAAAACACGACCCCCTACACTACACAAACACCACTGCACTACCCTAAACCCTAAAACACTACTCTCAACATGGCCCCATACACTACAAAAATACCTCTGCACTGCCCTAAAACACTACCCCCAGCGCAACACTCTACACTACCCAAACACCCGTGCACTGCCCTAAACCCTAAAACACTTCCACCAGCACGATCCCCCTACACTACACAAACACCACTGCACTGCGTTAAACCCTAAAACACTACACCCAGTACAAACCGCTACATTGCCCAAACACCACTGCACTGCCCTAAATCCTAAAACACTACCCCTAGCACAATCCGCCTACACTACCCAAACACCACTGCACTGCACGGCCCTAAACCCAAAAACACTACCCCAGCATGACCCTTACACTTTCCAAACACCACTGCACTACCCTAAACCCTAAATCTACCCCAGCACGACCCCCTACACTATACAAACATGACTGCACTACCCTAAGCCCTAAATCTGCCTCCAGCACGACCCCATACACCACCACAAACACCACTTCACTACCCTAAACCCTAAATCACTACCCCCAGCAAGACCCCCTACACTACCCAAACACCACTTTACTGCCCTAAACCCTAAAACATGACCCCCTACACTACACAAACAGCACTGCACTACCCTAAACACTAAAACAATACCCCAGCACAACCCCCTACACTACCCAAAAACCACTGCACTACCCTAAACCCTAAAACACGACCCTTTACACTACACAAACACCACTGCACTACCCTAAACCCTAAATCTAACCCCATCATGACCCCCTACACTAAAAAAACACCAGTTCGCTACCCTAAATCCTAAAACACTACTCCCAGCACAACCCCCTACACTACCCAAACACCAATGCACTAACCTAAACCCTAAAGCACAAGCCCCTACACAACACAAACACCACTGCACTACCCTAAACACTAAAACACTACCCCCAGCACGACCCCCTACACTACCCAAACACCACTGCACTGCCCTAAACCCTAAAACACTACACCTAGCACGATCCCCCTACACTACCCAAACACCACTACAATGCCCTAAACCCAAAAACACTACCGCCCGCATGACCCCTACATTTTCCAAACACCACTGCACTATCCTAAACCCTAAATCTACCCCAGCACGACCCCTACACTACCCAAACACCACTGCACTACCCTAAACCCTAAAACATGACCCCCTACACGACACAAACAATACTGCACTACCTTAAACACTAAAACACTACCCCAGCACAATCCCCTACACTACCCAAACACCACTGCACTACCCTAAAAGCTAAAACACGACCCCTTACACTACACAAACACCACTTCAATTTCGTAAACCGTAAATCTACTCCCAGCACGATCCCCTACACTACCCAAACACCACTGCACTACCCTGAACCCTAAAACACTACCCCCAGCACGACTCCCTACACTACACAAATACCACTGCACTACCCTAAACCCTAAAACACTACCCTCAGCATGACCCCTACACTACAATAAAACATCTGCACTGCCACAAAACACTACCCCCAGCACGACTCCCTACACTACCCAAGCACCACAGCACTGCCCTAAACCCTAAAACACTTCCACCAGCACGATCCCCCTACACTACCCAAACACCACTGCACTGCCCTAAACCCTAAAACCATATCCCCAGCACGTCCCCATACACTACCCAAACACCACTGCCCTATCCTTAACCCTATATTTACACCCATACGACAACCTAAACTACATAAACACCACTGCACTACACTAAACCCTAAAACACTTCTCCAGCACATCCCCCTACAGTACCCAAACACCACTGCACTACCCTAAAACACTACCCCCAGCACGACAAGCTACACTACACAAACACCACTGCACTATCCTAAACCCTAAAACACTCCTCCCAGCATGACACCCTACACTACGCAAACACCACTGCACTACCCTAAACTATAAAGCACTACACTCAGCAAGACCCCCTACACTACCCAAACACCACTGCTGTATGCTAAACCCTAAAACACAACCCCCAGCATGACCCCCTACACTATCCAAACATCACTGCACTACCCTAAAACACGACCCCCTACACTACAGAAACACCACTCCACTACCCTAAACGGAAAAACACTACCCCCAGCACGACCACCTACACTACACAAACACAACTGCACTGCCATAAACCCTACAACACTACCCCCTGCACGACCCCCTACACTACACAAACACCACTGCTGTGCCCTAAACCCTAAAACACTACCCCCAACATGACCCCCTATACTACCCAACCACCACTGCTGTAAACCATAAAACACTTCCACCAGCACGATCCCCTTACACTAGCCAAACACCACTGTACTGCACTGCCCTAAACCCAAAAACACTACGCCCAGCACGAACCCTACACATTCCAAACACCACTGCAGTACCATAAATCCTAAATCTACTCCGAACATGACATCCTACACTACACAAACACCACTGCACTACCCTAAATCCTAAATCTACCCCCAGCACAACCCCATACACTACACAAACACCACTACACTACCATAAACCCTAAAATACTACCCCCAGCATGACCCTGTACACAACCCAAAAAACATTGCACTACCCTAAACACTAAAACACTACCACCAGCACGTCCCCATACACTATCCAAACAACACTGCACTATCCTAAACTATAAATCTACGCCCAGCACGACCCACTATACTACATAAACACCACTGCAATACCCTAAACCCTAAAACACTAACCCCAGCATGACACCCTACACTACACAAACACCACTGCACTACCCTAAACCCTAAGGCTCTACACCCAGCAAGACCCCCTTCACTACCTAAACACCACTGCACTACCCTAAACCCTAAAACCCAACCCCTAGCATGACCCACTACACCACCCAAACATCAATGCACTACCCTAAAACACGACCCCCTACACTAAACAAACACCACTGCACTACCCTAAACCCTAAAACACTACCCGAGCATGAGCCCCTACACTACGCAAACACCACTGCTCTGCCCTGAACCCTAAAACACTTGCACCAGCATGATCCCCCTATACTTGCCAAACACCACTGCACTTCACTGCCCTAAACCAAAAAAACACTACCCCTAGCACGACCCCCTACACTTTCCAAATACCACTGCATTACCCTAAACCCTAAATCTAGCCCCAGCATGACCCCCTACTCTACACAATCACCACTGCACTACCCTAAAACCTAAAACACTACCCCCTATACTTCACAAACACAACTGCACTACCCTAAATCCCTAAATCTACCCCCAGAACGAACCCCTTCACTACACAAACACGACTTCACTACCCTAAACCCTAAAACACTACCCCCAGCACGACCCCCTACACTACACAAACACCACTGCTGTGCCCTAAACCCTAAAACACTACCCCCAACATGACCCCCTATACTACCCAACCACCACGGCCGAAAACCATAAAACACTTCCACCAGTACGATCCCCTTACACTAGCCAAACACCACTGTACTGCACTGCCCTAAACCCAAAAACACTACGCCCAGCACGAACCCTACACGTTCCAAACACCACTGCAGTACCATAAACCCTAAATCTACTCCGAACATGACCCCCTACTTTACACAAACACCACTGCACTACCCTAAATCCTAAATCTACCCCCAGCACAACCCCATAAACTACACAAACACCACTAAACTTCGATAAACCCTAAAATACTACCCCCAGCATGACCCTGTACACAACCGAAAAAACGTGGCACTACCCTAAACACTAAAACACTACCCCCAGCACGTCCCCATACACTATCCAAACAACACTGCACTATCCTAAACTATAAATCTACTCCCAGCACGACCCACTATACTACACAAACACCAGTGCACTACCCTAAAGCCTAAAACACTACCCAGCATGTCCCCCTACACTACAAAAACACCACTGCACTACCCTAAACCCTAAAACACTGCACCCAGCATGGCAAGCTACACTACACAAACACCACTGCAATACCCTAAACCCTAAAACACTAACCCCAGCATGACACCCTACACTACACAAACACCACTGCACTACCCTAAACCCTAAAGCTCTACACCCAGCAAGACCCCCTACTCTACCTAAACACCACTGCACTACCCTAAACCCTAAAACACTACCTGAGCATGAGCCCCTACACTACACAAACACCGCTGCTCTGCCCTAAACCCTATAACACTACCCCCAGCACGACCCCCTACAGTACCCAAAAACCATTGCACTGCCCTAAACCCTAAAACACTTGCACCAGCATGATCCCCCTATACTTGCCAAACACCACTGCACTTCAATGCCCTAAACCAAAAACAAACTACCCCAACCACGGTCCCCTACAATTTCCAAATATCACTGCACTACCCTAAACCCTAAATCTAGCCCCAGCATGACCCCCTACTCTACACAATCACCACTGCACTACCCTAAAACCAAAAACACTACCCCCTACACTACACAAACACAACTGCACTACCCTAAATCCCAAAGTCTACCCCCAGAACGACCCCCTTCACTACACAAACACGACTTCACTACCCTAAACCCTAAAACACTACTCCCAGCACAACCCCCTACACTATCCAAACACCACTGTACTACCCTAAACCCTAAAACGAGACCTCCTACACTACACAAACACCACTGCACTACCCTAACCCTAAAACACTAGCCCAGCATGACTCACTATACTACACAAATACCACTGCACTACCCAAAACCCTAAAACACTACCCCCAGCATGACCCCCTACACTACCCAAACACCACTGCACTGCCCTAAACCCTAAAACACTTCCACCAGCATGATCCACCTACAATACCTAAACACCACTGCACTGCCCTAAACCCTAAAACCCTACCCCCAGCACGACCCCCTACACTACCGAAACACCACTGCACTATCCTAAACCCTAAAACTACCCCCAGTACGACCCCCTACTCTACACAAACACCACTACACTACCCTAAATCTTAAAACACTACCCCAGTACATCCCCCTACACTACACAAACACCACTGCACTACCCTAAAACCATAAAACACAACCACCAGCGGGACCCCCTACACTACCCAAACACCACTGCACTACCCTAAACCCTAAAACACAACCCCCAGCATGACACCCTACACCACACAAACACCACTGCACTACCCTAAACCCTAAAACACTACACCCAGCACGACCCCTACACTTCTCAAACACCACGACACTGCCCTAAACCCAAAAACATTACCCCACACTACCTCTACACTACCCAAACACCACTTCACTACCCTAATCTCTAAAAGATGACCCCCTACACTACACAAACAACACTGCACTACCATAAACACTCAAGCACTAACACAGCTCAATCCCCTAAACTACCCAAACACCACTGCACTACCCTAAACCCTAAAACACGACCCCTTACCCTACACAAACACCACTGCACTATCCTAAACCCTAAATCTACGCCCAGTACGACTCCCTATACTACGCAAACACCACTGCACTACCCTAAACCCAAAACACTACCCCAGCACAACCCCCTACACTACCCAAACTCCACTGCAATACCCGAAACCTTAAAACCCGATCCCTACACTACACAAACACCACTGTACTACCCTAAACCCTAAATCTATTACCAGCACGAACCCCTACACTACACAAATACTACTTCACTACCCTAAACCCCTAAAACACTACTCCCAGCACGACCCCCTACATGACCCAAACACCACTGCACTACCCTAAACCCTAAAACACGAACCCCTACACTACACAAACACCACTGCACTGCCCTAAACCCTAAAACTCTATCCCCAGCATGAATCCCTACACTACACAAATCCCACTGCACTACCCTAAACCCTAAAACACTATCCCCAGCACAACCCCATACACTACACAAAAACATCTGCACTGCCCTAAAACACTACCCCAGCACGACAACCTACACTATCCAAACAACACTGCATTGCCCTAAACCCTAAAACACTTCCAACAGCACGATCCCCCTACACTACCCAAACACCACTGCACTGCCTAAACCCTAAAACCCTACACCCAGCACGACCCCCTACACTACCCAAACACCACTGCACTATCCTAAACCCTAAATCTACCCTCAGTCCAACCCCCTACACTACACAAACACCACTGCTCTACCCTAAACCATAAAACACTACCCCAGCAGGTCCCCTACACTACACAAACACCACTGCACTACCCTAAACCCTAAAATACTACCCCCAGCATGACCCCCTACACTACCCAAACACCACTGCACTACCCTAAATGCTAAAACACTGCCCCCAGCACAACCCCCTAAAATACCCAAACACCACTGCACTCCCCTAAACCCTAAAACACTGCCCCCAGCACAACCCCCTACACTACACAAACACCACTGCACTGCCCTAAATCCTAAAACACTACCCTCAGTTCGACCCCCTTCACTGCATAAACACCACTGCACTGCCTTAAACACTAAAACACTACCCCCAGCACGACCCCCTACACTATACAAACACCACTGTACTACCCTAAACCCTAAATCTACCCCCAGCATGACCCCCTACACTATACAAACACCACTACGCTACCCTAAACCGTAAAACACTATCCCAAGCACAACCCCTACATTACACAATCACCACTGCACTACCGTAAACCTTAAAACACTACACCCAGCACGACCCCCTACACTACCCAAACACCACTACACTACCCTAAAACACAACCCCCAGCACAACCCCCTTCACTACCCAAACTCAACTGCGCTACCCTAACCCCAAAAACACTACCCCCAGCATGACCCCCTTCACTACCCAAACACAACTGCACTACCCTAACTTCAAAAACACTATCCCCCACACGGCCCGCTACACTACCCAAACACCATTGCGCTACACTAAACCCTAAAACACTACCCCCAGCATGAACCCCTACACTACACAAACACCACTGCACTACTCTAAACCCTAAAACACTACCCCCTACACTACCCAAACACCAACGCACTACCCTCAACCCTAAAACACTACCAAAGCACTACCTACTACACTACCCAAACACCACCGCACTACCCTAAACCCTAAAACACTATCCCCACCATGACCCCCTACACTAACCAAACACCACTGCACTACCCTAAAATATAAAACGCTACCCCAGCACGATCCCCTACACTACACAAACACTACTGCACTACCCTAAACCCTAAAACACTACCCCCTACACTAACCAAACACCTTTGCACTACCCTCAACCCTAAAACACTGCCCCAGCACTACGCCCTACACTACCCAAACACCACTGCTCTACCCTAAACCCTAAAACACTACACCCAGCATGACCTCCTACACTACCCAAACACCACTGCACTATCCTAAAACCTAAAACACTACCCCTAGTACAACCCCCTGCACAACCCAGACACCACTGTGCTTCCCTAAACCCTAAATGTATCCCCAGCACGACCCCTTTCACTACCCAAACACCACTGCACTACAAAAACCCTAAATCTACCACCAGCCTGACCCCCTACACTACACAAACACCACTGCGCTACCCTAAACCCTAAAACACTACCCCCAGCACGAACCCTACACGTTCCAAACACCACTCAAGTACCATAAACCCTAAATCTACTCCGAACATGACCCTCTACTTTACACAAACACCACTGCACTACCCTAAATCCTAAATCTACCCCCAGCACAACCCCATAAACTACACAAACACCACTAAACTTCGATAAACCCTAAAATACTACCCCCAGCATGAACCTGTACACAACCCAAAAACATTGCACTACCCTAAACACTAAAACACTACCCCCAGCACGTCCCCATACACTATCCAAACAACACTGCACTATCCTAAACTATAAATCTACTCCCAGCACGACCCACTATACTACACAAACACCACTGCACTACCCTAAAGCCTAAAACACTACCCAGCACGTCCCCCTACACTACAAAAACACCACTGCACTACCCTAAACCCTAAAACACTGCACCCAGCATGGCAAGCTACACTACACAAACACCACTGCAATACCCTAAACCCTAAAACACTAACCCCAGCATGACACCCTACACTACACAAACACCACTGCACTACCCTAAACCCTAAAGCTCTACACCCAGCAAGACCCCCTACTCTACCTAAACACCACTGCACTACCCTAAACCCTAAAACACTACCTGAGCATGAGCCCCTACACTACACAAACACCGCTGCTCTGCCCTAAACCCTATAACACTACCCCCAGCACGACCCCCTACAGTACCCAAAAACCATTGCACTGCCCTAAACCCTAAAACACTTGCACCAGCATGATCCCCCTATACTTGCCAAACACCACTGCACTTCACTGCCCTAAACCAAAAACAAACTACCCCTACCACGGTCCCCTACAATTTCCAAATATCACTGCACTACCCTAAACCCTAAATCTAGCCCCAGCATGACCCCCTACTCTACACAATCACCACTGCACTACCCTAAAACCAAAAACACTACCCCCTACACTACACAAACACAACTGCACTACCCTAAATCCCAAAGTCTACCCCCAGAACGACCCCCTTCACTACACAAACACGACTTCACTACCCTAAACCCTAAAACACTACTCCCAGCACAACCCCCTACACTATCCAAACACCACTGTACTACCCTAAACCCTAAAACGAGACCTCCTACACTACACAAACACCACTGCACTACCCTAACCCTAAAACACTAGCCCAGCATGACTCACTATAATACACAAATACCACTGCACTACCCAAAACCCTAAAACACTACCCCCAGCACAACCCTCTACACTACAAAAACACCTCTGCACTGCCCTAAAACACTACCCCCAGCATGACCCCCTACACTACCCAAACACCACTGCACTGCCCTAAACCCTAAAACACTTCCACCAGCATGATCCACCTACAATACCTAAACACCACTGCACTGCCCTAAACCCCAAAACCCTACCCCCAGCACGACCCCCTACACTACCGAAACACCACTGCACTATCCTAAACCCTAAATCTACCCCCAGTACGACCCCCTACTCTACACAAACACCACTACACTACCCTAAATCTTAAAACACTACCCCAGTACGTCCCCCTACACTACACAAACACCACTGCACTACCCTAAAACCATAAAACACAACCACCAGCGGGACCCCCTACACTACCCAAACACCACTGCACTACCCTAAACCCTAAAACACAACCCCCAGCATGACACCCTACACCACACAAACACCACTGCACTAAACCCTAAACACTACACCCAGCACGACCCCTACACTTCTCAAACACCACGGCACTGCCCTAAACCCAAAAACATTACCCCACACTACCTCTACACTACCCAAACACCACTTCACTACCCTAATCTCTAAAAGATGACCCCCTACACTACACAAACAACACTGCACTACCATAAACACTCAAACACTAACATAGCTCAATCCCCTAAACTACCCAAACACCACTGCACTACCCTAAACCCTAAAACACGACCCCTTACCCTACACAAACACCACTGCACTATCCTAAACCCTAAATCTACGCCCAGTACGACTCCCTATACTATGCAAACACCACTGCACTACCCTAAACCCAAAACACTACCCCAGCACAACCCCCTACACTACCCAAACTCCACTGCAATACCCGAAACCTTAAAACCCGATCCCTACACTACACAAACACCACTGTACTACCCTAAACCCTAAATCTATTACCAGCACGAACCCCTACACTACACAAATACTACTTCACTACCCTAAACCCTAAAACACTACTCCCAGCACGACCCCCTACATGACCCAAACACCACTGCACTACCCTAAACCCTAAAACACGAACCCCTACACTACACAAACACCACTGCACTGCCCTAAACCCTAAAACTCTATCCCCAGCATGAATTCCTACACTACACAAATCCCACTGCACTACCCTAAACCCTAAAACACTATCCCCAGCACAACCCCATACACTACACAAAAACATCTGCACTGCCCTAAAACACTACCCCAGCACGACAACCTACACTATCCAAACAACACTGCATTGCCCTAAACCCTAAAACACTTCCAACAGCACGATCCCCCTACACTACCCAAACACCACTGCACTGCCTAAACCCTAAAACCCTACACCCAGCACGACCCCCTACACTACCCAAACACCACTGCACTATCCTAAACCCTAAATCTACCCTCAGTCCAACCCCCTACACCACACAAACACCACTACTCTACCCTAAACCATAAAACACTACCCCAGCAGGTCCCCTACACTACACAAACACCACTGCACTACCCTAAACCCTAAAATACTACCCCCAGCATGACCCCCTACACTACCCAAACACCACTGCACTACCCTAAATGCTAAAACACTGCCGCCAGCACAACCCCCTAAAATACCCAAACACCACTGCACTCCCCTAAACCCTAAAACACTGCCCCCAGCACAACCCCCTACACTACACAAACACCACTGCACTGCCCTAAATCCTAAAACACTACCCTCAGTTCGACCCCCTTCACTGCATAAACACCACTGCACTGCCTTAAACACTAAAACACTACCCCCAGCACGACCCCCTACACTATACAAACACCACTGTACTACCCTAAACCCTAAATCTACCCCCAGCATGACCCCCTACACTATACAAACACCACTACACTACCCTAAACCGTAAAACACTATCCCAAGCACAACCCCTACACTACAAATCACCACTGCACTACCCTAAACCTTAAAACACTACACCCAGCACGACCCCCTACACTACCCAAACACCACTACACTACCCTAAAACACAACCCCCAGCACAAGCTCCTTCACTACCCAAACTCAACTGCGCTACCCTAACCCCAAAAACACTACCCCCAGCATGACCCCCTTCACTACCCAAACACAACTGCACCACCCTAACTTAAAAAACACTACCCCCACACGACCCGCTACACTACCCAAACACCATTGCGCTACACTAAACCATAAAACACTACCCCCAGCACGAACCCCTACACTACACAAACACCACTGCACTACTCTAAACCCTAAAACACTACCCCCTACACTACCCAAACACCAACGCACTACCCTCAACCCTAAAACACTGCCAAAGCACTACCTACTACACTACCCAAACACCACTGCACTACCCTAAACCCTAAAACGCTATCCCCAGCATGACCCCCTACACTAACCAAACACCACTGCACTACCCTAAAACATAAAACACTACCCCAGCACGATCCCCTACACTACACAAACACCACTGCACTACCCTAAACCCTAAAACACTACCCCTATACTACCCAAACACCATTGCACTACCCTCAACCCTAAAACACTGCCCCCAGCACTACGCCCTACACTACCCAAACACCACTGCTCTATCCTAAACCCTAAAACACTACACCCAGCATGACCTCCTACACTACCCAAACACCACTGCACTACCCTAAAATCTAAAATACTACCCCCAGCACAACCCCCTGCACAACCCAGACACCACTGCACTACCCTAAACCCTAAAACACTACCCCCAGCATGACCCCCTACACTACACAAACACCACTGCGCTACCCTAAACCCTAAATGTATCCCCAGCACAACCCCTTTTCACTACCCAAACACCACTGCACTACAAAAACCCTAAATCTACCACCAGCCTGACCCCCTACACTACACAAACACCACTGCGCAACCCTAAACCCTAAAACACTACCCCCAGCACAACTCCTTATACTACCCGAACACCACTGCGCTTCCCTAAACCCTAAGACACTTCACCCAGCATGCCCCATTACACTACACAAACACCACTGCACTACTCTAAACCCTAAAACACTTCCCTAGCATGACACCCTACACTACCCGAACAACACTGCCCTACCTTAAACACTAAATCAACCCCAGCACAAAACCCTACTGTTAGACCCGGCCCTCGTAACATAGCTAGACCGGACCCCTGCACCTCACACCAGCCCCCAAACCCACGGCCTAGCCGATCCTCCCCACCAGAACTCACACGCACCCAACCCGGACTTCCCCGTCCATGGCCTCCCACCCTTCGGCCACACCGGGCCCGCGTGCCCACTTCATGCACCAAGATGGCCGCCCGGCCCCAGCGAGACCCTGGCCTAGAGGCGCCACTCCGGCTGGAGGACATCGCGCTCCCCTTGGGATGAGAGAGGGAGGAGCAGTTTCTATCACACCACTGCGCTCCCCTGGGACGGTGGGTTTCGATCGACCTGCCGGCCTCCCTGAGGGCTGGCTCCACGCCTGCTGAGTGTCTGGGACTCCTCCCGACCCGGCCCTGGAAGGATCAAAAGACAATGGCAGGAAACCCCAACAAGCAACCCCCCAGGTGACAAGACCCCTGCCTGCACAGACACCGGACATCAAAGAGTAGTCGCCCTATAACAAGGGGTGCTCTGGGACTGTCCGGCAGATTCGCCTTGGAACACCTGAGCCCTGCTGAGTGACTCGCGGCTCCCTGAAGATCGTAAGACCTCCGAACTGGTACCTGAGCCCTGCTGAGTGACTCGCGGCTCCCTGAAGATCGTAAGACCTCCGAACTTGTGCTTGAGCCCTGCTGAGTGACTCGCGGCTCCCTGAAGATCGTAAGACCTCCGAACTTGTGCTTGAGCCCTGCTGAGTGACTCGCGGCTCCTCGAAGATCGTAAGACCACCGAACTTGTATCCGAGCCTTGCTGAGTGACTCGCGGCTCCTGCAGACTCTCTTGGTCCCGCCGGACCCCACAACGACCAGCGTATCCCCCAGCTCGAGGATTGTGAGCTGTGCGCCGGGTACGCTCCTGCATTTGATCCATCTCCCCAAAGACTGTCCCGCTACCTCCTACCCCCCTCCAAGACTCTGAGAGCCCACGCTCTGCTTGTATATATTTGCCGTGCGGATCATAAAGATCCTTCTACTCTAACTTGATAAAGATTTGCTCGTAAAGAACTCCTCGTGTGGTGTCCCTCTGTCGTGTGGTGCCGAGTGTGCGATCCTAGATACGAGGTTCCTCCCGGAGGAATCTCCCGCCAGTGCCCGGCTACGATCCTTCGAGGGTGGGTCTCAGGGCAGTCAGGGTCCCCTCCGGGCCCGTCTGAAGTCGCCTTCTAACATTGGTGGCAAGCGACGGGATTCGGGCCCATAATCTAGAGATCGTACCGTGAACGGCTGACGCACTACCGACAAAGATGGCGGAAGGAAACGCCGTGGTTCTCATAGAAGACGACGCCAGTACCGTGTTCCAGGTGGAACAGCTGGAAGCGTACACTCACAAAGAACTAAAACAATTCAGTAAGGAACTCAGAATCGCTACCACTGGTCTCAACACTAAAGAAGATATGCAAAAAGCACTGAAAGCTTGGGTGGATTCAGGGGCCTCCCGGCCAGAAGGAGCAGGGGAACCCCACGACGAAGCAGGACCCTCCCAAGGAGAACGCAGCAACAACCAGGTGCGAGGCTTCGTACCAGACGGGGGCCTATCCCCGGAGGAACTCGCAGACAGAGAAAAAAGTCGCCATCACGAGCTCGAAGTAGCAAAACTCAAAATTGAGGGCGAGCTGAAATTAGCCGAGAAAAAGCTAGCAGTAGAACAGTTGCGAGTACAAGGAGAGCTGGAAGAGAAGAAACTCCAACGAGAACACGAGGGAAAGAGACTTCAACTGGAGCATGAACGCAGCCTGAAGGAAATAGAACTGAAAGCAAAAAGCGGAGAAACGCGGCCCCCGGGGAACCGGGAGGCGGCCGCCCCAACGGAACAGAAGGTCCACATCCCCAAGGATGTGGTCAAAGGATATTATAAAAATGATGACATTCAGCAGTGGTTCCGGGCCTACGAGGTCGCCATGACCTCCCATCGGGTCCCACAGAAGGATTGGGGGGCTGGGTTATGGGGACGATTCCTGAGCGAAGGAAGAGACACCCAGCTCGACCTACCCACCTCCATGCAAACGTCCTATGAACACATGAAAACGGCCCTCCTCACAAGGTACGGCCTCACCCCGGAGATGTACCGCCAGCGGTTCCGGGACTGCCGGAAGATCCCGGGTACCACCTGGGTGGAATATGTGAATTTCTTCAGCCGCGCCTTCGATGGCTGGATCAAGGGCAGCAAGGTAACCACCCTGGAAGAACTAACAGACCTTATGTTGTGGGAACACCTGGCGGCCAACTGCTTTGTAGAACTCCGCCAGCATCTGCTCGACAGCAAGCTCACGGACCCCAGGAAGCTGGCTGTCGAGGCGGATCGCTGGACCAACACCCGGGTCTCCCGGAGCCCTGTAGGAGAGTACCCCCGAGCCAGCCAGGGACCACCCCGCCAGAGAGGGGGGGGAAACCAGGGAGGGCAGAGAGAGTCCCAGGCTAGTCCCCCGAAGTCCCAACCTCCACCCTTCCCGGCACCCCCACCTGCTGTATCCGCCCCCCCCCTTAGACGGGGGCACTGGGTAACCATCACTTGTTTCCGTTGCCAGAAGCCCGGGCATTACGCCAACGACCCTGAATGCCCCATGGCCCCACGCACCACCCAGGCAGCACCCCCTACTAGACAGATCGCCAATGTAGCCCTGGGGGAGGAGGTTGAGGAGGCCGAGGAGTGGGAACCCGCCGCTATGGCCCTAGTATCCTTAGGAGATAGGGAGATGGTCCCTGGGAGCCTCCTGCCCTCTAACACAAAGAAATATGAGCAGCTCGTAACGATCAATGGCCACAAAGTAGAAGCCCTCCGTGACACCGGGGCCAGCATCACCGGTGTCCTTAGCCATTTAGTACACGAAGACCAGGTCCTCCCCAACGTCTTTTGCCCTGTCATCTCAGCCGACAACACAGAAAGCTTATGTAAAGTAGCCCTGGTGCCCTTTGAGTGGGGAGGGGTGGTCGGTAAACTGAAGGTTGCAGTAAGAACCTCCCAGCCCGTTGAATGTCTCCTGGGGAGCGACCTAGAAAGTTCCCCCTGGGGACAAGTTGAGCGCAAGACCCATCTAGGGATAATGGGCCTCCCTGAGTGGGTGTGCGCCACCACTCGATCCATGGCGGCCCGACTGACCCCCCTGAGGGAAGTCGACGACGCCCCGACCCCCGAAGATAGGATGGTCCCAGCCGAGGGTCCCCCCATTACCCCACCAGAGGAGTCGATCGCCAGTGACGAACTCCCGCCTTCCGACTCCACCCCAGTCACCGAGTTCGGTGATCTGCCCGAATTAGCCCAGTGGCGCCACGAGGGGGGCCCCTCCCGAGAAGAGTTCTGCCGAGAGCAGGCTTCCTGTCCCTCCCTGGACGGGCCCCGGCAACAGGCAGAGGCCCAGGCTGCGGGCGACCAGACGGGGACGCACCGGGTGTACTGGGAGAATGACCTCCTGTACAGTGAACAGAAGTCGGTGGAGCTAGGGTCCGGCCGGGTGCTGGTGGTACCCCTACGCTTCCGAAACCTCCTCCTGGGCTTGGCCCACGATGTCCCCCTCGCAGGCCACTTGGGCCAGGACAAAACGTACAGTCGCCTCGTGACCCACTTCTACTGGCCCCGGATGAAAGCCGATGTAGGAGCTCACTGCAAGTCCTGTCCCACGTGCCAGGCCAGTGGGAAGAGCGGAGGGAAGAGCAAGGCTCCCCTCCAACCCTTCCCTGTCGTCAGTACCCCTTTTGAGCGGGTCGGGATCGACATTGTAGGGCCCCTGGACCCCCCAACTTCCCTAGGGCACCGGTTCATCCTCGTCCTGGTGGACCATGCCACCCGTTACCCTGAGGCCATCCCCCTGCGCACCGTCACAGCCCCCGTGGTGGGCCGGGCGTTGATGGGAATCTTCTCCCGCATGGGTTTCCCCCACGAGGTCGTGAGCGATCGCGGTACCAACTTTATCTCCCGATACATGAAGTCCTTATGGCAACAATGCGGGGTGTCCTATAAGTTCACCACCCCGTACCACCCCCAGGGAAACGGCCTGGTAGAGCGGTTTAACCGGACTCTGAAGGGGATGATCGCGGGCCTGGAAGAGCCCCTCCGGCGTAAGTGGGACATCCTGCTCCCCTGCCTCCTATTCGCATACCGCGAATTTTCCCCAGAAATCCTTAGGGTTCAGCCCCTTTGAGTTACTCTACGGGCACCCCGTCAGGGGGCCCCTCAGCCTGGTCAAGGAAGGCTGGGAGGCGATGCCTCGAGGCCCCCCCCGAGATGTGTTCCGGTATGTCCTGACCCTCCGAAATCAGACTAGAAGGTTCCGAGAGATGGCCGAGGCCAACCTGGAGGCGAGTCAGGAGGAGATGAGGCGCTGGTACGACCAGAACGCCACTCTGGTCGAGTTTCAGCCGGGCCAGCTGGTATGGGTCATGGCCCCAGTGAAACCCTGCGCCCTCCAGGATAAATGGACCGGGCCCTTCAAGGTGGTTGAGCGGAAGAGCCAGGTCACGTACTTAGTGGACGTCCAGTCCCCCCGGGACCCCCTCCGGGTCCTCCACGTGAACCGCCTCAAGCCCCACTTCGTGCGGACGGAGCTGAGTCTGCTGCTGGCCACCGATGACGGGGCCGAGGAGGAGTCCGACCCTCTCCCCGATCTCCTGTGTACCAAAGAGAAGGACGGCTCCGTAGAGGGAGTGAACCTCTCCCCGTCTCTCACTCCCCAGCAACGGGAGGATTGCCGCCAGCTCCTAGGGCAGTTTTCGGACCTCTTCTCCCTGGTCCCTAGGGTCACCGACTGGTGTGTCCATGACGTGGATACCGGCCGGGGACAGTCCGCCAGTGAGACACCGGGCCTACCGAGTCCCTGATCGGGTCCGGTCCTGTATCCAGGCCGAAGTCTCGAAAATGTTGACCCTAGGCGTAATCGAACCCTCAGATAGCCCCTGGGCCAGCCCCGTGGTCCTGGTCCCTAAAGCAGCCGCCCCCGGGGTTGCGCCAGAACTCCGCTTCTGCGTGGACTACCGGGGACTCAATGAAGTCACCCGAACCGATGCCCACCCCATTCCCCGAGCCGACGAGCTCATTGACCGGCTCGGGGCTGCTCGGTTCCTCAGTACCTTCGATCTCACCTGTGGCTACTGGCAAATTGCGCTCACAGAAGGAGCCAAGGAGCGGTCCGCTTTCTCCACCCCGGATGGGCACTATCGCTTTCGCGTGATGCCTTTCGGGATGAAAAATGCCCCAGCCACCTTTCAGCGACTGGTAAATAGAGTCCTGGCCGGGCTGGAAGAATTCAGTGCCGCATATCTCGACGATATCGCAGTCTTTAGTTCCGAGTGGAGTGAGCACCTCCAGCACCTTCGGAGGGTACTGACCGCCCTGCGCCAGGCAGGCCTCACCGTGAAAGCCAGCAAGTGCCAGATTGGGCAAGGTTCGGTAACCTACCTGGGGCACCGGGTCGGAAGCGGCCAGGTCGCCCCCCTACAGCCAAAAATCAACGCCATCTTAGCCTGGGAACCACCCACTACCCAAACGGAGGTTCGAGCCTTCCTGGGCCTCACGGGCTACTACCGGAGATTCATCCGGAATTACGGCAGCCTGGTCGGTCCCCTCACGGGTCTCACGTCCAAAAAACAGCCCAAGAAGGTGCAATGGTCCCCTGCCTGCCAAGAGGCGTTCGAGGCCCTGAAAGCGGCCATGTGTACTGCCCCCGTCCTCCAGGCCCCCGACTACTCCAAAGAGTTTGTGGTACAGACTGATGCCTCCGAGCATGGCATCGGGGCAGTCCTCTCCCAGGTGAATGACCAAGGCCTAGACCAGCCCGTGGCCTTCCTCAGCCGAAGGCTATTGCCCAGGGAACAGAGATGGAGCACCATCGAGCGAGAGGCATTCGACGTAGTCTGGGCCCTCAAAAAACTACGCCCTTACCTGTTCGGCACCCATTTCAAGGTCCAAACCGACCATCGCCCCTTGCGATGGCTCATGCAGATGCGAGGAGAAAACCCCAAGCTACTGCGGTGGTCAATCTCCCTCCAGGGGATGGATTTCACCGTAGAACATCGCCCTGGGAATGACCACGCCAACGCCGATGGCCTCTCCCGGTTCTTCCGCCTCAGCGAAGAGAACCCCCAAGAAGATGGGTAGTTCTCTCCGGCTTTCAGCTGGGGGGGACGCATGTTAGACCCGGCCCTCGTAACATAGCTAGACCGGACCCCTGCACCTCACACCAGCCCCCAAACCCACGGCCTAGCCGATCCTCCCCACCAGAACTCACACGCACCCAACCCGGACTTCCATGGCCTCCCACCCTTCGGCCACACCGGGCCCGCGTGCCCACTTCATGCACCAAGATGGCCGCCCGGCCCCAGCGCGACCCTGGCCTAGAGGCGCCACTCCGGCTGGAGGACATCGCGCTCCCCTTGGGATGAGAGAGGGAGGAGCAGTTTCTATCACACCTCTGCGCTCCCCTGGGACGGTGGGTTTCGATCGACCTGCCGGCCTCCCCGAGGGCTGGCTCCACGCCTGCTGGGTGTCTGGGAGTCCTCCCGACCCGGCCCTGGAAGGATCAAAAGACAATGGCAGGAAACCCCAACAAGCAACCCCCCAGGTGACAAGACCCCTGCCTGCACAGACTCCGGACATCAAAGAGGAGTCGCCCTATAACAAGGGGTGCTCTGGGACTGTCCGGCAGATTCGCCTTGGAACACATGAGCCCTGCTGAGTGACTCGCGGCTCCCTGAAGATCGTAAGACCTCCGAACTGGTACCTGAGCCCTGCTGAGTGACTCGCGGCTCCCTGAAGATCGTAAGACCTCCGAACTTGTGCTTGAGCCCTGCTGAGTGACTCGCTGCTCCCTGAAGATCGTAAGACCTCCGAACTTGTGCTTGAGCCCTGCTGAGTGACTCGCTGCTCTTCGAAGATCGTAAGACCACCGAACTTGTATCCGAGCCTTGCTGAGTGACTCGCGGCTCCTGCAGACTCTCTTGGTCCCGCCGGACCCCACGACGACCAGCGTATCCCCCAGCTCGAGGATTGTGAGCTGTGCGCCTGGTACGCTCCTGCATTTGATCCATCTCCCCAAAGACTGTCCCGCTACCTCCTACCCCCCTCCAAGACTCTGAGAGCCCACGCTCTGCTTGTATATATTTGCCGTGCGGATCATAAAGATCCTTCTACTCTAACTTGATAAAGATTTGCTCGTAAAGAACTCCTCGTGTGTGCCGAGTGTGCGATCCTAGATACGAGGTTCCTCCCGGAGGAATCTCCCGCCAGTGCCCGGCTACGATCCTTCGAGGGTGGGTCTCAGGGCAGTCAGGGTCCCCTCCGGGCCCCTCTGAGGTCGCCTTCTAACACCTACACTACCCAAAGACCACTGCAATGCCCTAAACCCTGAAACACTATCCACAGCATGACCCCCTACACTACACAAACACCACTGTACTACCCTAAACCCTAAAACACTACCCCCAGCACGACCCCCTTCAATACCCAAATACAGATGCACTACCCTAACCCCAAAAACACTGTACCCAACACTACCCCCTACTCTACACAAACACCACTGCACTACCCTAAACCCTAAAACACTACCCCATACACTACCCAAACACCACTGCACTACCCTCAAACCTAAAACACTGCCCCAGCACTATGCCCTCCACTACCCAAACACCACTGCACTACCCTAAACCCTAAAACACTACCCCCAGCATGACCCCCTACACTACCCAAACACCACTGCACTACCCGAAACCCTAAAACACTACCCCCAGCACGACCACCTACACTACACAAACACCACTGCACTACCCTAAACCCTGAAACAGTACCCCCAATACAACTCCCTACACTACAATAATACCTCTGCACTGCCCTAAAACACTACCCCCAGCACAACACCCTACATTACCCAAACACCACTGCTCTGCCCTAAACTCTAAAACACTACCCCCAGCACGACCCCCTACACTACCCAAACACCACTGCACTGCCCTAAACCCTAAAACACTATCCCTAGCATGATCCCCCTACACAACCCAAACACCACTGCACTGCACTGCCCTAAACCCCAAAACACTACCCCCAGCATGACCCTTACATTGTCCAAACACCACTGCACTATCCTAAACCCTAAATCTACCTCAGCACGACCCCTACACTACCCAAACACCACTGCACTACCCTAAACCCTAAAACATGACCCCCTACACTACACAAACAACACTGCACTACCTTAAACACTAAAACACTACCCCAGCACCACCCCCTACACTACCCAAACACCACTGCACTACCCTAAAAGCTAAAATACGACCCCTTACACTACACAAACACCACTTAATTTTCGTAAACCGTAAATCTACCCCCACCACGACCCCCTACACTACACAAACACCACTTCACTACTCTAAACCCTAAAAAACTACTCCCAGCACGATCCCCTACACTACCCAAAAACCACTCCACTACCCTAAACCCTAAAACATGAAACCCTACACTACACAAACACCACTGTACTACCCTAAACCCTAAAACACTACCCTCAGCACGACTCCCTACACTACACAAATACCACTGCACTACCCTAAACCCTAAAACACTACCCTCAGCATGACACCTACATTACAGAAAAACATCTGCACTGCCACAAAACACTACCCCCAGCACGACTCCCTACACTACCCAAGCACCACAGCACTGCCCTAAACCCTAAAACAATTCCACCAGCACGATCCCCCTACACTACTCAAACACCACTGCACTGCCCTAAACCCTAACACCCTACCCCCAGCACGGCCCCCTACACTACCAAAACACCACTGCACTATCCTAAACTATAAATCTATGCCCAGCACAACCCCCTTTACTACACAAACACCACTGCACTACCTTAAACCCTAAAACACTACCCAGCACGTCCCCCTACACTACCCAAACACCACCGCACTACCCTAAACCCTAAAACACTAACCCCAGCATGACACCCTACACTACACAAACACCACTGCACTACCCTAAACCCTAAAGCTCTACACCCAGCATGACCGCCTACACTACCTAAACACCACTGCACTACCCTAAACCCTAAAACGCAACCCCTAGCATGACCCCCTACACCACCCAAACAGCATTGCACTGCCCTAAAACAGGACCCCCTACACTAAACAAACACCACTGCACTACCCTAAACCCTAAAACACTACCCGAGGATGACCCCCTACACTACACAAACACTACTGCTCTGCCCTAAACCCTAAAACACTACCCCCAGCACGACCCCCTACAGTACCCAAAAACCATTGCACTGCCCTAAACCCTAAAACACTTGCACCAGCATGATCCCCCTATACTTGCCAAACACCAATGCACTTCACTGCCCTAAACCAAAAACAAACTACCCCTAGCACGGCCCCCTACACTTTCCAAATACCACTGCACTACCCTAAACCCTAAATCTAGCCCCAGCATGACCCCCTACTCTACACAATCACCCCTGCACTACCCTAAAACCAAAAACACTACCCCCTACACTACACAAACACAACTGCACTACCCTAAATACCAAAGTCTACCCCCAGAACAACCCCCTTCACTACACAAACATGACTTCACTACCCTAAACCCTAAAACACTACTCCCAGCACAACCCTCCACACTACAAAAACACCTCTGCACTGCCCTAAAACACTACCCAGCATGACACCCTACACTACCCAAACACCATTGCACTGCCCTAAAGCCTAAAACACTTCCACCAGCATGATCCACCTACAATACCTAAACACCACTGCACTGCCCTAAACCCTAAAACCCTACCCCCAGCACGACCCCCTACACTACCCAAACACCACTGCACTATCCTAAACCCTAAATCTACCCCCAGTACGACCCCCTACTCTACACAAACACCACTACACTACCCTGAATCTTAAAACACTACCCCAGTACGTACCCCTACACTACACAAACACCACTGCACTACCCTAAAACCATAAAACACAACCACCAGCGGGACACCCTACACTACCCAAACACCACTGCACTACCCTAAACCCTAAAACACTACCCCCAGCACAACAAGCTATACTACACAAACACCACTGCACTACCCTAAACCCTAAAACACAACCCCCAGCATGACACCCTACACCACACAAACACCACTGCACTACCATAAAACACTAGACCCAGCATGACCCCCTACACTACCCAAACACCACCACACTACCCTAAACCCTAAAACACTACCCCACACTACCTCTACACTACCCAAACACCACTTCACTACCCTAATCTCTAAAAGATGACCCCCTACACTTCACAAACAACACTGCACTACCATAAACACTCAAACACTAACACAGCTCAATCCCCTAGTCTACCCAAACACCACTGCACTACCCTAAACCCTAAAACACGACCACTTACACTGCAAAAACACCACTGCACTATCCTAAACCCTAAATCTACACCCAGTACGACCCCCTATACTACGCAAACACCACTGCACTACACTAAACCCAAAATACTACCCCCAGCACAGCCCCCTACACTACCCAAACTCCACTGCAATACCCGAAACCTTAAAACCCGATCCCTACACTACACAAACACCACTGTACTACCCTAAACCCTAAATCTATTACCAGCACGACCCCCTACACTACACAAATACTACTACACTACCCTAAACCCTAAAACACTACTCCCAGCACGACCCCCTACATGACCCAAACACCACTGCACTACCCTAAACCCTAAAACACGAACCCCTACACTACACAAACACCACTGCACTGCCCTGAACCCTAAAACCCTATCCCCAGCATGAATCCCTACACTACACAAATCCCACTGAACTACCCTAAACCCTAAAACACTATCCCCAGCACAACCCCATACACTACACAAAAACATCTGCACTGCCCTAAAACACTACCCCAGCACGACCCCCTACACTATCCAAACAACACTGCATTGCCCTAAACCCTAAAGCACTTCCACCAGCACGATCCCCCTACACTACCCAAACACCACTGCACTGCCTAAACCCTAAAACCCTACACCCAGCACGACCCCCTACACTTCCCAAACACCACTGCTCTATCCTAAACCCTAAATCTACCCTCAGTACAACCCCCTACACTACACAAACACCACTGCACTGCCCTAAACCATAAAACACTACCCCAGCAGGTCCCCTACACTACACAAACACCACTGCACTACCCTAAACCCTAAAATACTACCCCCAGCAAGACTCCCTACACTACCCAAACACCACTGCACTACCCTAAATGCTAAAACACTGCCCCCAGCACAACCCCCTACAATACCCAAACACCACTGCACTGCCCTAAACCCTAAAACACTGCCCCCAGCACAACCCCTACACTACACAAACACCACTGCACTGCCCTAAATCCTAAAACACTACCCTCAGTTCGACCCCCTTCACTGCATAAACACTACTGCACTACCTTAAACACTAAAACACTACCCCCAGCATGACCCCCTACACTATATAAACACCACTGTACTACCCTAAACCCTAAATCTACCCCAGCATGCCCCCTACACTATACAAACACCACTACACTACCCTAAACCGTAAAACACTACCCCAAGCACAACCCCTACACTACACAATCACCACTGCACTACCCTTAACCTTAAAACACTACACCCAGCACGACCCCCTACATTACCCAAACACCACTACACTATCCTAAAACACAACCCCCAGCACAACCCCCTTCACTACCCAAACTCAACTGCACTACCCTAACCCCAAAAACACTACACCCAGCATGACCCCCTTCACTACCCAAACACAACTGCACTACCCTAACTTCAAAAACACTACCCCCACACTACCCGCTACACTACCCAAACACCATTGCACTACACTAAACCCTAAAACACTACCCCCAGCACGAACCCCTACACTAAACAAACACCACTGCACTACCCTAAACCCTAAAACACTACCCCCTACACTACCCAAACACCAACGCACTACCCTCAACCCTAAAACACTGCCAAAGCACTACCTACTACACTACCCAAACACCACTGCACTACCCTAAACCCTAAAACACTATCCCCAGCATGACCCCCTACACTAACCAAACACCACTGCACTACCCTAAAACATAAAACACTACCCCAGCACGATCCCCTACACTACACAAACACCACTGCACTACCCTCAACCCTAAAACACTGCCCCCAGCACTACGCCCTACACTACCCAAACACCACTGCACTACCCTAAACCCTAAAACACTATACCCAGCATGACCTCCTACACTACCCAAACACCACTGCACTACCCTAAAACCTAAAACACTACCCCCAGCACAACCCCCTGCACAAAACAGACACCACTGTACTACCCTAAACCCTAAAACACTACCCCCAGCATGACCCCCTACACTACACAAACACCACTGCGCTACCCTAAACCCTAAATATATCCCCAGCACGACCCCTTTCACTACCCAAACACCACTGCACTACCCTAAACTCCAAAACACTAATTCCAGCATTACCCCCTATACTAGCCAAACACCACTGCACTAACCTATACCCTAAAACATGACCCCCTACACTACACAAACACCACTGCACTACCCTAAACCCTAAAACACTACCCATAGCATTACCCCCTACACTACAGAAACACCACTGCACTACCCTAAACCCTAAAACACTACCCCCTGCATTACACAAACACCACTGCACTACCCTAAACCCTAAAACACTACCCCCAGCACGACCCACGTCACTACCCAAACACAACTGCACTATCCTAAACCCCAAAACACTACCCCCAGCATCACCCCCTACACTACCCAAACACCACTGCACTACCCTACATCCTAAAACACGACCCACTACACTACACAAACACCAGTGCACTACCCTAAACCCTAAAACAATACCCCCAGCACAACCCCCTACACTACACAAACTCCACTGCACTACCCTAAACCCTAAAACACTACCCCTTACACAACACAAACACCTCTGCACTATCCTAAACCCTAAAACACTACCCCTGCACTACCCCCAAAACTACCCAACACCACTGCACTATTCTAATCCCTAAAATACTACCCCCATCACAACCCCCTACACTACACAAACACCACTGCACTACCCTAAACCCTAAAACACTACCCTAAGAATGACCCCTTACACTACCCAAACACAACTGCACTACCCTAAACCCTACAAAACTACCCCAGCAAGACCCCCTACACTATCCAAACACCACTGAACTACCCTACGGCGCTACCCTAAAACCTAAAACACTACCCCCAGCATGACCCCTACACTACCCGAACACCACTGCACTACCCAAAACCATGAAACATTAGCCCCAGCACGACCCCCTACACTACACAAACACCACTGCGCCACCCTAAACCCTAAATGTATCCCCAGCATGACCTCCTACACGACCCAAACACCACTGCACTACAAAAACCCTAAATCTACCACCAGCATGACCCCCTACACTACAAAAACACCACTGCACTAACTTAAACCCTAAAACACTACCCCCAACATGACTCCGTACATTACCCGAACACCACTGCACTAGCCTAAACCGTAAAACAATACCCCCCAGCATGACCCCCTACACTAGCCGAACAACACTGCACTACCCTAAACCCTAAATCTACCCCAGCACAAACCCCTATAGTACCCAAACACCACTATACTACCCTAAACCCTGAAACACTACCCGTAGCATGACCCCCTACACCACACAAACACCACTGCACTGCCCTAAACCTGAAAACACTACCCCAGCATAACCCCCTACACTACTCAAACACCACTGCACTACCCTAAACCCTAAAACACTACCCCCAGCACGACCCACGTCACTACCAAAACACAACTGCACTACCCTAAAGTCATAAGCATTACCCCCAGCACGACCCCCTACACTACCCAAAGAACACTGCACTACCCTAATTCCTAAAGCACGACCCCCTACACTACACAAAAACCACTGCACTACCCTAAACTCTAAAACAATACCCCCAGCCCGACCCCCTGCACTACAAAAACACCACTTCACTACCCTAAACCCTAAAACACCACCCTTTACACTGCATAAACACCACTGCAGTACCCTAAACCCTAAAACACTACCCCAGCATGAACCCTTACACTACCCAAACACACTGCCCTACCCTAAAACCTAAAACACTACCCCCAGCACGACCCACGTCACTACCCAAACACAACTGCACTACACTAAACTCATAGGCACTACCCCCAGCACGACCCCCTACACTACCCAAAGACCACTGCACTACCCTAATTCCTAAAACACGACCCCCTATACTACCCAAACCCCACTGCACTTTCTAAAACCCTAAAACAATATCCCCAGCACTACTCCCTACACTACAAAAACACCACTGCACTACCCTAAAGCCTAAAATACTACCCCCTGCAGAAGTCCCTACACTACACAAACACAATTACACTACCCTAAACCCTAAAACACTATCCCCAGCATGACCCTCTACACTATACAAACACCATTGCACTACTCTGCTGCACTCCCCTAAACCCTAAAACACTACCCCCAGCATGACCCCTTACACTACGCGAAGAGCACTGCACTACCCTAACACCTAAAACACTACCTCTAGCATGACCCTCTGCACTACCCAGTTACCACGGCACTACCCGAAACCCTAAAACACAAACTCCAGCATGCCCCCCTACACTACACAAACACCACTGCGCTACCCTAAACCCTAAATCTATCCCGAGCACGACCCCCTACACTACCCAAACACCACTGCACTAGAAACACCCTAAATCTACCACCAGCATGACCCCCTACAATACACAAACATCACTGCTCTACCCTAATCCCTAAAACATCCCCCAGCACAACCCCTTATACAACGTGAACAACACTGCAATTCCCTCAACCCTAAGACACTTCCCCCAGCATGCCCCATTACTCTACACAAACACCACGGCGCTACCCTAAACCCTAAAACAATACCCCCAGCATGACCCCCTACACTAGGTGAACAACACTGCACTACCCTAAACCCTAAATCTACCCCAACACAAATCCCTACACTACCCAAACACCACTGTACTACCCCAAACCCTGAAACACTACCCGCTGCATGAACCCCTACACCACACAAACACCACTGCACTGCCCTAAACACTAAAACACTACCCAAAGCACAACCCCCTACACTACTCAAACACCACTGTACTGCAATGCCCTAAACCCAAAAACACTACCCCCAGAACAACCCCTATGCTACTCACATACCAGTGCTCTACCCTTCAACCTAAAACCCTACCCCAGCATGAACCCCTACACTACACAAACACCACTGCACTACCCTATACCCTAAAACACTACCCCCTACCACGACCCACTACAATACACAAACACCAGTGCATTACCCTGAACCCTAAAACACTACCCCCAGCACGACCCACGTCACTACCCAAACACAACTGCACTATCCTAAACCCCAAAACACTACACCCAGCATCACCCCCTACACTACCCAAACACCACTGCACTACCCTACATCCTAAAACACGACCCACTACACTACACAAACACCAGTGCACTACCCTAAACCCTAATACAATACCCCCAGCACAACCCCCTACACTACACAAACACCACTGCACTACCCTAAACCCTAAAACACTACCCCCTACACTACACAAACACCTCTGCACTACCCTAAACCCTAAAACACTACCCCTGCACTACCCCCAAAACTACCCAACACCACTGCACTATTCTAATCCCTAAAATACTACCCCCATCACAACCCCCTACACTACACAAACACCACTGCACTACCCTAAACCCTAAAACACTACCCTCAGAATGACCCCTTACACTACCCAAACACAACTGCACTACCCTAAACCCTAAAACACTACCCCCAGCACGACTCCCTACACTACCCAAACACCACTGCACTACACTAAACACTAAATCTACCCCCGCATGACTTGCCACACTACACAAACACCACTGCACTGCCCTAAACCTGAAAACACTACCCATAGCATTACCCCCTACACTACAGAAACACCACTGCACTACCCTAAACCCTAAACACTACCCCCAGCAAGACCCCCTACACTATACAAACAACTACCCCCAGCATGACCCCCTTCAATAACCAAACACCACTGCACTACCCTACACCCTAAAACACTACCCCAGCACGAACCCCTACACTACACAAACACCACTGCACTACCCTAAACCCTAAAACACTACCCCCAGCACGACCCACGTCACTACCCAAACACAACTGCACTACCCTAAAGTCATAAGCACTACCCCCAGCACGACCCCCTACACTACCCAAAGAACACTGCACTACCCTAATTCCTAAAACACGACCCCCTACACTACACAAAAACCACTGCACTACCCTAAACTCTAAAACAATACCCCCAGCCCGACCCCCTGCACTACAAAAACACCACTTCACTACCCTAAACCGTAAAACACCACCCTTTACACTGCATGAACACCACTGCAGTACCCTAAACCCTAAAACACTACCCCAGCATGAACCCTTACACTACCCAAACACACTGCCCTACCCTAAAACCTAAAACACTACCCCCAGTACGACCCACGTCACTACCCAAACACAACTGCACTACA
Source organism: Triturus cristatus (assembly GCF_964204655.1). Lineage (NCBI taxonomy): Eukaryota > Metazoa > Chordata > Amphibia > Caudata > Salamandridae > Triturus > Triturus cristatus. The sequence continues at coordinate 60,198,701 of NC_140587.1, forward strand.
CTAAACTCATAGGCACTACCCCCAGCACGACCCCCTACACTACCCAAAGACCACTGCACTACCCTAATTCCTAAAACACGACCCCCTATACTACCCAAACCCCACTGCACTTCCTAAAACCCTAAAACAATATCCCCAGCACTACTCCCTACACTACAAAAACACCACTGCACTACCCTAAAGCCTAAAATACTACCCCCTGCAGAAGTCCCTACACTACACAAACACAATTACACTACCCTAAACCCTAAAACACTATCCCCAGCATGACCCTCTACACTATACAAACACCATTGCACTACTCTGCTGCACTCCCCTAAATCCTAAAACACTACCCCCAGCATGACCCCTTACACTACGCAAAGAGCACTGCACTACCCTAACACCTAAAACACTACCTCTAGCATGACCCTCTGCACTACCCAGTTACCACGGCACTACCCGAAACCCTAAAACACAAACTCCAGCATGCCCCCCTACACTACACAAACACCACTGCGCTACCCTAAACCCTAAATCTATCCCGAGCACGACCCCCTACACTACCCAAACACCACTGCACTAGAAACACCCTAAATCTACCACCAGCATGACCCCCTACAATACACAAACATCACTGCTCTACCCTAATCCCTAAAACATCCCCCAGCACAACCCCTTATACAACGTGAACAACACTGCAATTCCCTCAACCCTAAGACACTTCCCCCAGCATGCCCCATTACTCTACACAAACACCACAGCACTACCCTAAACCCTAAAACAATACCCCCAGCACGACCCCCTACACTAGGTGAACAACACTGCACTACCCTAAACCCTAAATCTACCCCAACACAAACCCCTACACTACCCAAACACCACTGTACTACCCCAAACCCTGAAACACTACCCGCTGCATGAACCCCTACACCACACAAACACCACTGCACTGCCCTAAACACTAAAACACTACCCAAAGCACAACCCCCTACACTACTCAAACACCACTGTACTGCAATGCCCTAAACCCAAAAGCACTACCCCCAGAACAACCCCTATGCTACTCACATACCAGTGCTCTACCCTTCAACTTAAAACCCTACCCCAGCATGAACCCCTACACTACACAAACACCACTGCACTACCCTATACCCTAAAACACTACCCCCTACCATGACCCACTACAATACACAAACACCAGTGCATTACCCTGAACCCTAAAACACTACCCCCAGCACGACCCACGTCACTACCCAAACACAACTGCACTATCCTAAACCCCAAAACACTACACCCAGCATCACCCCCTACACTACCCAAACACCACTGCACTACCCTACATCCTAAAACACGACCCACTACACTACACAAACACCAGTGCACTACCCTAAACCCTAATACAATACCCCCAGCACAACCCCCTACACTACACAAACACCACTGCACTACCCTAAACCCTAAAACACTACCCCCTACACTACACAAACACCTCTGCACTACCCTAAACCCTAAAACACTACCCCTGCACTACCCCCAAAACTACCCAACACCACTGCACTATTCTAATCCCTAAAATACTACCCCCATCACAACCCCCTACACTACACAAACACCACTGCACTACCCTAAACCCTAAAACACTACCCTCAGAATGACCCCTTACACTACCCAAACACAACTGCACTACCCTAAACCGTAAAACACTACCCCCAGCACGACTCCCTACACTACCCAAACACCACTGCACTACACTAAACACTAAATCTACCCCCGCATGACCTGCCACACTACACAAACACCACTACACTACCCTAAACCCTAAAACACTACCCCATCACGAACCCCTACACTAACCAAACACCACTGCACTACCCTAAACTCTAAAACACTAATTCCAGCATTACCCCCTATACTAGCCAAACACCACTGCACTAACCTATACCCTAAAACATGACCCCCTACACTACACAAACACCACTGCACTGCCCTAAACCTGAAAACACTACCCATAGCATTACCCCCTACACTACAGAAACACCACTGCACCTCCCTAATCCCTAAACACTACCCCCAGCAAGACCCCCTACACTATACAAACAACTACCCCAGCATGACCCCCTTCAATAACCAAACACCACTGCACTACCCTACACCCTAAAACACTACCCCAGCACGAACCCCTACACTACACAAACACCACTGCACTACCCTAAACCCTAAAACACTACCCCCAGCACGACCCACGTCACTACCCAAACACAACTGCACTACCCTAAAGTCATAAGCACTACCCCCAGCACGACCCCCTACACTACCCAAAGAACACTGCACTACCCTAATTCCTAAAACACGACCCCCTACACTACACAAAAACCACTGCACTACCCTAAACTCTAAAACAATACCCCCAGCCCGACCCCCTGCACTACAAAAACACCACTTCACTACCCTAAACCCTAAAACACCACCCTTTACACTGCATAAACACCACTGCAGTACCCTAAACCCTAAAACACTACCCCAGCATGAACCCTTACACTACCCAAACACACTGCACTACCCTAAAACCTAAAACACTACCCCCAGCACGACCCACGTCACTACCCAAGCACAACTGCACTACACTAAACTCATAGGCACTACCCCAGCACGACCCCCTACACTACCCAAAGACCACTGCACTACCCTAATTCCTAAAACACGACCCCCTATACTACCCAAACCCCACTGCACTTCCTAAAACCCTAAAACAATATCCCCAGCACTAATCCCTACACTACAAAAACACCACTGCACTACCCTAAAGCCTAAAATACTACCCCCTGCAGAAGTCCCTACACTACACAAACACAATTACACTACCCTAAACCCTAAAACACTACCCTCAGCATGACCCTCTACACTATACAAACACCATTGCACTACTCTGCTGCACTCCCCTAAACCCTAAAACACTACCCCTCAGCATGACCCCTTACACTATGCAAAGAGCACTGCACTACCCTAACACCTAAAACACTACCTCTAGCATGACCCTCTGCACTACCCAGTTACCACGGCACTACCCAAAACCCTAAAACACAAACTCCAGCATGACCCCCTACACTACACAAACACCACTGTGCTACCCTAAACCCTAAATCTATCCCGAGCACGACCCCCTACACTACCCAAACACCACTGCACTAGAAACATCCTAAATCTACCACCAGCATGACCCCCTACAATACACAAACATCACTGCGCTACCCTAATCCCTAAAACATCCCCCAGCACAACCTCTTATACTACGTGAACAACACTGCAATTCCCTCAACCCTAAGACACTTCCCCCAGCATGCCCCATTACTCTACACAAACACCACTGCACTACCCTAAACCATAACCCACTACCCCCAGCATGACCCCCTACACTAGGTGAACAACACTGCACTACCCTAAACCCTAAATCTACCCCAACACAAACCCCTACACTACCCAAACACCACTGTACTACCCCAAACTCTAAAACACTACCCCCTACACTACAGAAACACCACTGCACTACCCTAAACCCTAAAACACTACCCCCTACATTACACAAACACCACTGCACTACCCTACATCCTAAAACACGACCCACTGCACTACACAAACACCAGTGCACTACCCTAAACCCGAAAACAATACCCCCAGCACAACCCCCTACACTACACAAACACCACTGCACTACCCTAAACCCTAAAACACTACCCCCTACACTACACAAACACCTCTGCACTACCCTAAACCCTAAAACACTACCCCTGCACTACCCCCAAAACTAACCAACACCACTGCACTATTCTAATCCCTAAAATACTACCCCCATCACAACCCCCTACACTACACAAACACCACTGCACTACCCTAAACCCTAAAACACTACCCTCAGAATGACCCCTTACACTACCCAAACACAACTGCACTACCCTAAACCCTAAAACACTACTCCCAGCACGACTCCCTACAGTGCCCAAACACCACTGCACTCCACTAAACAGTAAGGGCCCGATTCACAGAACTAACTTAAGACAAAATCCTAAACTTACTACCATTTTGGTATTCACAGAAGACACTTACTCATTTTGGTATTCACAGAAGGCACTTACTCATTTCGGTATTCACAGAAGTTAGGAGTCCTAACTTTAGGACTCCTAAATGCGTTCTGTGAATACCGAAAGTCTTAAAATTAGGATTTTTCTCAGTTTAGTAGTAGTATAGTTAGGACTCCTAACTTTAGGACTCCTAAATGCCTTCTGTGAATACCGAAAGTCTTAAAATTAGGATTTTTCTCAATTTAGTAGTCCTAAATCTAAACTTAGGACTACTAAATTGAGAAAAATCCTAATTTTAAGACTTTCGGTATTCACAGAAGGCATTTAGGAGTCCTAAAGTTAGGAGTCCTAACTATACTACCACTAAACTGAGAAAAATCCTAATTTTAAGACTTTCGGTATTCACAGAAGGCATTTAGGAGTCCTAAAGTTAGGAGTCCTAAATTTAGGACTCCTAAATTGAGAAAAATCCTAATTTTAAGACTTTCGGTATTCACAGAAGGCATTTAGGAGTCCTAAAGTTAGAAGTCCTAACTATACTACTACTAAACTGAGAAAAATCCTAATTTTAAGACTTTCGGTATTCACAGAAGGCATTTAGGAGTCCTAAAGTTAGGACTCCTAACTTCTGTGAATACCGAAATGAGTAAGTGCCTTCTGTGAATACCAAAATGAGTAAGTGCCTTCTGTGAATACCAAAATGGTAGTAAGTTTAGGATTTTGTCTTAAGTTAGTTCTGTGAATCTGGCCCCTAATCTACCCCACGCATGACCTGCCACACTACACAAACACCACTGCACTACCCTAAACCCTAAAACACTACCCCATCACGAACCCCTACACTAACCAAACACCACTGCACTACCCTAAACTCTAAAACACTAATTCCAGCATTACCCCCTATACTAGCCAAACACCACTGCACTACCCTATACCCTAAAACATGACCCCATACACTAAACAAACACCACTGCACTACCCTAAACCCTAAAATACTACCCACAGCATTACCCCCTACACTACAGAAACACCACTGCACTACCCTAAACCCTAAAACACTACCCCCTACATTACACAAACACCACTGCACTACCCTAAACCCTAAAATACTACCCCCATCACAAACCCCTACACTACACAAACACCACTGCACTACCCTAAACCCTAAAACGCTACCCTCAGAATGACCCCTTACACTACCCAAACACAACTGCACTACCCTAAACCCTAAAACACTACTCCCAGCACGACTCCCTACACTACACAAACACCACTGCACTACCCTAAACCCTAAAACACTACCCCCTACACTACACAAACACCTCTGCACCACCCTAAACCCTAAAACACTACCCCTGCACTACCCCCAAAACTAACCAACACCACTGCACTATTCTAATCCCTAAAATACTACCCCCATCACAACCCCCTACACTACACAAACACCACTGCACTACCCTAAACCCTAAAACACTACTCCCAGCACGACTCCCTACACTGCCCAAACACCACTGCACTCCACTAAACACTAAGGGCCCGATTCACAGAACTAACTTAAGACAAAATCCTAAACTTACTACCATTTTGGTATTCACAGAAGACACTTACTCATTTTGGTATTCACAGAAGGCACTTACTCATTTCGGTATTCACAGAAGTTAGGAGTCCTAACTTTAGGACTCCTAAATGCCTTCTGTGAATACCGAAAGTCTTAAAATTAGGATTTTTCTCAGTTTAGTAGTAGTATAGTTAGGACTTCTAACTTTAGGACTCCTAAATGCCTTCTGTGAATACCAAAAGTCTTAAAATTAGGATTTTTCTCAATTTAGTAGTCCTAAATCTAAACTTAGGACTACTAAATTGAGAAAAATCCTAATTTTAAGACTTTCGGTATTCACAGAAGGCATTTAGGAGTCATAAAGTTAGGAGTCCTAACTATACTACCACTAAACTGAGAAAATTCCTAATTTTAAGACTTTCGGTATTCACAGAAGGCATTTAGGAGTCCTAAAGTTAGGAGTCCTAAATTTAGGACTACTAAATTGAGAAAAATCCTAATTTTAAGACTTTCGGTATTCACAGAAGGCATTTAGGAGTCCTAAAGTTAGAAGTCCTAACTATACTACTACTAAACTGAGAAAAATCCTAATTTTAAGACTTTCGGTATTCACAGAAGGCATTTAGGAGTCCTAAAGTTAGGACTCCTAACTTCTGTGAATACCGAAATGAGTAAGTGCCTTCTGTGAATACCAAAATGAGTAAGTGCCTTCTGTGAATACCAAAATGGTAGTAAGTTTAGGATTTTGTCTTAAGTTAGTTCTGTGAATCGGGCCCCTAATCTACCCCCCGCATGACCTGCCACACTACACAAACACCACTGCACTACCCTAAACCCTAAAACACTACCCCATCACGAACCCCTACACTAACCAAACACCACTGCACTACCCTAAACTCTAAAACACTAATTCCAGCATTACCCCCTATACTAGCCAAACACCACTGCACTACCCTATACCCTAAAACATGACCCCCTACACTAAACAAACACCACTGCACTACCCTAAACCCTAAAATACTACCCACAGCATTACCCCCTACACTACAGAAAAACAGAAACACCACTGCACTACCCTAAACCCTAAAACACTACCCCCTACATTACACAAACACCACTGCACTACCCTAAACCCTAAAATACTACCCCCATCACAAACCCCTACACTACACAAACACCACTGCACTACCCTAAAACCTAAAACGCTACCCTCAGAATGACCCCTTACACTACCCAAACACAACTGCACTACCCTAAACCCTAAAACACTACTCCCAGCACGACTCCCTACACTACCCAAACACCACTGCACTCCACTAAACACTAAATCTACCCCCGCATGACCTGCCACACCACACAAACACCACTGCACTACCCTAAACTCTAAAACACTAATTCCAGCATTACCCCCTATACTAGCCAAACACCACTGCACTACCCCATACCCAAAAACATGACCCCCTACACTACACAAACACCACTGCACTACACTAAACCCTAAAACACTACCCATAGCATTACCCCCTACACTACAAAAACACCACTGCACTACCCTAAACCCTAAAACACTACCCCCTACATTACACAAACACCACTGCACTACCCTAAACACTACCCCCAGCATGACCCTCAACATTATACAAACACTGCTGCATTTCCATAAACCATAAAACACTACCCTCAGCATGACACCCTAACAACACAAACACAACTGCACTACCCTAAACTCTAAATCTACCCCCAGCATGATCCCCTACACTACCCAAACAGCACTGCACTACCCCGAATCCTAAAACACTACCCCTGCACGACCCCCTACACTAAACAAGCTCCACTGCACTACCCTAAACCCTAAAGCACTACCCCCAGCCTGACACACTACACTACCCAAACATAACTGCACTACCCTAAACACTAAAACACTACCACCAGCATGACTCCCTACACTACCCAAACACCACTGCACTACCCTAACCCCTAAATCTACCCCCAGCATGACCCCCTTCACTACACAAACACCACTGCACTGCCTTAAACCCTAAAACAGTACCCCCAGCACGATCCCTTACACTATACAAACTGGACTACACTACCCTAAACCCTATATCTATCCCCAGCATGACCCCTACAATACACAAACACCACTACACTACCCTAAACCCTAAAACACTACTCCAACCATGACCCCTTACACTACCCGAACACCACTGCGCTACCCTAAATCCTAAAACATGACACCCTACACTACACAAACACCACTGCACTACCCTTAACAATAAAACACTACCCCAGCACGAACCCCTACACTACACAAATACCACTGCACTACCCTAAACTAAAACACTACACCAACACTACCGCCAAAACTACCCAAACACCACTGCACTATTCTAATCCCTAAAATACTACCCCCACCACGACCTCCTGCACTACACAAACACCACTGCACTACCCTAAACCCTAAAACACTACCCCCAGCATGACCCCTTACACTACCCAAACACAACTGCATTACCCTAAACCCTTAAACACTACCCCCAGCACGACTCCCTACACTGCCCAAACACCACTGCACTACACTAAACATTAAATCTACCCCCGCATGACCTGCCACACTACACAAACACCACTGCACTACCCTAAAACTAAAACACTAACCTCAGCTTGACCCCCTACACTACCCAATAACAACTGCACTACCCTATACCCTAAAACATGACCCCCTACACTACACAAACACCACTGCACTACCCTAAACCATAAAACACTACCCACAGCATGGCCCCCTATACTACAAAAACACCACTGCACTACTTTAAACCCTAAAACACTACCCCCTGCACTACACAAACACAACGGCACTACCCTAAACCCTAAAACACTACACCCAGCATGACCCCTTACACTACACAAACACCACTGCACTACACTAAACCCTAAAATACTACCCCCAGCATGATCCTCTAAACTATACAAGCACAACTGCACTACCCTAAACCCTAAATCTACCCCCAGCATGACCCCATAAACTGCCCAAACACCACTGCACTACCCTAAAACACTACCCCCAGCATGAACTCCTACACTACCCAAACACCACTGCAATGCCCTAAACCCTAAAACACTTCCCCAGCACTACCCTCAACACTACACAAGTGCCACTGCACTACCCTAAACCCTAAAACACTACCCCAGCACGAGACCCTACACTACCCAAACATAACTGCACTACCCTTAACCCTAAAACACTACCCCCTACACTACACAAACACCACTACACTAAGCTAAACCCTAAAACTCTACCCCAAGCACGACCACCTACACTACACAAACACCACTACACTACCCTAAACCCTAAATCTACCCCCAGAATGACCCTCTACACTACACAAACACCACTGCACTACCCTAAACCCTAAAGCAATACCCCAAGCATGACCCCCTACACTACACAAACACCAATACACTACCCTAAACCGTAAAACGCTACCCCAAACACGACCCCTACACTACACAAACACAACTGCACTACCAGAAACACTAAATCTAACCCCAGCACGACCCCCTTCACTACCCAAACTCAACTGCACTACCCTAACCCCAAAAATACTACCCCCTGCACGACCCCCTTCACAACCCAAACACAACTGCACTACCCTAACTCCAAAAACACTAACCCCAGCACGACCCCCTACACTACCCAAACACCACTGCACTAACTTAAACCCTAAAAGACTACCCCCAGCACGACCCCTACACTACACAAAGACCACTGTACTACCCTAAACCCTGAAACACTACCCCCAGCACGACCCCCTACACTACACAAACACCACTGCACTACCCTAAACCTTAAAACACTACCCCCTACACTACACAAACACCACTGCACTACCCTCAACCCTAAAACACTGCCCCCAGAACTACACTCTACACTACCCAAACACCACTGCACTACCCTAAACACTAAAACACTATCCCCAGCATGACCCTCTACGCTACCCAAACACCACTGCACTACCCTAAACCCTGAAACACTACCCCCAGCACGACCCCCTACACTACACAAACACCACTGCACTACCCTAAACCTTAAAACACTACCCCCTACACTACACAAACACCACTGCACTACCCTGAACCCTAAAACACTGCCCCCAGAACTACACTCTACACTACCCAAACACCACTGCACTACCCTAAACACTAAAACACTATCCCCAGCATGACCCTCTACACTACCCAAACACCACTGCACTGCCCTAAAACCTAAAACACTCTCCCCAGCATGACTCCCTACACTACACAAACACCACTGCACTATCCTAAACCCTAAAACACTACCCCCTAGACTACCCAAACACCACTGCACTACCCATAACCCTAAAACACTGCCCCCAGCATGACCCTCTACACTACCCAAACACCACTGCACTACCCTAAATCCTAAAACACTACCCCCAGCAAAACCCCCTGCACAACCCAGACACCACTGCAGTACCCGAAACCCTAAAACACTACCCCCAGCATGACCCCCTACACTACTCAAACACCACTGTGCTACCCTAAATGTATCCCCAGCACTACCCCCTTCACTACCCAAACACCACTGCACTACAAAAACCCTAAATCTACTACCAGCATGACCCCCTACACTACACAAACACCACTGCGCTATCCTAAACCCTAAATCACTACCCCCAGCACGACTCCTTACACTACCCGAACACCACTGCGCTTCCCTAAACCCTAAGACACTTCCCCCAGCATGCCCCATTACACTACACAAACACCAATACACTACCCTAAACCATAAAACGCTACCCCAAACACGACCCCTACACTACACAAACACAACTGCACTACCCGAAACCCAAAATCTAACCCCAGCACGACCCCCTTCACTACCCAAACTCAACTGCACTACCCTAACACCAAAAATACTACCCCCTGCACGACCCCCTTCACAACCCAAACACAACTGCACTACCCTAACTCCAAAAACACTACCCCCAGCACGACCCCCTACACTACCCAAACACCACTGCACTAACTTAAACCCTAAAAGACTACCCCAGCACGACCCCTACACTACACAAAGACAACTGCACTACCCGAAACCCTGAAACACTACCCCCAGCACGACCCCCTACACTACACAAACACCACTGCACTACCCTAAACCTTAAAACACTACCCCCTACACTACACAAACACCACTGCACTACCGTCAACCCTAAAACACTGCCCCCTGAACTACACTCTACACTACCCAAACACCACTGCACTACCCTAAACACTAAAACACTATCCCCAGCATGACCCTCTACACTACCCAAACACCACTTCACTGCCCTAAAACCTAAAACACTATCCCCAGCATGACTCCCTACACTACGCAAACACCACTGCACTATCCTAAACCCTAATACACTACCCCCTAGACTACCCAAACACCACTGCACTACCCATAACCCTAAAACACTGCCCCAGCATGACCCCCTACACTACCCAAACACCACTGCACTACCCTAAATCCTAAAACACTACCCCCAGCAAAACCCCCTGCACAACCCAGACACCACTGCAGTACCCGAAACCCTAAAACACTACCCCCAGCATGACCCCCTACACTACTCAAACACCACTGTGCTACCCTAAATGTATCTCCAGCACTACCCCCTTCACTACCCAAACACCACTGCACTACAAAAACCCTAAATCTACTACCAGCATGACCCCCTACACTACACAAACACCACTGCGCTATCCTAAACCCTAAATCACTACCCCCAGCACGACTCCTTACACTACCCGACACCACTGTGCTTCCCTAAACCCTAAGACACTTCCCCCAGCATGCCCCATTACACTACACAAACACCACTGCACTACCCTAAACCCTAAAACACTACTCCCAGCACTACCCCCACACTACACAAACACCACTGCATTACCCTAAACCCTAAAACACTACCCCCAGTATGACCCCCTACACAACACAAACACCACTCCACTACCCTAAACCCTAAAACACTACCCCCAGCACGACCCCCTATACTGCGCAAACACCACTGCACTACCATAAAACCTAAAACACTACTCCCAGCACGTCCCCCTTCACTACAAAAACACCACTGCACTACCCTAAATCCTAAAACACTACCCCCAACATGACCCCCTATACTATACAAACACCACTGCACTACCCTACAGCACTACCCTAAAACCTAAAACACTACCCCCAGCAAAACCCCCTACACTACCAAAACACCACTGCACTACCCTAAAACCTGAAACACTACTCGCAGCACGACCCCATGCACTACCCAGACAACACTGCACTACCCAAAACCTTAAAAGACTACCCCCAGCACGACCCCCTACACTACACAAACTCCACTGCACTACCCCAAACCCTAAATCTACCCCCTGCATGACCCCCTACACTGCACAAACACCACTGCACTACCCTAAACCCTAAAAGAATACCCTAAGCACGACTCCCTACACTACACAAACACCACTGTACGACCATAAACCCTAAAACACTACCCCCAGCACAACCACCTTCACTACCCAAACACAACTGCACTTCCCTAACCCAAAAAACACTACCCCAGCACGACCCCCTACACTACCCAAACACCACTGCAATAACTTAAACCCTAAAACACTACCCCAGCACGACCCCATACACTACACAAACACCACTGCACTACCCTAAACCCTAAAACACTACCCCCAGCAAGACCCCTACACTACACAAACACAATTGCACAACCCTAAACCCTAAAACACTACCCCCTACATTACCCAAACGCCACTGCACTACCCTCAACCCTAAATCACTGCCCCAACACTACACCCTACACTACCCAAACACCACTGCACTACCCTAAACCCTAAAACACTATCCCCAGCATGACCCCCTACACTACCCAAACACGACTGCACTACCCTAAAACCTAAAACACTCCCCTCAGCACAACTCCCTATACTACACAAACACCACTGCACTACCCTAAACCCTAAAACACTACCCCCTACACTACCCAAACACCACTGCACTACCCTCAACCCTAAAACACTGCCCCCAGCACTACGCCCTACACTACCCACACACCACTGCACTACCCTAAACCCTAAAACACTACCCCCAGCATGACCCCCTACACTACCCAAACACCACTGCACTACCCTAAAACCTAAAACACTTCCCCCACCATAACCCCCTGCACAACACAGACACCACTGTACTACCCGAAACTGTAAAACACTACCCCCAGCATGACCCCCTACACTATACAAACACCACTGCACTACCCTACAGCACTACCCTAAAACCTAAAACACTACCCCCAGCAAAACCCCCTACACTACCAAAACACCACTGCACTACCCTAAAACCTGAAACACTACTCGCAGCACGACCCCATGCACTACCCAGACAACACTGCACTACCCGAAACCTTAAAAGACTACCCCCAGCACGACCCCCTACACTACACAAACTCCACTGCACTACCCCAAACCCTAAATCTACCCCCTGCATGACCCCCTACACTACACAAACACCACTGCACTACCCTAAACCCTAAAAGAATACCCTAAGCACGACTCCCTACACTACACAAACACCACTGTACGACCATAAACCCTAAAACACTACCCCCAGCACAACCACCTTCACTACCCAAACACAACTGCACTTCCCTAACCCAAAAAACACTACCCCAGCACGACCCCCTACACTACCCAAACACCACTGCAATAACTTAAACCCTAAAACACTACCCCAGCACGACCCCATACACTACACAAACACCACTGCACTACCCTAAACCCTAAAACACTACCCCCAGCAAGACCCCTACACTACACAAACACAATTGCACAACCCTAAACCCTAAAACACTACCCCCTACATTACCCAAATGCCACTGCACTACCCTCAACCCTAAATCACTGCCCCAACACTACACCCTACACTACCCAAACACCACTGCACTACCCTAAACCCTAAAACACTATCCCCAGCATGACCCCCTACACTACCCAAACACGACTGCACTACCCTAAAACCTAAAACACTCCCCTCAGCACAACTCCCTATACTACACAAACACCACTGCACTACCCTAAACCCTAAAACACTACCCCCTACACTACCCAAACACCACTGCACTACCCTCAACCCTAAAACACTGCCCCCAGCACTACGCCCTACACTACCCACACACCACTGCACTACCCTAAACCCTAAAACACTACCCCCAGCATGACCCCCTACACTACCCAAACACCACTGCACTACCCTAAAACCTAAAACACTTCCCCCACCATAACCCCCTGCACAACACAGACACCACTGTACTACCCGAAACTGTAAAACACTACCCCCAGCATGACCCCCTACACTACACAAACACCACTGTGCTACCCTAAACCCTAAATGTATCCCCAGCATGACCCCCTTCACTACCCAAACACCACTGCACTACAAAAACCCTAAATCTACCACCAGCATGACCCCCTAAATTACCCGAACACCACTGTGCTTCCCTAAACCCTAAGACACTACCCCCAGCATGCCCCATTACACTACACAAACATCACTGCACTACCCTAAACCCTAAAACACTTCCCCCAGCATGACACCCTACACTACCCAAACACCACTGTACTTCCCTAACCACAAAAACACTACCCCCCAGCACGACCCCCTACACTACCCAAACACCACTGCACTACCCTAACCCCAAAAACACTAACCCCAGCACGACCCCCTACACTACACAAACACCACTGCATTACCCTAAACCATAAAACACAACCTCAGTATGACCCCCTACACTACACAAACACCACTGTACTACCCTAAACCCTAAAACACAACCCCCAGCACGACCCCTATACTGTCCAAACACCACTGCACTACCCTAAAACCTAAAACACTTCCCCCAGCACGACCCCCTACACTACACAAACACCACTGCACTACCCTAAACCCTAAAACACTACCCCCAGCATGACCCACTATACTACCCAAACACCACAGCACTACCCTAAACCCTAAAACACTACCCCCAGCATGACCCCCTACACTACACAAACACCACAGCACTACACTAGACCCTAAAACACTACCCCCAGCAGTACTCCCTACACTACCCAAACACGACTGGACAACCCTAAACCCTAAAGCACTAACCCCAGCATGACCCCCTATACTGTCACGTGGTTTTAGGCCACTCCCTATTTACAGTGCTAAGTTAGCTCAATCACGTTAGCTGTTAGACAGCCATCTTGTTGCTTTTGCTGCCTTTGCACCCGACACTGTTGTTACATGTTATTCATTTGAGAAATGCAGACTCGCTCTTGTCTCAAGTGAATGTTATTTATACATCCTTAACAGTTGCTAGTGCCCTTGGTCTGTACATCGAGTAAAGAACTGTTCTAGGACACTAGACGGTGCCGGCTGATTGTGGTCAGGGTGATCGTACCACTGTTTAGTCATAACATGCACGCAACTGCAAATACCAGAAAGTCGTAGGCTTTAATATTACAGCGCAGCATTTTGTTAGACACATTCGATAGAAGAGCTGAAGCAGAGAACACTGAGCTGATCCTGTGATGTGATACACCTAAGCTGATCTATATGGTATGGGGTCCCCTATGCAAGCCTATGAGACCTTCTAATAGTCTAATAATATTTTATTAGTTGCTAGAGAAAGGAGGGTGGTTGTTTTCCACTGTCATTATTAATATGATCGCTCCTTTCATTTTCTATGGTATTGTAACAATGCTAATGGTAATGATCTTAACCATTTGTCTGCTTATGTTAGCCAAAGTACTGTATAACAGGACTAGAGGTTTATGAATAAATTCTTTAAACTTTACTGTGTCTTAGTTATTCTGTTGTGGACTGATATATATGTGCAAACGGGTATTTCGGGTTCCCACCATTCCTGAGAATAACTAAGTCGCATGTTCTGGGTTGTCTATACATTGGGACCGCCGAGCTAAATCTCGGTTAACGAATGTGACACTAAGCTAGTCGGATAAGGGGTTCTTAGTTCTGAGGGGAGTTTCTGGTACACCACAATTCTCTAAGGTTCTGGTTTCCTGCGCATAGTTCTGTGCATACGCAGAATCCCTACAACATGGCGCACCTAACGTTTGGTCTTAATATCTGAGATGCCTTAGTAGTACTTTTATTAGTCCACAACGCCCTCACTCTGGTTTCCGGATAACGGGAGTGACGGTTTAACCTACCTAGGTTTTAGGCTATAGGTTCTTTCAAGCTTGATAATAAAAAAGGTTACACTAATCTAAGCCCTAGTGCTACTAAAGATCTCGTTGAATCTTCTTTTTAGTCCTAATGGCGGTGGAAATTCCTTCTCATAGTAGGGTGTCTCTACGTGTTCATTTGAGGACGTATGGGGTGCCTGATGACGGGATGGCAGTGGTGTTTGTCGTAAGTGCAAATGCCACTTACCCTTATGAGTTGTTTTACTCTTGGGTTACCTTTGAGGCTGTGGAAGATAACGATAAAACGTTCCACAAATACACTGCTACGCAGGTGCCTCTTCATTATTCCCCATATATGGCTTTAGAAATTCCTATTTCAACCTGGCAGCACACTATTTGGTTTAATGGCGCCCTCCCCCACACGGTCACCCCGGCGAGACTGGGTCCTTTGTCTATTGAAGGAGCTACTTGGCCGGTACTGGCCGGACATACACCTCATCCACGCTACCTGACGGTAGGTGTAGATAGCTTACGTATACTACACACAACCCTGATTACGGTCCATAGGGCGTTAGTGCAGTATGTGTCGCGCACTATACAGGTGGGGGCACCTGCAGTTGCGGGACACGGGGCTGATCACCATCATGCGGTAGTGATCAGTCCTGTAATGGTAAACGCGGTTGTTGGCAAGCGCACCCAGAATAAGGATGAGTATCCTTATTGGCTTGCAGAGAAATTCGATCAACTAGAAGCCGTGTTTCCTAACACTAGTCCTGTGGAAAAACACAGGATACTCACTATTACTTTGCCGAAAGAACTGGTCCCAGATATTGTCGATTGTGACAATTGGGGCAAGGTCTTTGCCGCGACCTATTCGAAGTGCTTCGGCACTACGTCTATGTCGGTACTACCTTCCGTTATCAAAAAAGTCCAGGAGGATCATGGTGCGGAAGCAGCTATTGAGTTGGGAATGCGGCTTATCGACAGCTTCGATATAGTATGTTCCATGATTATGGGAAATCTCAAAGGAGATGCCATGCAGTTTCAAGTGGGAAACATGATGGCACTAATTGCGGATGACGATAAGCCGAGGGAGTTTGCAAAAGTTATTGCGAAAGCCTATCGGATGGTTGGACGTAGTGCCCTAGGCGTGAAACCCACCATCAAAATTCCTGATGTAGTACAGCATACTGAAGTGAGTTCGTCTACAAAAGACGATAAACCCAACTTTCCAAAACAAAATTGGCGAGCTAAAAAACAAGATAAACAGCAACAGAAACAGGACACTCGTCCTGCCTCCCCTGTTCAGGCGTATGTTGAACGCACTTATGATTTGCGTGATCGTTCTCGTATTAAGTCACCTGATAGGTTTCAGGTTCCTGACCAGCGCTCTCCTCGTTCTTCACAGGAAACGGCGGCTTCACACTTTGGTGGGAGAAGCCGGGGTGCTCAAGGTCAAGACCAGCCCCGACAGGCGGACGGAAAAGGCAAGCAAGAGGATTCTGCACGTCCGCGTCCTCAGTTTCAGAAAAAGAAAGTTGCTGCAATCTCGGCGAAGTATGCCTCAGATGGTACGGACACAGCTTCTGAACATGAAATGGGCACAGACGCTGCTAGACAGCGCGGCGGAAGTTACAGTAGTGCGGGGAGCACTGCGTCCATTTCTGGAGGCGACAGCAACTAAAATCTATGTGACAGTAGAAACTGCTGATACTCGCGTAGCCCCCCCTGAGAGATTATTTGACGTAGTCCTCAATATTGAGGGTGACATACAACGAAAAATTAACGCGGTATTTTGGGATAATCTGACGACCACCTATGATATACTTTTGACGGAGAAAGATTGGCCCTCGGCTTTCGTTCTAAACGCTCCAAGGGGGGAAGAAGTCATTCTTCCTTCTTTTGGACACGTAGTGCCCAAGGAGGAGTCTAGGAAGTTAGCCGAGGAGTGGGCGCGGGTGCTAGCACCTGCGTTGTATCGTAATCAGGTGGGGTGGGATAAATGTTCTACCCTACACGAAATTCCATTGCGGTCCGACCCCCAGCCTCAACCCCAATACCCTATGCGTCGAGAAGCTAGGTCTCACGTCGCGTCTATCCTTGAACAATTGGAATATCAGGGAGTAATTGAAACATGTGTGTCACCCATGAATAATCCTTTATTCACTGTGACGAAGCCTGACGGATCGCACCGCCTAGTTTTGGATTACCGGCACTTAAACTCGCACTGCCGGAATTGTGCGGTGCAAAATACCCATAGTTCGGCTCTCGTCGATAGTCTTGTGAGAAAGAGGTTCAAAACCACACTCGACTTGTCCAAAGGCTTTTATTGCCATAACATATCCCCTCATAGTTATGAGTGGACCGCTTTTACTTCGGGTGGTAAACAAAAAGTGTTCAAAAGGCTTCCTATGGGCTATAAAAATAGTCCTGGGGTATTTGCTGCCCGTGTGGTCTCTCTCTTAGAGATGGTAGACCCGGAGGCATACTCGTACGTTGATGACATCTACTTAACAGACGACGAGTTGCTTCCACACCTTGCTCGCGTGGACAACATAATTACTATGTTTGCGGACTTTGGTTACAAGTTTAACTTTAAGAAGTCCCACATTGCCGAGTACACAGTATTATTCTTGGGGTACGAACTCAACAATGAGGGCCGCGGCTTGGCTCCGCAGTTCCTTGAGAAATGCGCACGCCTTCGTATCCCTGCGACACTGAAACAATTACAATCATTGCTGGGCTTTCTGAATTTCGGTCGTACCTACATTCCTGAATATGCCCAGCGTATCAAGACACTATATGCCTTGGTACAACCAACTTTTACCAAATCTTGCTGGCTGCCAGAGCATTCAGCTGCATTGAACTCTTTGCAGTCTGACCTTCTTACTGCGAAATATTTACAAACTCGTGATAACCACACAAACCTGGTCATAAGAATTGTACCGGGTGTGGAGGGGTTCACGTACTTAACATACAATGAGGGCGACACAGTCCCCATTGCTTACAAATCTCATTTATATACTTCGGCTGAAATGCGTTTCTCCACTGTCGAGAAAGTTTTGACAGCAGTTCAGATGGCAATCCTGAAAGAACGAGCGCTATCACAGGGGAAACGCATGATGGTGGTAACACCGTTTCCTGCCCTAGAGGCAGTCACTAAAGCAAGTGTGCCGAATTCTAAAGCTTTGCATCCAAGGTGGATACAATGGGCGACCTCCTTAGCCTCGCCTGACGTCGAATACATCTTTGACGCAGGACTACAGACTCAGGAGAGTTTGGAGTATGAATTAGTTCATCCGGCTCCACATACATTGCGCCCGTTGGAGGAGTTCCATTGTGTTATATACACTGATGGGTCCGCGCAGCCCGCAACTGGATCAAGGCACGCTTATTCAGCGGCTTGCGCAATTGTTGTTGGTACTTTAGTGAATGGAGAATTCATACAGGATGCGGTGCATACGCAGACTTTGGGTGATTGTACCGCACAATTGGCGGAGCTTCGCGCTCTGGTGCTTGCACTGGAGTTTGCTGATTATAGAGTCACAACTCTTATAGTGAGTGACTCTTACTATTGTGTTCAATCTTACAACGACAATCTGACGTTTTGGATCGCGAATGGATTTTGTGATTCAAAAGGTAGCCCAGTGAAGCATAAAACGCTTTGGGCTAGGGTGGCTGAACTAAAGGACAGTCGACCCCTTGTGAATGTTATTCACACTCTTGGTCACCAACGAGTTGGCGTCCATGCTGTCGGTAACAGTTTGGCTGACGAGGCAGCTAAAACAGCAGTGGCAACATACTTAGTAGCAGCAGTTACAAGATCCAAAAGTAAGATCGATGATGACATCTTGGCAGCCATTGCTGCTTCAGAGACTGGGACAAACTTCCCTAGAGGTTTTCCTTCTCGATACCATTATCACTTAAGTCCTGATAACGTCCCGTTAGTGAGGATTAATGATGTTGGGGATAGAGTTATTCCCAATTCAGACTGCAGGCCTGCTTTGGTGCAAGCTGCACACGAGGGTGTTGCGTCTGCGCACGCCGGAGTGTCCGCAACTGTGTCACTGTTGCAACAGCGTTATTGGTGGTACGGTTTGTACAAACATATGCGGACTTATGTCCTCAATTGTGGTATTTGCCAACAAATAAAGCCATCTTCGGTGGCGCGTCCACCACAAACGCAGCTGCATATATCTAATCAACCACTAGCGTGTGTTTATTTAGATCACTGCGGTCCTTTTTCCTCTGACACTGCGTACAAGTATATCTTGGTTGCAGTAGATTCGTGCACACGTTTTCTTTGGGTGTGGCCACACAGGAGTGCTGACGCCAGGACTGTTATCAAAGCATTGCGTGTCTTTATAGGGAGTTTTGCATGTGGCACCCTTCACTCTGATCAGGGCCCTGCGTTCGCCTCTAAGGCGTACAAAGAAGCTATGAGAAGTTTGGGGGTCCAAGTCAAATTTTCGTCTCCATACCGGCCTGAGGGCAATAGTGTTGTGGAACGAATGAACCGTGACCTAAAGCAATCATTGACAGCCAGGGTGTTAGGTACTGGCAAAAACTGGCTAGCCCATTTGTATGACGTCCAACGTGCACTTAATAATCTCCCTAGAAGGTCTCTGGGTGGGAGGACCCCGTACATGATGCTCTTCGGGGTTCGAATGTTTGTCCCAGACCTTGAAGGTCTAGACATGGCGGCGGCGGCCGCGCCTTTTGACTTAGATGACCACTGTACTGTCTTACAGAATCTTCAAGAAGCAAGAGACACTCTAGCAAAAGAGCACATATCCTCTGCGTCCGAAGCTGGACTTCAGATTCCGGTAGTCGGCTGGCTACCCAGAGTTGGTGATCTGGTCCGTGAGAAGGTGGAGAAGAAGAAGGAGTTTGGCCCCTCTTATCGTGCACCAGTGCCGGTGCTTGGAGTTGAGGGCACACGTACAATTGTTTTACCTCCACTTCCTGGTCACAGAGACAACAGGTACATTTCAGTTGACAATGTCAAGCTACACAGGGTGGCCGATTCTCCATAGTCTGACACCTTCAGTTTCTTGCCCTTCAATGATGCGCAGTTCTGTTGTGGTGCCACCATCTGACATCGTGCCTGAGGTTGCCATTGAAATGCAAGTACTTTCTGATTCTGCTGTATCGCCTGCGGATGGTGATTTGCCTGATGATGCTGAGTATTCATATCCTGCTGATGTTCCATTGCTTCTTTTGCATTCAACTGAAATTATCCAGTCTAATTCTTCCTTTGGAACTGAATCATTGACTTCCACTGCCCCTTCCAAATTTTCTAAATTTTTTGCCTGGCTCAAGAGACAATTTTTGGTTCCCCCCTGGATTTACATTTGGTTGGTGCTCATTTGCATTTTTTTGTTCATGTCCATTGGCTTTGTGGTGGTGTTTTTTAGGCTTATAAATGGACACTACCTGAATGAACGTTCTACAATTAGATTAATTAATGGAACTTTGGCCCCACATTCATCGTCGCACATCATGAAGAGGGACCAGACTTTTGTATATATCACCGCCTGGCCTGTCCGTGATGGGATAGCATGGGATGCAGTTAAATTTCAAATTCATGGGCCCACGGAAGTGATTAATGTGCCATCTGTATATCGTGTTTCTATGGGTGATGTGGTAAAACAGAACATTCGATCTGATGATTGGGATGTAAAAACTATAGAGACACTGTTTTCTGATTTGAAATACTATGCCGCATTTGATGCTGAAGATTTGTATTTGAACACTGAAAACTATGCAGAGCAGTTTTGTTATCAACATTATGGAACTCATTTTCTTCATAGGGCAAGCACATTTCGTAGTTTAGTTAACTTTACACAGTGGGAACATTGCCCTGCCCCGATGATTGGTAGTTCTAAAACATTGGTCAACAAATTTTCATATTTTTCGGATTTCAGTGTATCCAATAATGCATCCTTTTATTTTAAACTTAGGGATGAACCTATTTCAAAGGTGCGTTTGACACACACTAAATTGTTGTTTTCTAAGTCCTTTATGGACGATTTGGCAATTGGAGGGTATGACGTTTGGAAGGATACAATTGATCTCAAATCGGTTTGGGGAACTAAGTCTTGGCAAGTACAAGGAACAGAGGCTTTACATCGTGCCTGCCTCATCCCAAACCACATGTTATTTTTAAATTCCACAATTTTTCAGACAACCTGTTTTGGATTGGCTATTTCTAAAAAATTAAATTCTCCCTCGATCCCGGATCTGAGTGCTTATCCTGGTTGGGAGAATCACACAGATCTGTCCCTTACTATGTTGCAGTCTTTTATTTCCAATTCCACCTTCAATATTAGTGCATTTGACCCTAAAGGTTGGTTGGTATGGCAGAGAAGTTCGGATACCTGTCAACGTAGATTTTTGGGGTTGGTTCCCGGATACATACAGGATAGAGTAGACCCTCGTTTTTTGTCCTCACACACTGTCACTACCTACTCGGTAGGTAAATTGTGCCAGACATGGCTGCAACATTCCACATTAGATTCTGTTAAAATTCATTTGTCCCGTTTACATGACAAAATAGATTTGAATGATTTTGTTAAAGGTCCCGCATTGGGAAGATCCAAAAGGTGGGTGTATGCTGTTTACAACGAGGTTTAGAAGTTGTCGCAGATTGAGGCTGCTTCCAGGCTCCGTGCTATTGACAAGGCCAATATGGAAAAAGTATTGGCAGTAATAGATAATAGTATTAATACATTATCTTCGAGAATATATACATTAGATAACATTGTTTCATCTGTTGTAGATATTGTCCAGGAGGATGTCTCTGTGTTATATCATGGTCAAAATCAATTACGATCGATTATGCAATTTGCTTGGACTTTGCAGACGTTAAAGGCGGGGAAAGTACCTTGGGATTACATGAATATTTCTTCTTTATTCCGCCCGTTCAATCTGACAGCAAAGCAGCAATTCATGTCCATGAAAGATGCTACGTATTCCCTACTGCATATAGAAAAGTTAGAACCTTTGCCTTTTTCAGTGGATGAGTCTAATTATGCAGTGTGGCTCATCCATGGGATGGTCACTCTCCCGATTTCTATGTATAGGTTTAGTTCATGCATGAAACATTACGCCTTGGGCAGATATGAAAAACTTGGTTCTGCATTCTTGCATGAAGTCTGGTCTCTCCCATTTACATATCGATGTGAGAGAGACGGAAAAGAAGTTTATTTGAAGGGTGAGGAGTGTACGTCTGCTCCTGATCATTCCGTAGTGTGTAGACATATCCAATTACATGGATCGTGTAATATGAATGCCCCTAATTTAGCTTGCGTGTTGAAGGGCATTCCTGTGCCAGTTATAACGCCATCATTTACGCTGCTTGCTAATGGTAGTTATCTGCTTTTAAATAGTGAGGCTTGCTGTGGGATGTTAGCTGGAATTCCATATATTGTTTCAGTTTCAGAGAGGGTAATTTGCTGTAATAACGTGCTCTTCCCACCCCCGCAAGGCAGACTTGATATATCCATCTGGCCGACGATTCCAACCTTGAAAGTAGAGTTCAATAGGATGAGCAGAATAAGGGCTCTTTTGTCTCAAAAGGAGGTTGCGTTGACTTCGTCCCGTGAAACATTTCTCCTTCAAGTGGCGAACACTCGCACCGAAGTTCAAGCCTCTTTTGAATACTGACCTCCCCCTGCATTTTGGCACATTAATACATACTATCTTCAATGCTTCTTCCACGACTGGTCTGGTCCATTTTTTTAAAATTGTAGGCTCTGGCCTTGTGACGTCTTTCCAGTCTATCTTTGGTATAATACCAGCTATTTTTCATTCTATTTTTTCTGGAGTTTTCGGAGGGTTTCCTCTGATTCTCGCATTAATTGCTGGCATACTCCTGTTGGTCTGCGCTCTACGCTATGGATGCACGACTTGCGCTACTCGACCACGGATTCAGCCTGTTCCATCTGCGTAGCCGGATGTGGGAATCCTATGGGACTTTACCACTGGCTACCTTGAGTGTCGCTTATGGATTATCCTTCAGGTTCCCGTTTTTCACTTGTGTACAGCCTGTTTTTCACTGTCTCGAATGTCCATTCCAATGGGCTCTGGATATGTGTTTGTCAAACTTGGTGTCACCTGACCTGGATTTTGATCGACTGATGTATCCCTTAGTGGTTCATGAGTTTGACTGTTCTGGAGTCGGGTTTATGGCCTTGGGTGCGGCGCATGGAGTCCTTGGATTATGGGATATCGAGAAGGCAGCAGTTGACTTCCTGGCTCGAAGTTACATCGAGATGCCTGCTTCTTGTCCACGTGGAGTGCTTGATGCTCATTTCCCTGTGGAACACGTGTGTTCTTTTTCTTTGCTGAATTGGATGACAGACAATTTTGCGGATGACTCCAATGATTTTCTACTGGAAGCTGCGGCTGCATATGCTGCTTATACTTTCCTACATTGACAATTGTGCTCACAATGTCTGATGGCGAGTCATGTGGAGTTACGTTTTTTTTTTCTCACAAACGATCGTTGGCCTCTATGGACGATGGATTGTGTTTTTACATATTTTTCTCTTCGAATTTTTTTTCCTCTCATTTTCTGAACTCACATTTCAAGCTCTTTAGTCTGCATCGTTGATCTTGAACTCTGCGTTCTGTTAAAATATTCGCCCCTGGTTGTACCGTGGTTCGATCAAAGGGGGATGTCACGTGGTTTTAGGCCACTCCCTATTTACAGTGCTAAGTTAGCTCAATCACGTTAGCTGTTAGACAGCCATCTTGTTGCTTTTGCTGCCTTTGCACCCGACACTGTTGTTACATGTTATTCATTTGAGAAATGCAGACTCGCTCTTGTCTCAAGTGAATGTTATTTATACATCCTTAACAGTTGCTAGTGCCCTTGGTCTGTACATCGAGTAAAGAACTGTTCTAGGACACTAGACGGTGCCGGCTGATTGTGTTCAGGGTGATCGTACCACTGTTTAGTCATAACATGCATGCAGCTGCAAATACCAGAAAGTCGTAGGCTTTAATATTACAGCGCAGCATTTTGTTAGACACATTCGATAGAAGAGCTGAAGCAGAGAACACTGAGCTGATCCTGTGATGTGATACACCTAAGCTGATCTATACGGTATGGGGTCCCCTATGCAAGCCTATGAGACCTTCTAATAGTCTAATAATATTTTATTAGTTGCTAGAGAAAGGAGGGTGGTTGTTTTCCACTGTCATTATTAATATGATCGCTCCTTTCATTTTCTATGGTATTGTAACAATGCTAATGGTAATGATCTTAACCATTTGTCTGCTTATGTTAGCCAAAGTACTGTATAACAGGACTCGAGGTTTATGAATAAATTCTTTAAACTTTACTGTGTCTTAGTTATTCTGTTGTGGACTGATACATATGTGCAAACGGGTATTTCGGGTTCCCACCATTCCTGAGAATAACTAAGTCGCATGTTCTGGGTTGTCTATACATTGGGACCGCCGAGCTAAATCTCGGATAACGAATGTGATACTAAGCTAGTCGGATAAGGGGTTCTTAGTTCTGAGGGGAGTTTCTGGTACACCACAATTCTCTAAGGTTCTGGTTTCCTGCGCATAGTTCTGTGCATACGCAGAATCCCTACAACAATACTATACAAACACCACTGCACTACCCTACAGCACTACCCTAAAACCTAAAACACTACCACCAGCATAACCCCCTACACTACCCAAACACCACTGCACTACCCTAACACACTACCTCCAGCTCGACCCCCTGCACTAACCAGACACCACTGCGCTGCCCTAAACCCTAAATATATCCCCAGCAAGACCCACTACACGACCCAAACACCACTGCACTACAAAAACCCTAAATCTACCACCAGCATGACCCCCTACACTACACAAACACCACTGCACTACCCTAAACCCTAAAACACTACCCCCAACACGACTCCGTACACTACCCGAACACCACTGTGCTTACCTAAACCCCAAGACACTTTCCCCAGCATGTCCCATTACATTACACAAACACCACTGCACTACCCTAAATCCTGAAACATTACCCGTGGCATGACCCCCTACACCACACAAACACTCCAGCACTGCCCTAAACCGTAAAACACTACCCCCAGCATGACCCCCTACACTACCCAAACACCACAGCACTGCACTGCCCAAAACCCGAAAACACTACCCCCAGCATAACCCTCTACACTACTCATACACCACAGCACTACCCTAAACCGTAAAACACTACCCCCAGCAAGACCCCCTACACTATACAAACACCACTGCACTACCCTAAACCGTAAAACACTACCCCCTGCATGACCCCCTAAAATAACCAAACACCACTGCACTACCCTGCACCCTAAAACACTACCCCAGCACGAAACCCTACACTACACAAACACCGCTGCATTACCCTAAACCCTAAAACACTACCCCCAGCACGACCCCTAAACTGCCCAAACACCACTGCATTACCCTAAAACCTAAAACCCTACCCCCAGCACGACCCCCTACACTACACAAACACCACTGCACTACCCTAAACCCTAAAAGACTACCCTCTACACTACCCAAATACCACTGTACTACCCGTAACCCTAAAACACTACCCCCAGCACTACGCCCTACACCACCCAAACACCACTGCACTACCCTAAACCCTAAAACACTACCCCCAGCATGACACCCTACACTACCCAAACACCAGAGCACTACCCTAAACCCTAAAACACTACCCCGAGAATGACCTCCTACACTACACAAACACCACGGCACTACCCTAAACCCTAAAACACAACCCCCAGCATGACCCCCTGCACTACCCAGACACCACTGCACTACCTGAAACCCTAAAACACTACCCCCAGCATCACCCCCTACACTATACAAACACTACTGCAGTACCCTACAGCACTACCCTAAAACCTAAAACACTGCCCCCAGCATGACCCCCTACACTACCCAAACTCCACTGCACTACCCTAAACCCTAAAACACTACCCCCAGCAGTATTCTCTACACTACCCAAACACAACTGCAATACCCTAAACCCTAAAACACTACCCCCAGCACGACCCCCTACACTACACAAACACCACTGCACTACCCTAAACCCTAAATGTATCCCCAGCATGACCCCCTACACGACCCAAACACCACTGCACTACAAAAACCCTAAATCTACCGCCAGCATGACCCCCTACACTACACAAACACCACTGCACTACCCTATGCCGAAAATCTACCCCAGCACGACACCCTTGACTACACAAACACCACTGCACTGCATTAAACCCTAAACAATACCCCCAGCACGACCCCCTACACTATACAAACACAATTGCACTACCCTGTACCCTAAATCTATCCCCAGCATGACCCCCTACACTTCCCAAACACCACTGCACTACTCTAAAACCTAAAACACTACACCCAGCACGACCCTCTCCACTACACAAACACCACTGCGCCACCCGAAACCATAAATGTATCCCCAGCATGACGTCCTACACCACCCAAACACCACTGCACTACAAAATCCCTAAATCTACCACCAGCATGACCCCCTTCACTACACAAACACCACTGCACTAACTTAAACCCTAAAACACTACCTCCAACATGACTCCGTACACTACCCGAACACCACTGCACTACCCTATACCCTAAAACAATACCCCCAGCATGACCCCTACACTACCTGAACAACACTGCACTACCCTAAACCCTAAATCTACCCCAGCACCAACCCCTACAGTACCCAAACACCACTATACTACCCTAAACCCTGAAACACTACCCGTAGCATGACCCCCTACAATAACCAAACACCACTGCACTACCCTACACCCTAAAACACTACCCCAGCACGAACCCCTACACTACACAAACACCACTGCACTACCCTAAACCCTAAAACACTACCCCCAGCACGACCCCCTACACTACATAAACACCACTGCACTACCATAAAACCTAAAACACTACCCCCAGCACGACCCACATCACTACCCAAACACAACTGCACTACCCTAAAGTCATAAGCACTACCCCCAGCATGACCCCCTACACTACCCAAAGACCACTGCACTACCCTAATTCCTAAAACACGACCCCCTACACTACACAAAAACCACTGCACTACCCTAAACTCTAAAACAATACCTCCAGCACGACCCACTGCACTTCAAAATCACCACTGCACTACCCTAAACCCTAAAACACTACCCCTTACACTGCATAAACACCACTGCAGTACCCTAAACCCTAAAACACTACCCCAGCCAGCATGACCCCTTACACTACCCTAACACACTGCACTACCCTAAACCCTAAAACACTACCCCCAGCACGACCCCCTACACTACACAAACACCACTGCACTACCCTAAAACACTACCCCCAGCACGACCCACGTCACTACCCAAACACAACTGCACTACCCTAAACTCATAAGCACTACCCCCAGCACGACCCCCTACACTACCCAAAGACCACTGCACTACCCTAATTCCTAAAACACGACTCCCTATACTACCCAAACCCCACTGCACTACCTAAAACCCTAAAACAATATCCCCAGCACTACTCCCTACACTACAAAAACACCACTGCACTACCCTAAAGCCTAAAACACTACCCCCTGCAGTAGTCCCTACACTACCCAAACAATAAAAATGAGGAAAAAGAGAGAATTTGTCATGGACATAAATTGTATCATTTTGTTTAGGAAATGTCATGAAAATTGCACACACTGTGAAAAGTGTGGCATGTTTGGTAACTAGCATGACTTTTGAATGTGAGGCCATCATTTGTGAATAAATGTAATACAGGATAGCACTAGTACACAGGTGGAAGTTTAATGTCACTCGGCCATGCTTTTAGCATTTCCACAAGACATTTTCTGCTTTGACCTCACCATCCATGAAATATTCTTACCATGTTTAAACCTTTTTTGCCAGGGCCTAGTTGGAATTTAGCAAATAGGGTATTTGATCATTTAGAAACTCTGGCACTTTGAGCAACGATATTGTGAAGATATGTAGGGTGACCAATCAAAGTGAGCACAGCCTCAAAAATAGGTTTTTTAATTTCCGAAGTGAGTTTATTAAGGAAAATATAAGTAACAATACAAAATACAATATAACAATACATAGTCACATGAATCAAATTATGAACTTAGAAGCAAAATCGTTGGATATGTAAATGAGGTTGGCCTACCTAGAAGAAAAAGAATTGATAAAAATATGTAGATCAATTAGTGTAAATACAGGGAGATAACAAATCACATCGTAGAAAAAATTATAATACAAAATCTAAAATGATCTTATAGATAGAAATACAGTGGAAGGAAAGTTATGGAGGTTTAGAAACTTCTTGCTGTACAGGTGTTAGGGTGGAGGAGCTTTTAGCACTGACCTCAATAAACAATGTGATAGGTAACCATAAATACAGACGTTTCGTTGCCATGGGAATAGGATACACAAGAGTTGTATCTAATCTGTGGTTGTAACACACAGCATACCACCAAGCTTGATTAGATAATTTGGTAAAGTCTTTCCAGTTTTTTGTTATCTGCTGAAAGGCAATTGCCAACAATAAGTCTACTATTTTTGTATTAGAATTGCAATCCGTCCAAACTGAAGACAAGCTTCCCGGAAACACATTAGAAACAGAGAAAGGACATTTCGAGTGACAAATTAAGTTAATTTGAGCCCATACCTTTTCCCAGAAATTGCAGAAAAGTGGGCATGAAAAAAGTAGATGGTGCAAATCTGCATGTGGGGAGGAACATGACCAACAAACATCTGGAAGATCAACATGCCTTTTATTTAGAGCGGTGTTAGTAAAAGCCTATTGTACACAAAAAATAGTGTCTGTGTAGTATTGGCTGCTCTTGAAGATTTTCTGATTTTGCCATATTTTATTCCATGTGGTTGTGGACCAGTTGACTCTCAAATCCTGTTCCCAAGAGGGTTCCACCTTAGTTTTTTCTCGTGTGATGCATGAAATCTGTAAACAATTATAAATAATAGATGCCTTGGGGATGGCTTGTAGAAGAGAATGCAATTTGTCGATTGAGGAGGGTGTAGGATTAGTGGAAGGATTTGGAGGTATGCATCGGGTATGAGCAGTTAGAATAGCTTGTTTCAAGTGGGTATATTTAGATTGGAAGGACATTGGTAGGTCAAGCAGTCTTTTAACCTGCGCAAAAGACATAATCTGATCTTGTGTATATAATTGGTGTACCCAAATCAATCCTCTTTGCCTCCAGGATTTCCAGTAAAGAGGCTTGCCACGTATCAATATCATAGTGTTATGCCATATCATGGATCTGGAGAAAGAAATTCAATTTATAGGATCCAATGGGGAATTGGATTTCAGAATTTTGGATGTGTATCTAATTATGGGAGTTGAAAGATGTTGTGGTTTGCGAGAGAAAGAGAGATATTCTTTAAATGAAAAAGGGGAGAGAAAAGAAAGTTCAAGTTTAGCCCATAGAGGGTAATCTTCAGAAAGATTGCAGAGCAATCTTGATGCTTGACGGAGCAAAAAATATTTTTGATATATAGGAATAAATAAGGGAAATACAACTGGGAGAATAGGGCAAGATAGATGAAAGAGAATAGGTAAAGTGACATAGTATGCGAAAATAAGTTAGAAATAAAAGACAGAAAAGAGGTGAAGGAAAAATACCTTGCTATTAAAGATAGTAAAAGAAAAAAACTGTACCTAGAAGGAGTCCAAAACATATAGAGGGTGAGGGGGGAGGAGGCCACATGGAACGATGACACGCCCAGACTCCATGAGGAGAGGCGGGGGAGACTTCAGGATAAACAACCACAAGATAAAGAAGTCAGACGATATGGAGAAGAAACCTGTAGGGAGAAAAAATTGATTAGAGCAATTAAAGCATTGTTGAATTGAAAGCAGTAACTTAACTTTCTAGAATTTAAGATTATGAAATTACAGTACTGAACAATAAAATTCCAGTAAGATAAACAAGCCAGTATATAAAATGGTAAATGATCTATGGACTTTACAAGAAATTGAGCAGATTAAATATATAAGGCTGTGTCCCACAACTACTACAGAAGAAGAATCATCTGGGGCGTGAGTTAGAAAGATCCATCTTTTCCAGACAATGTGAGTCAAGGAAACTTTTAAGCTTGATCGGATTTTCGCAAGTGATGGTGGTATTGTTGAAGGTCACTTTGAACAAGCATGGGTGGAATAAGCCAAATTGTGTGCCAATAGAGCGCAAAGCCAGTCTCATGGCCAGAAATTATTTTGTCTGTCTGCTGTAGGCTTTGCATAGTCCTTTGAGAAGAAAAGTTGATTTCCTGATGATAAAATTCACTTCAAGGACCTAACTGCGGCTAATACCTTAAGAAGATCCGTGTATTCAAGAAAATAGAGTATGACTCCTCTTGGTTTTCGAATGGTAGATGAAGACGAATGAAGAGGACCCAATTTGTGGGCACATTGAATGTTCAAAGTAGTGGTTTCTGGTAGGTCTAGCACCGTCGGCAAGAATATTTTAAAATAGGCTATAGGATCAGAGCCTCCTGAACCCTCCGGCAGACAATATATACGAAGATTATTCCGCCTATTCCTATTTTCAAAGGTTTTCAATCTGCTTCTGAAAAGATGCAACCTGAGATTGAAGGACTGCAACCTGAGCACAAGCTGAGCCCAGGGAATCCACATTTTGTTTACCCGCAGTGATTCTCTCTTCCATTTTTGCCCATCTGTCCGTCAAAACTTGTATTTTGGAGTTTGTCTCCTCTGCAAAGGGGCATAGTGCACGGATTTCTTCCAAAAGAAGCTCCATTGAGACTGACGTGGGTTGTTTTGGTGGAGAAGGAGGATCCTTTTTCAACCGTTTGGTTGACACCTTGGTGGCTACAGAAGAAGAAGTAGAGGCACTTTTAGGAGAGGAATCGAAAGAATCATCCATTTTGGCCAAGCGGGTGTAGAGACGCCTGCTCAGACCAGACATAAGGATTGTTGCAGGGCTTTTTAAAATGGGACTCACCTATGTGTTCTGATGCATTGCTGGAGTTGCATTAGTTTTACAACCAACTCCAGCAATGCGTCACTTTTGTGCCAACAGAATTCTAACGCATCTGTTAATCCTTGCACCATGAAGCCCTGTATTGTAAATACAGCGCATCCATGGTGTGGCAAGGACATTTGGCACAGGTGCAAGAAAACTGATGCATTGATGCCGATTTGTCAGTTTCTTGTAAATGAGGCCTTAAATGCTTGCCAGCAGTGAATTTAGTGTGAGCTGGGAGCGTACACAATTTTTAGCAATAGTGCATACAATGTGGGCTGGTGTGCGTGCAGTTAATACCAGAAGTGCTTTCAGTTGCAGTTGAATTTTTAAGAGGCTTTGTCACATCTTCATTTAATAGCACAGAAGATCATCCTTGTTTTTTAAGCCACATTATTTATGTATTTTACAGTGACAGTGAGCTGCACGTTAAGCAATGTACCCGCCCTTCCAGTTTATCTGACGCAGTAAAGTCCTACGCAGTAATGCGGCATCTCATAATTTTGGCAATTTTTTTAAGGGAGGAAGAGTGTTCATGGTATTAGGGTAGATAAATAGTGAAGGAAGGTAAATAATAAACCAATGGCTTTATTACTCCCTGGAGAGGAAATATGCTTAATGGATTTTAATACTTGTGATGGCTGTTTGCAATTATGTTTGGAATAGTATGTAGGAAAGTCAAATTTTTAGACAGGGATTCCCATTAGAATTATATTTGGTGTAGAGGGGTGGAGCCAAAGGTTTCAGTCAACCATTGTGCGGCACAAAGCTTTATTTTGTCTATGTTTATCTCACAGTAATAAAAATCATTCACTCCTCTTCACATGTTATTTTGGTGCTACACAAATCAAAACACATCTGTAAAATGCATTATCATGTACAACGCCGATAGCTCTTCTTCTGGCAAATACGAGACCCATTGGCATTGCCAATGCTTGTTCTGAGCTGCTACCACTGTACTTGGCTTTTTGTCACCCCCCTAACCCTCCCCACGCACACACTTGTCGAGGTATATTACAAGCAGTTTATTTCAAGGATGAACTACCACTGAAAGTTTTTAGGTCGAACATTAGCTCTGACCTGTTGTATGTCTCTGTGGGGGTTTGGCAAACCCATCCATTGCCATTGGCAGTTAGCTGCTTCATTCAGAAATGCTAATTTCTTATTGGTCTATTACTTCAATTATCCCTCCTTTGTGTAGCTCCTTCTTACCATGGTGATTTCACTAATGGTTTCTTTTGGTTGTCCTGCTAGTCGTCCCAACATCACAGTTCCAGCTGGATATATATCTTTTTTTGGTTTATTTGTATTCCTGCCATCGTTTTAGTGGCAATTGCCATGTATTTTTAGATTTTTAAAGGCACAGTTTGACCACTGCTGACACTCAAACCTGGTTCCCCAGGTCTGAAGTCAGCAGCTCTGGAGGTAACACCACAGTCTATCTCTCTTTCCTGTTTGACTTTTGCTTGTTACTCCTTCTCATTGCCCCTCAACGTCACTTAATATCCCCGTGTAGTCCGCTCCCCCCACCACCACTTCGTAATGCAGAGCACTGGGAGTATTTAAGACAGTCGCACTGCACGCTTGGTAGATTCTTGCCGCCTTCCCTGCACCAGAGCAGACATGGCACCAGCTAAACCATCACATAAACTGGAATGGGATTTGGTAGTAGATTTCCACATTGCCTTGTCTGCACCGATCGTAATCATGCGTAAAAATGCTGCGCTTCATGGTTTGGTCTGAAGCACTTAAATCTTTTTTAGAGAAATAACCCTGTGCCCCACCCTCCATCACTGCGTGTTCTGTTTATCCTTCTGCGCCCCTCAAACATTTTTCTGTTGCAGCTCAATGCCCAATCCATGGACTCCGTGCTTTATCTCTCACACGTGCTTACTCAGTAGCCCCCTTTTCCCCCAACCCCCAACCCCCTTCCCTACTGCTCTCCTCTCCCTCCTAGCCTCTCTTCCCTCCCTCATTGCTCCCCTCTCCCTCCAGGCTTTTTGTCCCTTCCTCGTTGCTCCCCTTTCCCTCCATTTGCACTCCGAAATGTTCGCTCCTTCTCTGAGAAATGCAACTGTGAGTTGGCACAGCCAAGGGTGGCAGCGGGTTTGGTATGTCCCTTGACAGCACATGCACTGCTGGGTACGGCGCCCGCTCCACCCCTCTGGCTCTCAGACATTCTCAGAGATACGCTCGAGGCAGAGCTCGCGGTGAGCGGAGCCTCGCATGGCACAGAAACTCGAGAGTTGCATACACCCATCCCCAACTAACAACAAACTACCTGCAAGGCTGCCCGGGGGGGTTGCGCAGCAGCCCCCCTAACAGGGCGGCCACCTTAGTGCCGCATGAAGGCACTGGGGGCAGCCGGTCTAGTCCCTAGGCTCTGCCAGGGAAGACGTCCGGCATATGGTTACTTCCGGCGGAGGGGGCAGGGGTTATATAGGCTGTCCCCGCCCCTTCCTCGCCCTCTTGTCCCTCTCGACTCGCCTTGGCCCTGGATGCCGTTTGGACGTGGTGCTGGCCTGCCTGGACACGTGTGGCGTGCGCCATGGGTCGAACGCGCACCCCCCTGCCTATGCGTGACTGGTCATATCTTTTACCACTACCCTGGGCGCCGTGCATCACGCCATCTGGTCGGTGAGGAGCTGCTACACCCGGTGAGTTTTTTGTGCCCCTCCCTAACAATTAACCCCGGTACCGTCCGGCCATTGCAGGGCTGGTGCTGGATTGGGGGGGGGGGGGGGGTGATGCAGCTCCTCCAGTACAGGGCGCTCGTGCAGTGCAGGGGTTTTGCACCTGGGGGGCAGGAACTCAGCATCCGGGTCCTTTCACGATCATGTTCGGGAGTGGCGAGAGCGCGGGAATGCTGGTGCGCCCAGTGGCTCCCGATAGAGTGGTATCGAGCTGGGGACGACTGGGCATTCCCTGGCAAGGAGGGGAGGGGGTAAAGCTCAGTGTATGTCCCCCCTCCTCTCCCACCCCGTCGTGCCAAATCGTCGGTGCAGAGCCTCCGTCAAACTTTAATATACTCCTTGGTTAATGAAGAAGGAGCACAGACACGGGCATAGCGGAGAGCTAGAGGTGGGCTTGCCAGCCGTTTTGTTGAGCGTAAAACGCATCGGATCTATGACGGCCTCCTCCATGCTCACTGCCCACGCTCAACCCTCGCTAGCCTCAGTGGTTCCCAACTCGCCGTGAGTTCGCCTCAGGGTCACCACTTCCTGTTGCCTGCGCCCTGAAGCACCTCGAACCCCGCCTCACCTCCCTGTTGCCTGCTACCCCTAACCTGCCGTCCTGTCGGGTACCGACTTTTGCGGCCGGCCCTGGTTTTTGTCGTCTTCCCCCCCAGCGGTGGGTTGGGCTCACTAGGCGGCCCCCGAGCTATGAACTATTGGCGGGGAGGGGCAGGGCTGCGGGCTTACCTCGGCTGGGAGTGGTGGGGGCAGAGCACCATGCTGCCGTGGCGGGCCCCCGGGCCTCGTGTGTACCTCTGCGACCCTATGTGCCGTAGCACACCAGAGCTTACTGGGGCAGCCGAAATGGGCACAGTACGTACCCATGACCTGGGCGGTGGTGGGCAGGCAGCGCATCTGCCGCTTCTGGTCCCCGGGCCTCCGGGATTGTGGGGGGGGGGGGTCCGGCTTCTGCTTCGGACAGCGGTTTTGGCTCCCTGGTAAGGTGACCAGACTACAGTCTCTGAGTCATCCTGTTCATGCCTGCTGCGGGGGCTGGCCCCCCCTTTTGTGCTTCCTAGGCCCGAGCGCACAGGCGATAGTCCCCTTAGCAGATTACATCGCCACCGCTGAGAAACTGCTCAGTCAGGGACCCAATACACTAGAAACCCTTATAAAATCATAAGCTCTTGCCTCACTCGAGCCCTAAAAATCAGGTCTCGTTCTGATTTGCCACTGGGCAAAGCCATGCGCAAAGTCGAGAGGGATGGGTCTAGGCACTAGAAGCAGGGCAAGAGGTCTGAGGTCTTGGCATGAGGGAGATGCATTGCTTCTCATCACGAAGAACATATAGAAGAGTTAGGTTTACACACCTAACAGGAGCCGGGTACTGCCATAAATCACTCCTACCCTCCCTGCTACACACATCCTTACTGCTACCGACAAATGTAATATGAAGCGCAGCTATCGGCAGTACCGGATTGCACTGAAGGATACTACTACACCAAAGTACATCATAGGTTGCTATATTGCAAAATACTAGTATATGACATATTGCATGGAACACCGGCATGGGAACTTTGCAATTTCGTCCCGTTCTCACTCCACCATGCAACCTACGGATGTCGCGGTCCTCTGCGCCGCAACGCAGGTTCCGACCAAGACCGGCAGACTCCAACCAGGAATAGGGGGCGGAGGAGGGGGGAATTTGGGGGGCCGTAAGGCGACTGATCGCACCGCAGTGGCCAGGCTTTCTTGCGCCCACAGTCGCGTGATGTGTCGCCGGTGATGATAATTCGGCATTGCTCCCTGGGTCGCAGCGGCGTACTGTACAACATGCAGGCAGACCCGGCGGAGACACCTGTTGATCCCCATAATCCACGACCTCCGGTTAGTTACTCTTTATCTCTCCAAATTCAAGAACTCGATTTCCTCGCTCTTGGGTGTAATGTTACCTAGATACATGCTGCCGTTCGGCATCCACAGGTTCCATGCCATACATAACATCCTTAATGTACCGTGATATTTTTAGCCCACAATGGTGTGGCAGGAAATAAGTGTTTGGTTTACACTGAATGTAAGATTAGGTGCAGAGGAAGGGGTAACATTAACATTGCGTTATTAAGTAGCGCTTTACCAGAGCTGAGTCATATTAGCCTTCCTTTTTTATTCGCCACTCGCACCAGTCTCCCAGTCTCCAGACCACCACCCCTCTTTCTGCCTTTGTGGGAGTGAGTGTTACTCCATGGTGTGTAAACTGATGCCCAGTACTCTGTCATCTTTCCCTACCTGTGCCTTGGTTTTGTTCCCGGACTCGTTTCACCATCGGGCAGCCTTCCTCGTCCCCCTGCCGCCGCCGCAGCCAGACTCCATAGCGGCCGCAGTGTGCAGGCGGGACTACAGTCCCCAGGACTCTTCGCGGCGGAAGCCCGCCAACGTCACCAGCATTGTGCACAGCGGCGCATAAATTAACAGCCAGCCCCGGCAGAGCGGGCGTACTCTGTCATCTTTCCCTACCTGTGCCTTGGTTTTGTTCCCGGACTTGTTTCACCATCGGGCAGCCTTCCTCGTCCCCCTGCCGCCGCCGCAGCTAGACTCCATAGCGGCCGCAGTGTGCAGGCGGGACTACAGTCCCCAGGACTCTTCGCGGCGGTAGCCCGCCAACGTCACCAGCATTGCGCACAGCGGCGCATAAATTAACAGCCAGCCCCCGCGACGCGGGACCGCGTGCGGGCTAAGCCCGGGCAAAGGGCGGGCCCTCTGAGGCCCTCAGAGGTCATCAGTGGTCGGGCGGGCCACTCCACTAAGTTGAGAAGTCAGGTGAGAGAGGCGACATGTCCATTAGGGGGAAACGCTCCACAAATCCTATTGGTAAACCGACAGTGACCGACCCCATAACATCGTTATCCCTAGAAAGTATGCTGGACAATGCTTTTAACATGGTTGCTAATGAAATTGCGAGCACAGAGAGACGGATGTCATTGGAGCTCTTACGTGCACACTCTGAGCCCCCGGATTTAAGTATAGAACATATCGTATCTTTATCCCCAATTGTTATAGCTAACAAACCCAATTCGTCTCATTTACCATCTGATACCCCTGGGGGGGAAAGTGACACTATTATCCTGGACTCCCAGTTTGATGCCACTGCACATGTTTCTATCCCTCTTGTAACCCCGAAAACCAAACCTGTTGGAGGAAAAAGGAAAAGAGGCCCTCCAAAATCATTAACCAATAAAAAGAAACAAGCTATATGCAATAAGGACCAACCCACACCACAGAGTATGTGGACCAGAGGGAAGCAAAAAACAACTGGGGGTAGTAGCGTTATGACCGAACAATCACAACTCGTTGAAGGACCCCTGGATATTACCCCTCCAAGAAGTGGTTATAATTGCACATGCACACAGACCGATTTTGTTAGTGAAAGCATCACATCAAAGAAGTCTAACGTGAACTTTATGGAAACCATTGTGGACACCATTTTTAAACAGTTAGAATGTCAAATGATCAAGCAGTTTAATAATATTTTTAAAAGATTAGACCGAATTGAAACTCTGATAAAGAATGAAGATGTCAAAAGGAAGGGGGCTATTAGCCTTGATTTAATAAGGGGAGAGGGCCTTTTGAAGGAGCTAGAAATCGCTAATAGGGGCGCTTTGAGTGAAGGGCCAAATGCTTTTAGTGGTGCAACTACTTCTAATACTGCATCCAAAGGTGTTACCGAAGGGAGAAGTCACATTGTAAAAACCACCCAGCACACTCTGATAGGAGCAACGGAACCAGTACACCTCACTAGTACGGCCACTAATATGTTAAAGGATGTTCCCACCCTGCCAGTTACAAGGAGGGAGGCACCTACCACCATTGGATTAGATAAGGGCCAAACCACCGCTACAAGGCCAACAATACACCCAGGGTCTGCTCTCCATCTGCCCCCCGACGCCTGCCCTTATGTAATAATCCTGGCAGGCGTACCTCAGTTAAGGGAGGGACAGAGTGAGTCATGGATGCAGCTAAACAACAAGTGTATAGATTGGCTATCTAAACACAAAGGGGTAGGCCCTAATATTATGAGAGAAATGTTACCTGTTTGACGGGTGAGGTGGGTTGGGCCACTACCTAAGAATATAGAAGGGGACTGTATCGTTATTAATTTTAGAAATCCCTCTACAGTTAAATTTATTCTTGGTAGTACCAATACGTGTTTTTCCCCCTCCACTGTCATAACCTCTCTGCCATTGGGTTATTTCTACAGACCCCACTATAGACCACCTAGCCCTGCTTTACCACCTTTTTCCCTGCACAACAGGTTCAGTGCTCTGTCTGATTTGGGCACCTTGGACTGACTACCAACTACCCTCCCAGATCTAGTGAGCAGGAATTACCCTAATATATCTGGCCCAGCGGGGGATCTAACTATTGATCCGACTACAGTGACAGCTAATGATGCCAAGGCACCTAAGGGCAACAGTCATGTTTCTACCTTGGGTACATCGATTAATAATTTGACAATCCTGAGTTGGAATATAGCAGGTCTCAACGCTAAAGTAACAAATGGGGACTGGGTGGATTGGGTTTCCAAATTTGACATCTTGATGTTTCAAGAAACTTGGTGCACTACTTCCCTACTTTTTGATCGAGACAGTTGTTTTAACCAAACCGCACCAATCCCAGTTTTGGGTAGACCCAGCGGGGGACTTTCCATCTGGGTCAAAATTAATGCAGATGTTAAAACTGAACAGCTGGAAACATATGACAGGAGCTTTCAGGCATTGCTTTACATCAGTAGAATAAGAATATGGTTAATAAATTTTATAAAGTTGTTTAATTGTATTGATGACATTACAGAAGGACAAAAGTATGGTAAACTTGATGGGATATGTTTAGGAGGAGATTTTAATGCACACATTTACCGTCAAACCCCTCCTTGTAAAAGAGGTAAAGAACTGTCTAACCACCTGGCCACAAGGGACTTAACTAATGTCATGGAAAAGGCAAATACTAAGGAAAATAAATGTCCTGTGGCTACTTATGTTGGGCATGGGTGTGCATCTACAATTGATTACGTATTCATAACCTCCCCACTTGTGGATCTTTTATTAGAGACCATAGTCGCTAGGTCGGCACATAGTGACCACTACCCAATTTTATCTAGTTTCAAATCTATTAACAAAAAGGTGAAACGGACAGAAATAGGGGCTAAAAACATAGTTGCGTCGACAGACAAACTCAGGGTGGTCTGGAAGGGGATTGACAATAAGGGGGTGTTAGCTCGTGTTATAAAGTCTAAACCCCGATTAGTATCCACCTGTCTATCCTCCGACTGCCCCGGACACGCGATTGTGGAAGCATTCTCGGAGCTGTGCAAGACCATAAAAAAGGAGATATCTAAGCCAGCTTTAATTAACACTAATACTAATCCGAGATGGTTTGATAACTCCTGCTCTAAAGCAAATAGAGAACTGAGAATTGCCCTAAAAGCTGACCCACCTGATCAGTTACTGGTGAGGTCTCTGAGGTCTAGTTATAAATGCACTTTAAAAACACGCTCTGAAGAGATCTTAAAAACCCATTGGGAATCCCTTGTACGCACAGCAGCAACGAAGGATGTTGCTGGGTTTTGGAGCGAGGTTAAGAACCTGAAATCGTTTGGCTCCAACATTACTCCCATAAACTGTAGCATACTAGGGGATGTATGGGTGGAGCATTTTACAAATATTTACACGGCACCGATCCCTTCCGTGGTAAATTCCCAAACTTTTAAGTTCCCGAACATTTCTATAATGGAGGTGGAGGACGCAATTTTTCAAAGCGCAGGAAATAAAGCGCCGGGGCCCGATGGATTATCCATTGATTTAATAAAATCAGAGCCTGACTTCTGGTCACCATTATTGTGTAATGTTTTTAATAATTTATCTATTACTTCATTGCCCGACTCCTGGTCTAACAGCACCATCGTACCTATTTTCAAAAAAGGTAATAGACTTGACCCTGGCAGTTATCGCCCAATATCACTAATTGATAATACATTGAAGATCTTGGGTAGGGTCATTTTTAATAAGATTAGTACTTGGGCTGAAGAAAATAAAATTTTAAACCCATGTCAGCTTGGTTTTAGAAGTAATGTAGGGACGGTGGAGCAGTGCTTAAACTTAAATTTAGTTTTAGATAAATATACCATAGCTAAAAAATCCCCACTTTATTTAGGTTTTATGGATTTAAGTTCTGCTTTTGATTTTGTTAACCGTTCCCGTTTATGGACAGCCTTGCTGAGATACGGTTTGGATGAACCGTTGGTTCAATTTTTGGCCCATCTACACAGTGATTTAAAAGCCTGTGTCCGTATTAATAACGATGGTGAGGTTTCGGGCGAGATTTTAACTGGCAGGGGAGTAAGTCAAGGCTGTGTCCTGGCTCCCCTGCTTTTTATCTTATATATAAATGAATTAAGCACATCCTTAGGTAAACTAACCACCGATGTTCCGCTCGTCAATGGCAACCCTCTCCCCGCACTTCTTTATGCCGACGATGCGGTACTCATAGGTCGTACACCCAATGCACTGCGCACTTTAATCTCAGGCTTCGTTTCTTATATGGCTGATCTTGACTTATGTACAAATTTTAAGAAATCCTACATAATGTCTTGCGGGCCAAAGAAACACAAAATTCGCCATATTATGTCAGGGAATAATGTTTTAAACAGCACTTGTACCTTCCCTTATTTTGGCTTGTTGTTTTCTGACTTTGGATCCTGGCAACCTCATGTTGCCAGAGGGAGGAACAAACTGGGCAAAGCCATCAATTCTATAATTACCCTACGCCAACCAAAGCACGCCGAGGTCATCCCATCCCTTTTACAAATTTACAAGACCCAGTGCGTCCCTACAGGAACTTACGGTGCCGAGGTGTGGGGTTACTCGAATTGCACCAATATTCAGACAGAAGAAAATAAATTCTGTAGGAAGGCCCTGGGGGGGGGGGGTTATTTCGGCACCCTCCTATGTGTGCCATAGAGAATTGAATCTCCCCTATATAGAGGATTTTATAAAATCAAGACCCGCTTTGTTTTGGTTAAAAATTTGGCGTAACCCCGCTGCCTCGTTGACCCGTGATATCATTTCAGACTGCCTAAAAAGCGAGCGGGCCAATTACATTCCCTGGCTTAATGCGGTACAGAAGAGTTTAGCAAGTGTAGAAATGGGGCACCTTTTCTTAGCCCCTGAAACAATAGACTCTTCGCATAAGAATATAGTAAGAAGGGCCTTATTCGATTTGTACCGAGTGAATCGAGAAAATATTGAACTCGCAAAGCCAGCAATCCTCAGGTATATTCCTATTCAAGAACCTTGTGTTAGGCCACACAATATGCCCCAAGGTTATTTGTGCAAGAAACTGGGCAGATGGAACAGGAGCTTGCTATTTAGGTTTAGGGATGGAAGTGTGGTAAATTTACTTTGTTTCCCCTTGGGTTATACCCATAATTTGGGAAATTTAGATTGTCCATGTAACCAAGGTGGGAAGCAAAGTTTGCTGCATTTTACATTGTTTTGTGGCTTTTATACAAAGTATACCAAACACTTCCTAATTCCCTATTTTAGAGTTAGTGCTTTGACGGATTTTAACGAGGCTTTCGGAACTTTACGGATGCTAAGCACTGACGATGTAATCTCCAGAGTTAGCCATTTTCTCAAAATTGCTGTTCGTTCTCGCGCCTCAATGAACACGGCCTGATAGGTTGTTTACCATCTCGCACCATTTGCACATTGCACCTTTTGCATAATGGGTGTTTATATACCATAATGGAACTGGCCTGACAGTTTGCATCACTATTTGCACATTGCATTTTTGTACAATGGACGTTCCCTTAGATGTGCTTTGATTAATAAGATCTGTTTTATCCTTGTTCATTGGGATGATTTTTATGTTTTATATATATTTAAATGGATGTATTTTATAGAGTTATCAATTTTATCTTTTTATTCCTTGATGTCGAACAAAATGGAAATGGCCTGTTAGATCCAGAAGTATTTGTACTATTTGTACATTGTTATTTGCACTTTTTTGGCGGTTTTGCACATATCTTAGTTATTATTGATGATGTAACTTTTATTGTGTATAGGGATGAATGTTGCAATTTGTATGTACTTTTATGGATGTTTTAAATATATCCGAGTAAAGATAATTTGAATTGAATTGAATTACTGCCCAGGCAAGGCAGTGGTGTCTGGGGCGCGTGCTTGCTGCAGGCTTCCCACAGCGTTCCCTTTGGAACTCGGGAAAGGAGATGGGCAGGTAACCGGGGTACTGCTGCGGTTGAAACAAAGGCAGCTGCTACCTGAAGAGCACGGGCAGACCCCGCTTCTGCCAGCACCGATCATGCAGGGCTCGGCCCAGGCTCTGTTAGGAAACCGGGTGAAGAGCCTCCGGGATATGCCAGGACCAAGCACCCTCACCAACCAAAATGTATTTCCAGCTGTCATTCTAGTGCTGCACACGCTACTGTGTTCGGCTAATCTGCACATAAACCGTAATGTCCCATAACGCTAGGCGGTTGTGTTATAAATAAACAAGCAGCAAAAAACTTACTGGGTTTGTAAATAAGGATGCTGGTGCTAAATGATACTTTCAATAAAATTGCTATTAGTAAATCATAGAGATTTATTGCAGCGAGCCTCGGGATGTTTTAGAAACATACATGGTCCGTGTTGCGGTGAAGGAAAGTTCTACTGTGTTATATATCCATGACGAGTGAGTGGATTGGACGCAGTCAGCGGCTTATTTCTTGGACAGCGCTTCGTGACGTTCATTGATAGTGAAGAGCTCCTGGGTATTAGAGTCTGGGCAGGCTTGTAGTTAATCTGATAACCGGAATCTACAAGGATGCCAACAAGTCACGCAGTGCATGCCGTGTACTGAAGATAGTTTGTAGCTGGTATAGTAGGTATTCCATGGCACGTGCCGCAACCCATGAAAGTGCTTGGACATCGTTTATAATAAGTGTGAAGCTTTCGCCGCCACGCTCACATTAAAACTTAAATGTCTTTCACCAAGCCCCTGCCCTTCCCCAAAGTGTTGCGCCTCACCAAGCACCTTGTGCCAGTTGTTAATTTTGCATACGAGCTATTTAGATAATGTTGGGTCACTGAACAGTTGACCGTGTGCACGAGACGCTGCAGGAGCTTGTTACACAAGCAGAGACCCTGGTCCAGGAGGCGCGCCAGACCAGGGGCAACTGCACCACCCGTCTCCTAAGGGGCTGGATCTGGTCTTTCTGCCTCTGCCTACCCAGCGCGAAGGCTCGCGATTCAGCTGCAGTGCACGCTCACGCAAAGCCCTTTACAAGGAAACATGGCAAGTTAAGTATTCGGTGTCCAACCGCCTCTAGATTCGGATCGACACGTTTTCCCACTACGTGAACAAATACAAGTATTCGGCACAACGGAAAACCTCAGATCCCAACACTCAAGCTTTTAATTTCCCTTTTTCTTTGGCCAAAAGTTTTCGGAATTTGTGTTCCAAAAAAAAAAAAATCACGCGGTTGACTACGGGAGAAGTCAATTTAAATATGTCCCCGCACGTCTAAATTAGCAGATGTCTCTATTAACTTGGAATGCAATCCCAGCTTCAATTTAATTTATTTAGATTAGGAGTTTTGCCGTCACCTGTGCCTCTTAAGAGCACTATCAAGGAAACAAGATTATCTAGAAGACATCCTCACCTAGAAGGTGCCAGAGTGTTATGGATAACCCGGGATTCGAAATATGTTCCCATAACTTTGTCATTTAGTAACCCATTTTGGGGTCACCCGGAAAAAAAAAAAAAGACATAGCTTGATACCTCTCGTACAAGTAATTGTCCCTATTGTTCTATGAAGACCCGTAGTGTTGTTAATGTAGTCTCTTTTGTTAAGCTGCTTCCCACTTTGTAGTGGTGTGCATAAATTGTATTCATGATGGGTGTGTTTGCCAAAGAATGGTACCCGTGCACTTGAACCTAGCAGTTGAGATCATGGGGGTGGAAAGTGAAAGGAGTTATTAGTCAGATACCTAGGTCTTCCTGAAGCTGAGGTGGCCCCTTTATGCATAATAACTCCGCAGGAAAGTACATTGCATGCCTTTACCACACATTTTACCGGGCATGTTTTTCCACGCGTATGCTCTTCCAACCCATGCCATTACACTTCACCGCGCTGCAGGCCGATATGGGGACGAGGGCGAGTGCCCAAGTTCAGCGATGTAATTTTCTACGGGTCAAGAGGGGCGAGTTGTGGTGGCAACAAGATACCTGCAGCAGGGAGTGCCGCTAGGCGGCAAGGAGTTGGAGACTATTTGGGATTTGTAGGTCCCGCAGGGCACCTGCCACCTGGC
The DNA here is from genome assembly GCF_964204655.1 of Triturus cristatus. Classification (NCBI taxonomy): domain Eukaryota; kingdom Metazoa; phylum Chordata; class Amphibia; order Caudata; family Salamandridae; genus Triturus; species Triturus cristatus. The sequence continues at coordinate 60,243,661 of NC_140587.1, forward strand.
CACTGCAGGTTGTTGTTGGTGATCACTAAGGGCTTAGTTGGGGTCATGACAAAATTCACCGGGGCGGATTCACAGCCGGGTGACCTCATTTCACATGATGCTCCCTGTCGGGTCTGTCTAACGTTCATCAAAAAGGGGTTTAATTTAACAGCCTCTCTTGTCCCAGCCATACTGTGAGCAGTATGCAAGCGGTCTGTGCATCAGTAGGTTGGGGTGAGCACGCCCGTTCTCTGGGTTGTGACTGTGATTCCTGTTGTGACTCTGGAAGTCCTTGTCCAGATGGCTGTAGGTGGCTGATGAGTGTTGATTACATAACCGGATGTGATGGATGAGGAGGCAGAACCTGGCAGCACTCCCTGCCAAGCAATGTCCTGGGGAATTGTTTTGACCCACGGCCGAAGCGGGAGCCTCTAGTGCTGGGCCAGAACATTTAGCCCAGGCAGCATGACAAAGGTCTTTTAGGCACTGGTAGAATGGTGCATGCTAGGTAGTACTGAAGGCCCACCCCCCCTGGCAAAGTTAGCGATCAGGGGTCGCACGGGGGGTCAGAGCTATCAGCTGTCAATTTGTTGAGCCTATAACCAGCATGAAAGTCAGAGGGAGGCTGCTGAGTTGCCCTAGCATGGTTTGTTTCGCTTCAGGGCCAGTTGGGGTTACTGTTCAGGGTAAGGTTAGACTTCTTGGTTGCGTCTGGATACTTTGATAGGTTGCCCTTCCGCATGCAACACGGCGATAATTGTGATTTTGGGGGTGAACTAGGTGTCCTTCTAGAAACTCTTTAGATCCTGCAGTCCCGCCATTGCAAACAATGATTTGTCAACTTTCTTCAAGGAAACCACTACTAGCAGGAAGGTATTGTACCATGGAGAACAAATGATTGTGGGTTCGTGCACACCAGTAGTAAGGGAATTACATTCCGTTTCAACAGGCTACGTGTACCTCAATAGCACCAGCAGCGGTAAAGCTGCTATTTTCACCCGGGACTGGGGCTGGCAATGTCATCTAACTTAGGCAAAGACATATCTGTGTTGGTGCAACGTGCACTCAGCAGTAGAGTCAGCTGAGTGCCACCACACCATGGTATACCGACAGTGATAAAACGTAAGGTTGTGGCTACACACAAACAGGCACCCTAGGGCAGCTGGGGCGGGAATGTGCCAGTGCCAAGGGGGTGCGGGTTGCCTGGTTAGGGCTGCTTGTTGGGAGGGAGCACTAATACGGATAGCCTCAAGAGCACATCTTGCATTCATAGAAGGCCAAATTGATATTTTGATGGCATGGTGCCAGTTGCTTCATTTATGCGCATGTTCCTTGGCAGTGTCAGGAACATTCAGAATGCAATGTTGGTGGTTAGCCTGTTGTCATGCTTTTTAGAGGTGTTTTAGCTCAGGCATGGCCAAGCATGGGTTAGAGGCCGGTGGTCTGCCCTGGGATTCGTGTTAACAGGCAGGTGAAGCAGCAGAACTTAAAGGGGCTTGGGTCTGACCTCTGGTTACAAGGGCAGAGCCTGGTAAGCTCACTTAGTAGCCCGTCCTTGAGTTCGACGAAACAGGTACCAGTGATGTGAGTAATGGTAACGGGTAACGTCTCCAGCCCTCCAGCACTGGCTGGCAGCTATGCAGGTTGTGGAAGTGGCCTTCCAACGGGGGCGATTTGGTCCATTTGATTGGGGGAAACTCCTGGGAAACATTTGGCCTACAAAGTAGCAGGAGAACTATTGGCATTTCCCAGTTTTCTAACACAGAGAGGTATTTATGCTTTGGTTCCCCCCTGGGTCACACTGTCTGGTCTGCTCCCTGGTATGCTAGCAGAAGTTTGGGAGGGCAAGGCTTCACATAGGGTGGTGACTGTCGGAAGGTGATGGTCATACTCCGACTAGTGCTAGACTCAGATAACTGAGGAAAGAGGAAGTAGAGCGGGCTTGTCATCTCTTACCTCCAGCCGCATTGGCACTTCCTGGCAGGAGTGGCTTGTCATATGCATTGTTCTTCAGCCAGGCTAAGGTAACATTGGACCAACGCCTATTTTAGGTTTCTGGTCATAGCAGTCACAATCCACGGGGATTTCACAGAGCAAAGAGGTTTGGGCTTCATCAGGCATGGTCTTATACACGCCAAGTCCACAGGGTGCCTGGAGGGAGATGGGGTGAACCTCTCTAGTTTAGGCATGGATCCTTTCCTACTGGACCTAGGGGAAACCTTGGCTGCAGCAGGTTGTAAGGAAATAAGGCTACCTTGGTGGGGGGCCCTGGTAGTGACGGTGGCCACTCCCAAGGCTGTGGAGGAGTTACAGGGCGATCCAGAGTCTGCAGATACCAAGGGGTACTTCATGCAGCAGCACAGCGTGGTGCTAAGCCAGGATACCCAGGGATGTCTAGAGTGTCCCCTGGAAGAACTACGGCGCCCCGTTAGTCCTACGGGCGGTTGTGGGTCTGAGCAACCGGGGGCTGCCAGCATACGCTCCGCCCACCTCTTTCGGGGGGGGCGTGAGTAAGCACGTGGACTGGTGGTCCACGAATGGGAGGGGTGGCCCCTCCCAAGATTTGGTATGCACCAATCGGCGACTGCCACGGTGTAATTTAGGCTTATCAGACGGGCAGGCTGCATAGGGGTTGGCCTGCCCTGGGATCGGATCGCCCGTAAGATAACCCACCATGTTTGCATATTGGTTATGCTAATAAACCTGCAGCAATATTTCTCCACTTACAAAAGTGTTGTGTGGTTTATTTATGTACTTACTATATGTTTGTGACAACAGTTGCCGATATTGGCACTATGTGTCTTATTCATTTTATTATTTGTCATGATGTGTTGAGTGACCTGCGGCTTTTGCCGAAGCTGACGTGAAGGGGGTCCCATCTGCGCCAGACAAGGAAGCTTTCAAGTACAAGGGGCTAACGTAGTGCTTCTCACTCCTGAATGTCAAAATGATGGGATTTCTCATCCGTCCCTCTTGCTCCACTTTCCCTCCAGGCCGCTCTAGGCCTCTCGTCCCTACCCTCTCCCTCCAGGCTTCTTGTCCTTTCCTCGTTGATCTCCTCTCTCTCCAGGCTTCTCGTCCTTCCCTCATTGCTCCCCTCTCCCTCCAAGCTTCTCATCCTTTCATTTTGCTCTCTTCTCCCTCCAGGCCTCTCCCTCCTCTGCTGCTCTCCTCTCCCTCCAGGTCTCTTGTCCCTCCCCTCTCCCTCCAGGCTTCTCGTCCACCCTCACTGCTCCTCTCTCCCTCCAGGCTTCTCACCCTGCCATGCTGCTCTCTTCTCCCTCCAGCCCTCTCGTCCCTCCCCTGCTGCTCTCCTCTCTCTCCAGGCCTCTCGTCCCTTCCCTCTCCCTCCAGGCATCTTGTTCCTCCTCTGCTGCTCTCCTCTCCCTCCAGGCCTCTTGTACCTACCTCACTGCTCCCCTCTCCTTCCTGGTTTCTCATCCCTCCCATGCTGCTTTCTTATCCCTCCAGACCTCTCGTCCCTCCTCTGCTGCTCTCCTCCCTCTACAGGCCTCTCGTCCCTACCCTCTCCCTCCAGTTATTTCGTCCGTCCTCTGCTGCTCTCCTCTCTCTCCAGGCCTCTCGTCCCTACCCTCTCCCTCCAGGCATCTCGTTCCTCCTCTGCTGCTCTCCTCTCCCTCCAGGCCTCTTGTACCTACCTCACTGCTCCACTCTCCCTCCAGGTTTCTCATCCCTCCCATGCTGCTTTCTTCTCCCCCAGACCTCTTGTCCCTCCTCTGCTGCTCTCCTCTCTCTACAGGCCTCTCGTCCCTACCCTCTCCCTCCAGGCATCTCGTCCGTCCTCTGCCGCTCTCCTCTCTCTCCAGGCCTCTCTTCCCTACCCTCTCCCTCCAGGCGTCTCACCCTCCCATGCTGCTCTCTTCTCCCTCCAGCCCTCTCGTCCCTCCTCTGCTGCTCTCCTCTCTCTCCAGGCCTCTCGTCCCTAGCCTCTCCCTCCAGGCATCTCGTTCCTCCTCTGCTGCTCTCCTCTCCCTCCAGGCCTCTTGTACCTACCTCACTGCTCCACTCTCCCTCCAGGTTTCTCATCCCTCCCATGCTGCTTTCTTCTCCCTCCAGGCCTCTCGTCCCTCCTCTGCTGCTCTCCTCTCTCTACAGGCCTCTCGTCCCTAGCCTCTCCCTCCAGGCATCTCGTCCGTCCTCTGCTGCTCTCCTCTCTCTCCAGGCCTCTCGTCCCTACCCTCTCCCTCCAGGCATCTCGTCCCTCCTCTGCTGTTCTCCTCTCCCTCCAGGCCTCTTGTACCTACCTCACTGCTTCACTCTCCCTCCAGGTTTCTCATCCCTCCCATGCTGCTTTCATCTCCCTCCAGGCCTCTCGTCTGTCCTCTACTGCTCGCCTCTCCCTCCAGGTCTCTTGTCCCTCCCCTCTACCTCCAGGGTTCTCGTCCCTCCTGTAGTATTTGGGCCTCAGGCCCACATGCTAGATAAATGATGGACGCAGACACTAGTTTTATGGTTGGATAACTGGCCCAGAGCACGTGCGCTCTGCCCCTTTTATTGTCCTGCCCTGTGGTGGGTGGGTGTTCTGTGTGTCTTACAACATGCTAGAACACTAGACTGCTGATCGGACGATCACTACATCCCTCCCAAACTTTAATAAAGGTCAAAAACAAAGAAGTCCGAACCTGTGGGAGAGAACACAAATTACAAACAAAATATAAGTCAGTGATAATGACTTCCACGTAGTCTCTTCGCTGATGGTCAACTGCTGGCGAGGGTATCCTTGCAGCCGGGACCACTCTGTCTCCTTGGCACGATGTCCGGGTGCTCTGTGGATGTGCTCTTTTGGACTTGCACCGTGGAAGTGTGCTTTACAGTCTCCTTCTTCCTGTACTGCCGTCAGTGAAAAGTGTAGATGGAATGATGGTGGATCATTGGTGTTTTACTTTCCACTGTATAGTCCTGGTAGAGGTATTTTCATCAACTGGTGGTTGTCTTTTAACAGGATTCACAGTTGCAGGATATCCCTCTCACGGATACCCCTCTCTCGTGGGTGTCCCCTCTCACTGGACGACCCGGAGGCCCTTTGCTGCCAGGCTTCCACTGGACCGGTGGACTGCCACCTTGTCGCTCCAACCGCGTTGGAGGAGTCGCTACGGGTCCTCTCTCCGTGTCCGAAGCTCCACCTGAAAAAGGTGTTGTTGGCACTTGGTCCTTCGCGCACTACCTCTGTTCTCCCAGGATCTCCAGAGCAAGCTTCAACAGTCCATCTCTCGTTTCAGGACCCGCTGCCACCGGTGTCCCTGAGGCCTCTGCCCCTTGGATATCCACGGTCCTATGTCCGTTCCATCCCAGAGGTGGTTGTTACCAACGGACCGGCCTGCTCGCCTCTGTCGTCCCCAGGTGACCTTTGGGTTTGCACATAGATGTGTACTCCCAGTGGTGCTGATGTTTTCCAGGTACTGGGTTCGGATGTCCATGCACCTTCTCACTTTCCTCTTCGGTTATTCCCCTTCCGGTGTGTGTTGTGTTGATCTGTCGCGCACACCTCTTTGCTCTTCTCCTTTCCTCTTCGGGTGTTCCACTTCTGGTATGTGTTGTGTTGATCTGTCACGCACACCTCTTTGCTCTTCTCCTCTCCTTCTCTTCTTCCTTCGTCGTGGCGTCGCGCCACTCAGGATCTGTCTTTCTTTTCCTTCCTTTGCGACGCGGTCTGGTCCGCTCCCCTTCTTACTCGTCCTCACCAGACTTCTCCGTGTAGCGTGCACTCTACACGTTTCCCTCTGGTATTGTCCCAGCACTAGGACACTGTCTCCCTTTCACTCTGTGACTGGACCGGTCATCGCGACCTTCTTTCACACGATTACTTCTGACTTCAAAGTGATGTCGTCGGACTCCTCGTCCATCTCTTTCTGGTCCTCTTCAAGGACCTCTCCTGGGGTCCTCTTCATTGACGTCCCCTCGGTCTTCCTCTTCACTCCCGCTCTGACCTCTTGACAGGTCAGTGTGCTCTCTGACCTCTTGTAGGTTGGCATCCTCCTTGCGACCATCTGGTGGGTCGGCTTCTTCCTTGCGACCATCTGGTTGGTCGGCTCAGTCCTCCTTGCGACCGTCTGACAGGTCGGCTTCTCCCTTGCGACCATCTGGCTGGTCGGCATCTTCCTTGCGACCATCTGGCTGATCGGCTTCTCCCTTGCGACCTTCTGGTTGGTCGGCTTCTCCCTTGCGACCATCTGGCTGGTCGGCTTCTTCCTTGTGACCATCTGGCTGGTCGGCGTCTTCCTTGCGACCATTAGGTTGGTCGGCGTCTCCCTTGCGACCATCTGGTTGGTCGGCTTCTTCCTTGCGACCATCTGGCTGGTCGGCGTCTGTCCTCCTTGCGACCGTCTGACAGGTCGGCTTCTTCCTCGTGACCATCTGGTTGGTCGGCTGCTTCCTCCTACTGTGGGTCTTCGTGCTTCTGATGGTCCGCGCAACCACTTCTCCTTCTTCTCTCCGCAGTCGCATTGCTTCGGCGCGCTTCTGGCCGCGCCCTTTGTTCACTTTTGAGACTTGCGGCGTTGGACTGTTGTCTTGGCTTCTGCCCAGTGTCCGTGTGCAGTACTCCACTGTTCCGTACTGTCCTTGGTACCTCTTCAGTGCAGCTTTTCCCCTAGAGCTCCTCCTTCTTCTAGTGGCAGTGGCGACCCTTCACCACTGGGCGCGCATGCTGCGCACTTCCTCCTGATCCCTTGGAGCCTTGCTGCTTTCTTTTTTCCCTGTGCATGACTGTCTTGGGGTTTCTCTGACACCTTAGTCGCTACCCCTTTGTGTTCTTGCATTAGTCTCTGTGCATGAGTACCTGCCTCCCCATCACCTTTGAGTTTCTGTCTCTGACCTCCTGCTGACGCAGTTTCTTTGGTGCTGTACCCTGTGGGAGTTTCCTATGAAGACGGGGACTGAAGTTAGGGCTGCCTGTTGATATCCTGCTGGCACTTTGACACTGCCCCTTTACTCTCTCTCTTGGTTATTTTTTTCTTTTGGAGGCACCCATGTGCCAGTAGGGTGGCCCTGCACTACAGTCAATCTTTTGCTGCAGGTCACGCCAGCTTTCCTTGGCACTGGTTGCAGTAGGCTGCAGCATTCCTTTCCTTTTGCTTCAGGCTTGTGTTTCAATTACAGTCCTTTTCCTAACCGCAGTAGCACACCACGGCCACTAGATGGCACTGTGTCCTTCTTTCAAACGTGATCGGCTGGTTTTGCAGACTCGGAGGCCTCGCACTACCTTTGCACCGTGTGGAGTCTTCACCCAGCTGTTGCTCCTTCTTGGGACTCCCCACACATTACAGGCACTAGCAGCAAGGTAGGTGCCTTCTTCATTCATTGTCTCTGTTTGCTGTTGACAGGCTGCATTATGCTCTTGCCTGTGCACGTGCACGATCAGGGCACTTCTCTGCTGCCATTATTTTCACCCAACAGCCCTCGTGTACTTCGGCCCATGTCATTTAAGGCCGCCTGGGCTGAAATTATTGCTGCATTGGTCCGATAGGCCTCAGCAGCTCTACAAACGGTGCGGGCCTCTCTTTGCTTCCACTTTCGTGGCCGCTCCTGCTGCTTTCCTCAAATTGCGTGTCCCCTGGCTGCACTGGAACCTCGCAGCCTGCTGGCACGGCATGATCCTTTCCAGGGCACACACAGGCTACTCGCTTTCCTGCCACTTTGCTCATTGCGCGCCGGCCGCTCCGACCGGCCGCAGGCCTCGCGCTCTCTTCCTCGGTGGAGGGTGGACACCGCTTGTCATCCTCGCGGGGGCCGGGGAGTGGTTAGCTACTCCACTCTCTGTCCTCTCGCTTTTCGGATCGTCGTCTGGCACTGATGCGAGGTGGGCTCCCGCAACTCACCGGCGTACGGGATACCTCTTCCACAACCCCTTCACTTCTGCGGGGCATGAAAGACGTCGGAGCCACTCTCCGGTTCCCACGGCTGGCGGTGCTTCATTCCTGGAGCAGTTGGCAGCGAGCAGGGGATTCCTCTGTGCCTGCGAAGGTAGGAGGGCAGGGACCTTCGGTTGGCGCTGCCGCGTCCGCTTCTTTGGGACACTTTGCGATCGCCTCACTAGTCGGCCACTGGCCAGACGCTGTCTCCTCACTCCTCCACTGCAGGCTCTCATTGAACTCGCTGCGTGGGGTGGGGAGAGGTCAACGCGGCTCCCGGGGACTGCTGACTTCGCTATGGGCAGAGTTTGTCCTTCCTCGTGGGGAGGTGGGCGTCTACTCCTCTCACGCTAGGCTCTCGTCACGGCCCCCCACCATTCCGCAATCAGGGCTCACCTCATGCCCGGCATGGCGTCACCACCAACTCGGGTGGGCTCTGCTCGTTTGAACCTTGAGTCCGGCCTCAGTGAGCAGGTGACAGGGGCATACACCGCGGCTCCAGGACTCGCCGTGTGGACTCGGGGTGGGCTCCCGCTGGGCTTCATGCACCCCCGGGGCTCTTCTCACGCCATGTGGCACTTTGCGTCGGTGCGGGGTGGGCTCCCGGTCACTGTCTTCATGCCTGGGCTCTTAGCCATCTCTCGCTAATTCTCAGGGGGTGCCCCTCGCACGGGCATCTCTCCCCCCTCAGCACCTTCCAAAAGGGGGCTGCACACGCAGGATTCGCCCGCTCGTCGCCATTGTAGTATTTGGGCCTCAGGCCCTCATGCTAGATAAATGATGGACGCAGACACTGGTATTATGGTTTGATAACTGGCCCAGAGCACGTGCGCTCGGCCCCTTTTATTGCCAGGGTCACCTGACTGGTGACACCTGTGGTGGGTGGGTGTTCAGTGTGTCTTACAACATGCTGGAGCACTAGACTGCTGATCGGACGATCACTACACCTCCCTCGTTGCTCCCCTCTCCCTCCAGGCTTATCTTCCTCCCTCATTGCTCCACTCTCCCCATGCTTAATTTGACCCGGTTCTTGCAGCATCCAGGACAATGTGCTATACAGAACATTACTTATAAGGTCCCAAAGGCGAGACCGATTGCATTACAAATGCTTGTTTAATCCGTAGTTGTCATTCAAGATGAGCTGCCTCTTATCCCTTTTGCTTACTCTGCCAACAGTCGCAAATATCTCTGTAGCCTCTGCAATAATCAAACATCATTTATTTAAGGCACACTATACAAAGCTCATCAGCCTGTTCTGTGGTTAAGGTCAGACATAAACCACAGCCTTGCCTCTTCCGCGATTTGTGGGGGCTTGTGACTCACAGAACATAAACCTTCAGCTTCACGCCTGACAAAATGCGCTACAAATTCGACAGAATAAATGCTGTGGACGTGTACAATAAGCTGGTGGCATCGCCCACTCGGAGTAAAGCACACGCTCTTGTTAGTGTCCGGGAACCACATGCATGCGAACACTAAAATCAGGAAATGAATCGAAGGAAACGGTGGTCCAGACAACACTCACCATCTGCATAAGGGTTAGAACTGCTATCTCGAGCACGGACACAAGCATCCTGTGTCACGTGGGCCGTAGCCACGTCGCTTCCACGTGCACACAGCACAAGCTGCTGTACATAGCTGACAACTCCGTAGAGCCTACCCTGTAGGCCTCTCGAGTGAACTCTAATCTTCTCCTCCTTTGACTCTCACTCAAGTTCCACCCCAGGAGCCAAGTCTGAAAGCACAAGTCGAACAATTTCTACTTTCTGCTCTGCGATGGCCGAGCTGTCCCTTCGAGTGCAGAGAACCACACGAACCTGCATGTTTGTAGGTGTTTACAAACCAGTTTTCTAATCCCTTCGCACCATGGACATGTTTGGAGATTTACTTTTGTCAAAGACAGTGGTCTGTTCCTATTAAAGGTGAGAAAGAGCGAAAATGTGTGCCACTAATGCCTGGAAAGCTTTGACTGATGCGAGTTAACCAGGATAACCTGTAAAGGTTTACTGAAATGGAACAGTCATGTATCTGCCCCTGTGAAGTGGTAAATAAGTGGCTGCCCATTTCATATTGTTTCTAAGAATGAGGCATGTCTGTGATTGATGATGGACTGATGTGCTCTGTCAGTCTCACACCTACTCATACTCAGCAACCTGATGGACAGTCTTCCTGTTCCAAAGATCAGCCTGCACATCTGGATACCAGATACCCAGAACTGAACGGGACCAAGTGCTATAGGGTCGGACTGGCCTATAGGGCAATGAGGCATTGTCTGACAAACTGCTCTAAAATTTTAGGGTGATGGAGGTTTATTTGGCCGAAACGCGTCATGGCAGATTGTTTGCAATAAACACTTCGCAGTAGCGAACCGAGGTCCGTGTCCATCTTTTTCCAGCACAGGGAAAAGAAACGAGCGGAGAATCCAGATATACCAGGCTGAGAACGGCTTCCGCAGCCGTACACGGCCCCCCTCTCACTGAAGGGCCGAGCAGAGGAGAAGTCAAGTCCGGCAAACGGTGTCTGCGGCGTGTCGGAAGGGTAGAACGTTATATATATATATATATAAATATATATATATATATATATCAACCACGATGTCCCTGCACCTCCTCCACGGCGAACAGAGACACCACGAATCCCAGAAATAAGGCAAGGATAGTTTTTATTTAAAGAGTTGCAAAAATCTGACGCGTTTCGGGCGGTTGCCCTTGCTCACAGATCATATATATTACCTACTGGCAGTCGCCAGTAGGTACATATAGTTAGGAAGTATTTTCCATAGGAAATCCGCAACATTCTATTTGGAATAACGTTGGCGCCGATTGTCGAATCTTCGCAAAATTTTTAAAACTTTTGGCCAGCTCCAGTCCACTCCTATCGTGAAACTTTCATGGTGATTCGTCAAGCAGGGGCAGAGAAAAAAGGGTGGTCCCAAAACGCGCTTTCCCCATGCATTTTCCCATAGGACATTTAGCCGCAGCTACAGCCCGAACTGCTGAACGGAATTACACCAGATTTGGCAAAGAGGTAGTCCTCATTTCAGACTCGTGCCTTTTGCTTAAATGGTGTAAATCCGTTCAGTAGTTCCTGAGAAAATTAGAGTTAGGAGTACATATATATCTATGGCCTCGGAGGATGCGCGCACCCTCCCATTCACGAGCTGAATTTTAATTGGCTGCCAACACTCTGAATCAGGAAGTGATTTTTAAAAAACGGGAGGATGTGCACTGGATGCGCGGATCCTCCCGATAGAAAAGCCCACGCTGAATATGCTAATTTGCACCCGGGGGGGCCAAATCCCGGGGGCATAGTGAAAAAATAGGTGTGGGGGGGTCCCAATCCCCCCCTCACTGCCACCCCCTGGGGCACTAACATAATATTGACGGGGGCCTCATGGCCCCCCTGCAGCCCCGGGGACTGCCACCCCCGGGGTAACTTTAAAATGGTGGGGGGGCTCTCAGGCCCCCCCAGACCAGGGGACCGCCACCCCTGGGGTAACTTTAAAATTTGGGGGGGGGCTGCGCGGCCCTCCTCCTGGAGCCTTGTACAGGTCCTGGGGACCGCCATCCCCCAGGGCCGACTCCTGCAGTGTCCCGGGGTGCCCACCCCGGGACACTGCTGTTTGCCTCGCGGCTCCCACCCTGCCATTGCAAACTGCTTTGCTTCATTGAAGCGAGAGCAGGGAAACCTGCCCTCGCTTCAATGAAGCAAAGCAGATTGCTTTTCCACACGGGGAGCAGCATGTTAGCTGCTCCCTATGTGGAAAAGCAATGTCGGCTCCCACAGGAGGTGGGGAGCTGGCTGGGACCGTGGGGGGATTGGGACCCCCCCACGGTCCCCAACGTGGTGGCCAGGCCCCGGGGGATGGGGTCCCCGGGGCCATAAGTGTTCAATTTTGAAACGTACAAATATTCCTCTAAAATCAGCCGAACTACGAATTCCGATTTACTCACCTGTTATCAGGAGAGAACCCAGGGCTGCATATTTTAGCCCAGCACTGACCCTGAAAAGTAATTCTAAGGGTACTTACTAGTAACTTATATTTCCTTCCATAGGAATCTATTGTGTGGTTTTCAGCAGAAAAGTTTCAAAGTGTTCAATTTTGAAACGTACAAATATTCCTCTAAAATCAGCCGAACTACGAATTCCGATTTACTCACCTGTTATCAGGAGAGAACCCAGGGCTGCATCTTTTAGCCCAGCACTGACCCTGAAAAGTAATTCTAAGCGTACTTACCAGTAACTTGTATTTCCTTCCATAGGAATCCATTGTGTGGTTTTCAGCAGAAAAGTTTCTAAGTCTTCAATTTTGAAACATACAAATATTCCTCTAAAATCAGCTGAACTACGAATTCCGATTTACTCACCTGACATCAGGAGAGAACCCAGGGCTGCATCTTTTAGCCCAGCACTGACCCTGAAAAGTAATTCTAAGCGTACTTACCAGTAACTTGTATTTCCTTCCATAGCAATCCATTGTGTGGTTTTCAGCAGAAAAGTTTCTAAGTGTCCAATTTTGTAACGTACAAATATTCCTCTAAAATCAGCCGAACTACGAATTCCGATTTACTCACCTGTTATCAGGAGAGAACCCAGGGTTGCATCTTTTAGCCCAGCACTGACCCTGAAAAGTAATTCTAAGCATACTTACCAGTAACTTGTATTTCCTTCCATAGGAATCCATTGTGTGGTTTTCACCAGAAAAGTTTCGAAGTGTCCAATTTTGAAACGTACAAATATTCCTCTAAAATCAGCCGAACTAGCAAATTCCGATTTACTCACCTGTTATCAGGAGAGAACCCAGGGCTGCATCTTTTAGCCCAGCACTGACCCTGACAAGTAATTCTAAGCGTACTTACCAGTAACTTGTATTTCCTTCCATAGGAATCCATTGTGTGGTTTTCAGCAGAAAAGTTTCTAAGTGTCCAATTTTGAAACGTACAAATATTCATCTAAAATCAGCCGAACTACGAATTCTGATTTACTCACCTGTCATCAGGAGAGAACCCAGGGCTGCATCTTTGAGCCCAGCACTGACCCTGAAAAGTAATTCTAAGCGTACTTACCAGTAACTTGTATTTCCTTCCATAGGAATCCATTGTGTGGTTTTCAGCAGAAAAGTTTCTAAGTGTCCAATTTTGAAACGTACAAATATTCATCTAAAATCAGCCGAACTACGAATTCCGATTTACTCACCTGTTATCAGGAGAGAACCCAGGGCTGCATCTTTTAGCCCAGCACTGACCCTGAAAAGTAATTCTAAGCGTAATTACCAGTAACTTGTATTTCCTTCCATAGGAATCCATTGTGTGGTTTTCAGCAGAAAATGTTCTGTGTCCAATTTTGAAACGTACAAATATTCCTCTAAAATCAGTCGAACTACGAATTCTGATTTACTCACCTGTTATCAGGAGAGAACCCAGGGTTGCATCTTTTAGCCCAGCACTGACCCTGAAAAGTAATTCTAAGTGTACTTACCAGTAACTTGTATTTCCTTGCATAGTAATCCATTGTGTGGTTTTCAGCAGAAAAGTTTCTAATTGTCTATTTTCACAAACTAAAAATATTCCTAAAAAATCGTCTGTATGACTTAAACACATTCTTTCAACTGTTTACAGGAGATTCACCAGTGCTGGATCTAGGATCCAACATTGAGTAAGAAAAAGTAACGATAACACTACTTACCTGCTAAGTGAATTTTCTGCCATAGGATAACATTGGTGATTCTATGTGAAAAAATTTCTAAGTGTCAACTTTTAAAATACAATAATATTCCTTAAAAATAACTACTGTAACCAAAACGCTTTTACTCAACTGTTTACAGGAGATGTCCAAGGACTGAATCTAGGATCCTGTCCTGTGAATAGAAAAGTAATCCATAAAGTAACTAATTGCATTTGACTAGAAATTCACATTGAGCTCAATGTTACATTGTGTTTGAAATTGTGTTGCCCATTGCAAAAACTGTAACTACTGTACTTAAAAGTCTATTGCCTATTTGCAAAGTATTTAAACTAAAGTAATTCATTCTGAGAAAGTATATTTTGTATTGTAATGTATAATGTAATTATAATGTAATTAAAAAAAAATCTAAAAAAAAATAGTTTACAAAATGTAGTAAATCAGTATCAAAAAAATCATTATAACAATTAATACATTAAAAATTGTCATTTACAAAACCTTTGAAATTCACTGAAAAAAACATAGGTTTCAGGCCTGATATAGTTAGGAATTAGCATTTAAAAAACCATTGAAATTCACTGAAAAAACAATAGGTTTTAGGGGTGTTATAGTTAGCTGGACATTTCACTCGAGCAAAACCAATGAAATTCCTCCGATATAGTTAGTTGTACTAACTACATCTCGCGCGCTCGCAATCCACTGCTGATGATGTCACATATTGCATCATTCATGACATGGTCAGTGACATCACTAATGACATCTCAAATGACATCACTGATGACATCACTGATGACATCCTCTACGTGACAATCAGGTACACCTCATCATACACTAGTATAACCTTTCATCACTCACTGTAAAATACAGAGTGCCAGATTTAAAACCATTGACACACCAATACAAGTTTCTAAACACCCACTCAGTGATTCCTAGATCTATACACACATGTAATCACTTACCTATAGATTCACTCATACATGCTGTCAATGAACAATAGAACAGTATCAAATAAACTTATACACCTATATCAACATTACACACCAGCACACATCCTAATCACTTATGAAGTCATCCTACTCACTTATGCAAACAATGGATCATACTTACTTTTACTTAGCTATACACTTATAAAAACACCATTCATATAGATAATAACTCATACTTCGTGTGTTATAAAAACACTATTTCAAGTATACAGTTATCCATACAGTCACTCATACAATCACTGACTCTTATGTATACTTATTTCTATACAACAACTGACACATACACTGGCTTTTATGTTTCTAGTTTGTTGGACATGTACCATTGAGACATATATTGGCTCATCGCCACACCCATAAAGATATTCACTCACCCAAACAACTGTTATAACATGTAGTTTTAACTTCATATACCTACTGAATCAACTATTCACACATCTTTGGGCAGTCACACACCCACCACCGAACCACACACACATTCACTCTCCCATACAAATACTCAGTTAACTAATCAATAACTAATATAGACTTTCACGTAGCTAGTAACCAACTGGTGCAGCAGTTTACACAACAACTGACAAAGTGATACAGATATTCACACAATTTAGTCACTATCCAATATATTTAGTGAGACACTATAAATTAGTCAAGTAAACAGTCAATCACACCGCTACTAAATCCTCCATCCAGATATTTATATTTATATATCCACGCATTCTTCAATGCAAATTGCTATATATATATATATATATATATATATATATATATATATATAATACATATTTAAATACCGAACCAAACCACATTCACTGGATGATGTCATCAGTGATGTCATCAGTGATGTCATTTGAGATGTGATCAGTGATGTCACTGACCATATCATGAATGATGTAATATGTGACATTATCAGCAGTGGATTGCGGGCGCATGAGATGTAGTTAATACAACTAACTATATCGGAAGAATTTCAATGGTTTTGTTCGAGTGAAATTTCCAGCTAACTATAACACCCCTAAAACCTATTGTTTTTTCAGTAATTTCTAAGGTTTTTTAAATGCTAATTCCTAACTATATCAGGCCTGAAACCTATGTTTTTTTCAGTGAATATATATATATTTATCTATATATATTACTGCAACCTTCACCATTCAATTTCCACTTTCAAGGAACAGACAAGTGCGGACCCATAAAACGGTGCAAAGTCGTTTATTGAAGCCCCTGCACCATCGCCATGACGCGTTTTGGCCTACCAGAGGCCTTGATCACATGACGCGCATGAAGAGTGCCTTCACATTTTTAAAGTGCAAGTGCAAAAACATGTGACTAAAAGAACGTTATCATAGACATAAACGAGTCATTGCAACTACCTTGATATTAATACATAACGAATACATATTCATGATGACGGTTCAGGCCAGGAAAAGCAATAATTCATTAAATATTTATAAATTCATAAATACTTATTAAAAGGCAATACATATGTAAAATAGATGTATTAAAAGAGCAGTATTAAAAACCACCAAACTTCGACAGGTAAAATTCATGCAAAGTGCACACTTGAAACCATGTCTTGTTTTAGTCATTTAAGCTCTATGCCAATAATGAACCTAAACACTAATTTCAAATGTTTGTAGGTCATTGCTTTTATATTTTGTGCAAATGGTAAACAAAGTGCCACCATGTTGAGCCTTCTTGGTTCATAAAGTGCATGTGTGTTCAACAGTACGTGAAAACTAAAAGGTGACCGAGGCAAAGCAGTAATAGTTACAATGTATAACTACATGGGAACAATCAGAGGTCAGTAAAAAAGTCCTCACTAGAGTTGAGACCCTGAGGTGTCTTAGTATCAAGGTAAGTTGATATATGGTATTGGTGATGGCCCTGATGTGCTGGAGTATTCTTTTGTGGACCTGCAATTTTGTACTTCCTACATATTGCAGGCCACAAAAACACTCCAGCACATATACTGCATACTCTGTTTTGCAGGTGAGCATCCTAGTAATGGGCACTGATTCCACCTTAAATGGGGTTTTATATACAGTCTTACTAGTTCCAAATCTACAGGCTCTACAGGACGTACATTTGACAAAACCCTTTCTAGAGTTTAGCCAGGTTTTAGTTATTCTTATTTCTGGGCTGCCGCTCACCAGGGCGTCACTCATTAACCCCTTGTGTGCCCATGACGAGCTGGACTCGTCATGGGCCGCGGTTGCGCTGTGCCCATGACGAGTCCAGCTCGTCATGAACCCCGCCCGCTAATGCAACGGCCGGCACAGGGCGGGGAAAGGGCGTGGCACACAAGGGGTTAAACAAGCTTTCCTAAATGTAATATTAGGATTTTTAGGCAGTTTGTCCCCAATAATAGGATCATTGCGTACCAGAGGCCAGTTTGCATTCATTATCCTACGCAAAATCTGGTGTTGTTTATTGAACGTAAGGATTAATCTGGTAGGTTGATCAGAGTGCTGGGTGGTTTGAATATTAGAGCTAGCTCTACTGATCAATGTATCAGATCTATGGATTGTACTCATTTTTAGGTCTCACATAGGCAGCGCATGCTCTGCCTCTCCGAGTCATCAAGTAATCAGCATGTTGGGGGAAACTCAAGGTAATTTCTACTGCTGCTTGCCATTGGCTTAACTCTGGCATTGCTCTTCTTATCCGGCTTTTCATTGGCTGCTGTTCCGATACTCACTTCCATTTATTCTGGAAGCAGCACCGCCTAACTACAGTTTTCGTCCGCTTTGTGTGCACTATATTCTTTTAGGGTCTCCTCGTCTTCCTCCTGCGGCTTCACCATGGACTCGCCCTCTAGGCCCCACGGAAGCCGGTAGGGAGCAGCTCACCATTCCTCCTTCACTGGCAGTTACGCAGGGTGTGCCTGTCGCTGCTTAGACTGCCCATGTTCCGTGATCTCCAGAAAACAAACTCTGCGCGCACACAAACTCATTCACAAAGTGCCCGTAAAATAACCGCTAAGTGCACCTGGCTAATTCTCAGACAGTCATACAATACTCTCCCGAGGCGCACTGCCTGGGAAAGACACTGATATCGAATTTAAATTCTGCTGCGGCTGCCAGAGCCCAGAGCACACAGTGTGCGGTGCCCGCTGCTGAGCTGGGATTGCAGCCCGGGCGCCGTGTGTTTGCTGGGGGAGCGCTCTTTGCAGCCAGGAGGACTCTCTGGTTTGATGGGGCGCACAGCGGAGGTGAAGTAAAGTAGGCACGGGGTGCTAGCGTGTTTTATAGTTGTTTCATTTTTCACTTTAACTCTTGATTTATTCTATGTTTAAGTCATTTTTCATTTCCATTTTAACCCTTGACTTTTCACTTTTCCTCGGAGACATGTCCTATTGCATTCATATGATTACTTTGTTTCCCCACCCAACATGGTGGCTATCCATTAGCCACCAGCCACGTCCTCATATGCACTGTGTAGCACCCGACACGGGCTGCTTCTTTCACGCATGCGTCGCCACTCTGTCCATGTTCTACAGCGGCACCGAGGCTCTGTGCGTTAGCGTCCTGATTCATTTCTCAGATGACACCGCAATCCAAGAGTGCGTCCCGCTCCAGTGATTTGTTTCCTAGTAGGTACACTGCCCACAGGGGCCTTCAGTCGCCTCCCAACTGGGCTCCATACCCGACTGACCCCTTCTCCTTTCCCCACAGGCTTTTGACCAACAGCCACGCCTGACGGGGTGTCACTTCCCACAATTTCACGGTATTCCTGCCTTTGTACGTAAGTTCCGTTTAATAGTTTTCAGTGCTTCCGCACCACTGAGGGTCTTGTTCCCAGCCACTTGCCTTGTCAATTCACTCCTCCTGTTTCCCTTGCAGGAATTATGCCCGATACTAGGTTTTGACCCAACATGCAGCATTGACCTATCCATAAGCCCTACCCGTCCTTCAGTGGCCCCTCGTGGCGCCTTTTAGTAAGTCCTTCCTTCACGCTACACTGCTCCTTCCTACTAGATTAGGTCTATCACCCTCTTCCTTTTTCACCACAGTATGTCTTCCTGCTTTTCTTCTGCCTTTTCTTCTTTTTCCCGTCTTCGGCCTCCTGTGGCCCTCTGGATTCAGTCAGCTTGCTTCATTTGCATACATTGTCTGTCTGTACTTTTCTTCTTACCGGTTCTTCACTAGCCCTTACAGTGCGCTGTCCTTCTTTCCCCTCTATGGAATAAGTTCCCCTCCAAGCGCAGTCTCCACTTGCTTGAATTTGCTCTCTCCTCCAGCGGCCCTTATAGATCACTTACCGCCTGGCCCATTCCACTTGTTGTCTCACGAGTAGTTAACCCACCTCCTCTCGGTCTCTTCCCTTCATTAGCCCCAGTGTGGCAATTTATATTTCCATCCTCAGTATGCCTGCTTGCACCTCAACGTTGATTCAGTTCTCCCACCGAGTAAGTTCGCAAACAGCACACCCGCCGCCTGTGTAATTTCTCTCACTAGCTTGCATTGAGAACATAGTACCCGGCCCTGGTGTGCAGCCTTTTGGATTCAGTTCCCTTTTCAGTAGGCCTGCCTGCACTTCACTCAGATTCAGTTCTCTCCTGAGCAAGTTCTCGTTATGTACAATCACAACCTGTTGTAATTTAAGGGCATATTACTCTGCCAAGTTACCTGGCAGCTCCCAAATTATTAGTTTTCTTTATGTGCTTTCGCCTCCCACCTGCTTTTTCCTTCCCTCATTAGCATCCACGGTGCACCCTTTTCCCTACCTCATTTTGACGGTAGCGCGCTTTTCTTCTTTAGCCCCAACTACCTTACAGGGCTTTATTCATTTTGCGCAAACCTCTCTTTATATTTACCTCTCTAGTTTCCACATTCAACTTCTCTGGACACCCTGTCCTTACATCCTACTCCTTGAGAGCTCTATGTTTAGGCTTGTGGTTGGGCCAGCATGCATGAGTTTTAATGACGACTTGCCCACATGACATCTGTGATCAGAAGCTTCTTATCTCCTGTGCCTCATGTTCCTATAAAAGTACAGTCTAGCAGCAGTTAGAAAAGTTAGAAAAGCCTTCCTTCCCCAAATGCTTCTTTACTTAGGATACTATCGAAACCCAGTTGCTCCAGTTATGTTCTTTTACTCCAAGTAACTTTTTGCACCCTCTGAAAGAGTAACTTCAAATGTATCTTTTTAGAAAGTATTTTCCTGATTGCATCTCATTTGTTAGTGGATAAGATTGTGTGCACATAGAATGATATTAAAATGTCAACTGATGGTTTGGTTTTTGCTGCTTTGGGCAACCTTAAATGTGTTCCATGCTGAATAACTAGTTTCCACAATTTTTTATTTGAAGTTGCTTTTTCTGGTCTCCCCACAGTTAACTAATCAGTTCTCTATATTCTGTTTAAAGTCACATGGGTTTTGCCAACTCTTTGTGTCGGTTTTGTGATTAAGAGTGGAGTTGAGCATTGGAGCTAGTACAGCTTCCTATTCGCGGTGAGTGTCCTTCCAGTGGCCACGCACTCTTGCAGGTTCTTTTTTATTGTTTGCTTTTTGCCACCCACTCTTAAGAGTGCATGGCACTCTACAGTCAGTCTTCCTCTCTCATGTTGCTTGTACGCCCATCCTCCTGCTGTCCATTGTTGCTGCTCCCTCCTCCCCTGCAACCCCCTTGTGTTCTTCCCCCAGCACTTTTTACTCATTATTCAGAGCAGTGCAGGGTGCAGTGTCACATAGCTTAAATGAAGAAAAGAAACTCCATGACTTGTTTATCGCTGGGCGCGTCATACTGCTTTTTCTCTTTCATTTTAAGCTGTGTTGCACAGCAGCCCACTTAACTTAAAAAAGATTTACAAAGCCAATAGACCTTGCATAGGCAAAACCTATTGGCTTGGTAATGCCCAAACTTAACCATGCCGGTTGCTATGCGGCTTGTTGCTATCTAGCATAGGTTGTAAACTGTTATCTGTGTAATATCTTCTAGAGCTCCAGCTCCACAGGGTTCTCTAGGACCCACTTACGGCTTACTGGCTAGTAATGTGGAGCTGCTGTTGTGGAAACTAATAATGCATCATTTGACTTCCCTGTCGGTGTACAATACATACAAAGCCTTGTCATTTACAATGCCAATAGCTCAAACTCTCACAAATGCGAGACCTATTGCATTGCAAATGCTTGTTTTTATTGCATTGTCAATCGTAGTATGCGAATAGCCCCTAGCCAGGAACCTGTTTTTACTTTCTTTCTGTGCGAGCTCACAGTCACTATCTAAACTACAAATTTGTCTAATTCTCAATATATCCCTGAAGGGGATGCGGTGAATAAGGTGTTTAGAGTGATGACTGGTCGCATGAAGCACTGTGTTGCCAGCAGTGGGCTTTTTATGTAGTCTAGTTTCTAACTTGTCATTAGCTACATAAATGTCTACATCATGGAAGCTTATAGAATGTTTACTAATGTGGGCCGTGAACTGTAGATTAAGATTGTTCTTGTTGATCCGTTCAATAAAATGGAGAGCACTCTCCTCCGTGCCTCTCCAGATTAAAAAAAGATCATCAATGTATCTGTTAGACCTGGCACCATTGGCGCGGGTCTCCCTTCCATTGTTTCACTGTTGCCTCCTATGTTTTTGCTATGTTTTTGCTGGTCTAGATGCTCTGGGCTTTCAGTGCCAAAGGGCAAGTGCTCCCTATTGTAAATTAATTTAATGGATTAGTGACTCCATGATTGGCTTATTTGATTTACTTGTCAGACCCTAGTACAGTGCACCATGTGTGCCCAGGGCCTGTAAATCAAATGCTGCTAGTGGGTTTGCAACACTGGTTATGCCACCCACAGAAGCAGCCTGTAAAATGTGACTCAGGCCTGCCATTGCAGAGCCTGTGTGCAGTCTAGGACTGCCATGTTGACTTGGCAAGTGCACCCACTTGCCAGTCCCTAAACCTTCCATTTTCTATATATTAGTCACCCCTAAGGTAGGCCCAAAGGCAGGGTGCATTGTATGTAAAAGGTAGGACATGCCCTGATGTGTGTAGCGTGTCCTAATAGTGAATTACAGCCAATTTTGTTTTTCACTATTGAAAGGGTATATGTCCCCATAGGCCAGGATGGGCAGTTTGAATATAACATCTTATAATCATAACTGACCCAGGGAACAAGATGGGAAAATAAAGTTTAGTAAGTCTGAACTCAGAATGTTAAAATACATCTTTTAGTGTGGGTGATTTTTACATTCTGTGTTTGAAAATACCACTTTTAGAAAGTAGGTATTTTCTTGCCTAACCATCCAGCATGCCTCTGCTAGGTTTGTGTATTCCTTGTCTGGTTTGTAGGTGACAGAGGGCTGGAGAGGGCTTTGGCTCTAGCAGTCCGATGGGAAAGGGCTGGGCTGAATAGGACCTGCATTGAATAGAGAGTAGGGGGCGGGGATTTCCTTTCACTGACCTGAGCACTCATAGAATAGAGAGTAGGGGAGGAGTTTTCCTTTCAGCTCCCTGGGCCAGGTCTGCTCTCAAACAATGCTGTCTCCACCTCCTGCCAGGAAGCTGCACAGAACAGGTTTTGGCTGGGCACAGGCACCCTCTGCCTTCAGAGGACAAAGGATTTACTGGTATAAATATTGGGGCCCAGTCCCCAGAACTTTAGGTCACTTCTGGGAATCAAGACAAATATTTACCAAGGAGAAGATCCAAAGAAGCTGAAGGAGGGGACTGCCCCTGTGCTGTGCTATTTTGGTGGTTGGCCTGCAGTGGTTACTTTATTTGCCAAGGAAAGGGGAAGAGGACTTTTGTGACTTTTCATAATCTTGAAGAAGAATCTCCAAGGGCTTGAAGTGTGCTTGCCTCCTGCCTGAAGTCTCAAGGATACAAGACTTCACCACCAGCTCACCTGAATTCCCTTGCTGGGGATTCTACCTGCAGAGAGGTGCCTACAGTTGTTTGAGCCCTCTGAGAAGACTACGTGTAGCTGGGAGCTGGAAGCGCGACGCAACGAGGAGAAGCATGTCACCGCCACAGCTGTTGCCGTCGCATCGCCGAAGAAGCGTGCCGCAGCTGTTTGCCGTTGCATCATCGATAAAGTGTGTCGCATCACCCGAGAAGTGTGTCGCAGGGCCTGTCGCGGCTCAGAAGTTACCGAGCACGGCCATTGGGAGTGCACGCATCGCATCCAACGTTGTCGCATCGCCTCAAAGGCGCCATTTAGACACATCACACCGGATCGTTGCATCACATCGAGGTGCCATCTTGTTGCATCATAACCGGAACGCAGTAAGAAACCAACACATCACCTCCTCACCGGTAAGGAACTGACGCATCACCTCCCCTGCGCTGCAGTAAGGAAATGACGCATCACCTCCCCCAGAGCAAGGAACTGACGCATCACCTTCCCTGCGACCCTTTTCTTTGTATTGCGTGATGCATCCAAGGTACTTTGAGAGGAAAGTGTTGCATTTACCATCTACATTGAACTAAGCTATTTTCTACCATTTTAAAGTCTTCTTTTTGATTGGAATATTGTGGATTTTTGTCGTTTGGTCTTGTGTTAAGTCTAGTAAAGATTACTTATTTTTCTAAACTCATGTGGTGTCCATTTGTAGTGTTTTCACTGTATTACTGAATGTGTTAAAAAATGCTTTACACACTGCCTCTGAGATAACCCTGTCTGCTCGTGCCAAGCTACCAAGGGGGTGAGCAGGGGTTATCCAGGAGTGTATCCCCCTTTCCCTGACTAGAAGCAAGGGCCTCTACTTGGTCAAAGGTACCTATCTCTGCCAACTAGAGACCCGCATTTCTATTTATATATTTATATATATACATTGCAAAAGTCTCCTTTTTTTTTTACCATTAGTCGTAAAAATAGTTTGCAATTTAAAAATTTAAAAATAGGCATATTAGAAAGTATTAATTCCAATATTTATTGGTGAACAAATCAAGGTTGGCATGCCGTATGTGCATAATTTCCATAATTCCCACTAGAGGGTTGCTAACAAAACGCATGCCTTTAATTCAATCAAGTATACTGTCCGTTTTAAATTCGTTTCGGACAGGTCATATACCCACTGGAGGGAATAAATGCTAATGCCTTTTATGAATTGCCATTTATTTCCTAGTAGAGGGTGTTTAATGGCTTAAGCACACTGTCCGTTTTAAACTCTCTGTGGACAGTTAACACACCCACTGGAGGGAACTAAGGCTAATGTACTGTCATGATTATTTTCATTGCAATGTCATTATTGAATAGTTGAGCTTTAATATATTTTCTAGTATAAATGGGGATACAGTGTCATATAGAATTTCAATAATGACAACTATTCCCCTTTTTCTCTTATTTATGTTTGAATTTTGAAAAAACTTTATTTAGAATTCTTTAACAACTAGTATGTGTTACTTTTATGCACTACAATGACCAGAATGCCTTGCTACTATTCTAACAGGAAGCAATGGCCATAATAGAAATAAATGATGCCTGGTCATATCCGGTTGTTACCCGTGATCAAGGTTCGAGTCACGAACCGAAACGCGTTGGGCATAGCGTTGTTTTGTTTGTTTTGAACTTGGATTAAAACTCACTTCAACAAAAGATATTGGATTCCGTCTGAGTGCGTGTTCATCTCGACCTCTGAGCTCAGAGGTCTCTTGCTGTATATATATATATATATATATATATATATATGCACCAAAAGTTCCCACGTTACTGGAGCCCAAGATCCTGCAGAGCGACATCACAAGGAATGGGCACGGGCCAGCCCATCAATACATCACTGTAGCACAAAGTAGTGAGGCCCATTGCTGCAAATGCCGTTTATTTCTCAGGTACAGCAGCGCCTTGTTACATCTTCTATCCCATCTTCTAACGTTACTGCTAACTGACTAGCTCACAGAAGGAAATGAATAACTTGCAGGTGTGCTGAGGCGCGCTTTTTCAAAGATGGAACACGTGACTGGATTTATCTACTACAAGCCCCATAGTGCATTGTGTTAATATTTCACAGTTCAAGCTGGAAGTCCTCCGATAGTCTTTACCTTGGTGGTACTTTTCTTTTTAACACAAGCACTTATCTTGATATGGGAAATACTGGAGTCAGTCAGATGAGTCGAAACAGTGTTTGAATGTTGATAAAAATACAGATTTGAAAATCAAACACCACTCGCAGCACAATCATGGCAGGAAATAATCCTGTCTGAAACTTTTCCTCGCGCCATCCTTTTTACACCATTGGCTTCACCTAGGTGCGCGAGTGGATCAGGCTCCTCCGTTACTATGCACCGAAAGTTCCCACGTTACTGGAGCCCAAGATCCTGCAGAGCGGCCTCACAAGGAATGGGCACGGGGCAGCCCATCAATACATCACGGTAGACAAAGTAGTGAGGCCCATTGCTGCAAATGCCGTTTATTTCTCAGGTACAGCAGCGCCTTGTTACATCTTCTATCCCGTCTTCTAACGTTTTGGCTAACTGCCTTGCTCACAGAAGGAAATGAATAACTTGCAGGTGTGCTGAGCCCAAGATCCTGCAGAGCGACATCACAAGGAATGGGCACGGGCCAGCCCATCAATACATCACTGTAGCACAAAGTAGTGAGGCCCATTGCTGCAAATGCCGTTTATTTCTCAGGTACAGCAGCGCCTTGTTACATCTTCTATCCCATCTTCTAACGTTACTGCTAACTGACTAGCTCACAGAAGGAAATGAATAACTTGCAGGTGTGCTGAGGCGCGCTTTTTCAAAGATGAAACACGTGACTGGATTTTAGCTACTACAAGCCCCATAGTGCATTGTGTTAATATTTCACAGTTCAAGCTGGAAGTCCTCCGATAGTCTTTACCTTGGTGGTACTTTTCTTTTTAATACAAGCCCTGATCTTGATACGGGAAATACTGGAGTCAGTCAGGTGAGTAGAAACAGTGTTTGAATGCTGATAAAAATACGGACTTGAAAATCAAACACCACTCGCAGCACGATCATGGCAGGAAATAATCCTGTCTGAATCTCTTCCTCGCGACATCCTTTTTGCACCATTGGCTTCAGCTAAGTAGGTTTGGTGTGCGAGTGGATCAGGCGCCTCCGTTACTATACATCAAAAGTGCATATATATATATATATTACCTACTGGTGGTCGCCAGTAGGTAGTTATAGTTAGAACCAAGTTGCCATAGGAAGAACCTTTTTTGTTTTGCTTATAACTTTGGCGTCGTTTGATGAATCTTCATGACATTTTCCAAACTAATTCTTTGTTCATATCAGCTCCTATGTGGGAAGTTTGGGGGGGATTCGTTAAGGGGGGGCTGAGAAAAAAGAGAGGTCCCAAAACGTGTTTTCTCCATGTTAATTTCCATAGGAAACTTTAGCCAAGGCTACAGGTTGAATGGGAGAATGGAATTGCCCCAAATTTGGCAGGAAGAAGGGTCTTGGGCTAGAAAGCACGCTTTTGTTTACTTGGTATAAATCCATTCAGTAGTTTTGGAGAAATATTGAAATTTACAGATATCGATATTTGGGCATTCCGCCATCTGATTGGCTGAGGCGTTAGGAGCAGGAGCTTGCTGCTTATTGGTTGTGAGCGCTGTGAGCGGTTGCAACTAGGAAATGTTGGCTACCATTTTGTGATTCTATTGAAGCGAGTAAAGGGGAAAAAGGGCAAAAAGAGCAGGAAACAGGAGGATAGGAGCACTGTAACCTCTGTGGGGGAGTGCGAAGCGAAGTAGTCACACCTACCGGTCTGAAAGTGCGGTAGTGACATGGTGGTGAGATGAGATGCTGCTACATTCGGGTATGAAACCTAGAGCCTAAACCGTGAGGTAATTGCTGTAAAGTGATGTGCTCTGGTGTTTGTAGGATACCTGTGGAAGTAGTGTTGGTAGGCGTGTATACCATACAGGGAGTGGAAAGCGAACTACTGAGCTTTACCTCGTGTTTATACTATACCGGAAGTGGGAAGCAAAGTACTACACCTACCGGCGTGAAGACTCAGGGATCAAACCGAGCTGATTGTTGTAAAGTGATGGGCTGTGGGTGCTGTAGCACACTGGCCGCTGTAGTATAACTGTAAGTAGTGTTAGTATGAGTTTATACTATACAGGGAGTGGGAAGCAAACTACTCACCACTACTGGTATGAAGACTCGGGGATTAAACCGTGAGCTCATTGCTGTAAAGTGATGTGCTCTGTGTACTATTTCAATGTAAGTCATAGAGCAATGTTAGTATATAATGATACTATAATGAAAGTATGTAATGTTAGAATGTACGGCTGTCATGAGGGGAATCTTGGGGAGTTTGTACACGGTGCTGGAGAAGACGGATGCCTTGGTGTCTGGTCCTGTTGGTGGCTGTTTAAGCTGTCTTCTTTTCCTGCAATAAATCTACTTATTGGATCCACTGCTGTCTTCCTGTTCACTACATAAATTTGGCGACGAGCAGGAGAAGGAGAAAAGAAGGCAGCACTCACCAAGATTTTGCGCTTGCTTGCATTGTGTTGAAGACCCGTTTTCTTGGTGAATCTGTTTCTTATCATCCCAGGGTCGTGTGCTGAAGACCCGTTTTCTTGGTGAATCTGTTTCTACTCATCCCAGGGTCATCGGCTGATCGAACTATGTGATCCTACCTCTGGTAGGATTTATATTTTTTGATTTTTGGCTTCCTCTGCCTCTTCACTACACTCTGGAAGCTGTACCACACGTGTGCAAGTAGTGTTAGTATGCGTTTATACTAATTCTGTAGTTATGCATTAAACAAAGCATCATGGTCCAGGCGCAGGTCATACAATGTCCTGGGGTGTGCAAGCACGGGACATTTATGATTGCTTTTACAGGGCGGGAGCATTGCTTGCACCCTGTGATGGTAAATTCTTGTTTGCCTCGTTGGAGCGAGAGCAGGAAAACCTTGTATCGTTTCAATAAAGCGGAACCGGATGGTAAAAATGGAGAAAAAAAAATGAAGTGGGGTCTCAGCCGTTCATTTAAATGAGCCCACTGGTGGGTAATATTCCGGGGCCAATCCTAATATTAAATTGCGGGGTTTCTGCAGCACTGGGGATCTTAATCTCACATGTAAATTAGGCACAGGAGGGCACAGAGACGTTTCGCAGACTAGGGGATCGACACCTCCACGGATATTGTTTACAAATTGTTCGGGGGGCTTCGAGGCCAACTCAAGACTGGGGATTTGCAACCTCCGGGGCTTTATTTAAATATGCAGGGTGGGCCTTGCCAGTCCTTGAAGCCTCGGTGGCACTAGGCAGTGCGTTATTGGTTCTGAAATCACACGGGCAGTACTCATGGTGTAATAAAGTGATACACTCATTGAACTCTTGCCATTGTACAATTACCCAGGCTTCATTAATCTAATAGTCTGTTGGTTTATATTTGGTAGGTGCACTGGAAAATTAAACAAAATTTCCCTTATAACCTACTGTCAACCGCAGATTTTCACAATAAACTACAGACAAGTGTTGTCAGAAAAAGAAGACCCATACTCTCAATTATTTATTGGTAAAAAAAACCAAAAACTTTTATTAACACAACACAAATAAATGGAAATGTAAGTTTATTAGAACAACAGTAAAACATGAAAGAAGGGGGCGGGACCCCTACAGAAGCAGCACACTAAACCTGCAAGACAAAAAAGAAACATAAGTATGTGTGCCATGTCTAAGAGAAAAAGAAAGGTAGTGAGAATGATTGGAGGAAAGTGAGAATGGGACAGAGAGTGAGTGGGTGGAAGGGAGAAGGAGAGGGAGAGTGAAAAAACAGAGCACCGGCCTACTGCACCCAGCCCTCACTGTTCACCTCCTGGCACCCGTGTGTCTGGGATGCTGGGGTTTGCGAGAAAGACTGCAGTCCAGCAAGTCCTTAAAATGAAACAGTGATATGAATGAGGCCAGAGATTACATTAATATCTATGGCAACATCGCTTGCCTGCACCTGTGCACCTAGGCTGCTGCACCTCAGCCCCTTTCTCTGCACTGTGCTCAATTGCAGCTCCTGTGCGCCAAGGCTTGACTGCTCACCTGCCGCAACCGATGTGTCTGAAGACGTGCCGGTGCGAGCTCCAACTCTGGGGTGCCGCTATCAGGGTGGCCCAGCAGGTTTCCGGTCTGGGAAGGTGTCTTGATACCACGGTGGAAGGCGTCAGAATGCCCAGGGCATCATCATGGGGTGAACACCTGCTCTGCCCATTTTGGCTCCATTAACCCAGTGTCTGAAAAGGGAGAAAAAATATAATGTTGGAAACAACTTGATGTAAATGAAGGTTTCTTTCAACGTTATTAGAGAACACTAGTTCAGTGCATTCTTCCTTCTTGAAGTACGATCTTCCAACTGTTAGTGGTAATCGTGGTTCAAAGAGGAGTTGGAGTGCATGAGAATACACAAGGTTAAATAATATGTTATGCCAACATTCACATACAAAGGAACAGAGCGCATGGTAGAAGCGTAATGTGGGCGTGTAATGCAGGGGCACAAGCCTGTGTGCATGAACACTTAGTAATCAGCTCACTACACTGCCCCAAAAGCCAATGCCACGTGTCTGTAGGGCAGCGCTGCCCGCTGGCTCAGGCCTACAGTACGGTCCAGCAGGTCCTTTAAATTTGACAAATATGTGACTGAATGAGGTCAGAGATCACATCCGTACTCAGGGTAACGTCGGTTGTTCGCACCTTTGCACACAGGCTGATGCACGCCACCCCTCCCGCAGCACTGCGCTCAACACGTGTCTGTAGGGCAGCGCTGCCCAGTGGCTCAGGCCTCCAGTACGGTCCAGCAGGTCCTTAAAACGAGACAGACATGTGACTGAATAAGGTCAGAGAACCCATTATTAAGCAGGGCAATATCACTCGTTTGTACCAGCGCACCCAGGCTGATGCACCCCACCCCTCCCGCAGCATCATGCTCAATTGCAGCCCCTCTGCACCCAGGCCCCACTGCTCACCTGCTGTCATTGTTGTGTGTCCAAACACGATGGGAAGCAGGGTTCACAATTCAGGTGCAGTGTTGATTGCGACAATGGTGTACTCCTAATGGATCCCTTTTTTTATTGCGCATTGTGATATGCGAGGTGGATGCGGCCATATCACCTGAGGCAGTGTAGAAGAACTGGGACATGTGGCGGCGTTGTTATCAAATTGGGCTGGGCTTGCGTACGCCAGGCGAGCGTAGGGGCGTAAATAATAGTTCCGGGGAGATGGGCGTTGTTCAGTTCCTGCCTGGCCAGGACGTGTACTTATGTGTGTTTCTGTTGCAGTTTTGACGTCGCAGAATGCGCAATTTACATTAATGTAGCATGTACCGGGAGGGCGGCAACTATCGCTAATGAGATGCTGTTCGAAAACATTGAATGGCCAACATCACATGTCGTTGTCAAGGTTGTGGATATGCGCAGACACTCATGTCAATGGTGTGTGGTATTATTAAAAGTGTTGCTATCATGAAGCGCCCACATGTGAATGTGCTCAGATGGAGGGAGGATCAGCAGTGAGGCTACGTCAAAAATAGTGATAACGTTCATTACAGTCAAGCAATGCATGCCAAACCTGATTTTGAAAGTTTCACATAAGACACACTACTACACTGGTAAAGCCTGACAACAGAGAATACAGCATTACAAATGTACACAATACTGTTTACTGTTTGTCACATGTGATCTAGGATGTGCACTCTGCCAGTGGATGATGATACCCCTTTGGGCCAGCAATACCCAGGCCGAAAGGCAGCACAATAATGTGCACACACACACACCAGGGGCATCGTGTAACACACATTTGATTTTTGATGTAACGTTTGAGATGCATGGCCATCACACCTGGATGGCTAATGTACAGACCATGAATATTGATCAAGATGATCGTTGCATGTTGTGTGTAGTAGAAGATATGTGTACACAGCAGAAAAACTTTTCAAAAAAGCTCTTTAAGCAGAAGGGGTGTGTCTCATCAAACACTGCAGAGAGAATGACTAAATTGGTTGGGGTCCTCCAACTGTTACAATGGGTAATGTTATGAACTAATCAAATGCTTTTTTTTAAGGTCACATGGCAATCGCGCATCGAGGGCGCAAGGAGGCCGCACCCGACAAGATTTTGAGAAAATATATTTATCATAATATAAGTTTATTACAGTTAGAAATATATAAATGGTTAAAATATTTTAGATTATCGCTTGCTCTCATATACAGTTTAAAGTTATTTAGATATAGTTTTGAGACATAAAAAAAATAGGGAATGGCGTACCCGGCACAACACCATACGTCTATGATGTAACACAGGGCCTGGCAGCGTGCACTCGTCGCATACGGAATGCGCAGCGGGCGCGACCCCATACGAACATGACGTAACATAGCAGCTGGCACAAACTCATAGGTATCTGATGTTACGCGGGACGCGGTGCCACGAATCCGTTGGATACGAAATGCGCATCCTTTACGAGTTTAGCAATATGGTGGATAGGATTCATGTGGTGATGGAGCTTGGTACACTAGGTTTTACAGACGTTATAGTTAGGAATTAGCATTTAAAAAACCTTTGAAATTCACAAAAAAGAACATAGGTCATCAGTGATGTCATTTGAGATGTCATCAGTGATGTCACTGACCATGTCATGAGTGATGTAATATGTTACATCATCAGCAGTGCATAGTTAGCTCAACTAACTATAACAGGCAAATTTCTCTGGTTTTATATGAGTCAAATGTCCAACTAACTATAACGCCCCTGAAAACTATATTTTTTTTTTTGTGAATTTCAAAGGTTTTTTAAAGGCTAATTTCTAACTATAACGTCTGTAAAACCTATGGTTTTTTCAGTGAATATATATATATATTCGCTGACAAAACACCATAGGTTTCAGGGACGTTATAGTTAGTTGGACATTTCATTCATACAAAACCAGAGAAATTCGGCCGGTATAATTAGTTGAGCTAACTATAACTCACGCCCCCGCAATGCACTGCTTATGACGTCACATATTACATCATTCATGACATGGTCAGTGACATCACTGATGACTTCTCAAATTACATCACTGATGACATCATCCAGTGACTGCGTATTTCTGTAAAGTTTAAATATGTTTTATATATATATATATATGCCAAGGTGTATTGAAGAAGGAGTGAGTGTATAAGTGTCTGAATGGATGTCTTACTGAATGCATGGGTTAGTTACTAAACTGTGTGAATGTCTGTATCAGTCTGTCAGTTGGTGTATAAGCAGCTGCATGGGTTGGTGAGTAGCTACATGAGTATCTATATGGGTTATTGATTGGTTGTCTGAATATCTGTATGGGTGCATGAGTGTCTGCGTGGGTGGGTGAGGGTGTGTGTGACTCTGTGCATAGATGTGTGAGTGGGTGATTCACTTGGTGTATGGGTTCAAGAGTGCATCGGTCAAGGGCTTCATGGGTGGGTGAGTGTTTGTATGGTTGTGTTGGTGAGTGAATGTATGTCTCAGTGGTACGTGTGTGAGTAGCTACATATGTGAAATTTAGTATATGTCAGTGTTGGAGTATATAAATGACTATATGTGAGTGTGAGTGATTGTAGGAGTGGTTGTATGGAAGTGTGTGTGCTTGTACCAGTGATTGTATAAGAGAGTAGTATGTGTTAGCATCTGTATGAATAAGTGAGGTGGTGTGTGCATAACTGTATAGGTGAGTACATGGGAGAGTGATTGGTTCTTTGCATGACTGACTAGGTGTGTGAGTAACTCTATGGATGAGTGGCAGTGTGTGAGTGTCTGTATAGGTGTATGAGTGCATATGATAGTGCTGTATTGATGAGTGACTGTATGGGTGAATGAGTGGATGTGTGTGTAGACCTAGGAATCAGTGAGTGAGTATGTCATAACTGGTATTGGTGTGTCTATGGTTTCGAAAATGGTAGTCTGTATTTTAAATTGGGTGTATCAAAGGTTATATTAGGGTATGAGGAGGTGCATCAGATTATCACATGGATGATGTCATCAGTGATGTCATCAGTGATGACACTGACCATGTCATGAATGATGTAATATGTGATGTCATCAGCAATGCATTGCAGAGGCGCGAGTTATAGTTAGCTCAACTAACTATAATGGCCGAATTCCTCTGGTTTTGTATGAGTTAAATGCCCACCTAACTATTATGTCCCTGAAACCTGTGGCTTTTCCAGTGAATTTCAAAGGTTTTTCAAATGCTAATTTCTAACTATAACGTCCCTGAAACCTATGTTTTTTTCAGTGAATTTCAAAGGTTGTTTAAATGCTAATTTCTAACTATAACGTTCCTCAAACCTATGTTTTTTTCAGTGAATTTCTAAGTTTTTGTTAAATGCTAATTCCTACCTATAACGTCCATGAAACCTATGTTTTTTTCAGTGAATTTCAAAGGTTTTTTAAAAGCTAATTTCTAACTTGCCTACAAAGGTAGGACATGCGCAGAAAGAGGAAGAAAAGCACAGAAAGAAGCAAGAGAAATGCACAAAGAGGCAACAGAAGTCCAGAAAGATGAAGAAAGGTGCAGAAAGAAGCAAGAGATATGCAGAAAGAACCAAAAGAGGTGCAGAAAGAGGCCTTGTTGCAAAGTCATTCTGTGCCCCCAACATTTTGCTGACTGGTACTGGTGGTAACTGACTCTGACTAACCAGGCCCGTAGCAAGTGCTATCCTGAAAAACACTTGGAATACAGTGAAAATACCTATATACACTACGGTACACTATGGTTTGGGATACCCCTATGATTGGCATGATCTCCCCTGTAAGGCCCTAGAACATAATAGAGCAGGGGGGTTAAAACTACCTCTAAGTCAGAGGTGCAGAAAGAGGCAGGAGAGGTGCACAAAGAGGCAACAGAGGTGCAGAAAGAGGCAGGAGGGGTGCAGAAAGAAGGAAGAGAAGTGCAGAAAGAGGCAAGAATATTGCTGAAAGAAGCAACAGACGTGTAGAAAGAAGCAGCAGAGGTGTAGAAAGAAGCAAGA
The DNA here is from genome assembly GCF_964204655.1 of Triturus cristatus. Lineage (NCBI taxonomy): Eukaryota > Metazoa > Chordata > Amphibia > Caudata > Salamandridae > Triturus > Triturus cristatus. The sequence goes on from NC_140587.1 coordinate 60,277,072, forward strand.
GAAGTGCAGAAAGAACCAACAGAGGTGCAGAAAGAGGCCTTGTTGCAAAGACATCCTGTGCCCCAAACATTTTGCTGACTGGAACTGGTGGTAACTGACTCTGACTAACCAGGCCCGGAGCAAGTGCTATCCTGAAAAACACCTGCAATACAGTGAAAATACCTACATACACTAGGGTACACTATGGTTTGGGGTACCCCTATGATTTTCATGACCTACCCTGTAAGGCCCTACAACATAATAGGGCAGGGGGATTAAAACTACCTCTAAGTCAGAGGTGCAGAAAGAGGCAGGCGAGGTGCAGAAAGAAGGAAGAGATGTGCAGAAAGAGGCAAAAGAATTGCTGAAAGAAGCAACAGAGGTATAGAAAGAAGCAAGAGAAGTGCAGTAAGAGGCAAGTGAGGTACAGAAAGAAGCAAGAGCAGTACAGAAAGAACCAACAGAGATGCAAAAAGAAGCAAGAGTGGTGCAGAAAAAGGTTAAAGAGGTGCACAAAGAGGCAAAAGAGGTACAGAAAGAGGCAGGAGGGGTACAGAATGGAGTAAGAGAAGGGCAGAAAGAAGCAACAGATGTGCAAAAAGAGGCACAAAGTGTGCAGAAAGAGCAAGAGAAGTGCAGAAAGAACGAACAGAGGTACGGAAATACGCATCAGAGGTGCAGAAAGACGCAAGAGAAGTGCAGAAACAGTTAAGATAAGTGTATAAAGAAGCAAGAGAGATGTAGTAAGGGAGAGGGGGAAGGAGAAGGTGGCAAGAGGGATACAGAAAGAAACAAGAGAGGTGCAGAAAGAGGGAACAGTGGTGCAGAAAGAGGGAAAAGTGGTGTGAAAGAAGCATGATGGTTACAGAAAGAAGCAACAGAAATGCAGAAAGACGCAAGAGAGGCACAGAAAGAAGCAAGAGTGGTGTACACTCCATTAGTACAAATTTAATACCCACATTTAGCAATAAGTAACAGATGACCATTCTAGGGTTGCACAGTGCCTTCCACTACACTGTAACACTTGTCGCTGTATTTTTTATAACGTTTGAGCCATTTGAGCTAGAAACAATGTTTTTTTGTTTGAATCTGCAGATTATGCAGCAGATGATGGATTATGTGCCAAATGTGGTAAATGTATAATTGTGCAAAAGTCGGTGCAGCCAAACAGTCACATAATTCTAGTGGCCCTGCTCATACCTCTAACTAGGTCCAGAAGTGCTCCTCAGTGGTTTCTTCTTTTTAATTGTGTCATTGAGTTCATAGTTTAGCTTATATGTATGTTTATATGTATCTATACACAAATATGAAGAGTGTAAAAGGTTATTTATTGCCACTGTTGAGTATTGTGGGGAATGGCCATAACTCACGAGAGTCAAAGCCACGCGTGACTCATAATGGTCCTGCCCTCCTTCAACAATAGTGATATGTATAGCATAGTATTCACTGCATCTACATGTATGGTTTATATCATGCCATTTGTTCATGTATATTTGTTTAACAAAATATATTTAAACAAAAACAGAGATGTAGGGTTTATATTTCTAAAGTAAGGAAAATCCACATTGAGAAAGCTTCCTGGCTAGGAGGAGGACATTTTTTTTTTTTTGCACAGAAATTGTTATGTGCATTCAGGCAGTACACCCTGCTTTTATCAAGTCAGTGTTGTTATATTGTGGTAACAAATGGAATTTTACCTTTTCACTGTAGTAATAAATGTGTCAATGTGCCTTTATTTGTATAGTTTTTCGAAATAACTTGGGCTTATGGGCCACATTTATTTACATTGGAAATAGTCTATCTATCTATCTATCTATCTATCTATCTATCTATCTATCTATCTATCTATCTATCTATCTATCTATCTATCTGTCTGTCTGTCTGTCCGTCCGTCCGTCCGTCCGTCCGTCCGTCCGTCCGTCCGTCCGTCCGTCTGTCTGTCTGTCTGTCTATCTATCTATCTATCTATCCATCTATCCATCTATCTATCTATCTATCTATCTATCTATCTATCTATCTATCTATCTATCTATCTATCTATCCATCCATCCATCCATCCATCCATCCATCCATCCATCCATCCATCCATCCATCCATCCATCCATCCATCCATCCATCCATCCATCCATCCATCCATCCATCCATCCATCCATCCATCTATCTATCTATCTATCTATCTATCTATCTATCTATCTATCTATCTATCTATCTATCTATCTATCTATCTATCCCCACACACAAAGTGTTTATTCATGAGCTGCATCTATGGAGCGAGTGCCAAAGCAGCATGCCTGAAAATAACTGCTGACAAACACAATCTCAGGTCTAATGGGACGAATTCAGCTGTTAGTCAGCTGGGAAATCTCACTTGGACATCCTGAGGTAGAAATCTGTATGTAAATTAAGAAGGGTTTCCCGAGTTTCATATGGGGGGGGCTGTCAAACCAGGTTTGAGTAATGAACAAAACCGCTGAGGGATTTCTCAATGAACCTGCACTTCTCTGCAACAATATTCTATGCACAGCATATCCCTTGTGCTTTGTGCTGCCTCCATCTGTCCATCTAGAATCGACTCGCTGTGATCATCAAGAACCAGCAGTTGAAGGCGGGTCTCACAGGACGACTACAAGTAGGAAAACAAGCATTGGCATAGCTAATAGGTCTCGCCTTTGGAACCTTATAAGTGTTTAGCCAGAGCTATTGGCTTTGCCATTGTATTTAAGCTATGCTGTAAAGCAGCATGGCTGCTGTGCAGAATGTTGCAAAGTTATAATAAAACAAGTGTTGTAAGTATTTTTGTTACCTTATATGTAACCAATAAGACATAGACCTGAACGACCCTATTAAAAAAATAATCAACATAAAAAATGTCTTCTAGATTTGTACACGCACTGGAGCATTGTGTGCTGCTGCTTGGATGGGAGAACACTTCACAAGCAATACAGTGAGATGCAAACAGACACGACCAGCATCAACCATGCTCGATGAGCTTCGCAATTAGAAGTGTGTACAATGAAGCACCTGTTGGCAAAATAAGGCAGCAAGGAACATTTATTTGCAAGCTCAACACATTGCTCTCTCGTCTGCTTGACCTCAGAATACCGAGCATGGGGGGAACTACACACAGCATTTATATGTAATTCATAAAAAACATCAGGGCACCGCCAATGGGGAGGCAGCTCTTTCTCCGTTACGAAGTAAAGCAGATGCGGGCAATGTGCATTACAAGAATTACGGTAATATCTTCATCCGCCGTCTCTGGTGCTACTCTAAGAAGTTGCGTCAGCGATGTAAATGAGCACGAGATATTGTTATTGTTTCATATCATCCGAGATGCAAAATCGACCACTGTTTGCCAATCTTGTGCACGGGCTCGCCCGCCCCTCCCATGCACAAGGCAACCAGCAGCTGCCGAAGTAGGGGAATGCTGGTGGCTGCACAACAAAGCAACCGGCCTTTGGGATCCAATAGTACAAAAACACATCCAAGCCCCCGCCATGGAATGTCAAAACCTGCCCTGCTCTCAGCTACGTCCTTCCATATGGATGACACTGGGTGGAACACCACTCCGTCTTTACAGTAAACTGCGAATGCTAAGCTTGATGTCCTCCTCAATGGATACAAATGCGCCCTAACGCCCTTTTTTTCTTACAACCAATCACGGTTGGTAGGATGTGCATTCAAGGCATGGGGGTTATTTCGGTATTTGCCCGCACAATCCCACTGTGGATGACAAACAATGCACGCTTTTGCTGCAGGAGACGAGATGGTTTGTATGGGGAATCGTGGTTTTTACAAGTTCTTTATTTATCAGCTCTCTTTGTTCTAAATAGAGTCAAATGACATATCTCGTAAAAATAGACGAGCCCACAGGATCGCGTCAGTCAGTGCACACATGGGAACGCACTGCTCCACCATGAATGCGCGCACTAGTTGCAAAGCTGCTGAGTCCAGGACAGTGTGCGCTTCTTATTCCGAGTATAAACATGAGCATAAACAGACATAGGTGGCCTTATAAACAGCTTCTGGGATAAAAACAAAAAGACAATACACTCGACCAATTGGCTTATACGGTCATATATATGCCCAAGCATGCAGTGTAACATCACTTCTGTGGAGTAGGGAGAAAAGGACGAGAGGCTGTGGGGTCAGGAGGAGGGAGGTATGGTCAGAGAGGAGAGGTGGGGAGTGAAAAAAAACAAGCACGGTGTTGTAATTTACTTGTAAGTCTGGCATGGAATCTTTAGTTGTCTTGGTGACAGAATCAGAACGTCCTGGTGGGAGGTGAGATGGGCATTCTGATATTGGAGACGCTGGGAAGGAGACCTGTTTGTGTTGGTGGTTGCACTTCAATAAAGCCTACTTTGGAACCTGCATGTTATCCTGGCTTTTAATACTGGCGACGAGTGGTACTTGATTGGGGACAAGTGGCAGCCATCAATTCCCCTGTGAACCCGCTTTTATTCTGAACGGACGTATTTTCATCGCAACGGATGGATTTTCATCGCAACGGAAGGATTTTCATCACATCGGATTTAATCTCAATCGACATTCTTTGGGATTCCTGACTTACGGACACTTTATCAACCTGGCCTACCCTCCACAACATCAATTTTGAGCCGTACAAATCGTTGTGTATTACATACACAGTAAGTGGCTGTTGACTGCTTACGTTTGAATTCTTCGTGAGCGAGACTCTGCGCGCTCCATTTGCTCCGCATTCCTCGCCTTCTGGCCGAATCTTTGGATTATGAGTCTGTGACGTTGACGCTTACGTTGACACGCATCGCGTCACGCAACGTAGCGGCCATTTTGGTTTGGGATACATACAATCACTCGCGTTTGAAGTGGAAGTACGTTTTTTTTCCACAAATAGCGACGCAAAGCTTTATCTGCCTGGGATAATTTGGAAGCTGCTTCACGGTGAGGAATTTATTGTTCATTTTGTTTAAAAAAAAAAAAAAAAAAAAAGTTGCAAGCTTAATTATTTTGGATTACTCTGGAGTACACTTGAGCAATAGTATTATGGCAACTGCTTCCAGCATGTCGCAACCTCCTGCTAGAGAAGGGGGAGCCTATTCTTCCTTGGAAAAGGTGGAGAAATTTATTTGATTCCTACTTAGTAGCAATTGGGGGAGAAAAGTTTTCTGCAGCAAGAAAACAAGCTATTTTGTTACACAATTTGGGCGTTGAAGGCAGGAACACTTACGATAGTATGGACCCCATCACCATTGGTAATGGTGATGGTGAGCCTGCAGATGTGTATGAAATGTCCATGACTATGCTAGAGCGCTATTTTGGTCCGCGGATCAATGTTGTTTTAGAACGCCACAGATTCTTCACAAGGGTTCAGGGCCAAACAGAAGGTGTTGGAACTTACATCGCTTCACTAAAAACATTGGCACGCACATGTGAATGGAAATGGGAATTGTGACGATTCCATTAGACTCAGACATGTACCAGCTAAGTTTAAAGATTATGTTTTGTATTAAGAATATGTTCTGAAATTTTATCTTATGTTCTTATTTGATTGTGTAGATTCCAGTCAGGTCATTTCCTTTATATTTTGCTTCGAATTGTTTGGTTTATCTTTCTTTGTTGTTTTATTTGTTTTGCTGTTTTGTAAAGGGGATGTGTTGTAATTTACTTGTAAGTCTGGCATGGAATCTTTAGTTGTCTTGGTGACAGAATCAGAATGTCCTGGTGGGAGGTGAGATGGGCATTCTGATATTGGAGACGCTGGGAAGGAGACCTGTTTGTGTTGGTGGTTGCACTTCAATAAAGCCTACTTTGGAACCTGCATGTTATCCTGGCTTTTAATACACGGCTGCGAAAGTGAAAGAGACTGCGCTTTGTTTATTTAGTAACCTGATCGACGACGTGATCAGGAATCCAGCTGCCTGCACCCTGTGCTCTGCTGCTCGCTCCCGAGACCCAAATGCCGTGGGAGTGAACATTTGAAGAAGAGGTGGCACATGCACCTGGCTTTGGCTATTTGCGTGCTTTTATTATTGAAAGCCACACGCAAAGGCCAATCAATGTGTGGGCGGAGTCACACCCACATGGAGAAGTTTGGTGTGCTCACAAGAAGCCTCCCATAAAGAAGCGCATGCGCACTGCGCTAGGCTCCACCTAAAGAGTAAGTCGGGACTCTGAAAAAAGGAACCTATCACTAGCTATGATTCAAATTGAATGAATTGATACCTCGCGTAAGTGTTTTGCAGGACATTCATACCCGCTACCAAGTTTCTGCAGTGGGAAACAAGTTTATTGAATAGTTTCTGGAATAAGCACACACCACGCAAACATGTTTTTTTTTCTTTAACAGCGCGCCATGTCAATTAAATCATGTTTAGGCGCTTTCGAATTTATTGATGTTGGAACCACGGCACTGGGAGAATAAGCGACTCACTCAGTATCACTCAAACAAATGGGCAAGGGGAGGAGCCAAGGTTCAGGGCAATTTGTTCTGGTTTCAAACCCTAGAAATAAACAACCATAATAAAGTAACTGCTCTAGGGAAATCAGTCCCTTTTGGAAGGCCGATCAGTGCCCTTTCAGTGAGCATACAAGCAAATCATTGGAAAAATAAGGAACCGCCAAGAAACTTATAAACCCATTTTAGAATTGTTAGTTTCACAGACTGTTGTTTTATTTATTGTGATGTGTAGATATTTTTCAGGCATTGCCTTTTAATAACCCTCCCAAAGATGCCTCCCCCACCACCTCTCAGCCCCTAAGCACTAAATCACATAGCAAACAGTTGGGAAAGAGCCGCAAGGACAAGCACTGTGAGGCTGCAGGTTTCTAAGCATCTGAGAAACATGACTGGCTGAGATAAAGTACCTCCAGCGGCCAGTGCCTACCCTCCAAAAAGCAATCATCAAAACAGGAAAAGGAAAAAAAAATATTGAAACAAAAAATTCACTCTCAGGTTATTAGAGTATATGTTCTCGTGGTTATCTGTGATATATACAGAGGGGTACAGAGTCATATCTAATAATTAAATGGATAAATCAATCAATCCAGAAGTGCTTTACTGAATGATCAAATATTCCTCATGATTGCTTCTTACTGTGGAGAGCTTTCCCTTCTGGGAGACGAAATGCTCGCTCCAGAGAACGGAAGCCTCTTATGAGTGGAACAATCAATAACGGCAGCCTGCAATCTACAACGAACCTTAATGACCCCAAACCCCTTAGAAAAGGGCGGATATATTTGCTTCCGTTTTTACTCCTAAATGATCTGGATTCGGACACACATAGCAATTCTATTTTTCCTCTCAAGCAGTCAGATAATACAGTTTCTCTAGATCATGCCAGTCAAAAAGTATTTACTGTGGTGACATTCTCAATAGTTTCCCACGTCTGTATTTCTGTGTATGGCACATCTACGCTGGTCCTTTCAAGTGTAGGCGACCACCTTCCCATGGGCTGGAATACGTTTTGACTCCCTCGGTGTTAATGGGGTTTTAATGACCTGCAAAGTATGATACAGGCGACTGGACCGATTCGTGCATTATGGGATAAGCATAAGGGAACGGGATGTCTGATAATTTGTTTTGTAATCATGATCCCCCTGTAAAAATGAAAGCTGGGTTTGCACTGGGCACATAGGATGTCTGTAAAACATCTTGGGGCCAGCGCCCTAAGGATTCTGAGCAGACTGCTCTCCATGCAGTGGGTATTCACAGCAGACATCATAAATATCGAAGAATGCGCAAGCTCGCATCTCTGATCACTGTCTGAGATGGTCCCCCATCAGAGGGAAGCTTCGGGGGAGCCAGATCGAACAGCAGTCCAGGAATGATTACCTGTCCAGTCAACTGAGTGTACAGATGGACAGCGGGCTCTGGTACGGAGGGCACGGGCATCAGTGGCAAGGAGGGGTTTCAGTGCACCATCCAGCTGGGTATCCCTTGCAGGAAAGAAGACGGAGAGGAAACCAGAAAGGGCCGGGGCACAGCACCTATTCGAAAGAGACCCGCAGGGGCAGGGGCAGGGACCATCCAAATGCAGAGCACCAGCTGCCGTTTGAATCTCTGTACGGGGAGCATCCTACATCTTCTGCGCCGGACGCTCACAGTGACTGCACAGGTCCGACTCGGGGTGCTGCCCAGCGCTCCTGGTGCTGGGCAGCACCCCGGTGGTTGGGAGATGATATGGCTCCAGTCCTGCATGACGCCGTTCCCTTTAGGCTATCAAACGATCACCCAAAATCGTATAGGCAAAAAAGGAGGTGGTCTAGCTGTTGTGTTCAGACAAACATTACACTTATCACTAAAGTTGACGACATCACCATAAAGAATTGTGAGGCTCTTCTCATCAGATGCAATCCTACACCGTCCTCCTCCTGTAAATTCCTGCTCCTTTACAGACCTCCACCTAGCACGGCAACATTCCCAGATGCACTTCTATAAAACAGTTTCAAACCTGATAACAATACACTCCAACCTATGCGTTCTGGGTGACCTCAACATTTGGTTTGACAAACCAGTATGACCCATCCAAAAACAAAAATCACTGGCCTAGACACACTAAACCTGCATCAGATTGTCCACAAACCCACACACATAGCTGGACATATCCTAGATGTAATTTTTGCCAATACCGAACTAGTTACCTTTCATACTATAACTCCAGTCACATGGTTAGATCATCACTTGCTTGCTTTCCAACATAAAAACAAAACTAAACAACTCACCTAAAACTACCTTACATCCATCCACCTATCCACCGTAGAACAAACTCAGTTTGGAACACTTAGAAACACGACTAACAAATCTGGAAACAATAAATTCTGTTCAAAAACTATATGAGTGGTTACAGGAAGCTTTTGCCATCCGGATACCACTCAAAACCACACAACAGAACACAAGCAAAAAAGCACCTTAGAGAAACATAGAGATAAAAGACATTAAAAAACACAAATTAATAAGCTGCAATGTACTTGGCTCAAAACAAACACCAAACAAGACAAACTTCAGCTACAGAAAATTAACAGATTATACAAGTCAGCTATCAAAAAAGCTAAGAATAGGTACTATTCAGAGATAATTCAAAATGTTAAATGTGCAAATAAAGGTTTCTATAAAATACTCAATGAATTTCGCAAACCAAATTGCCTAGAAGGAACTCATCCTGTTACTCAAGATTTCACAGACAAACTGGCAAATCATTTCACTGACAAAGCAGACACGTTGGACTCGTACTTAAAAGAGAGATAAAGCACCAGCACTAATCCTTTGACAGAACAACAATCCAAAAATACACTAAACAAGCCTCTCCGTTCCTTCCAACACATCTCACACGATGAATTTATGGCCCTTGTCAAAGCAGAGCGGTACAAAAGGGGGTGGTGATGGACGGAGCATCAGAACCAATCAAACACTCACACCCAGTCAACAGATCTGGGTTTGATCCATCACCGTTCTTTAGCCCACTCTGCCACCCCAGTTCAGACATGGCCATATGCAAATCAGTCTGACCCTGTGACTCATGGGAACAGTCCAGCCCGAACTGCCAAGCCATGCCTTCCCTGGACCGGAAACAAGCTTCCTAGGACCGGTTTCTGGCATTTCAGTCGTCTTCAGCCAGGCTTGCTTGAATCCAGTGGCAAAGTGAGCAAGGGACTCACGTCTGAGCATACCCTGCCAACTTATGGCGAACAAAGCGGTACAAAAGGGGGTGGTGATGGACGGAGCATCAGAACCAATCAAACACTCACACCCAGTCAACAGATCTGGGCTTGATCCATCACCGTTCTTTAGCCCACTCTGCCACCCCAGTTCAGACATGGCCATATGCAAATCAGTCTGAACCAGTGCCTTGGCAATTCGGGCTGGACTGTTCCCATGAGGCACAGGGTCAGACTGATTTGCATATGGCCATGTCTGAACTGGGGTGGCAGAGTGGGCTAAAGAACGGTGATGGATCAAACTCAGATCTGTTGACTGGGTGTGAGTGTTTGATTGGTTCTGATGCTCCGTCCATCAACACCCCCTTTTGTACCGCCTTGTCAGAGCAAGCAGGCCTGCCGGCAGCCCTTCTGTCCCGTGTCCACCACAAACTTTCAAGACAATTATTTTAACAACCTCTGCTGCCACTCCAGTAAGACGAATCATCCACGATGCCTTAACTACCGGAATATTTCCAGAAGAACTCAAAAGGTCCTACATATACCCATTACTGAAGAAAACAAACTTGCACCCGATGATCTCTGACAACTACAGACCCATTACAAATGAACCTTTCCTGGGCAAACTGATAGAAAGAGCAGCATTCGCCCAGATGTCACAATTCATTGAAGAGAATGACATACTTTCAGACTTCCAAACAGGTTTCCGTTCAGGAAGAGGCACAGAATCTGCCCTCCTTGCCATCTAGGATGATCTGAAGAACACAGTAGACCGCAACGGGGTTGCTGTGCTTCTCCTCTTAGACCTCTCGGCTACCTTTGACACATTTGACCATAACACTCTGAAACAACGACTCTATGAAGCCGGCATAGAGGGGACTGCTCTAGACTGGATCGTGTCCTACCTTTGAAACAGAACTAATGTCATCCGTACCCCACCTTTCTCATCCAAACCATGCTCCAAAAAAGCAGGGATCCCTCAAGGCTCTATCATTTCACCCATGCTTTTCAACATCTACATAAAGTCATTACCGGTACTGATCAATCAATTTCACCTTACGTGCTATAACTATGCAGATGACACACAAATACTCATTAAACTGGAATGCCCCAAATATATTGGAAATGCCCCAATTTTCAGTTGTCTCAGAGCCGTGGATCAGTGGATGACTTGGAGTCATCTCAAATTGAATGCTTCCAAAACAGAAATACTCATGTGTGGCGATGAATTCCCAAGTGGACAAACTAGCAAGATCAAGTTTTGTCACTATAAAAACGCTGCAACAAATTTTCCCTCATTTGGGATTTCCACACAATATCCAAGCTACCATCTCCCTTGTTCTGTACAAACTCGGTTACACCAATGCCCTCTACCACAGATCACCTTTAACGACCATGAATAGACTACAACGGATCCAGAACTCGGCCGCCAGGCTACTCTTGCATATCAAACCGTGAGACCACATCTCACCTGCCTTAAAAGCCCTGCATTGGTTACCGGTTGCCAGAAGATCCACGTTCAAGCTGCTTTGTATTACCCACAAAGTGATACATGGAAATAAAATCACCAAACACATTCAACAAAGGAACCTCCGCTCTAAAATGGCACTTCGCCTCAAAATCACAAGATACAAGAAAAAAAAATGGGTGGCACATCCTTCTCTGTTCAAGCAGCCAAACTATGGAACCTTTTACCCCCAACATAAGATCCACAGGTAGCCACCTTATCTTCAGAAAACTGCTCAAGAATTGGCTCCTCCCCACATAAGCACCATACACAAACAGAAATTTACAGCATATCCCTCTGTATATAATCATTTATTTGTGCTATCAATATGTACCTATCTTTGTGTATTGCTTTGTATAAACAAATAGAAACATTATGTTAAAAAAGAATGTTAAAGCACAATAAAATACGAACACCGGAGTTTATCTGGTGCATCTTTGGTCTACATGTACCTCTTACATTGTGCATCTATATACCTTCCATGTACTTGGATCTGTGTGTTTGTTACTTTCCTCTTGAAAAGCATATCCAATGCACTACCCTATTTCTCACCCTTTACCTCTATCAATATCTTTAATCTACATGTACCTACCCCCTGTATGCATCTATATACTTTCAATGTACGTATCGATCTATATATTTATCACTTTCTTCGAATTCAGCATATCCAATGCACTACCATATTTCTCACCCTATATTTCTCTCAATACATCTTCTAACCCAACTTTCTAATTCATCTCAGACTTCTTTCTACTACTCTTTCCAATGGAATACCCTATTTCTCACCCTATACATCTATCAATATATCCTCTACACCCATTCTCTCATTTATCCCAAACCCCATACCACTACTATGATCCCCACAATAACCCTTTCTAGACTTTCCCTAACTCTACCCCTCCTTACATCATCTGACGCCTCCGTTACTATACCGATCCCCAAAACAAACCTTTGTAAACTCTTCCCCTCCACAACCCCTTTTTACTCATCCGAAAGCCTCCTCCTACTGCTATGACCTCCAAAAAAAAAATCTAAATCCTTCACTCTCTCCTATTCCTATCCTTTTCAATCAAAATAACAGAATAACATGTTCACTTCTCAAATTCCAAATTCCACTATACTAATTCACCACTAATCCTGTATGGGTTCCAGAGTAGCGTGCTACTCGCCAAAAAAGCGCTTCACCACCTCATCAGAGGTAAGCAAGCATTATATAAATGCAAACCTTTTTCCCTCTTCTATCCCTCTGCTACTTTTCTCTATCCAACTGAATAACACATCCACCACTCAAACTACTTTCATGTTTCACTATGCTCATTTTCAACACTAATCATTTAAGGGTTCTGGAGTAGCGTGCTGCTCACCAATAAAGCACTTCAACACCCCTGCAGGGTTACAAGCGCTATATAAATGCAAACCTTTTCCCTTTTCTACCCGCATTCCTTGTCAATCCAAATAACTGACTAACATATCCAACAATAAAATTACTTTCATATTTCACTATACTAATTCAATACCAATCCTTATGGGTTTCAGAGTAGCATGCTACTCACCCCCCTAAAAAGCACTTCAAACCCCATCAGGGGTAGCAAGCGCTATATAAATACAAACCTCTTTCCCTCATCTAACCTGCCGCTACTCATCTCTATCCAAATAACTGGATAACATATCCACCCGTCAAATTACTTCATATTTCACTATTCTAATTTTCAGCACTAATCCTTTTATGGGTTCCGGAGTAGTGTGCTACTCACCTGTAAATCGCTTCACCATGGGTAACAAGCGCTCTATGAATGCATACCGTTCTCCCCTTCTTTCTCTCACTCCAAATAACTGACTAATATCCACCACTCAAATTACTTTAATATTTCACCATAATAATTCACCACTGATTCTTTATGGGTTTCTGGAGTATGCTACTGCCCCCAGAAAAATGTGCTTCAACACCCCATCATTGGTAACAAGCGCTATATAAATACAAACCTTTTTTCCGCTTCTATCCTTCCGCTATCCTTCCGAATCCAAAAAACTGACTAACCTATCCACCACTTTAATTACTTTCATATTTCACTGTACTAAATCAACACTAATCCTTTAGGGATCCCTGAGTAACGTGCTACTTGCCAAAAAAGCGCTTTGATGCCTCGTCAGGGGTAGTAAGCGCTATATAAATGCAATTACAATACAATACAATTCAATATATATTAGTTTGTAAAATACAAAAGTAATGATGACTTTGAATTTTTTACTATCAAATTCAACAATATTAAGGAACTGAAACACATTGCAAGAGCAACTGCAACATTTTCACTAATGAAGGACTTATATATTTTAAGACAATAATTTACTTCATATTTAGCTCATGCTGTAACAATCCAGAACTCTTAAGGTTTACGCATGGAATATGCATTAATTAACATTGGTTCAACTATCTCTAAAGAGAATATAGCATATGCTGCTTTATCCCATGTGAAAACATTATAAGGACTATATATACTATAGATGACACCCAAAATTAATGCAGACACTTTTTTATATGCAAATATAATCATTTAAGAAAAATATATACTCCTCCTCTTGGTGAACATCCAGTGGTGTGTAAACCTAAAAAATAAATATATATATAAATTCACTGAAAAAAACATAGGTTTCAGGGACATTATAGTTAGAAATTAGCATTTGAAAAACTTTAGAAATTCCCTAAAAAAACTGAGTTTTCAGAGACGTTATAGTTACTTGGACATTTGACTCATATTAAACCAGAGAAATTCACCCGTTATATTTAGTTGAGCTAACTATAACTCGCGCGCCCGCAATGCACTGCTGATGAGGTCACATATTACATCACTAAATGTATAGCACTCTTCCACTGTAGGCATTAAGCAAACTATAGAATTTTTTTCTTTCATATTCTTGTACATTACTTCTGCTGGTGTGTTTTCATTTGTATACAAGTTCTTTAGTAGACGACTTTGAAAAGCTTGTTTACCATGTTTGCTTTGAACACCAATTCTTGCATCTTTTAGAATATTTGCATAAACTTCATCTCTTGCTTGTCGCATAATCTGAGTAAGTTCTTTATATTCAAAATGTAACCACAGATTCACATTTCCAATACTTCCCAAATATTTCTTAGTATCTTCATGTAGAAGAGTTTTAAACACTGGTTCTCCTTTTACAGGGGTTAGTCGTAGCAGATCTCCAAATACAATTAAATGTTTTCCTCCAAAGAGAACGTCGTAATTTGTTTTTAATACCTGTTGCATTCTTAAGTGTACAAAAGCAAGCATTAAGTTTGAGACCATGCTCACCTCATCAATAATTAAATGTTTCATTTTCTTCAGCACTCTTGACACTTCAGAAGAAGCTTCTCCAGACAACTTCTGATATTCTAATCTATCATCATGCTCAACTGGTAACATCAGTAATCTATGCAAAGTAACTCCTTTACAGTGTGTGCAGCTAATCCAGTTGGAGCTGTTACCACACAACATAAATGTGAACCAGTAGTTTTTGAAGATAACTGGTCAAAACTTTAATTAAAAAACTTTTACAAGTCCCAGCTTGACCACTGATGTACATCAAAAGAGGTTTAAAAGATGAACACACACATTCTTTTTTCCATGCAACAAACCATGTTCTATCTGTTCCCTCACTTGTACATATATTTGTTTCTGTTTAACATTTACTTGTTCTTCTAAGTTTTCCAATGTAATATTCTCCTCGTGTGCTTGTTGCATTGAAATTTCGACTTCATGCACAGCAATCGCTGCTTCATTTTCCAGTATTGGTTGTCCAAGAGGATCTTGACTACATGGACCACTACTTTGACTATCTTGAGAACTTTCATTAGCTATTTCAGCTGTAATGGTCTTTTCCTGTTCAACTTCATCATTCAACAATTTTAAATATGTAGGGAAAGTTGTACATGCAATGCTATCTTTACATGCATTCAAAAAATCTTCGTAGCAGTCAAAGTCTCCAAGTAATTCACTTTCCCTACGCCATGGTTTAAAGAGTTGGAGAAGTGCTAAATAGTAAAATTCTCGCTTATCTGGAGTTTCACAACTGAGTTTGTTTTGGTTTGTAAGATTACCCTTTGCATGTTTTACTAAACAACCATGACATCCAACAACTGCATATTTTCCTTCTTTTAAATTCTGTTTAAAATTTCTTTTGAAACTGTAATGTTGAAGTACTTCATACAGATATAGCTGTTCCAGATGTCGACTCCTTTTCCGATAGCATGTGTCCAACATATTAGTTTTAAGAATGTCTGTACTCTCTGGTTCATTTGTTGCTAATTCTTCAATTTCTATAAATGATTTCAACACTCTATTTCGTTTGCAGGCAAGACCTAAACTTACCCAAATAATTCCTCGTGACTTTGAATATAAACTTGAAGAGCACGAGCGGTCTGAACATTCATAGGATCCAATTTCTCGGTGGGAAAGCATTTTCAAACTAAAGCAGTACCATTTTTTGCTAAGGCTTTTCTCTTGTGCAATTTCTTCCCACATTTCTCTCATCTCTGTTCTTTCTGATTTTGTTATGTACGATGTAACATAACATGCAACAGCAATTGAGTTATCTGCAACATACTGTATGTCCATGTTCGCATTCCATAAATTTAAAATGACTGGATTGTAGTCATTGATATACTTTGACACTTCTGTTCTTTTTAAGTTGTAGGTATTCTTTGGAGATTTCTGAGTTATTGTGTGTCTTACAGAAGAAAAAATAGAATTTACTCTTCCTTTACAAATGACTGGACGTGGAAAACCAAACCAACATTTGGTTCTTCTGCAGTACTTTCCATAACGGTGAGTTTGGAAACATAAAACTTGCTGTCTCAAGCTTATATCTCCTTCTTCTCTTGGAATCTCACATGTCACATACTGTTCGATGAAAGACAATACTGTTTCATCAGAATCAGTTCCAAATTTAGGTGCATCCTTGATCCATAGTAGCATATGTATATGAGGTGCTCCTCTTTCTTGGTACTCCTTTCTCCAAAAGAAATTGGCAACTTCTCCAAGAGGTGGATTCTTTTTATTGCAGATAAAAGACACCATAGCTTGAAACCTATGATTAAAATTAATAAAAATAAAAATAAAAATATCTGCACACATTTACAGGATCCAATGAATACAGTTCACCAGGAGTCGTTATTTCAACATTTTTTATATTAGAAACTCAAGCAAATCTTCCCATGCATACTCTGCACAGCTAAGTCTGACAAACCATGTTGGTGTACCCAAGTTCCGTAACATACACTTGAGTTCTCCATGACAACGATACCAATACTCATTTGTTCCACGTTGACATGCCATCAAATTGATTAACTGTGCTTCTAAATTTCCATCTGATTCTTGAACTTTCTCCACAAATTGTTTCACAGAAAGAAGTGATTTATGAACTCCAGTTTTAAGTATGTGGTTCACTGCATACGACAGAGAAGACAGATTACTTTCAAACAAAAGGTGAAATATGTATGGAATGCACTGTCGAAATCTAGGATCTTCAGAATATAATCTTGCTGACCGATATTCTGAAGCTGGAATCCGTACAGGTTGGTTATCATATCGTCCACCTTCTCCAGTAGGAAACAGCTGTGGAAAACAACGAGCTTCCAAGCTTTTCTCCCATACACTCAATGGAATTCCCTGTGCTTTTTTCATTTGAAATAACTCAATGCTGCTTCCTATTACTTCTTTTGAATGCAAAGGACATATTGTGTAATGTTCATATATCTCTTCAGTCCTTGACTTGTCCACTTTCTCTATTTGACCACTTGAAATTTCAGATACATCTTCTAAACTTATTACCTGTTCATCCACATTTACAGTTTTGTAATAAATATTGTTCTATATAAGATATAAGGTAGCCTTTTCAACTCTATTAACATCCACAAATTCTTGCCATATTTTCAGACTCTTTGTTGGTACACCATTTACTAGAATGACTGCTGCCTCATTTTCCTCTTTCTCTCCAGCAATAGTGTCAATATTTTTCTTAAAATCCAAAGGTAAGTACACCACTCTTCCTTTCAGCCCTCTTTGCAAGTCTGTTGGTGGCAGTTTACTTGTTTTAGGCTCTATCCGAATTAAAGTTTGAAAAGGATGAACAGATTGAATCGAACTTCCACCAACAAGTAAGTTGCAAATTCTTCTCACTTACCATTGTTCTCCTTTTCACTTTTCAAATACAAATCAACATTCCTAGTTTGACTTTTATAATGAGTACGTCGACAACAAACACAAACATAGTTTGGTATTTCAGAGCACACTACATTAAACTTTCCAATTTCTTCTTCAAACTGATCAGTGCCAATCCCTTTCCTATCTCCTTCAACATCAGTAATTGTCGAACTTTCACTTTCTATGGACTGCTCTTCTGAACCAAAATATCGCATTTCAATATCATCTCACTTTTTTTGAACATCTGATAAAGAACCATGTAAAAGACCTGTATTCAGTTCACTTAAACATAATGCAGGACTTTTTACATAGTACAGTTTCCTTACAAACTTCTGCATTTCTGAATGGTGTACTGCTAACATCCTCAAGTGATGAAAAACATTTTTACACACTTTTCTTGAAAGACAAGCCAAAGAATGCCCATGCTTCTCAGTATATATTTTCTTACATTACATGGATCTAGACCTTATAACAACTTAATCTTCTGTTCAATACTTTTCTGTGTATATTCTCATAGCACATTTCGCATTATATCAATAGATTCCTGTCGAATACTACGAATACTGCTACAACCCCACTTATACACAGGAGCTTGTGTACGTTTCCCTTGCACTTCTTCAGCTATTAACTCTTCTGCACTTTTACCAACCAATTCCTCTTTTGGAAGGGGACAACCATCCTGAACTTCGCAGCAACCACCTCCAGTATCAACTGCAAATGGTAAACTATTTTCCTTGAAGTAACTTTCCTCATTAAAAAAGGACCACTAGTGGAAGCAGTGCTTAATTTGTGCCGGTGCATGCCGGTGCTTAGCACCGGCACTTAATTATCAGGGCCGGGTCTGCACACGTTTAGTGCACGTAATTGATTTTATAGTAATTACGTGGCACAGAGTGAGTGCTGCACTGCTGCTCTACCGTAAGTTGCTGTTACTGTTAGTGTTACATTTGTTACGTACTGCTTCACGACTCATTCACACCTCATGAGTCACACGTTCAAGTTAGTTCTTCTCACTTACTTCGTATTTCTAGTATGATCTCATTGATCTGAATCTCTTGACGTGTTGAATGCAGCGGCTGCGGCTCAGTGTTGCCGGCCCAGTGGGCGGGTCACTGAGTTGGGCAGGGTTTTGGTGACGGTCTTCTGCGGGGGTTGGGGCTGTGCGCGGCAGAAGGCAGTGTGAGCAGATATTTTTTAGGATGGACTGCGCGTGCATTCGCTGCTTTTTGCCACCACGCCCCAGCATACCTGCATGGCTGCACCTCACCGAGTCATAGAGGACTGGGTTCTTCAACCGGCCGCTATGTGTAGTGAGAGGCGAGCGTGATCTGGACGACGTTGGTTACCACTACCTAGTTACTTACAACAGGCAGCATAGCACCAGGTGAGGCACGGCCTGGTGGTAGGACTAATCATCAGTTAAAATAAATAAAGGTGCGCAGCCAAAGCAGCACACACCAGTGTGAGGGCGAGGCAGGCCAGGGCCTGATCAGTTAATGAATCTGCGCAGCAGCCTGCCTAACAGTAACAGAGTCGAGTGATTATTATCTGCATGCTCAGAGAAAATTATTTTATCAATGCTGTCTGATTGACCAATGACAGAGATTTTCAATCAATGTGTCTGATATTTTAGTTAATGTTTTGCTTATTGCTGCAAGAACTGGGTAAGTTGGAGGCACGTCAATATGTACATTATTTGGTGTAGACGCATCGTGTTAGTAAAAGTACTTTCGGTTTTGATGCCAGGGGCTGTGTCAAGCTAGAATCTTAAGTCTAAAACTGAGTCTAACTCTTCATCTGGACTGGGTCAGTAATCGAATCCAAGTCACAACCATAGCCTTTAATTCATTGATTAAATCGAGGTTGCATAATAGTTCCCTGTGTCTATGTGGGTGCTTGTGGTGGTAGTGGAGGTTAGGTTGTATTCCAACATTTCTTCCCTACCGGAAACTGGTTCATTATCTGAAACTGAACTGAACTGAACTTATTTGAGTTGTTACTAACATGGAATTCTTCAGCTGTGGTGTCACATTTATACTAAGCACTAGAAGACGAAATACGGAGAGGTGTAGGCAAACTTATCTGCTGGTGAAGAGCAAAGCAGAATATTATTTTTTGTTGCTTCCCCTAACGTTCTTCTGGAGCTGGTTGGCGTATGTGAACAGCCTTCCTATGCCTCCCATTACTCTCATTACTTAAGTTGGTATCCATTGAGTCCTGCATCAGGGCCGTTTTCTGTGCTCTAGTCTTCAGGCTCTATTATGTGGAGTGCAAGCATCAAAGACCCATGTAAAGTGCTTACTACGAAAATAAAGATATAGTTATTTGAACTTGAAGACCTTGAAAAAATGATCCCTGAGATTAAATGATTGCTCCCCCAATTCAAGATAATTTTGTGCACTGGATCTCAAATTGTTATATGATATGCCGGAGTTTATCAGACACGAAGTGAGTATCGTCCCATTCACTATCATTGTTTGACTTGGCCTTTGATTCTCTAATTAGGCCTTTGATACAATCATGGACGTTATATACTATGTTTTTCTTTTTAGAAGCATGTACCTCATACCTTGATACTCTGGATACCTGTAATTGTGAGGGAACCGTAACACGATGAATAGGACGTGAAGACATCTTTCACTCTACAGTTATTTTTTGGTGTGTATACGTCTTTCTTTTTCCCTTTTTCCCTGAGTCACTATGGCGTGATTTGTTATATAGCTCTTCCCCCCCACCACCACCCCCTTTTTTCTATCATATGTTTCACTTCCATGTCATTTATCTTTTTTTCCTTTAATCAAAGGTTCTTTCTTATTCCCCTTTTTTCTCGTTTTCCCAGTCCCTTGGTCACCCTTCCTCTTGCCTGAGTTAGATTTAACCTAATCAGGCTCTGGTTGGAACATTTCGAGAGGAGTGCTCTAACATTTGAAAGATCTACTGACCATAAGCTTGACTTAGGTGGTTATATTCATAATTATTTGATGTGGCTTTTTTAAATATGAATTATTGTGTCATCCTGGAAATTCATAAATTGTTTTTCAAATGTTTTAGTTGTAACATGCTAAAATTGTATTTGTGTGGGTTTTGAATAACCTTTTTAGGTACCAAAATATGCGTCTGTTTACATTCTGCATATACATGGAATTTTCAGCACTATTATGTTGTATTTACTTGTGTCTTGTCCTGTTGTCAAATATTTACAATGCGTTTTTGTATATATCTGTTACAGCCCTGAAGAAGTCCTTTGGTGGACGAAACGCGTCGGCTGTTCTGGCTGTTTTGGAAAATTGTTTTTTTAATTGTAAAAGTTACTGTAAAATAAAGAAGAATCCTTTGAGAAAACGAAAAACAACCCAAGAACTCGGACTTGATTTAATTTACATTGTTTAAGTGGTGCATTTGGTTTTGTTTTTGTACATGTATTTTCCAGTCATTGGAACGACATTGTGCTGGCGGGTGTCTACCAAATTTGCACACTTGGGGTGATTGGATCATATCACCAAAACTTATATTGAGTGATTTTAAATCTGGTGCTGCTCTAGAGGGCTACCGCTAGCATTGTGTTTAGTTGTTTATACTTTGTCACCCCTGTTAGCACGGATTTAGCTCTTATATTTCCTAGTGAGATACATATCCTTGTACACCTAGCTTTCTAAAATCTAGCATATAATGGCTCAATTTAAGGACAGAAGGCATGAGTTGGCTCAGGACTTATTTGGTAATAGCCCGGGGGCGGGAGGTCCGGCAACAACAACCCCCAGCCCTGAGGGGCTAAGGATTAAATTCCAGAAACTAGAGAGACTAAAAAAGGCAGAAATGGCAAGGTGGTGGGACGGCACCACCTTAGCAAAATATATGGAAAATGACAAAATCCCTAGGGGTTTGAGAATTTTAATCTTCCCCACCTTTGAAAACTTAGAGGAGGATGACCTCAAGGATTGGGAAAAAAATCTTCATGATGCTTCATTCGTGATGATGAAAATCCTCATAAAAAATGCAGAAGGAAAAGGGAGAAAACTACAACAAGAGATTACTGAACTTGAGACCGAGATAGCTTCCATGGATCTCAAGGAGACAATTGGGAAAAACTACGAAATCCTTAATAAAATCTTGGACGACCATCTTATTTACCTTAAAGATAAGAAAGTAAAGAAAATACGTAGGGATGACAGAGACTATAGGGATGGAAGGGTGTACACATTTGCTCGAAAATACGACAACATCAAGGTGACAGGGGAAGGAAAAAGACAACGTGAAGATACCCTGGGATCATCATTGACGGGCAGTGTGTCATCAGTCTCATCCTCTGTTAGCTCCATAACCCCAGAGACGCCAACCCCCAAACCGGCTGAGAACATCCAGCCTTCGTCTTTTTTATTAGAAATGGAGAAAGTCAGAGTAGGGGGAAGGACACTGGGAAAGGACACAAGACAAGACGGGGGGGTAGGAGATGGCAGGAACAGCGCCTCAAACACTAACCACAACAAACGAAATCCCAGAAAGGACAACCAGATCAAGGAGGGGAGGAATCAGGAAATAGGGGAACCTGGGACAAACGTGACTGACGAATTGAAAATAGTTAATCTTTCCAAAAAAGAGCTTACTGACAGTGAAATTTCTGTTCTTAGTAAGGGCCTTGGGTTTTGCCCGACACAAATGGGTAAAGATGTTGACATTTTTGTTGATATGTATAAATTTGTACGTCATCTGAAATTAAAAGATCATTTTGCAAATGCTTTGCCTCCCTGTGTGGAAACTAATTCTGAACAAACTCATGTTGAACAGACGGTTTCAGAATTTAACGCCCTCAAAGCCATGCTCTCAATTCAATTTGAGACAGAAATAGATACAGAGGATTTACGCATTGAACTAGATTTGACGGAGGATCTAAACGTGAACAGTAACCTTAAGGATAAATCCAAATTCATACCAACAGGGACACATCCCAATATTGATATCTTTTATGAGAGGGTATGCCACGATTTACACAACCTGAAGGCCTCACATACTAAAAATAACATGACAACATTTAATCTATCTTTGGCCGAGAATCAGGCACTCAAGGAACTAAGAGCAAACCCCACACTAGTCATCCGAGAGGCCGACAAAGGTGCCAATGTAGTCATCATGGAAAAAAACGACTACATGGGTGAGATAGAGAGACAACTTTCGGATACTACATGTTACATGAGACTGACTGTCAACCCTATCAAACAGCTATGTAATTACATCAATAGCAGACTTTTTGAATGGCGAGAAATAGGTCTGTTAGACGAAAAAGAACACAGATATTTGTCAGTCATGGAGCCCACATTCCCATGTATTTATGTCCTACCAAAGGTCCACAAAGGTGGTCCTTTCCCACCAGGGCGACCGATAATCTCTGGTATCAACTCACCGACAGAAAGATTGTCGGAATACATGGATGGCTTTCTGCAACCCTTGGTGCAGAGGCTACCCGCGTATGTTAAAGACAGCAAAGACATTCTCTCCAAATTTGAGGGACTGGAATGGCTGGACTCCATGGTTTTTGTAACCCTGGACGTGACCAGTCTCTATACCTGCATCAAAAAGGAGTTCGGTGTCAGAGCCTTAGAATTCTATCTGGGACAGAGGACTGCTGATCACCTGGCTCACAATGACATGCTCATGGAGATGACAGACATAATTCTGTCTAAAAATTACTTTCTCCACGACAACGGGTGGTTTCAACAGATACAGGGTACAGCCATGGGATCCAGGTTTGCGCCCGCTTATGCCGGCCTTTTTATGGGCTGGTATGAGCGGGTGCATGCCTGGGGCAGACACTCCACAACATGGACTGAGCATGTTTTGTTCTGGGGCAGGTACATCGACGATGTGATTATCATTTGGAATGGACCTGTCCCCAACCTCCTGGAATATTACAACTACCTTAATGACAACCCGTATAATGTAAAGTTCACCCTAAATTGGAACAAGGAGAAAATTGATTTCCTTGATATCCAATTCTTTGTGCATAACAATGTGATCCATAGCAGGGTCCACCGAAAAAACACCGCCTGCAATAGTGTGTTACACTATGAAAGTGCCCATCCCCGACATGTGGTAAACAACATCCCTTTCGGTGAGATGGTGAGAATGAGAAGGATCTGCAGCACCCATGACTCATTTGTTCACCACATAACAGAAACCAAGAAGAGATTCATGGCTAGGGGTTACCCTGTTACCCTTATGAACAAAACAGAGAGGAGGGCACTGAACATTAAACGTGAAAGTACACTTGAAGAGCTCCACGTAAAAAGAAAGGGGATCACTTGCCCGTTGCCCTGGTGACAGGGTATAATAGGGACAGTAGCAGGATCTACAACATCCTGCGCAAACACTGGAGACTCCTGGAGGAAGTTCCAGGCCTTAAGGATTCGATCACACAAAACCCTAAAGTCACCTACAGACGTGGCCAAAGCCTGAGAAACATGCTCTGCCCTAGCCTGATCAAATCGCCAAAAAATTCCAACTGGATGAGAGAGGGCCAAGGGGGTTTCTATACATGTACTAAATGCTGTGTCTGCAAGATTGGGAAAAATAGAACGCGCACCTTCCAATTTAACACTGAAAGGATACACACGATCAGACACATCATAACATGCAGAACCACGTTTGTTACATATATCTTAGGATGCCCTTGTAACATAATTTATGTGGGTAGTACCAAAAGGGAACTCAGGATCAGGATACAGGAACACCTAAGGGCAATAAACAACGGAGACTCCAGATACCCTCTAACATCTCATTTTCAGGAAAAGCAACACAAGCCCAATGAACTATGGTTCTTTGGTATAGACCATACACCAGTGTCGCCCCGAGGAGGAAATAGGGAACTTACTTTAAGAAGGAATGAGGCCAGCTGGATTTGTAGGCTACGTTGTGTGGAAATGGGCCACAATAGTGAGTCAGAGATGCACTATTTTCTTTAAATCCCTCAGGTTCCTTTTACCTATTCTGTGACTACACCTACCCTAGCAGGTTTAGAGACTCAAGGATACATGTAAGGCTAGTATCACATTGGGGATTCCTCCTTTCGTCACAAGTGCAAGATGGGAATGATTTCATAGGACTTTCATAGTTGTATTTCTATTTTGAAAATATGGATCCATATCATGTTCTTAATGAGCACCCCTTTCTACATGTTACACGACCTGGTTCAATTTGTGGTTATTGAATTTATTTGTACATTTATACTGTTGATTCCCCTTTGGTATATACCCCCTCTGACTCTGCTGCATCGTTGACAATGTTTTTGATTCGCCTTTCCATCACGAGGGCCTACTATCCTGGTTCTATATTAATTTCTATGGGCATTTCTTGTAGCATATTGAGGCGTTCTTTACCTCTTCATAACCTTCATTGATCAGCCCCTTTTAGCATTCCAAGATGGCGGCCTTAGTACCAGTGGATTATATAATTCCTTGGCCATGGACTCACGAGAATCATTTTCCAATTCCAGTTTACTATATTAGTCATGTTGGGATAGGTCGTCTTACTTGTCTCATTCTAGACCTATCCGCCGTTTATACATGCGTCTTTTTTTACTAAATTTTGACGCTTTCTAAACTGTGTTAATGGCACTTTTTGATGCACATTCATTAGTACACCCTGGAGACGGTCTTTCTTGCAGTGACAAACTGAGATATTCTTACATGGCCCTTCTCTGGCTCCTGATGACTTGCATTTATTGGGACTTATGTGTCAAGGAGGGGCACTGAAATGCATTCTATACATTACCTTTATGGGTTCCGTAGACCTTTTAAAGATGGCGGTCACAGTACCAGGGATTATCGATTCCTTCGTCCTCGCGTATCACCACGTAGCGCTCTTAAAAACAAGGTATGATCACTTTCACCCTGTTCAATGCGTTTTTTGTTATTAAATTATGCCGCCTTCTTAATTGTGTTAATGACGCTTTTTATGTATTCACCAGTTTCCTTCGGAGACGGGCTCCCCTACAGTGACAATACGAGGTATACTTTCGTGGACTTTTCTTCGGCCTAAAATGATTTTCATGGGTGGGGACTTATGTGTCGAGGCGAGGCAATTAAATGTATTCAACGCATTACCCCTATGGGTTGTCTTGACCGTTTAAAGATGGCGGCCACAGTACCGGGGTTTTCGAGTCCTTCGTCTTCGCGCATCACCGCGTAGTGCTTCTCAAAACCAGGTGTGATCACTTTCACCCAGTTAAATAGACTACAAATACGGGACTTTCTCATTGGAGGTCCTGCGGCTGCCTGATTGGACGGGTGGATGTTTGACCCTCTCTCGGAGATACGGATTCTGGTAAGTGCTTGTACGGCATCAAGCACCCTGTTTTCGCTAGGAGTCCCGCTCTTTTGGAGTAACGGCATGAGGACTTTGGAGTAACGGCATGAGGACTTTTTCCTTGTCTGACATAGTGAAATGTCTTTTGTGAACACAAGTGAGCGTTTACTTAGAAAGTTGAATGCCATGAGTTTTCACGTCTAGTATTTATGTGGGTTTTGGTATAGCCCAAGCGCACTATAGCGTTTCTTTTTTTTTTTTTTTTTTTTTATCCATCTTTTACTTAGTCAATCATCTTCCTGGGGACACTAGCGAGATGGTATGTTGAATTCAGGATGCTATGAGTATTTACATCTAGTATTCATGCAGGTTTTTGTGTCGCACCTGGGCACCAGAACTGGTTCTATTCAATTACTATCACTGGATACATGAGACTAATTTTTGGTGTGTCTTTTCACTATTGTTGTGTTGATCACCACAACAGTTTCCTTTAAATATCTTTCATCTATTGCCACTCAAATTTCTTCCCTTTTTTTAAAAACCTTCTGATTACAATAGATTATTTCTACTCTATAGACCTTTCCATTGGATAATAGTGGTTGAGTCTTGTTTTTATTTTTATATAATTATTATTATGGTTACATTTGGATACATATATTTTGTCTTCCATTATAGGTATCTTTACTACATTACAGCTGCCTTATATGTTGAACGAATCTTTGATATAGATCGGCTTTACTTTTGCCATAACCGATGTGGGTTCTTCAATTTAATACTTGGCCATTCCGATTTTGTAGTTGTTTATCAGACACGAAGTGAGTATCGTCCCATTCACTATCATTGTTTGACTTGGCCTTTGATTCTCTAATTAGGCCTTTGATACAATCATGGACGTTATATACTATGTTTTTCTTTTTAGAAGCATGTACCTCATACCTTGATACTCTGGATACCTGTAATTGTGAGGGAACCGTAACACGATGAATAGGACGTGAAGACATCTTTCACTCTACAGTTATTTTTTGGTGTGTATACGTCTTTCTTTTTCCCTTTTTCCTTGAGTCACTATGGCGTGATTTGTTATATAGCTCTTCCCCCCCACCACCACCCCCTTTTTTCTATCATATGTTTCACTTCCATGTCATTTATCTTTTTTTCCTTTAATCAAAGGTTCTTTCTTATTCCCCTTTTTTCTCGTTTTCCCAGTCCCTTGGTCACCCTTCCTCTTGCCTGAGTTAGATTTAACCTAATCAGGCTCTGGTTGGAACATTTCGAGAGGAGTGCTCTAACATTTGAAAGATCTACTGACCATAAGCTTGACTTAGGTGGTTATATTCATAATTATTTGATGTGGCTTTTTTAAATATGAATTATTGTGTCATCCTGGAAATTCATAAATTGTTTTTCAAATGTTTTAGTTGTAACATGCTAAAATTGTATTTGTGTGGGTTTTGAATAACCTTTTTAGGTACCAAAATATGCGTCTGTTTACATTCTGCATATACATGGAATTTTCAGCACTATTATGTTGTATTTACTTGTGTCTTGTCCTGTTGTCAAATATTTACAATGCGTTTTTGTATATATCTGTTACAGCCCTGAAGAAGTCCTTTGGTGGACGAAACGCGTCGGCTGTTCTGGCTGTTTTGGAAAATTGTTTTTTTAATTGTAAAAGTTACTGTAAAATAAAGAAGAATCCTTTGAGAAAACGAAAAACAACCCAAGAACTCGGACTTGATTTAATTTACATTGTTTAAGTGGTGCATTTGGTTTTGTTTTTGTACATGTATTTTCCAGTCATTGGAACGACATTGTGCTGGCGGGTGTCTACCAAATTTGCACACTTGGGGTGATTGGATCATATCACCAAAACTTATATTGAGTGATTTTAAATCTGGTGCTGCTCTAGAGGGCTACCGCTAGCATTGTGTTTAGTTGTTGATATGCCGGAGTCTATATAGCATATTTAGCTCAGTCTCAATGTTGAAATCACTTTTCTCCAGTGTCTCCTTCTATGGCCCTTTTGTGGACCTCATTTGTGCTGCTGCTAATGTATAGAATGCTCAATAGCAGTGCGCCCCCACATGAATTACTATGCGTAAGAAGTCTCTACTGGCACAAAATCTTTTTAAAATGGAGGTCATCAGCTCATCAATTCAGGATTTCCAACACAGCACAACTCTTAAACACTTTTAAATTTCAAATTTCATTCCCCATTAATAAAGGACAAAGCGTTAACCCGTGAAGTCGGAAAGATGTGCCCATCTAGTCATTCCGGCTGAATTGCATAGTGCAAAACAGTAGAATCATTCTGGGGATG
Organism: Triturus cristatus; assembly: GCF_964204655.1. NCBI lineage: Eukaryota > Metazoa > Chordata > Amphibia > Caudata > Salamandridae > Triturus > Triturus cristatus. Next base: position 60,305,012 of record NC_140587.1, read on the forward strand.
AATCCCAGCTTTCCTGCTAAACCGAATCGTGTGATCTTAGGCAAAGAGAGAGACCATTGTCGGCACTGGGTTCTTGCTGCTTATTTTTATGCATGTGAGATGCTGAAAGTCTGAGGAGCTTGCACGTGAGGCGAAGGCAAAGGAGAGACATAGGTTCGAATCCATGGGCTCAGCTTTGAATTCTGGCAAATCTGGATGTGCCTGGTAAAAAAAGTGTAACGCAAACTGCGTCTGCCTGTTGTGAAGTGCTCCTTTATCTGTCCATGTCAGGGTTCACACCATGTAAACCTGCAAAAAATAAAATGTGGTTCGGCTTGTCCCCCCTGCGCTAATTTTATGTCCCCATAGATTAAGGACAAAGTGTTAACCTTTGATGTCAATGCAAAATACACATCTAATTATTTGGTGAATTGTAGAGCTTGAAAGTGGAGAATCTGGCTTTCATGCTTGACCAAATGTTGTAATCATAGGCAAATACTTTACTTTATGGAGCAAAACACCTTTTTGTTCAGTTTCACTTTGAGCGCTCCTTCAAAAAACATGAGTTCAGGATGTGCGTTGCACAAACGTTTCTCTTGCCTTTGACTTAGCCTTATTAGCCTATGTTGCTCCATCAGTCAATATCTAGGCCACATTATGGGGTACATATCACTGGAGCCAATGGTGGAAGTGGGTGGAGCCAATGGTGGATATGGGTGGAGCCAGGAAAGTGGGTGTTGGCCTCCTACGAAAACATTTGAGTAGAAGTATGTTTCCAATGTCCACTAAAGATTTTGCAAAAAGTTGGTTCTGTTCACAAGTCTTTTTCTTCTACTTTTCTCTTTTAACACTTTCATTATTTTATCCATCACAATGAATAACTTCTGTTTTAAATTGAAAGCAGTATCCACGATACTTTCAATACACTGCTTCTGCTTGAATTGCCCAATAGTGATCTTAATTTCATTGAACTCAAAAAAGAAGAAAGAAAGAAGGAGGGTTCCGGTTGAATAGAATGAATACAGTTTAAAGATGGCCGATTCGTTTTACCGTGCTAAGACCGGCATCCCATTGGGTTTATAATCTCGGAGCCAGCGTGCATTCGGGGCTCGACTGATTTGGAGAGTGAGACACAGAATTCGTAGCTGCTAGAATTAGACGGAAAGAAGTAAGTCAATAGTGAAACAGTACATGCCATTGGTACATATTGGTATATATCTATATGGGTCTAGTAGAATCGGTGGCTGAAAGATTTGTACTGTTATTTTCCTAGATTACAACGGGAGAGACGAGTGTTGCCGTCTTGTCGGCGAGTAGCAGCCGGTATGTTCAGTAGGAGTGTTCTTACAACACGTTGTTTACATAGGATTTTAAGGTTTGATTAATAATTGTGGTCTGTCTTGGATTTTTGAATCCAGTGCTTTCTTCACCACAGAACGCTGTTAAAACGCTGTTAAATCCTAGAACAGGCTGAGTTTTTCGATTTCTCAATGCAGTGAGTTTCTTGTTACCACATGTTTGGTGGTTATGTTTTCTGCTATCCACAGGAGATTGCTCTTTTGGCTTGATGTAGAGGTGTCGAGTTCTTTCAAACTGGCACTATATTTCGGGTGGTTGGAACAGATCACACCTGTTTTCCTTTCGTGTACAATCAATATAAACTTGTGAACTCAAATATATTAACAGAATATATGTATATATTTTAATAGATTCATGGTGCAACTTCGGTCCTGAGGATGGTCTCTGTGATTGTTCTTCAAGAGTGAGACCGAAACGTTGACGCTGTGACATTTTTTTACATAATTAATAGGCATTTGAAGCTGTTAAAAATCTTTCTGTTTGTATGGGTTAAGTTCAACACATGGCCAAATGTGTGGTTGGCTTTGATTTTTTTGTAAGAAATGTCATTGACTACTGCTAATGAGATTCTAAATAAGACAGTAGTTTTATGTTGCCGTACATGAAAAGTAAAGTGTATTGTTTCGCTACTTAACTGGATGAAAATATTGAAAATACAAATTTATTTTTGTTAAAAAAGTACTAAAGATGAACTTGGGTCATTCTTTGAAATTTCACTTTGTGAGTTTCTTTCTTCTTTTTTGAGTTCAATGAAATTAAGATCACTATTGTGACTGTCTAATTAATTAATCTCAACTGAATAAATCCTCAAGGTTTCTATTGTTATTTGACTGATCTACCTAATTCCTTGGGGAATAGTGGGTTGCCCTATTGTGATTCTCTGCTTGAATTGCAGCACTTTCTTTTTATATTTGCAGCTTGTTTTTATTAAATTCTGAATCACTCTACTTCGAAAAAGTCTCTGATGAATTTCTTGAAATTGTTTTTGTCTCTGGGTAACAGATACTGTTTCTTTATCATGTTTTCTTTTCCTGGTATTTGAAATTGAAGTCTGTTTCTCCTTACTTGAAAAATTCTTCTTTTTGCTTTGTGTCATGTTATTTTCATTACATGTTCGTAATATTTTTTTCAGAAATTGTCTAGTGTTTTTACCAGAAGAAACTGTTTGTGTAGTACTCTCATTTTTTCTAATTGAAAATCTTTCCTTTTGTTCAAATCTATATATCTTTTCTCTTTCCTCTTTTTTCAGTTCTTCTAGGCATTTTCAAATTTTAATCCAAACGAAATAATTTTCTGAAAAAGAAAATATAGGTTCAATTATTTTTTATATCTGTTCAATATATTAAAATAATAACATACAATTACATAAGTTCGACTGACGGCTTCCAGAGGCAGTGCTACAACATGATGGAACAGGGCAGGGGAGCTGTAGGATGAAGGGTAGTGCCATAGAACATACAGCAAGTATTTATTTAATTATTTACATACACCTTTACAATTTATATGTAACTGCACTACCTCATACTTTTCACCTCCCTGCCGCACCCCACCACCCCACAGCACTCCCTCTGCAACCCACCGCAGACAACTTTATAGATAGTATTTTTAAGAATTGTAATCTATGTACTTAGGATGATATTATCAACCAAACGGCACACACAAAAATTACCATTATTAGCGTAACAATTTTATCTACAACTTCGCAAACATAACACTGCACCCAGGGCTTTAAGTGGAGGGGGGGGGGCTCTGAGCACCAGTAGTTTATTTTTAGGGGCCTCGAAATGGATCTTTCTGGGGCTCTATTTTCGGGCCTCGCAAAGGTAGTCCGTTGTTTTTCTTTTTTTTATTGGACTACAGTGAGACTGTGAGAGAATGCACATTGCTCACTACTGAGAAGTGGAGAAATCATGCCAGGTGAGTTGCATTGTAGGAGAAGGGAAATCTTTTAAAGAGAGACATTTTCTCTCAGGATTTCCCTTCTCTTTTTGCAGCGCAGGAGCAACATCATCGTGGGGTGAGTAGCAGAGAGATCACCAGGCCATTGCCCCGGACTACCTGAGACAGTTTCCCGGGCGCACACATAGAGCCGCACCCGAGTACTTCACAGGTCTTCAAAAGACCATTTGCTTGTAAATGAGGCTCTGTTCTTTTTCACCCCTTTTTAGAGCCCCTACATCCCCACTCTGCCTATTGCTGAAAGAATTAGCCTCCCCTAAAATTTCGCTCTGGTTGCGCCTCTGGAGACGACCAAAGGCACCTAACTACAACACAACCCTGCTCTGACCTTTCACAGTGTCTTGTTTTAGTGCTACGAAAACAAACGCTCTGCTTGGCTCACTTAGTTCTCACACCCCCTCTTTACTATGAAGATAGTAGCTTTGGAATAACCTTAACTTTCCAATACTGTGCTTCACATGGAAATATAGAAGTGCAGGTTCTCAAATTAGCTGTCTGGTGTACTCTCTCAAATGTAAGAACTACAGGTATTCAGTATCTGTCAGTCACGGCCAGTTTACAGCTTTGTTCCTATATAGAAATGGACAAAACGTTATGTTTCTAAATTAACGTCTTACACTGAAAATCTGCTTTACATTTCTTTCGCTGCTTCAACCTTTGTTTAAAACACCACCAGAGAAGGGTGGTGAACTACAGTCCACAAAGAGCAACTCAAAGCTTTCTTTTTCTTTATCAGAAACATCTGCCAGTCAATGCTTATCTCCAGCCTTTTCGGCCTCTTAAGAGGCTGGGTGGATGAGTATAATACGTGGTATTTAGGATTGGGGGCGGAGGGTGCACGGAAATAAGGACGGATAGTTGCAGAAAGGGCGAGTGAATAGATGGCCAGATGGATGAATGGATAGCTAGATGGATCGATGTATGAATGTGTGGATGGATGGAAGGATGAATGGATGCATGGACCAGTACTTAGGATAGACGGGTGGGCTGATAGATGCTTAGGATTGGTTCTGGGACAGATGTATATATGGATATATAGGCGTATGGCAGGATGGATAGCACAGTGCTTACCATAGGCGAGTGGGCTGATAGATGCTTAGGATAAGTGCAAGGCTAGATGTATGTATGTTTGTAAGTAGGAATGTATGGAGGAATTGAAAAATGGTTGGATGGAGTGCTTAGGATGGATGGATGGAGGGCTTTAAGTGGGCCGGGTCTGAGCACTGGCAGTTATTTTCAGGGGGCCTTGAAACGCGTATCTATGGGGCTCTATTTTCGGCCCTCGCAAAGGTAGTCAGTTTTCTTTTTTTTTTAAATTGAACTGCAGGGAGAGCATACACATCGATGTGCGCATGCTCATTTTGCTCACTACTGATAAGTGGAGACATCATTCTAGGTGAGCCATGTTGTAGGAGTAAGGGAAATCCTTTAAAGAGTGCGTTTTCCGAAGGTAGGATAATTGGAGGGGATTTTCTTAAGCACACAATGCTAGTTATATTGATTTAGACCATGCCCCTACTTGGATAGCCCACACCCCTTTAAGACGTTTGACTCACCCCTTTTAGAACACTCCCAGTTTTTTTCCCACTTAAAGCCCTGACTTCACCATAGTAACAAATAAATTGTCCAAGCTTCCATTTAAATCTACAATGGCACCAAGTTTCATAATTTGCCATCAACACTGGCAGCCTTCTATCACAGTGCAAGGGTGTCTATCAGCACGAAGATTTGTTATCCTCAGAAATGTTGTGTGATTTGCGTAGCTGTCTGCTAGAACACTCATCACCAAAAGTTATTAAAACATGCAAATTTGCAAGTAAAACATATACCATACCATAAAGCGGTTCATAAATGGGTCCAGTGCCACGACACCACCCTCATCCCCATTCTTGCTTAACCTTACGAAATCAAAGAAAGAGCCCCAGCAAACCTGGTACAGCCACTATAACAATACAGGGACTTAATTTCAACAAGTGTCTGCAGGAACGCTCAGCAACAAAAGGTATTAAAACATGCACATTTCTGGATAAAATATATACCATGCCTTAGAGAGCTTTATAAATAGACCCAGATGCACTACATCACTTTTACTAGCTTCACATCTGCACGTTACAAATGTCCATCTTATAATCAGCAACATACCCACCTCCCCCAACCCCACCCCTGCCCTTGCTTAACCTTACGAAATCAAACAATGAGCCCAAGCACTCCCGTTAGCACCTCTATAACCATACATAGACTTAATTTCAACAGATGTCTGCCGGATAAAAGGTATTAAAACCTGCAATTTTGCAAGTAAAACATACACCATACCATAAGGCTGTTTATAAATAGTCCCAGTACCACTACACCACCTCCACACCCGCCCTTGCTTAACTTTACGCAATAAAACAAAGAGCCCCAGCAAACCTGGAAGTGCCACTATAGCCATACAGAGGCTTAATTTCAACAGATGTCTCCCGAAACGCTCACCAGCAAAACATATTAAAACATGTAAATTTGCGGTTAAACATATACCATGCCATAGGGCACTCTATAAATGGTCCCAGTGGTACTACATCACCTTTAGTAGCTAGACATCTACACGTTACTAAAGTTTGTGTTTTAATCACCAACATACCCACCTCCCCCACCCCCACCCCCGCCCTTGCTTAACCATACGAAATCAAACAGAAACCCCCACCATTCCTAGTAGCGAACTATACCCTTACACAGGTTTAATTTTAACAGGTGTCTGCCGGAACGCTTATCAGCAAAAAGTATTCAAACATGCAAATTGGTTGGTAAAACATAAACCAACAAGAAGGAGGGTGTGCAGTTCCAGGTAAAGAAGGGCTTGGAGGGAGAGAGAGGTGACTAAATGAGTCCCTAACTACACACTAGTAGTGCAAGTGAGAAAGGGAGGGACTGGGAAGTACTTCCTTTTGGAATAAGGGCCCTTACACACCAAGCCTGCTGGGTGTCATGCTTCATCATCAGGCATGCTCCTCATCGGGTTGGCGCTGCAATAACCGACGGGCACCCTATGCAGGGGCTCTTTGGCGGAGATCTTTTTATTCCTTGCCGTATGGTGCAGTGGGTGTAAGAAACACTCCCCAACCACTTCTATTTCATAAGAGCAGACTGTCATTAGACAGACAGGTTGTATTTATCAACTAGTATCTCAGAGGGGGAGATCAGAGAACAACCCAAATAAATGAGCTGGGGTAAAGCTGCGGGGCAGATGGGCTCCCCGTTGAGATATATTTGGGCATATCAGATAGGGTAGTGCCGGTTCTAAAAACTCTTTTTAACAAAATATATCTATATAGAGAAGAGAAGCGACAGTGTCCTTGATCCTTAAGCAAGATAAGGATCCTCAAAAAATGGAGGCATACAGGCCTATTTCGTTACTTAATTCGTACCTCAAGATCTTTTCTGGGATTCTGGCTGCTAGGATGGCAAAAATTATTATAACTATCATACATCCCGATCAGAGAGTTTTATACCTGGAAGGCAGCTCAATGAGCTTACCTTTCAAGCCATAGGGGCAATTGATGTTGCAACTGAAAGTAGGTTGCCACTAACTCTTGCTGCAATTGATGCCACTAAGGCGTTTGATCAGGTCAGCTGGAATTATCTCTGGGAGACCATGCGTAGTTTTGGTTTTCCTATGAATTTTATTGAGGCTGTCAAATCTCTTTATTTAGCCCCACGAGCAAAAATTTTAGTTAACGGCATTCTATCGGAATGGTTCGGTATTTCAAGAGGTACCAGACAGGGCTGCCCCCTGTCACCCTTATTGTTTAATTTATATATTGAACCCTTTGTCTGCTCCCTTAGAGAAGATCCCCTTATTTTACCTTTTAAGATCGCCGACCTGAAACTTAAGATGACTCTTTATGCAGATGATCTTTTAATGTGAGTGTCACGATTATATTGTTTTAATCCTTCCTGCACTCTGTTTTCGGGGCTCTACCACGCTCCTGTCACACCCGCGCAGGGGATATTAGCGCTGCCGCGGGACAAACCCCAAAGTCCTTTGCCGCCTTTCCCGGCGAGCCCACAGGCCACGCCCCTTACAAGAGGCCACGCCCCCTGACTCCACTATTTAAGGACGCTGATTGCAAGCGCCACTTAAAGCACTGAATCTCCTGAGGCGGAAGCCGGGAACACGACCGCAAAAGCACATTTTTTAAAATTTGAGTGTCACGATTATATTGTTTTTAATCCTACCTGCACTCTGTTTTCGGGGCTCTACCACGCTCCTGTCACACCCGCGCTGTTAAATGGTAGCGGCAGTTTCAGTCGATAACCCTTCAAGTATTTGCCCGGCGGTAATCACCTCTCATACCACTCGATAATTTACCAATGAAAGAGGCAGGCGCCGGAGACTGGAAGGCAGGAAACAAAGTTTTATTCCGTCGGAGCAGAACACATCAGATCAGACAGCAAGGTATCATCACGAGGTGCTCTAACTGCATCTCTGAGACCTGGTCTCTTATACACTGGTTTATTGCTTTATTACACATAGTACATTCTTGAGATTCCCTTGATGTATGGGGGAATATCCCCTGAAGCCCCGGTTCAGATCCGATCCCACACATAGATACAGTAGAAGTTCCCACCCCACCCACAGTAGGAGATGGCTATTGCGCAGCAGGGTATTCCGTCAATTCCTGGGGGGGGGTGTGTGTGACCGGTCGGGTCTCAGGGGGTAGGGGCTTTGATCTACTGTAATCCCTTTGATGTGGGGTGTTTCCCTTACAGTAGGGGCAATAAACTGCATCCGCAGGGCTAGGTGATGGCCTGGGACCAATTCAGACAATGGGGCGCAGAGGAAGGGGGTTGTCAAAGGAGAGGCATGACCATGTATGGGATGTCGGTCGGATGTGGTTCCGTAGCAGGGTCGCGCAGAAAGAGAGGGTTTATGGCCTGTATGAGAGAGCGGGGGTGGCCAGCGCGCGGGGGATGCTCGCAGCGCCAAGGGGAACGCGCTGGCGATTGACAATGAGCGGGGAGAGAGTGGGGTGCCTAAAATGGCGGCCGTGCATTCGCTGTGCGTGGCGCTGGGGAGAGGCAAGATGGCGCAGATAATGTTCAGTTTGCAAGCTAAATTTCCACAGTCCTCCCTTTTAACATATCTCGCCAGCTTGTCTGGCCAATATTCACCTTTGTTAGCCTTTCAGTTACAGTATCGTCAATGTTCGTCATACATTTCTTAAAGATACAGAGTCTTTAGGGCAGGCAGGAGTAATCTGACACTTTTGTACATTGTCTCATACAGTTTGATAAAGTAGGCGAGGAGGAGGTACATTCAAAAATTACATCAGCTGTGCCGCATGTCAGGCCCAGGTGAGTGTGTTCGAGTATGAATAGGATACTGTCCCAGTGTATAGTCGGAAGTGATTGATGCAGCATCATGAAAACTCAATAGGAAGATAGTTAATAAAAAGGTGGTTGGGAGAGGGTTTTCAACTTTAACATAGGTTCTTCTTGCCAGTGTCCTATTATAAAGAGCCATCACTGGTAAGCTCTTGTTGTTGTTCTTCTTTCGTTGGCACTGTTGAGCACCGGCGGTGGAGCTAAGGTCCAGCTCAAATCTGATTTCTCACGTGGCAGGGTGTGACCACTCACTGTTCTCTGATCACAGTCCTGTTCCTTAACACAGTTCACCACAGGTACTTTGAGACAGGGTACCTGCCTTTTGTTCTTCGGTAGTAGGTCAAAGTCATAATCCAAATGAAAGAGGAAGAGAGAAGGGGGTGGCGTGCTTCGGGATGTCGAGGGAAGAGGGGTGGCGTGGGATCGGATCAAAAAAATGCGGACCAAGGAGAGCAGAATCTTTCAGCACTGGGCCCATCAATCGGGCCCGACGGGTTGAGACTTCAGGCACGCTGGTCAGTGAGCAGGGGCCTCGTTGTAGCCCCTCGCGCTTATCATTCTGATAATGGTGTCTCGTCTCACGCCCTTTTTGCTTCGTTGCTTCCCCCTTGGTCGATGTCATAGATGCTTTATGGTCCGCAGCCAGGCTGTGCGTCACGTCCGACCCCTCTCTTCCGATGGCTGTAGGTTATCTTTGAATGGGTTATAAGAAACGAAAGTCTTAGAGATTTTGGCAGGGAAGACATTTACATACTTCATCCTCTCTCCCAACCACTGAGTAGTTGCGGAAATGCTCTTATCTGTTACTGTATGATTGGTGTCTATTAACTCTGATGTTAATGTGCGTGTTACTAATCTATTAATTATTGCTGTGGTGCAGGGTTCTGTGGGTGTCCCTGTCCATCGTCTGTCCTCCTAGGTGTCGATTTCTGCGCCCTATAATCGTTGCAGGAAGCCTGACATCTGTCAACTTTCTGGTTTAAAAATTCGAACCGGCTTCTCCGGTGGAGGCTCATTCACCTCTACATAAGGTTTGGTAATACACATCTTCCTCCGAGGACTACTAAGTTTATGAAAAAGTAAGTGCGAGGTGCTACTGTCATGCGTTCACGAGTATCCCTTTCGGGGAGGGACATAAGCTAAGCATTATTTTTGCTGGGGACAGTAGGTAACCTTATATCAGTTTAGGCGATGGATTATTAGAAAATAGGGCCATCAGCCGTTTCGTTCGAAATATTCTGAGACGGCTAGTATAGGGCTGGGGTTATCTTTGGGAGAACAGGGTGCTTTAGACATTCTATTTCGGGCTAATTGGTCAGGGGTAATTCTGGGTGGTGGAGATGGTGTCCTTTAAAAAACAAAAACCACTGACATATAGTCCCCGTGTTGAGGGTCAGATTGGGAGACATCAGTCGTCTTACCTGTCCTTTCCTTCTCAGCCGATTAGGCTTAACGTTTGCAAAAAGGAGAGGTAGTAACGTGGTAAAGTATGGTCGTTTTGTTTCTGTCAATTTGTTCGAACACCACCGTGTTCAGGCCAATTATACACTTACCGAAGAGGTATGTGTCGTTAATTTATTCAAGAAGAAAGAGGGCAAGAAAGAGCCCTTTTGTGAGGGAGGGGGAGAGGGAGAGAGAGAGAGAGAGAGAGAGAGAGAGAGAGAGAGAGAGGGAGAGACGTGTGCATCAAGTAGGCTATTTGGCATACATACGACACAAAACGAGAGAGAGAGAGAGACATGGGTTAGATAATAGGCCACTTGGTGCACACACAACATGGAGTAGCATGGGTTTGTTCCATGTAGGAAAACACAAGCGGGGAGAAAGACATAAATTCGGTGATCACGTATACACAAGTGCCGGATAGGGTGTGACAGTACATGCATCAAGACGGAGACTTAAGACGGAGACTCAGGGTTGCGTTGAGCATGGGGACCTCTCCTTTCCTGTCCTCTATTCCTATGCAGGCTGCGTACTTTTAGTATTTTGTAGTTTATCTTAGGGGGTGTCTGACCCATTATTCTCCTCCCTTTGATCGGTGTACGAGCACTTCAATCATACAGTGACACTCTCTTCAAGTGACCCAAACATGAAATGCATACACATTCATGCCGTATAATCGTAGTACACGCGCAATCATATCATACAGTTTTTCATGTTCCCAATGGTGGTCTGTAATTTTACGCACTATCTCACAACGCTTATCTATGTTTTCCCTGATATTGAACCCGGTGCGGTCCATGTCCACTCCACTCTTCAGTCGGAACTTCGTCGTGACCTATAGAGGGGAAAAAGAGGGGAAAAAGAGGGGAGGGGAGGTGCAGTATTCAAAATACCCTAGCGCGTTGCAGACACGAAAAGGTTCTACCTACCATGTATCAGGCTAGCCGCAGGAGTGGGTAATACCACAGACCTATTATATTTTTTTTTGTTCGAGGCAAAGATGCTCTAGTTCATTCATCTCCTAAATTCGGGTTCCCTGGTCGTATATGTATTTCTCAATCGGTCGTGTATTATGGTGCAAGATACCACACCTTGCGTGCGGCATATACCTTAAGTTATAGTTGAATATTGAGTTGACAATTCATGGAAAAGGGACAGGCGTGATGGGAAACAAAAATATTTTAGGCAAATTGAGTCTGTATTATCTGTATGCTTTCGCTTAGGAGTAACAATCATTTATTCAAAAGAAAAAACCTTCAACAACCCAGATGATTAGTCATGACACTGATTTCGTAATTCCTTTTTAAGAAGCCCTTTATTTAAAACAATGTCAGTATAGAAATACGGGCCTACAGCCGCCATAGACCGGCCACGGTGTGAGAGGCGTCGAGCAACATGAGCAACACTATATTAGCATAAAAATCGGTTCCCCCCCCCCCCCATCATGTGTGCAGGCATCGCATATATATATGTATATTTTCTTTTTAACACAAATGTCACGTGACTGGAACGCCACAAGGAGTGGTAGGCCTTTCCTTTGTCGGCGCCATTTTGGGGTGGGGTCGGGCCAGTGTACAGTCTAAGTCTTTCCATGAATTAGCTGTTGAACCAGAATTCCTTTCGTAGTTCGAGAACTTTCGTTAGCGTCAACTTTGCGTCAGCATGGCGTCACTGCAACCTTGTAGAAATGCCATGGTTCGTTCTTGGGGCGGGGCGGCAGGCGGGTTCTTCCGCCGACGCTTTACTTTCTCACTGCACCAAGCGGAGGCAAGGTGGCTGCCGCCCGGGGCAAAGAGCAATGGCGGTGGTTTTGTTCTTACCGGAAGTCCACGGGAGTCGAGAGTCAAATGACTCCAACCGATTCTGCAAGGCTGAGGGGAGCGTTCTGTCAAGGGTGGGGCCCATGCCCAAGCAAACAAGCTTTTGAGTCCAGAATTGTCTCACGGTGGGCCAGGCCTGGAACCGGAGGGGTCAACCGCCGGAGTCCAAGGGCAGCAGTAGCAGCAGCTCTTCGGTACGGCTATCGGAGAGGGGCCAACAGCAGCTACAGCGGCAGTTCAGATGGTATTGCCACCGGAGTGGTTCCAGTAGCAGCGACAACAGCAGCTTGGATGGTAACACCACCGGGGTGGGTCCCCGATTGCTTGGCTGCGGGGGCCCACTCCTCGCGTCGGGTGCTAGCGGCAGTCCTGGTGAACCCTGTGCTTGGGTGGTTGCCTGGTGGCCGAGTGCAGGGGCGCCGGCTCAGCCGAACGGCGAATGAAGTGGCAGGGCGCAACTCAGCTGGCTGACGTGTGAAGGACGTGGTTTGGGGTGCCCTCATCTGCTGGTGAGCCTCCACCTGGGGAGGTGGGGGAGGCCCGTCCGCGTCGCCTCCCCCCGCCAGGGCATCAGTCCTTATTGAGGAAAGAAGAAGAGAATGGGAAGGTCCGCACAGCGTGCCAGGGAGCAATTCAGCAGACCGATGAAAAAGATGGCTGGGGTGCCTGGCGAGCCTCCACCTGGGGAGGTGGGGGAGGCCCGTCCGCGTCGCCTCCCCCCGCCAGGGCATCAGCCCTTATTGAAGAAAGAAGAAAGAAGACGGGAAGGTCCGTACAGCGTGGCGGGCTCCGCCTTGGTGTTTGCCAGGACTTCGGCGCTTCGTATAGCCTCCGGCCTATTCGCACAGTCGCCCGCCACTGATGTCAAGGGATTTTTGCATGGCTTTTATAGCCCAAAGTCAACTAAAAGGGACCGCCCAAAACAGGCCAATGTTGCAACTTCGAGGAAGGAGAGGCGAGGACGGTGTCACGTGGACGTAAATGCTTTGGGATGCAGGTCGCAGCAGACTGTCATGTAAATAGTTGTTTTAAAACATGTTTTAACCTGTTCATCTTGTTGGAATGTTGTTATACCTATAAGTTATTAAAAATGTTTGACCATACTATTTTGTTGAAGCGTTGTGCGTATCAGTGATCTGGTCAGTGTATTTGAAGGAAAAAAGATGGCGTTGTTCGATTGCATGTGATCTTAATCAAGTTTGGTGACGTTGATGGTGGGTATCAACAAACTTCCGGTTGTGTCTATTGGGGTCCCTATTTTTGTTCAGTTCCAAAAGGACCGGGCACTGGGATTTCCAGTGTCCGAACCCTCTACAGAACTCACATTGATTCCCATCTAAGTCTCTCCGTCCGTTGTAGGGTGTAGGTGTATGGTCTCTAGGGGGTAGCTTTCTAGGGGCGGTTGGTTGGTAATTCTCTTTCGGGGGTTCCCTTCCTATGGTCACCCCTTGCAACTGTGCTATCATTACCCTCTCTTTTAGTTCCTTTTTCTTCTTCTCTGACGCCCTATCGTTCTCGTTCTTCTGGTTTTCGTAGTATTGGGCCATCTGGAGAATTGCTGCGGGTTTGGAGGCTGCCCAACTACTCTCGCTGGTCTGTAGCTTCTGAGAAACTTCTTGTGACAGACCCTTTACATAATTCTGGACAAAGAGGTGGTGTCCGGTTGCGGTGGTCATGTCTTGGCCACTGTAATCGGAAAACACAGTCTCGAATCGGGAGAAGTATTCAGACACATCTTCCTGGGGTTTCTGGCGGCAAGCCGTCACTATCGACCAGTCTACCTTTCTTTCTGGGATTAGAGTCTTCAGCTTTTGTACAATCTTGTCTGGGAGCTCTAAGATGGCTTTCGGGGGTTTCTGTCCTGGTTCTCGCTGTTTATCTATGGTATCGAGTTGTACCCAGGTATATCCGAGCGGCTCAGCGTGGTCAACTTTCCGGATTTGTTTCCAGACATCAGCCGGCAGGCATAGCCCAAAGAACAAGTCGATATCTGCTAACGTCATTATCGTTGAGCCTAAGGCTGTACCCAATTCCGTGTAGAAGGCAGTCGGGTTCTTTCTTAAGTCGGGTAGAGTCTTTCTAAAAGTCAAAATATCTTGCCGGTCCCACGGCTGATAGACCCAGTTATATACAACCCTTCCCTTCGCATCTTGGTGGTTGATGTCGTCGTGTGTTCCCTGACCCCGTGGGGGGACCCAGTAGGGGGCAGCTTCTTTGATGGGCATCATGGCATCAGCCCTTCCTCCCTGGGGTTTAGTTGCTATGGGGGTTTCTGTTTTGGTGGTCTGTCCATGTTCTTTAAGGTGTCGGTAGACCTCGAGTGTACGAGTGAAGAGGTTCGTTACATCGCCCTCTCTTTCTTCCCCAATGTCTACCTTCCTATATAGGGCCGCTAAGCCCTCGGGACCTTTATCGTGGTATCTGTCCTCATATGCATTCAGGGCGTGATAACAGAGCCGTACGACGAAGTGTCGTCTGCGGCTGTCGGCATACGAGTTATACACGTCTGTTATATACTCCTCACTTTCTTTTCGCTCCACCAGCGTCCCTACTATCTTATCAATTCCTGCTCGTTCATTCTTAGTTAATCGATTCATTCTGGTGGAATCGTTCTTTCTCATCTCATGGTCATCTAGCGTTATAGCCGACGTTGGGTTCAGTACAAGAGGCTCAGCCAGCGCGGAGGCCGTGAGGGCCGAGGCCCCTGTACTGCTTTCGTTCGTGTTCGGGGGTTGTGGGTGTTGCACTACTGATTGGGAGGGTGCATACGGAGGGGGCATGTAAATGATCGGGGGACCTAACAGTAATTCGTCATTCGTTCGCTGCTTGGAGGACAACTCAGGGTAGAGCAAAGAAGGGGTCCTAACAGCGTACTGGCCTGAGGTTTCGGGCTCCTGTCTTAGTTTAGTTTCCCTTCTCTCCTTTATGTCTTCTTCTAACTTTCTAGCGGCAAGGTGAGCTGCTTTTCGTAATTCCTTTTCTGCTTTTACTTCTTCCCTCTTTTTCCGTTGCGTTGCTTCTTTGCGCCACATGCCGATACTGTCAAGCATAGTAGGCGTCGTCTTATTGCTACGCAGAGCTATTTCTAGCGCTTCTATCTTATGGTCGTCGAAGGATCCCATCAGTGGCCACTGACTCTCGGGGTCCTTCTTGGTATATTTATGCCACAGTTTGCTATAAGCTACGGCGACTAGTCCATATTTAGTGAACATGTCCTTATTAGGGGTGCCTTCCAGTGGAGCCGGATGGTTCACCTCTAATAAGCGGTCCGGGCAGAACCAACTACCAATCAGTGGGGAGAAGATAGGCATGACGGGTTTCAACGGGGACAAAAGTCAGCACTACCTATCTTTTCACTGCTTGCAAAGACTAGACAGAATATCTCTATTCTTCGTTATTTGTAAGCAGAGAATACCTCCAAAGAACCAATATCGAACAACTAGTGTTCGGACAATCAATCAATCAATCAATGGGGAGATAAAGATAGGCACTACGGGTTTCAACGGGGACAAAAGTCTGCGTTACCTACCCTTCACTATTTGCAAAGACTAGACAGAATATTCCTATTCTACGTTATTTGCAAACAGAGAATATCTCAAAAAGCACTATTCTTCAAAACAATCAATGTTCGGACAATCAATCAGTGGGGAGATAAAGATAGGCACGACGGGTTTCAACGGGGACAAAAGTCTGCGTTACCTACCCTTCACTATCTGCAAAGGGAGAGAGAGAGAGTATTTCTACTCCTCCCCGTTTGTAGACAGCGAATATCTCAAAGAGAACAATCAATGAGCAATACTAGTATTCAAACAATCAATCAATTATTTCGCACTTTTGTCGTGTTTCACGACCTTACCCGGACCGCGTGGACAGTTTCTCGTCTTCCGCCTCCAGCGCCCGATCGTCCTCTACTCTCCGTATTTGCCGCGGCACTCCTGATGGTTCCCAGTCAGGACCGTAGATCACTCGAGAGAGGTCTGCTCGGAACCAGTGAAGTTCGGATGATCGGCTGCCAGACGAGGGTCTATTGGGCAGGAGCTCTCCCGATCGTTGCAGTCGTTCACTCTGTCGTCGGGACCTCTCCCACTGGATCCACGTGTCGCTGATGGGCCCCACGTTTGGGACGCCAATTGTTAAATGGTAGCGGCAGTTTCAGTCGATAACCCTTCAAGTATTTGCCCGGCGGTAATCGCCTCTCATACCACTCGATAATTTACCAATGAAAGAGGCAGGCGCCGGAGACTGGAAGGCAGGAAACAAAGTTTTATTCCGTCGGAGCAGAACACATCAGATCAGACAGCAAGGTATCGTCACGAGGTGCTCTAACTGCATCTCTGAGACCTGGTCTCTTATACACTGGTTTATTGCTTTATTACACATAGTACATTCTTGAGATTCCCTTGATGTATGGGGGAATATCCCCTGAAGCCCCGGTTCAGATCCGATCCCACACATAGATACAGTAGAAGTTCCCACCCCACCCACAGTAGGAGATGGCTATTGCGCAGCAGGGTATTCCGTCAATTCCTGGGGGGGGGTGTGTGTGACCGGTCGGGTCTCAGGGGGTAGGGGCTTTGATCTACTGTAATCCCTTTGATGTGGGGTGTTTCCCTTACAGTAGGGGCAATAAACTGCATCCGCAGGGCTAGGTGATGGCCTGGGACCAATTCAGACAATGGGGCGCAGAGGAAGGGGGTTGTCAAAGGAGAGGCATGACCATGTATGGGATGTCGGTCGGATGTGGTTCCGTAGCAGGGTCGCGCAGAAAGAGAGGGTTTATGGCCTGTATGAGAGAGCGGGGGTGGCCAGCGCGCGGGGGATGCTCGCAGCGCCAAGGGGAACGCGCTGGCGATTGACAATGAGCGGGGAGAGAGTGGGGTGCCTAAAATGGCGGCCGTGCATTCGCTGTGCGTGGCACTGGGGAGAGGCAAGATGGCGCAGATAATGTTCAGTTTGCAAGCTAAATTTCCACAGCGCAGCGAATATTAGCGCTGCCGCGGGACAAACCCCAAAGTCCCTTGTCGCCTTTCCCGGCGAGCCCACAGGCCACGCCCCTTATGAGAGGCCACGCCCACACCAACCCTATCCCTCTCTGTATAAAAATGTGCATCTTCTGGAAGCGCAGCGGACGAGCGCAGCGGGAGCTCCGTTTGCGCCCCGAAGGCGCACCAAAGGAAAGCCCGTCTGCGCCCGTCCACGCCAGGCCGGGCCCAGGGCCCGTAACCCCTGGAGGAAACTCCAGTATAGTTAACATCTATACGCCTGAGCTGCTACATTCACTGCGACCCCCTGTTAAACATAACTGTGAAATCTTACCCAACTATAGGAACATCTGTATTGCATGCCCTGCATGCAACTTTCAACCTGACGTCCCGCAGCTCTGTCGGCCCGGATCCAATGGCCGTAAGTCGGCACACACATGGCGTCTTGGTAGCCTGAACTACAGGTCACTCAGCAAACACAAAAGAGATATATTTGACCTCCTGTCCGACAACTCACTAGATGCCCTTTTCCTCACTCAGACATGGCTACACGTCAGCTCTGGCCCAGACATTGCTGAAGCCCTACCATCGAATTATGCCATCATCCGAAAAGACCGAACCACCGGCATTGGAGGTGGGTTAGCAGTCATTTTCAAAAAATCGCTGCAATGTACTTGCCTGTGAGATGGCCCTTTTTAAACTCCAACTCCACCCGAATCTAACCTTCACAGGTCTCCTGATTTACCGTCCACCTGGCCCTATACAACCTTGGGCCACCCAACTAGTGGATTGGACCGCTTCAGTAAGGGTAAACTACAGCAACCTATCTATCGTAGGCGACCTGAACATTCATTTTGACGACCCAACAAACAAACCAGGAAACAATTTAGTTCATGACCTGGCCGCCATGAACCTCACCTTATGGAACTCGGGCCCAACACACAAAGGGGGCCACCTCCTGGACCCTATTTTTTCCAGCCTTCCCCTGCTACACTGCCAGCCTGCTCTGCCCCTAGATTGGTCAGACCACTTCCTAATAAAATTCAACGTGGATGATCATACGACTTCTAGCCTTCCGAGCGGGACAAGCAAGTCCTTCACAAGAAATTGGAAAAAACTGGACATAAACCAATTCGCGTCCGTCCTAATCGCTGCCCCTCTGGATGAAATATTTGACACCGAAGACATAGAGATCGTAGCCACCAAAACTAACAAATGGCTCCTAGGTGCCCTAGACATTTGCCTGCCCCAAGCTCACAAAAAATCCATCCCTCATAACTCCCCTGCCTTATGGTATAATGAGCAACTGAAGGCTACAAAATCCAAATGCAAACGCCTAGAACGCCTTTGGAGGAAAGATTACTCCCCGGTTGCCAGCTCGAACTATAGAAACGAGCTCAAGCTTTATCATAAAGCCTGTAACACGGCAAGAGCCAACTATGTAGCCAAATCTATCTCTGAAGCTACAAACAAATCTAAGACTCTTTTTAACCTTGTAAAAGAGTTAGCAGGCTCTAATACATCAGCCAAACCTCTTCCTCTGAACAGTTTCCAGTGTGAAATCACAACGAAGATTGAGACAATCTACCAGGAGATATTAAAACAGCACCAGGTTCATGTTAAAAGGGTGCAAGTCCCCGGCCCGGGATCGATGTTCAGGGTCTGCGAGACATCTTAGGGAATGTAAAATCTGGTTCGCCCGCCGACCCCCTCCCGATCTCAATACTCAGACTCCTGGACACCCCACTACTTGCCGTGATATATCAAACATTGAACTTATCCCTCTCCACGGCTAAGGTCCCGTCATCCTGGAAACATGCCACGGTCTCACCTCTACTCAAGAAACCATCGGCTGATCCAAAAATCCTGGCAAACTTCCGTCCAATATCCCTCCTGCCCGTCTTCTCCAAAATCTTGGAGAAACATGTCCATGAACACCTCGCAAGGTTTGCGGAGGCTAACGACATCCTGCACCCCTCCCAATCGGGTTTCCGCCCCGGTTTCTCGACGGAGACAACACTACTCGGAGTGATGGAAAATCTCCGCCTACTGGTCGATAAAGGGGACTCAGCTGCGCTGATTCTACTCGACCTCAGCGCAGCGTTCGACACCATCTCTCACAACATACTGCTTGCCTCACTCTCCAACATGGGCATTAAAGGTAATGCACTAGACTGGATCGCATCTTTCCTGACTCTCAGGACATTTCAAATCTCCTCCAGCAGTGCGGCATCTAATGTGCATCTTTCCCCCTATGGAGTGCCACAAGGATCGGTGTTAAGCCCCCTGCTTTTCAACCTCTATGTAACCCCGCTCGCCCAGATCGCTGAAGCAGCTGGTCTCAAAATGTTCACATACGCTGACGACTCACAAATCGTGTTTTCCCTTTCTAATAGTGACAACGATTCCCCCTCCCTCCTGCAGACAGGCCTCAGGAACATCGCCACCTGGGTGAGCACTAATATGCTTAAACTCAATGGCAGCAAAACAGAGGTCTTAATAGTGGGTCCTAACCAAAACCTCTGGAATTCTAGACACTGGCCATCTGAAATGGGCCCCTTACCAACCCCGTCGCAACAAGTCCGTAATCTTGGCATTACCATTGATAATGGCCTAACTATGGAGCCCCAGGTCAACAACCTCACAGCTACCTGTTTTACAATTCTGAGATGGCTCAGAAAAATCATTTGGATGCTCCCGGACGATGCACAAAAGACTGTGGTCAACGCACTAATCACCTCCCGTTTAGATTACGGTAATGTCCTCTATTTAGGGGCATCACAGGCAGTCATGCGACGCCTCTAACTGGTACAAAACGCTGCAGCCAGACTGCTATGCAAATGTAATAGGAGGGAACGCATGTCCGGTCACCTTAAAGCGCTCCACTGGTTAAGAATCGAAAATAGGGTCAAATTCAAAACTCTTAGCCTCATGCATAGAATAAAATGGGGCAATGCCCCCGGATACCTCCAAACCCTCATGCACACTTACACGCCTGTTCGATTCCTGAGGTCCTCCACTCAAGGCCTTTTCTGTGTCCCCAAAACACGCCGAGAGAGGATAGGAGGAAGATCCTTCTCCCTTCTAGGCCCCAAGCTCTGGAACTCCCTCCTGCAACCTCTCCGTTTGGAAACTCGCTACACTCATTTCCGCAAAGCCATTAAGACCTGGCTTTTCAACCAGTAACCTGCTCCGGTCTCTTTCCTGAGACTTTCTCTTGCCTTTATGGTTCAGTATCTTCTAGCGCCGGGAAACCCTTTTTGGGTAGCTGTCGCGCTCAATAAGCCCAATAAATAAATAAAATAAATAAATGTATACATCTGACCATGTATAAGTCATACCTAGGCTGTTCGAATTAGCTGGGGGATTCGGTAAGGTCTCTGGTTACAAAATTAATAGAGAAAAAACTGAAATAATGAGTTGGAATTGCGCGAATGCAATACCAGGGGCTAAGGGTCGGGTGAGATATTTGGGGATCCACTTAGCGCAGAAGCTGATAGATACATCTAAGATCAGCTGGGAGAAGGTTTCTAAGGAGGTGGGCTGCCTATTGTCACGCTGGGCGAATTTACCATTGAACATATACAGGAGGGTGAACCTTGTAAAAATGATAATCTTGCCTAACATTAACTTTTCTGTTTAATTCAATCCCACTTTCTTTAAATATCAGAGATCTTGCTACCCTTCAAGGTAAAATCGGGTCATTAATTTGGGCCACAAAAACCCAGATAATAGCGTGGAAAAAGCTCAGGAGAGGGCTAAAGATAGGAGGATTGGCCCTTCCTGACCTACTTTCTTATTGCCATGCTTTTCATTTTAAAAATTTTAGAATGTTAGCAAACAAGGTGGATTCTTCCTTTATGGGCAGTTTGTTTCAGGCATTGTTGCATGATGTTCCGCAGGGACAGGAGTTTTTCCTCTATAAATTTGGGGACCCCAAGTTTTACAAAA
This sequence comes from Triturus cristatus, assembly GCF_964204655.1. Lineage (NCBI taxonomy): Eukaryota > Metazoa > Chordata > Amphibia > Caudata > Salamandridae > Triturus > Triturus cristatus. Next base: position 60,325,869 of record NC_140587.1, read on the forward strand.
AAGTTCGACTCAAGATCCTATCAGCTGCACTAAAAAACTGGGGGTATATTAGGAATAAATAGCGAATACCATACTATACATCACAGGCCCCAATCTGGGACTCTCCAGGCACCCCGGAATGCCTTCAGGACCAATTGTCACAACCACTTAGATTAGCAGGCATCAGACTGTGGGGAGATCTTCAGAAAGATTCACAACTTATCAGCTGGGACTCAATGTCTAATATAACCAGTGGGACACTGACGAGATTTAAGTTCTATCAATTGTCCGCATGGTGGGCAACACAGTCATGGAGCAATGAAGATTTGGGCACAACCATTGACTCTATTTCCAGAACAGGATCATGGAAACGTGAAGTGTCTTTCTGGTATGGGGCTTTTTATAGATACAGGGGATCGTCTAGATTTAGAGATGGTGAGACGATGGGGCAGTGCTCTCTCCGAAAATGGGGATGACTTACGGAAACTCTGGTGTGACTCCTTATTTATGTTACAGACTGTGGGTAAACCAGCTAATCTCAGGAGAAACCATTTATACACCGCTTATAGAGTGTACTGGACTCCGGGTAAATTATCTAAGATGTCTGCAACGATCTACCACTGCCCCAGATGGAAGTATCCAGCTGCTGATGACCTGCATATATTTATGGATTGCCCGAAGATCGGCCACTTTTGGACTGAGGTATGTGGTTTCCTGGAGGATGTGTTGCATATGCAGATTGACGTAAGTGCAAGGCTAATTTTTTTCGGTCTTTTGCCGGACTATTGCATGAATACCCCAGCCTTGAAGTTTGCATTCTATGTAGTAATCATTGCTAGGAGGGAAATTTGTAAAGCTTGGAAGCTTGAGGCACCTCCTTCCTTTGTGGACTGCCTAAAGAACATCATCATGACTAGTCAATCTGATATGGCCTGTGACAACTCTAGCGCCAAAAAAATCTGGGCAGCACTAGAGGTCTGGAGAGGGAAGTAAGATCAGTCCTATTATTATGCCGGAAGTCTGTCGGTCTGATCCTCCCCAGTAACAGGTGGTGCCCCAGGTGTTGTGAACGGGAGTGGGACCAGGATACAGCCGTACCTCTGGGAAGACTCTACCCCTCCTTCAGGCCCACCATTAGGGCGGTCTCCAATAAGGGCTTGTTTGAAGGGTGTGGAAATATTCCATCTAGAGCATTTTCCGATGGCATGTATGAGGACAAAAAAAAAACAACAAAAGAAGGAGGGTATGTAGTTCCTGGTAAAGAAGGGCTGGGAGAGAGAGAGAGAGAGGTGACTAAAGGAGTCCCTAACTACACACTGGTAGTGTAAGTGAGAAAGGGAGGGACTGGGAAGTCCTTCCTTTCGGAATAAGGACCCTCACACACCCAGCCTGCTGGGTGTCATGCTTCATCATTGGGCATTGCTCCCCGTCGGGTCGGCGCTGCAATACCCGACGGGCACCCTATGCAGGGGCTCTTTGGCGGAGATCGTTTTATTCCTTGCCGTAGGGTGCAGTGGGTGTAAGAAACACTCCCCAACCTCTTCTATTTCATAAGAACAGAAAATCATTAATACGTTTACTACCATATATTTTAGTATGTCTACCTTTTTATTATTCACTAGTCAGAAACTACTAAAACTATTAACTATACCCAAATGCAAACCAGAAACCATGTTCATAATATATCTCAACCTATGATCAAATGATTCAAACTATGCGTACATATAAAAGGAACGTATCACTTTTACTATCCCCATCTCCTCTCCATGTAATCTCCAAGCACTGTAGACGGACTCACAGTACAACAACCTACCTCGACTTATATTCAAATCTACCTCTCAGTGTCAAAAATTAGACCACAACCTGTCCACAATTATTTCTGGGTTTGGTTTTATCTCTTTTAACTTAATAACACATACATCTCCTACTCAACCCTCCCATTCCCCACTATTTCCACAAAAAGTATAATTTGCTAACGTTGGACATTTTATTTATCTCACCTGAATACATTAGCAAACCCTAATTAACGCTGTATCTCATTTTCAAAACCATACAGTCCTTTAAAGATGACAAACTACACTTCTTCTTTGTGAAAAATTCCTAAACATATATTAAGTACTTATTTAACAACAGGTCAATCTTTATGCATATTTTATGACCAATGTGAAACACCACACTTTACTAACAGTATATTATTTCGAAATAAAAAATATTTTCAAACTTAAAAATCTCACCTCAAATACTTATTCACTACTTCAGAACACATAACACACCTTGTTCATTTCTACCTTACCTTTGTAGTTGGTATGCAGATTTCAAATGTCACACACGCATGCAATTCTTTCTTTGTCACACAATACATGTAATGCAGAGCTTTCATCAAGAATGGAACCAGTAATGGCACAATTTCTCTGTCGCTCCACATATAAACACATGTAAATAACAAATCAGAATACTTCATTCCTTCATTGACATTCTAAAACGTATCTCCATTGTTTTCTTTCTAATTTTCCATATGAAAAGCTACTTAATATTCCACGCCACATACAGGTCAGAAGTTCAACCTATTTTAGCACCACACTTTCTACGACACCTGCAGGTTAAACGTTCATGATTTTTTTAAACATAATGGTTTTTTTCCAGCATATTCTCGAACATTTAGCAGCACCTGCGGGTTAAAAGTTCGCCATTGTTTTAAATTCCAAATGTACCTTCCAAATGCAAGTAGGACGTCTGGTTTAGCTGAGCACATTTCATCCTATTGTATGTACTCCACGTTTAGACTGCTCTTTATTAACCAATGACAAACATGCTTTTTCACGCAACTAATATACACCCTGGTTTTTAGTACCCAATGCTTCTTATCTTCCAATCAATTATCGTTTTCTGTGGAAAAAAAAAAGATCTTTCCCCATCTTTAAACATATCTCTTACTCTACAAAGCAACTGCATGAGCTACAGACATCTTTCCATACCTTCCAGCCATACCTTCAAAATGCTAGTGTGGATCGTAGGACATAGCTAGGTTTTCTGGTGCAAGAGGTATGCAGAACAGAGACGTATTGACTTAGACCTAGGTTTACAAAATGTGGACATTAAATGGTTTGAACAGAGAGGATTGAAGCGGCACCAATTGTAGCCTTTGGTTAAAACCTGTTTGCATCTCGGACACCCTGACCTCATGATTGTGCATTGTGGTGGAAACACCCTAGGCACATTGACTCGGGTAGGTTTGGAAATGCTAATGAAGGACACCTTTTGACAACTGATGTTGCTTTTGCCTCAAACTGTCTTTGTATATTCCAATATATGCCAAAGACAGAAGTGGAAATGGTCAATCCAATTTTGTCCTCAGAATTAAAAAATCTAGGAAGAATGTCAACAAAGCTGTGTCTGCATACCTCAGAGACCATAGAATGGGGTCGATCTACAACAACAACATACGTTTTGATTTGCCTGATATCTACAGAAGTGATGGAATACACTTCACAGATCAGGGAAATTTAGTTTTTCTGAATAACCTGAAGCTGTGCATCCGCACCTACATGTAGCTCCAACTAATAAACACAAGGGCTCTTTTTAGAGCTGCCTTATAACTGCCAACTTAGGCCTGCTGTTTTAGGGCCAGGTAACGGCAACTCCCGGACCCTCGCCAAAATGTATTCTCCACACAGCTGTGGCGCAGCAGCCAGACCATCTGACTTTGGAGCACAGAGCTCTCGCTTTGATCAACGGCTCAAGTGACAGCTCAGGATAGCACCATGTGACTGAGCAATAGCTCACTTAATTTCCACGCCGTCCCCCAGCGCCTGCAGACACGTACGAGTGAGTAGTTTGCACTTTACAAATACTGGATAAATTCGAAACAGCACAATTGAACTTCACACTCCCTCTGTAGCACCCCCACTGACCCTACAGACATCACACTGTTTAAAACAAAAGTTCCTCCTAGTACGTATGCACACATGCTGACACTACTTGGACAGGTGTTCCACAGCGGCCAAAAAACATGAGTTCAGAGCACAGGGCTCACTTTTTAATCCCCTGCTCTGGCAGCAGCTCAGCTCAGCACCATGTGACTCTGAGCAATAGCTCACTTAATAGCTCACATAATTTCCACGCCGGCCTCCAGGGCCTTCAGACCCATAGGAGTGAGTAGTTTGCGCTTTACAAATACCGTATTGATTTACCTTCGCACTCCCTGTAGAACACCACCTAAGCATATACAAGTTACCGTGTTCCAAAAAAAACTTCCTCCTACTATGTATAAAATATTGCTGACACAACTTGCACAGGTGTGGCACAGCACCCAGAGCACATGACTTCACAGCATAGGACACACAGTTTGGGCTCACGGTTTCATCCCCGAGTCCACCAGCAGCTCAATTTAGCAGCATGAAACTCTAGGCAATACCTCACTTAATTTCCGTACCCCACACTTTTAGACAGGTAGGGATGAGTAGTTCGCTTCACATCCCCTGTATAGCACACCCTAAACACCCCACAGAGGTTACAGTGCTCCTACCCTCTTCTTTCCTACTTTTTTCACCCTTTTTTCCCCAACAGAATCACAAAATGGCTGCCAACACTTCCTAGTTGCAACCGCTCGCACTGCTCGCAGGCAATGAGCTGCAAGCTCGTAACGCCTCAGCCAATCAGATGGCAGAATTCCCAAATATCGATATGTGTAAATGTCAATATTTCTCCAAAACTACTGAACGGATTTACACCAAATATACAAAAGTGTGCTTTCTAAACTAAGACCCTTCTCCCTGCCAAATTTGGGGTAATTCCGTTCACCCGTTCAACCTGTAACCTTGTCTAAAGTTTCCTATGAAAATTGCATGGAGAAAACATGTTTTGGGACCCCCCTTTTTTCTCCTTCCCCCCTTGACGAATCACCCCCAAACCTTCAACATAGGAGCTGATATGAACAAAGAATTAGTTTGGAAAATGTCATGAAGATTCATCAAACGAGGCCAAAGTTATAAGCAAAACAAAAAAAGTGTTCTTCCTATGGAAACTTGGTCCTAACTATAACTATCTACTGGCAAAAGCCAGTAGCTAATATATATATATATATATATATAATCACAGAAAAAACCATAGGTTTCAGGCACGTTATAGTTAGGAATTAGCATTTAAAAAACCTCAGAAATTCACTGAAAAAACCATAGGTTTCAGGGGTGTTATAGTTAGCTGGACTTTTCACTTGTACAAAACCATTGAAATTCCCCCGTTATAGTTAGTTTAGCTAACGATAACTCGCGCGCCCGCAATGCACTGCTGATGACGTCACATATTACATCACTCATGACATGGTCAGTGACATCACTCATGACATCACTGATGACATCTCAAATGACATCACTGATGACATCACTGATGACATCATCCAGTGAATGTGTGTTTTTCTGAAAATTAAATATGTTTTATATATGTATATCTCAAGGTCGATGGAAGAATAAATGGGTATATAAGTGTCTAAATGGATGATTTGTTTTTGAAAAATTGATTGTGTAACTGACTGATTAAGTGTATCATAGTGAATACATGGCTTAGTGAGTAATGTTTAAATATGTAAATATCTGTATCAGTCTCTCACTTTGTGTATAAGTGGCTGCATGGGTTGGTGAGTAGCTACATGGGTGTCTATATAGGTTATTAGTTGGTTTTTTGAGTATCAGTCTGAGTGTCTGCATGGTTCGGTGGGGGGTATTACGTAGTGCATAGGTGCATGAATGAGTGACTCACTGTTTGTATGTGTTGAACACAGCATGTGTGCAGGACTGTATGGGTGGATGAGTGTGTGTATGGGTGTGTTAGTGAGTGAATGACTGTCTCAATAGTGTCTTTATGAGTAACTACATATGTTTTAAACTAGTATATGTGACTATTGGTGTATATATGTGAGTATATGTGAGAGTGAGAGATTGAAAGAGTTCCTGTATGAATAAGTATGTGTTTCTATAAGTGATTGTTTAAAAGACTAAGTATGTGTAAGTTTCCGTAGAAGTAAGTATGGTGGTGTGTGTATAACTGTATATGCAAGTAAATGTATGTTTGATTCTTTATTAGCATGAGTGACTATGTGTGTGAGTAACTCTATGGATGAGTGGCATTGTGTAACAGGATGTATAGGTGTATGAGTACATATGATGAGTGAGTACATGTATGAGTGACTGTATAGGACTGTTGGTGAATGAGTGGATGTGTATGTGGATCTTAGAATTACTGAAGAGGTTGTTGTAACTGGTATTGGTATGTCCATTGTTTTGAAAATTGTAGTCTCTATTTTTGAATGTGTGTATCAAAGGTTATATTAGGGTGAGAGGAGGTCTGCCACTCTATCACAAGGATGATGTCATCAGTGATGTCATCAGTGATGTCATTTGAGATGTCATCAGTGATGTCATGAGTGATGTCACTGACCATGTCATGAGTGATGTAATATGTGACGTCATCAGCAGTGCATTGCGGGCGCGCGAGTTATAGTTAGCTGAACTAACTATAACGGGGGAATTTCAATGGTTTTGTACAAGTGAAAAGTCCAGCTAACTATAACACCCCTGAAACCTATGGTTTTTTCAGTGAATTTCTGAGGTTTTTTAAATGCTAATTCCTAACTATAACGTGCCTGAAACCTATGGTTTTTTCTGTGAATTTCAAAGGTTTTTTAAATGCTAATTTCTAACTATGCCTACAGAGATAGGACATGTGAAGAAAGAAGAAAAAATGCACAGAAAGAAACAAAAGAAGTGCAGAAAGAAGCAACAGAAGTCCTCAAATACGAAGATAAGTGCAGGAAGAAGGATAACGTGCAGAAAGAACAAAAAGAAGAGCAGAAAGAAGCCTTGTTGCAAAATCATCCTGTACCCTCAACTTTTTCAGACGGATACTGGTGGTAACTGAGTCTGACTAACCAGTCCTAGAGCCAGTGCTATGTTAAAAGACACTTAGAATACAGTGAAAACACCTACATACACTAGGGAACATTATGCGTTGGGGTCCCCCTGTGATTAGCATGACCTCCTCTGTAAGCCCCTAGTGTATAATAGGGCATGGGGATTAAAACTACCTCTTAAAACAGGCCACAGGGCGTTTTTGCACACGTTAACTCAGGCCCCGTCCCCTCCCTTCACCACTGTGTAAACACGCCCTGTGTCCATTTTTAGTTGGGAGATTAAGTTCATTTGAATCCTGAGGGTCCCTAGGGTCCAACTAGCCCACTAGGTATCTCCAGTAAGTGCCACAGAGCTGCGTTGCAGAGAGGTGTAAAAAGTGGCACGGCCTGGACCACCTCTCTGCAATGCAGCTCAGTGGCGCTTACTGGAAGCACTTGGTGGGCTAGTTAGCCCCCAGGGGCCCTCAGTATTGAAGGGAAATTATATCCCCAATTTAAAACGTGCCATAGTGCGTGTTTGCACACGTCACCTCAGTGTAAACGCGCCCTGTGGCTGTTCTAAGTTGAGAGATTAAGTCCCCCTGAATCCTAAGGGTCCCTAGGGTCAAACTAGACCACTAGGTACCTCCAGTAAGCGCCACAGAGCTGCGTTGCAGAGAGGTGTAAAAAGGGGCTTGGCCTCAGAACACCTGGCTGCAGCGCAGCTCCCTGGCGCATACTGGAGATGCCTGTTGGGGGCGCGTTTGCAGAGTGCTGCACGGAGGGGGCATGGCCTCCGGCACGATGCCAGTCTTTTATTTATTTTAGTTTTTTAAGAAGGGGGGCTGTTTGGCTCCCCTTCTTATTCTAATTTATTGGCCCTGATGACCCCATCCCCCAGGGCCAGTCTCCTAATTATATTTTTTTGACCCCAATCCCCAGGGCCGGCCACTGTTTTTTATTATTTTTAAAAAATATATATTTATAGACACACCTAGGACATGCTGGACAAACCGTACATACCTATCACCATGACGATTTGCGTGATATTCATTAAAAGGCGACTATGCATGCAATGAATCCACGTGGAATGTATTTACACCACTAGTGAAGCTCTGACATGTCTGATGCCCTACCGTGCCTAATCCTGGTAGACACCCTTGTCGTTTATTTATACAAACATGGGTAGCTATTGACGGGCACATTTAATACACATGCACACCAAGCCATTCAAAGGGGATTCGACAAAAATTCGACCAAAACTATGCAAGAAACCCCCCTCACGGTTAATAAAACACACATCCACTGCCGGATGTGTAATACTTTTTATTTTACTCTCTGGAAAGGGGACGAACATCACTTGAGAGTCACAGCGTGCTCCTGACAGAGCCCAATGCTGTGTTACACCCACCATTGCCTGCCGAGTGCCACACACCTCTGTGTTGTATTCCACTAGCTAGTGCATATGCTATGACACTCTCTAGCCCATGTGCACTGTAACACCACCCCGTGAATATGTCATGCCACACTTGTCTTCGCACGGGTTATATTGCCCCATCTAACGTGCCTTTCTCGATGCCCATGTTATAACGCACAGTGCTATGCCATACATATTACAATCTGGGATCCATATCTTTGTCACAGTGCATATGCAACGTTACACTCCCCAGCACATATTTTATATTACAACTTTAGAGACTAGTTAGGTTACACAACACTGCCCTGTGCATATTACACTCCAAGGCGCATATCGCATAGCACGCGCTAGTGCCTGTGCTATCTCGCGCTCTCCAATGAATCTGTCATTGCGCACAATGTATTGCATATTATACTTCACGCCCGGTTCATCTTATATCACACTTTTTGGTGCATAGTTTATACCATACACTATATCTAGTTTTCATTTTCAATCGTGCTCTCAGGACTATGTTCTATATAACACTATGTTCACCTACCCTTTTCACGGGCATTACATTTTGCGATAGGGGGTGGAGGGTCAGGGGGTGTTTCTGCCAAGTGAGCCCGGAGTCACAGTCACAAACGTCCTCTTCTTCCTGAATAAAAGTGAGATTATGCTGCATACTTGTTCATATTTTAAGTAGTTCGCACAGACACAATGTTTTAAAAACAATAAAGTTCCTAATACCCGCCTTCTCTGAACAGTTAGCTTGCTGCCCCATCCCCTTCCTCCCTATCCTCTGTTGTGTGAATCCATGGACTAGCCTCCTCCCTCCTGCCATGCATGGTCTGATGTGCTGCCACTGCCCTCAATTTAGTATGATGTACCAGTCCACTCCTCCTGCCCTCCATTGCCCAATTCTATGCCCCATCATTGACCTCCTGCTTGGACTCTGTGCTTAGCTTGCTGCCCTTATTCTCCTTCCCCCTGCCCTCCGATGTCTTTGTGCATGCCCCTGCTCCATCCTTTTTGCCCACCATGTCCCATGGACCTGCCACTCCTATCTACTCTGAGTGTTCTGTTGAGCTGCCACTCACCTCCCACCTGCCTAGCATTGTCAGATGACTGTAACCTGTCCCTGCCACCTCCACCCTGCCTGTCCACATGCCATGCCCCTATCCTCTTCCTCCTGTCCTACATGGTCCATTGTACTGCCACACCCTTCTGCCCTCCCTGGTCTGTTGTGCTGCAACTGCTCCTCCTGCCTGCCCCGTGTGGTCTGTTGTGAGGTCCCTTCCCCTGAACTTTCTTGTCTGTGCACAGGTCCTGACCCTCCCTTCTATCCTCCATCGTCCTTTGTGCATGCCCCTCCACCCTCCTTCTTGCCCATCATAGCCATTGTGCTGCCACTAACCCTCCCACTTGCCATGCATGGTCTTCTGTGCTGCCATGGCCCCTCCCACCTTCCCTGTGTGGTCAGTTAGCTGCCCCTGACCCCCTCCCACCTTCCCTCCATGGTCTGTGTGTATGCCATCACAGTCTCACTGTTGCTCTTCATGGTGTGTCTTGCTTCTAGTGCCCATCCTGCCTGACCTCCATGGCTATCTTGCTGCTCCTGCCCTGCCCCCTTGCCCCCAGCCCTACTCCCTCCCTCCTGGCTTGTCTGTTCCATTGTAATGCCCCTGATCCGTCCCTCCTGCCCTTTATGGTCTGTTATGCTGCAGCTTTCTCTCCTGTCTGTCCATTATGGTCAGCTAGCTACCATTGCCTCTTGCCCCTCTGTTCTCTGTTGTCCATGTGCATGGTCCTGTCCCCTCCCTCTTGCTTTCTATGGATTGTTGTGCTGCACTCCCGTCCTGCATGCCCTGTGTGGTGTATTGTGCTGCTGCAAACCCTGATGCCTGCCCTGCAGGGTCAGTTTGGTGCACCTCTCCATGTCCCTCCTGTCCTCTGTTATCCAAGTCCATGTCCCTATCCCATTTCCTTCCATGATCCAATGTACCATACTTGCGAACATTTTGAACTTGGTAAGAGGGAGATTTTGAAACAAAAATGGGGTATTGATTTTCCCCTTTGAGTTACATTGAAAAAGAGGATATTGTAGACAGGAGACAGATCAAATAAAGCCCATTTGAGCTTAAAAACATTGGACGTTTCCTGGCTGAATCGGGTCTGTTGGCATGTATGGTTGTACTACCATTGCCTCTTCCTTCTGCCCACAATGGTCTATTACATTGCCACAGCCTTGAAGGAGGGTAGATTTTGTATCACAGGGGGCCCCTGGCCCGTTCTGTCCACACCTGAAGTATGAGACCCTTGTCCTTGCCCTGCCAGCTGCATTTGTAGGCCGTATTAAATTGACCAGCGGGTCCTGTGTTGCTATATAATTATCCTGAGACATCCTTACCACTCAGCCAGCATAAAACCCCTGTGTAGGCCCTTCTGTTCAATATGTAGGCCTCTTTGTTAAATTGACCATAGCTCTGCAATTTTAGTGTATAGCAGTCTGAAGGCAGGTCTGCGAGGCCTTCTGATCCAAACTAGTAGCCCCCACCCTACCCGAGTGCTCCGTGCTCGGTATCAAAGTTCAACATCCCCCTGAAGCTGTCGACATACAGTAGGCTGCATCCTGGACTGGTACTTGCTTCCTGGCCAGGTTTCCCGCTTTTAAGGAAGTGGCAACTGCAGAGCGTCAAGTTAGGAGAACTGAGGAGATTTTATACATGAATATATTGAATTCCCGTACAATACCCATTATTTTCTGCTTGCTCTATGGAACTTACGATAAGCGATTGGCCTGAGAGACTGACCTTTTCACCCAGTCCATTGTCAGCATTAAGTGGGTAAATGACGAAATGTCTGGTAAAATCTGCAGACGAAGCTTTTGGGTAGCATACGTAGGTAGATGTAGCGTGCAAAGGAGCCCACAAAATGATATAAAAAGGGAGCACCCACAGATATCGACGGACTACCTCGCCGTCTGTATGTAGGTTAACAGGCTGTGCAGGTTTTCCCCAAGAGCTGGGAGCTCTTGTCTTCCTTTGCTTAAAATGTCTTGCTCTGCTTTGCTTGAAGTATCTTATTCTATTTTACGTATATGAAATGTCATGTTATGTTTAACCATTGTTCTCTTTACTTTTGCATTTAAAAGATTTTGTATTGTAATTGCAGGAATGCTTGCTCTAAGAGTAAACGTGAGTGTTCCTAGGTAACATTTTCCTTGGTGTAACTTGTTTCTCATGATGCATTTATAGATGTGTTTTCTCTCTCTCTCTGTCAGTACATTAATTGAGATACAGAGCATATTATGACAGCTGTATGATTATCTGGATTCTGTATTTTGTACTTTATGTCTCTATTCTGCGGTTTCTTTGAAGTTGCATCTTCTCATTAAACTGCCATTGTATTCTGCCTCCAATTCCATGTCTCATATGTCTGTTTTCTTCATTTTTGGAGCAAGCGTTCCTAGGCACCCCGGCTCAAATTAAGGTGCCCCTTTTGTCCCTGACTCACTCTCCTGCTCAGTTCTGTGGTGGCTCCCGGGGATCTGGGGTCCGCCCCTAGCTTCCTTGACCCGTAATAGATCTTCCCTCCAACAGCCTCTCTTGCAAGTCCTGTATTGTTGGTTTGTTGCCCCTGCCCCCCTTTCCACTGCCCTCCATAGTCTGTTGTGCTTCCACGGCCCTTCCTGCCTGCTCAGTGTGGTTAAATTGTTGCCTTTGCACCCTCCTACCTGCCTTCAATTTTCAGAGTTTGTGCCCCTGGCCTCTGCCTCTCAACAGTATCCTAATGAACAACTAGATTGCTAACATTCTATATTTATTACAAAAGTGTGGAACGCCTGACATCATCTTGATGTAATCAAAACTGTAATACCTAGAGCATTTCCTTTAGAAATTACATATATGAGAGGGTCTTATTGGCATCAAAATTATGGTTAGTGCTCTAAAAGACTAAAATAAGGACATATTTTCTGAGTTTTCAAATAGCGACAAAGCACTTTTAAATTATTTGTTATCTTTATGTTTTTTTATCCAGTTGACCACTTGATTAAATGTTGCACTTAGGGGAGAGGATGTGGTGTTACTTCCAGAACTGCAGACTTTGCAACTGGGGAACCAGGTTGAAGTTTCTGCTTCAGCTCGACATTCTGTGATTCTGGTCAAATCACTTAGTCTCCCCATGTCTACAACCAAAATGAATTTGTTCTTGTGTGATGTAACCAATGCTCATGTAAAGCACTCCAATACCTGACAAGTCTGCACTATATAACACTGCAAAAACACAAAATAATAAGTGTTTTGCACACTTCTGTCATTGGGCTATATTTGGGCTACATCTGGGTGATTTTGGGCTACATTTGGGCTCTTTTGTCTCCGGTGGCCATCTTGGGAGATTTATTTGTTATGAAGTTTCCTAATTTCCTCATGTACTGCAGTCTCCTCAGTAGGAAATGCTTTCAGTTTTTTACTTTGATTCCATCATGAAGGTATTCAGATATGTCACACATTTGCCATAAATTCTGAATGTTAGCACTCTAGTTGCTCATTAGATCACTGTAGTAAAACTACTGCACCATGGAAGTCTGCTCCTGGTATTAAAAGTGCATGTTTCAGTCTGCATGTCAGAATTTTTTAATGAAATAGAAGAGGATTTGAGAAGTCACTCAAAATGTGCCCTCATTTTCTTTCTTCAGCATTAATCATAATTTCTATGGCAAAATGAACCTCCTCATTGTGTTCCTTTTTAAATTAAATGTTTTAAGTGTTACCAGTTTATTCCAATCAAGATGGCTTCAGGTGTGCCATACTTTTGTCATAATGAAGACAGTAAGCGTTCTAGTTGTTTTTAAGAACATTCTGGGACATTCTGTCATTGGGCTATACTTGGGCTACATCTGGGTGATATTTGGGCTACATTTGGGCTCTTTTGTCTCTGGTGGCCATCTTGGGAGACTTATTTGTTATGAAGTTTCCTAATTTCCTCATTTACTGCAGTCTCCTCAGTAGGAAATACTTTCAGTTTTTTACTTTGATTCCATCAAGAAGGCATTCAGATGTGTCACACATTTGCCATAAATTCAGAATGTTAGCACTCTTTTTGCTCATTAGATCACTGTAGTAAAGCTACTGCTCACCAGGGAAAACTGCTGCTGGTATTGAAAGTGCATGTTTCAGTCTGCATGTCAGAATTTTTTAATGAAATAGAAGAGGATTTGAGAAGTCACTCAAAATGTGCCCTAATTTTTCTTTCTGCAGCACTAATCATACTTTTTATGGAAAAATGAACCCCCTCATTTTGTTCCTTTTTAAATTAAATGTTTTAAGAGTTACCACTTTAATCCAAGCAAGATGGCTTCAGGTGTGCCATACGTTTATCATAAGTAGGACTGTTAGCGCTCTAGTAGTTCTTTGGAACACTCTGGGAAGCTGCAGTAGAACACAAAGGAATCAACTGACAGTCTCTGCCCTTGTTGGATGTACATGTTTTACTGAGAATGTCAGACTTCATTCTCACATGACTGAGAAAGATAATGTGAATTTACAGAAAATAAGCTCTCAGTTTAGCCTATAGATCACCTTCCAAACCTCTGTGGTAAAAGCATGAGAAAATATTTTTCTCTCAATCATGATATCCCAGCAGAAGGCTTTTTCACATGGTGAAATCACCTTAGAACATACCACAATTCCTAAAATGAGTATGGTACCATCAACAAATGATTTATAATGTAATTAAAGTCTTAAAACCTTCTATTAACTGCAATGCTTTTTAATGAGGTGCTATCATGTATATTGGTCCCAAGATGGCTGCCAACACTTCTTGGATGAAGTGCTGACCGCCAATCAGATCTCAGGATGAGATGTGTGGTTAGGCTCCGCCCACATATATATATGCTTTTAAATGCTATTTTCTCAGGAAATACTGAACAGATTTACACCAGACCTGCAAAAGGCACTTCCTTGACCTTATGGCTACCTCTCTGCCAAATTTCAAGTAATATTTTTCAGCCGTTCGGGCTGTAGCTGTGTCTAAAGGTCCTATGGAAAAATGCATGGGGAAAACGTGTTTTGGGACCCCCCTTTTTTCTCGGCCCCTGCTTGACGAATCCCCCCGAGACTTTCAGGGTAGGAGCGGAGCGTAGCGCCCCACCTATTTTGAAAATTTCGCGAGGATTCGTCGACCGGCGCCAAAGTTATTCCAAATAGAATGTTGCGGATTTCTTTGGAAACAGGGTCCTAACTATAACTACCTACTGGCGACCGCCAGTAGGTAATTACCTACTGGCGGTCGCCAGTAGGTAGTTATAGTTAGGACCCTGTTTCCATAGGAAATCCGCAACATTCTATTTGGAATAACTTTGGCGCCGGTCGACGAATCCTCGCGAAATTTTCAAAATAGGTGGGGCGCTACGCTCCGCTCCTACCCTGAAAGTCTCGGGGGGATTCGTCAAGCAGGGGCCGAGAAAAAAGGGGGGTCCCAAAACGCGTTTTCCCCATGCATTTTTCCATAGGACCTTTAGACACAGCTACAGCCCGAACGGCTGAACAGAATTACTTGAAATTTGGCAGAGAGGTAGCCATAAGGTCAAGGAAGTGCCTTTTGCAGGTCTGGTGTAAATCTGTTCAGTATTTCCTGAGAAAATAGCATTTAAAAGCATATATATATGTGGGCGGAGCCTAACCACACATCTCATCCTGAGATCTGATTGGCTGTCAGCACTTCATCCAAGAAGTGTTGGCAGCCATCTTGGGACCAATATACATGATAGCACCTCATTAAAAAGCATTGCAGTTAATAGAAGGTTTTAAGACTTTAATTACATTATAAATCATTTGTTGATGGTACCATACTCATTTTAGGAATTGTGGTATGTTCTAAGGTGATTTCACCATGTGAAAAAGCCTTCTGCTGGGATATCATGATTGAGAGAAAAATATTTTCTCATGCTTTTACCACAGAGGTTTGGAAGGTGATCTATAGGCTAAACTGGGAGCTTATTTTCTGTAAATTCACATTATCTTTCTCAGTCATGTGAGAATGAAGTCTGACATTCTCAGTAAAACATGTACATCCAACAAGGGCAGAGACTGTCAGTTGATTCCTTTGTGTTCTACTGCAGCTTCCCAGAGTGTTCCAAAGAACTACTAGAGCGCTAACAGTCCTACTTATGATAAACGTATGGCACACCTGAAGCCATCTTGCTTGGATTAAAGTGGTAACTCTTAAAACATTTAATTTAAAAAGGAACAAAATGAGGGGGTTCATTTTTCCATAAAAAGTATGATTAGTGCTGCAGAAAGAAAAATTAGGGCACATTTTGAGTGACTTCTCAAATCCTCTTCTATTTCATTAAAAAATTCTGACATGCAGACTGAAACATGCACTTTCAATACCAGCAGCAGTTTTCCCTGGTGAGCAGTAGCTTTACTACAGTGATCTAATGAGCAAAAAGAGTGCTAACATTCTGAATTTATGGCAAATGTGTGACACATCTGAATGCCTTCTTGATGGAATCAAAGTAAAAAACTGAAAGTATTTCCTACTGAGGAGACTGCAGTAAATGAGGAAATTAGGAAACTTCATAACAAATAAGTCTCCCAAGATGGCCACCAGAGACAAAAGAGCCCAAATGTAGCCCAAATATCACCCAGATGTAGCCCAAGTATAGCCCAATGACAGAATGTCCCAGAATGTTCTTAAAAACAACTAGAACGCTTACTGTCTTCATTATGACAAAAGTATGGCACACCTGAAGCCATCTTGATTGGAATAAACTGGTAACACTTAAAACATTTAATTTAAAAAGGAACACAATGAGGAGGTTCATTTTGCCATAGAAATTATGATTAATGCTGAAGAAAGAAAATGAGGGCACATTTTGAGTGACTTCTCAAATCCTCTTCTATTTCATTAAAAAATTCTGACATGCAGACTGAAACATGCACTTTTAATACCAGGAGCAGACTTCCATGGTGCAGTAGTTTTACTACAGTGATCTAATGAGCAACTAGAGTGCTAACATTCAGAATTTATGGCAAATGTGTGACATATCTGAATACCTTCATGATGGAATCAAAGTAAAAAACTGAAAGCATTTCCTACTGAGGAGACTGCAGTACATGAGGAAATTAGGAAACTTCATAACAAATAAATCTCCCAAGATGGCCACCGGAGACAAAAGAGCCCAAATGTAGCCCAAAATCACCCAGATGTAGCCCAAATATAGCCCAATGACAGAAGTGTGCAAAACACGTATTATTTTGTGTTTTTGCAGTGTTATATAGTGCAGACTTGTCAGGTATTGGAGTGCTTTACATGAGCATTGGTTACATCACACAAGAACAAATTCATTTTGGTTGTAGACATGGGGAGACTAAGTGATTTGACCAGAATCACAGAATGTCGAGCTGAAGCAGAAACTTCAACCTGGTTCCCCAGTTGCAAAGTCTGCAGTTCTGGAAGTAACACCACATCCTCTCCCCTAAGTGCAACATTTAATCAAGTGGTCAACTGGATAAAAAAACATAAAGATAACAAATAATTTAAAAGTGCTTTGTCGCTATTTGAAAACTCAGAAAATATGTCCTTATTTTAGTCTTTTAGAGCACTAACCATAATTTTGATGCCAATAAGACCCTCTCATATATGTAATTTCTAAAGGAAATGCTCTAGGTATTACAGTTTTGATTACATCAAGATGATGTCAGGCGTTCCACACTTTTGTAATAAATATAGAATGTTAGCAATCTAGTTGTTCATTAGGATACTGTTGAGAGGCAGAGGCCAGGGGCACGGACTCTGAAAATTGAAGGCAGGTAGGAGGGTGCAAAGGCAACAATTTAACCACACTGAGCAGGCAGGAAGGGCCGTGGAAGCACAACAGACTATGGAGGGCAGTGGAAAGGGGGGCAGGGGCAACAAACCAACAATACAGGACTTGCAAGAGAGGCTGTTGGAGGGAAGATCTATTACGGGTCAAGGAAGCTAGGGGCGGACCCCAGATCCCCGGGAGCCACCACAGAACTGAGCAGGAGAGTGAGTCAGGGACAAAAGGGGCACCTTAATTTGAGCCGGGGTGCCTAGGAACGCTTGCTCCAAAAATGAAGAAAACAGACATATGAGACATGGAATTGGAGGCAGAATACAATGGCAGTTTAATGAGAAGATGCAACTTCAAAGAAACCGCAGAATAGAGACATAAAGTACAAAATACAGAATCCAGATAATCATACAGCTGTCATAATATTCTCTGTATCTCAATTAATGTACTGACAGAGAGAGAGAGAAAACACATCTATAAATGCATCATGAGAAACAAGTTACACCAAGGAAAATGTTACCTAGGAACACTCACGTTTACTCTTAGAGCAAGCATTCCTGCAATTACAATACAAAATCTTTTAAATGCAAAAGTAAAGAGAACAATGGTTAAACATAACATGACATTTCATATACGTAAAATAGAATAAGATACTTCAAGCAAAGCAAAGCAAGACATTTTAAGCAAAGGAAGACAAGAGCTCCCAGCTCTTGGGGAAAACCTGCACAGCCTGTTAACCTACATACAGACGGCGAGGTAGTCCGTCGATATCTGTGGGTGCTCCCTTTTTATATCATTTTGTGGGCTCCTTTGCACGCTACATCTACCTACGTATGCTACCCAAAAGCTTCGTCTGCAGATTTTACCAGACATTTCGTCATTTACCCACTTAATGCTGACAATGGACTGGGTGAAAAGGTCAGTCTCTCAGGCCAATCGCTTATCGTAAGTTCCATAGAGCAAGCAGAAAATAATGGGTATTGTACGGGAATTCAATATATTCATGTATAAAATCTCCTCAGTTCTCCTAACTTGACGCTCTGCGGTTGCCACTTCCTTAAAAGCGGGAAACCTGCCCAGGAAGCAAGTACCAGTCCAGGATGCAGCCTACTGTATGTCGACAGCTTCAGGGGGATGTTGAACTTTGATACCGAGCACGGAGCACTCGGGTAGGGTGGGGGCTACTAGTTTGGATCAGAAGGCCTCGCAGACCTGCCTTCAGACTGCTATACACTAAAATTGCAGAGCTATGGTCAATTTAACAAAGAGGCCTACATATTGAACAGAAGGGCCTACACAGGGGTTTTATGCTGGCTGAGTGGTAAGGATGTCTCAGTATAATTATATAGCAACACAGGACCCGCTAGTCAATTTAATACGGCCTACAAATGCAGCTGGCAGGGCAAGGACAAGGGTCTCATACTTCAGGTGTGGACAGAACGGGCCAGGGGCCCCCTGTGATACAAAATCTACCCTCCTTCAAGGCTGTGGCAATGTAATAGACCATTGTGGGCAGAAGGAAGAGGCAATGGTAGTACAACCATACATGCCAACAGACCCGATTCAGCCAGGAAACGTCCAATGTTTTTAAGCTCAAATGGGCTTTATTTGATCTGTCTCCTGTCTACAATATCCTCTTTTTCAATGTAACTCAAAGGGGAAAATCAATACCCCAGTTTTTTTTCAAAATCTCCCTCTTACCAAGTTCAAAATGTTCGCAAGTATGGTACATTGGATCATGGAAGGAAATGGGATAGGGACATGGACTTGGATAACAGAGGACAGGAGGGACATGGAGAGGTGCACCAAACTGACTCTGCAGGGCAGGCATCAGGGTTTGCAGCAGCACAATACACCACACAGGGCATGCAGGACGGGAGTGCAGCACAACAATCCATAGAAAGCAAGAGGGAGGGGACAGGACCATGCACATGGACAACAGAGAACAGAGGGGCAAGAGGCAATGGTAGCTAGCTGACCATAATGGACAGACAGGAGAGAAAGCTGCAGCATAACAGACCATAAAGGGCAGGAGGGACGGATCAGGGGCATTACAATGGAACAGACAAGCCAGGAGGGAGGGAGTAGGGCTGGGGGCAAGGGGGCAGGGCAGGAGCAGCAAGATAGCCATGGAGGTCAGGCAGGATGGGCACTAGAAGCAAGACACACCATGAAGAGCAACAGTGAGACTGTGATGGCATACACACAGACCATGGAGGGAAGGTGGGAGGGGGTCAGGGGCAGCTAACTGACCACACAGGGAAGGTGGGAGGGGCCATGGCAGCACAGAAGACCATGCATGGCAAGTGGGAGGGTTAGTGGCAGCACAATGGCTATGATGGGCAAGAAGGAGGGTGGAGGGGCATGCACAAAGGACGATGGAGGATAGAAGGGAGGGTCAGGACCTGTGCACAGACAAGAAAGTTCAGGGGAAGGGACCTCACAACAGACCACACGGGGCAGGCAGGAGGAGCAGTTGCAGCACAACAGACCAGGGAGGGCAGAAGGGTGTGGCAGTACAATGGACCATGTAGGACAGGAGGAAGAGGATAGGGGCATGGCATGTGGACAGGCAGGGTGGAGGTGGCAGGGACAGGTTACAGTCATCTGACAATGCTAGGCAGGTGGGAGGGGAGTGGCAGCTCAACAGAACACTCAGAGTAGATAGGAGTGGCAGGTCCATGGGACATGGTGGGCAAAAAGGATGGAGCAGGGGCATGCACAAAGACATCGGAGGGCAGGGGGAAGGAGAATAGGGGCAGCAAGCTAAGCACAGAGTTTAAGCAGGAGGTCAATGATGGGGCATAGAATTGGGCAATGGAGGGCAGGAGGAGTGGACTGGTACATCATACTAAATTGAGGGCAGTGGCAGCACATCAGACCATGCATGGCAGGAGGGAGGAGGCTAGTCCATGGATTCACACAACAGAGGATAGGGAGGAAGGGGATGGGGCAGCAAGCTAACTGTTCAGAGAAGGCGGGTATTAGGAACTTTATTGTTTTTAAAACATTGTGTCTGTGCGAACTACTTAAAATATGAACAAGTATGCAGCATAATCTCACTTTTATTCAGGAAGAAGAGGACGTTTGTGACTGTGACTCCGGGCTCACTTGGCAGAAACACCCCCTGACCCTCCACCCCCTATCGCAAAATGTAATGCCCGTGAAAAGGGTAGGTGAACACAGTGTTATATAGAACATAGTCCTGAGAGCACGATTGAAAATGAAAACTAGATATAGTGTATGGTATAAACTATGCACCAAAAAGTGTGATATAAGATGAACCGGGCGTGAAGTATAATATGCAATACATTGTGCGCAATGACAGATTCATTGGAGAGCGCGAGATAGCACAGGCACTAGCGCGTGCTATGCGATATGCGCCTTGGAGTGTAATATGCACAGGGCAGTGTTGTGTAACCTAACTAGTCTCTAAAGTTGTAATATAAAATATGTGCTGGGGAGTGTAACGTTGCATATGCACTGTGACAAAGATATGGATCCCAGATTGTAATATGTATGGCATAGCACTGTGCGTTATAACATAGGCATCGAGAAAGGCACGTTAGATGGGGCAATATAACCCGTGCGAAGACAAGTGTGGCATGACATATTCACGGGGTGGTGTTACAGTGCACATGGGCTAGAGAGTGTCATAGCATATGCACTAGCTAGTGGAATACAACACAGAGGTGTGTGGCACTCGGCAGGCAATGGTGGGTGTAACACAGCATTGGGCTCTGTCAGGAGCACGCTGTGACTCTCAAGTGATGTTCGTCCCCTTTCCAGAGAGTAAAATAAAAAGTATTACACATCCGGCAGTGGATGTGTGTTTTATTAACCGTGAGGGGGGTTTCTTGCATAGTTTTGGTCGAATTTTTGTCGAATCCCCTTTGAATGGCTTGGTGTGCATGTGTATTAAATGTGCCCGTCAATAGCTACCCATGTTTGTATAAATAAACGACAAGGGTGTCTACCAGGATTAGGCACGGTAGGGCATCAGACATGTCAGAGCTTCACTAGTGGTGTAAATACATTCCACGTGGATTCATTGCATGCATAGTCGCCTTTTAATGAATATCACGCAAATCGTCATGGTGATAGGTAGGTACGGTTTGTCCAGCATGTCCTAGGTGTGTCTATAAATATATATTTTTTAAAAATAATAAAAAACAGTGGCCGGCCCTGGGGATTGGGGTCAAAAAAATATAATTAGGAGACTGGCCCTGGGGGATGGGGTCATCAGGGCCAATAAATTAGAATAAGAAGGGGAACCAAACAGCCCCCCTTCTTAAAAAACTAAAATAAATAAAAGACTGGCATCGTGCCGGAGGCCATGCCCCCTCCGTGCAGCACTCTGCAAACGCGCCCCCAACAGGCATCTCCAGTATGCGCCAGGGAGCTGCGCTGCAGCCAGGTGTTCTGAGGCCAAGCCCCTTTTTACACCTCTCTGCAACGCAGCTCTGTGGCGCTTACTGGAGGTACCTAGTGGTCTAGTTTGACCCTAGGGACCCTTAGGATTCAGGGGGACTTAATCTCTCAACTTAGAACAGCCACAGGGCGCGTTTACACAGTGGTGAAGGGAGGGGACGGGGCCTGAGGTGACGTGTGCAAACACGCACTATGGCACGTTTTAAATTGGGGATATAATTTCCCTTCAATACTGAGGGCCCCTGGGGGCTAACTAGCCCACCAAGTGCTTCCAGTAAGCGCCACTGAGCTGCATTGCAGAGAGGTGGTCCAGGCCGTGCCACTTTTTACACCTCTCTGCAACGCAGCTCTGTGGCACTTACTGGAGATACCTAGTGGGCTAGTTGGACCCTAGGGACCCTCAGGATTCAAATGAACTTAATCTCCCAACTAAAAATGGACACAGGGCGTGTTTACACAGTGGTGAAGGGAGGGGACGGGGCCTGAGTTAACGTGTGCAAAAACGCCCTGTGGCCTGTTTTAAGAGGTAGTTTTAATCCCCATGCCCTATTATACACTAGGGGCTTACAGAGGAGGTCATGCTAATCACAGGGGGACCCCAACGCATAATGTTCCCTAGTGTATGTAGGTGTTTTCACTGTATTCTAAGTGTCTTTTAACATAGCACTGGCTCTAGGACTGGTTAGTCAGACTCAGTTACCACCAGTATCCGTCTGAAAAAGTTGAGGGTACAGGATGATTTTGCAACAAGGCTTCTTTCTGCTCTTCTTTTTGTTCTTTCTGCACGTTATCCTTCTTCCTGCACTTATCTTCGTATTTGAGGACTTCTGTTGCTTCTTTCTGCACTTCTTTTGTTTCTTTCTGTGCATTTTTTCTTCTTTCTTCACATGTCCTATCTCTGTAGGCATAGTTAGAAATTAGCATTTAAAAAACCTTTGAAATTCACAGAAAAAACCATAGGTTTCAGGCACGTTATAGTTAGGAATTAGCATTTAAAAAACCTCAGAAATTCACTGAAAAAACCATAGGTTTCAGGGGTGTTATAGTTAGCTGGACTTTTCACTTGTACAAAACCATTGAAATTCCCCCGTTATAGTTAGTTCAGCTAACTATAACTCGCGCGCCCGCAATGCACTGCTGATGACGTCACATATTACCTCACTCATGACATGGTCAGTGACATCACTCATGACATCACTGATGACATCTCAAATGACATCACTGATGACATCACTGATGACATCATCCTTGTGATAGAGTGGCAGACCTCCTCTCACCCTAATATAACCTTTGATACACACATTCAAAAATAGAGACTAAATTTTTCAAAACAATGGACATACCAATACCAGTTACAACAACCTCTTCAGTAATTCTAAGATCCACATACACATCCACTCATTCACCAACAGTCCTATACAGTCACTCATACATGTACTCACTCATCATATGTACTCATACACCTATACATCCTGTTACACAATGCCACTCATCCATAGAGTTACTCACACACATAGTCACTCATGCTAATAAAGAATCAAACATACATTTACTTGCATATACAGTTATACACACACCACCATACTTACTTCTACGGAAACTTACACATACTTAGTCTTTTAAACAATCACTTATAGAAACACATACTTATTCATACAGGAACTCTTTCAATCTCTCACTCTCACATATACTCACATATATACACCAATAGTCACATATACTAGTTTAAAACATATGTAGTTACTCATAAAGACACTATTGAGACAGTCATTCACTCACTAACACACCCATACACACACTCATCCACCCATACAGTCCTGCACACATGCTGTGTTCAACACATACAAACAGTGAGTCACTCATTCATGCACCTATGCACTACGTAATACCCCCCACCGAACCATGCAGACACTCAGACTGATACTCAAAAAACCAACTAATAACCTATATAGACACCCATGTAGCTACTCACCAACCCATGCAGCCACTTATACACAAAGTGAGAGACTGATACAGATATTTACATATTTAAACATTACTCACTAAGCCATGTATTCACTATGATACACTTAATCAGTCAGTTACACAATCAATTTTTCAAAAACAAATCATCCATTTAGACACTTATATACCCATTTATTCTTCCATCGACCTTGAGATATACATATATAAAACATATTTAATTTTCAGAAAAACACACATTCACTGGATGATGTCATCAGTGATGTCATCAGTGATGTCATTTGAGATGTCATCAGTGATGTCATGAGTGATGTCACTGACCATGTCATGAGTGATGTAATATGTGACGTCATCAGCAGTGCATTGCGGGCGCGCGAGTTATCGTTAGCTAAACTAACTATAACGGGGGAATTTCAATGGTTTTGTACAAGTGAAAAGTCCAGCTAACTATAACACCCCTGAAACCTATGGTTTTTTCAGTGAATATATATATATATATATATATGTATATATATCCAACAAAAAGAGTGTAGAGTATCCACTCGGAAAGGGCCTCCTTGATGGTATATTTTTCTGTATTGCATGTGCAGCTTGATCGGCAAAACACATGGAACCTTCAAATAGAGCCTAACGCGTTTCGGGCGTGCAACGCCCTTGGTCGCAGGCTGGTAACAGGCAAATGTCACAGTCAATGTTCCCCAGCTGTATTGGCAGCTTCATTGGCATAAACTAAATGTTTCCAACCCACGAGGGTAAGATTTTAACATTTATTGGCAAGTCACACGAAAACCCACTGTGGTAAGACAACTCAGCACTGCATATACCGTGATGCACAGCAGCTCTGTAATGGGGCGGAGCATCGTTTCAAAGCGAGATAAAGTGACTGGGGAACATTGACTGTGACATTTGCCTGTTACCAGCCTGTGACCAAGGGCGTTGCACGCCCGAAACGCGTTAGGCTCTATTTGAAGGTTCCATGTGTTTTGCCGATCAAGCTGCACCTGCAATAAAGAAAAATATACCATCAAGGAGGCCCTTTCCGAGTGGACACTCTTTTTGTTGGATTTATGACGGTCCGTCCGGCCGTGGAAACTGCCCGCCGCACAGCAGCGGATCCGCTGACAGAATTGTTAAGTCAGCAAAGGACTCGGTGGTTTATTTCTGCTGCAAAGGGTGTATTGGCAGCTTCATGGGCATAAACTAAAGGTTTCCTACCCACGAGGGTAAGATTTTAACATTTTTTGGCAAGTCAGACGAAAACCCACTGTGGTAAGACAACTCAGCACTGCATATACCGTGATGCACAGCAGCTCTGTAATGGGGCGGAGCATCGTTTCAAAGCGAGATAAAGTGACTGGGGAACATTGACTGTGACATTTGCCTGTTACCAGCCTGTGACCAAGGGCGTTGCACGCCCGAAACGCGTTAGGCTCTATTTGAAGGTTCCATGTGTTTTGCCGATCAAGCTGCACCTGCAATAAAGAAAAATATACCATCAAGGAGGCCCTTTCCGAGTGGACACTCTTTTTGTTGGATTTATGACGGTCCGTCCGGCCGTGGAAACTGCCCGCCGCACAGCAGCGGATCCGCTGACAGAATTGTTAATTCAGCAAAGGACTCGGTGGTTTATTTCTGCTGCAAGGGGTGTATTGGCAGCTTCATGGGCATAAACTAAAGGTTTCCACCCCACAAGGGTAAGATTTTAACATTTATTGGCAAGTCACACGAAAACCCACTGTGGTAAGACAACTCAGCACTGCATATACCGTGATGCACAGCAGATTGGTAATGGGGCGGAGCATCGTTTCAAAGCGAGATAAAGTGACTGGGGAACATTGACTGTGACATTTGCCTGTTACCAGCCTGTGACCAAGGGCGTTGCACGCCCGAAACGCGTTAGGCTCTATTTGAAGGTTCCATGTGTTTTGACGATCAAGCTGCACCTGCATTAAAGAAAAATATACCATCAAGGAGGCCCTTTCCGAGTGGACACTCTTGTTGTTGGATTTATGACGGTCCGTCCAGCCATGGAAACTGCCCGCCGCACAGCAGCGGATCCGCTGACAGAATTGTTAAGTCAGCAAAGGACTTGGTGGTTTATTTCTGCTGCAAGGGGTGTATTGGCAGCTTCATGGGCATAAACTAAAGGTTTCCAACCCACGAGGGTAAGATTTTAACATTTATTGGCAAGTCACACGAAAACCCACTGTGGTAAGACAACTCAGCACTGCATATACCGTGATGCACAGAAGCTCTGTAATGGGGCGGAGCATCATTTCAAAGCGAGATAAAGTGACTGGGGAACATTGACTGTGACATTTGCCTGTTACCAGCCTGTGACCAAGGGCGTTGCACGCCCGAAACACGTTAGGCTCTATTTAAAGGTTCCATGTGTTTTGCCGATCAAGCTGCACCTGCAATAAAGAAAAATATACCATCAAGGAGGCCCTTTCCGAGTGGACACTCTTTTTGTTGGATTTATGATGGTCCGTCCGGCCGTGGAAACTGCCCGCCGCACAGCAGCGGATCCGCTGAAAGAATTGTTAAGTCAGCAAAGGACTCGGTGGTTTATTTCTGCTGCAAGGGGTGTATTGGCAGCTTCTTGGGCATAAACTAAAGGTTTCCAACCCACAAGGGTAAGATTTTAACATTTATTGGCAAGTCACACGAAAACCCACTGTGGTAAGACAACTCAGCACTGCATATACCGTGATGCACAGCAGCTCGGTAATGGGGTAGAGTATCGTTTCAAAGCGAGATAAAGTGACTGGGGAACATTGACTGTGACATTTGCCTGTTACCAGCCTGTGACCAAGGGCGTTGCATGCCCGAAACGCGTTAGGCTCTATTTGAAGGTTCCATGTGTTTTGCCGATCAAGCTGCACCTGCAATAAAGAAAAATATACCATCAAGAAGGCCCTTTCCGAGTGGACACTCTTTTTGTTGGATTTATGACGGTCCGTCCGGCCGTGGAATCTGCCCGCTGCACAGCAGCGGATCCGCTGACAGAATTGTTAAGTCAGCAAAGGACTCGGCGGTTTATTTCTGCTGCAAGGGGTGTATTGGCAGCTTCATGGGCATAAACTAAAGGTTTCCAACCCACGAGGGTAAGATTTTAACATTTATTGGCAGGTCACACGAAAACCCACTGTGGTAAGACAACTCAGCACTGCATATACCGTGATGCACAGCAGCTCTGTAATGGGGCGGAGCATCGTTTCAAAGCGAGATAAAGTGACTGGGGAACATTGACTGTGACATTTGCCTGTTACCAGCCTGTGACCAAGGGCGTTGCACACCCGAAACGCGTTAGGCTCTATTTGAAGGTTCCATGTGTTTTGCTGATCTAGCTGCACCTGCAATAAAGAAAAATATACCATCAAGGAGGCCCTTTCCGAGTGGACACTGTTTTTGTTGGGTTTATGACGGTCCGTCCGGCCGTGGAAACTGCCCGCCGCACAGCAGCGGATCCGCTGACAGAATTGTTAAGTCAGCAAAGGACTCGGTGGTTTATTTTTGCTGCAAGGGGTGTATTGGCAGCTTCATGGGCATAAACTAAAGGTTTCCAACCCACGAGGGTAAGATTTTAACATTTATTGGCAAGTCACACGAAAACCCACTGTGGTAAGACAACTCAGCACTGCATATACTGTGATGCACAGCAGCTCTGTAATGGGGCGGAGCATCGTTTCAAAGCGAGATAAAGTGACTGGGGAACATTGACTGTGACATTTGCCTGTTACCAGCCTGTGACCAAGGGCGTTGCATGCCCGAAACGCGTTAGGCTCTATTTGAAGGTTCCATGTGTTTTGCCGATCAAGCTGCACCTGCAATAAAGGAAAATATACCATCAAGGAGGCCCTTTCCGAGTGGACACTCTTTTTGTTGGATTTATGACGGTCCGTCCGGCCATGGAAACTGCCCGCCGCACAGCAGCGAATCCGCTGACAGAATTGTTAAGTCAGCAAAGGACTCGGTGGTTTATTTCTGCTGCAAGGGGTGTATTGGCAGCTTCATGGGCATAAACTAAAGGTTTCCAACCCACGAGGGTAAGATTTTAACATTTATTGGCAAGTCACACGAAAACCCACTGTGGTAAGACAACTCAGCACTGCATATACCGTGATGCACAGCAGCTTTGTAATGGGGCGGAGCATCGTTTCAAAGCGAGATAAAGTGACTGGGGAACATTGACTGTGACATTTGCCTGTTACCAGCCTGTGACCAAGGGCGTTGCACGCCCGAAACGCGTTAGGCTCTATTTGAAGGTTCCATGTGTTTTGCCTATCAAGCTGCACCTGCAATAAAGAAAAATATACCATCAAGGAGGCCCTTTCCGAATGGACACTCTTTTTGTTGGATTTATGACGGTCCGTTCGGCAGTGGAAACTGCCCGCCGCACAGCAGTGGATCCGCTGACAGAATCGTTAAGTCAGCAAAGGACTCGGTGGTTTATTTCTGCTGCAAGGGGTGTATTGGCAGCTTCATGGGCATAAACTAAAGGTTTCCAACCCACAAGGGTAAGATTTTAACATTTATTGGCAAGTCACACGAAAACCCACTGTGGTAAGACAACTCAGCACTGCATATACCGTGATGCACAGCAGCTCTGTAATGGGGCGGAGCATCGTTTCAAAGCGAGATAAAGTGACTGGGGAACATTGACTGTGACATTTGCCTGTTACCAGCCTGTGACCAAGGGCGTTGCACGCCCGAAACGCGTTAGGCTCTATTTGAAGGTTCCATGTGTTTTGCCGATCAAGCTGCACCTGCAATAAAGAAAAATATACCATCAAGGAGGCCCTTTCCGAATGGACACACTTTTTGTTGGATTTATGACGGTCCGTTCGGCAGTGGAAACTGCCCGCCGCACAGCAGCGGATCCGCTGAAAGAATTGTTAAGTCAGCAAAGGACTCGGTGGTTTATTTCTGCTGCAAGGGGTGTATTGGCAGCTTCTTGGGCATAAACTAAAGGTTTCCAACCCACGAGGGTAAGATTTTAACATTTATTGGCAAGTCACACGAAAACCCACTGTGGTGAGACAACTCAGCACTGCATATACCGTGATGCACAGCAGCTCTGTAATGGGGCGGAGCATCGTTTCAAAGCGAGATAAAGTGACTGGGGAACATTGACTGTGACATTTGCCTGTTACCAGCCTGTGACCAAGGGCGTTGCACGCCCGAAACGCGTTAGGCTCTATTTGAAGGTTCCATGTGTTTTGCCGATCAAGCTGCACCTGCAATAAAGAAAAATATACCATCAAGGAGGCCCTTTCCGAGTGGACACTCTTTTTGTTGGATTTATGATGGTCCGTCCGGCCGTGGAAACTGCCCGCCGCACAGCAGCGGATCCGCTGAAAGAATTGTTAAGTCAGCAAAGGACTCGGTGGTTTATTTCTGCTGCAAGGGGTGTATTGGCAGCTTCTTGGGCATAAACTAAAGGTTTCCAACCCACAAGGGTAAGATTTTAACATTTATTGGCAAGTCACACGAAAACCCACTGTGGTAAGACAACTCAGCACTGCATATACCGTGATGCACAGCAGCTCGGTAATGGGGTAGAGTATCGTTTCAAAGCGAGATAAAGTGACTGGGGAACATTGACTGTGACATTTGCCTGTTACCAGCCTGTGACCAAGGGCGTTGCACGCCCGAAACGCGTTAGGCTCTATTTGAAGGTGCCATGTGTTTTGCCGATCAAGCTGCACCTGCAATAAAGAAAAATATACCATCAAGAAGGCCCTTTCCGAGTGGACACTCTTTTTGTTGGATTTATGACGGTCCGTCCGGCCGTGGAAACTGCCCGCTGCACAGCAGCGGATCCGCTGACAGAATTGTTAAGTCAGCAAAGGACTCGGCGGTTTATTTCTGCTGCAAGGGGTGTATTGGCAGCTTCATGGGCATAAACTAAAGGTTTCCAACCCACGAGGGTAAGATTTTAACATTTATTGGCAGGTCACACGAAAACCCACTGTGGTAAGACAACTCAGCACTGCATATACCGTGATGCACAGCAGCTCTGTAATGGGGCGGAGCATCGTTTCAAAGCGAGATAAAGTGACTGGGGAACATTGACTGTGACATTTGCCTGTTACCAGCCTGTGACCAAGGGCGTTGCACACCCGAAACGCGTTAGGCTCTATTTGAAGGTTCCATGTGTTTTGCTGATCTAGCTGCACCTGCAATAAAGAAAAATATACCATCAAGGAGGCCCTTTCCGAGTGGACACTGTTTTTGTTGGGTTTATGACGGTCCGTCCGGCTGTGGAAACTGCCCGCCGCACAGCAGCGGATCCGCTGACAGAATTGTTAAGTCAGCAAAGGACTCGGTGGTTTATTACTGCTGCAAGGGGTGTATTGGCAGCTTCATGGGCATAAACTAAAGGTTTCCAACCCACGAGGGTAAGATTTTAACATTTATTGGCAAGTCACACGAAAACCCACTGTGGTAAGACAACTCAGCACTGCATATACCGTGATGCACAGCAGCTCTGTAATGGGGCGGAGCATCGTTTCAAAGCGAGATAAAGTGACTGGGGAACATTGACTGTGACATTTGCCTGTTACCAGCCTGTGACCAAGGGCGTTGCACGCCCGAAACGCGTTAGGCTCTATTTGAAGGTTCCATGTGTTTTGCCGATCAAGCTGCACCTGCAATAAAGAAAAATATACCATCAAGAAGGCCCTTTCCGAGTGGACACTATTTTTGTTGGATTTATGACGGTCCGTCCGGCCGTGGAAACTGCCCGCTGCACAGCAGCGGATCCGCTGACAGAATTGTTAAGTCAGCAAAGGACTCGGCGGTTTATTTCTGCTGCAAGGGGTGTATTGGCAGCTTCATGGGCATAAACTAAAGGTTTCCAACCCACGAGGGTAAGATTTTAACATTTATTGGCAGGTCACACGAAAACCCACTGTGGTAAGACAACTCAGCACTGCATATACCGTGATGCACAGCAGCTCTGTAATGGGGCGGAGCATCGTTTCAAAGCGAGATAAAGTGACTGGGGAACATTGACTGTGACATTTGCCTGTTACCAGCCTGTGACCAAGGGCGTTGCACACCCGAAACGCGTTAGGCTCTATTTGAAGGTTCCATGTGTTTTGCTGATCTAGCTGCACCTGCAATAAAGAAAAATATACCATCAAGGAGGCCCTTTCCGAGTGGACACTGTTTTTGTTGGGTTTATGACGGTCCGTCCGGCCGTGGAAACTGCCCGCCGCACAGCAGCGGATCCGCTGACAGAATTGTTAAGTCAGCAAAGGACTCGGTGGTTTATTTCTGCTGCAAGGGGTGTATTGGCAGCTTCATGGGCATAAACTAAAGGTTTCCAACCCACGAGGGTAAGATTTTAACATTTATTGGCAAGTCACACGAAAACCCACTGTGGTAAGACAACTCAGCACTGCATATACCGTGATGCACAGCAGCTCGGTAATGGGGTAGAGTATCGTTTCAAAGCGAGATAAAGTGACTGGGGAACATTGACTGTGACATTTGCCTGTTACCAGCCTGTGACCAAGGGCGTTGCACGCCAGAAACGCGTTAGGCTCTATTTGAAGGTGCCATGTGTTTTGCCGATCAAGCTGCACCTGCAATAAAGAAAAATATACCATCAAGAAGGCCCTTTCCGAGTGGACACTCTTTTTGTTGGATTTATGACGGTCCGTCCGGCCGTGGAAACTGCCCGCTGCACAGCAGCGGATCCGCTGACAGAATTGTTAAGTCAGCATAGGACTCGGCGGTTTATTTCTGCTGCAAGGGGTGTATTGGCAGCTTCATGGGCATAAACTAAAGGTTTCCAACCCACGAGGGTAAGATTTTAACATTTATTGGCAGGTCACACGAAAACCCACTGTGGTAAGACAACTCAGCACTGCATATACCGTGATGCACAGCAGCTCTGTAATGGGGCGGAGCATCGTTTCAAAGCGAGATAAAGTGACTGGGGAACATTGACTGTGACATTTGCCTGTTACCAGCCTGTGACCAAGGGCGTTGCACACCCGAAACGCGTTAGGCTCTATTTGAAGGTTCCATGTGTTTTGCTGATCTAGCTGCACCTGCAATAAAGAAAAATATACCATCAAGGAGGCCCTTTCCGAGTGGACACTGTTTTTGTTGGGTTTATGACGGTCCGTCCGGCTGTGGAAACTGCCCGCCGCACAGCAGCGGATCCGCTGACAGAATTGTTAAGTCAGCAAAGGACTCGGTGGTTTATTACTGCTGCAAGGGGTGTATTGGCAGCTTCATGGGCATAAACTAAAGGTTTCCAACCCACGAGGGTAAGATTTTAACATTTATTGGCAAGTCACACGAAAACCCACTGTGGTAAGACAACTCAGCACTGCATATACCGTGATGCACAGCAGCTCTGTAATGGGGCGGAGCATCGTTTCAAAGCGAGATAAAGTGACTGGGGAACATTGACTGTGACATTTGCCTGTTACCAGCCTGTGACCAAGGGCGTTGCACGCCCGAAACGCGTTAGGCTCTATTTGAAGGTTCCATGTGTTTTGCCGATCAAGCTGCACCTGCAATAAAGAAAAATATACCATCAAGGAGGCCCTTTCCGAGTGGACACTCTTTTAGTTGGATTTATGACGGTCCGTCGGGCCATGGAAACTGCCCGCCGCACAGCAGCGAATCCGCTGACAAAATTGTTAAGTCAGCAAAGGACTCGGTGGTTTATTTCTGCTGCAAGGGGTGTATTGGCAGCTTCATGGGCATAAACTAAAGGTTTCCAACCCACGAGGGTAAGATTTTAACATTTATTGGCAAGTCACACGAAAACCCACTGTGGTAAGACAACTCAGCACTGCATATACCGTGATGCACAGCAGCTCTGTAATGGGGCGGAGCATCGTTTCAAAGCGAGATAAAGTGACTGGGGAACATTGACTGTGACATTTGCCTGTTACCAGCCTGTGACCAAGG
The DNA here is from genome assembly GCF_964204655.1 of Triturus cristatus. Lineage (NCBI taxonomy): Eukaryota > Metazoa > Chordata > Amphibia > Caudata > Salamandridae > Triturus > Triturus cristatus. The sequence continues at coordinate 60,358,284 of NC_140587.1, forward strand.
GCGTTGCACGCCCGAAACGCGTTAGGCTCTATTTGAAGGTTCCATGTGTTTTGCCGATCAAGCTGCACCTGCAATAAAGAAAAATATACCATCAAGAAGGCCCTTTCCGAGTGGACACTATTTTTGTTGGATTTATGACGGTCCGTCCGGCCGTGGAAACTGCCCGCTGCACAGCAGCGGATCCGCTGACAGAATTGTTAAGTCAGCAAAGGACTCGGCGGTTTATTTCTGCTGCAAGGGGTGTATTGGCAGCTTCATGGGCATAAACTAAAGGTTTCCAACCCACGAGGGTAAGATTTTAACATTTATTGGCAGGTCACACGAAAACCCACTGTGGTAAGACAACTCAGCACTGCATATACCGTGATGCACAGCAGCTCTGTAATGGGGCGGAGCATCGTTTCAAAGCGAGATAAAGTGACTGGGGAACATTGACTGTGACATTTGCCTGTTACCAGCCTGTGACCAAGGGCGTTGCACACCCGAAACGCGTTAGGCTCTATTTGAAGGTTCCATGTGTTTTGCTGATCTAGCTGCACCTGCAATAAAGAAAAATATACCATCAAGGAGGCCCTTTCCGAGTGGACACTGTTTTTGTTGGGTTTATGACAGTCCGTCCGGCCGTGGAAACTGCCCGCCGCACAGCAGCGGATCCGCTGACAGAATTGTTAAGTCAGCAAAGGACTCGGTGGTTTATTTCTGCTGCAAGGGGTGTATTGGCAGCTTCATGGGCATAAACTAAAGGTTTCCAACCCACGAGGGTAAGATTTTAACATTTATTGGCAAGTCACACGAAAACCCACTGTGGTAAGACAACTCAGCACTGCATATACCGTGATGCACAGCAGCTCGGTAATGGGGCGGAGTATCGTTTCAAAGCGAGATATAGTGACTGGGGAACATTGACTGTGACATTTGCCTTTTACCAGCCTGTGACCAAGGGCGTTGCACGCCCGAAACGCGTTAGGCTCTATTTGAAGGATCCATGTGTTTTGCCGATCAAGCTGCACCTGCAATAAAGAAAAATATACCATCAAGAAGGCCCTTTCCGAGAGGACACTCTTTTTGTTGGATTTATGACGGTCCGTCCGGCCGTGGAAACTGCCCGCCGCACAGCAGCGGATCCGCTGACAGAATTGTTAAGTCAGCAAAGGACTCAGCGGTTTATTTCTGCTGCAAGGGGTGTATTGGCAGCTTCATGGGCAAAAACTAAAGGTTTCCAACCCACGAGGGTAAGATTTTAACATTTATTGGCAAGTCACACGAAAACCCACTGTGGTAAGACAACTCAGCACTGCATATACCGTGATGCACAGCAGCTCTGTAATGGGGCGGAGCATCGTTTCAAAGCGAGATAAAGTGACTGGGGAAAATTGACTGTGACATTTGCCTGTTACCAGCCTGTGACCAAGGGCGTTGCACACCCGAAACGCGTTAGGCTCTATTTGAAGGTTCCATGTGTTTTGCTGATCAAGCTGCACCTGCAATAAAGAAAAATATACCATCAAGGAGGCCCTTTCCGAGTGGACACTCTTTTTGTTGGATTTATGACGGTCCTTCCGGCCGTGGAAACTGCCCGCCGCACAGCAGCGGATCCGCTGACAGAATTGTTAAGTCAGCAAAGGACTCAGTGGTTTATTTCTGCTGCAAGGGGTGTATTGGCAGCTTCTTGGGCATAAACTAAAGGTTTCCAACCCACAAGGGTAAGATTTTAACATTTATTGGCAAGTCACACGAAAACCCACTGTGGTAAGACAACTCAGCACTGCATATACCGTGATGCACAGCAGCTCTGTAATGGGGCGGAGCATCGTTTCAAAGCGAGATAAAGTGACTGGGAAACATTGATTGTGACATTTGCCTGTTACCAGCCTGTGACCAAGGGCGTTGCACACCCGAAACGCGTTAGGCTCTATTTGAAGGTTCCATGTGTTTTGCTGATCAAGCTGCACCTGCAATAAAGAAAAATATACCATCAAGGAGGCCCTTTCCGAGTGGACACTCTTTTTGTTGGATTTATGACGGTCCGTCCGGCCGTGGAAACTGCCCGCCGCACAGCAGCGGATCCGCTGACAGAATTGTTAAGTCAGCAAAGGACTCAGTGGTTTATTTCTGCTGCAAGGGGTGTATTGGCAGCTTCTTGGGCATAAACTAAAGGTTTCCAACCCACAAGGGTAAGATTTTAACATTTATTGGCAAGTCACACGAAAACCCACTGTGGTAAGACAACTCAGCACTGCATATACCGTGATGCACAGCAGCTCGGTAATGGGGTAGAGTATCGTTTCAAAGCGAGATAAAGTGACTGGGGAACATTGACTGTGACATTTGCCTGTTACCAGCCTGTGACCAAGGGCGTTGCACGCCCGAAACGCGTTAGGCTCTATTTGAAGGTTCCATGTGTTTTGCCGATCAAGCTGCACCTGCAATAAAGAAAAATATACCATCAAGAAGGCCCTTTCCGAGTGGACACTCTTTTTGTTGGATTTATGACGGTCCGTCCGGCCGTGGAAACTGCCCGCTGCACAGCAGCGGATCCGCTGACAGAATTGTTAAGTCAGCAAAGGACTCGGCGGTTTATTTCTGCTGCAAGGGGTGTATTGGCAGCTTCATGGGCATAAACTAAAGGTTTCCAACCCACAAGGGTAAGATTTTAACATTTATTGGCAGGTCACACGAAAACCCACTGTGGTAAGACAACTCAGCACTGCATATACCGTGATGCACAGCAGCTCTGTAATGGGGCGGAGCATCGTTTCAAAGCGAGATAAAGTGACTGGGGAACATTGACTGTGACATTTGCCTGTTACCAGCCTGTGACCAAGGGCGTTGCACGCCCGAAACGCGTTAGGCTCTATTTGAAGGTTCCATGTGTTTTGCCGATCAAGCTGCACCTACAATAAAGAAAAATATACCATCAAGGAGGCCCTTTCCGAATGGACACTCGTTTTGTTGGATTTATGACGGTCCGTTCGGCAGTGGAAACTGCCCGCCGCACAGCAGTGGATCCGCTGACAGAATTGTTAAGTCAGCAAAGGACTCGGTGGTTTATTTCTGCTGCAAGGGGTGTATTGGCAGCTTCATGGGCATAAACTAAAGGTTTCCACCCCACGAGGGTAAGATTTTAACATTTATTGGCAAGTCACACGAAAACCCACTGTGGTAAGACAACTCAGCACTGCATATACCGTGATGCACAGCAGCTCGGTAATGGGGCGGAGTATCGTTTCAAAGCGAGATATAGTGACTGGGGAACATTGACTGTGACATTTGCCTTTTACCAGCCTGTGACCAAGGGCGTTGCACGCCCGAAACGCGTTAGGCTCTATTTCAAGGATCCATGTGTTTTGCCGATCAAGCTGCACCTGCAATAAAGAAAAATATACCATTAAGAAGGCCCTTTCCGAGTGGACACTCTTTTTGTTGGATTAATGACGGTCCGTCCACCGTGGAAACTGCCCGCCGCACAGCAGCGAATCCGCTGACAGAATTGTTAAGTCAGCAAAGGACTCGGTGGTTTATTTCTGCTGCAAGGGGTGTATTGGCAGCTTCATGGGCATAAACCAAAGGTTTCCAACCCACGAGGGTAAGATTTTAACAATTATTGGCAAGTCACACGAAAACCCACTGTGGTAAGACAACTCAGCACTGCATATACCGTGATGCACAGCAGCTCTGTAATGGGGTGGAGCATCGTTTCAAAGCAAGATAAAGTGACTGGGGAACATTGACTGTGACATTTGCCTGTTACCAGCCTGTGACCAAGGGCGTTGCACGCCCGAAACGCGTTAGGCTCTATTTGAAGGTTCCATGTGTTTTGCCGATCAAGCTGCAGCTGCAATAAAGAAAAATATACCATCAAGGAGGCCCTTTCCGAGTGGACACTCTTTTTGTTGGATTTATGACAGTCCGTCCGGCCGTGGAAACTGCCCGCTGCACAGCAGCGGATCCGCTGACAGAATTGTTAAGTCAGCAAAGGACTCGGTGGTTTATTTCTGCTGCAAGGGGTTTATTGGCAGCTTCATGGGCATAAACTAAAGGTTTCCAACCCACCAGGGTAAGATTTTAACATTGATTGGCAAGTCACACGAAAACCCACTGTGGTAAGACAACTCAGCACTGCATATACCGTGATGCACAGCAGCTCTGTAATGGGGCGGAGCATCGTTTCAAAGCGAGATAAAGTGACTGGGGAAAATTGACTGTGACATTTGCCTGTTACCAGCCTGTGACCAAGGGCGTTGCACACCCGAAACGCGTTAGGCTCTATTTGAAGGTTCCATGTGTTTTGCTGATCAAGCTGCACCTGCAATAAAGAAAAATATACCATCAAGGAGGCCCTTTCCGAGTGGACACTCTTTTTGTTGGATTAATGACGGTCCGTCCACCGTGGAAACTGCCCGCCGCACAGCAGCGAATCCGCTGACAGAATTGTTAAGTCAGCAAAGGACTCAGTGGTTTATTTCTGCTGCAAGGGGTGTATTGGCAGCTTCATGGGCATAAACCAAAGGTTTCCAACCCACGAGGGTAAGATTTTAACAATTATTGGCAAGTCACACGAAAACCCACTGTGGTAAGACAACTCAGCACTGCATATACCGTGATGCACAGCAGCTCTGTAATGGGGCGGAGCATTGTTTCAAAGCGAGATAAAGTGACTGGGAAACATTGATTGTGACATTTGCCTGTTACCAGCCTGTGACCAAGGGCGTTGCACACCCGAAATGCGTTAGGCTCTATTTGAAGGTTCCATTTGTTTTGCTGATCAAGCTGCACCTGCAATAAAGAAAAATATACCATCAAGAAGGCCCTTTCCGAATGGACACTCTTTTTGTTGGATTTATGACGGTCCGTCCGGCCGTGGAAACTGCCCGCTGCACAGCAGCGGATCCGCTGACAGAATTGTTAAGTCAGCAAAGGACTCGGCGGTTTATTTCTGCTGCAAGGGGTGTATTGGCAGCTTCATGGGCATAAACTAAAGGTTTCCAACCCACGAGGGTAAGATTTTAACATTTATTGGCAGGTCACACGAAAACCCACTGTGGTAAGACAACTCAGCACTGCATATACCGTGATGCACAGCAGCTCTGTAATGGGGCGGAGCATCGTTTCAAAGCGAGATAAAGTGACTGGGGAACATTGACTGTGACATTTGCCTGTTACCAGCCTGTGACCAAGGGCGTTGCACACCCGAAACGCGTTAGGCTCTATTTGAAGGTTCCATGTGTTTTGCTGATCTAGCTGCACCTGCAATAAAGAAAAATATACCATCAAGGAGGCCCTTTCCGAGTGGACACTGTTTTTGTTGGGTTTATGACGGTCCGTCCGGCCGTGGAAACTGCCCGCCGCACAGCAGCGGATCCGCTGACAGAATTGTTAAGTCAGCAAAGGACTCGGTGGTTTATTTCTGCTGCAAGGGGTGTATTGGCAGCTTCATGGGCATAAACTAAAGGTTTCCAACCCACGAGGGTAAGATTTTAACATTTATTGGCAAGTCACACGAAAACCCACTGTGGTAAGACAACTCAGCACTGCATATACCGTGATGCACAGCAGCTCTGTAATGGGGCGGAGCATCGTTTCAAAGCGAGATAAAGTGACTGGGGAACATTGACTGTGACATTTGCCTGTTACCAGCCTGTGACCAAGGGCGTTGCACGCCCGAAACGCGTTAGGCTCTATTTGAAGGTTCCATGTGTTTTGCCGATCTAGCTGCACCTGCAATAAAGAAAAATATACCATCAAGGAGGCCCTTTCCGAATGGACACTCTTTTTGTTGGATTTATGACGGTCCGTTCGGCAGTGGAAACTGCCCGCCGCACAGCAGTGGATCCGCTGACAGAATTGTTAAGTCAGCAAAGGACTCGGTGGTTTATTTCTGCTGCAAGGGGTGTATTGGCAGCTTCATGGGCATAAACTAAAGGTTTCCACCCCACGAGGGTAAGATTTTAACATTTATTGGAAAGTCACACGAAAACCCACTGTGGTAAGACAACTCAGCACTGCATATACCGTGATGCACAGCAGCTCGGTAATGGGGCGGAGTATCGTTTCAAAGCGAGATATAGTGACTGGGGAACATTGACTGTGACATTTGCCTTTTACCAGCCTGTGACCAAGGGCGTTGCACGCCCGAAACGCGTTAGGCTCTATTTGAAGGATCCATGTGTTTTGCCGATCAAGCTGCACCTGCAATAAAGAAAAATATACCATCAAGAAGGCCCTTTCCGAGAGGACACTCTTTTTGTTGGATTTATGACGGTCCGTCCGGCCGTGGAAACTGCCCGCCGCACAGCAGCGGATCCGCTGACAGAATTGCTAAGTCAGCAAAGGACTCGGTGGTTTATTTCTGCTGCAAGGGGTGTATTGGCAGCTTCATGGGCATAAACTAAAGGTTTCCAACCCACGAGGGTAAGATTTTAACATTTATTTGCAAGTCACACGAAAACCCACTGTGGTAAGACAACTCAGCACTGCATATACCGTGATGCACAGCAGCTCTGTAATGGGGCAGAGCATCGTTTCAAAGCGAGATAAAGTGACTGGGGAACATTGACTGTGACATTTGCCTGTTACCAGCCTGTGACCAAGGGCGTTGCACGCCCGAAACGCGTTAGGCTCTATTTGAAGGTTCCATGTGTTTTGCCGATCAAGCTGCGCCTGCAATAAAGAAAAATATACCATCAAGGAGGCCCTTTCCGAGTGGACACTCTTTTTGTTGGATTTATGACGGTCCGTCCGACCGTGGAAACTGCCCGCCGCACAGCAGCGGATCCGCTGACAGAATTGTTAAGTCAGCAAAGGACTCGGTGGTTTATTTCTGCTGCAAGGGGTTTATTGGCAGCTTCATGGGCATAAACTAAAGGTTTCCAACCCACGAGGGTAAGATTTTAACATTGATTGGCAGGTCACACGAAAACCCACTGTGGTAAGACAACTCAGCACTGCATATACCGTGATGCACAGCAGCTCTGTAATGGGGCGGAGCATCGTTTCAAAGCGAGATAAAGTGACTGGGGAACATTGACTGTGACATTTGACTGTTACCAGCCTGTGACCAAGGGCGTTGCACGCCCGAAACGCGTTAGGCTCTATTTGAAGGTTCCATGTGTTTTGCCGATCAAGCTGCACCTGCAATAAAGAAAAATATACCATCAAGAAGGCCCTTTCCGAGTGGACACTCTTTTTGTTGGATTAATGATGGTCCGTCCGCCGTGGAAACTGCCCGCCGCACAGCAGCGAATCCGCTGACAGAATTGTTAAGTCAGCAAAGGACTCGGTGGTTTATTTCTGCTGCAAGGGGTGTATTGGCAGCTTCATGGGCATAAACCAAAGGTTTCCAACCCACGAGGGTAAGATTTTAACATTTATTGGCAAGTCACACGAAAACCCACTGTGGTAAGACAACTCAGCACTGCATATACCGTGATGCACAGCAGCTCTGTAATGGGGTGGAGCATCGTTTCAAAGCGAGATAAAGTGACTGGGGAACATTGTCTGTGACATTTGCCTGTTACCAGCCTGTGACCAAGGGCGTTGCACGCCCGAAACGCGTTAGGCTCTATTTGAAGGTTCCAAGTGTTTTGCCGATCAAGCTGCAGCTCCAATAAAGAAAAATATACCATCAAGGAGGCCCTTTCCGAGTGGACACTCTTTTTGTTGGATTTATGACAGTCCGTCCGGCCGTGGAAACTGCCCGCCGCACAGCAGCGGATCCGCTGACAGAATTGTTAAGTCAGCAAAGGACTCGGTGGTTTATTTCTGCTGCAAGGGGTTTATTGGCAGCTTCATGGGCATAAACTAAAGGTTTCCAACCCACCAGGGTAAGATTTTAACATTGATTGGCAAGTCACACGAAAACCCACTGTGGTAAGACAACTCAGCACTGCATATACCGTGATGCACAGCAGCTCTGTAATGGGGCGGAGCATCGTTTCAAAGCGAGATAAAGTGACTGGGGAACATTGATTGTGACATTTGCCTGTTACCAGCCTGTGACCAAGGGCGTTGCACGCCCGAAACGCGTTAGGCTCTATTTGAAGGTTCCATGTGTTTTGCCGATCAAGCTGCACCTGCAATAAAGAAAAATATACCATCAAGGAGGCCCTTTCCGAGTGAACACTCTTTTTGTTGGATTTATGACGGTCCGTCCGGCCATGGAAACTGCCCGCCGCACAGCAGCGGATCCGCTGACAGAATTGTTAAGTCAGCAAAGGACTCAGTGGTTTATTTCTGCTGCAAGGGGTGTATTGGCAGCTTCATGGGCATAAACTAAAGGTTTCCAACCCACGAGGGTAAGATTTTAACATTTATTGGCAAGTCACACGAAAACCCACTGTGTTAAGACAACTCAGCACTGCATATACCGTGATGCACAGCAGCTCTGTAATGGGGCGGAGCATCGTTTCAAAGCGAGATAAAGTGACTGGGGAACATTGACTGTGACATTTGCCTGTTACCAGCCTGTGACCAAGGGCGTTGCACGCCCGAAACGCGTTAGGCTCTATTTGAAGGTTCCATGTGTTTTGCCGATCAAGCTGCACCTGCAATAAAGAAAAATATACCATCAAGGAGGCCCTTTCCGAGTGGAAACTCTTTTTGTTGGATTTATGACGGTCCGTCCGGCCGTGAAAACTGCCCGCCGCACAGCAGCGGATTCGCTGACAGAATTGTTAAGTCAGCAAAGGACTCGGTGGTTTATTTCTGCTGCAAGGGGTGTATTGGCAGCTTCTTGGGCATAAACTAAAGGTTTCCAACCCACAAGGGTAAGATTTTAACATTTATTGGCAAGTCACACGAAAACCCACTGTGGTAAGACAACTCAGCACTGCATATACCGTGATGCACAGCAGCTCTGTAATGGGGCGGAGCATCGTTTCAAAGCGAGATAAAGTGACTGGGGAACATTGACTGTGACATTTGCCTGTTACCAGCCTGTGACCAAGGGCGTTGCACGCCCGAAATGCGTTAGGCTCTATTTGAAGGTTCCATGTGTTTTGCCGATCAAGCTGCACCTGCAATAAAGAAAAATATACCATCAAGGAGGCCCTTTCCGAGTGGACACTCTTTTTGTTGGATTTATGACGGTCCGTCCGGCCGTGGAAACTGCCCGCCGCACAGCAGCGGATCCGCTCACAGAGTTGTTAAGTCAGCAAAGGACTCGGTGGTTTATTTCTGCTGCAAGGGGTGTATTGGCAGCTTCATGGGCATAAACTAAAGGTTTCCACCCCACGAGGGTAAGATTTTAACATTTATTGGCAAGTCACACGAAAACCCACTGTGGGAAGACAACTCAGCACTGCATATACCGTGATGCACAGCAGCTCGGTAATGGGGTAGAGTATCATTTCTAAACGAGATAAAGTGACTGGGGAACATTGACTGTTACATTTGCCTGTTACCAGCCTGTGACCAAGGGCGTTGCATGCCCGAAACGCGTTAGGCTCTATTTGAAGGTTCCATGTGTTTTGCCGATCAAGCTGCACCTGCAATAAAGAAAAATATACCATCAAGAAGGCCCTTTCCGAGTGGACACTCTTTTTGTTGGATTTATGACGGTCCGTCCGGCCGTGGAAACTGCCCGCTGCACAGCAGCGGATCCGCTGACAGAATTGTTAAGTCAGCAAAGGACTCGGCGGTTTATTTCTGCTGCAAGGGGTGTATTGGCAGCTTCATGGGCATAAACTAAAGGTTTCCAACCCACGAGGGTAAGATTTTAACATTTATTGGCAGGTCACACGAAAACCCACTGTGATAAGACAACTCAGCACTGCATAAACCGTGATGCACAGCAGCTCTGTAATGGGGCGGAGCATCGTTTCAAAGCGAGATAAAGTGACTGGGGAACATTGACTGTGACATTTGCCTGTTACCAGCCTGTGACCAAGGGCGTTGCACGCCCGAAACGCGTTAGGCTCTATTTGAAGGTTCCATGTGTTTTGCCGATCAAGCTGCACCTGCAATAAAGAAAAATATACCATCAAGGAGGCCCTTTCCGAGTGGACACTCTTTTTGTTGGATTTATGACGGTCCGTCCGGCCATGGAAACTGCCCGCCGCACAGCAGCGAATCCGCTGACAGAATTGTTAAGTCAGCAAAGGACTCGGTGGTTTATTTCTGCTGCAAGGGGTGTATTGGCAGCTTCATGGGCATAAACTAAAGGTTTCCAACCCACAAGGGTAAGATTTTAACATTTATTGGCAAGTCACACGAAAACCCACTGTGGTAAGACAACTCAGCACTGCATATACCGTGATGCACAGCAGCTCTGTAATGGGGCGGAGCATCGTTTCAAAGCGAGATAAAGTGACTGGGGAACATTGACTGTGACATTTGCCTGTTACCAGCCTGTGACCAAGGGCGTTGCACGCCCGAAACGCGTTAGGCTCTATTTGAAGGTTCCATGTGTTTTGCCGATCAAGCTGCACCTGCAATAAAGAAAAATATACCATCAAGGAGGCCCTTTCCGAGTGGACACTCTTTTTGTTGGATTTATGACGGTCCGTTCGGCAGTGGAAACTGCCCGCCGCACAGCAGTGGATCCGCTGACAGAATTGTTAAGTCAGCAAAGGACTCGGTGGTTTATTTCTGCTGCAAGGGGAGTATTGGCAGCTTCATGGGCATAAACTAAAGGTTTCCACCCCACGAGGGTAAGATTTTAACATTTATTGGCAAGTCACACGAAAACCCACTGTGGTAAGACAACTCAGCACTGCATATACCGTGATGCACAGCAGCTCGGTAATGGGGCGGAGTATCGTTTCAAAGCGAGATATAGTGACTGGGGAACATTGACTGTGACATTTGCCTTTTACCAGCCTGTGACCAAGGGCGTTGCACGCCCGAAATGCGTTAGGCTCTATTTGAAGGATCCATGTGTTTTGCCGATCAAGCTGCACCTGCAATAAAGAAAAATATACCATCAAGAAGGCCCTTTCCGAGTGGACACTCTTTTTGTTGGATTTATGACGGTCCGTCCGGCCGTGGAAACTGCCCGCCGCACAGCAGCGGATCCGCTGACAGAATTGTTAAGTCAGCAAAGGACTCAGCGGTTTATTTCTGCTGCAAGGGGTGTATTGGCAGCTTCATGGGCATAAACTAAAGGTTTCCAACCCACGAGGGTAAGATTTTAACATTTATTGGCAAGTCACACGAAAACCCACTGTGGTAAGACAACTCAGCACTGCATATACCGTGATGCACAGCAGCTCTGTAATGGGGTGGAGCATTGTTTAAAAGCGAGATAAAGTGACTGGGGAACATTGACTGTGACATTTGCCTGTTACCAGCCTGTGACCAAGGGCGTTGCACGCCCGAAACGCGTTAGGCTCTATTTGAAGGTTCCATGTGTTTTGCCGATCAAGCTGCAGCTGCAATAAAGAAAAATATACCATCAAGGAGGCCCTTTCCGAGTGGACACTCTTTTTGTTGGATTTATGACGGTCCGTCCGGCCGTGGAAACTGCCCGCCGCACAGCAGCGGATCCGCTGACAGAATTGTTAAGTCAGCAAAGGACTCGGTGGTTTATTTCTGCTGCTAGGGGTTTATTGGCAGCTTCATGGGCATAAACTAAAGGTTTCCAACCCACGAGGGTAAGATTTTAACATTGATTGGCAAGTCACACGAAAACCCACTGTGGTAAGACAACTCAGCACTGCATATATCGTGATGCACAGCAGCTCTGTAATGGGGCGGAGCATCATTTCAAAGCCAGATAAAGTGACTGGGGAACATTGACTGTGACATTTGCCTGTTACCAGCCTGTGACCAAGGGCGTTGCACGCCCGAAACGCGTTAGGCTCTATTTGAAGGTTCCATGTGTTTTGCCGATCAAGCTGCACCTGCAATAAATAAAAATATACCATCAAGAAGGCCCTTTCTGAGTGGACACACTTTTTGTTGGATTAATGACGGTCCGTCCGCCGTGGAAACTGCCCGCCGCACAGCAGCGAATCCGCTGACAGAATTGTTAAGTCAGCAAAGGACTCGGTGGTTTATTTCTGCTGCAAGGGGTGTATTGGCAGCTTCATGGGCATAAACTAAAGGTTTCCAACCCACGAGGGTAAGATTTTAACATTTATTGGCAAGTCACACGAAAACCCACTGTGGTAAGACAACTCAGCACTGCATATACCGTGATGCACAGCAGCTCTGTAATGGGGTGGAGCATCGTTTCAAAGCGAGATAAAGTGACTGGGGAACATTGACTGTGACATTTGCCTGTTACCAGCCTGTGACCAAGGGCGTTGCACGCCCGAAACGCGTTAGGCTCTATTTGAAGGTTCCATGTGTTTTGCCGATCAAGCTGCAGCTGCAATAAAGAAAAATATACCATCAAGGAGGCCCTTTCCGAGTGGACACTCTTTTTGTTGGATTTATGACGGTCCGTCCGGCCGTGGAAACTGCCCGCCGCACAGCAGCGGATCCGCTGACAGAATTGTTAAGTCAGCAAAGGACTCAGCGGTTTATTTCTGCTGCAAGGGGTGTATTGGCAGCTTCATGGGCATAAACTAAAGGTTTCCAACCCACGAGGGTAAGATTTTAACATTTATTGGCAAGTCACACGAAAACCCACTGTGGTAAGACAACTCAGCACTGCATATACCGTGATGCACAGCAGCTCTGTAATGGGGTGGAGCATTGTTTAAAAGCGAGATAAAGTGACTGGGGAACATTGACTGTGACATTTGCCTGTTACCAGCCTGTGACCAAGGGCGTTGCACGCCCGAAACGCGTTAGGCTCTATTTGAAGGTTCCATGTGTTTTGCCGATCAAGCTGCAGCTGCAATAAAGAAAAATATACCATCAAGGAGGCCCTTTCCGAGTGGACACTCTTTTTGTTGGATTTATGACGGTCCGTCCGGCCGTGGAAACTGCCCGCCGCACAGCAGCGGATCCGCTGACAGAATTGTTAAGTCAGCAAAGGACTCGGTGGTTTATTTCTGCTGCAAGGGGTTTATTGGCAGCTTCATGGGCATAAACTAAAGGTTTCCAACCCACGAGGGTAAGATTTTAACATTGATTGGCAAGTCACACGAAAACCCACTGTGGTAAGACAACTCAGCACTGCATATATCGTGATGCACAGCAGCTCTGTAATGGGGCGGAGCATCATTTCAAAGCCAGATAAAGTGACTGGGGAACATTGACTGTGACATTTGCCTGTTACCAGCCTGTGACCAAGGGCGTTGCACGCCCGAAACGCGTTAGGCTCTATTTGAAGGTTCCATGTGTTTTGCCGATCAAGCTGCACCTGCAATAAATAAAAATATACCATCAAGAAGGCCCTTTCTGAGTGGACACACTTTTTGTTGGATTAATGACGGTCCGTCCGCCGTGGAAACTGCCCGCCGCACAGTAGCGAATCCGCTGACAGAATTGTTAAGTCAGCAAAGGACTCGGTGGTTTATTTCTGCTGCAAGGGGTGTATTGGCAGCTTCATGGGCATAAACTAAAGGTTTCCAACCCACGAGGGTAAGATTTTAACATTTATTGGCAAGTCACACGAAAACCCACTGTGGTAAGACAACTCAGCACTGCATATACCGTGATGCACAGCAGCTCTGTAATAGGGTGGAGCATCGTTTCAAAGCGAGATAAAGTGACTGGGGAACATTGACTGTGACATTTGCCTGTTACCAGCCTGTGACCAAGGGCGTTGCACGCCCGAAACGCGTTAGGCTCTATTTGAAGGTTCCATGTGTTTTGCCGATCAAGCTGCAGCTGCAATAAAGAAAAATATACCATCAAGGAGGCCCTTTCCGAGTGGACACTCTTTTTGTTGGATTTATGACAGTCCGTCCGGCCGTGGAAACTGCCCGCCGCACAGCAGCGGATCCGCTGACAGAATTGTTAAGTCAGCAAAGGACTCGGTGGTTTATTTCTGCTGCAAGGGGTTTATTGGCAGCTTCATGGGCATAAACTAAAGGTTTCCAACCCACCAGGGTAAGATTTTAACATTGATTGGCAAGTCACACGAAAACTCACTGTGGTAAGACAACTCATCACTGCATATACCGTGATGCACAGCAGCTCTGTAATGGGTCGGAGCATCGTTTCAAAGCGAGATAAAGTGACTGGGGATCATTGACTGTGACATTTGCCTGTTACCAGCCTGTGACCAAGGGCGTTGCACGCCCGAAACGCGTTAGGCTCTATTTGAAGGTTCCATGTGTTTTGCCGATCAAGCTGCACCTGCAATAAAGAAAAATATACCATCAAGAAGGCCCTTTTCGAGTGGACACTCTTTTTGTTGGATTAATGACGGTCCGTCCGCCGTGGAAACTGCCCGCCACACAGCAGCGGATCCGCTGACAGAATTGTTAAGTCAGCAAAGGACTCAGTGGTTTATTTCTGCTGCAAGGGGTGTATTGGCAGCTTCATGGGCATAAACTAAAGGTTTCCAACCCACGAGGGTAAGATTTTAACATTTATTGGCAAGTCACACGAAAACCCACTGTGGTAAGAAAACTCATCACTGCATATACCGTGATGCACAGCAGCTCTGTAATGGGGTGGAGCATTGTTTCAAAGCGAGATAAAGTGACTGGGGAACATTGACTGTGACATTTGCCTGTTACAAGCCTGTGACCAAGGGCGTTGCACGCCTGAAACGCGTTAGGCTCTATTTGAAGGATCCATCTCTTTTGCCGATCAAGCTTCACCTGCAATAAAGAAAAATATACCATCGAGGAGGCCCTTTCCGAGTGGACACTCTTTTTGTCGGATTTATGACGGTCCGTCCGGCCGTGGAAACTGCCCGCCGCACAGCAGCGGATCCGCTGACAGAATTGTTAAGTCAGCAAAGGACTCGGTGGTTTATTTCTGCTGCAAGGGGTGTATTGGCAGCTTCATGGGCATAAACTAAAGGTTTCCAACCCACGAGGGTAAGATTTTAACATTTATTGGCAAGTCACACGAAAACCCACTGTGGTAAGAAAACTCATCACTGCATATACCGTGATGCACAGCAGCTCTGTAATGGGGTGGAGCATTGTTTCAAAGCGAGATAAAGTGACTGGGGAACATTGACTGTGACATTTGCCTGTTACAAGCCTGTGACCAAGGGCGTTGCACGCCTGAAACGCGTTAGGCTCTATTTGAAGGATCGATCTCTTTTGCCGATCAAGCTTCACCTGCAATAAAGAAAAATATACCATCGAGGAGGCCCTTTCCGAGTGGACACTCTTTTTGTCGGATTTATGACGGTCCGTCCGGCCGTGGAAACTGCCCGCCGCACAGCAGCGGATCCGCTGACAGAATTGTTAAGTCAGCAAAGGACTCGGTGGTTTATTTCTGCTGCAAGGGGTGTATTGGCAGCTTCATGGGCATAAACTAAAGGTTTCCAAACGACGACGGGAAGATTTTAACATTTATTGGCAAGTCACACGAAAACCCACTGTGGTAAGACAACTCAGCACTGCATATACCGTGATGCACAGCAGCTCTATAATGGGGCGGAGCATCGTTTCAAAGCGAGATAAAGTGACTGGGGAACATTGACTGTGACATTTGCCTATTACCAGCCTGTGACCAAGGGCGTTGCACGCCCGAAACGCGTTAGGCTCTATTTGAAGGTTCCATGTGTTCTGCCGATCAAGCTGCACCTGCAATAAAGAAAAATATACCATCAAGGAGGCCCTTTCCGAGTGGACACTCTTTTTGTTGGATTTATGACGGTCCATCCGGCCGTGGAAACTGCCCGCCGCACAGCAGCGGATCCGCTGACAGAATTGTTAAGTCAGCAAAGGACTCGGTGGTTTATTTCTGCTGCAAGGGGTGTATTGGCAGTTTCATGGGCATAAACTAAAAGTTTCCAACCCACGAGGGTAAGATTTTAACATTTATTGGCAAGCCACACGAAAACCCACTGTGGTAAGACAACTCAGCACTGCATATACCGTGATGCACAGCAGCTCTGTAATGGGGCGGAGCATCGTTTCAAAGCGAGATAAAGTGACTGGGGAACATTGACTGTGACATTTGCCTGTTACCAGCCTGTGACCAAGGGCGTTGCACGCCCGAAACGCGTTAGGCTCTATTTGAAGGTTCCATGTGTTTTGCCGATCAAGCTGCACCTGCAATAAAGAAAAATATACCATCAAGGAGGCCCTTTCCGAATGGACACTCTTTTTTTTGGATTAATGACGGTCCGTCCGCCGTGGAAACTGCCCGCCGCACAGCAGCGGATCCGCTGACAGAATTGTTAAGTCAGCAAAGGACTCGGTGGTTTATTTCTGCTGCAAGGGGTTTATTGGCAGCTTCATGGGCATAAACTAAAGGTTTCCAACCAACCAGGGTAAGATTTTAACATTGATTGGCAAGTCACACGAAAACCCACTGTGGTAAGACAACTCAGCACTGCATATACCGTGATGCACAGCAGCTCTGTAATGGGGCGGAGCATAGTTTCAAAGCGAGATAAAGTGACTGGGGAACATTGACTGTGACATTTGCCTGTTACCAGCCTGTGACCAAGGGCGTTGCACGCCCGAAACGTGTTAGGCTCTATTTGAAGGTTCCATGTGTTTTGCCGATCAAGCTGCACCTGCAATAAAGAAAAATATACCATCAAGGAGGCCCTTTCCGAGTGAACACTCTTTTTGTTGGATTTATGACGGTCCGTCCGGCCGTGGAAACTGCCCGCCGCACAGCAGCGGATCCGCTGACAGAATTGTTAAGTCGGCAAAGGACTCGGTGGTTTATTTCTGCTGCAAGGGGTGTATTGGCAGCTTCATAGGCATAAACTAAAGGTTTCCACCCCACGAGGGTAAGATTTTAACATTTATTGGCAAGTCACACGAAAACCCACTGTGGTAAGACAACTCAGCACTGCATATACTGTGATGCACAGCAGCTCGGTAATGGGGCGGAGTATCGTTTCAAAGCGAGATATAGTGACTGGGGAACATTGACTGTGACATTTGCCTTTTACCAGCCTGTGACCAAGGGCGTTGCACGCCCAAAACGCGTTAGGCTCTATTTGAAGGTTCCATGTGTTTTGCTGATCAAGCTGCACCTGCAATAAAGAAAAATATACCATCAAGGAGGCCCTTTCCGAGTGGACACTCTTTTTGTTGGATTTATGACGGTCCGTCCGGCCGTGGAAACTGCCCGCCGCACAGCAGCGGATCCGCTGACAGAATTGTTAAGTCAGCAAAGGACTCGGTGGTTTATTTCTGCTGCAAGGGGTGTATTGGCAGTTTCATGGGCATAAACTAAAAGTTTCCAACCCACGAGGGTAAGATTTTAACATTTATTGGCAAGCCACACGAAAACCCACTGTGGTAAGACAACTCAGCACTTCATTTACCGTGATGCACAGCAGCTCTGTAATGGGGCGGAGCATCGTTTCAAAGCGAGATAAAGTGACTGGGGAACATTGACTGTGACATTTGCCTGTTACCAGCCTGTGACCAAGGGCGTTGCACGCCCGAAACGCGTTAAGCTCTATTTGAAGGTTTCATGTGTTTTGCCGATCAAGCTGCACCTGCAATAAAGAAAAATATACCATCAAGGAGGCCCTTTCCGAGTGGACACTCTTTTTGTTGGATTTATGACGGTCCGTCCGGCCATGGAAACTGCCCGCCGCACAGCAGCGAATCCGCTGACAGAATTGTTAAGTCAGCAAAGGACTCGGTGGTTTATTTCTGTAGCAAGGGGTGTATTGGCAGCTTCATGGGCATAAACTAAAGGTTTCCAACCCACGAGGGTAAGATTTTAACATTTATTGGCAAGTCACACGAAAACCCACTGTGGTAAGACAACTCAGCACTGCATATACCGTGATGCACAGCAGCTCTGTAATGGGGCGGAGCATCGTTTCAAAGCGAGATAAAGTGACTGGGGAACATTGACTGTGACATTTGCCTGTTACCAGCCTGTGACCAAGGGCGTTGCACGCCCGAAATGCGTTAGGCTCTATTTGAAGGATCCATGTGTTTTGCCGATCAAGCTGCACCTGCAATAAAGAAAAATATACCATCAAGAAGGCCCTTTCCGAGTGGACACTCTTTTTGTTGGATTTATGACGGTCCGTCCGGCCGTGGAAACTGCAAGCCGCACAGCAGCGGATCCGCTGACAGAATTGTTAAGTCAGCAAAGGACTCGGTGGTTTATTTCTGCTGCAAGGAGTGTATTGGCAGCTTCATGGGCATAAACTAAAGGTTTCCAACCCACGAGGGTAAGATTTTAACATTTATTGGCAAGTCACACGAAAACCCACTGTGGTAAGACAACTCAGCACTGCATATACCGTGATGCACAGCAGCTCTGTAATGGGGCGGAGCATCGTTTCAAAGCGAGATAAAGTGACTGGGGAACATTGACTGTGACATTTGCCTGTTACCAGCCTGTGACCAAGGGCGTTGCACGCCCGAAACGCGTTAGGCTCTATTTGAAGGTTCCATGTGTTTTGCCGATCAAGCTGCACCTGCAATAAAGAAAAATATACCATCAAGGAGGCCCTTTCCGAATGGACACTCTTTTTGTTGGATTAATGACGGTCCGTCCGCCGTGGAAACAGCCCGCCGCACAGCAGCGGATCCGCTGACAGAATTGTTAAGTCAGCAAAGGACTCGGTGGTTTATTTCTGCTGCAAGGGGTTTATTGGCAGCTTCATGGGCATAAACTAAAGGTTTCCAACCAACCAGGGTAAGATTTTAACATTGATTGGCAAGTCACACGAAAACCCACTGTGGTAAGACAACTCAGCACTGCATATACCGTGATGCACAGCAGCTCTGTAATGGGGCGGAGCATAGTTTCAAAGCGAGATAAAGTGACTGGGGAACATTGACTGTGACATTTGCCTGTTACCAGCCTGTGACCAAGGGCGTTGCACGCCCGAAACGTGTTAGGCTCTATTTGAAGGTTCCATGTGTTTTGCCGATCAAGCTGCACCTGCAATAAAGAAAAATATACCATCAAGGAGGCCCTTTCCGAGTGAACACTCTTTTTGTTGGATTTATGACGGTCCGTCCGGCCGTGGAAACTGCCCGCCGCACAGCAGCGGATCCGCTGACAGAATTGTTAAGTCGGCAAAGGACTCGGTGGTTTATTTCTGCTGCAAGGGGTGTATTGGCAGCTTCATAGGCATAAACTAAAGGTTTCCACCCCACGAGGGTAAGATTTTAACATTTATTGGCAAGTCACACGAAAACCCACTGTGGTAAGACAACTCAGCACTGCATATACTGTGATGCACAGCAGCTCGGTAATGGGGCGGAGTATCGTTTCAAAGCGAGATATAGTGACTGGGGAACATTGACTGTGACATTTGCCTTTTACCAGCCTGTGACCAAGGGCGTTGCACGCCCAAAACGCGTTAGGCTCTATTTGAAGGTTCCATGTGTTTTGCTGATCAAGCTGCACCTGCAATAAAGAAAAATATACCATCAAGGAGGCCCTTTCCGAGTGGACACTCTTTTTGTTGGATTTATGACGGTCCGTCCGGCCGTGGAAACTGCCCGCCGCACAGCAGCGGATCCGCTGACAGAATTGTTAAGTCAGCAAAGGACTCGGTGGTTTATTTCTGCTGCAAGGGGTGTATTGGCAGTTTCATGGGCATAAACTAAAGGTTTCCAACCCACGAGGGTAAGATTTTAACATTTATTGGCAAGTCACACGAAAACCCACTGTGGTAAGACAACTCAGCACTGCATACACCGTGATGCACAGCAGCTCTGTAATGGGGCGGAGCATCGTTTCAAAGCGAGATAAAGTGACTGGGGAAAATTGACTGTGACATTTGCCTGTTACCAGCCTGTGACCAAGGGCGTTGCACACCCGAAACGCGTTAGGCTCTATTTGAAGGTTCCATGTGTTTTGCTGATCAAGCTGCACCTGCAATAAAGAAAAATATACCATCAAGGAGGCCCTTTCCGAGTGGACACTCTTTTTGTTGGATTTATGACGGTCCGTCCGGCCGTGGAAACTGCCCGCCGCACAGAAGCGGATCCGCTGACAGAATTGTTAAGTCAGCAAAGGACTCGGTGGTTTATTTCTGCTGCAAGGGGTTTATTGGCAGCTTCATGGGCATAAACTAAAGGTTTCCAACCCACGAGGGTAAGATTTTAACATTGATTGGCAAGTCACACGAAAACCCACTGTGGTAAGACAACTCAGCACTGCATATACCGTGATGCACAGCAGCTCTGTAATGGGGCGGAGCATCGTTTCAAAGCGAGATAAAGTGACTGGGGAACATTGACTGTGACATTTGACTGTTACCAGCCTGTGACCAAGGGCGTTGCACGCCCGAAACGCGTTAGGCTCTATTTGAAGGTTCCATGTGTTTTGCCGATCAAGCTGCACCTGCAATAAAGAAATATATACCATCAAGGAGGCCCTTTCCGAGTGGACACTCTTTTTGTTGGATTTATGACGGTCCATCCGGCTGTGGAAACTGCCCGCCGCACAGCAGCGGATCCGCTGACAGAATTGTTAAGTCAGCAAAGGACTCGGTGGTTTATTTCTGCTGCAAGGGGTGTATTGGCAGTTTCATGGGCATAAACTAAAGGTTTCCAACCCACGAGGGTAAGATTTTAACATTTATTGGCAAGTCACACGAAAACCCACTGTGGTAAGACAACTCAGCACTTCATATACCGTGATGCACAGCAGCTCTGTAATGGGGCGGAGCATCGTTTCAAAGCGAGATAAAGTGACTGGGGAACATTGACTGTGACATTTGCCTGTTACCAGCCTGTGACCAAGGGCGTTGCACGCCCGAAACGCGTTAGGCTCTATTTGAAGGTTCATTGTGTTTTGCCGATCAAGCTGCACCTGCAATAAAGAAAAATATACCATCAAGGAGGCCCTTTCCGAGTGGACACTCTTTATGTTGGATTTATGACGGTCCGTCCGGCCATGGAAACTGCCCGCCGCACAGCAGCGTCTCCGCTGACAGAATTGTTAAGTCAGCAAAGGACTCGGTGGTTTATTTCTGCAGCAAGGGGTGTATTGGCAGCTTCATGGGCATAAACTAAAGGTTTCCAACCCACGAGGGTAAGATTTTAACATTTATTTGCAAGTCACACGAAAACCCACTGTGGTAAGACAACTCAGCACTGCATATACCGTGATGCACAGCAGCTCTGTAATGGGGCGGAGCATCGTTTCAAAGCGAGATAAAGTGACTGGGGAACATTGACTGTGACATTTGCCTGTTACCAGCCTGTGACCAAGGGCGTTGCACGCCCGAAATGCGTTAGGCTCTATTTGAAGGATCCATGTGTTTTGCCGATCAAGCTGCACCTGCAATAAAGAAAAATATACCATCAAGAAGGCCCTTTCCGAGTGGACACTCTTTTTGTTGGATTTATGACGGTCCGTCCGGCCGTGGAAACTGCCCGACGCACAGCAGCGGATCCGCTGACAGAATTGTTAAGTCAGCAAAGGACTCGGTGGTTTATTTCTGCTGCAAGGGGTGTATTGGCAGCTTCATGGGCATAAACTAAAGGTTTCCAACCCACGAGGGTAAGATTTTAACATTTATTGGCAAGTCACACAAAAACCCACTGTGGTAAGACAACTCAGCACTGCATATACCGTGATGCACAGCAGCTCTGTAATGGGGCGGAGCATCGTTTCAAAGCGAGATA
This sequence comes from Triturus cristatus, assembly GCF_964204655.1. Classification (NCBI taxonomy): domain Eukaryota; kingdom Metazoa; phylum Chordata; class Amphibia; order Caudata; family Salamandridae; genus Triturus; species Triturus cristatus. Next base: position 60,379,886 of record NC_140587.1, read on the forward strand.
AAGTGACTGGGGAACATTGACTGTGACATTTGCCTGTTACCAGCCTGTGACCAAGGGTGTTGCACGCCCGAAACGCGTTAGGCTCTATTTGAAGGTTCCATGTGTTTTGCCGATCAAGCTGCACCTGCAATAAAGAAAAATATACCATCAAGGAGGCCCTTTCCGAATGGACACTCTTTTTGTTGGATTTATGACGGTAGGTTTGGCAGTAGAAACTGCCCGCCGCACAGCAGTGGATCCGCTGACAGAATTGTTAAGTCAGCAAAGGACTCGGTGGTTTATTTCTGCTGCAAGGGGTGTATTGGCAGCTTCATGGGCATAAACTAAAGGTTTCCACCCCACGAGGGTAAGATTTTAACATTTATTGGCAAGTCACACGAAAACCCACTGTGGTAAGACAACTCAGCACTGCATATACCGTGATGCACAGCAGCTCGGTAATGGGGCGGAGTATCGTTTCAAAGCGAGATATAGTGACTGGGGAACATTGACTGTGACATTTGCCTTTTACCAGCCTGTGACCAAGGGCATTGCACGCCCGGAACGCGTTAGGCTCTATTTGAAGGATCCATGTGTTTTGCCGATCAAGCTGCACCTGCAATAAAGAAAAATATACCATCAAGAAGGCCCTTTCCGAGAGGACACTCTTTTTGTTGGATTTATGACGGTCCGTCCGGCCGTGGAAACTGCCCGCCGCACAGCAGCGGATCCGCTGACAGAATTGTTAAGTCAGCAAAGGACTCAGCGGTTTATTTCTGCTGCAAGGGGTGTATTGACAGCTTCATGGGCAAAAACTAAAGGTTTCCAACCCACGAGGGTAAGATTTTAACATTTATTGGCAAGTCACACGAAAACCCGCTGTGGTAAGACAACTCAGCACTGCATATACCGTGATGCACAGCAGCTCTGTAATGGGTCGGAGCATCGTTTCAAAGCGAGATAAAGTGACTGGGGAAAATTGACTGTGACATTTGCCTGTTACCAGCCTGTGACCAAGGGCGTTGCACACCCGAAACGCGTTAGGCTCTATTTGAAGGTTCCATGTGTTTTGCTGATCAAGCTGCACCTGCAATAAAGAAAAATATACCATCAAGGAGGCCCTTTCCGAGTGGACACTCTTTTTGTTGGATTTATGACGGTCCGTCTGGCCGTGGAAACTGCCCGCCGCACAGCAGCGGATCCGCTGACAGAATTGATAAGTCAGCAAAGGACTCGGTGGTTTATTTCTGCTGCAAGGGGTGTATTGGCAGCTTCATGGGCATAAACTAAAGGTTTCCAACCCACGAGGGTAAGATTTTAACATTTATTTGCAAGTCACACGAAAACCCACTGTGGTAAGACAACTCAGCACTGCATATACCGTGATGCAGAGCAGCTCTGTAATGGGGCAGAGCATCGTTTCAAAGCGAGATAAAGTGACTGGGGAACATTGACTGTGACATTTGCCTGTTACCAGCCTGTGACCAAGGGCGTTGCACGCCCGAAACGCGTTAGGCTCTATTTGAAGGTACCATGTGTTTTGCCGATCAAGCTGCACCTGCAATAAAGAAAAATATACCATCAAGGAGGCCCTTTCCGAGTGGACACTCTTTTTGTTGGATTTATGACGGTCCGTCCGGCCGTGGAAACTGCCCGCCGCACAGCAGCGGATCCGCTGACAGAATTGTTAAGTCAGCAAAGGACTCGGTGGTTTATTTCTGCTGCAAGGGGTTTATTGGCAGCTTCATGGGCATAAACTAAAGGTTTCCAACCCACGAGGGTAAGATTTTAACGTTGATTGGCAAGTCACATGAAAACCCACTGTGGTAAGACAACTCAGCACTGCATATACCGTGATGCACAGCAGCTCTGTAATGGGGCGGAGCATCGTTTCAAAGCGAGATAAAGTGACTGGGGAACATTGACTGTGACATTTGACTGTTACCAGCCTGTGACCAAGGGCGTTGCACGCCCGAAACGCGTTAGGCTCTATTTGAAGGTTCCATGTGTTTTGCCGATCAAGCTGCACCTGCAATAAAGAAAAATATACCATCAAGGAGGCCCTTTCCGAGTGGACACTCTTTTTGTTGGATTTATGACGGTCCATCCGGCCGTGGAAACTGCCCGCCGCACAGCAGCGGATCCGCTGACAGAATTGTTAAGTCAGCAAAGGACTCGGTGGTTTATTTCTGCTGCAAGGGGTTTATTGGCAGCTTCATGGGCATAAACTAAAGGTTTCCAACCAACCAGGGTAAGATTTTAACATTGATTGGCAAGTCACACGAAAACCCACTGTGGTAAGACAACTCAGCACTGCATATACCGTGATGCACAGCAGCTCTGTAATGGGGCGGAGCATCGTTTCAAAGTGAGATAAAGTGACTGGGGAACATTGACTGTGACATTTGACTGTTACCAGCCTGTGACCAAGGGCGTTGCACGCCCGAAACGCGTTAGGCTCTATTTGAAGGTTCCATGTGTTTTGCCGATCAAGCTGCACCTGCAATAAAGAAAAATATACCATCAAGGAGGCCCTTTCCGAGTGGACACTCTTTTTGTTGGATTTATGACGGTCCATCCGGCCGTGGAAACTGCCCGCCGCACAGCAGCGGATCCGCTGACAGAATTGTTAAGTCAGCAAAGGACTCGGTGGTTTATTTCTGCTGCAAGGGGTGTATTGGCAGTTTCATGGGCATAAACTAAAGGTTTCCAACCAACCAGGGTAAGATTTTAACATTTATTGGCAAGTCACACGAAAACCCACTGTGGTAAGACAACTCAGCACTTCATATACCGTGATGCACAGCAGCTCTGTAATGGGGCGGAGCATAGTTTCAAAGCGAGATAAAGTGACTGGGGAACATTGACTGTGACATTTGCCTGTTACCAGCCTGTGACCAAGGGCGTTGCACGCCCGAAACGTGTTAGGCTCTATTTGAAGGTTCCATGTGTTTTGCCGATCAAGCTGCACCTGCAATAAAGAAAAATATACCATCAAGGAGGCCCTTTCCGAGTGAACACTCTTTTTGTTGGATTTATGACGGTCCGTCCGGCCGTGGAAACTGCCCGCCGCACAGCAGCGGATCCGCTGACAGAATTGTTAAGTCGGCAAAGGACTCGGTGGTTTATTTCTGCTGCAAGGGGTGTATTGGCAGCTTCATGGGCATAAACTAAAGGTTTCCAACCCACGAGGGTAAGATTTTAACATTTATTGGCAAGTCACACGAAAACCCACTGTGGTAAGACAACTCAGCACTGCATATACCGTGATGCACAGCAGCTCTGTAATGGGGCGGAGCATAGTTTCAAAGCGAGATAAAGTGACTGGGGAACATTGACTGTGACATTTGCCTGTTACCAGCCTGTGACCAAGGGCGTTGCATGCCCGAAACGTGTTAGGCTCTATTTGAAGGTTCCATGTGTTTTGCCGATCAAGCTGCACCTGCAATAAAGAAAAATATACCATCAAGGAGGCCCTTTCCGAGTGAACACTCTTTTTGTTGGATTTATGACGGTCCGTCCGGCCGTGGAAACTGCCCGCCGCACAGCAGCGGATCCGCTGACAGAATTGTTAAGTCGGCAAAGGACTCGGTGGTTTATTTCTGCTGCAAGGGGTGTATTGGCAGCTTCATGGGCATAAACTAAAGGTTTCCAACCCACGAGGGTAAGATTTTAACATTTATTGGCAAGTCACACGAAAACCCTCTGTGGTAAGACAACTCAGCACTGCATATACTGTGATGCACAGCAGCTCTGTAATGGGGCGGAGCATCGTTTCAAAGCGAGATAAAGTGACTGGGGAACATTGACTGTGACATTTGCCTGTTACCAGCCTGTGACCAAGGGTGTTGCACGCCCGAAACGCGTTAGGCTCTATTTAAAGGTTCCATGTGTTTTGCCGATCAAGCTGCACCTGCAATAAAGAAAAATATACCATCAAGGAGGCCCTTTCCGAGTGGACACTCTTTTTGTTGGATTTATGACGGTCCGTCCGGCCGTGAAAACTGCCCGCCGCACAGCAGCGGATCCGCTGACAGAATTGTTAAGTCAGCAAAGGACTCGGTGGTTTATTTCTGCTGCAAGGGGTGTATTGGCAGCTTCTTGGGCATAAACTAAAGGTTTCCAACCCACAAGGGTAAGATTTTAACATTTATTGGCAAGTCACACGAAAACCCACTGTGGTAAGACAACTCAGCACTGCATATACCGTGATGCACAGCAGCTCTGTAATGGGGCGGAGCATCGTTTCAAAGCGAGATAAAGTGACTGGGGAACATTGACTGTGACATTTGCCTGTTACCAGCCTGTGACCAAGGGCGTTGCACGCCCGAAACGCGTTAGGCTCTATTTGAAGGTTCCATGTGTTTTGCCGATCAAGCTGCACCTGCAATAAAGAAAAATATACCATCAAGGAGGCCCTTTCCGAGTGGACACTCTTTTTGTTGGATTTATGACGGTCCGTCCGGCCGTGGAAACTGCCCGCCGCACAGCAGCGGATCCGCTGACAGAATTGTTAAGTCAGCAAAGGACTCGGTGGTTTATTTCTGCTGCAAGGGGTGTATTGGCAGCTTCATGGGCAGAAACTAAAGGTTTCCACCCCACGAGGGTAAGATTTTAACATTTATTGGCAAGTCACACGAAAACCCACTGTGGTAAGACAACTCAGCACTGCATATACCGTGATGCACAGCAGCTCGGTAATGGGGTAGAGTATAATTTCTAAACGAGATAAAGTGACTGGGGAACATTGACTGTGACATTTGCCTGTTACCAGCCTGTGACCAAGGGCGTTGCATGCCCGAAACGCGTTAGGCTCTATTTGAAGGTTCCATGTGTTTTGCCGATCAAGCTGCACCTGCAATAAAGAAAAATATACCATCAAGAAGGCCCTTTCCGAGTGGACACTCTTTTTGTTGGATTTATGACGGTCCGTCCGGCCGTGGAAACTGCCGCCGCACAGCAGCGGATCCGCTGACAGAATTGTTAAGTCAGCAAAGGACTCGGCGGTTTATTTCTGCTGCAAGGGGTGTATTGGCAGCTTCATGGGCATAAACTAAAGGTTTCCAACCCACGAGGGTAAGATTTTAACATTTATTGGCAGGTCACACGAAAACCCACTGTGGTAAGACAACTCAGCACTGCATATACCGTGATGCACAGCAGCTCTGTAATGGGGCGGAGCATCGTTTCAAAGCGAGATAAAGTGACTGGGGAACATTGACTCTGACATTTGCCTGTTACCAGCCTGTGACCAAGGGCGTTGCACACCCGAAACGCGTTAGGCTCTATTTGAAGGTTCCATGTGTTTTGCTGATCTAGCTGCACCTGCAATAAAGAAAAATATACCATCAAGGAGGCCCTTTCCGAGTGGACACTCTTTTTGTTGGGTTTATGACGGTCCGTCCGGCCGTGGAAACTGCCCGTCGCACAGCAGCGGATCCGCTGAAGGAATTGTTAAGTCAGCAAAGGACTCGGTGGTTTATTTCTGCTGCAAGGGGTGTATTGGCAGCTTCATGGGCATAAACTAAAGGTTTCCAACCCACGAGGGTAAGATTTTAACATTTATTGGCAAGTCACACGAAAACCCACTGTGGTAAGACAACTCAGCACTGCATATACCGTGATGCACAGCAGCTCTGTAATGGGGCGGAGCATCGTTTCAAAGCGAGATAAAGTGACTGGGGAACATTGACTGTGACATTTGCCTGTTACCAGCCTGTGACCAAGGGCGTTGCACACCCGAAACGCGTTAGGCTCTATTTGAAGGTTCCATGTGTTTTGCTGATCTAGCTGCACCTGCAATAAAGAAAAATATACCATCAAGGAGGCCCTTTCCGATTGGACACTCTTTTTGTTGGGTTTATGACGGTCCGTCCGGCCGTGGAAACTGCCCGCCGCACAGCAGCGGATCCGCTGAAGGAATTGTTAAGTCAGCAAAGGACTCGGTGGTTTATTTCTGCTGCAAGGGGTGTATTGGCAGCTTCATGGGCATAAACTAAAGGTTTCCAACCCACGAGGGTAAGATTTTAACATTTATTGGCAAGTCACACGAAAACCCACTGTGGTAAGACAACTCAGCACTGCATATACCGTGATGCACAGCAGCTCGGTAATGGGGCGGAGTATCGTTTCAAAGCGAGATATAGTGACTGGGGAACATTGACTGTGACATTTGCCTTTTACCAGCCTGTGACCAAGGGCGTTGCACGCCCGAAACGCGTTAGGCTCTATTTGAAGGATCCATGTGTTTTGCCGATCAAGCTGCACCTGCAATAAAGAAAAATATACCATCAAGAAGGCCCTTTCCGAGAGGACACTCTTTTTGTTGGATTTATGACGGTCCGTCCGGCCGTGGAAACTGCCCGCCGCACAGCAGCGGATCCGCTGACAGAATTGTTAGGTCAGCAAAGGACTCAGCGGTTTATTTCTGCTGCAAGGGGTGTATTGGCAGCTTCATGGGCAAAAACTAAAGGTTTCCAACCCACGAGGGTAAGATTTTAACATTTATTGGCAAGTCACACGAAAACCCACTGTGGTAAGACAACTCAGCACTGCATATACCGTGATGCACAGCAGCTCTGTAATGGGGCGGAGCATCGTTTCAAAGCGAGATAAAGTGACTGGGGAAAATTGACTGTGACATTTGCCTGTTACCAGCCTGTGACCAAGGGCGTTGACACCCGAAACGCGTTAGGCTCTATTTGAAGGTTCCATGTGTTTTGCTGATCAAGCTGCACCTGCAATAAAGAAAAATATACCATCAAGGAGGCCCTATCCGAGTGGACACTCTTTTTGTTGGATTTATGACGGTCCGTCCAGCCGTGGAAACTGCCCGCCGCACAGCAGCGGATCCGCTGACAGAATTGCTAAGTCAGCAAAGGACTCGGTGGTTTATTTCTGCTGCAAGGGGTGTATTGGCAGCTTCATGGGCATAAACTAAAGGTTTCCACCCCACGAGGGTAAGATTTTAACATTTATTTGCAAGTCACACGAAAACCCACTGTGGTAAGACAACTCAGCACTGCATATACCGTGATGCAGAGCAGCTCTGTAATGGGGCAGAGCATCGTTTCAAAGCGAGATAAAGTGACTGGGGAACATTGACTGTGACATTTGCCTGTTACCAGCCTGTGACCAAGGGCGTTGCACGCCCGAAACGCGTTAGGCTCTATTTGAAGGTTCCATGTGTTTTGCCCATCAAGCTGCACCTGCAATAAAGAAAAATATACCATCAAGGAGGCCCTTTCCGAGTGGACACTCTTTTTGTTGGATTTATGACGGTCCGTCCGGCCGTGGAAACTGCCCGCCGCACAGCAGCGGATCCGCTGACAGAATTGTTAAGTCAGCAAAGGACTCGGTGGTTTATTTCTGCTGCAAGGGGTTTATTGGCAGCTTCATGGGCATAAACTAAAGGTTTCCAACCCACGAGGGTAAGATTTTAACGTTGATTGGCAAGTCACATGAAAACCCACTGTGGTAAGACAACTCAGCACTGCATATACCGTGATGCACAGCAGCTCTGTAATGGGGCGGAGCATCGTTTCAAAGCGAGATAAAGTGACTGGGGAACATTGACTGTGACATTTGACTGTTACCAGCCTGTGACCAAGGGCGTTGCACGCCCGAAACGCGTTAGGCTCTATTTGAAGGTTCCATGTGTTTTGCCGATCAAGCTGCACCTGCAATAAAGAAAAATATACCATCAAGAAGGCCCTTTCCGAGTGGACACTCTTTTTGTTGGATTAATGACGGTCCGTCCGCCGTGGAATCTGCCCGCCGCACAGCAGCGGATCCGCTGACAGAATTGTTTAGTCAGCAAAGGACTCGGTGGTTTATTTCTGCTGCAAGGGGTTTATTGGCAGCTTCATGGGCATAAACTAAAGGTTTCCAACCAACCAGGGTAAGATTTTAACATTGATTGGCAAGTCACACGAAAACCCACTGTGGTAAGACAACTCAGCACTGCATATACCGTGATGCACAGCAGCTCTGTAATGGGGCGGAGCATCGTTTCAAAGCGAGATAAAGTGACTGGGGAACATTGACTGTGACATTTGACTGTTACCAGCCTGTGACCAAGGGCGTTGCACGCCCGAAACGCGTTAGGCTCTATTTGAAGGTTCCATGTGTTTTGCCGATCAAGCTGCACCTGCAATAAAGAAAAATATACCATCAAGGAGGCCCTTTCCGAGTGGACACTCTTTTTGTTGGATTTATGACGGTCCATCCGGCCGTGGAAACTGCCCGCCGCACAGCAGCGGATCCGCTGACAGAATTGTTAAGTCAGCAAAGGACTCGGTGGTTTATTTCTGCTGCAAGGGGTGTATTGGCAGTTTCATGGGCACAAACTAAAGGTTTCCAACCCACGAGGGTAAGATTTTAACATTTATTGGCAAGTCACACGAAAACCCACTGTGGTAAGACAACTCAGCACTTCATATACCGTGATGCACAGCAGCTCTGTAATGGGGCGGAGCATAGTTTCAAAGCGAGATAAAGTGACTGGGGAACATTGACTGTGACATTTGCCTGTTACCAGCCTGTGACCAAGGGCGTTGCACGCCCGAAACGTGTTAGGCTCTATTTGAAGGTTCCATGTGTTTTGCCGATCAAGCTGCACCTGCAATAAAGAAAAATATACCATCAAGGAGGCCCTTTCCGAGTGAACACTCTTTTTGTTGGATTTATGACGGTCCGTCCGGCCGTGGAAACTGCCCGCCGCACAGCAGCGGATCCGCTGACAGAATTGTTAAGTCGGCAAAGGACTCGGTGGTTTATTTCTGCTGCAAGGGGTGTATTGGCAGCTTCATGGGCATAAACTAAAGGTTTCCAACCCACGAGGGTAAGATTTTAACATTTATTGGCAAGTCACACGAAAACCCACTGTGGTAAGACAACTCAGCACTGCATATACCGTGATGCACAGCAGCTCTGTAATGGGGCGGAGCATAGTTTCAAAGCGAGATAAAGAGACTGGGGAACATTGACTGTGACATTTGCCTGTTACCAGCCTGTGACCAAGGGCGTTGCATGCCCGAAACGTGTTAGGCTCTATTTGAAGGTTCCATGTGTTTTGCCGATCAAGCTGCACCTGCAATAAAGAAAAATATACCATCAAGGAGGCCCTTTCCGAGTGAACACTCTTTTTGTTGGATTTATGACGGTCCGTCCGGCCGTGGAAACTGCCCGCCGCACAGCAGCGGATCCGCTGACAGAATTGTTAAGTCGGCAAAGGACTCGGTGGTTTATTTCTGCTGCAAGGGGTGTATTGGCAGCTTCATGGGCATAAACTAAAGGTTTCCAACCCACGAGGGTAAGATTTTAACATTTATTGGCAAGTCACACGAAAACCCTCTGTGGTAAGACAACTCAGCACTGCATATACTGTGATGCACAGCAGCTCTGTAATGGGGCGGAGCATCGTTTCAAAGCGAGATAAAGTGACTGGGGAACATTGACTGTGACATTTGCCTGTTACCAGCCTGTGACCAAGGGTGTTGCACGCCCGAAACGCGTTAGGCTCTATTTAAAGGTTCCATGTGTTTTGCCGATCAAGCTGCACCTGCAATAAAGAAAAATATACCATCAAGGAGGCCCTTTCCGAGTGGACACTCTTTTTGTTGGATTTATGACGGTCCGTCCGGCCGTGAAAACTGCCCGCCGCACAGCAGCGGATCCGCTGACAGAATTGTTAAGTCAGCAAAGGACTCGGTGGTTTATTTCTGCTGCAAGGGGTGTATTGGCAGCTTCTTGGGCATAAACTAAAGGTTTCCAACCCACAAGGGTAAGATTTTAACATTTATTGGCAAGTCACACGAAAACCCACTGTGGTAAGACAACTCAGCACTGCATATACCGTGATGCACAGCAGCTCTGTAATGGGGCGGAGCATCGTTTCAAAGCGAGATAAAGTGACTGGGGAACATTGACTGTGACATTTGCCTGTTACCAGCCTGTGACCAAGGGCGTTGCACGCCCGAAACGCGTTAGGCTCTATTTGAAGGTTCCATGTGTTTTGCCGATCAAGCTGCACCTGCAATAAAGAAAAATATACCATCAAGGAGGCCCTTTCCGAGTGGACACTCTTTTTGTTGGATTTATGACGGTCCGTCCGGCCGTGGAAACTGCCCGCCGCACAGCAGCGGATCCGCTGACAGAATTGTTAAGTCAGCAAAGGACTCGGTGGTTTATTTCTGCTGCAAGGGGTGTATTGGCAGCTTCATGGGCAGAAACTAAAGGTTTCCACCCCACGAGGGTAAGATTTTAACATTTATTGGCAAGTCACACGAAAACCCACTGTGGTAAGACAACTCAGCACTGCATATACCGTGATGCACAGCAGCTCGGTAATGGGGTAGAGTATAATTTCTAAACGAGATAAAGTGACTGGGGAACATTGACTGTGACATTTGCCTGTTACCAGCCTGTGACCAAGGGCGTTGCATGCCCGAAACGCGTTAGGCTCTATTTGAAGGTTCCATGTGTTTTGCCGATCAAGCTGCACCTGCAATAAAGAAAAATATACCATCAAGAAGGCCCTTTCCGAGTGGACACTCTTTTTGTTGGATTTATGACGGTCCGTCCGGCCGTGGAAACTGCCGCCGCACAGCAGCGGATCCGCTGACAGAATTGTTAAGTCAGCAAAGGACTCGGCGGTTTATTTCTGCTGCAAGGGGTGTATTGGCAGCTTCATGGGCATAAACTAAAGGTTTCCAACCCACGAGGGTAAGATTTTAACATTTATTGGCAGGTCACACGAAAACCCACTGTGGTAAGACAACTCAGCACTGCATATACCGTGATGCACAGCAGCTCTGTAATGGGGCGGAGCATCGTTTCAAAGCGAGATAAAGTGACTGGGGAACATTGACTCTGACATTTGCCTGTTACCAGCCTGTGACCAAGGGCGTTGCACACCCGAAACGCGTTAGGCTCTATTTGAAGGTTCCATGTGTTTTGCTGATCTAGCTGCACCTGCAATAAAGAAAAATATACCATCAAGGAGGCCCTTTCCGAGTGGACACTCTTTTTGTTGGGTTTATGACGGTCCGTCCGGCCGTGGAAACTGCCCGTCGCACAGCAGCGGATCCGCTGAAGGAATTGTTAAGTCAGCAAAGGACTCGGTGGTTTATTTCTGCTGCAAGGGGTGTATTGGCAGCTTCATGGGCATAAACTAAAGGTTTCCAACCCACGAGGGTAAGATTTTAACATTTATTGGCAAGTCACACGAAAACCCACTGTGGTAAGACAACTCAGCACTGCATATACCGTGATGCACAGCAGCTCTGTAATGGGGCGGAGCATCGTTTCAAAGCGAGATAAAGTGACTGGGGAACATTGACTGTGACATTTGCCTGTTACCAGCCTGTGACCAAGGGCGTTGCCCACCCGATACGCGTTAGGCTCTATTTGAAGGTTCCATGTGTTTTGCTGATCTAGCTGCACCTGCAATAAAGAAAAATATACCATCAAGGAGGCCCTTTCCGAGTGGACACTCTTTTTGTTGGGTTTATGACGGTCCGTCCGGCCGTGGAAACTGCCCGCCGCACAGCAGCGGATCCGCTGAAGGAATTGTTAAGTCAGCAAAGGACTCGGTGGTTTATTTCTGCTGCAAGGGGTGTATTGGCAGCTTCATGGGCATAAACTAAAGGTTTCCAACCCACGAGGGTAAGATTTTAACATTTATTGGCAAGTCACACGAAAACCCACTGTGGTAAGACAACTCAGCACTGCATATACCGTGATGCACAGCAGCTCGGTAATGGGGCGGAGTATCGTTTCAAAGCGAGATATAGTGACTGGGGAACATTGACTGTGACATTTGCCTTTTACCAGCCTGTGACCAAGGGCGTTGCACGCCCGAAACGCGTTAGGCTCTATTTGAAGGATCCATGTGTTTTGCCGATCAAGCTGCACCTGCAATAAAGAAAAATATACCATCAAGAAGGCCCTTTCCGAGAGGACACTCTTTTTGTTGGATTTATGACGGTCCGTCCGGCCGTGGAAACTGCCCGCCGCACAGCAGCGGATCCGCTGACAGAATTGTTAGGTCAGCAAAGGACTCAGCGGTTTATTTCTGCTGCAAGGGGTGTATTGGCAGCTTCATGGGCAAAAACTAAAGGTTTCCAACCCACGAGGGTAAGATTTTAACATTTATTGGCAAGTCACACGAAAACCCACTGTGGTAAGACAACTCAGCACTGCATATACCGTGATGCACAGCAGCTCTGTAATGGGGCGGAGCATCGTTTCAAAGCGAGATAAAGTGACTGGGGAAAATTGACTGTGACATTTGCCTGTTACCAGCCTGTGACCAAGGGCGTTGACACCCGAAACGCGTTAGGCTCTATTTGAAGGTTCCATGTGTTTTGCTGATCAAGCTGCACCTGCAATAAAGAAAAATATACCATCAAGGAGGCCCTATCCGAGTGGACACTCTTTTTGTTGGATTTATGACGGTCCGTCCAGCCGTGGAAACTGCCCGCCGCACAGCAGCGGATCCGCTGACAGAATTGCTAAGTCAGCAAAGGACTCGGTGGTTTATTTCTGCTGCAAGGGGTGTATTGGCAGCTTCATGGGCATAAACTAAAGGTTTCCACCCCACGAGGGTAAGATTTTAACATTTATTTGCAAGTCACACGAAAACCCACTGTGGTAAGACAACTCAGCACTGCATATACCGTGATGCAGAGCAGCTCTGTAATGGGGCAGAGCATCGTTTCAAAGCGAGATAAAGTGACTGGGGAACATTGACTGTGACATTTGCCTGTTACCAGCCTGTGACCAAGGGCGTTGCACGCCCGAAACGCGTTAGGCTCTATTTGAAGGTTCCATGTGTTTTGCCCATCAAGCTGCACCTGCAATAAAGAAAAATATACCATCAAGGAGGCCCTTTCCGAGTGGACACTCTTTTTGTTGGATTTATGACGGTCCGTCCGGCCGTGGAAACTGCCCGCCGCACAGCAGCGGATCCGCTGACAGAATTGTTAAGTCAGCAAAGGACTCGGTGGTTTATTTCTGCTGCAAGGGGTTTATTGGCAGCTTCATGGGCATAAACTAAAGGTTTCCAACCCACGAGGGTAAGATTTTAACGTTGATTGGCAAGTCACATGAAAACCCACTGTGGTAAGACAACTCAGCACTGCATATACCGTGATGCACAGCAGCTCTGTAATGGGGCGGAGCATCGTTTCAAAGCGAGATAAAGTGACTGGGGAACATTGACTGTGACATTTGACTGTTACCAGCCTGTGACCAAGGGCGTTGCACGCCCGAAACGCGTTAGGCTCTATTTGAAGGTTCCATGTGTTTTGCCGATCAAGCTGCACCTGCAATAAAGAAAAATATACCATCAAGAAGGCCCTTTCCGAGTGGACACTCTTTTTGTTGGATTAATGACGGTCCGTCCGCCGTGGAATCTGCCCGCCGCACAGCAGCGGATCCGCTGACAGAATTGTTTAGTCAGCAAAGGACTCGGTGGTTTATTTCTGCTGCAAGGGGTTTATTGGCAGCTTCATGGGCATAAACTAAAGGTTTCCAACCAACCAGGGTAAGATTTTAACATTGATTGGCAAGTCACACGAAAACCCACTGTGGTAAGACAACTCAGCACTGCATATACCGTGATGCACAGCAGCTCTGTAATGGGGCGGAGCATCGTTTCAAAGCGAGATAAAGTGACTGGGGAACATTGACTGTGACATTTGACTGTTACCAGCCTGTGACCAAGGGCGTTGCACGCCCGAAACGCGTTAGGCTCTATTTGAAGGTTCCATGTGTTTTGCCGATCAAGCTGCACCTGCAATAAAGAAAAATATACCATCAAGGAGGCCCTTTCCGAGTGGACACTCTTTTTGTTGGATTTATGACGGTCCATCCGGCCGTGGAAACTGCCCGCCGCACAGCAGCGGATCCGCTGACAGAATTGTTAAGTCAGCAAAGGACTCGGTGGTTTATTTCTGCTGCAAGGGGTGTATTGGCAGTTTCATGGGCACAAACTAAAGGTTTCCAACCCACGAGGGTAAGATTTTAACATTTATTGGCAAGTCACACGAAAACCCACTGTGGTAAGACAACTCAGCACTTCATATACCGTGATGCACAGCAGCTCTGTAATGGGGCGGAGCATAGTTTCAAAGCGAGATAAAGTGACTGGGGAACATTGACTGTGACATTTGCCTGTTACCAGCCTGTGACCAAGGGCGTTGCACGCCCGAAACGTGTTAGGCTCTATTTGAAGGTTCCATGTGTTTTGCCGATCAAGCTGCACCTGCAATAAAGAAAAATATACCATCAAGGAGGCCCTTTCCGAGTGAACACTCTTTTTGTTGGATTTATGACGGTCCGTCCGGCCGTGGAAACTGCCTGCCGCACAGCAGCGGATCCGCTGACAGAATTGTTAAGTCGGCAAAGGACTCGGTGGTTTATTTCTGCTGCAAGGGGTGTATTGGCAGCTTCATGGGCATAAACTAAAGGTTTCCAACCCACGAGGGTAAGATTTTAACATTTATTGGCAAGTCACACGAAAACCCAGTGTGGTAAGACAACTCAGCACTGCATATACCGTGATGCACAGCAGCTCTGTAATGGGGTGGAGCATAGTTTCAAAGCGAGATAAAGTGACTGGGGAACATTGACTGTGACATTTGCCTGTTACCAGCCTGTGACCAAGGGCGTTGCATGCCCGAAACGTGTTAGGCTCTATTTGAAGGTTCCATGTGTTTTGCCGATCAAGCTGCACCTGCAATAAAGAAAAATATACCATCAAGGAGGCCCTTTCCGAGTGAACACTCTTTTTGTTGGATTTATGACGGTCCGTCCGGCCGTGGAAACTGCCCGCCGCACAGCAGCGGATCCGCTGACAGAATTGTTAAGTCGGCAAAGGACTCGGTGGTTTATTTCTGCTGCAAGGGGTGTATTGGCAGCTTCATGGGCATAAACTAAAGGTTTCCAACCCACGAGGGTAAGATTTTAACATTTATTGGCAAGTCACACGAAAACCCTCTGTGGTAAGACAACTCAGCACTGCATATACTGTGATGCACAGCAGCTCTGTAATGGGGCGGAGCATCGTTTCAAAGCGAGATAAAGTGACTGGGGAACATTGACTGTGACATTTGCCTGTTACCAGCCTGTGACCAAGGGTGTTGCACGCCCGAAACGCGTTAGGCTCTATTTAAAGGTTCCATGTGTTTTGCCGATCAAGCTGCACCTGCAATAAAGAAAAATATACCATCAAGGAGGCCCTTTCCGAGTGGACACTCTTTTTGTTGGATTTATGACGGTCCGTCCGGCCGTGAAAACTGCCCGCCGCACAGCAGCGGATCCGCTGACAGAATTGTTAAGTCAGCAAAGGACTCGGTGGTTTATTTCTGCTGCAAGGGGTGTATTGGCAGCTTCTTGGGCATAAACTAAAGGTTTCCAACCCACAAGGGTAAGATTTTAACATTTATTGGCAAGTCACACGAAAACCCACTGTGGTAAGACAACTCAGCACTGCATATACCGTGATGCACAGCAGCTCTGTAATGGGGCGGAGCATCGTTTCAAAGCAAGATAAAGTGACTGGGGAACATTGACTGTGACATTTGCCTGTTACCAGCCTGTGACCAAGGGCGTTGCACGCCCGAAACGCGTTAGGCTCTATTTGAAGGTTCCATGTGTTTTGCCGATCAAGCTGCACCTGCAATAAAGAAAAATATACCATCAAGGAGGCCCTTTCCGAGTGGACACTCTTTTTGTTGGATTTATGACGGTCCGTCCGGCCGTGGAAACTGCCCGCCGCACAGCAGCGGATCCGCTGACAGAATTGTTAAGTCAGCAAAGGACTCGGTGGTTTATTTCTGCTGCAAGGGGTGTATTGGCAGCTTCATGGGCAGAAACTAAAGGTTTCCACCCCACGAGGGTAAGATTTTAACATTTATTGGCAAGTCACACGAAAACCCACTGTGGTAAGACAACTCAGCACTGCATATACCGTGATGCACAGCAGCTCGGTAATGGGGTAGAGTATCATTTCTAAACGAGATAAAGTGACTGGGGAACATTGACTGTGACATTTGCCTGTTACCAGCCTGTGACCAAGGGCGTTGCATGCCCGAAACGCGTTAGGCTCTATTTGAAGGTTCCATGTGTTTTGCCGATCAAGCTGCACCTGCAATAAAGAAAAATATACCATCAAGAAGGCCCTTTCCGAGTGGACACTCTTTTTGTTGGATTTATGACGGTCCGTCCGGCCGTGGAAACTGCCGCCGCACAGCAGCGGATCCGCTGACAGAATTGTTAAGTCAGCAAAGGACTCGGCGGTTTATTTCTGCTGCAAGGGGTGTATTGGCAGCTTCATGGGCATAAACTAAAGGTTTCCAACCCACGAGGGTAAGATTTTAACATTTATTGGCAGGTCACACGAAAACCCACTGTGGTAAGACAACTCAGCACTGCATATACCGTGATGCACAGCAGCTCTGTAATGGGGCGGAGCATCGTTTCAAAGCGAGATAAAGTGACTGGGGAACATTGACTCTGACATTTGCCTGTTACCAGCCTGTGACCAAGGGCGATGCACACCCAAAACGCGTTAGGCTCTATTTGAAGGTTCCATGTGTTTTGCTGATCTAGCTGCACCTGCAATAAAGAAAAATATACCATCAAGGAGGCCCTTTCCGAGTGGACACTCTTTTTGTTGGGTTTATGACGGTCCGTCCGGCCGTGGAAACTGCCCGTCGCACAGCAGCGGATCCGCTGAAGGAATTGTTAAGTCAGCAAAGGACTCGGTGGTTTATTTCTGCTGCAAGGGGTGTATTGGCAGCTTCATGGGCATAAACTAAAGGTTTCCAACCCACGAGGGTAAGATTTTAACATTTATTGGCAAGTCACACGAAAACCCACTGTGGTAAGACAACTCAGCACTGCATATACCGTGATGCACAGCAGCTCTGTAATGGGGCGGAGCATCGTTTCAAAGCGAGATAAAGTGACTGGGGAACATTGACTGTGACATTTGCCTGTTACCAGCCTGTGACCAAGGGCGTTGCACACCCGAAACGCGTTAGGTTCTATTTGAAGGTTCCATGTGTTTTGCTGATCTAGCTGCACCTGCAATAAAGAAAAATATACCATCAAGGAGGCCCTTTCCGAGTGGACACTCTTTTTGTTGGGTTTATGACGGTCCGTCCGGCCGTGGAAACTGCCCGCCGCACAGCAGCGGATCCGCTGAAGGAATTGTTAAGTCAGCAAAGGACTCGGTGGTTTATTTCTGCTGCAAGGGGTGTATTGGCAGCTTCATGGGCATAAACTAAAGGTTTCCAACCCACGAGGGTAAGATTTTAACATTTATTGGCAAGTCACACGAAAACCCACTGTGGTAAGACAACTCAGCACTGCATATACCGTGATGCACAGCAGCTCGGTAATGGGGCGGAGTATCGTTTCAAAGCAAGATATAGTGACTGGGGAACATTGACTGTGACATTTGCCTTTTACCAGCCTGTGACCAAGGGCGTTGCACGCCCGAAACGCGTTAGGCTCTATTTGAAGGATCCATGTGTTTTGCCGATCAAGCTGCACCTGCAATAAAGAAATATATACCATCAAGAAGGCCCTTTCCGAGAGGACACTCTTTTTGTTGGATTTATGACGGTCCGTCCGGCCGTGGAAACTGCCCGCCGCACAGCAGCGGATCCGCTGACAGAATTGTTAGGTCAGCAAAGGACTCAGCGGTTTATTTCTGCTGCAAGGGGTGTATTGGCAGCTTCATGGGCAAAAACTAAAGGTTTCCAACCCACGAGGGTAAGATTTTAACATTTATTGGCAAGTCACACGAAAACCCACTGTGGTAAGACAACTCAGCACTGCATATACCGTGATGCACAGCAGCTCTGTAATAGGGCGGAGCATCGTTTCAAAGCGAGATAAAGTGACTGGGGAAAATTGACTGTGACATTTGCCTGTTACCAGCCTGTGACCAAGGGCGTTGACACCCGAAACGCGTTAGGCTCTATTTGAAGGTTCCATGTGTTTTGCTGATCAAGCTGCACCTGCAATAAAGAAAAATATACCATCAAGGAGGCCCTATCCGAGTGGACACTCTTTTTGTTGGATTTATGACGGTCCGTCCAGCCGTGGAAACTGCCCGCCGCACAGCAGCGGATCCGCTGACAGAATTGCTAAGTCAGCAAAGGACTCGGTGGTTTATTTCTGCTGCAAGGGGTGTATTGGCAGCTTCATGGGCATAAACTAAAGGTTTCCACCCCACGAGGGTAAGATTTTAACATTTATTTGCAAGTCACA
Organism: Triturus cristatus; assembly: GCF_964204655.1. Lineage (NCBI taxonomy): Eukaryota > Metazoa > Chordata > Amphibia > Caudata > Salamandridae > Triturus > Triturus cristatus. The sequence continues at coordinate 60,398,153 of NC_140587.1, forward strand.
CGAAAACCCACTGTGGTAAGACAACTCAGCACTGCATATACCGTGATGCACAGCAGCTCTGTAATGGGGCAGAGCATCGTTTCAAAGCGAGATAAAGTGACTGGGGAACATTGACTGTGACATTTGCCTGTTACCAGCCTGTGACCAAGGGCGTTGCACGCCCGAAACGCGTTAGGCTCTATTTGAAGGTTCCATGTGTTTTGCCCATCAAGCTGCACCTGCAATAAAGAAAAATATACCATCAAGGAGGCCCTTTCCGAGTGGACACTCTTTTTGTTGGATTTATGACGGTCCGTCCGGCCGTGGAAACTGCCCGCCGCACAGCAGCGGATCCGCTGACAGAATTGTTAAGTCAGCAAAGGACTCGGTGGTTTATTTCTGCTGCAAGGGGTTTATTGGCAGCTTCATGGGCATAAACTAAAGGTTTCCAACCCACGAGGGTAAGATTTTAACATTGATTGGCAAGTCACACGAAAACCCACTGTGGTAAGACAACTCAGCACTGCATATACCGTGATGCACAGCAGCTCTGTAATGGGGCGGAGCATCGTTTCAAAGCGAGATAAAGTGACTGGGGAACATTGACTGTGACATTTGACTGTTACCAGCCTGTGACCAAGGGCGTTGCACGCCCGAAACGCGTTAGGCTCTATTTGAAGGTTCCATGTGTTTTGCTGATCAAGCTGCACCTGCAATAAAGAAAAATATACCATCAAGGAGGCCCTTTCCGAGTGGACACTCTTTTTGTTGGATTTGTGACGGTCCGTCCGGCCGTGGAAACTGCCCGCCGCACAGCAGCGGACCCGCTGACAGAATTGTTAAGTCAGCAAAGGACTCGGTGGTTTATTTCTTCTGCAAGGGGTGTATTGGCAGCTTCATGGGCATAAACCAAAGGTTTCCAACCCACGAGGGTAAGATTTTAACATTTATTGGCAAGTCACACAAAAACCCACTGTGGTAAGACAACTCAGCACTGCATATACCGTGATGCACAGCAGCTCTGTAATGGGGCGGAGCATCGTTTCAAAGCGAGATAAAGTGACTGGGGAACATTGACTCTGACATTTGCCTGTTACCAGCCTGTGACCAAGGGCGTTGCACACCCAAAACGCATTAGGCTCTATTTGAAGGTTCCATGTGTTTTGCTGATCTAGCTGCACCTGCAATAAAGAAAAATATACCATCAAGGAGGCCCTTTCCGAGTGGACACTCTTTTTGTTGGGTTTATGACGGTCCGTCCGGCCGTGGAAACTGCCCGCCGCACAGCAGCGGATCCGCTGACAGAATTGTTAAGTCAGCAAAGGACTCGGTGGTTTATTTCTGCAGCAAGGGGTGTATTGGCAGCTTCATGGGCATAAACTAAAGGTTTCCAACCCACGAGGGTAAGATTTTAACATTTATTGGCAAGTCACACGAAAACCCACTGTGGTAAGACAACTCAGCACTGCATATACCGTGATGCACAGCAGCTCTGTAATGGGGCGGAGCATCGTTTCAAAGCGAGATAAAGTGACTGGGGAACATTGACTGTGACATTTGCCTGTTACCAGCCTGTGACCAAGGGCGTTGCACGCCCGAAACGCGTTAGGCTCTATTTGAAGGTTCCATGTGTTTTGCCGATCAAGCTGCACCTGCAATAAAGAAAAATATACCATCAAGGAGGCCCTTTCCGAGTGGACACTCTTTTTGTTGGGTTTATGACGGTCCGTCCGGCCGTGGAAACTGCCCGCCGCACAGCAGCGGATCCGCTGACAGAATTGCTAAGTCAGCAAAGGACTCGGTGGTTTATTTCTGCTGCAAGGGGTGTATTGGCAGCTTCATGGGCATAAACTAAAGGTTTCCACCCCACGAGGGTAAGATTTTAACATTTATTTGCAAGTCACACGAAAACCCACTGTGGTAAGACAACTCAGCACTGCATATACCGTGATGCACAGCAGCTCTGTAATGGGGCAGAGCAACGTTTCAAAGCGAGATAAAGTGACTGGGGAACATTGGGCCCGATTCACAGAACAAACTTAAGACTAAATCCTAAACTTAGTACCATTTTGGTATTCACAGAATGCACCTAGTACTGCTGGTATTCACAGAATGAACTTACTACTTTTGCTATTCACAGAATAAACTTAGTACTTTTGCTATTCACAGAATGGATTTACGACTACTAAACTTACGTCCGCATTCGGGCCGGAAATTCCGGCCCGGAGGCGGAGCTTCCGGCCCGAAGGCGGAGCTTCCGGCCCGGAGGTGGGGATTCCGGCCGGTGGCGGAGATTTAGCTATGGCCGAAATCTCCACCTCCGGGCCGGAAGCTCCGCCTCCGGCCCGGAAGCCCCGCCTCCGGGCCGGAAGCTCCGCCTCCAGGCCGGAATTTCCGGCCCGAGTGCGGACGTAAGTTTAGTAGTCGTAAATCCATTCTGTGAATAGCAAAAGTACTAAGTTCATTCTGTGAATAGCAAAAGTAGTAAGTTCATTCTGTGAATACCAGAAGTACTAGGTGCATTCTGTGAATACCAAAATGGTAGTACGTTTAGGATTTAGTCTTAAATTTGTTCTGTGAATCGGGCCCATTGACTGTGACATTTGCCTGTTACCAGCCTGTGACCAAGGGCGTTGCACGCCCGAAACGCGTTAGGCTCTATTTGAAGGTTCCATGTGTTTTGCCGATCAAGCTGCACCTGCAATAAAGAAAAATATACCATCAAGGAGGCCCTTTCCGAGTGGACACGCTTTTTGTTGGATTTATGACGGTCCGTCCGGCCGTGGAAACTGCCCGCCGCACAGCAGCGGATCCGCTGACAGAATTGTTAAGTCAGCAAAGGACTCGGTGGTTTATTTCTGCTGCAAGGGGTTTATTGGCAGCTTCATGGGCATAAACTAAAGGTTTCCAACCCACGAGGGTAAGATTTTAACATTGATTGGCAAGTCACACGAAAACCCACTGTGGTAAGACAACTCAGCACTGCATATACCGTGATGCACAGCAGCTCTGTAATGGGGCGGAGCATCGTTTCAAAGCGAGATAAAGTGACTGGGGAACATTGACTGTGACATTTGACTGTTACCAGCCTGTGACCAAGGGCGTTGCACGCCCGAAACGCGTTAGGCTCTATTTGAAGGTTCCATGTGTTTTGCCGATCAAGCTGCACCTGCAATAAAGAAAAATATACCATCAAGGAGGCCCTTTCCGAGTGGACACTCTTTTTGTTGGATTTATGACGGTCCATCCGGCCGTGGAAACTGCCCGCCGCCCAGCAGCGGATCCGCTGACAGAATTGTTAAGTCAGCAAAGGACTCGGTGGTTTATTTCTGCTGCAAGGGATGTATTGGCAGTTTCATGGGCATAAACTAAAGGTTTCCAACCCACGAGGGTAAGATTTTAACATTTATTGGCAAGTCACACGAAAACCCACTGTGGTAAGACAACTCAGCACTTCATATACCGTGATGCACAGCAGCTCTGTAATGGGGCGGAGCATCGTTTCAAAGCGAGATAAAGTGACTGGGGAACATTGACTGTGACATTTGCCTGTTACCAGCCTGTGACCAAGGGCGTTGCACGCCCGAAACGCGTTAGGCTCTATTTGAAGGTTCCATGTGTTTTGCCGATCAAGCTGCACCTGCAATAAAGAAAAATATACCATCAAGGAGGCCCTTTCCGAGTGGACACTCTTTTTGTTGGATTTATGACGGTCCGTCCGGCCATGGAAACTGCCCGCCGCACAGCAGCGAATCCGCTGACAGAATTGTTAAGTCAGCAAAGGACTCGGTGGTTTATTTCTGCAGCAAGGGGTGTATTGGCAGCTTCATGGGCATAAACTAAAGGTTTCCAACCCACGAGGGTAAGATTTTAACATTTATTGGCAAGTCACACGAAAACCCACTGTGGTAAGACAACTCAGCACTGCATATACCGTGATGCACAGCAGCTCTGTAATGGGGCGGAGCATCGTTTCAAAGCGAGATAAAGTGACTGGGGAACATTGACTGTGACATTTGCCTGTTACCAGCCTGTGACCAAGGGCGTTGCACGCCCGAAACGCGTTAGGCTCTATTTGAAGGATCCATGTGTTTTGCCGATCAAGCTGCACCTGCAATAAAGAAAAATATACCATCAAGAAGGCCCTTTCCAAGTGGACACTCTTTTTGTTGGATTTATGACGGTCCGTCCGGCCGTGGAAACTGCCCGCCGCACAGCAGCGGATCCGCTGACAGAATTGTTAAGTCAGCAAAGGACTCGGTGGTTTATTTCTGCTGCAAGGGGTGTATTGGCAGCTTCATGGGCATAAACCAAAGGTTTCCAACCCACGAGGGTAAGATTTAAACATTTATTGGCAAGTCACACAAAAACCCACTGTGGTAAGACAACTCAGCACTGCATATACCGTGATGCACAGCAGCTCTGTAATGGGGCGGAGCATCGTTTCAAAGCGAGATAAAGTGACTGGGGAACATTGACTCTGACATTTGCCTGTTACCAGCCTGTGACCAAGGGCGTTGCACACCCAAAACGCGTTAGGCTCTATTTGAAGGTTCCATGTGTTTTGCTGATCTAGCTGCACCTGCAATAAAGAAATATATACCATCAAGGAGGCCCTTTCCGAGTGGACACTCTTTTTGTTGGGTTTATGACGGTCCGTCCGGCCGTGGAAACTGCCCGCCGCACAGCAGCGGATCCGCTGACAGAATTGTTAAGTCAGCAAAGGACTCGGTGGTTTATTTCTGCAGCAAGGGGTGTATTGGCAGCTTCATGGGCATAAACTAAAGGTTTCCAACCCACGAGGGTAAGATTTTAACATTTATTGGCAAGTCACACGAAAACCCACTGTGGTAAGACAACTCAGCACTGCATATACCGTGATGCACAGCAGCTCTGTAATGGGGCGGAGCATCGTTTCAAAGCGAGATAAAGTGACTGGGGAACATTGACTGTGACATTTGCCTGTTACCAGCCTGTGACCAAGGGCGTTGCACGCCCGAAACGCGTTAGGCTCTATTTGAAGGTTCCATGTGTTTTGCCGATCAAGCTGCACCTGCAATAAAGAAAAATATACCATCAAGGAGGCCCTTTCCGAATGGACACTCTTTTTGTTGGATTTATGACGGTCCGTTCGGCAGTGGAAACTGCCCGCCGCACAGCAGTGGATCCGCTGACAGAATTGTTAAGTCAGCAAAGGACTCGGTGGTTTATTTCTGCTGCAAGGGGTGTATTGGCAGCTTCATGGGCATAAACTAAAGGTTTCCACCCCACGAGGGTAAGATTTTAACATTTATTGGCAAGTCACACGAAAACCCACTGTGGTAAGACAACTCAGCACTGCATATACCGTGATGCACAGCAGCTCGGTAATGGGGCGGAGTATCGTTTCAAAGCGAGATATAGTGACTGGGGAACATTGACTGTGACATTTGCCTTTTACCAGCCTGTGACCAAGGGCGTTGCACGCCCGAAACGCGTTAGGCTCTATTTGAAGGATCCATGTGTTTTGCCGATCAAGCTGCACCTGCAATAAAGAAAAATATACCATCAAGAAGGCCCTTTCCGAGAGGACACTCTTTTTGTTGGATTTATGACGGTCCGTCCGGCCGTGGAAACTGCCCGCCGCACAGCAGCGGATCCGCTGACAGAATTGTTAGGTCAGCAAAGGACTCAGCGGTTTATTTCTGCTGCAAGGGGTGTATTGGCAGCTTCATGGGCAAAAACTAAAGGTTTCCAACCCACGAGGGTAAGATTTTAACATTTATTGGCAAGTCACACGAAAACCCACTGTGGTAAGACAACTCAGCACTGCATATACCTTGATGCACAGCAGCTCTGTAATGGGGCGGAGCATCGTTTCAAAGCGAGATAAAGTGACTGGGGAAAATTGACTGTGACATTTGCCTGTTACCAGCCTGTGACCAAGGGCGTTGCACGCCCGAAACGCGTTAGGCTCTATTTGAAGGTTCCATGTGTTTTGCCGATCAAGCTGCACCTGCAATAAAGAAAAATATACCATCAAGGAGGCCCTTTCCGAGTGGACACTCTTTTTGTTGGATTTATGACGGTCCGTCCGGCCGTGGAAACTGCCCGCCGCACAGCAGCGGATCCGCTGACAGAATTGTTAAGTCAGCAAAGGACTCGGTGGTTTATTTCTGCTGCAAGGGGTTTATTGGCAGCTTCATGGGCATAAACTAAAGGTTTCCAACCCACGAGGGTAAGATTTTAACATTGATTGGCAAGTCACACGAAAACCCACTGTGGTAAGACAACTCAGCACTGCATATACCGTGATGCACAGCAGCTCTGTAATGGGGCGGAGCATCGTTTCAAAGCGAGATAAAGTGACTGGGGAACATTGACTGTGACATTTGCCTGTTACCAGCCTGTGACCAAGGGCGTTGCACGCCCGAAACGCGTTAGGCTCTATTTGAAGGATCCATGTGTTTTGCCGATCAAGCTGCACCTGCAATAAAGAAAAATATACCATCAAGAAGGCCCTTTCCAAGTGGACACTCTTTTTGTTGGATTTATGACGGTCCGTCCGGCCGTGGAAACTGCCCGCCGCACAGCAGCGGATCCGCTGACAGAATTGTTAAGTCAGCAAAGGACTCGGTGGTTTATTTCTGCTGCAAGGGGTGTATTGGCAGCTTCATGGGCATAAACCAAAGGTTTCCAACCCACGAGGGTAAGATTTTAACATTTATTGGCAAGTCACACAAAAACCCACTGTGGTAAGACAACTCAGCACTGCATATACCGTGATGCACAGCAGCTCTGTAATGGGGCGGAGCATCGTTTCAAAGCGAGATAAAGTGACTGGGGAACATTGACTCTGACATTTGCCTGTTACCAGCCTGTGACCAAGGGCGTTGCACACCCAAAACGCGTTAGGCTCTATTTGAAGGTTCCATGTGTTTTGCTGATCTAGCTGCACCTGCAATAAAGAAATATATACCATCAAGGAGGCCCTTTCCGAGTGGACACTCTTTTTGTTGGGTTTATGACGGTCCGTCCGGCCGTGGAAACTGCCCGCCGCACAGCAGCGGATCCGCTGACAGAATTGTTAAGTCAGCAAAGGACTCGGTGGTTTATTTCTGCAGCAAGGGGTGTATTGGCAGCTTCATGGGCATAAACTAAAGGTTTCCAACCCACGAGGGTAAGATTTTAACATTTATTGGCAAGTCACACGAAAACCCACTGTGGTAAGACAACTCAGCACTGCATATACCGTGATGCACAGCAGCTCTGTAATGGGGCGGAGCATCGTTTCAAAGCGAGATAAAGTGACTGGGGAACATTGACTGTGACATTTGCCTGTTACCAGCCTGTGACCAAGGGCGTTGCACGCCCGAAACGCGTTAGGCTCTATTTGAAGGTTCCATGTGTTTTGCCGATCAAGCTGCACCTGCAATAAAGAAAAATATACCATCAAAGAGGCCCTTTCCGAATGGACACTCTTTTTGTTGGATTTATGACGGTCCGTTCGGCAGTGGAAACTGCCCGCCGCACAGCAGTGGATCCACTGACAGTATTGTTAAGTCAGCAAAGGACTCGGTGGTTTATTTCTGCTGCAAGGGGTGTATTGGCAGCTTCATGGGCATAAACTAAAGGTTTCCACCCCACGAGGGTAAGATTTTAACATTTATTGGCAAGTCACACGAAAACCCACTGTGGTAAGACAACTCAGCACTGCATATACCGTGATGCACAGCAGCTCGGTAATGGGGCGGAGTATCGTTTCAAAGCGAGATATAGTGACTGGGGAACATTGACTGTGACATTTGCCTTTTACCAGCCTGTGACCAAGGGCGTTGCACGCCCGAAACGCGTTAGGCTCTATTTGAAGGATCCATGTGTTTTGCCGATCAAGCTGCACCTGCAATAAAGAAAAATATACCATCAAGAAGGCCCTTTCCGAGAGGACACTCTTTTTGTTGGATTTATGACGGTCCGTCCGGCCGTGGAAACTGCCCGCCGCACAGCAGCGGATCCGCTGACAGAATTGTTAGGTCAGCAAAGGACTCAGCGGTTTATTTCTGCTGCAAGGGGTGTATTGGCAGCTTCATGGGCAAAAACTAAAGGTTTCCAACCCACGAGGGTAAGATTTTAACATTTATTGGCAAGTCACACGAAAACCCACTGTGGTAAGACAACTCAGCACTGCATATACCTTGATGCACAGCAGCTCTGTAATGGGGCGGAGCATCGTTTCAAAGCGAGATAAAGTGACTGGGGAAAATTGACTGTGACATTTGCCTGTTACCAGCCTGTGACCAAGGGCGTTGCACACCCAAAACGCGTTAGGCTCTATTTGAAGGTTCCATGTGTTTTGCTGATCAAGCTGCACCTGCAATAAAGAAAAATATACCATCAAGGAGGCCCTATCCGAGTGGACACTCTTTTTGTTGGATTTATGACGGTCCGTCCGGCCGTGGAAACTGCCCGCCGCACAGCAGCAGATCCGCTGACAGAATTGCTAAGTCAGCAAAGGACTCGGTGGTTTATTTCTGCTGCAAGGGGTGTATTGGCAGCTTCATGGGCATAAACTAAAGGTTTCCAACCCACGAGGGTAAGATTTTAACATTGATTGGCAAGTCACACGAAAACCCACTGTGGTAAGACAACTCAGCACTGCATATACCGTGATGCACAGCAGCTCTGTAATGGGGCAGAGCATCGTTTCAAAGCGAGATAAAGTGACTGGGGAACATTGACTGTGACATTTGCCTGTTACCAGCCTGTGACCAAGGGCGTTGCACGCCCGAAACGCGTTAGGCTCTATTTGAAGGTTCCATGTGTTTTGCCGATCAAGCTGCACCTGCAATAAAGAAAAATATACCATCAAGGAGGCCCTTTCCGAGTGGACACTCTTTTTGTTGGATTTATGACGGTCCGTCCGGCCGTGGAAACTGCCCGCCGCACAGCAGCGGATCCGCTGACAGAATTGTTAAGTCAGCAAAGGACTCGGTGGTTTATTTCTGCTGCAAGGGGTTTATTGGCAGCTTCATGGGCATAAACTAAAGGTTTCCAACCCACGAGGGTAAGATTTTAACATTGATTGGCAAGTCACACGAAAACCCACTGTGGTAAGACAACTCAGCACTGCATATACCGTGATGCACAGCAGCTCTGTAATGGGGCAGAGCATCGTTTCAAAGCGAGATAAAGTGACTGGGGAACATTGACTGTGACATTTGCCTGTTACCAGCCTGTGACCAAGGGCGTTGCACGCCCGAAACGCGTTAGGCTCTATTTGAAGGTTCCATGTGTTTTGCCGATCAAGCTGCACCTGCAATAAAGAAAAATATACCATCAAGGAGGCCCTTTCCGAGTGGGCACTCTTTTTGTTGGATTTATGACGGTCCGTCCGGCCGTGGAAACTGCCCGCCGCACAGCAGCGGATCCGCTGACAGAATTGTTAAGTCAGCAAAGGACTCGGTGGTTTATTTCTGCTGCAAGGGGTTTATTGGCAGCTTCATGGGCATAAACTAAAGGTTTCCAACCCACGAGGGTAAGATTTTAACATTGATTGGCAAGTCACACGAAAACCCACTGTGGTAAGACAACTCAGCACTGCATATACCGTGATGCACAGCAGCTCTGTAATGGGGCGGAGCATCGTTTCAAAGCGAGATAAAGTGACTGGGGAACATTGACTGTGACATTTGACTGTTACCAGCCTGTGACCAAGGGCGTTGCACGCCCGAAACGCGTTAGGCTCTATTTGAAGGTTCCATGTGTTTTGCCGATCAAGCTGCACCTGCAATAAAGAAAAATATACCATCAAGGAGGCCCTTTCCGAGTGGGCACTCTTTTTGTTGGATTTATGACGGTCCGTCCGGCCGTGGAAACTGCCCGCCGCACAGCAGCGGATCCGCTGACAGAATTGTTAGGTCAGCAAAGGACTCAGCGGTTTATTTCTGCTGCAAGGGGTGTATAGGCAGCTTCATGGGCAAAAACTAAAGGTTTCCAACCCACGAGGGTAAGATTTTAACATTTATTGGCAAGTCACACGAAAACCCACTGTGGTAAGACAACTCAGCACTGCATATACCTTGATGCACAGCAGCTCTGTAATGGGGCGGAGCATCGTTTCAAAGCGAGATAAAGTGACTGGGGAAAATTGACTGTGACATTTGCCTGTTACCAGCCTGTGACCAAGGGCGTTGCACACCCAAAACGCGTTAGGCTCTATTTGAAGGTTCCATGTGTTTTGCTGATCAAGCTGCACCTGCAATAAAGAAAAATATACCATCAAGGAGGCCCTATCCGAGTGGACACTCTTTTTGTTGGATTTATGACGGTCCGTCCGGCCGTGGAAACTGCCCGCCGCACAGCAGCAGATCCGCTGACAGAATTGCTAAGTCAGCAAAGGACTCGGTGGTTTATTTCTGCTGCAAGGGGTGTATTGGCAGCTTCATGGGCATAAACTAAAGGTTTCCAACCCACGAGGGTAAGATTTTAACATTGATTGGCAAGTCACACGAAAACCCACTGTGGTAAGACAACTCAGCACTGCATATACCGTGATGCACAGCAGCTCTGTAATGGGGCAGAGCATCGTTTCAAAGCGAGATAAAGTGACTGGGGAACATTGACTGTGACATTTGCCTGTTACCAGCCTGTGACCAAGGGCGTTGCACGCCCGAAACGCGTTAGGCTCTATTTGAAGGTTCCATGTGTTTTGCCGATCAAGCTGCACCTGCAATAAAGAAAAATATACCATCAAGGAGGCCCTTTCCGAGTGGACACTCTTTTTGTTGGATTTATGACGGTCCGTCCGGCCGTGGAAACTGCCCGCCGCACAGCAGCGGATCCGCTGACAGAATTGTTAAGTCAGCAAAGGACTCGGTGGTTTATTTCTGCTGCAAGGGGTTTATTGGCAGCTTCATGGGCATAAACTAAAGGTTTCCAACCCACGAGGGTAAGATTTTAACATTGATTGGCAAGTCACACGAAAACCCACTGTGGTAAGACAACTCAGCACTGCATATACCGTGATGCACAGCAGCTCTGTAATGGGGCAGAGCATCGTTTCAAAGCGAGATAAAGTGACTGGGGAACATTGACTGTGACATTTGCCTGTTACCAGCCTGTGACCAAGGGCGTTGCACGCCCGAAACGCGTTAGGCTCTATTTGAAGGTTCCATGTGTTTTGCCGATCAAGCTGCACCTGCAATAAAGAAAAATATACCATCAAGGAGGCCCTTTCCGAGTGGGCACTCTTTTTGTTGGATTTATGACGGTCCGTCCGGCCGTGGAAACTGCCCGCCGCACAGCAGCGGATCCGCTGACAGAATTGTTAAGTCAGCAAAGGACTCGGTGGTTTATTTCTGCTGCAAGGGGTTTATTGGCAGCTTCATGGGCATAAACTAAAGGTTTCCAACCCACGAGGGTAAGATTTTAACATTGATTGGCAAGTCACACGAAAACCCACTGTGGTAAGACAACTCAGCACTGCATATACCGTGATGCACAGCAGCTCTGTAATGGGGCGGAGCATCGTTTCAAAGCGAGATAAAGTGACTGGGGAACATTGACTGTGACATTTGACTGTTACCAGCCTGTGACCAAGGGCGTTGCACGCCCGAAACGCGTTAGGCTCTATTTGAAGGTTCCATGTGTTTTGCCGATCAAGCTGCACCTGCAATAAAGAAAAATATACCATCAAGGAGGCCCTTTCCGAGTGGACACTCTTTTTGTTGGATTTATGACGGTCCATCCGGCCGTGGAAACTGCCCGCCGCCCAGCAGCGGATCCGCTGACAGAATTGTTAAGTCAGCAAAGGACTCGGTTGTTTATTTCTGCTGCAAGGGATGTATTGGCAGTTTCATGGGCATAAACTAAAGGTTTCCAACCCACGAGGGTAAGATTTTAACATTTATTGGCAAGTCACACGAAAACCCACTGTGGTAAGACAACTCAGCACTTCATATACCGTGATGCACAGCAGCTCTGTAATGGGGCGGAGCATCGTTTCAAAGCGAGATAAAGTGACTGGGGAACATTGACTGTGACATTTGCCTGTTACCAGCCTGTGACCAAGGGCGTTGCACGCCCGAAACGCGTTAGGCTCTATTTGAAGGTTTCATGTGTTTTGCCGATCAAGCTGCACCTGCAATAAAGAAAAATATACCATCAAGGAGGCCCTTTCCGAGTGGACACTCTTTTTGTTGGATTTATGACGGTCCGTCCGGCCGTGGAAACTGCCCGCAGCACAGCAGCAGATCCGCTGACAGAATTGCTAAGTCAGCAAAGGACTCGGTGGTTTATTTCTGCTGCAAGGGGTGTATTGGCAGCTTCATGGGCATAAACTAAAGGTTTCCACCCCACGAGGGTAAGATTTTAACATTTATTTGCAAGTCACACGAAAACCCACTGTGGTAAGACAACTCAGCACTGCATATACCGTGATGCACAGCAGCTCTGTAATGGGGCAGAGCATCGTTTCAAAGCGAGATAAAGTGACTGGGGAACATTGACTGTGACATTTGCCTGTTACCAGCCTGTGACCAAGGGCGTTGCACGCCCGAAACGCGTTAGGCTCTATTTGAAGGTTCCATGTGTTTTGCCTATCAAGCTGCACCTGCAATAAAGAAAAATATACCATCAAGGAGGCCCTTTCCGAGTGGACACTCTTTTTGGTGGATTTATGACGGTCCGTCCGGCCGTGGAAACTGCCAGCCGCACAGCAGCGGATCCGCTGACAGAATTGTTAAGTCAGCAAAGGACTCGGTGGTTTATTTCTGCTGCAAGGGGTTTATTGGCAGCTTCATGGGCATAAACTAAAGGTTTCCAACCCACGAGGGTAAGATTTTAACATTGATTGGCAAGTCACACGAAAACCCACTGTGGAAAGACAACTCAGCACTGCATATACCGTGATGCACAGCAGCTCTGTAATGGGGCAGAGCATCGTTTCAAAGCGAGATAAAGTGACTGGGGAACATTGACTGTGACATTTGCCTGTTACCAGCCTGTGACCAAGGGCGTTGCACGCCCGAAACGCGTTAGGCTCTATTTGAAGGTTCCATGTGTTTTGCCGATCAAGCTGCACCTGCAATAAAGAAAAATATACCATCAAGGAGGCCCTTTCCGAGTGGACACTCTTTTTGTTGGATTTATGACGGTCCGTCCGGCCGTGGAAACTGCCCGCCGCACAGCAGCGGATCCGCTGACAGAATTGTTAAGTCAGCAAAGGACTCGGTGGTTTATTTCTGCTGCAAGGGGTGTATTGGCAGCTTCATGGGCATAAACCAAAGGTTTCCAACCCACGAGGGTAAGATTTTAACATTTATTGGCAAGTCACACAAAAACCCACTGTGGTAAGACAACTCAGCACTGCATATACCGTGATGCACAGCAGCTCTGTAATGGGGCGGAGCATCGTTTCAAAGCGAGATAAAGTGACTGGGGAAAATTGACTGTGACATTTGCCTGTTACCAGCCTGTGACCAAGGGCGTTGCACACCCGAAACGCGTTAGGCTCTATTTGAAGGTTCCATGTGTTTTGCTGATCAAGCTGCACCTGCAATAAAGAAAAATATACCATCAAGGAGGCCCTATCCGAGTGGACACTCTTTTTGTTGGATTTATGACGGTCCGTCCGGCCGTGGAAACTGCCCGCCGCACAGCAGCAGATCCGCTGACAGAATTGCTAAGTCAGCAAAGGACTCGGTGGTTTATTTCTGCTGCAAGGGGTGTATTGGCAGCTTCATGGGCATAAACTAAAGGTTTCCAACCCACGAGGGTAAGATTTTAACATTGATTGGCAAGTCACACGAAAACCCACTGTGGTAAGACAACTCAGCACTGCATATACCGTGATGCACAGCAGCTCTGTAATGGGGCAGAGCATCGTTTCAAAGCGAGATAAAGTGACTGGGGAACATTGACTGTGACATTTGCCTGTTACCAGCCTGTGACCAAGGGCGTTGCACGCCCGAAACGCGTTAGGCTCTATTTGAAGGTTCCATGTGTTTTGCCGATCAAGCTGCACCTGCAATAAAGAAAAATATACCATCAAGGAGGCCCTTTCCGAGTGGACACTCTTTTTGTTGGATTTATGACGGTCCGTCCGGCCGTGGAAACTGCCCGCCGCACAGCAGCGGATCCGCTGACAGAATTGTTAAGTCAGCAAAGGACTCGGTGGTTTATTTCTGCTGCAAGGGGTTTATTGGCAGCTTCATGGGCATAAACTAAAGGTTTCCAACCCACGAGGGTAAGATTTTAACATTGATTGGCAAGTCACACGAAAACCCACTGTGGTAAGACAACTCAGCACTGCATATACCGTGATGCACAGCAGCTCTGTAATGGGGCAGAGCATCGTTTCAAAGCGAGATAAAGTGACTGGGGAACATTGACTGTGACATTTGCCTGTTACCAGCCTGTGACCAAGGGCGTTGCACGCCCGAAACGCGTTAGGCTCTATTTGAAGGTTCCATGTGTTTTGCCGATCAAGCTGCACCTGCAATAAAGAAAAATATACCATCAAGGAGGCCCTTTCCGAGTGGGCACTCTTTTTGTTGGATTTATGACGGTCCGTCCGGCCGTGGAAACTGCCCGCCGCACAGCAGCGGATCCGCTGACAGAATTGTTAAGTCAGCAAAGGACTCGGTGGTTTATTTCTGCTGCAAGGGGTTTATTGGCAGCTTCATGGGCATAAACTAAAGGTTTCCAACCCACGAGGGTAAGATTTTAACATTGATTGGCAAGTCACACGAAAACCCACTGTGGTAAGACAACTCAGCACTGCATATACCGTGATGCACAGCAGCTCTGTAATGGGGCGGAGCATCGTTTCAAAGCGAGATAAAGTGACTGGGGAACATTGACTGTGACATTTGACTGTTACCAGCCTGTGACCAAGGGCGTTGCACGCCCGAAACGCGTTAGGCTCTATTTGAAGGTTCCATGTGTTTTGCCGATCAAGCTGCACCTGCAATAAAGAAAAATATACCATCAAGGAGGCCCTTTCCGAGTGGACACTCTTTTTGTTGGATTTATGACGGTCCATCCGGCCGTGGAAACTGCCCGCCGCCCAGCAGCGGATCCGCTGACAGAATTGTTAAGTCAGCAAAGGACTCGGTGGTTTATTTCTGCTGCAAGGGATGTATTGGCAGTTTCATGGGCATAAACTAAAGGTTTCCAACCCACGAGGGTAAGATTTTAACATTTATTGGCAAGTCACACGAAAACCCACTGTGGTAAGACAACTCAGCACTTCATATACCGTGATGCACAGCAGCTCTGTAATGGGGCGGCGCATCGTTTCAAAGCGAGATAAAGTGACTGGGGAACATTGACTGTGACATTTGCCTGTTACCAGCCTGTGACCAAGGGCGTTGCACGCCCGAAACGCGTTAGGCTCTATTTGAAGGTTCCATGTGTTTTGCCGATCAAGCTGCACCTGCAATAAAGAAAAATATACCATCAAGGAGGCCCTTTCCGAGTGGACACTCTTTTTGTTGGATTTATGACGGTCCGTCCGGCCGTGGAAACTGCCCGCAGCACAGCAGCAGATCCGCTGACAGAATTGCTAAGTCAGCAAAGGACTCGGTGGTTTATTTCTGCTGCAAGGGGTGTATTGGCAGCTTCATGGGCATAAACTAAAGGTTTCCACCCCACGAGGGTAAGATTTTAACATTTATTTGCAAGTCACACGAAAACCCACTGTGGTAAGACAACTCAGCACTGCATATACCGTGATGCACAGCAGCTCTGTAATGGGGCAGAGCATCGTTTCAAAGCGAGATAAAGTGACTGGGGAACATTGACTGTGACATTTGCCTGTTACCAGCCTGTGACCAAGGGCGTTGCACGCCCGAAACGCGTTAGGCTCTATTTGAAGGTTCCATGTGTTTTGCCTATCAAGCTGCACCTGCAATAAAGAAAAATATACCATCAAGGAGGCCCTTTCCTAGTGGACACTCTTTTTGTTGGATTTATGACGGTCCGTCCGGCCGTGGAAACTGCCAGCCGCACAGCAGCGGATCCGCTGACAGAATTGTTAAGTCAGCAAAGGACTCGGTGGTTTATTTCTGCTGCAAGGGGTTTATTGGCAGCTTCATGGGCATAAACTAAAGGTTTCCAACCCACGAGGGTAAGATTTTAACATTGATTGGCAAGTCACACGAAAACCCACTGTGGTAAGACAACTCAGCACTGCATATACCGTGATGCACAGCAGCTCTGTAATGGGGCAGAGCATCGTTTCAAAGCGAGATAAAGTGACTGGGGAACATTGACTGTGACATTTGCCTGTTACCAGCCTGTGACCAAGGGCGTTGCACGCCCGAAACGCGTTAGGCTCTATTTGAAGGTTCCATGTGTTTTGCTGATCAAGCTGCACCTGCAATAAAGAAAAATATACCATCAAGGAGGCCCTTTCCGAGTGGACACTCTTTTTGTTGGATTTATGACGGTCCGTCCGGCCGTGGAAACTGCCCGCCGCACAGCAGCGGATCCGCTGACAGAATTGTTAAGTCAGCAAAGGACTCGGTGGTTTATTTCTGCTGCAAGGGGTTTATTGGCAGCTTCATGGGCATAATCTAAAGGTTTCCAACCCACGAGGGTAAGATTTTAACATTGATTGGCAAGTCACACGAAAACCCACTGTGGTAAGACAACTCAGCACTGCATATACCGTGATGCACAGCAGCTCTGTAATGGGGCGGAGCATCGTTTCAAAGCGAGATAAAGTGACTGGGGTACATTGACTGTGACATTTGACTGTTACCAGCCTGTGACCAAGGGCGTTGCACGCCCGAAACGCGTTAGGCTCTATTTGAAGGTTCCATGTGTTTTGCCGATCAAGCTGCACCTGCAATAAAGAAAAATATACCATCAAGGAGGCCCTTTCCGAGTGGACACTCTTTTTGTTGGATTTATGACGGTCCATCCGGCCGTGGAAACTGCCCGCCGCCCAGCAGCGGATCCGCTGACAGAATTGTTAAGTCAGCAAAGGACTCGGTGGTTTATTTCTGCTGCAAGGGATGTATTGGCAGTTTCATGGGCATAAACTAAAGGTTTCCAACCCACGAGGGTAAGATTTTAACATTTATTGGCAAGTCACACGAAAACCCACTGTGGTAAGACAACTCAGCACTGCATATACCGTGATGCACAGCAGCTCTGTAATGGGGCGGAGCATCGTTTCAAAGCGAGATAAAGTGACTGGGGAACATTGACTGTGACATTTGCCTGTTACCAGCCTGTGACCAAGGGCGTTGCACGCCCGAAACGCGTTAGGCTCTATTTGAAGGATCCATGTGTTTTGCCGATCAAGCTGCACCTGCAATAAAGAAAAATATACCATCAAGAAGGCCCTTTCCAAGTGGACACTCTTTTTGTTGGATTTATGACGGTCCGTCCGGCCGTGGAAACTGCCCGCCGCACAGCAGCGGATCCGCTGACAGAATTGTTAAGTCAGCAAAGGACTCGGTGGTTTATTTCTGCTGCAAGGGGTGTATTGGCAGCTTCATGGGCATAAACCAAAGGTTTCCAACCCACGAGGGTAAGATTTTAACATTTATTGGCAAGTCACACAAAAACCCACTGTGGTAAGACAACTCAGCACTGCATATACCGTGATGCACAGCAGCTCTGTAATGGGGCGGAGCATCGTTTCAAAGCGAGATAAAGTGACTGGGGAACATTGACTCTGACATTTGCCTGTTACCAGCCTGTGACCAAGGGCGTTGCACACCCAAAACGCGTTAGGCTCTATTTGAAGGTTCCATGTGTTTTGCTGATCTAGCTGCACCTGCAATAAAGAAAAATATACCATCAAGGAGGCCCTTTCCGAGTGGACACTCTTTTTGTTGGGTTTATGACGGTCCGTCCGGCCGTGGAAACTGCCCGCCGCACAGCAGCGAATCCGCTGACAGAATTGTTAAGTCAGCAAAGGACTCGGTGGTTTATTTCTGCAGCAAGGGGTGTATTGGCAGCTTCATGGGCATAAACTAAAGGTTTCCAACCCACGAGGGTAAGATTTTAACATTTATTGGCAAGTCACACGAAAACCCACTGTGGTAAGACAACTCAGCACTGCATATACCGTGATGCACAGCAGCTCTGTAATGGGGCGGAGCATCGTTTCAAAGCGAGATAAAGTGACTGGGGAACATTGACTGTGACATTTGCCTGTTACCAGCCTGTGACCAAGGGCGTTGCACGCCCGAAACGCGTTAGGCTCTATTTGAAGGTTCCATGTGTTTTGCCGATCAAGCTGCACCTGCAATAAAGAAAAATATACCATCAAGGAGGCCCTTTCCGAATGGACACTCTTTTTGTTGGATTTATGACGGTCCGTTCGGCAGTGGAAACTGCCCGCCGCACAGCAGTGGATCCGCTGACAGAATTGTTAAGTCAGCAAAGGACTCGGTGGTTTATTTCTGCTGCAAGGGGTGTATTGGCAGCTTCATGGGCATAAACTAAAGGTTTCCACCCCACGAGGGTAAGATTTTAACATTTATTGGCAAGTCACACGAAAACCCACTGTGGTAAGACAACTCAGCACTGCATATACCGTGATGCACAGCAGCTCGGTAATGGGGCGGAGTATCGTTTCAAAGCGAGATATAGTGACTGGGGAACATTGACTGTGACATTTGCCTTTTACCAGCCTGTGACCAAGGGCGTTGCACGCCCGAAACGCGTTAGGCTCTATTTGAAGGATCCATGTGTTTTGCCGATCAAGCTGCACCTGCAATAAAGAAAAATATACCATCAAGAAGGCCCTTTCCGAGAGGACACTCTTTTTGTTGGATTTATGACGGTCCGTCCGGCCGTGGAAACTGCCCGCCGCACAGCAGCGGATCCGCTGACAGAATTGTTAGGTCAGCAAAGGACTCAGCGGTTTATTTCTGCTGCAAGGGGTGTATTGGCAGCTTCATGGGCAAAAACTAAAGGTTTCCAACCCACGAGGGTAAGATTTTAACATTTATTGGCAAGTCACACGAAAACCCACTGTGGTAAGACAACTCAGCACTGCATATACCTTGATGCACAGCAGCTCTGTAATGGGGCGGAGCATCGTTTCAAAGCGAGATAAAGTGACTGGGGAAAATTGACTGTGACATTTGCCTGTTACCAGCCTGTGACCAAGGGCGTTGCACACCCGAAACGCGTTAGGCTCTATTTGAAGGTTCCATGTGTTTTGCTGATCAAGCTGCACCTGCAATAAAGAAAAATATACCATCAAGGAGGCCCTATCCGAGTGGACACTCTTTTTGTTGGATTTATGACGGTCCGTCCGGCCGTGGAAACTGCCCGCCGCACAGCAGCAGATCCGCTGACAGAATTGCTAAGTCAGCAAAGGACTCGGTGGTTTATTTCTGCTGCAAGGGGTGTATTGGCAGCTTCATGGGCATAAACTAAAGGTTTCCACCCCACGAGGGTAAGATTTTAACATTTATTTGCAAGTCACACGAAAACCCACTGTGGTAAGACAACTCAGCACTGCATATACCGTGATGCACAGCAGCTCTGTAAAGGGGCAGAGCATCGTTTCAAAGCGAGATAAAGTGACTGGGGAACATTGACTGTGACATTTGCCTGTTACCAGCCTGTGACCAAGGGCGTTGCACGCCCGAAACGCGTTAGGCTCTATTTGAAGGTTCCATGTGTTTTGCCGATCAAGCTGCACCTGCCATAAAGAAAAATATACCATCAAGGAGGCCCTTTCCGAGTGGACACTCTTTTTGTTGGATTTATGACGGTCCGTCCGGCCGTGGAAACTGCCAGCCGCACAGCAGCGGATCCGCTGACAGAATTGTTAAGTCAGCAAAGGACTCGGTGGTTTATTTCTGCTGCAAGGGGTTTATTGGCAGCCTTATGGGCATAAACTAAAGGTTTCCAACCCACGAGGGTAAGATTTTAACATTGATTGGCAAGTCACACGAAAACCCACTGTGGTAAGACAACTCAGCACTGCATATACCGTGATGCACAGCAGCTCTGTAATGGGGCGGAGCATCGTTTCAAAGCGAGATAAAGTGACTGGGGAACATTGACTGTGACATTTGACTGTTACCAGCCTGTGACCAAGGGCGTTGCACGCCCGAAACGCGTTAGGCTCTATTTGAAGGTTCCATGTGTTTTGCCGATCAAGCTGAACCTGCAATAAAGAAAAATATACCATCAAGGAGGCCCTTTCCGAGTGGACACTCTTTTTGTTGGATTTATGACGGTCCATCCGGCCGTGGAAACTGCCCGCCGCACAGCAGCGGATCCGCTGACAGAATTGTTAAGTCAGCAAAGGACTCGGTGGTTTATTTCTGCTGCAAGGGGTGTATTGGCAGTTTCATGGGCATAAACTAAAGGTTTCCAACCCACGAGGGTAAGATTTTAACATTTATTGGCAAGTCACACGAAAACCCACTGTGGTAAGACAACTCAGCACTTCATATACCGTGATGCACAGCAGCTCTGTAATGGGGCGGAGCATCGTTTCAAAGCGAGATAAAGTGACTTGGGAACATTGACTGTGACATTTGCCTGTTACCAGCCTGTGACCAAGGGCGTTGCACGCCCGAAACGCGTTAGGCTCTATTTGAAGGTTCCATGTGTTTTGCCGATCAAGCTGCACCTGCAATAAAGAAAAATATACCATCAAGGAGGCCCTTTCCGAGTGGACACTCTTTTTGTTGGATTTATGACGTTCCGTCCGGCCGTGGAAACTGCCCGCCGCACAGCAGCGGATCCGCTGACAGAATTGTTAAGTCAGCAAAGGACTCGGTGGTTTATTTCTGCTGCAAGGGGTGTATTGGCAGCTTCATGGGCATAAACTAAAGGTTTCCAACCCACGAGGGTAAGATTTTAACATTTATTGGCAAGTCACACAAAAACCCACTGTGGTAAGACAACTCAGCACTGCATATACCGTGATGCACAGCAGCTCTGTAATTGGGCGGAGCATCGTTTCAAAGCGAGATAAAGTGACTGGGGAACATTGACTGTGACATTTGCCTGTTACCAGCCTGTGACCAAGGGCGTTGCACACCCGAAACGCGTTAGGCTCTATTTGAAGGATCCATGTGTTTTGCCGATCAAGCTGCACCTGCAATAAAGAAAAATATACCATCAAGAAGGCCCTTTCCGAGTGGACACTCTTTTTGTTGGATTTATGACAGTCCGTCCGGCCGTGGAAACTGCCCGCCGCACAGCAGCGGATCCGCTGACAGAATTGTTAAGTCAGCAAAGGACTCGGCGGTTTATTTCTGCTGCAAGGGGTGTATTGGCAGCTTCATGGGCATAAACTAAAGGTTTCCAACCCACGAGGGTAAGATTTTAACATTTATTGGCAAGTCACACAAAAACCCACTGTGGTAAGACAACTCAGCACTGCATATACCGTGATGCACAGCAGCTCTGTAATGGGGCGGAGCATCGTTTCAAAGCGAGATAAAGTGACTGGGGAACATTGACTGTGACATTTGCCTGTTACCAGCCTGTGACCAAGGGCGTTGCACGCCCGAAACGCGTTAGGCTCTATTTGAAGGTTCCATGTATTTTGCCGATCAAGCTGCACCTGCAATAAAGAAAAATATACCATCAAGGAGGCCCTTTCCGAGTGGACACTCTTTTTGTTGGATTTATGACGGTCCGTCCGGCCGTGGAAACTGCCCGCCCCACAGCAGCGGATCCGCTGACAGAATTGTTAAGTCAGCAAAGGACTCGGTGGTTTATTTCTGCTGCAAGGGTTGTATTGGCAGCTTCATGGGCATAAACTAAAGGTTTTCAACCCACGAGGGTAAGATTTTAACATTTATTGGCAAGTCACACGAAAACCCACTGTGGTAAGACAACTCAGCACTGCATATACCGTGATGCACAGCAGCTCTGTAATGGGGCGGAGTATCGTTTCAAAGCGAGATATAGTGACTGGGGAACATTGACTGTGACATTTGCCTTTTACCAGCCTGTGACCAAGGGCGTTGCACGCCCGAAACGCGTTAGGCTCTATTTGAAGGATCCATGTGTTTTGCCGATCAAGCTGCACCTGCAATAAAGAAAAATATACCATCAAGAAGGCCCTTTCCGAGAGGACACTCTTTTTGTTGGATTTATGACGGTCCGTCCGGCCGTGGAAACTGCCCGCCGCACAGCAGCGGATCCGCTGACAGAATTGTTAGGTCAGCAAAGGACTCAGCGGTTTATTTCTGCTGCAAGGGGTGTATTGGCAGCTTCATGGGCATAAACTAAAGGTTTCCAACCCACGAGGGTAAGATTTTAACATTTATTGGCAAGTCACACGAAAACCCACTGTGGTAAGACAACTCAGCACTGCATATACCTTGATGCACAGCAGCTCTGTAATGGGGCGGAGCATCGTTTCAAAGCGAGATAAACTGACTGGGGAAAATTGACTCTGACATTTGCCTGTTACCAGCCTGTGACCAAGGGCGTTGCACACCCGAAACGCGTTAGGCTCTATTTGAAGGTTCCATGTGTTTTGCTGATCAAGCTGCACCTGCAATAAAGAAAAATATACCATCAAGGAGGCCCTATCCGAGTGGACACTCTTTTTGTTGGATTTATGACGGTCCGTCCGGCCGTGGAAACTGCCCGCCACACAGCAGCGGATCCGCTGACAGAATTGCTAAGTCAGCAAAGGACTCGGTGGTTTATTTCTGCTGCAAGGGGTGTATTGGCAGCTTCATGGGCATAAACTAAAGGTTTCCACCCCACGAGGGTAAGATTTTAACATTTATTTGCAAGTCACACGAAAACCCACTGTGGTAAGACAACTCAGCACTGCATATACCGTGATGCACTGCAGCTCTGTAATGGGGCAGAGCATCGTTTCAAAGCGAGATAAAGTGACTGGGGAACATTGACTGTGACATTTGCCTGTTACCAGCCTGCGACCAAGGGCGTTGCACGCCCGAAACGCGTTAGGCTCTATTTGAAGGTTCCATGTGTTTTGCCGATCAAGCTGCACCTGCAATAAAGAAAAATATACCATCAAGGAGGCCCTTTCCGAGTGGACACTCTTTTTGTTGGATTTATGACGGTCCGTCCGGCCGTGGAAACTGCCCGCCGCACAGCAGCGGATCCGCTGACAGAATTGTTAAGTCAGCAAAGGACTCGGTGGTTTATTTCTGCTGCAAGGGGTTTATTGGCAGCTTCATGTGCATAAACTAAAGGTTTCCAACCCACGAGGGTAAGATTTTAACATTGATTGGCAAGTCACACGAAAACCCACTGTGGTAAGACAACTCAGCACTGCATATACCGTGATGCACAGCAGCTCTGTAATGGGGCGGAGCATTGTTTCAAAGCGAGATAAAGTGACTGAGGAACATTGACTGTGACATTTGACTGTTACCAGCCTGTGACCAAGGGCGTTGCACGCCTGAAACGCGTTAGGCTCTATTTGAAGGTTCCATGTGTTTTGCCGATCAAGCTGCACCTGCAATAAAGAAAAATATACCATCAAGGAGGCCCATTCCGAGTGGACACTCTTTTTGTTGGATTTATGACGGTCCATCCGGCCGTGGAAACTGCCCGCCGCACAGCAGCGGATCCGCTGACAGAATTGTTAAGTCAGCAAAGGACTCGGTGGTTTATTTCTGCTGCAAGGGGTGTATTGGCAGTTTCATGGGCATAAACTAAAGGTTTCCAACCCACGAGGTAAGATTTTAACATTTATTGGCAAGTCACACGAAAACCCACTGTGGTAAGACAACTCAGCACTGCATATACCGTGATGCACAGCAGCTCTGTAATGGGGCGGAGCATCGTTTCAAAGCGAGATAAAGTGACTGGGGAACATTGACTGTGACATTTGACTGTTACCAGCCTGTGACCAAGGGCGTTGCATGCCCGAAATGCGTTAGGCTCTATTTGAAGGATCCATGTGTTTTGCCGATCAAGCTGCACCTGCAATTAAGAAAAATATACCATCAAGAAGGCCCTTTCCGAGTGGACACTGTTTTTGTTGGATTTGTGACGGTCCGTCCGGCCATGGAAACTGCCCGCCGCACAGCAGCGAATCCGCTGACAGAATTGTTAAGTCAGCAAAGGACTCGGTGGTTTATTTCTGCAGCAAGGGGTGTATTGGCAGCTTCATGGGCATAAACTAAAGGTTTCCAACCCACGAGGGTAAGATTTTAACATTTATTGGCAAGTCACACGAAAACCCACTGTGGTAAGACAACTCAGCACTGCATATACCGTGATGCACAGCAGCTCTGTAATGGGGCGGAGCATCGTTTCAAAGCGAGATAAAGTGACTGGGGAAAATTGACTGTGACATTTGCCTGTTACCAGCCTGTGACCAAGGGCGTTGCACACCCGAAACGCGTTAGGCTCTATTTGAAGGTTCCATGTGTTTTGCTGATCAAGCTGCACCTGCAATAAAGAAAAATATACCATCAAGGAGGCCCTTTCCGAGTGGACACTCTTTTTGTTGGATTTATGACGGTCCGTCCGGCCGTGGAAACTGCCCGCCGCACAGCAGCGGATCCGCTGACAGAATTGATAAGTCAGCAAAGGACTCGGTGGTTTATTTCTGCTGCAAGGGGTGTATTGGCAGCTTCATGGGCATAAACTAAAGGTTTCCAACCCACGAGGGTAAGATTTTAACATTTATTTGCAAGTCACACGAAAACCCACTGTGGTAAGACAACTCAGCACTGCATATACCGTGATGCAGAGCAGCTCTGTAATGGGGCAGAGCATCGTTTCAAAGCGAGATAAAGTGACTGGGGAACATTGACTGTGACATTTGCCTGTTACCAGCCTGTGACCAAGGGCGTTGCACGCCCGAAACGCGTTAGGCTCTATTTGAAGGTTCCATGTGTTTTGCCCATCAAGCTGCACCTGCAATAAAGAAAAATATACCATCAAGGAGGCCCTTTCCGAGTGGACACTGTTTTTGTTGGATTTGTGACGGTCCGTCCGGCCATGGAAACTGCCCGCCGCACAGCAGCGAATCCGCTGACAGAATTGTTAAGTCAGCAAAGGACTCGGTGGTTTATTTCTGCAGCAAGGGGTGTATTGGCAGCTTCATGGGCATAAACTAAAGGTTTCCAACCCACGAGGGTAAGATTTTAACATTTATTGGCAAGTCACACGAAAACCCACTGTGGTAAGACAACTCAGCACTGCATATACCGTGATGCACAGCAGCTCTGTAATGGGGCGGAGCATCGTTTCAAAGCGAGATAAAGTGACTGGGGAAAATTGACTGTGACATTTGCCTGTTACCAGCCTGTGACCAAGGGCGTTGCACACCCGAAACGCGTTAGGCTCTATTTGAAGGTTCCATGTGTTTTGCTGATCAAGCTGCACCTGCAATAAAGAAAAATATACCATCAAGGAGGCCCTTTCCGAGTGGACACTCTTTTTGTTGGATTTATGACGGTCCGTCCGGCCGTGGAAACTGCCCGCCGCACAGCAGCGGATCCGCTGACAGAATTGATAAGTCAGCAAAGGACTCGGTGGTTTATTTCTGCTGCAAGGGGTGTATTGGCAGCTTCATGGGCATAAACTAAAGGTTTCCAACCCACGAGGGTAAGATTTTAACATTTATTTGCAAGTCACACGAAAACCCACTGTGGTAAGACAACTCAGCACTGCATATACCGTGATGCAGAGCAGCTCTGTAATGGGGCAGAGCATCGTTTCAAAGCGAGATAAAGTGACTGGGGAACATTGACTGTGACATTTGCCTGTTACCAGCCTGTGACCAAGGGCGTTGCACGCCCGAAACGCGTTAGGCTCTATTTGAAGGTTCCATGTGTTTTGCCGATCAAGCTGCACCTGCAATAAAGAAAAATATACCATCAAGGAGGCCCTTTCCGAGTGGACACTCTTTTTGTTGGATTTATGACGGTCCGTCCGGACGTGGAAACTGCCCGCCGCACAGCAGCGGATCCGCTGACAGAATTGTTAAGTCAGCAAAGGACTCGGTGGTTTATTTCTGCTGCAAGGGGTTTATTGGCAGCTTCATGGGCATAAACTAAAGGTTTCCAACCCACGAGGGTAAGATTTTAACATTGATTGGCAAGTCACATGAAAACCCACTGTGGTAAGACAACTCAGCACTGCATATACCGTGATGCACAGCAGCTCTTTAATGGGGCGGAGCATCGTTTCAAAGCGAGATAAAGTGACTGGGGAACATTGACTGTGACATTTGACTGTTACCAGCCTGTGACCAAGGGCGTTGCACGCCCGAAACGCGTTAGGCTCTATTTGAAGGTTCCATGTGTTTTGCCGATCAAGCTGCACCTGCAATAAAGAAAAATATACCATCAAGAAGGCCCTTTCCGAGTGGACACTCTTTTTGTTAGATTAATGACGGTCCGTCCGCCGTGGAAACTGCCCGCCGCACAGCAGCGGATCCGCTGACAGAATTGTTAAGTCAGCAAAGGACTCGGTGGTTTATTTCTGCTGCAAGGGGTTTATTGGCAGCTTCATGGGCAAAAACTAAAGGTTTCCAACCAACCAGGGTAAGATTTTAACATTGATTGGCAAGTCACACGAAAACCCACTGTGGTAAGACAACTCAGCACTGCATATACCGTGATGCACAGCAGCTCTGTAATGGGGCGGAGCATCGTTTCAAAGCGAGATAAAGTGACTGGGGAACATTGACTGTGACATTTGACTGTTACCAGCCTGTGACCAAGGGCGTTGCACGCCCGAAACGCGTTAGGCTCTATTTGAAGGTTCCATGTGTTTTGCCTATCAAGCGGCACCTGCAATAAAGAAAAATATACCATCAAGGAGGCCCTTTCCGAGTGGACACTCTTTTTGTTGGATTTATGACGGTCCATCCGGCCGTGGAAACTGCCCGCCGCACAGCAGCGGATCCGCTGACAGAATTGTTAAGTCAGCAAAGGACTCGGTGGTTTATTTCTGCTGCAAGGGGTGTATTGGCAGTTTCATGGGCATAAACTAAAGGTTTCCAACCCACGAGGGTAAGATTTTAACATTTATTGGCAAGTCACACGAAAACCCACTGTGGTAAGACAACTCAGCACTTCATATACCGTGATGCACAGCAGCTCTGTAATGGGGCGGAGCATAGTTTCAAAGCGAGATAAAGTGACTGGGGAACATTGACTGTGACATTTGCCTGTTACCAGCCTGTGACCAAGGGCGTTGCACGCCCGAAACGTGTTAGGCTCTATTTGAAGGTTCCATGTGTTTTGCCGATCAAGCTGCACCTGCAAAAAAGAAAAATATACCATCAAGGAGGCCCTTTCCGAGTGAACACTCTTTTTGTTGGATTTATGACGGTCCGTCCGGCCGTGGAAACTGCCCGCCGCACAGCAGCGGATCCGCTGACAGAATTGTTAAGTCGGCAAAGGACTCGGTGGTTTATTTCTGCTGCAAGGGGTGTATTGGCAGCTTCATGGGCATAAACTAAAGGTTTCCAACCCACGAGGGTAAGATTTTAACATTTATTGGCAAGTCACACGAAAACCCACTGTGGTAAGACAACTCAGCACTGCATATACTGTGATGCACAGCAGCTCTGTAATGGGGCGGAGCATCGTTTCAAAGCGAGATAAAGTGACTGGGGAACATTGACTGTGACATTTGCCTGTTACCAGCCTGTGACCAAGGGTGTTGCACGCCCGAAACGCGTTAGGCTCTATTTAAAGGTTCCATGTGTTTTGCCGATCAAGCTGCACCTGCAATAAAGAAAAATATACCATCAAGGAGGCCCTTTCCGAGTGGACACTCTTTTTGTTGGATTTATGACGGTCCGTCCGGCCGTGAAAACTGCCCGCCGCACAGCAGCGGATCCGCTGACAGAATTGTTAAGTCAGCAAAGGACTCGGTGGTTTATTTCTGCTGCAAGGTGTGTATTGGCAGCTTCTTGGGCATAAACTAAAGGTTTCCAACCCACAAGGGTAAGATTTTAACATTTATTGGCAAGTCACACGAAAACCCACTGTGGTAAGACAACTCAGCACTGCATATACCGTGATGCACAGCAGCTCTGTAATGGGGCGGAGCATCGTTTCAAAGCGAGATAAAGTGACTGGGGAACATTGACTGTGACATTTGCCTGTTACCAGCCTGTGACCAAGGGCGTTGCACGCCCGAAACGCGTTAGGCTCTATTTGAAGGTTCCATGTGTTTTGCCGATCAAGCTGCACCTGCAATAAAGAAAAATATACCATCAAGGAGGCCCTTTCCGAGTGGACACTCTTTTTGTTGGATTTATGACGTTCCGTCCGGCCGTGGAAACTGCCCGCCGCACAGCAGCGGATCCGCTGACAGAATTGTTAAGTCAGCAAAGGACTCGGTGGTTTATTTCTGCTGCAAGGGGTGTATTGGCAGCTTCATGGGCATAAACTAAAGGTTTCCACCCCACGAGGGTAAGATTTTAACATTTATTGGCAAGTCGCACGAAAACCCACTGTGGTAAGACAACTCAGCACTGCATATACCGTGATGCACAGCAGCTCGGTAATGGGGTAGAGTATCATTTCTAAACGAGATAAAGTGACTGGGGAACATTGACTGTGACATTTGCCTGTTACCAGCCTGTGACCAAGGGCGTTGCATGCCCGAAACGCGTTAGGCTCTATTTGAAGGTTCCATGTGTTTTGCCGATCAAGCTGCACCTGCAATAATGAAAAATATACCATCAAGAAGGCCCTTTCCGAGTGGACACTCTTTTTGTTGGATTTATGACGGTCCGTCCGGCCGTGGAAACTGCCCGCCGCACAGCAGCGGATCCGCTGACAGAATTGTTAAGTCAGCAAAGGACTCGGCGGTTTATTTCTGCTGCAAGGGGTGTATTGGCAGCTTCATGGGCATAAACTAAAGGTTTCCAACCCACGAGGGTAAGATTTTAACATTTATTGGCAGGTCACACGAAAACCCACTGTGGTAAGACAACTCAGCACTGCATATACCGTGATGCACAGCAGCTCTGTAATGGGGCGGAGCATCGTTTCAAAGCGAGATAAAGTGACTGGGGAACATTGACTCTGACATTTGCCTGTTACCAGCCTGTGACCAAGGGCGTTGCACACCCGAAACGCGTTAGGCTCTATTTGAAGGTTCCATGTGTTTTGCTGATCTAGCTGCACCTGCAATAAAGAAAAATATACCATCAAGGAGGCCCTTTCCGAGTGTACACTCTTTTTGTTGGGTTTATGACGGTCCGTCCGGCCGTGGAAACTGCCCGCCGCACAGCAGCGGATCCGCTGAAGGAATTGTTAAGTCAGCAAAGGACTCGGTGGTTTATTTCTGCTGCAAGGGGTGTATTGGCAGCTTCATGGGCATAAACTAAAGGTTTCCAACCCACGAGGGTAAGATTTTAACATTTATTGGCAAGTCACACGAAAACCCACTGTGGTAAGACAACTCAGCACTGCATATACCGTGATGCACAGCAGCTCTGTAATGGGGCGGAGCATCGTTTCAAAGCGAGATAAAGTGACTGGGGAACATTGACTGTGACATTTGCCTGTTACCAGCCTGTGACCAAGGGCGTTGCACACCCGAAACGCGTTAGGCTCTATTTGAAGGTTCCATGTGTTTTGCTGATCTAGCTGCACCTGCAATAAAGAAAAATATACCATCAAGGAGGCCCTTTCCGAGTGGACACTCTTTTTGTTGGGTTTATGACGGTCCGTCCGGCCGTGGAAACTGCCCGCCGCACAGCAGCGGATCCGCTGAAGGAATTGTTAAGTCAGCAAAGGACTCGGTGGTTTATTTCTGCTGCAAGGGGTGTATTGGCAGCTTCATGGGCATAAACTAAAGGTTTCCAACCCACGAGGGTAAGATTTTAACATTTATTGGCAAGTCACACGAAAACCCACTGTGGTAGGACAACTCAGCACTGCATATACCGTGATGCACAGCAGCTCGGTAATGGGGCGGAGTATCGTTTCAAAGCGAGATATAGTGACTGGGGAACATTGACTGTGAAATTTGCCTTTTACCAGCCTGTGACCAAGGGCGTTGCACGCCCGAAACGCGTTAGGCTCTATTTGAAGGATCCATGTGTTTTGCCGATCAAGCTGCACCTGCAATAAAGAAAAATATACCATCAAGAAGGCCCTTTCCGAGAGGACACTCTTTTTGTTGGATTTATGACGGTCCGTCCGGCCGTGGAAACTGCCCGCCGCAAAGCAGCGGATCCGCTGACAGAATTGTTAGGTCAGCAAAGGACTCAGCGGTTTATTTCTGCTGCAAGGGGTGTATTGGCAGCTTCATGGGCAAAAACTAAAGGTTTCCAACCCACGAGGGTAAGATTTTAACATTTATTGGCAAGTCACACGAAAAGCCACTGTGGTAAGACAACTCAGCACTGCATATACCGTGATGCACAGCAGCTCTGTAATGGGGCGGAGCATCGTTTCAAAGCGAGATAAAGTGACTGGGGAAAATTGACTGTGACATTTGCCTGTTATCAGCCTGTGACCAAGGGCGTTGACACCCGAAACGCGTTAGGCTCTATTTGAAGGTTCCGTGTGTTTTGCTGATCAAGCTGCACCTGCAATAAAGAAAAATATACCATCAAGGAGGCCCTATCCGAGTGGACACTCTTTTTGTTGGATTTATGACGGTCCGTCCAGCCGTGGAAACTGCCCGCCGCACAGCAGCGGATCCGCTGACAGAATTGCTAAGTCAGCAAAGGACTCGGTGGTTTATTTCTGCTGCAAGGGGTTTATTGGCAGCTTCATGGGCATAAACTAAAGGTTTCCACCCCACGAGGGTAAGATTTTAACATTTATTTGCAAGTCACACGAAAACCCACTGTGGTAAGACAACTCAGCACTGCATATACCGTGATGCACAGCAGCTCTGTAATGGGGCAGAGCATCGTTTCAAAGCGAGATAAAGTGACTGGGGAACATTGACTGTGACATTTGCCTGTTACCAGCCTGTGACCAAGGGCGTTGCACGCCCGAAACGCGTTAGGCTCTATTTGAAGGTTCCATGTGTTTTGCCGATCAAGCTGCACCTGCAATAAAGAAAAATATACCATCAAGGAGGCCCTTTCCGAGTGGACACTCTTTTTGTTGGATTTATGACGGTCCGTCCGGCCGTGAAAACTGCCCGCCGCACAGCAGCGGATCCGCTGACAGAATTGTTAAGTCAGCAAAGGACTCGGTGGTTTATTTCTGCTGCAAGGTGTGTATTGGCAGCTTCTTGGGCATAAACTAAAGGTTTCCAACCCACAAGGGTAAGATTTTAACATTTATTGGCAAGTCACACGAAAACCCACTGTGGTAAGACAACTCAGCACTGCATATACCGTGATGCACAGCAGCTCTGTAATGGGGCGGAGCATCGTTTCAAAGCGAGATAAAGTGACTGGGGAACATTGACTGTGACATTTGCCTGTTACCAGCCTGTGACCAAGGGCGTTGCATGCCCGAAACGCGTTAGGCTCTATTTGAAGGTTCCATGTGTTTTGCCGATCAAGCTGCACCTGCAATAAAGAAAAATATACCATCAAGGAGGCCCTTTCCGAGTGGACACTCTTTTTGTTGGATTTATGACGTTCCGTCCGGCCGTGGAAACTGCCCGCCGCACAGCAGCGGATCCGCTGACAGAATTGTTAAGTCAGCAAAGGACTCGGTGGTTTATTTCTGCTGCAAGGGGTGTATTGGCAGCTTCATGGGCATAAACTAAAGGTTTCCACCCCACGAGGGTAAGATTTTAACATTTATTGGCAAGTCACACGAAAACCCACTGTGGTAAGACAACTCAGCACTGCATATACCGTGATGCACAGCAGCTCGGTAATGGGGTAGAGTATCATTTCTAAACGAGATAAAGTGACTGGGGAACATTGACTGTGACATTTGCCTGTTACCAGCCTGTGACCAAGGGCGTTGCATGCCCGAAACGCGTTAGGCTCTATTTGAAGGTTCCATGTGTTTTGCCGATCAAGCTGCACCTGCAATAATGAAAAATATACCATCAAGAAGGCCCTTTCCGAGTGGACACTCTTTTTGTTGGATTTATGACGGTCCGTCCGGCCGTGGAAACTGCCCGCCGCACAGCAGCGGATCCGCTGACAGAATTGTTAAGTCAGCAAAGGACTCGGAGGTTTATTTCTGCTGCAAGGGGTGTATTGGCAGCTTCATGGGCATAAACTAAAGGTTTCCAACCCACGAGGGTAAGATTTTAACATTTATTGGCAAGTCACACGAAAACCCACTGTGGTAAGACAACTCAGCACTGCATATACCGTGATGCACAGCAGCTCTGTAATGGGGCGGAGCATCGTTTCAAAGCGAGATAAAGTGACTGGGGAACATTGACTGTGACATTTGCCTGTTACCAGCCTGTGACCAAGGGCGTTGCACGCCCGAAACGCGTTAGGCTCTATTTGAAGGTTCCATGTGTTTTGCCGATCAAGCTGCACCTGCAATAAAGAAAAATATACCATCAAGGAGGCCCTTTCCGAGTGGACACTCTTTTTGTTGGATTTATGACGTTCCGTCCGGCCGTGGAAACTGCCCGCCGCACAGCAGCGGATCCGCTGACAGAATTGTTAAGTCAGCAAAGGACTCGGTGGTTTATTTCTGCTGCAAGGGGTGTATTGGCAGCTTCATGGGCATAAACTAAAGGTTTCCACCCCACGAGGGTAAGATTTTAACATTTATTGGCAAGTCACACGAAAACCCACTGTGGTAAGACAACTCAGCACTGCATATACCGTGATGCACAGCAGCTCGGTAATGGGGTAGAGTATCATTTCTAAACGAGATAAAGTGACTGGGGAACATTGACTGTGACATTTGCCTGTTACCAGCCTGTGACCAAGGGCGTTGCATGCCCGAAACGCGTTAGGCTCTATTTGAAGGTTCCATGTGTTTTGCCGATCAAGCTGCACCTGCAATAATGAAAAATATACCATCAAGAAGGCCCTTTCCGAGTGGACACTCTTTTTGTTGGATTTATGACGGTCCGTCCGGCCGTGGAAACTGCCCGCCGCACAGCAGCGGATCCGCTGACAGAATTGTTAAGTCAGCAAAGGACTCGGCGGTTTATTTCTGCTGCAAGGGGTGTATTGGCAGCTTCATGGGCATAAACTAAAGGTTTCCAACCCACGAGGGTAAGATTTTAACATTTATTGGCAGGTCACACGAAAACCCACTGTGGTAAGACAACTCAGCACTGCATATACTGTGATGCACAGCAGCTCTGTAATGGGGCGGAGCATCGTTTCAAAGCGAGATAAAGTGACTGGGGAACATTGACTCTGACATTTGCCTGTTACCAGCCTGTGACCAAGGGCGTTGCACACCCGAAACGCGTTAGGCTCTATTTGAAGGTTCCATGTGTTTTGCTGATCTAGCTGCACCTGCAATAAAGAAAAATATACCATCAAGGAGGCCCTTTCCGAGTGGACACTCTTTTTGTTGGGTTTATGACGGTCCGTCCGGCCGTGGAAACTGCCCGCCGCACAGCAGCGGATCCGCTGAAGGAATTGTTAAGTCAGCAAAGGACTCGGTGGTTTATTTCTGCTGCAAGGGGTGTATTGGCAGCTTCATGGGCATAAACTAAAGGTTTCCAACCCACGAGGGTAAGATTTTAACATTTATTGGCAAGTCACACGAAAACCCACTGTGGTAAGACAACTCAGCACTGCATATACCGTGATGCACAGCAGCTCTGTAATGGGGCGGAGCATCGTTTCAAAGCGAGATAAAGTGACTGGGGAACATTGACTGTGACATTTGCCTGTTACCAGCCTGTGACCAAGGGCGTTGCACACCCGAAACGCGTTAGGCTCTATTTGAAGGTTCCATGTGTTTTGCTGATCTAGCTGCACCTGCAATAAAGAAAAATATACCATCAAGGAGGCCCTTTCCGAGTGGACACTCTTTTTGTTGGGTTTATGACGGTCCGTCCGGCCGTGGAAACTGCCCGCCGCACAGCAGCGGATCCGCTGAAGGAATTGTTAAGTCAGCAAAGGACTCGGTGGTTTATTTCTGCTGCAAGGGGTGTATTGGCAGCTTCATGGGCATAAACTAAAGGTTTCCAACCCACGAGGGTAAGATTTTAACATTTATTTGCAAGTCACACGAAAACCCACTGTGGTAAGACAACTCAGCACTGCATATACCGTGATGCAGAGCAGCTCTGTAATGGGGCAGAGCATCGTTTCAAAGCGAGATAAAGTGACTGGGGAACATTGACTGTGACATTTGCCTGTTACCAGCCTGTGACCAAGGGCGTTGCACGCCCGAAACGCGTTAGGCTCTATTTGAAGGTTCCATGTGTTTTGCCGATCAAGCTGCACCTGCAATAAAGAAAAATATACCATCAAGGAGGCCCTTTCCGAGTGGACACTCTTTTTGTTGGATTTATGACGGTCCGTCCGGACGTGGAAACTGCCCGCCGCACAGCAGCGGATCCGCTGACAGAATTGTTAAGTCAGCAAAGGACTCGGTGGTTTATTTCTGCTGCAAGGGGTTTATTGGCAGCTTCATGGGCATAAACTAAAGGTTTCCAACCCACGAGGGTAAGATTTTAACATTGATTGGCAAGTCACATGAAAACCCACTGTGGTAAGACAACTCAGCACTGCATATACCGTGATGCACAGCAGCTCTTTAATGGGGCGGAGCATCGTTTCAAAGCGAGATAAAGTGACTGGGGAACATTGACTGTGACATTTGACTGTTACCAGCCTGTGACCAAGGGCGTTGCACGCCCGAAACGCGTTAGGCTCTATTTGAAGGTTCCATGTGTTTTGCCGATCAAGCTGCACCTGCAATAAAGAAAAATATACCATCAAGAAGGCCCTTTCCGAGTGGACACTCTTTTTGTTAGATTAATGACGGTCCGTCCGCCGTGGAAACTGCCCGCCGCACAGCAGCGGATCCGCTGACAGAATTGTTAAGTCAGCAAAGGACTCGGTGGTTTATTTCTGCTGCAAGGGGTTTATTGGCAGCTTCATGGGCAAAAACTAAAGGTTTCCAACCAACCAGGGTAAGATTTTAACATTGATTGGCAAGTCACACGAAAACCCACTGTGGTAAGACAACTCAGCACTGCATATACCGTGATGCACAGCAGCTCTGTAATGGGGCGGAGCATCGTTTCAAAGCGAGATAAAGTGACTGGGGAACATTGACTGTGACATTTGACTGTTACCAGCCTGTGACCAAGGGCGTTGCACGCCCGAAACGCGTTAGGCTCTATTTGAAGGTTCCATGTGTTTTGCCTATCAAGCGGCACCTGCAATAAAGAAAAATATACCATCAAGGAGGCCCTTTCCGAGTGGACACTCTTTTTGTTGGATTTATGACGGTCCATCCGGCCGTGGAAACTGCCCGCCGCACAGCAGCGGATCCGCTGACAGAATTGTTAAGTCAGCAAAGGACTCGGTGGTTTATTTCTGCTGCAAGGGGTGTATTGGCAGTTTCATGGGCATAAACTAAAGGTTTCCAACCCACGAGGGTAAGATTTTAACATTTATTGGCAAGTCACACGAAAACCCACTGTGGTAAGACAACTCAGCACTTCATATACCGTGATGCACAGCAGCTCTGTAATGGGGCGGAGCATAGTTTCAAAGCGAGATAAAGTGACTGGGGAACATTGACTGTGACATTTGCCTGTTACCAGCCTGTGACCAAGGGCGTTGCACGCCCGAAACGTGTTAGGCTCTATTTGAAGGTTCCATGTGTTTTGCCGATCAAGCTGCACCTGCAAAAAAGAAAAATATACCATCAAGGAGGCCCTTTCCGAGTGAACACTCTTTTTGTTGGATTTATGACGGTCCGTCCGGCCGTGGAAACTGCCCGCCGCACAGCAGCGGATCCGCTGACAGAATTGTTAAGTCGGCAAAGGACTCGGTGGTTTATTTCTGCTGCAAGGGGTGTATTGGCAGCTTCATGGGCATAAACTAAAGGTTTCCAACCCACGAGGGTAAGATTTTAACATTTATTGGCAAGTCACACGAAAACCCACTGTGGTAAGACAACTCAGCACTGCATATACTGTGATGCACAGCAGCTCTGTAATGGGGCGGAGCATCGTTTCAAAGCGAGATAAAGTGACTGGGGAACATTGACTGTGACATTTGCCTGTTACCAGCCTGTGACCAAGGGTGTTGCACGCCCGAAACGCGTTAGGCTCTATTTAAAGGTTCCATGTGTTTTGCCGATCAAGCTGCACCTGCAATAAAGAAAAATATACCATCAAGGAGGCCCTTTCCGAGTGGACACTCTTTTTGTTGGATTTATGACGGTCCGTCCGGCCGTGAAAACTGCCCGCCGCACAGCAGCGGATCCGCTGACAGAATTGTTAAGTCAGCAAAGGACTCGGTGGTTTATTTCTGCTGCAAGGTGTGTATTGGCAGCTTCTTGGGCATAAACTAAAGGTTTCCAACCCACAAGGGTAAGATTTTAACATTTATTGGCAAGTCACACGAAAACCCACTGTGGTAAGACAACTCAGCACTGCATATACCGTGATGCACAGCAGCTCTGTAATGGGGCGGAGCATCGTTTCAAAGCGAGATAAAGTGACTGGGGAACATTGACTGTGACATTTGCCTGTTACCAGCCTGTGACCAAGGGCGTTGCACGCCCGAAACGCGTTAGGCTCTATTTGAAGGTTCCATGTGTTTTGCCGATCAAGCTGCACCTGCAATAAAGAAAAATATACCATCAAGGAGGCCCTTTCCGAGTGGACACTCTTTTTGTTGGATTTATGACGTTCCGTCCGGCCGTGGAAACTGCCCGCCGCACAGCAGCGGATCCGCTGACAGAATTGTTAAGTCAGCAAAGGACTCGGTGGTTTATTTCTGCTGCAAGGGGTGTATTGGCAGCTTCATGGGCATAAACTAAAGGTTTCCACCCCACGAGGGTAAGATTTTAACATTTATTGGCAAGTCACACGAAAACCCACTGTGGTAAGACAACTCAGCACTGCATATACCGTGATGCACAGCAGCTCGGTAATGGGGTAGAGTATCATTTCTAAACGAGATAAAGTGACTGGGGAACATTGACTGTGACATTTGCCTGTTACCAGCCTGTGACCAAGGGCGTTGCATGCCCGAAACGCGTTAGGCTCTATTTGAAGGTTCCATGTGTTTTGCCGATCAAGCTGCACCTGCAATAATGAAAAATATACCATCAAGAAGGCCCTTTCCGAGTGGACACTCTTTTTGTTGGATTTATGACGGTCCGTCCGGCCGTGGAAACTGCCCGCCGCACAGCAGCGGATCCGCTGACAGAATTGTTAAGTCAGCAAAGGACTCGGCGGTTTATTTCTGCTGCAAGGGGTGTATTGGCAGCTTCATGGGCATAAACTAAAGGTTTCCAACCCACGAGGGTAAGATTTTAACATTTATTGGCAGGTCACACGAAAACCCACTGTGGTAAGACAACTCAGCACTGCATATACCGTGATGCACAGCAGCTCTGTAATGGGGCGGAGCATCGTTTCAAAGCGAGATAAAGTGACTGGGGAACATTGACTCTGACATTTGCCTGTTACCAGCCTGTGACCAAGGGCGTTGCACACCCGAAACGCGTTAGGCTCTATTTGAAGGTTCCATGTGTTTTGCTGATCTAGCTGCACCTGCAATAAAGAAAAATATACCATCAAGGAGGCCCTTTCCGAGTGTACACTCTTTTTGTTGGGTTTATGACGGTCCGTCCGGCCGTGGAAACTGCCCGCCGCACAGCAGCGGATCCGCTGAAGGAATTGTTAAGTCAGCAAAGGACTCGGTGGTTTATTTCTGCTGCAAGGGGTGTATTGGCAGCTTCATGGGCATAAACTAAAGGTTTCCAACCCACGAGGGTAAGATTTTAACATTTATTGGCAAGTCACACGAAAACCCACTGTGGTAAGACAACTCAGCACTGCATATACCGTGATGCACAGCAGCTCTGTAATGGGGCGGAGCATCGTTTCAAAGCGAGATAAAGTGACTGGGGAACATTGACTGTGACATTTGCCTGTTACCAGCCTGTGACCAAGGGCGTTGCACACCCGAAACGCGTTAGGCTCTATTTGAAGGTTCCATGTGTTTTGCTGATCTAGCTGCACCTGCAATAAAGAAAAATATACCATCAAGGAGGCCCTTTCCGAGTGGACACTCTTTTTGTTGGGTTTATGACGGTCCGTCCGGCCGTGGAAACTGCCCGCCGCACAGCAGCGGATCCGCTGAAGGAATTGTTAAGTCAGCAAAGGACTCGGTGGTTTATTTCTGCTGCAAGGGGTGTATTGGCAGCTTCATGGGCATAAACTAAAGGTTTCCAACCCACGAGGGTAAGATTTTAACATTTATTGGCAAGTCACACGAAAACCCACTGTGGTAGGACAACTCAGCACTGCATATACCGTGATGCACAGCAGCTCGGTAATGGGGCGGAGTATCGTTTCAAAGCGAGATATAGTGACTGGGGAACATTGACTGTGAAATTTGCCTTTTACCAGCCTGTGACCAAGGGCGTTGCACGCCCGAAACGCGTTAGGCTTTATTTGAAGGATCCATGTGTTTTGCCGATCAAGCTGCACCTGCAATAAAGAAAAATATACCATCAAGAAGGCCCTTTCCGAGAGGACACTCTTTTTGTTGGATTTATGACGGTCCGTCCGGCCGTGGAAACTGCCCGCCGCACAGCAGCGGATCCGCTGACAGAATTGTTAGGTCAGCAAAGGACTCAGCGGTTTATTTCTGCTGCAAGGGGTGTATTGGCAGCTTCATGGGCAAAAACTAAAGGTTTCCAACCCACGAGGGTAAGATTTTAACATTTATTGGCAAGTCACACGAAAAGCCACTGTGGTAAGACAACTCAGCACTGCATATACCGTGATGCACAGCAGCTCTGTAATGGGGCGGAGCATCGTTTCAAAGCGAGATAAAGTGACTGGGGAAAATTGACTGTGACATTTGCCTGTTATCAGCCTGTGACCAAGGGCGTTGACACCCGAAACGCGTTAGGCTCTATTTGAAGGTTCCATGTGTTTTGCTGATCAAGCTGCACCTGCAATAAAGAAAAATATACCATCAAGGAGGCCCTATCCGAGTGGACACTCTTTTTGTTGGATTTATGACGGTCCGTCCAGCCGTGGAAACTGCCCGCCGCACAGCAGCGGATCCGCTGACAGAATTGCTAAGTCAGCAAAGGACTCGGTGGTTTATTTCTGCTGCAAGGGGTTTATTGGCAGCTTCATGGGCATAAACTAAAGGTTTCCACCCCACGAGGGTAAGATTTTAACATTTATTTGCAAGTCACACGAAAACCCACTGTGGTAAGACAACTCAGCACTGCATATACCGTGATGCACAGCAGCTCTGTAATGGGGCAGAGCATCGTTTCAAAGCGAGATAAAGTGACTGGGGAACATTGACTGTGACATTTGCCTGTTACCAGCCTGTGACCAAGGGCGTTGCACGCCCGAA
The DNA here is from genome assembly GCF_964204655.1 of Triturus cristatus. Taxonomy (NCBI): domain Eukaryota; kingdom Metazoa; phylum Chordata; class Amphibia; order Caudata; family Salamandridae; genus Triturus; species Triturus cristatus. The sequence goes on from NC_140587.1 coordinate 60,437,511, forward strand.
ACGCGTTAGGCTCTATTTGAAGGTTCCATGTGTTTTGCCGATCAAGCTGCACCTGCAATAAAGAAAAATATACCATCAAGGAGGCCCTTTCCGAGTGGACACTCTTTTTGTTGGATTTATGACGGTCCGTCCGGCCGTGAAAACTGCCCGCCGCACAGCAGCGGATCCGCTGACAGAATTGTTAAGTCAGCAAAGGACTCGGTGGTTTATTTCTGCTGCAAGGTGTGTATTGGCAGCTTCTTGGGCATAAACTAAAGGTTTCCAACCCACAAGGGTAAGATTTAAACATTTATTGGCAAGTCACACGAAAACCCACTGTGGTAAGACAACTCAGCACTGCATATACCGTGATGCACAGCAGCTCTGTAATGGGGCGGAGCATCGTTTCAAAGCGAGATAAAGTGACTGGGGAACATTGACTGTGACATTTGCCTGTTACCAGCCTGTGACCAAGGGCGTTGCATGCCCGAAACGCGTTAGGCTCTATTTGAAGGTTCCATGTGTTTTGCCGATCAAGCTGCACCTGCAATAAAGAAAAATATACCATCAAGGAGGCCCTTTCCGAGTGGACACTCTTTTTGTTGGATTTATGACGTTCCGTCCGGCCGTGGAAACTGCCCGCCGCACAGCAGCGGATCCGCTGACAGAATTGTTAAGTCAGCAAAGGACTCGGTGGTTTATTTCTGCTGCAAGGGGTGTATTGGCAGCTTCATGGGCATAAACTAAAGGTTTCCACCCCACGAGGGTAAGATTTTAACATTTATTGGCAAGTCACACGAAAACCCACTGTGGTAAGACAACTCAGCACTGCATATACCGTGATGCACAGCAGCTCGGTAATGGGGTAGAGTATCATTTCTAAACGAGATAAAGTGACTGGGGAACATTGACTGTGACATTTGCCTGTTACCAGCCTGTGACCAAGGGCGTTGCATGCCCGAAACGCGTTAGGCTCTATTTGAAGGTTCCATGTGTTTTGCCGATCAAGCTGCACCTGCAATAATGAAAAATATACCATCAAGAAGGCCCTTTCCGAGTGGACACTCTTTTTGTTGGATTTATGACGGTCCGTCCGGCCGTGGAAACTGCCCGCCGCACAGCAGCGGATCCGCTGACAGAATTGTTAAGTCAGCAAAGGACTCGGAGGTTTATTTCTGCTGCAAGGGGTGTATTGGCAGCTTCATGGGCATAAACTAAAGGTTTCCAACCCACGAGGGTAAGATTTTAACATTTATTGGCAAGTCACACGAAAACCCACTGTGGTAAGACAACTCAGCACTGCATATACCGTGATGCACAGCAGCTCTGTAATGGGGCGGAGCATCGTTTCAAAGCGAGATAAAGTGACTGGGGAACATTGACTGTGACATTTGCCTGTTACCAGCCTGTGACCAAGGGCGTTGCACGCCCGAAACGCGTTAGGCTCTATTTGAAGGTTCCATGTGTTTTGCCGATCAAGCTGCACCTGCAATAAAGAAAAATATACCATCAAGGAGGCCCTTTCCGAGTGGACACTCTTTTTGTTGGATTTATGACGGTCCGTCCGGCCGTGGAAACTGCCCGCCGCACAGCAGCGGATCCGCTGACAGAATTGCTAAGTCAGCAAAGGACTCGGTGGTTTATTTCTGCTGCAAGGTGTGTATTGGCAGCTTCTTGGGCATAAACTAAAGGTTTCCAACCCACAAGGGTAAGATTTAAACATTTATTGGCAAGTCACACGAAAACCCACTGTGGTAAGACAACTCAGCACTGCATATACCGTGATGCACAGCAGCTCTGTAATGGGGCGGAGCATCGTTTCAAAGCGAGATAAAGTGACTGGGGAACATTGACTGTGACATTTGCCTGTTACCAGCCTGTGACCAAGGGCGTTGCATGCCCGAAACGCGTTAGGCTCTATTTGAAGGTTCCATGTGTTTTGCCGATCAAGCTGCACCTGCAATAAAGAAAAATATACCATCAAGGAGGCCCTTTCCGAGTGGACACTCTTTTTGTTGGATTTATGACGTTCCGTCCGGCCGTGGAAACTGCCCGCCGCACAGCAGCGGATCCGCTGACAGAATTGTTAAGTCAGCAAAGGACTCGGTGGTTTATTTCTGCTGCAAGGGGTGTATTGGCAGCTTCATGGGCATAAACTAAAGGTTTCCACCCCACGAGGGTAAGATTTTAACATTTATTGGCAAGTCACACGAAAACCCACTGTGGTAAGACAACTCAGCACTGCATATACCGTGATGCACAGCAGCTCGGTAATGGGGTAGAGTATCATTTCTAAACGAGATAAAGTGACTGGGGAACATTGACTGTGACATTTGCCTGTTACCAGCCTGTGACCAAGGGCGTTGCATGCCCGAAACGCGTTAGGCTCTATTTGAAGGTTCCATGTGTTTTGCCGATCAAGCTGCACCTGCAATAATGAAAAATATACCATCAAGAAGGCCCTTTCCGAGTGGACACTCTTTTTGTTGGATTTATGACGGTCCGTCCGGCCGTGGAAACTGCCCGCCGCACAGCAGCGGATCCGCTGACAGAATTGTTAAGTCAGCAAAGGACTCGGAGGTTTATTTCTGCTGCAAGGGGTGTATTGGCAGCTTCATGGGCATAAACTAAAGGTTTCCAACCCACGAGGGTAAGATTTTAACATTTATTGGCAAGTCACACGAAAACCCACTGTGGTAAGACAACTCAGCACTGCATATACCGTGATGCACAGCAGCTCTGTAATGGGGCGGAGCATCGTTTCAAAGCGAGATAAAGTGACTGGGGAACATTGACTGTGACATTTGCCTGTTACCAGCCTGTGACCAAGGGCGTTGCACGCCCGAAACGCGTTAGGCTCTATTTGAAGGTTCCATGTGTTTTGCCGATCAAGCTGCACCTGCAATAAAGAAAAATATACCATCAAGGAGGCCCTTTCCGAGTGGACACTCTTTTTGTTGGATTTATGACGTTCCGTCCGGCCGTGGAAACTGCCCGCCGCACAGCAGCGGATCCGCTGACAGAATTGTTAAGTCAGCAAAGGACTCGGTGGTTTATTTCTGCTGCAAGGGGTGTATTGGCAGCTTCATGGGCATAAACTAAAGGTTTCCACCCCACGAGGGTAAGATTTTAACATTTATTGGCAAGTCACACGAAAACCCACTGTGGTAAGACAACTCAGCACTGCATATACCGTGATGCACAGCAGCTCGGTAATGGGGTAGAGTATCATTTCTAAACGAGATAAAGTGACTGGGGAACATTGACTGTGACATTTGCCTGTTACCAGCCTGTGACCAAGGGCGTTGCATGCCCGAAACGCGTTAGGCTCTATTTGAAGGTTCCATGTGTTTTGCCGATCAAGCTGCACCTGCAATAATGAAAAATATACCATCAAGAAGGCCCTTTCCGAGTGGACACTCTTTTTGTTGGATTTATGACGGTCCGTCCGGCCGTGGAAACTGCCCGCCGCACAGCAGCGGATCCGCTGACAGAATTGTTAAGTCAGCAAAGGACTCGGCGGTTTATTTCTGCTGCAAGGGGTGTATTGGCAGCTTCATGGGCATAAACTAAAGGTTTCCAACCCACGAGGGTAAGATTTTAACATTTATTGGCAGGTCACACGAAAACCCACTGTGGTAAGACAACTCAGCACTGCATATACTGTGATGCACAGCAGCTCTGTAATGGGGCGGAGCATCGTTTCAAAGCGAGATAAAGTGACTGGGGAACATTGACTCTGACATTTGCCTGTTACCAGCCTGTGACCAAGGGCGTTGCACACCCGAAACGCGTTAGGCTCTATTTGAAGGTTCCATGTGTTTTGCTGATCTAGCTGCACCTGCAATAAAGAAAAATATACCATCAAGGAGGCCCTTTCCGAGTGGACACTCTTTTTGTTGGGTTTATGACGGTCCGTCCGGCCGTGGAAACTGCCCGCCGCACAGCAGCGGATCCGCTGAAGGAATTGTTAAGTCAGCAAAGGACTCGGTGGTTTATTTCTGCTGCAAGGGGTGTATTGGCAGCTTCATGGGCATAAACTAAAGGTTTCCAACCCACGAGGGTAAGATTTTAACATTTATTGGCAAGTCACACGAAAACCCACTGTGGTAAGACAACTCAGCACTGCATATACCGTGATGCACAGCAGCTCTGTAATGGGGCGGAGCATCGTTTCAAAGCGAGATAAAGTGACTGGGGAACATTGACTGTGACATTTGCCTGTTACCAGCCTGTGACCAAGGGCGTTGCACACCCGAAACGCGTTAGGCTCTATTTGAAGGTTCCATGTGTTTTGCTGATCTAGCTGCACCTGCAATAAAGAAAAATATACCATCAAGGAGGCCCTTTCCGAGTGGACACTCTTTTTGTTGGGTTTATGACGGTCCGTCCGGCCGTGGAAACTGCCCGCCGCACAGCAGCGGATCCGCTGAAGGAATTGTTAAGTCAGCAAAGGACTCGGTGGTTTATTTCTGCTGCAAGGGGTGTATTGGCAGCTTCATGGGCATAAACTAAAGGTTTCCAACCCACGAGGGTAAGATTTTAACATTTATTGGAAAGTCACACGAAAACCCACTGTGGTAGGACAACTCAGCACTGCATATACCGTGATGCACAGCAGCTCGGTAATGGGGCGGAGTATCGTTTCAAAGCGAGATATAGTGACTGGGGAACATTGACTGTGAAATTTGCCTTTTACCAGCCTGTGACCAAGGGCGTTGCACGCCCGAAACGCGTTAGGCTCTATTTGAAGGATCCATGTGTTTTGCCGATCAAGCTGCACCTGCAATAAAGAAAAATATACCATCAAGAAGGCCCTTTCCGAGAGGACACTCTTTTTGTTGGATTTATGACGGTCCGTCCGGCCGTGGAAACTGCCCGCCGCACAGCAGCGGATCCGCTGACAGAATTGTTAGGTCAGCAAAGGACTCAGCGGTTTATTTCTGCTGCAAGGGGTGTATTGGCAGCTTCATGGGCAAAAACTAAAGGTTTCCAACCCACGAGGGTAAGATTTTAACATTTATTGGCAAGTCACACGAAAAGCCACTGTGGTAAGACAACTCAGCACTGCATATACCGTGATGCACAGCAGCTCTGTAATGGGGCGGAGCATCGTTTCAAAGCGAGATAAAGTGACTGGGGAAAATTGACTGTGACATTTGCCTGTTATCAGCCTGTGACCAAGGGCGTTGACACCCGAAACGCGTTAGGCTCTATTTGAAGGTTCCATGTGTTTTGCTGATCAAGCTGCACCTGCAATAAAGAAAAATATACCATCAAGGAGGCCCTATCCGAGTGGACACTCTTTTTGTTGGATTTATGACGGTCCGTCCAGCCGTGGAAACTGCCCGCCGCACAGCAGCGGATCCGCTGACAGAATTGCTAAGTCAGCAAAGGACTCGGTGGTTTATTTCTGCTGCAAGGGGTTTATTGGCAGCTTCATGGGCATAAACTAAAGGTTTCCACCCCACGAGGGTAAGATTTTAACATTTATTTGCAAGTCACACGAAAACCCACTGTGGTAAGACAACTCAGCACTGCATATACCGTGATGCACAGCAGCTCTGTAATGGGGCAGAGCATCGTTTCAAAGCGAGATAAAGTGACTGGGGAACATTGACTGTGACATTTGCCTGTTACCAGCCTGTGACCAAGGGCGTTGCACGCCCGAAAAGCGTTAGGCTCTATTTGAAGGTTCCATGTGTTTTGCCGATCAAGCTGCACCTGCAATAAAGAAAAATATACCATCAAGGAGGCCCTTTCCGAGTGGACACTCTTTTTGTTGGATTTATGACGGTCCGTCCGGCCGTGGAAACTGCCCGCCGCACAGCAGCGGATCCGCTGACAGAATTGTTAAGTCAGCAAAGGACTCGGTGGTTTATTTCTGCTGCAAGGGGTTTATTGGCAGCTTCATGGGCATAAACTAAAGGTTTCCAACCCACGAGGGTAAGATTTTAACATTGATTGGCAAGTCACACGAAAACCCACTGTGGTAAGACAACTCAGCACTGCATATACCCTGATGCACAGCAGCTCTGTAATGGGGCGGAGCATCGTTTCAAAGCGAGATAAAGTGACTGGGGAACATTGACTGTGACATTTGACTGTTACCAGCCTGTGACCAAGGGCGTTGCACACCCGAAACGCGTTAGGCTCTATTTGAAGGATCCATGTGTTTTGCCGATCAAGCTGCAGCTGCAATAAAGAAAAATATACCATCAAGGAGGCCCTTTCCGAGTGGACACTCTTTTTGTTGGATTTATGACGGTCCATCCGGCCGTGGAAACTGCCCGCCGCCCAGCAGCGGATCCGCTGACAGAATTGTTAAGTCAGCAAAGGACTCGGTGGTTTATTTCTGCTGCAAGGGATGTATTGGCAGTTTCATGGGCATAAACTAAAGGTTTCCAACCCACGAGGGTAAGATTTTAACATTTATTGGCAAGTCACACGAAAACCCACTGTGGTAAGACAACTCAGCACTGCATATACCGTGATGCACAGCAGCTCTGTAATGGGGCGGAGTATCGTTTCAAAGCGAGATATAGTGACTGGGGAACATTGACTGTGACATTTGCCTTTTACCAGCCTGTGACCAAGGGCGTTGCACGCCCGAAACGCGTTAGGCTCTATTTGAAGGATCCATGTGTTTTGACGATCAAGCTGCACCTGCAATAAAGAAAAATATACCATCAAGGAGGCCCTTTCCGAATGGACACTCTTTTTGTTGGATTTATGACGGTCCGTTCGGCAGTGGAAACTGCCCGCTGCACAGCAGGGGATCCGCTGACAGAATTGTTAAGTCAGCAAAGGACTCGGTGGTTTATTTCTGCTGCAAGGGGTGTATTGGCAGCTTCATGGGCATAAACTAAAGGTTTCCACACCACGAGGGTAAGATTTTAACATTTATTGGCAAGTCACACGAAAACCCACTGTGGTAAGACAACTCAGCACTGCATATACCGTGATGCACAGCAGCTCGGTAATGGGGCGGAGTATCGTTTCAAAGCGAGATATAGTGACTGGGGAACATTGACTGTGACATTTGCCTTTTACCAGCCTGTGACCAAGGGCGTTGCACGCCCGAAACGCGTTAGGCTCTATTTGAAGGATCCATGTGTTTTGCCGATCAAGCTGCACCTGCAATAAAGAAAAATATACCATCAAGAAGGCCCTTTCCGAGAGGACACTCTTTTTGTTGGATTTATGACGGTCCGTCCGGCCGTGGAAACTGCCCGCCGCACAGCAGCGGATCCGCTGACAGAATTGTTAAGTCAGCAAAGGACTCGGTGGTTTATTTCTGCTGCAAGGGGTGTATTGGCAGCTTCATGGGCATAAACTAAAGGTTTCCAACCCACGAGGGTAAGATTTTAACATTTATTGGCAAGTCACACAAAAACCCACTGTGGTAAGACAACTCAGCACTGCATATACCGTGATGCACAGCAGCTCTGTAATGGGGCGGAGCATCGTTTCAAAGCGAGATAAAGTGACTGGGGAACATTGACTGTGACATTTGCCTGTTACCAGCCTGTGACCAAGGGCGTTGCACGCCCGAAACGCGTTAGGCTCTATTTGAAGGTTCCATGTGTTTTGCCGATCAAGCTGCACCTGCAATAAAGAAAAATATACCATCAAGGAGGCCCTTTCCGAGTGGACACTCTTTTTGTTGGATTTATGACGGTCCGTCCGGCCGTGGAAACTGCCCGCCCCACAGCAGCGGATCCGCTGACAGAATTGTTAAGTCAGCAAAGGACTCGGTGGTTTATTTCTGCTGCAAGGGTTGTATTGGCAGCTTCATGGGCATAAACTAAAGGTTTCCAACCCACGAGGGTAAGATTTTAACATTTATTGGCAAGTCACACGAAAACCCACTGTGGTAAGACAACTCAGCACTGCATATACCGTGATGCACAGCAGCTCTGTAATGGGGCGGAGTATCGTTTCAAAGCGAGATATAGTGACTGGGGAACATTGACTGTGACATTTGCCTTTTACCAGCCTGTGACCAAGGGCGTTGCACGCCCGAAACGCGTTAGGCTCTATTTGAAGGATCCATGTGTTTTGCCGATCAAGCTGCACCTGCAATAAAGAAAAATATACCATCAAGAAGGCCCTTTCCGAGAGGACACTCTTTTTGTTGGATTTATGACGGTCCGTCCGGCCGTGGAAACTGCCCGCCGCACAGCAGCGGATCCGCTGACAGAATTGTTAGGTCAGCAAAGGACTCAGCGGTTTATTTCTGCTGCAAGGGGTGTATTGGCAGCTTCATGGGCATAAACTAAAGGTTTCCAACCCACGAGGGTAAGATTTTAACATTTATTGGCAAGTCACACGAAAACCCACTGTGGTAAGACAACTCAGCACTGCATATACCTTGATGCACAGCAGCTCTGTAATGGGGCGGAGCATCGTTTCAAAGCGAGATAAAGTGACTGGGGAAAATTGACTGTGACATTTGCATGTTACCAGCCTGTGACCAAGGGCGTTGCACACCCGAAACGCGTTAGGCTCTATTTGAAGGTTCCATGTGTTTTGCTGATCAAGCTGCACCTGCAATAAAGAAAAATATACCATCAAGGAGGCCCTATCCGAGTGGACACTCTTTTTGTTGGATTTATGACGGTCCGTCTGGCCGTGGAAACTGCCCGCCGCACAGCAGCGGATCCGCTGACAGAATTGCTAAGTCAGCAAAGGACTCAGTGGTTTATTTCTGCTGCAAGGGGTGTATTGGCAGCTTCATGGGCATAAACTAAAGGTTTCCACCCCACGAGGGTAAGATTTTAACATTTATTTGCAAGTCACACGAAAACCCACTGTGGTAAGACAACTCAGCACTGCATATACCGTGATGCACAGCAGCTCTGTAATGGGGCAGAGCATCGTTTCAAAGCGAGATAAAGTGACTGGGGAACATTGACTGTGACATTTGCCTGTTACCAGCCTGTGACCAAGGGCGTTGCACGCCCGAAACGCGTTAGGCTCTATTTGAAGGTTCCATGTGTTTTGCCGATCAAGCTGCACCTGCAATAAAGAAAAATATACCATCAAGGAGGCCCTTTCCGAGTGGACACGCTTTTTGTTGGATTTATGACGGTCCGTCCGGCCGTGGAAACTGCCCGCCGCACAGCAGCGGATCCGCTGACAGAATTGTTAAGTCAGCAAAGGACTCGGTGGTTTATTTCTGCTGCAAGGGGATTATTGGCAGCTTCATGGGCATAAACTAAAGGTTTCCAACCCACGAGGGTAAGATTTTAACATTGATTGGCAAGTCACACGAAAACCCACTGTGGTAAGACAACTCAGCACTGCATATACCGTGATGCACAGCAGCTCTGTAATGGGGCGGAGCATCGTTTCAAAGCGAGATAAAGTGACTGAGGAACATTGACTGTGACATTTGACTGTTGCCAGCCTGTGACCAAGGGCGTTGCACGCCTGAAACGCGTTAGGCTCTATTTGAAGGTTCAATGTGTTTTGCCGATCAAGCTGCACCTGCAATAAAGAAAAATATACCATCAAGGAGGCCCTTTCCGAGTGGACACTCTTTTTGTTGGATTTATGACGGTCCATCCGGCCGTGGAAACTGCCCGCCGCACAGCAGCGGATCCGCTGACAGAATTGTTAAGTCAGCAAAGGACTCGGTGGTTTATTTCTGCTGCAAGGGGTGTATTGGCAGTTTCATGGGCATAAACTAAAGGTTTCCAACCCACGAGGGTAAGATTTTAACATTTATTGGCAAGTCACACGAAAACCCACTGTGGTAAGACAACTCAGCACTTCATATACCGTGATGCACAGCAGCTCTGTAATGGGGCGGAGCATCGTTTCAAAGCGAGATAAAGTGACTGGGGAACATTGACTGTGACATTTGCCTGTTACCAGCCTGTGACCAAGGGCGTTGCACGCCCGAAACGCGTTAGGCTCTATTTGAAGGTTCCATGTGTTTTGCCGATCAAGCTGCACCTGCAATAAAGAAAAATATACCATCAAGGAGGCCCTTTCCGAGTGGACACTCTTTTTGTTGGATTTATGACGGTCCGTCCGGCCGTGGAAACTGCCCGCCCCACAGCAGCGGATCCGCTGACAGAATTGTTAAGTCAGCAAAGGACTCGGTGGTTTATTTCTGCTGCAAGGGTTGTATTGGCAGCTTCATGGGCATAAACTAAAGGTTTCCAACCCACGAGGGTAAGATTTTAACATTTATTGGCAAGTCACACGAAAACCCACTGTGGTAAGACAACTCAGCACTGCATATACCGTGATGCACAGCAGCTCTGTAATGGGGCGGAGTATCGTTTCAAAGCGAGATATAGTGACTGGGGAACATTGACTGTGACATTTGCCTTTTACCAGCCTGTGACCAAGGGCGTTGCACGCCCGAAACGCGTTAGGCTCTATTTGAAGGATCCATGTGTTTTGCCGATCAAGCTGCACCTGCAATAAAGAAAAATATACCATCAAGAAGGCCCTTTCCGAGAGGACACTCTTTTTGTTGGATTTATGACGGTCCGTCCGGCCGTGGAAACTGCCCGCCGCACAGCAGCGGATCCGCTGACAGAATTGTTAGGTCAGTAAAGGACTCAGCGGTTTATTTCTGCTGCAAGGGGTGTATTGGCAGCTTCATGGGCATAAACTAAAGGTTTCCAACCCACGAGGGTAAGATTTTAACATTTATTGGCAAGTCACACGAAAACCCACTGTGGTAAGACAACTCAGCACTGCATATACCTTGATGCACAGCAGCTCTGTAATGGGGCGGAGCATCGTTTCAAAGCGAGATAAAGTGACTGGGGAAAATTGACTGTGACATTTGCCTGTTACCAGCCTGTGACCAAGGGCGTTGCACACCCGAAACGCGTTAGGCTCTATTTGAAGGTTCCATGTGTTTTGCTGATCAAGCTGCACCTGCAATAAAGAAAAATATACCATCAAGGAGGCCCTATCCGAGTGGACACTCTTTTTGTTGGATTTATGACGGTCCGTCTGGCCGTGGAAACTGCCCGCCGCACAGCAGCGGATCCGCTGACAGAATTGCTAAGTCAGCAAAGGACTCGGTGGTTTATTTCTGCTGCAAGGGGTGTATTGGCAGCTTCATGGGCATAAACTAAAGGTTTCCACCCCACGAGGGTAAGATTTTAACATTTATTTGCAAGTCACACGAAAACCCACTGTGGTAAGACAACTCAGCACTGCATATACCGTGATGCACAGCAGCTCTGTAATGGGGCAGAGCATCGTTTCAAAGCGAGATAAAGTGACTGGGGAACATTGACTGTGACATTTGCCTGTTACCAGCCTGTGACCAAGGGCGTTGCACGCCCGAAACGCGTTAGGCTCTATTTGAAGGTTCCATGTGTTTTGCCGATCAAGCTGCACCTGCAATAAAGAAAAATATACCATCAAGGAGGCCCTTTCCGAGTGGACACTCTTTTTGTTGGATTTATGACGGTCCGTCCGGCCGTGGAAACTGCCCGCCGCACAGCAGCGGATCCGCTAACAGAATTGTTAAGTCAGCAAAGGACTCGGTGGTTTATTTCTGCTGCAAGGGGTTTATTGGCAGCTTCATGGGCATAAACTAAAGGTTTCCAACCCACGAGGGTAAGATTTTAACATTGATTGGCAAGTCACACGAAAACCCACTGTGGTAAGACAACTCAGCACTGCATATACCGTGATGCACAGCAGCTCTGTAATGGGGCGGAGCATCGTTTCAAAGCGAGATAAAGTGACTGAGGAACATTGACTGTGACATTTGACTGTTGCCAGCCTGTGACCAAGGGCGTTGCACGCCTGAAACGCGTTAGGCTCTATTTGAAGGTTCCATGTGTTTTGCCGATCAAGCTGCACCTGCAATAAAGAAAAATATACCATCAAGGAGGCCCTTTCCGAGTGGACACTCTTTTTGTTGGATTTATGACGGTCCATCCGGCCGTGGAAACTGCCCGCCGCACAGCAGCGGATCCGCTGACAGAATTGTTAAGTCAGCAAAGGACTCGGTGGTTTATTTCTGCTGCAAGGGGTGTATTGGCAGTTTCATGGGCATAAACTAAAGGTTTCCAACCCACGAGGGTAAGATTTTAACATTTATTGGCAAGTCACACGAAAACCCACTGTGGTAAGACAACTCAGCACTTCATATACCGTGATGCACAGCAGCTCTGTAATGGGGCGGAGCATCGTTTCAAAGCGAGATAAAGTGACTGGGGAACATTGACTGTGACATTTGCCTGTTACCAGCCTGTGACCAAGGGCGTTGCACGCCCGAAACGCGTTAGGCTCTATTTGAAGGTTCCATGTGTTTTGCCGATCAAGCTGCACCTGCAATAAAGAAAAATATACCATCAAGGAGGCCCTTTCCGAGTGGACACTCTTTTTGTTGGATTTATGACGGTCCATCCGGCCGTGGAAACTGCCCGCCCCACAGCAGCGGATCCGCTGACAGAATTGTTAAGTCAGCAAAGGACTCGGTGGTTTATTTCTGCTGCAAGGGTTGTATTGGCAGCTTCATGGGCATAAACTAAAGGTTTCCAACCCACGAGGGTAAGATTTTTACATTTATTGGCAAGTCACACGAAAACCCACTGTGGTAAGACAACTCAGCACTGCATATACCGTGATGCACAGCAGCTCTGTAATGGGGCGGAGTATCGTTTCAAAGCGAGATATAGTGACTGGGGAACATTGACTGTGACATTTGCCTTTTACCAGCCTGTGACCAAGGGCGTTGCACGCCCGAAACGCGTTAGGCTCTATTTGAAGGATCCATGTGTTTTGCCGATCAAGCTGCACCTGCAATAAAGAAAAATATACCATCAAGAAGGCCCTTTCCGAGAGGACACTCTTTTTGTTGGATTTATGACGGTCCGTCCGGCCGTGGAAACTGCCCGCCGCACAGCAGCGGATCCGCTGACAGAATTGTTAGGTCAGTAAAGGACTCAGCGGTTTATTTCTGCTGCAAGGGGTGTATTGGCAGCTTCATGGGCATAAACTAAAGGTTTCCAACCCACGAGGGTAAGATTTTAACATTTATTGGCAAGTCACACGAAAACCCACTGTGGTAAGACAACTCAGCACTGCATATACCTTGATGCACAGCAGCTCTGTAATGGGGCGGAGCATCGTTTCAAAGCGAGATAAAGTGACTGGGGAAAATTGACTGTGACATTTGCATGTTACCAGCCTGTGACCAAGGGCGTTGCACACCCGAAACGCGTTAGGCTCTATTTGAAGGTTCCATGTGTTTTGCTGATCAAGCTGCACCTGCAATAAAGAAAAATATACCATCAAGGAGGCCCTATCCGAGTGGACACTCTTTTTGTTGGATTTATGACGGTCCGTCTGGCCGTGGAAACTGCCCGCCGCACAGCAGCGGATCCGCTGACAGAATTGCTAAGTCAGCAAAGGACTCGGTGGTTTATTTCTGCTGCAAGGGGTGTATTGGCAGCTTCATGGGCATAAACTAAAGGTTTCCACCCCACGAGGGTAAGATTTTAACATTTATTTGCAAGTCACACGAAAACCCACTGTGGTAAGACAACTCAGCACTGCATATACCGTGATGCACAGCAGCTCTGTAATGGGGCAGAGCATCGTTTCAAAGCGAGATAAAGTGACTGGGGAACATTGACTGTGACATTTGCCTGTTACCAGCCTGTGACCAAGGGCGTTGCACGCCCGAAACGCGTTAGGCTCTATTTGAAGGTTCCATGTGTTTTGCCGATCAAGCTGCACCTGCAATAAAGAAAAATATACCATCAAGGAGGCCCTTTCCGAGTGGACACGCTTTTTGTTGGATTTATGACGGTCCGTCCGGCCGTGGAAACTGCCCGCCGCACAGCAGCGGATCCGCTGACAGAATTGTTAAGTCAGCAAAGGACTCGGTGGTTTATTTCTGCTGCAAGGGGATTATTGGCAGCTTCATGGGCATAAACTAAAGGTTTCCAACCCACGAGGGTAAGATTTTAACATTGATTGGCAAGTCACACGAAAACCCACTGTGGTAAGACAACTCAGCACTGCATATACCGTGATGCACAGCAGCTCTGTAATGGGGCGGAGCATCGTTTCAAAGCGAGATAAAGTGACTGAGGAACATTGACTGTGACATTTGACTGTTGCCAGCCTGTGACCAAGGGCGTTGCACGCCTGAAACGCGTTAGGCTCTATTTGAAGGTTCAATGTGTTTTGCCGATCAAGCTGCACCTGCAATAAAGAAAAATATACCATCAAGGAGGCCCTTTCCGAGTGGACACTCTTTTTGTTGGATTTATGACGGTCCATCCGGCCGTGGAAACTGCCCGCCGCACAGCAGCGGATCTGCTGACAGAATTGTTAAGTCAGCAAAGGACTCGGTGGTTTATTTCTGCTGCAAGGGGTGTATTGGCAGTTTCATGGGCATAAACTAAAGGTTTCCAACCCACGAGGGTAAGATTTTAACATTTATTGGCAAGTCACACGAAAACCCACTGTGGTAAGACAACTCAGCACTTCATATACCGTGATGCACAGCAGCTCTGTAATGGGGCGGAGCATCGTTTCAAAGCGAGATAAAGTGACTGGGGAACATTGACTGTGACATTTGCCTGTTACCAGCCTGTGACCAAGGGCGTTGCACGCCCGAAACGCGTTAGGCTCTATTTGAAGGTTCCATGTGTTTTGCCGATCAAGCTGCACCTGCAATAAAGAAAAATATACCATCAAGGAGGCCCTTTCCGAGTGGACACTCTTTTTGTTGGATTTATGACGGTCCGTCCGGCCGTGGAAACTGCCCGCCCCACAGCAGCGGATCCGCTGACAGAATTGTTAAGTCAGCAAAGGACTCGGTGGTTTATTTCTGCTGCAAGGGTTGTATTGGCAGCTTCGTGGGCATAAACTAAAGGTTTCCAACCCACGAGGGTAAGATTTTAACATTTATTGGCAAGTCACACGAAAACCCACTGTGGTAAGACAACTCAGCACTGCATATACCGTGATGCACAGCAGCTCTGTAATGGGGCGGAGTATCGTTTCAAAGCGAGATATAGTGACTGGGGAACATTGACTGTGACATTTGCCTTTTACCAGCCTGTGACCAAGGGCGTTGCACGCCCGAAACGCGTTAGGCTCTATTTGAAGGATCCATGTGTTTTGCCGATCAAGCTGCACCTGCAATAAAGAAAAATATACCATCAAGAAGGCCCTTTCCGAGAGGACACTCTTTTTGTTGGATTTATGACGGTCCGTCCGGCCGTTGAAACTGCCCGCCGCACAGCAGCGGATCCGCTGACAGAATTGTTAGGTCAGTAAAGGACTCAGCGGTTTATTTCTGCTGCAAGGGGTGTATTGGCAGCTTCATGGGCATAAACTAAAGGTTTCCAACCCACGAGGGTAAGATTTTAACATTTATTGGCAAGTCACACGAAAACCCACTGTGGTAAGACAACTCAGCACTGCATATACCTTGATGCACAGCAGCTCTGTAATGGGGCGGAGCATCGTTTCAAAGCGAGATAAAGTGACTGGGGAAAATTGACTGTGACATTTGCCTGTTACCAGCCTGTGACCAAGGGCGTTGCACACCCGAAACGCGTTAGGCTCTATTTGAAGGTTCCATGTGTTTTGCTGATCAAGCTGCACCTGCAATAAAGAAAAATATACCATCAAGGAGGCCCTATCCAAGTGGACACTCTTTTTGTTGGATTTATGACGGTCCGTCTGGCCGTGGAAACTGCCCGCCGCACAGCAGCGGATCCGCTGACAGAATTGCTAAGTCAGCAAAGGACTCGGTGGTTTATTTCTGCTGCAAGGGGTGTATTGGCAGCTTCATGGGCATAAACGAAAGGTTTCCACCCCACGAGGGTAAGATTTTAACATTTATTTGCAAGTCACACGAAAACCCACTGTGGTAAGACAACTCAGCACTGCATATACCGTGATGCACAGCAGCTCTGTAATGGGGCAGAGCATCGTTTCAAAGCGAGATAAAGTGAATGGGGAACATTGACTGTGACATTTGCCTGTTACCAGCCTGTGACCAAGGGCGTTGCACGCCCGAAACGCGTTAGGCTCTATTTGAAGGTTCCATGTGTTTTGCCGATCAAGCTGCACCTGCAATAAAGAAAAATATACCATCAAGGAGGCCCTTTCCGAGTGGACACTCTTTTTGTTGGATTTATGACGGTCCGTCCGGCCGTGGAAACTGCCCGCCGCACAGCAGCGGATCCGCTGACAGAATTGTTAAGTCAGCAAAGGACTCGGTGGTTTATTTCTGCTGCAAGGGGTTTATTGGCAGCTTCATGGGCATAAACTAAAGGTTTCCAACCCACGAGGGTAAGATTTTAACATTGATTGGCAAGTCACACGAAAACCCACTGTGGTAAGACAACTCAGCACTGCATATACCGTGATGCACAGCAGCTCTGTAATGGGGCGGAGCATCGTTTCAAAGCGAGATAAAGTGACTGAGGAACATTGACTGTGACATTTGACTGTTGCCAGCCTGTGACCAAGGGCGTTGCACGCCTGAAACGCGTTAGGCTCTATTTGAAGGTTCCATGTGTTTTGCCGATCAAGCTGCACCTGCAATAAAGAAAAATATACCATCAAGGAGGCCCTTTCCGAGTGGACACTCTTTTTGTTGGATTTATGACGGTCCATCCGGCCGTGGAAACTGCCCGCCGCACAGCAGCGGATCCGCTGACAGAATTGTTAAGTCAGCAAAGGACTCGGTGGTTTATTTCTGCTGCAAGGGGTGTATTGGCAGTTCCATGGGCATAAACTAAAGGTTTCCAACCCACGAGGGTAAGATTTTAACATTTATTGGCAAGTCACACGAAAACCCACTGTGGTAAGACAACTCAGCACTTCATATACCGTGATGCACAGCAGCTCTGTAATGGGGCGGAGCATCGTTTCAAAGCGAGATAAAGTGACTGGGGAACATTGACTGTGACATTTGCCTGTTACCAGCCTGTGACCAAGGGCGTTGCACGCCCGAAACGCGTTAGGCTCTATTTGAAGGTTCCATGTGTTTTGCCGATCAAGCTGCACCTGCAATAAAGAAAAATATACCATCAAGGAGGCCCTTTCCGAGTGGACACTCTTTTTGTTGGATTTATGACGGTCCGTCCGGCCATGGAAACTGCCCGCCGCACAGCAGCGAATCCGCTGACAGAATTGTTAAGTCAGCAAAGGACTCGGTGGTTTATTTCTGCAGCAAGGGGTGTATTGGCAGCTTCATGGGCATAAACTAAAGGTTTCCAACCCACGAGGGTAAGATTTTAACATTTATTGGCAAGTCACACGAAAACCCACTGTGGTAAGACAACTCAGCACTGCATATACCGTGATGCACAGCAGCTCTGTAATGGGGCGGAGCATCGTTTCAAAGCGAGATAAAGTGACTGGGGAACATTGACTGTGACATTTGCCTGTTACCAGCCTGTGACCAAGGGCGTTGCACGCCCGAAACGCGTTAGGCTCTATTTGAAGGATCCATGTGTTTTGCCGATCAAGCTGCACCTGCAATAAAGAAAAATATACCATCAAGAAGGCCCTTTCCGAGTGGACACTCTTTTTGTTGAATTTATGACGGTCCGTCCGGCCGTGGAAACTGCCCGGCGCACAGCAGCGGATCCGCTGACAGAATTGTTAAGTCAGCAAAGGACTCGGTGGTTTATTTCTGCTGCAAGGGGTGTATTGGCAGCTTCATGGGCATAAACTAAAGGTTTCCAACCCACGAGGGTAAGATTTTAACATTTATTGGCAAGTCACACAAAAACCCACTGTGGTAAGACAACTCAGCACTGCATATACCGTGATGAACAGCAGCTCTGTAATGGGGCGGAGCATCGTTTCAAAGCGAGATAAAGTGACTGGGGAACATTGACTGTGACATTTGCCTGTTACCAGCCTGTGACCAAGGGCGTTGCATGCCCGAAACGCGTTAGGCTCTATTTGAAGGTTCCATGTGTTTTGCTGATCAAGCTGCACCTGCAATAAAGAAAAATATACCATCAAGGAGGCCCTATCCGAGTGGACACTCTTTTTGTTGGATTTATGACGGTCCGTCTGGCCGTGGAAACTGCCCGCCGCACAGCAGCGGATCCGCTGACAGAATTGCTAAGTCAGCAAAGGACTCGGTGGTTTATTTCTGCTGCAAGGGGTGTATTGGCAGCTTCATGGGCATAAACTAAAGGTTTCCACCCCACGAGGGTAAGATTTTAACATTTATTTGCAAGTCACACGAAAACCCACTGTGGTAAGACAACTCAGCACTGCATATACCGTGATGCACAGCAGCTCTGTAATGGGGCAGAGCATCGTTTCAAAGCGAGATAAAGTGAATGGGGAACATTGACTGTGACATTTGCCTGTTACCAGCCTGTGACCAAGGGCGTTGCACGCCCGAAACGCGTTAGGCTCTATTTGAAGGTTCCATGTGTTTTGCCGATCAAGCTGCACCTGCAATAAAGAAAAATATACCATCAAGGAGGCCCTTTCCGAGTGGACACTCTTTTTGTTGGATTTATGACGGTCCGTCCGGCCGTGGAAACTGCCCGCCGCACAGCAGCGGATCCGCTGACAGAATTGTTAAGTCAGCAAAGGACTCGGTGGTTTATTTCTGCTGCAAGGGGTTTATTGGCAGCTTCATGGGCATAAACTAAAGGTTTCCAACCCACGAGGGTAAGATTTTAACATTGATTGGCAAGTCACACGAAAACCCACTGTGGTAAGACAACTCAGCACTGCATATACCGTGATGCACAGCAGCTCTGTAATGGGGCGGAGCATCATTTCAAAGCGAGATAAAGTGACTGAGGAACATTGACTGTGACATTTGACTGTTGCCAGCCTGTGACCAAGGGCGTTGCACGCCTGAAACGCGTTAGGCTCTATTTGAAGGTTCCATGTGTTTTGCCGATCAAGCTGCACCTGCAATAAAGAAAAATATACCATCAAGGAGGCCCTTTCCGAGTGGACACTCTTTTTGTTGGATTTATGACG
The DNA here is from genome assembly GCF_964204655.1 of Triturus cristatus. NCBI lineage: Eukaryota > Metazoa > Chordata > Amphibia > Caudata > Salamandridae > Triturus > Triturus cristatus. Next base: position 60,456,474 of record NC_140587.1, read on the forward strand.
GTCCATCCGGCCGTGGAAACTGCCCGCCGCACAGCAGCGGATCCGCTGACAGAATTGTTAAGTCAGCAAAGGACTCGGTGGTTTATTTCTGCTGCAAGGGGTGTATTGGCAGTTCCATGGGCATAAACTAAAGGTTTCCAACCCACGAGGGTAAGATTTTAACATTTATTGGCAAGTCACACGAAAACCCACTGTGGTAAGACAACTCAGCACTTCATATACCGTGATGCACAGCAGCTCTGTAATGGGGCGGAGCATCGTTTCAAAGCGAGATAAAGTGACTGGGGAACATTGACTGTGACATTTGCCTGTTACCAGCCTGTGACCAAGGGCGTTGCACGCCCGAAACGCGTTAGGCTCTATTTGAAGGTTCCATGTGTTTTGCCGATCAAGCTGCACCTGCAATAAAGAAAAATATACCATCAAGGAGGCCCTTTCCGAGTGGACACTCTTTTTGTTGGATTTATGACGGTCCGTCCGGCCATGGAAACTGCCCGCCGCACAGCAGCGAATCCGCTGACAGAATTGTTAAGTCAGCAAAGGACTCGGTGGTTTATTTCTGCAGCAAGGGGTGTATTGGCAGCTTCATGGGCATAAACTAAAGGTTTCCAACCCACGAGGGTAAGATTTTAACATTTATTGGCAAGTCACACGAAAACCCACTGTGGTAAGACAACTCAGCACTGCATATACCGTGATGCACAGCAGCTCTGTAATGGGGCGGAGCATCGTTTCAAAGCGAGATAAAGTGACTGGGGAACATTGACTGTGACATTTGCCTGTTACCAGCCTGTGACCAAGGGCGTTGCACGCCCGAAACGCGTTAGGCTCTATTTGAAGGATCCATGTGTTTTGCCGATCAAGCTGCACCTGCAATAAAGAAAAATATACCATCAAGAAGGCCCTTTCCGAGTGGACACTCTTTTTGTTGAATTTATGACGGTCCGTCCGGCCGTGGAAACTGCCCGGCGCACAGCAGCGGATCCGCTGACAGAATTGTTAAGTCAGCAAAGGACTCGGTGGTTTATTTCTGCTGCAAGGGGTGTATTGGCAGCTTCATGGGCATAAACTAAAGGTTTCCAACCCACGAGGGTAAGATTTTAACATTTATTGGCAAGTCACACAAAAACCCACTGTGGTAAGACAACTCAGCACTGCATATACCGTGATGAACAGCAGCTCTGTAATGGGGCGGAGCATCGTTTCAAAGCGAGATAAAGTGACTGGGGAACATTGACTGTGACATTTGCCTGTTACCAGCCTGTGACCAAGGGCGTTGCATGCCCGAAACGCGTTAGGCTCTATTTGAAGGTTCCATGTGTTTTGCCGATCAAGCTGCACCTGCAATAAAGAAAAATATACCATCAAGGAGGCCCTTTCCGAGTGGACACTCTTTTTGTAGGATTTATGACGGTCCGTCCGGCCGTGGAAACTGCCCGCCCCACAGCAGCGGATCCGCTGACAGAATTGTTAAGTCAGCAAAGGACTCGGTGGTTTATTTCTGCTGCAAGGGGTGTATTGGCAGCTTCATGGGCATAAACGAAAGGTTTCCAACCCACGAGGGTAAGATTTTAACATTTATTGGCAAGTCACACGAAAACCCACTGTGGTAAGACAACTCAGCACTGCATATACCGTGATGCACAGCAGCTCTGTAATGGGGCGGAGCATCGTTTCAAAGCGAGATAAAGTGACTGGGGAACATTGACTGTGACATTTGCCTGTTACCAGCCTGTGACCAAGGGCGTTGCACGCCCGAAACGCGTTAGGCTCTATTTGAAGGTTCCATGTGTTTTGCCGATCAAGCTGCACCTGCAATAAAGAAAAATATACCATAAAGGAGGCCCTTTCCGAATGGACACTCTTTTTGTTGGATTTATGACTTTCCGTTCGGCAGTGGAAACTGCCCGCCGCACAGCAGTGGATCCGCTGACAGAATTGTTAAGTCAGCAAAGGACTCGGTGGTTTATTTCTGCTGCAAGGGGTGTATTGGCAGCTTCATGGGCATAAACTAAAGGTTTCCACCCCATGAGGGTAAGATTTTAACATTTATTGGCAAGTCACACGAAAACCCACTGTGGTAAGACAACTCAGCACTGCATATACCGTGATGCACAGCAGCTCGGTAATGGGGCGGAGTATCGTTTCAAAGCGAGATATAGTGACTGGGGAACATTGACTGTGACATTTGCCTTTTACCAGCCTGTGACCAAGGGCGTTGCACGCCCGAAACGCGTTAGGCTCTATTTGAAGGATCCATGTGTTTTGCCGATCAAGCTGCACCTGCAATAAAGAAAAATATACCATCAAGAAGGCCCTTTCCGAGAGGACACTCTTTTTGTTGGATTTATGACGGTCCGTCTGGCCGTGGAAACTGCCCGCCGCACAGCAGCGGATCCGCTGACAGAATTGTTAGGTCAGCAAAGGACTCAGCGGTTTATTTCTGCTGCAAGGGGTGTATTGGCAGCTTCATGGGCAAAAACTAAAGGTTTCCAACCCACGAGGGTAAGATTTTAACATTTATTGGCAAGTCACACGAAAACCCACTGTGGTAAGACAACTCAGCACTGCATATACCGTGATGCACAGCAGCTCTGTAATGGGGCGGAGCATCGTTTCAAAGCGAGATAAAGTGACTGGGGAAAATTGACTGTGACATTTGCCTGTTACCAGCCTGTGACCAAGGGCGTTGCACACCCGAAACGCGTTAGGCTCTATTTGAAGGTTCCATGTGTTTTGCTGATCAAGCTGCACCTGCAATAAAGAAAAATATACCATCAAGGAGGCCCTATCCGAGTGGACACTCTTTTTGTTGGATTTATGACGGTCCGTCCGGCCGTGGAAACTGCCCGCCGCACAGCAGCGGATCCGCTGACAGAATTGCTAAGACAGCAAAGGACTCGGTGGTTTATTTCTGCTGCAAGGGGTGTATTGGCAGCTTCATGGGCATAAACTAAAGGTTTCCACCCCACGAGGGTAAGATTTTAACATTTATTTGCAAGTCACACGAAAACCCACTGTGGTAAGACAACTCAGCACTGCATATACCGTGATGCACAGCAGCTCTGTAATGGGGCAGAGCATCGTTTCAAAGCGAGATAAAGTGACTGGGGAACATTGACTGTGACATTTGCCTGTTACCAGCCTGTGACCAAGGGCGTTGCACGCCCGAAACGCGTTAGGCTCTATTTGAAGGTTCCATGTGTTTTGCCGATCAAGCTGCACCTGCAATAAAGAAAAATATACCATCAAGGAGGCCCTTTCCGAGTGGACACTCTTTTTGTTGTATTTATGACCGTCCGTCCGGCCGTGGAAACTGCCCGCCGCACAGCAGCGGATCCGCTGACAGAATTGTTAAGTCAGCAAAGGACTCGGTGGTTTATTTCTGCTGCAAGGGGTTTATTGGCAGCTTCATGGGCATAAACTAAAGGTTTCCAACCCACGAGGGTAAGATTTTAACATTGATTGGCAAGTCACACGAAAACCCACTGTGGTAAGACAACTCAGCACTGCATATAACGTGATGCACAGCAGCTCTGTAATGGGGCGGAGCATCGTTTCAAAGCGAGATAAAGTGACTGGGGAACATTGACTGTGACATTTGACTGTTACCAGCCTGTGACCAAGGGCGTTGCACGCCCGAAACGCGTTAGGCTCTATTTGAAGGTTCCATGTGTTTTGCCGATCAAGCTGCACCTGCAATAAAGAAAAATATACCATCAAGGAGGCCCTTTCCGAGTGGACACTCTTTTTGTTGGATTTATGACGGTCCATCCGGCCGTGGAAACTGCCCGCCGCACAGCAGCGGATTGGCTGACAGAATTGTTAAGTCAGCAAAGGACTCGGTGGTTTATTTCTGCTGCAAGGGGTGTATTGGCAGTTTCATGGGCATAAACTAAAGGTTTCCAACCCACGAGGGTAAGATTTTAACATTTATTGGCAAGTCACACGAAAACCCACTGTGGTAAGACAACTCAGCACTTCATATACCGTGATGCACAGCAGCTCTGTAATGGGGCGGAGCATCGTTTCAAAGCGAGATAAAGTGACTGGGGAACATTGACTGTGACATTTGCCTGTTACCAGCCTGTGACCAAGGGCGTTGCACGCCCGAAACGCGTTAGGCTCTATTTGAAGGTTCCATGTGTTTTGCCGATCAAGCTGCACCTGCAATAAAGAAAAATATACCATCAAGGAGGCCCTTTCCGAGTGGACACTCTTTTTGTTGGATTTATGACGGTCCGTCCGGCCATGGAAACTGCCCGCCGCACAGCAGCGAATCCGCTGACAGAATTGTTAAGTCAGCAAATGACTCGGTGGTTTATTTCTGCAGCATGGGGTGTATTGGCAGCTTCATGGGCATAAACTAAAGGTTTCCAACCCACGAGGGTAAGATTTTAACATTTATTGGCAAGTCACACGAAAACCCACTGTGGTAAGACAACTCAGCACTGCATATACCGTGATGCACAGCAGCTCTGTAATGGGGCGGAGCATCGTTTCAAAGCGAGATAAAGTGACTGGGGAACATTGACTGTGACATTTGACTGTTACCAGCCTGTGACCAAGGGCGTTGCACGCCCGAAATGCGTTAGGCTCTATTTGAAGGATCCATGTGTTTTGCCGATCAAGCTGCACCTGCAATAAAGAAAAATATACCATCAAGGAGGCCCTATCCGAGTGGACACTCTTTTTGTTGGATTTATGACGGTCCGTCCGGCCGTGGAAACTGCCCGCCGCACAGCAGCGGATCAGCTGACAGAATTGCTAAGACAGCAAAGGACTCGGTGGTTTATTTCTGCTGCAAGGGGTGTATTGGCAGCTTCATGGGCATAAACTAAAGGTTTCCACCCCACGAGGGTAAGATTTTAACATTTATTTGCAAGTCACACGAAAACCCACTGTGGTAAGACAACTCAGCACTGCATATACCGTGATGCACAGCAGCTCTGTAATGGGGCAGAGCATCGTTTCAAAGCGAGATAAAGTGACTGGGGAACATTGACTGTGACATTTGCCTGTTACCAGCCTGTGACCAAGGGCGTTGCACGCCCGAAACGCGTTAGGCTCTATTTGAAGGTTCCATGTGTTTTGCCGATCAAGCTGCACCTGCAATAAAGAAAAATATACCATCAAGGAGGCCCTTTCCGAGTGGACACTCTTTTTGTTGTATTTATGACGGTCCGTCCGGCCGTGGAAACTGCCCGCCGCACAGCAGCGGATCCGCTGACAGAATTGTTAAGTCAGCAAAGGACTCGTGGTTTATTTCTGCTGCAAGGGGTTTATTGGCAGCTTCATGGGCATAAACTAAAGGTTTCCAACCCACGAGGGTAAGATTTTAACATTGATTGGCAAGTCACACGAAAACCCACTGTGGTAAGACAACTCAGCACTGCATATAACGTGATGCACAGCAGCTCTGTAATGGGGCGGAGCATCGTTTCAAAGCGAGATAAAGTGACTGGGGAACATTGACTGTGACATTTGACTGTTACCAGCCTGTGACCAAGGGCGTTGCACGCCCGAAATGCGTTAGGCTCTATTTGAAGGATCCATGTGTTTTGCCGATCAAGCTGCACCTGCAATAATGAAAAATATACCATCAAGAAGGCCCTTTCCGAGTGGACACTCTTTTTGTTGGATTTATGACGGTCCGTCCGGCCGTGGAAACTGCCCGCCGCACAGCAGTGGATCCGCTGACGGAATTGTTAAGTCAAGCAAACGACTCGGTGGTTTATTTCTGCTGCAAGGGGTGTATTGGCAGCTTCATGGGCATAAACTAAAGGTTTCCAACCCACGAGGGTAAGATTTTAACATTTATTGGCAAGTCACACAAAAACCCACTGTGGTAAGACAACTCAGCACTGCATATACCGTGATGCACAGCAGCTCTGTAATGGGGCGGAGCATCGTTTCAAAGCGAGATAAAGTGACTGGGGAACATTGACTGTGACATTTGCCTGTTACCAGCCTGTGACCAAGGGCGTTGCACGCCCGAAACGCGTTAGGCTCTATTTGAAGGATCCATGTGTTTTGCCGATCAAGCTGCACCTGCAATAAAGAAAAATATACCATCAAGAAGGCCCTTTCCGAGTGGACACTCTTTTTGTTGGATTTATGACGGTCCGTCCGGCCGTGGAAACTGCCCGCCGCACAGCAGCGGATCCGCTGACAGAATTGTTAAGTCAGCAAAGGACTCGGTGGTTTATTTCTGCTGCAAGGGGTGTATTGGCAGCTTCATGGGCATAAACTAAAGGTTTCCAACCCACGAGGGTAAGATTTTAACATTTATTGGCAAGTCACACAAAAACCCACTGTGGTAAGACAACTCAGCACTGCATATATCGTGATGCACAGCAGCTCTGTAATGGGGCGGAGCATCGTTTCAAAGCGAGATAAAGTGACTGGGGAACATTGACTGTGACATTTGCCTGTTACCAGCCTGTGACCAAGGGCGTTGCATGCCCGAAACGCGTTAGGCTCTATTTGAAGGTTCCATGTGTTTTGCCGATCAAGCTGCACCTGCAATAAAGAAAAATATACCATCAAGAAGGCCCTTTCCGAGTGGACACTCTTTTTGTTGGATTTATGACGGTCCGTCCGGCCGTGGAAACTGCCCGCTGCACAGCAGCGGATCTGCTGACAGAATTGTTAAGTCAGCAAAGGACTCGGCGGTTTATTTCTGCTGCAAGGGGTGTATTGGCAGCTTCATGGGCATAAACTAAAGGTTTCCAACCCACGAGGGTAAGATTTTAACATTTATTGGCAGGTCACACGAAAACCCACTGTGGTAAGACAACTCAGCACTGCATGTACCGTGATGCACAGCAGCTCTGTAATGGGGCGGAGCATCGTTTCAAAGCGAGATAAAGTGACTGGGGAACATTGACTCTGACATTTGCCTGTTACCAGCCTGTGACCAAGGGCGTTGCACGCCCGAAACGCGTTAGGCTCTATTTGAAGGTTCCATGTGTTTTGCCGATCAAGCTGCACCTGCAATAAAGAAAAATATACCATCAAGGAGGCCCTTTCCGAATGGACACTCTTTTTGTTGGATTTATGACGGTCCGTTCGGCAGTGGAAACTGCCCGCCGCACAGCAGTGGATCCGCTGACAGAATTGTTAAGTCAGCAAAGGACTCGGTGGTTTATTTCTGCTGCAAGGGGTGTATTGGCAGCTTCATGGGCATAACCTAAAGGTTTCCACCCCACGAGGGTAAGATTTTAACATTTATTGGCAAGTCACACGAAAACCCACTGTGGTAAGACAACTCAGCACTGCATATACCGTGATGCACAGCAGCTCGGTAATGGGGCGGAGTATCGTTTCAAAGCGAGATATAGTGACTGGGGAACATTGACTGTGGCATTTGCCTTTTACCAGCCTGTGACCAAGGGCGTTGCACGCCCGAAACGCGTTAGGCTCTATTTGAAGGATCCATGTGTTTTGCCGATCAAGCTGCACCTGCAATAAAGAAAAATATACCATCAAGAAGGCCCTTTCCGAGAGGACACTCTTTTTGTTGGATTTATGACGGTCCGTCCGGCCGTGGAAACTGCCCGCCGCACAGCAGCGGATCCGCTGACAGAATTGTTAGGTCAGCAAAGGACTCAGCGGTTTATTTCTGCTGCAAGGGGTGTATTGGCAGCTTCATGGGCAAAAACTAAAGGTTTCCAACCCACGAGGGTAAGATTTTAACATTTATTGGCAAGTCACACGAAAACCCACTGTGGTAAGACAACTCAGCACTGCATATACCGTGATGCACAGCAGCTCTGTAATGGGGCGGAGCATCGTTTCAAAGCGAGATAAAGTGACTGGGGAAAATTGACTGTGACATTTGCCTGTTACCAGCCTGTGACCAAGGGCGTTGCACACCCGAAACGCGTTAGGCTCTATTTGAAGGTTCCATGTGTTTTGCTGATCAAGCTGCACCTGCAATAAAGAAAAATATACCATCAAGGAGGCCCTATCCGAGTGGACACTCTTTTTGTTGGATTTATGACGGTCCGTCCGGCCGTGGAAACTGCCATCCGCACAGCAGCGGATCCGCTGACAGAATTGCTAAGACAGCAAAGGACTCGGTGGTTTATTTCTGCTGCAAGGGGTGTATTGGCAGCTTCATGGGCATAAACTAAAGGTTTCCACCCCACGAGGGTAAGATTTTAACATTTATTTGCAAGTCACACGAAAACCCACTGTGGTAAGACAACTCAGCACTGCATATACCGTGATGCACAGCAGCTCTGTAATGGGGCAGAGCATCGTTTCAAAGCGAGATAAAGTGACTGGGGAACATTGACTGTGACATTTGCCTGTTACCAGCCTGTGACCAAGGGCGTTGCACGCCCGAAACGCGTTAGGCTCTATTTGAAGGTTCCATGTGTTTTGCCGATCAAGCTGCACCTGCAATAAAGAAAAATATACCATCAAGGAGGCCCTTTCCGAGTGGACACTCTTTTTGTTGGATTTATGACGGTCCGTCCGGCCGTGGAAACTGCCCGCCGCACAGCAGCGGATCCGCTGACAGAATTGTTAAGTCAGCAAAGGACTCGGTGGTTTATTTCTGCTGCAAGGGGTTTATTGGCAGCTTCATGGGCATAAACTAAAGGTTTCCAACCCACGAGGGTAAGATTTTAACATTGATTGGCAAGTCACACGAAAACCCACTGTGGTAAGACAACTCAGCACTGCATATAACGTGATGCACAGCAGCTCTGTAATGGGGCGGAGCATCGTTTCAAAGCGAGATAAAGTGACTGGGGAACATTGACTGTGACATTTGACTGTTACCAGCCTGTGACCAAGGGCGTTGCACGCCCGAAACGCGTTAGGCTCTATTTGAAGGTTCCATGTGTTTTGCCGATCAAGCTGCACCTGCAATAAAGAAAAATATACCATCAAGGAGGCCCTTTCCGAGTGGACACTCTTTTTGTTGGATTTATGACGGTCCATCCGGCCGTGGAAACTGCCCGCCGCACAGCAGCGGATCCGCTGACAGAATTGTTAAGTCAGCAAAGGACTCGGTGGTTTATTTCTGCTGCAAGGGGTGTATTGGCAGTTTCATGGGCATAAACTAAAGGTTTCCAACCCACGAGGGTAAGATTTTAACATTTATTGGCAAGTCACACGAAAACCCACTGTGGTAAGACAACTCAGCACTTCATATACCGTGATGCACAGCAGCTCTGTAATGGGGCGGAGCATCGTTTCAAAGCGAGATAAAGTGACTGGGGAACATTGACTGTGACATTTGCCTGTTACCAGCCTGTGACCAAGGGCGTTGCAAGCCCGAAACGCGTTAGGCTCTATTTGAAGGTTCCATGTGTTTTGCCGATCAAGCTGCACCTGCAATAATGAAAAATATACCATCAAGGAGGCCCTTTCCGAGTGGACACTCTTTTTGTTGGATTTATGACGGTCCGTCCGGCCATGGAAACTGCCCGCCGCACAGCAGCGAATCCGCTGACAGAATTGTTAAGTCAGCAAAGGACTCGGTGGTTTATTTCTGCAGCATGGGGTGTATTGGCAGCTTCATGGGCATAAACTAAAGGTTTCCAACCCACGAGGGTAAGATTTTAACATTTATTGGCAAGTCACACGAAAACCCACTGTGGTAAGACAACTCAGCACTGCATATACCGTGATGCACAGCAGCTCTGTAATGGGGCGGAGCATCGTTTCAAAGCGAGATAAAGTGACTGGGGAACATTGACTGTGACATTTGACTGTTACCAGCCTGTGACCAAGGGCGTTGCATGCCCGAAATGCGTTAGGCTCTATTTGAAGGATCCATGTGTTTTGCCGATCAAGCTGCACCTGCAATAAAGAAAAATATACCATCAAGAAGGCCCTTTCCGAGTGGACACTCTTTTTGTTGGATTTATGACGGTCCGTCCGGCCGTGGAAACTGCCCGCCGCACAGCAGCGGATCCGCTGACAGAATTGTTAAGTCAGCAAAGGACTCGGTGGTTTATTTCTGCTGCAAGGGGTGTATTGGCAGCTTCATGGGCATAAACTAAAGGTTTCCAACCCACGGGGGTAAGATTTTAACATTTATTGGCAGGTCACACGAAAACCCACTGTGGTAAGACAACTCAGCACTGCATGTACCGTGATGCACAGCAGCTCTGTAATGGGGCGGAGCATCGTTTCAAAGCGAGATAAAGTGACTGGGGAACATTGACTCTGACATTTGCCTGTTACCAGCCTGTGACCAAGGGCGTTGCACACCCGAAACGCGTTAGGCTCTATTTGAAGGTTCCATGTGTTTTGCTGATCTAGCTGCACCTGCAATAAAGAAAAATATACCATCAAGGAGGCCCTTTCCGAGTGGACACTCTTTTTGTTGGGTTTATGACGGTCCGTCCGGCCGTGGAAACTGCCCGCCGCACAGCAGCGGATCCGCTGACAGAATTGTTAAGTCAGCAAAGGACTCGGTGGTTTATTTCTGCTGCAAGGGGTGTATTGGCAGCTTCATGGGCATAAACTAAAGGTTTCCAACCCACGAGGGTAAGATTTTAACATTTATTGGCAAGTCACACGAAAACCCACTGTGGTAAGACAACTCAGCACTGCATATACCGTGATGCACAGCAGCTCTGTAATGGGGCGGAGCATCGTTTCAAAGCGAGATAAAGTGACTGGGGAACATTGACTGTGACATTTGCCTGTTACCAGCCTGTGACCAAGGGCGTTGCACGCCCGAAACGCGTTAGGCTCTATTTGAAGGTTCCATGTGTTTTGCCGATCAAGCTGCACCTGCAATAAAGAAAAATATACCATCAAGGAGGCCCTATCCGATTGGACACTCTTTTTGTTGGATTTATGACGGTCCGTCCGGCCGTGGAAACTGCCCGCCGCACAGCAGCGGATCCGCTGACAGAATTGCTAAGTCAGCAAAGGACTCGGTGGTTTATTTCTGCTGCAAGGGGTGTATTGGCAGCTTCATGGGCATAAACTAAAGGTTTCCACCCCACGAGGGTAAGATTTTAACATTTATTTGCAAGTCACACGAAAACCCACTGTGGTAAGACAACTCAGCACTGCATATACCGTGATGCACAGCAGCTCTGTAATGGGGCAGAGCATCGTTTCAAAGCGAGATAAAGTGACTGGGGAACATTGACTGTGACATTTGCCTGTTACCAGCCTGTGACCAAGGGCGTTGCACGCCCGAAACGCGTTAGGCTCTATTTGAAGGTTCCATGTGTTTTGCCGATCAAGCTGCACCTGCAATAAAGAAAAATATACCATCAAGGAGGCCCTTTCCGAGTGGACACTCTTTTTGTTGGATTTATGACGGTCCGTCCGGCCGTGGAAACTGCCCGCCCCACAGCAGCGGATCCGCTGACAGAATTGTTAAGTCAGCAAAGGACTTGGTGGTTTATTTCTGCTGCAAGGGGTGTATTGGCAGCTTCATGGGCATAAACTAAAGGTTTCCAACCCACGAGGGTAAGATTTTAACATTTATTGGCAAGTCACACGAAAACCCACTGTGGTAAGAAAACTCAGCACTGCATATACCGTGATGCACAGCAGCTCTGTAATGGGGTGGAGCATCGTTTCAAAGCGAGATAAAGTGACTGGGGAACATTGACTGTGTCATTTGCCTGTTACAAGCCTGTGACCAAGGGCGTTGCACGCCCGAAACGCGTTAGGCTCTATTTGAAGGATCCATCTCTTTTGCCGATCAAGCTGCACCTGCAATAAAGAAAAATATACCATCAAGGAGGCCCTTTCCGAGTGGACACTCTTTTTGTTGGATTTATGACGGTCCGTCCGGCCGTGGAAACTGCCCGCCGCACAGCAGCGGATCCGCTGACAGAATTGTTAAGTCAGCAAAGGACTCGGTGGTTTATTTCTGCTGCAAGGGGTGTATTGGCAGCTTCATGGGCATAAACTAAAGGTTTCCAAACCACGAGGGTAAGATTTTAACATTTATTGGCAAGTCACACGAAAACCCACTGTGGTAAGACAACTCAGCACTGCATATACCGTGATGCACAGCAGCTCTGTAATGGGGCGGAGCATCATTTCAAAGCGAGAAAATGTGACAGGGGAACATTGACTGTGACATTTGCCTGTTACCAGCCTGTGACCAAGGGCGTTGCACGCCCGAAACGCGTTAGGCTCTATTTGAAGGTTCCATGTGTTCTGCCGATCAAGCTGCACCTGCAATAAAGAAAAATATACCATCAAGGAGGCCCTTTCCGAATGGACACTCTTTTTGTTGGATTTATGACGGTCCGTTCGGCAGTGGAAACTGCCCGCCGCACAGCAGTGGATCCGCTGACAGAATTGTTAAGTCAGCAAAGGACTCGGTGGTTTATTTCTGCTGCAAGGGGTGTATTGGCAGCTTCATGGGCATAAACTAAAGGTTTCCACCCCACGAGGGTAAGATTTTAACATTTATTGGCAAGTCACACGAAAACCCACTGTGGTAAGACAACTCAGCACTGCATATACCGTGATGCACAGCAGCTCTGTAATGGGGCGGAGCATCGTTTCAAAGCGAGATAAAGTGACTGGGGAACATTGACTGTGACATTTGCCTGTTACCAGCCTGTGACCAAGGGCGTTGCACGCCCGAAACGCGTTAGGCTCTATTTGAAGGTTCCATGTGTTTTGCCGATCAAGCTGCACCTGCAATAAAGAAAAATATACCATCAAGGAGGCCCTTTCCGAGTGGACACTCTTTTTGTTGGATTTATGACGGTCCGTCCGGCCGTGGAAACTGCCCGCCGCACAGCAGTGGATCCGCTGACAGAATTGTTAAGTCAGCAAAGGACTCGGTGGTTTATTTCTGCTGCAAGGGGTTTATTGGCAGCTTCATGGGCATAAACTAAAGGTTTCCAACCCACGAGGGTAAGATTTTAACATTGATTGGCAAGTCACACGAAAACCCACTGTGGTAATACAACTCAGCACTGCATATACCGTGATGCACAGCAGCTCTGTAATGGGGCGGAGTATCGTTTCAAAGCGAGATATAGTGACTGGGGAACATTGACTGTGACATTTGCCTTTTACCAGCCTGTGACCAAGGGCGTTGCACGCCCGAAACGCGTTAGGCTCTATTTGAAGGATCCATGTGTTTTGCCGATCAAGCTGCACCTGCAATAAAGAAAAATATACCATCAAGAAGGCCCTTTCCGAGAGGACACTCTTTTTGTTGGATTTATGACGGTCCGTCCGGCCGTGGAAACTGCCCGCCGCACAGCAGCGGATCCGTTGACAGAATTGTTAGGTCAGCAAAGGACTCAGCGGTTTATTTCTGCTGCAAGGGGTGTATTGGCAGCTTCATGGGCAAAAACTAAAGGTTTCCAACCCACGAGGGTAAGATTTTAACATTTATTGGCAAGTCACACGAAAACCCACTGTGGTAAGACAACTCAGCACTGCATATACCTTGATGCACAGCAGCTCTGTAATGGGGCGGAGCATCGTTTCAAAGCGAGATAAAGTGACTGGGGAAAATTGACTGTGACATTTGCCTGTTACCAGCCTGTGACCAAGGGCATTGCACACCCGAAAAGCGTTAGGCTCTATTTGAAGGTTCCATGTGTTTTGCTGATCAAGCTGCACCTGCAATAAAGAAAAATATACCATCAAGGAGGCCCTATCCGAGTGGACACTCTTTTTGTTGGATTTATGACGGTCCGTCCGGCCGTGGAAACTGCCCGCCGCACAGCAGCGGATCCGCTGACAGAATTGCTAAGTCAGCAAAGGACTCAGCGGTTTATTTCTGCTGCAAGGGGTGTATTGGCAGCTTCATGGGCATAAACTAAAGGTTTCCACCCCACGAGGGTAAGATTTTAACATTTATTTGCAAGTCACACGAAAACCCACTGTGGTAAGACAACTCAGCACTGCATATACCGTGATGCACAGCAGCTCTGTAATGGGGTAGAGCATCGTTTCAAAGCGAGATAAAGTGACTGGGGAACATTGACTGTGACATTTGCCTGTTACCAGCCTGTGACCAAGGGCGTTGCACGCCCGAAACGCGTTAGGCTCTATTTGAAGGTTCCATGTGTTTTGCCGATCAAGCTGCACCTGCAATAAAGAAAAATATACCATCAAGGAGGCCCTTTCCGAGTGGACACTCTTTTTGTTGGATTTATGATGGTCCGTCCGGCCGTGGAAACTGCCCGCCGCACAGCAGCGGATCCGCTGACAGAATTGTTAAGTCAGCAAAGGACTCGGTGGTTTATTTCTGCTGCAAGGGGTGTATTGGCAGCTTCATGGGCATAAACTAAAGGTTTCCAACCCACGAGGGTAAGATTTTAACATTTATTGGCAAGTCACACGAAAACCCACTGTGGTAAGACAGCTCAGCACTGCATATACCGTGATGCACAGCAGCTCTGTAATGGGGCGGAGTATCGTTTCAAAGCGAGATATAGTGACTGGGGAACATTGACTGTGACATTTGCCTTTTACCAGCCTGTGACCAAGGGCGTTGCACGCCCGAAACGCGTTAGGCTCTATTTGAAGGATCCATGTGTTTTGCCGATCAAGCTGCACCTGCAATAAAGAAAAATATACCATCAAGAAGGCCCTTTCCGAGAGGACACTCTTTTTGTTGGATTTATGACGGTCCGTCCGGCCGTGGAAACTGCCCGCCGCACAGCAGCGGATCCGCTGACAGAATTGTTAGGTCAGCAAAGGACTCAGCGGTTTATTTCTGCTGCAAGGGGTGTATTGGCAGCTTCATGGGCAAAAACTAAAGGTTTCCAACCCACGAGGGTAAGATTTTAACATTTATTGGCAAGTCACACGAAAACCCACTGTGGTAAGACAACTCAGCACTGCATATACCTTGATGCACAGCAGCTCTGTAATGGGGCGGAGCATCGTTTCAAAGCGAGATAAAGTGACTGGGGAAAATTGACTGTGACATTTGCCTGTTACCAGCCTGTGACCAAGGGCGTTGCACACCCGAAACGCGTTAGGCTCTATTTGAAGGTTCCATGTGTTTTGCTGATCAAGCTGCACCTGCAATAAAGAAAAATATACCATCAAGGAGGCCCTATCCGAGTGGACACTCTTTTTGTTGGATTTATGACGGTCCGTCCGGCCGTGGAAACTGCCCGCCGCACAGCAGCGGATCCGCTGACAGAATTGTTAGGTCAGCAAAGGACTCAGCGGTTTATTTCTGCTGCAAGGGGTGTATTGGCAGCTTCATGGGCATAAACTAAAGGTTTCCACCCCACGAGGGTAAGATTTTAACATTTATTTGCAAGTCACACGAAAACCCACTGTGGTAAGACAACTCAGCACTGCATATACCTTGACGCACAGCAGCTCTGTAATGGGGCAGAGCATCGTTTCAAAGCGAGATAAAGTGACTGGGGAACATTGACTGTGACATTTGCCTGTTACCAGCCTGTGACCAAGGGCGTTGCACGCCCGAAACGCGTTAGGCTCTATTTGAAGGTTCCATGTGTTTTGCCGATCAAGCTGCACCTGCAATAAAGAAAAATATACCATCAAGGAGGCCCTTTCCGAGTGGACACTCTTTTTGTTGGATTTATGACGGTCCGTCCGGCCGTGGAAACTGCCCGCCGCACAGCAGCGGATCCGCTGACAGAATTGTTAAGTCAGCAAAGGACTCGGTGGTTTATTTCTGCTGCAAGGGGTTTATTGGCAGCTTCATGGGCATAAACTAAAGGTTTCCAACCCACGAGGATAAGATTTTAACATTGATTGGCAAGTCACACGAAAACCCACTGTGGTAAGACAACTCAGCACTGCATATACCGTGATGCACAGCAGCTCTGTAATGGGGCGGAGCATCGTTTCAAAGCGAGATAAAGTTACTGGGGAACATTGACTGTGACATTTGACTGTTACCAGCCTGTGACCAAGGGCGTTGCACGCCCGAAACGCGTTAGGCTCTATTTGAAGGTTCCATGTGTTTTGCCGATCAAGCTGCACCTGCAATAAAGAAAAATATACCATCAAGGAGGCCCTTTCCGAGTGGACACTCTTTTTGTTGGATTTATGACGGTCCATCCGGCCGTGGAAACTGCCCGCCGCACAGCAGCGGATCCGCTGACAGAATTGTTAAGTCAGCAAAGGACTCGGTGGTTTATTTCTGCTGCAAGGGGTGTATTGGCAGTTTCATGGGCATAAACTAAAGGTTTCCAACCCACGAGGGTAAGATTTTTACATTTATTGGCAAGTCACACGAAAACCCACTGTGGTAAGACAACTCAGCACTTCATATACCGTGATGCACAGCAGCTCTGTAATGGGGCGGAGCATCGTTTCAAAGCGAGATAAAGTGACTGGGGAACATTGACTGTGACATTTGCCTGTTACCAGCCTGTGACCAAGGGCGTTGCACGCCCGAAACGCGTTAGGCTCTATTTGAAGGTTCCATGTGTTTTGCCGATCAAGCTGCACCTGCAATAAAGAAAAATATACCATCAAGGAGGCCCTTTCCGAGTGGACACTCTTTTTGTTGGATTTATGACGGTCCGTCCGGCCATGGAAACTGCCCGCCGCACAGCAGCGAATCCGCTGACAGAATTGTTAAGTCAGCAAAGGACTCGGTGGTTTATTTCTGCAGCAAGGGGTGTATTGGCAGCTTCATGGGCATAAACTAAAGGTTTCCAACCCACGAGGGTAAGATTTTAACATTTATTGGCAAGTCACACAAAAACCCACTGTGGTAAGACAACTCAGCACTGCATATACCGTGATGCACAGCAGCTCTGTAATTGGGCGGAGCATCGTTTCAAAGCGAGATAAAGTGACTGGGGAACATTGACTGTGACATTTGCCTGTTACCAGCCTGTGACCAAGGGCGTTGCACGCCCGAAACGCGTTAGGCTCTATTTGAAGGATCCATGTGTTTTGCCGATCAAGCTGCACCTGCAATAAAGAAAAATATACCATCAAGAAGGCCCTTTCCGAGTGGACACTCTTTTTGTTGGATTTATGACGGTCCGTCCGGCCGTGGAAACTGCCCGCCGCACAGCAGCGGATCCGCTGACAGAATTGTTAAGTCAGCAAAGGACTCGGTGGTTTATTTCTGCAGCAAGGGGTGTATTGGCAGCTTCATGGGCATAAACTAAAGGTTTCCAACCCACGAGGGTAAGATTTTAACATTTATTGGCAAGTCACACGAAAACCCACTGTGGTAAGACAACTCAGCACTGCATATACCGTGATGCACAGCAGCTCTGTAATGGGGCGGAGCATCGTTTCAAAGCGAGATAAAGTGACTGGGGAACATTGACTGTGACATTTGACTGTTACCAGCCTGTGACCAAGGGCGTTGCACGCCCGAAATGCGTTAGGCTCTATTTGAAGGATCCATGTGTTTTGCCGATCAAGCTGCACCTGCAATAAAGAAAAATATACCATCAAGAAGGCCCTTTCCGAGTGGACACTCTTTTTGTTGGATTTATGACGGTCCGTCCGGCCGTGGAAACTGCCCGCCGCACAGCAGTGGATCCGCTGACAGAATTGTTAAGTCAGCAAAGGACTCGGTGGTTTATTTCTGCTGCAAGGGGTGTATTGGCAGCTTCATGGGCATAAACTAAAGGTTTCCAACCCACGAGGGTAAGATTTTAACATTTATTGGCAAGTCACACAAAAACCCACTGTGGTAAGACAACTCAGCACTGCATATACCGTGATGCACAGCAGCTCTGTAATTGGGCGGAGCATCGTTTCAAAGCGAGATAAAGTGACTGGGGAACATTGACTGTGACATTTGCCTGTTACCAGCCTGTGACCAAGGGCGTTGCACGCCCGAAACGCGTTAGGCTCTATTTGAAGGATCCATGTGTTTTGCCGATCAAGCTGCACCTGCAATAAAGAAAAATATACCATCAAGAAGGCCCTTTCCGAGTGGACACTCTTTTTGTTGGATTTATGACGGTCCGTCCGGCCGTGGAAACTGCCCGCCGCACAGCAGTGGATCCGCTGACAGAATTGTTAAGTCAGCAAAGGACTCGGTGGTTTATTTCTGCTGCAAGGGGTGTATTGGCAGCTTCATGGGCATAAACTAAAGGTTTCCAACCCACGAGGGTAAGATTTTAACATTTATTGGCAAGTCACACAAAAACCCACTGTGGTAAGACAACTCAGCACTGCATATACCGTGATGCACAGCAGCTCTGTAATTGGGCGGAGCATCGTTTCAAAGCGAGATAAAGTGACTGGGGAACATTGACTGTGACATTTGCCTGTTACCAGCCTGTGACCAAGGGCGTTGCACGCCCGAAACGCGTTAGGCTCTATTTGAAGGATCCATGTGTTTTGCCGATCAAGCTGCACCTGCAATAAAGAAAAATATACCATCAAGAAGGCCCTTTCCGAGTGGACACTCTTTTTGTTGGATTTATGACGGTCCGTCCGGCCGTGGAAACTGCCCGCCGCACAGCAGCGGATCCGCTGACAGAATTGTTAAGTCAGCAAAGGACTCGGTGGTTTATTTCTGCTGCAAGGGGTGTATTGGCAGCTTCATGGGCATAAACTAAAGGTTTCCAACCCACGAGGGTAAGATTTTAACATTTATTGGCAAGTCACACAAAAACCCACTGTGCTAAGACAACTCAGCACTGCATATACCGTGATGCACAGCAGCTCTGTAATGGGGCGGAGCATCGTTTCAAAGCGAGATAAAGTGACTGGGGAACATTGACTGTGACATTTGCCTGTTACAAGCCTGTGACCAAGGGCGTTGCACGCCCGAAACGCGTTAGGCTCTATTTGAAGGTTCCATGTGTTTTGCCGATCAAGCTGCACCTGCAATAAAGAAAAATATACCATCAAGGAGGCCCTTTCCGAGTGGACACTCTTTTTGTTGGATTTATGACGGTCCGTCCGGCCGTGGAAACTGCCCGCCCCACAGCAGTGGATCCGCTGACAGAATTGTTAAGTCAGCAAAGGACTCGGTGGTTTATTTCTGCTGCAAGGGGTGTATTGGCAGCTTCATGGGCATAAACTAAAGGTTTCCAACCCACGAGGGTAAGATTTTAACATTTATTGGCAAGTCACACGAAAACCCACTGTGGTAAGACAACTCAGCACTGCATATACCGTGATGCACAGCAGCTCTGTAATGGGGCGGAGCATCGTTTCAAAGCGAGATAAAGTGACTGGGCAACATTGACTGTGACATTTGCCTGTTACCAGCCTGTGACCAAGGGCGTTGCACGCCCGAAACGCGTTAGGCTCTATTTGAAGGTTCCATGTGTTTTGCCGATCAAGCTGCACCTGCAATAAAGAAAAATATACCATAAAGGAGGCCCTTTTCCTAATGGACACTCTTTTTGTTGGATTTATGACGGTCCGTTCGGCAGTGGAAACTGCCCGCCGCACAGCAGTGGATCCGCTGACAGAATTGTTAAGTCAGCAAAGGACTCGGTGGTTTATTTCTGCTGCAAGCGGTGTATTGGCAGCTTCATGGGCATAAACTAAAGGTTTCCACCCCACGAGGGTAAGATTTTAACATTTATTGGCAAGTCACACGAAAACCCACTGTGGTAAGACAACTCAGCACTGCATATACCGTGATGCACAGCAGCTCGGTAATGGGGCGGAGTATCGTTTCAAAGCGAGATATAGTGACTGGGGAACATTGACTGTGACATTTGCCTTTTACCAGCCTGTGACCAAGGGCGTTGCACGCCCGAAACGCGTTAGGCTCTATTTGAAGGATCCATGTGTTTTGCCGATCAAGCTGCACCTGCAATAAAGAAAAATATACCATCAAGAAGGCCCTTTCCGAGAGGACACTCTTTTTGTTGGATTTATGACGGTCCGTCCGGCCGTGGAAACTGCCCGCCGCACAGCAGCGGATCCGCTGACAGAATTGTTAGGTCAGCAAAGGACTCAGCGGTTTATTTCTGCTGCAAGGGGTGTATTGGCAGCTTCATGGGCAAAAACTAAAGGTTTCCAACCCACGAGGGTAAGATTTTAACATTTATTGGCAAGTCACACGAAAACCCACTGTGGTAAGACAACTCAGCACTGCATATACCGTGATGCACAGCAGCTCTGTAATGGGGCGGAGCATCGTTTCAAAGCGAGATAAAGTGACTGGGGAAAATTGACTGTGACATTTACCTGTTACCAGCCTGTGACCAAGGGCGTTGCACACCCGAAACGCGTTAGGCTCTATTTGAAGGTTCCATGTGTTTTGCTGATCAAGCTGCACCTGCAATAAAGAAAAATATACCATCAAGGAGGCCCTATCCGAGTGGACACTCTTTTTGTTGGATTTATGACAGTCCGTCCGGCCGTGGAAACTGCCCGCCGCACAGCAGCGGATCCGCTGACAGAATTGCTAAGTCAGCAAAGGACTCGGTGGTTTATTTCTGCTGCAAGGGGTGTATTGGCAGCTTCATGGGCATAAACTAAAGGTTTCCACCCCACGAGGGTAAGATTTTAACATTTATTTGCAAGTCACACGAAAACCCACTGTGGTAAGACAACTCAGCACTGTATATACCGTGATGCACAGCAGCTCTGTAATGGGGCAGAGCATCGTTTCAAAGCGAGATAAAGTGACTGGGGAACATTGACTGTGACATTTGCCTGTTACCAGCCTGTGACCAAGGGCGTTGCACGCCCGAAACGCGTTAGGCTCTATTTGAAGGTTCCATGTGTTTTGCCGATCAAGCTGCACCTGCAATAAAGAAAAATATACCATCAAGGAGGCCCTTTCCGAGTGGACACTCTTTTTGTTGGATTTATGACGGTCCGTCCGGCCGTGGAAACTGCCCGCCGCACAGCAGCGGATCCGCTGACAGAATTGTTAAGTCAGCAAAGGACTCGGTGGTTTATTTCTGCTGCAAGGGGTTTATTGGCAGCTTCATGGGCATAAACTAAAGGTTTCCAACCCACGAGGGTAAGATTTTAACATTGATTGGCAAGTCACACGAAAACCCACTGTGGTAAGACAACTCAGCACTGCATATAACGTGATGCACAGCAGCTCTGTAATGGGGCGGAGCATCGTTTCAAAGCGAGATAAAGTGACTGGGGAACATTGACTGTGACATTTGACTGTTACCAGCCTGTGACCAAGGGCGTTGCACGCCCGAAACGCGTTAGGCTCTATTTGAAGGTTCCATGTGTTTTGCCGATCAAGCTGCACCTGCAATAAAGAAAAATATACCATCAAGGAGGCCCTTTCCGAGTGGACACTCTTTTTGTTGGATTTATGACGGTCCATCCGGCCGTGGAAACTGCCCGCCGCACAGCAGCGGATCCGCTGACAGAATTGTTAAGTCAGCAAAGGACTCGGTGGTTTATTTCTGCTGCAAGGGGTGTATTGGCAGTTTCATGGGCATAAACTAAAGGTTTCCAACCCACGAGGGTAAGATTTTAACATTTATTGGCAAGTCACACGAAAACCCACTGTGGTAAGACAACTCAGCACTTCATATACCGTGATGCACAGCAGCTCTGTAATGGGGCGGAGCATCGTTTCAAAGCGAGATAAAGTGACTGGGGAACATTGACTGTGACATTTGCCTGTTACCAGCCTGTGACCAAGGGCGTTGCACGCCCGAAACGCGTTAGGCTCTATTTGAAGGTTCCATGTGTTTTGCCGATCAAGCTGCACCTGCAATAAT
Source organism: Triturus cristatus (assembly GCF_964204655.1). Lineage (NCBI taxonomy): Eukaryota > Metazoa > Chordata > Amphibia > Caudata > Salamandridae > Triturus > Triturus cristatus. Next base: position 60,478,079 of record NC_140587.1, read on the forward strand.
GAAAAATATACCATCAAGGAGGCCCTTTCCGAGTGGACACTCTTTTTGTTGGATTTATGACGGTCCGTCCGGCCATGGAAACTGCCCGCCGCACAGCAGCGAATCCGCTGACAGAATTGTTAAGTCAGCAAAGGACTCGGTGGTTTATTTCTGCAGCATGGGGTGTATTGGCAGCTTCATGGGCATAAACTAAAGGTTTCCAACCCACGAGGGTAAGATGTTAACATTTATTGGCAAGTCACACGAAAACCCACTGTGGTAAGACAACTCAGCACTGCATATACCGTGATGCACAGCAGCTCTGTAATGGGGCGGAGCATCGTTTCAAAGCGAGATAAAGTGACTGGGGAACATTGACTGTGACATTTGACTGTTACCAGCCTGTGACCAAGGGCGTTGCACGCCCGAAATGCGTTAGGCTCTATTTGAAGGATCCATGTGTTTTGCCGATCAAGCTGCACCTGCAATAAAGAAAAATATACCATCAAGAAGGCCCTTTCCGAGTGGACACTCTTTTTGTTGGATTTATGACGGTCCGTCCGGCCGTGGAAACTGCCCGCCGCACAGCAGCGGATCCGCTGACAGAATTGTTAAGTCAGCAAAGGACTCGGTGGTTTATTTCTGCTGCAAGGGGTGTATTGGCAGCTTCATGGGCATAAACTAAAGGTTTCCAACCCACGGGGGTAAGATTTTAACATTTATTGGCAGGTCACACGAAAACCCACTGTGGTAAGACAACTCAGCACTGCATGTACCGTGATGCACAGCAGCTCTGTAATGGGGCGGAGCATCGTTTCAAAGCGAGATAAAGTGACTGGGGAACATTGACTCTGACATTTGCCTGTTACCAGCCTGTGACCAAGGGCGTTGCACACCCGAAACGCGTTAGGCTCTATTTGAAGGTTCCATGTGTTTTGCTGATCTAGCTGCACCTGCAATAAAGAAAAATATACCATCAAGGAGGCCCTTTCCGAGTGGACACTCTTTTTGTTGGGTTTATGACGGTCCGTCCGGCCGTGGAAACTGCCCGCCGCACAGCAGCGGATCCGCTGACAGAATTGTTAAGTCAGCAAAGGACTCGGTGGTTTATTTCTGCTGCAAGGGGTGTATTGGCAGCTTCATGGGCATAAACTAAAGGTTTCCAACCCACGAGGGTAAGATTTTAACATTTATTGGCAAGTCACACGAAAACCCACTGTGGTAAGACAACTCAGCACTGCATATACCGTGATGCACAGCAGCTCTGTAATGGGGCGGAGCATCGTTTCAAAGCGAGATAAAGTGACTGGGGAACATTGACTGTGACATTTGCCTGTTACCAGCCTGTGACCAAGGGCGTTGCACGCCCGAAACGCGTTAGGCTCTATTTGAAGGTTCCATGTGTTTTGCCGATCAAGCTGCACCTGCAATAAAGAAAAATATACCATCAAGGAGGCCCTTTCCGAATGGACACTCTTTTTGTTGGATTTATGACGGTCCGTTCGGCAGTGGAAACTGCCCGCCGCACAGTAGTGGATCCGCTGACAGAATTGTTAAGTCAGCAAAGGACTCGGTGGTTTATTTCTGCTGCAAGGGGTGTATTGGCAGCTTCATGGGCATAAACTAAAGGTTTCCACCCCACGAGGGTAAGATTTTAACATTTATTGGCAAGTCACACGAAAACCCACTGTGGTAAGACAACTCAGCACTGCATATACCGTGATGCACAGCAGCTCGGTAATGGGGCGGAGTATCGTTTCAAAGCGAGATATAGTGACTGGGGAACATTGACTGTGACATTTGCCTTTTACCAGCCTGTGACCAAGGGCGTTGCACGCCCGAAACGCGTTAGGCTCTATTTGAAGGATCCATGTGTTTTGCCGATCAAGCTGCACCTGCAATAAAGAAAAATATACCATCAAGAAGGCCCTTTCCGAGAGGACACTCTTTTTGTTGGATTTATGACGGTCCGTCCGGCCGTGGAAACTGCCCGCCGCACAGCAGCGGATCCGCTGACAGAATGTTAGGTCAGCAAAGGACTCAGCGGTTTATTTCTGCTGCAAGGCGTGTATTGGCAGCTTCATGGGCAAAAACAAAAGGTTTCCAACCCACGAGGGTAAGATTTTAACATTTATTGGCAAGTCACACGAAAACCCACTGTGGTAAGACAACTCAGCACTGCATATACCTTGATGCACAGCAGCTCTGTAATGGGGCGGAGCATCGTTTCAAAGCGAGATAAAGTGACTGGGGAAAATTGACTGTGACATTTGCCTGTTACCAGCCTGTGACCAAGGGCGTTGCACACCCGAAACGCGTTAGGCTCTATTTGAAGGTTCCATGTGTTTTGCTGATCAAGCTGCACCTGCAATAAAGAAAAATATACCATCAAGGAGGCCCTATCCGATTGGACACTCTTTTTGTTGGATTTATGACGGTCCGTCCGGCCGTGGAAACTGCCCGCCGCACAGCAGCGGATCCGCTGACAGAATTGCTAAGTCAGCAAAGGACTCGGTGGTTTATTTCTGCTGCAAGGGGTGTATTGGCAGCTTCATGGGCATAAACTAAAGGTTTCCACCCCACGAGGGTAAGATTTTAACATTTATTTGCAAGTCACACGAAAACCCACTGTGGTAAGACAACTCAGCACTGCATATACCGTGATGCACAGCAGCTCTGTAATGGGGCAGAGCATCGTTTCAAAGCGAGATAAAGTGACTGGGGAACATTGACTGTGACATTTGCCTGTTACCAGCCTGTGACCAAGGGCGTTGCACGCCCGAAACGCGTTAGGCTTTATTTGAAGGTTCCATGTGTTTTGCCGATCAAGCTGCACCTGCAATAAAGAAAAATATACCATCAAGGAGGCCCTTTCCGAGTGGACACTCTTTTTGTTGGATTTATGACGGTCCGTCCGGCCGTGGAAACTGCCCGCCCCACAGCAGCGGATCCGCTGACAGAATTGTTAAGTCAGCAAAGGACTCGGTGGTTTATTTCTGCTGCAAGGGGTGTATTGGCAGCTTCATGGGCATAAACTAAAGGTTTCCAACCCACGAGGGTAAGATTTTAACATTTATTGGCAAGTCACACGAAAACCCACTGTGGTAAGACAACTCAGCACTGCATATACCGTGATGCACAGCAGCTCTGTAATGGGGCGGAGCATCGTTTCAAAGCGAGATAAAGTGACTGGGCAACATTGACTGTGACATTTGCCTGTTACCAGCCTGTGACCAAGGGCGTTGCACGCCCGAAACGCGTTAGGCTCTATTTGAAGGTTCCATGTGTTTTGCCGATCAAGCTGCACCTGCAATAAAGAAAAATATACCATAAAGGAGGCCCTTTCCGAATGGACACTCTTTTTGTTGGATTTATGACGGTCCGTTCGGCAGTGGAAACTGCCCGCCGCACAGCAGTGGATCCGCTGACAGAATTGTTAAGTCAGCAAAGGACTCGGTGGTTTATTTCTGCTGTAAGGGGTGTATTGGCAGCTTCATGGGCATAAACTAAAGGTTTCCACCCCACGAGGGTAAGATTTTAACATTTATTGGCAAGTCACACGAAAACCCACTGTGGTAAGACAACTCAGCACTGCATATACCGTGATGCACAGCAGCTCGGTAATGGGGCGGAGTATCGTTTCAAAGCGAGATATAGTGACTGGGGAACATTGACTGTGACATTTGCCTTTTACCAGCCTGTGACCAAGGGCGTTGCACGCCCGAAACGCGTTAGGCTCTATTTGAAGGATCCATGTGTTTTGCCGATCAAGCTGCACCTGCAATAAAGAAAAATATACCATCAAGAAGGCCCTTTCCGAGAGGACACTCTTTTTGTTGGATTTATGACGGTCCGTCCGGCCGTGGAAACTGCCCGCCGCACAGCAGCGGATCCGCTGACAGAATTGTTAAGTCAGCAAAGGACTCAGCGGTTTATTTCTGCTGCAAGGGGTGTATTGGCAGCTTCATGGGCAAAAACTAAAGGTTTCCAACCCACGAGGGTAAGATTTTAACATTTATTGGCAAGTCACACGAAAACCCACTGTGGTAAGACAACTCAGCACTACATATACCGTGATGCACAGCAGCTCGGTAATGGGGCGGAGTATCGTTTCAAAGCGAGATAAAGTGACTGGGGAACATTGACTGTGACATTTGCCTGTTGCCAGCCTGTGACCAAGGGCGTTGCACGCCCGAAACGCGTTAGGCTCTATTTGAAGGTTCCATGTGTTTTGCCGATCAAGCTGCACCTGCAATAAAGAAAAATATACCATCAAGAAGGCCCTTTCCGAGTGGACACTCTTTTTGTTGGATTTATGACGGTCCGTCCGGCCGTGGAAACTGCCCGCCGCACAGCAGCGGATCCGCTGACAGAATTGTTAAGTCAGCAAAGGACTCGGCGGTTTATTTCTGCTGCAAGGGGTGTATTGGCAGCTTCATGGGCATAAACTAAAGGTTTCCAACCCACGAGGGTAAGATTTTAACATTTATTGGCAAGTCACACGAAAACCCACTGTGGTAAGACAACTCAGCACTGCATATACCGTGATGCACAGCAGCTCTGTAATGGGGCGGAGCATCGTTTCAAAGCGAGATAAAGTGACTGGGGAACATTGACTGTGACATTTGCCTTTTACCAGCCTGTGACCAAGGGCGTTGCACGCCCGAAACGCTTTAGGCTCTATTTGAAGGATCCATGTGTTTTGCTGATCAAGCTGCACCTGCAATAAAGAAAAATATACCATCAAGGAGGCCCTTTTCGAGTGGACACTCTTTTTGTTGGATTTATGACGGTCCGTCCGGCCGTGGAAACTGCCCGCCGCACAGCAGCGGATTCGCTGACAGAATTGTTAAGTCAGCAAAGGACTCGGTGGTTTATTTCTGCTGCAAGGGGTGTATGGGCAGCTTCATGGGCATAAACTAAAGGTTTCCAACCCACGAGGGTAAGATTTTAAGATTTATTGGCAAGTCACACGAAAACCCACTGTGGTAAGACAACTCAGCACTGCATATACCGTGATGCACAGCAGCTCTGTAATGGGGCGGAGCATCGTTTCAAAGCAAGATAAAGTGACTGGGGAACATTGACTGTGACATTTGCCTGTTACCAGCCTGTGACCAAGGGCGTTGCATGCCCGAAACGCGTTAGGCTCTATTTGAAGGTTCCATGTGTTTTGCCGATCAAGCTGCACCTGCAATAAAGAAAAATATACCATCAAGGAGGCCCTTTCCGGGTGGACACTCTTTTTGTTGGATTTATGACGGTCCGTCCGGCCATGGAAACTGCCCGCCGCACAGCAGCGAATCCGCTGACAGAATTGTTAAGTCAGCAAAGGACTCGGTGGTTTATTTCTGCTGCAAGGGGTGTATTGGCAGCTTCATGGGCATAAACTAAAGGTTTCCAACCCACGAGGGTAAGATTTTAACATTTATTGTCAAGTCACACGAAAACCCACTGTGGTAAGACAACTCAGCACTGCATATACCGTGATGCACAGCAGCTCTGTAATGGGGCGGAGCATCGTTTCAAAGCGAGATAAAGTGACTGGGGAACATTGACTGTGACATTTGCCTGTTACCAGCCTGTGACCAAGGGCGTTGCACGCCCGAAACGCGTTAGGCTCTATTTGAAGGTTCCATGTGTTTTGCCGATCAAGCTGCACCTGCAATAAAGAAAAATATACCATCAAGGAGGCCCTTTCCGAATGGACACTCTTTTTGTTGGATTTATGACGGTCCGTTCGGCAGTGGAAACTGCCCGCCGCACAGCAGTGGATCCGCTGACAGAATTGTTAAGTCAGCAAAGGACTCGGTGGTTTATTTCTGCTGCAAGGGGTGTATTGGCAGCTTCATGGGCATAATCTAAAGGTTTCCACCCCACGAGGGTAAGATTTTAACATTTATTGGCAAGTCACACGAAAACCCACTGTGGTAAGACAACTCAGCACTGCATATACCGTGATGCACAGCAGCTCGGTAATGGGGCGGAGTATCGTTTCAAAGCAAGATATAGTGACTGGGGAACATTGACTGTGACATTTGCCTTTTACCAGCCTGTGACAAAGGGCGTTGCACGCCCGAAACGCGTTAGGCTCTATTTGAAGGATCCATGTGTTTTGCCGATCAAGCTGCACCTGCAATAAAGAAAAATATACCATCAAGAAGGCCCTTTCCGAGAGGACACTCTTTTTGTTGGATTTATGACGGTCCGTCCGGCCGTGGAAACTGCCCGCCGCACAGCAGCGGATCCGCTGACAGAATTGTTAGGTCAGCAAAGGACTCAGCGGTTTATTTCTGCTGCAAGGCGTGTATTGGCAGCTTCATGGGCAAAAACAAAAGGTTTCCAACCCACGAGGGTAAGATTTTAACATTTATTGGCAAGTCACACGAAAACCCACTGTGGTAAGACAACTCAGCACTGCATATACCTTGATGCACAGCAGCTCTGTAATGGGGCAGAGCATCGTTTCAAAGCGAGATAAAGTGACTTTGGGAAAATTGACTGTGACATTTGCCTGTTACCAGCCTGTGACCAAGGGCGTTGCACACCCGAAACGCGTTAGGCTCTATTTGAAGGTTCCATGTGTTTTGCTGATCAAGCTGCACCTGCAATAAAGAAAAATATACCATCAAGGAGGCCCTATCCGAGTGGACACTCTTTTTGTTGGATTTATGACGGTCCGTCCGGCCGTGGAAACTGCCCGCCGCACAGCAGCGGATCCGCTGACAGAATTGCTAAGTCAGCAAAGGACTTGGTGGTTTATTTCTGCTGCAAGGGGTGTATTGGCAGCTTCATGGGCATAAACTAAAGGTTTCCACCCCACGAGGGTAATATTTTAACATTTATTTGCAAGTCACACGAAAACCCACTGTGGTAAGACAACTCAGCACTGCATATACCGTGATGCACAGCAGCTCTGTAATGGGGCAGAGCATCGTTTCAAAGCGAGATAAAGTGACTGGGGAACATTGACTGTGACATTTGTCTGTTACCAGCCTGTGACCAAGGGCGTTGCACGCCCGAAACGCGTTAGGCTCTATTTGAAGGTTCCATGTGTTTTGCCGATCAAGCTGCACCTGCAATAAAGAAAAATATACCATCAAGGAGGCCCTTTCCGAGTGGACACTCTTTTTGTTGGATTTATGACGGTCCGTCCGGCCGTGGAAACTGCCCGCCGCACAGCAGCGGATCCGCTGACAGAATTGTTAAGTCAGCAAAGGACTCGGTGGTTTATTTCTGCTGCAAGGGGTTTATTTGCAGCTTCATGGGCATAAACTAAAGGTTTCCAACCCACGAGGGTAAGATTTTAACATTGATTGGCAAGTCACACGAAAACCCACTGTGGTAAGACAACTCAGCACTGCATATACCGTGATGCACAGCAGCTCTGTAATGGGGCGGAGCATCGTTTCAAAGCGAGATAAAGTGACTGGGGAACATTGACTGTGACATTTGACTGTTACCAGCCTGTGACCAAGGGCGTTGCACGCCCGAAACGCGTTAGGCTCTATTTGAAGGTTCCATGTGTTTTGCCGATCAAGCTGCACCTGCAATAAAGAAAAATATACCATCAAGTAGGCCCTTTCCGAGTGGACACTCTTTTTGTTGGATTTATGACGGTCCATCCGGCCGTGGAAACTGCCCGCCGCACAGCAGCGGATCCGCTGACAGAATTGTTAAGTCAGCAAAGGACTCGGTGGTTTATTTCTGCTGCAAGGGGTGTATTGGCAGTTTCATGGGCATAAACTAAAGGTTTCCAACCCACGAGGGTAAGATTTTAACATTTATTGGCAAGTCACACGAAAACCCACTGTGGTAAGACAACTCAGCACTTCATATACCGTGATGCACAGCAGCTCTGTAATGGGGCGGAGCATCGTTTCAAAGCGAGATAAAGTGACTGGGGAACATTGACTGTGACATTTGCCTGTTACCAGCCTGTGACCAAGGGCGTTGCACGCCCGAAACGCGTTAGGCTCTATTTGAAGGTTCCATGTGTTTTGCCGATCAAGCTGCACCTGCAATAAAGAAAAATATACCATCAAGGAGGCCCTTTCCGAGTGGACACTCTTTTTGTTGGATTTATGACGGTCCGTCCGGCCATGGAAACTGCCCGCCGCACAGCAGCGAATCCGCTGACAGAATTGTTAAGTCAGCAAAGGACTCGGTGGTTTATTTCTGCAGCAAGGGGTTTATTGGCAGCTTCATGGGCATAAACTAAAGGTTTCCAACCCACGAGGGTAAGATTTTAACATTTATTGGCAAGTCACACGAAAACCCACTGTGGTAAGAAAACTCAGCACTGCATATACCGTGATGCACAGCAGCTCTGTAATGGGGTGGAGCATCGTTTCAAAGCGAGATAAAGTGACTGGGGAACATTGACTGTGTCATTTGCCTGTTACAAGCCTGTGACCAAGGGCGTTGCACGCCCGAAACGCGTTAGGCTCTATTTGAAGGATCCATCTCTTTTGCCGATCAAGCTGCACCTGCAATAAAGAAAAATATACCATCAAGGAGGCCCTTTCCGAGTGGACACTCTTTTTGTTGGATTTATGACGGTCCGTCCGGCCGTGGAAACTGCCCGCCGCACAGCAGCGGATCCGCTGACAGAATTGTTAAGTCAGCAAAGGACTCAGTGGTTTATTTCTGCTGCAAGGGGTGTATTGGCAGCTTCATGGGCATAAACTAAAGGTTTCCAAACCACGAGGGTAAGATTTTAACATTTATTGGCAAGTCACACGAAAACCCACTGTGGTAAGACAACTCAGCACTGCATATACCGTGATGCACAGCAGCTCTGTAATGGGGCGGAGCATCGTTTCAAAGCGAGATAAAGTGACAGGGGAACATTGACTGTGACATTTGCCTGTTACCAGCCTGTGACCAAGGGCGTTGCACGCCCGAAACGCGTTAGGCTCTATTTGAAGGTTCCATGTGTTCTGCCGATCAAGCTGCACCTGCAATAAAGAAAAATATACCATCAAGGAGGCCCTTTCCAAATGGACACTCTTTTTGTTGGATTTATGACGGTCCGTTCGGCAGTGGAAACTGCCCGCCGCACAGCAGTGGATCCGCTGACAGAATTGTTAAGTCAGCAAAGGACTCGGTGGTTTATTTCTGCTGCAAGGGGTGTATTGCCAGCTTCATGGGCATAAACTAAAGGTTTCCACCCCACGAGGGTAATATTTTAACATTTATTGGCAAGTCACACGAAAACCCACTGTGGTAAGACAACTCAGCACTTCATATACCGTGATGCACAGCAGCTCTGTAATGGGGCGGAGCATCGTTTCAAAGCGAGATAAAGTGACTGGGGAACATTGACTGTGACATTTGCCTGTTACCAGCCTGTGACCAAGGGCGTTGCACGCCCGAAACGCGTTAGGCTCTATTTGAAGGTTCCATGTGTTTTGCCGATCAAGCTGCACCTGCAATAAAGAAAAATATACCATCAAGGAGGCCCTTTCCGAGTGGACACTCTTTTTGTTGGATTTATGACGGTCCGTCCGGCCATGGAAACTGCCCGCCGCACAGCAGCGAATCCGCTGACAGAATTGTTAAGTCAGCAAAGGACTCGGTGGTTTATTTCTGCAGCAAGGGGTTTATTGGCAGCTTCATGGGCATAAACTAAAGGTTTCCAACCCACGAGGGTAAGATTTTAACATTTATTGGCAAGTCACACGAAAACCCACTGTGGTAAGAAAACTCAGCACTGCATATACCGTGATGCACAGCAGCTCTGTAATGGGGTGGAGCATCGTTTCAAAGCGAGATAAAGTGACTGGGGAACATTGACTGTGTCATTTGCCTGTTACAAGCCTGTGACCAAGGGCGTTGCACGCCCGAAACGCGTTAGGCTCTATTTGAAGGATCCATCTCTTTTGCCGATCAAGCTGCACCTGCAATAAAGAAAAATATACCATCAAGGAGGCCCTTTCCGAGTGGACACTCTTTTTGTTGGATTTATGATGGTCCGTCCGGCCGTGGAAACTGCCCGCCGCACAGCAGCGGATCCGCTGACAGAATTGTTAAGTCAGCAAAGGACTCAGTGGTTTATTTCTGCTGCAAGGGGTGTATTGGCAGCTTCATGGGCATAAACTAAAGGTTTCCAAACCACGAGGGTAAGATTTTAACATTTATTGGCAAGTCACACGAAAACCCACTGTGGTAAGACAACTCAGCACTGCATATACCGTGATGCACAGCAGCTCTGTAATGGGGCGGAGCATCGTTTCAAAGCGAGATAAAGTGACAGGGGAACATTGACTGTGACATTTGCCTGTTACCAGCCTGTGACCAAGGGCGTTGCACGCCCGAAACGCGTTAGGCTCTATTTGAAGGTTCCATGTGTTCTGCCGATCAAGCTGCACCTGCAATAAAGAAAAATATACCATCAAGGAGGCCCTTTCCAAATGGACACTCTTTTTGTTGGATTTATGACGGTCCGTTCGGCAGTGGAAACTGCCCGCCGCACAGCAGTGGATCCGCTGACAGAATTGTTAAGTCAGCAAAGGACTCGGTGGTTTATTTCTGCTGCAAGGGGTGTATTGCCAGCTTCATGGGCATAAACTAAAGGTTTCCACCCCACGAGGGTAATATTTTAACATTTATTGGCAAGTCACACGAAAACCCACTGTGGTAAGACAACTCAGCACTTCATATACCGTGATGCACAGCAGCTCTGTAATGGGGCGGAGCATCGTTTCAAAGCGAGATAAAGTGACTGGGGAACATTGACTGTGACATTTGCCTGTTACCAGCCTGTGACCAAGGGCGTTGCACGCCCGAAACGCGTTAGGCTCTATTTGAAGGTTCCATGTGTTTTGCCGATCAAGCTGCACCTGCAATAAAGAAAAATATACCATCAAGGAGGCCCTTTCCGAGTGGACACTCTTTTTGTTGGATTTATGACGGTCCGTCCGGCCATGGAAACTGCCCGCCGCACAGCAGCGAATCCGCTGACAGAATTGTTAAGTCAGCAAAGGACTCGGTGGTTTATTTCTGCAGCAAGGGGTTTATTGGCAGCTTCATGGGCATAAACTAAAGGTTTCCAACCCACGAGGGTAAGATTTTAACATTTATTGGCAAGTCACACGAAAACCCACTGTAGTAAGAAAACTCAGCACTGCATATACCGTGATGCACAGCAGCTCTGTAATGGGGTGGAGCATCGTTTCAAAGCGAGATAAAGTGACTGGGGAACATTGACTGTGTCATTTGCCTGTTACAAGCCTGTGACCAAGGGCGTTGCACGCCCGAAACGCGTTAGGCTCTATTTGAAGGATCCATCTCTTTTGCCGATCAAGCTGCACCTGCAATAAAGAAAAATATACCATCAAGGAGGCCCTTTCCGAGTGGACACTCTTTTTGTTGGATTTATGATGGTCCGTCCGGCCGTGGAAACTGCCCGCCGCACAGCAGCGGATCCGCTGACAGAATTGTTAAGTCAGCAAAGGACTCAGTGGTTTATTTCTGCTGCAAGGGGTGTATTGGCAGCTTCATGGGCATAAACTAAAGGTTTCCAAACCACGAGGGTAAGATTTTAACATTTATTGGCAAGTCACACGAAAACCCACTGTGGTAAGACAACTCAGCACTGCATATACCGTGATGCACAGCAGCTCTGTAATGGGGCGGAGCATCGTTTCAAAGCGAGATAAAGTGACAGGGGAACATTGACTGTGACATTTGCCTGTTACCAGCCTGTGACCAAGGGCGTTGCACGCCCGAAACGCGTTAGGCTCTATTTGAAGGTTCCATGTGTTCTGCCGATCAAGCTGCACCTGCAATAAAGAAAAATATACCATCAAGGAGGCCCTTTCCGAATGGACACTCTTTTTGTTGGATTTATGACGGTCCGTTCGGCAGTGGAAACTGCCCGCCGCACAGCAGTGGATCCGCTGACAGAATTGTTAAGTCAGCAAAGGACTCGGTGGTTTATTTCTGCTGCAAGGGGTGTATTGCCAGCTTCATGGGCATAAACTAAAGGTTTCCACCCCACGAGGGTAAGATTTTAACATTTATTGGCAAGTCACACGAAAACCCACTGTGGTAAGACAACTCAGCACTGCATATACCGTGATGCACAGCAGCTCGGTAATGGGGCGGAGTATCGTTTCAAAGCGAGATATAGTGACTGGGGAACATTGACTGTGACATTTGCCTTTTACCAGCCTGTGACCAAGGGCGTTGCACGCCCGAAACGCGTTAGGCTCTATTTGAAGGATCCATGTGTTTTGCCGATCAAGCTGCACCTGCAATAAAGAAAAATATACCATCAAGAAGGCCCTTTCCGAGAGGACACTCTTTTTGTTGGATTTATGACGGTCCGTCCGGCCGTGGAAACTGCCCGCCGCACAGCAGCGGATCCGCTGACAGAATTGTTAAGTCAGCAAAGGACTCAGCGGTTTATTTCTGCTGCAAGGGGTGTATTGGCAGCTTCATGGGCAAAAACTAAAGGTTTCCAACCCACGAGGGTAAGATTTTAACATTTATTGGCAAGTCACACGAAAACCCACTGTGGTAAGACAACTCAGCACTGCATATACCGTGATGCACAGCAGCTCGGTAATGGGGCGGAGTATCGTTTCAAAGCGAGATAAAGTGACTGGGGAACATTGACTGTGACATTTGCCTGTTAACAGCCTGTGACCAAGGGCGTTGCACGCCCGAAACGCGTTAGGCTCTATTTGAAGGTTCCATGTGTTTTGCCGATCAAGCTGCACCTGCAATAAAGAAAAATATACCATCAAGAAGGCCCTTTCCGAGTGGACACTCTTTTTGTTGGATTTATGACGGTCCGTCCGGCCGTGGAAACTGCCCGCCGCACAGCAGCGGATCCGCTGACAGAATTGTTAAGTCAGCAAGGGACTCGGCGGTTTATTTCTGCTGCAAGGGGTGTATTGGCAGCTTCATGGGCATAAACTAAAGGTTTCCAACCCACGAGGGTAAGATTTTAACATTTATTGGCAAGTCACACGAAAACCCACTGTGGTAAGACAACTCAGCACTGCATATACCGTGATGCACAGCAGCTCTGTAATGGGGCGGAGCATCGTTTCAAAGCGAGATAAAGTGACTGGGGAACATTGACTGTGACATTTGCCTTTTACCAGCCTGTGACCAAGGGCGTTGCACGCCCGAAACGCGTTAGGCTCTATTTGAAGGATCCATGTGTTTTGCCGATCAAGCTGCACCTGCAATAAAGAAAAATATACCATCAAGAAGGCCCTTTCCGAGTGGACACTCTTTTTGTTGGATTTATGACGGTCCGTCCGGCCGTGGAAACTGCCCGCCGCACAGCAGCGGATCCGCTGACAGAATTGTTGAGTCAGCAAAGGACTCGGCGGTTTATTTCTGCTGCAAGGGGTGTATTGGCAGCTTCATGGGCATAAACTAAAGGTTTCCAACCCACGAGGGTAAGATTTTAACATTTATTGGCAAGTCACACGAAAACCCACTGTGGTAAGACAACTCAGCACTGCATATACCGTGATGCACAGCAGCTCTGTAATGGGGCGGAGCATCATTTCAAAGCGAGATAAAGTGACTGGGGAACATTGACTGTGACAATTGCCTGTTACCAGCCTGTGACCAAGGGCGTTGCACACCCGAAACGCGTTAGGCTCTATTTGAAGGTTCCATGTGTTTTGCCGATCAAGCTGCACCTGCAATAAAGAAAAATATACCATCAAGGAGGCCCTTTCCGAGTGGACACTCTTTTTGTTGGATTTATGACGGTCCGTCCGGCCGTGGAAACTGCCCGCCGCACAGCAGCGGATTCGCTGACAGAATTGTTAAGTCAGCAAAGGACTCGGTGGTTTATTTCTGCTGCAAGGGGTGTATGGGCAGCTTCATGGGCATAAACTAAAGGTTTCCAACCCACGAGGGTAAGATTTTAAGATTTATTGGCAAGTCACACGAAAACCCACTGTGGTAAGCCAACTCAGCACTGCATATACCGTGATGCACAGCAGCTCTGTAATGGGGCGGAGCATCGTTTCAAAGCAAGATAAAGTGACTGGGGAACATTGACTGTGACATTTGCCTGTTACCAGCCTGTGACCAAGGGCGTTGCACGCCCGAAACGCGTTAGGCTGTATTTGAAGGTTCCATGTGTTTTGCCGATCAAGCTGCACCTGCAATAAAGAAAAATATACCATCAAGGAGGCCCTTTCCGGGTGGACACTCTTTTTGTTGGATTTATGACGGTCCGTCCGGCCATGGAAACTGCCCGCCGCACAGCAGCGAATCCGCTGACAGAATTGTTAAGTCAGCAAAGGACTCGGTGGTTTATTTCTGCTGCAAGGGGTGTATTGGCAGCTTCATGGGCATAAACTAAAGGTTTCCAACCCACGAGGGTAAGATTTTAACATTTATTGTCAAGTCACACGAAAACCCACTGTGGTAAGACAACTCAGCACTGCATATACCGTGATGCACAGCAGCTCTGTAATGGGGTGGAGCATCGTTTCAAAGCGAGATAAAGTGACTGGGGAACATTGACTGTGACATTTGCCTGTTACCAGCCTGTGACCAAGGGCGTTGCACGCCCGAAACGCGTTAGGCTCTATTTGAAGGATCCATGTGTTTTGCCGATCAAGCTGCACCTGCAATAAAGAAAAATATACCATCAAGAAGGCCCTTTCCGAGTGGACACTCTTTTTGTTGGATTTATGACGGTCCGTCCGGCCGTCGAAACTGCCCGCCGCACAGCAGAGGATCCGCTGACAGAATTGTTAAGTCAGCAAAGGACTCAGCGGTTTATTTCTGCTGCAAGGGGTGTATTGGCAGCTTCATGGGCATAAACTAAAGGTTTCCAACCCACGAGGGTAAGATTTTAACATTTATTGGCAAGTTACACGAAAACCCACTGTGGTAAGACAACTCAGCACTGCATATACCGTGATGCACAGCAGCTCTGAAATGGGGCGGAGCATCATTTCAAAGCGAGATAAAGTGACTGGGGAACATTGACTGTGACATTTGCCTGTTACCAGCCTGTGACCAAGGGCGTTGCACACCCGAAACGCGTTAGGCTCTATTTGAAGGTTCCATGTGTTTTGCTGATCAAGCTGCACCTGCAATAAAGAAAAATATACCATCAAGGAGGCCCTTTCCGAGTGGACACTCTTTTTGTTGGATTTATGACGGTCCGTCCGGCCGTGGAAACTGCCCGCCCCACAGCAGCGGATTCGCTGACAGAATTGTTAAGTCAGCAAAGGACTCGGTGGTTTATTTCTGCTGCAAGGGGTGTATGGGCAGCTTCATGGGCATAAACTAAAGGTTTCCAACCCACGAGGGTAAAATTTTAAGATTTATTGGCAAGTCACACGAAAACCCACTGTGGTAAGACAACTCAGCACTGCATATACCGTGATGCACAGCAGCTCTGTAATGGGGCGGAGCATCGTTTCAAAGCGGGATAAAGTGACTGGGGAACATTGACTGTGACATTTGCCTGTTACCAGCCTGTTACCAAGGGCGTTGCACGCCCGAAACGCGTTAGGCTCTATTTGAAGGTTCTTGGTAGTTGTTAGCATCCTCAGCTCTTGTAGTGAGGAGCTTGTCCCTTCCTTTACCTTCAAAGGAAAGCCAGAGTATAGCTGCCCACTGACTTGGGGGGACGCACTGGACAGTGCAGGCCCTTTCCAAGGCAGTTATCCACTTGTGGATGTCGTCCCCTTGTTTAAAGGGGGGCACTATTTTACTCAGGTGTCTAGTGTCTATACCCCTGTCTTTCTCTCTATTGAGAATGCTGCCACCAGTGGGATCTAACCCACTTAATTTCTGCTCTCGGGCTAAGGCAAGTCTTTCTTTGGCGAGGGCAAGTTCTTCCCGCTCGATCCTCAGATTGACCTCCCGCATCTTCGCTTCATGCTCCCTCCTCTGAGGGGAAGTCATTCCTCTCTGAGAAGGTGCCTGAGAGACATGCGTATGAACCGATCTGCCAGAGCCTCTGGAGAGAGACCTAGCTCGTCCGTTCCCAAGGTTAAGCCTGCTTGAGCGTGGGCCCGGGGCTCCCCCAGTTCCATTCTCATGCCTGCTTAAGTTGGTCCTTGTAAGCCTGCCGACTACCACTGGACCTTTGTCTGCCTCGTCTCCCGATAACTCGTCCTCGTCCTCCTCCTCTGTGTGGAGGTCGAGGTCTGGGTCACCGAGGGTTCCCTCTAAGGGAGGCATGTTCCCATCTGCACTGGGGGGACCTGGGTTAGAGGACCTCCTAGCATCGTACGCCTCTAAGAGACCTATCAGTATTGCGATGGTAGGGTTAGAACCCTGGTTTAGCTTCCTGGAGGCACACAGTTGTCTCATCTCCTTGAAGCTAAGAGTTGCATACCGTGACACGACCTGTGGAGGGTCACTGACCACTAGGGGAGTCCCTGCAGACTCTCCGTGGACCGACATGCTTTTCTAGTGAGGTGTAAGTGTTGCACCTACCTACACTATGGGTTTACCTACTGATCCCTTGCTAAGAGTTGTAGTCAGGGTGTGCTAAGCCCTGTTACACTACAACAGCCGGTTCAGTAGAACTCGGAGTATTCTAAGTTAAGTTATATGTACCTGGGTACTTATGTGATCTTTCACTGCGATATTCTTAGGATACGTGTGTGGTAAAACAACAGCAAGCTCAAATCCCAACCGCTGCTCACCAATGTGAGAAGTTGGCCTGATATGTAGTGCTCACTATTCTAGTGATCACTGTGTATCATTCCAAACGACCCTTATTGATGATTGGTTGTAAGTCAACCTTTTAGACCAGCTATCCTAGTAGCGTGGATACGAGCAGTCTTAGGCTAAACTCTAGAGGGCGTGTTAAGCCAGCGGTTTACCATCACATATACCCCTTGAACACCAAGTGAAAGGACACCACACAAGTTGTTATGAAAATAAAAGGATATTTATTTATAACAAGACTACCCTGGCTCTTTATGAGTCAGGGAGCTAAGCACACTACAAAACTCTTAGGAAAATACTTCAGTTGCACAATTTACACAAATGCCCGAGGGGCACGAGAAACCATCTACACTAACAGTGAAATGCGAATGGTTAGAGTCTGGAGATACTGATTCCGGAGTGATCCGATCAGTGGGACTAAACGAAAAAGGAACTGGACACTTGTAGAGCGAACCTGCGATGGAGCACCGAGATGCTCGAGTTACCTAGCCCGGAGGCTGCGGCTGCGTGAAGTTCGTCAAGATGTCCAGAGTCCTCGTGTAGTCTCAGGAGCCTGAAAGAAGAAGTTGCTGGCAGGCGACCAGTGACGATGTTCAGAGCGATCCAAGCCTGGATCGGTGGTGAAGGAAAACCTGAAAGCAGAGGGGACTCAGTTCTCAACCGCTAGCCAGCGATCGTGTGGGTACCAGGAGGGTACCGGCTGAAGCCACCTCGACCAGGTGAGTGGGTGACGTCGGACTCGGCTGTTTCTCGGACCAGGAGGCGCGGCGGCGACCAGGATGGAGGGCGAGCTGTCCCACGAAGGTGTCTGCTGTTGACGATGCTGGGCCCAGGAAGGGGCAGCGGATCTTGGCAGTGGCCACCCAGGCGGGGGAGTCCAAATGGCGTCGGGAGTGGACCAGGAGGGTCCGTGGTACTCCTCTGGTGAAGGGGAGCAAGAGCCAGTCTGGAGCAACCAGACTAGTGATGAAACAATCGTGGTGCGTCGTGAAGAGGGCCACAAGCCGGTCGGCAAGTGGTCGAACAACGCGGTGAACAGCAAGGAGCGGAAGGGCCCCCACGCAGATCTCGTGGATGCAGGGGAGACAGACTTCGATGCTGGAGCTGCTCAGGGTTAGGGCTTCTCAAACCCTAGGTGCACTCACTCGAGGGTCCCTCGGTGGGCGTGCTAGATAAGCGTCGTGCAGGTTCTGAAGATAACCGGTCCCGCAGGTCTCGTCACACCTACGACTCTCAGCTGAGCTGATGAGGGAGGTAAAAGGTCAGAGATGGCAGGGAACTCGGGTCTCGTCGAGCTGGGCAGTCTTGATCCGTAGGAGAGACTCACAGCAAACCGCAAGCGCTTAGATGGTGCCTGCTGGTGCAGGGTGGCTACTCCTTAGCCACAAGGGAGAGTCTTCAGAAATAGTCAAGAGTTCCTTTCGTGGAAAGTAGTTCGTGATTCGGAGTTATCCGATTATCTGATTATCCAATTTGGGAAGGGGACTCGCTCCTACCTTTATTCTAAGAAAAGGGGCTGGCCCGTGACTAGGTTCTACCTATGGGTGGAGCCAGGAGGGGGGTGGTTACACCCCTAACCTTTGTCCGGCTTCGCGCCAGCTCAGGGGCTGGTGTGCCCCCGAAACTGGTTTGAGCCGGGCTATGCACAGTGAGCACCGGGGTGCCACTTGCAATCACCTTCCTTTCAGCCCTGCCTACCTGGGATACACAAACCCTGTCTGGGACGGTGCTAACACCGCCCTCGACAGGAAACCCTTTGTCCAAGCTCCCTTTGCTGGAAGGTCCCCCAGCAGCGGGAGGTCAGACTTGTGTCTGGTGGCAGCATCCATTTTGTGATGCTGAGGCTTGAGTCAACTTTAACCGGGGTTCAAGGTTACTTCCATGTCGTGTCCCTCTAAAAGGGGGGAATGCTAACCCCGTCACCAGGACTGGCGAGGGGTTCGTATTCCCATTCGTATGACACCTTACTCGACATGTATAGGTGATGCGATGCCAAAGTTAGCAAATAACCGCAAGGATTATAATGCATTAAAAGTAGTTGGCCCGCGTCACCATGGAACGGCTATTAGGACTTGGTTCCGCAAGCCGTCGACGGGCTCAGCTCGCGCCAGAGCACCGTCCCACATGATTCCCTGCACTCTGCCTTCAGGATCGATAAGGCCTGCTATAGGAGTGACTGATAGGAATCCATGTGTCCATTTTAGGGTTTAGGTGTAGGAATACTACACCTACAGCAACGGGTGATTACACCACGTGGCCCCAGCTGTCGTGCAGCCAGTTGTGTCAGATTTGGGCGGCCATTCCAGGGGTGGCATAATACATGCTTCAGCCCCTGGTAGGCCCTGGGTACACCGATGCCCTGGATACCTGTGGTATGCTGAGACAGGGACTGACAGGGTGGCCCAGTTCCAATTAGTGGATGCACCTAACGTACATGTGTGTTAATTTCGAGAGAGAACAGCTAGGCTGTGGGTCTGATTGGCAGGCCCACAGCCGGAGAAAGTCGTAAACCAATGAAGCAAAAGCAAAAAATCTGGGTGATCATAGGATTGCAGACCCTACTCTCCTACACCAGCCTGTTACCAAGGGCGTTGCACGCCCGAAACGCGTTAGGCTCTATTTGAAGGTTCCATGTGTTTTGCCGATCAAGCTGCACCTGCAATAAAGAAAAATATACCATCAAGAAGGCCCTTTCCGAGTGGACACTCTTTTTGTTGGATTTATGACGGTCCGTCCGGCCGTGGAAACTGCCCGCCGCACAGCAACGGATCCGCTGACAGAATTGTTAAGTCAGCAAAGGACTCGGCGGTTTATTTCTGCTGCAAGGGGTGTATTGGCAGCTTCATGGGCATAAACTAAAGGTTTCCAACCCACGAGGGTAAGATTTTAACATTTATTGGCAGGTCACACGAAAACCCACTGTGGTAAGACAACTCAGCACTGCATGTACCGTGATGCACAGCAGCTCTGTAATGGGGCGGAGCATCGTTTCAAAGCGAGATAAAGTGACTGGGGAACATTGACTGTGACATTTGCCTGTTACCAGCCTGTGACCAAGGGCGTTGCACGCCCGAAACGCGTTAGGCTCTATTTGAAGGTTCCATGTGTTTTGCCGATCAAGCTGCACCTGCAATAAAGAAAAATATACCATCAAGGAGGCCCTTTCCGAATGGACACTCTTTTTGTTGGATTTATGACGGTCCGTTCGGCAGTGGAAACTGCCCGCCGCACAGCAGTGGATCCGCTGACAGAATTGTTAAGTCAGCAAAGGACTCGGTGGTTTATTTCTGCTGCAAGGGGTGTATTGGCAGCTTCATGGGCATAAACTAAAGATTTCCACCCCACGAGGGTAAGATTTTAACATTTATTGGCAAGTCACACGAAAACCCACTGTGGTAAGACAACTCAGCACTGCATATACCGTGATGCACAGCAGCTCGGTAATGGGGCGGAGTATCGTTTCAAAGCGAGATATAGTGACTGGGGAACATTGACTGTGACATTTGCCTTTTACCAGCCTGTGACCAAGGGCGTTGCACGCCCGAAACGCGTTAGGCTCTATTTGAAGGATCCATGTGTTTTGCCGATCAAGCTGCACCTGCAATAAAGAAAAATATACCATCAAGAAGGCCCTTTCCGAGAGGACACTCTTTTTGTTGGATTTATGACGGTCCGTCCGGCCGTGGAAACTGCCCGCCGCACAGCAGCGGATCCGCTGACAGAATTGTTAGGTCAGCAAAGGACTCAGCGGTTTATTTCTGCTGCAAGGGGTGTATTGGCAGCTTCATGGGCATAAACTAAAGGTTTCCACCCCAATAGGGTAAGATTTTAACATTTATTGGCAGGTCACACGAAAACCCACTGTGGTAAGACAACTCAGCACTGCATGTACCGTGATGCACAGCAGCTCTGTAATGGGGCGGAGCATCGTTTCAAAGCGAGATAAAGTGACTGGGGAACATTGACTCTGACATTTGCCTGTTACCAGCCTGTGACCAAGGGCGTTGCACACCCGAAACGCGTTAGGCTCTATTTGAAGGTTCCATGTGTTTTGCTGATCTAGCTGCACCTGCAATAAAGAAAAATGTACCATCAAGGAGGCCCTTTCCGAGTGGACCCTCTTTTTGTTGGGTTTATGACGGTCCGTCCGGCCGTGGAAACTGCCCGCCGCACAGCAGCGGATCCGCTGACAGAATTGTTAAGTCAGCAAAGGACTCGGTGGTTTATTTCTGCTGCAAGGGGTGTATTGGCAGCTTCATGGGCATAAACTAAAGGTTTCCAACCCACGAGGGTAAGATTTTAACATTTATTGGCAAGTCACACGAAAACCCACTGTGGTAAGACAACTCAGCACTGCATATACCGTGATGCACAGCAGCTCTGTAATGGGGCGGAGCATCGTTTCAAAGCGAGATAAAGTGACTGGGGAACATTGACTGTGACATTTGCCTGTTACCAGCCTGTGACCAAGGGCGTTGCACGCCCGAAACGCGTTAGGCTCTATTTGAAGGTTCCATGTGTTTTGCCGATCAAGCTGCACCTGCAATAAAGAAAAATATACCATCAAGGAGGCCCTTTCCGAATGGACACTCTTTTTGTTGGATTTATGACGGTCCGTTCGGCAGTGGAAACTGCCCGCCGCACAGCAGTGGATCCGCTGACAGAATTGTTAAGTCAGCAAAGGACTCGGTGGTTTATTTCTGCTGCAAGGGGTGTATTGGCAGCTTCATGGGCATAAACTAAAGGTTTCCACCCCACGAGGGTAAGATTTTAACATTTATTGGCAAGTCACACGAAAACCCACTGTGGTAAGACAACTCAGCACTGCATATACCGTGATGCACAGCAGCTCGGTAATGGGGCGGAGTATCGTTTCAAAGCGAGATATAGTGACTGGGGAACATTGACTGTGACATTTGCCTTTTACCAGCCTGTGACCAAGGGCGTTGCACGCCCGAAACGCGTTAGGCTCTATTTGAGGGATCCATGTGTTTTGCCGATCAAGCTGCACCTGCAATAAAGAAAAATATACCATCAAGAAGGCCCTTTCCGAGAGGACACTCTTTTTGTTGGATTTATGACGGTCCGTCCGGCCGTGGAAACTGCCCGCCGCACAGCAGCGGATCCGCTGACAGAATGTTAGGTCAGCAAAGGACTCAGCGGTTTATTTCTGCTGCAAGGCGTGTATTGGCAGCTTCATGGGCAAAAACAAAAGGTTTCCAACCCACGACGGTAAGATTTTAACATTTATTGGCAAGTCACACGAAAACCCACTGTGGTAAGACAACTCAGCACTGCATATACCTTGATGCACAGCAGCTCTGTAATGGGGCGGAGCATCGTTTCAAAGCGAGATAAAGTGACTGGGGAAAATTGACTGTGACATTTGCCTGTTACCAGCCTGTGACCAAGGGCGTTGCACACCCGAAACGCGTTAGGCTCTATTTGAAGGTTCCATGTGTTTTGCTGATCAAGCTGCACCTGCAATAAAGAAAAATATACCATCAAGGAGGCCCTATCCGATTGGACACTCTTTTTGTTGGATTTATGACGGTCCGTCCGGCCGTGGAAACTGCCCGCCGCACAGCAGCGGATCCGCTGACAGAATTGCTAAGTCAGCAAAGGACTCGGTGGTTTATTTCTGCTGCAAGGGGTGTATTGGCAGCTTCATGGGCATAAACTAAAGGTTTCCACCCCACGAGGGTAAGATTTTAACATTTATTTGCAAGTCACACGAAAACCCACTGTGGTAAGACAACTCAGCACTGCATATACCGTGATGCACAGCAGCTCTGTAATGGGGCAGAGCATCGTTTCAAAGCGAGATAAAGTGACTGGGGAACATTGACTGTGACATTTGCATGTTACCAGCCTGTGACCAAGGGCGTTGCACGCCCGAAACGCGTTAGGCTCTATTTGAAGGTTCCATGTGTTTTGCCGATCAAGCTGCACCTGCAATAAAGAAAAATATACCATCAAGGAGGCCCTTTCCGAGTGGACACTCTTTTTGTTGGATTTATGACGGTCCGTCCGGCCGTGGAAACTGCCCGCCGCACAGCAGCGGATCCGCTGACAGAATTGTTAAGTCAGCAAAGGACTCGGTGGTTTATTTCTGCTGCAAGGGGTTTATTGGCAGCTTCATGGGCATAAACTAAAGGTTTCCAACCCACGAGGGTAAGATTTTAACATTGATTGGCAAGTCACACGAAAACCCACTGTGGTAAGACAACTCAGCACTGCATATACCGTGATGCACAGCAGCTCTGTAATGGGGCGGAGCATCGTTTCAAAGCGAGATAAAGTGACTGGGGAACATTGACTGTGACATTTGACTGTTACCAGCCTGTGACCAAGGGCGTTGCACGCCCGAATCGCGTTAGGCTCTATTTGAAGGTTCCATGTGTTTTGCCGATCAAGCTGCACCTGCAATAAAGAAAAATATACCATCAAGTAGGCCCTTTCCGAGTGGACTCTCTTTTTGTTGGATTTATGACGGTCCATCCGGCCGTGGAAACTGCCCGCCGCACAGCAGCGGATCCGCTGACAGAATTGTTAAGTCAGCAAAGGACTCGGTGGTTTATTTCTGCTGCAAGGGGTGTATTGGCAGTTTCATGGGCATAAACTAAAGGTTTCCAAACCACGAGGGTAAGATTTTAACATTTATTGGCAAGTCACACGAAAACCCACTGTGGTAAGACAACTCAGCACTGCATATACCGTGATGCACAACAGCTCTGTAATGGGGCGGAGCATCGTTTCAAAGCGAGATAAAGTGACAGGGGAACATTGACTGTGACATTTGCCTGTTACCAGCCTGTGACCAAGGGCGTTGCACGCCCGAAACGCGTTAGGCTCTATTTGAAGGTTCCATGTGTTCTGCCGATCAAGCTGCACCTGCAATAAAGAAAAATATACCATCAAGGAGGCCCTTTCCGAATGGACACTCTTTTTGTTGGATTTATGACGGTCCGTTCGGCAGTGAAAACTGCCCGCCGCACAGCAGTGGATCCGCTGACAGAATTGTTAAGTCAGCAAAGGACTCGGTGGTTTATTTCTGCTGCAAGGGGTGTATTGGCAGCTTCATGGGCATAAACTAAAGGTTTCCACCCCACGAGGGTAAGATTTTAACATTTATTGGCAAGTCACACGAAAACCCACTGTGGTAAGACAACTCAGCACTGCATATACCGTGATGCACAGCAGCTCGGTAATGGGGCGGAGTATCGTTTCAAAGCGAGATATAGTGACTGGGGAACATTGACTGTGACATTTGCCTTTTACCAGCCTGTGACCAAGGGCGTTGCACGCCCGAAACGCGTTAGGCTCTATTTGAAGGATCCATGTGTTTTGCCGATCAAGCTGCACCTGCAATAAAGAAAAATATACCATCAAGAAGGCCCTTTCCGAGAGGACACTCTTTTTGTTGGATTTATGACGGTCCGTCCGGCCGTGGAAACTGCCCGCCGCACAGCAGCGGATCCGCTGACAGAATTGTTAAGTCAGCAAAGGACTCAGCGGTTTATTTCTGCTGCAAGGGGTGTATTGGCAGCTTCATGGGCAAAAACTAAAGGTTTCCAACCCACGAGGGTAAGATTTTAACATTTATTGGCAAGTCACACGAAAACCCACTGTGGTAAGACAACTCAGCACTGCATATACCGTGATGCACAGCAGCTCGGTAATGGGGCGGAGTATCGTTTCAAAGCGAGATAAAGTGACTGGGGAACATTGACTGTGACATTTGCCTGTTGCCAGCCTGTGACCAAGGGCGTTGCACGCCCGAAACGCGTTAGGCTCTATTTGAAGGTTCCATGTGTTTTGCCGATCAAGCTGCACCTGCAATAAAGAAAAATATACCATCAAGAAGGCCCTTTCCGAGTGGACACTCTTTTTGTTGGATTTATGACGGTCCGTCCGGCCGTGGAAACTGCCCGCCGCACAGCAGCGGATCCGCTGACAGAATTGTTAAGTCAGCAAAGGACTCAGCGGTTTATTTCTGCTGCAAGGGGTGTATTGGCAGCTTCATGGGCATAAACTAAAGGTTTCCAACCCACGAGGGTAAGATTTTAACATTTATTGGCAAGTCACACGAAAACCCACTGTGGTAAGACAACTCAGCACTGCATATACCGTGATGCACAGCAGCTCTGTAATGGGGCGGAGCATCGTTTCAAAGCGAGATAAAGTGACTGGGGAACATTGACTGTGACATTTGCCTTTTACCAGCCTGTGACCAAGGGCGTTGCACGCCCGAAACGCGTTAGGCTCTATTTGAAGGATCCATGTGTTTTGCTGATCAAGCTGCACCTGCAATACAGAAAAATATACCATCAAGGAGGCCCTTTCCGAGTGGACACTCTTTTTGTTGGATTTATGACGGTCCGTCCGGCCGTGGAAACTGCCCGCCGCACAGCAGCAGATTCGCTGACAGAATTGTTAAGTCAGCAAAGGACTCGGTGGTTTATTTCTGCTGCAAGGGGTGTATGGGCAGCTTCATGGGCATAAACTAAAGGTTTCCAACCCACGAGGGTAAGATTTTAAGATTTATTGGCAAGTCACACGAAAACCCACTGTGGTAAGACAACTCAGCACTGCATATACCGTGATGCACAGCAGCTCTGTAATGGGGCGGAGCATCGTTTCAAAGCAAGATAAAGTGACTGGGGAACATTGACTGTGACATTTGCCTGTTACCAGCCTGTGACCAAGGGCGTTGCATGCCCGAAACGCGTTAGGCTCTATTTGAAGGTTCCATGTGTTTTGCCGATCAAGCTGCACCTGCAATAAAGAAAAATATACCATCAAGGAGGCCCTTTCCGGGTGGACACTCTTTTTGTTGGATTTATGACGGTCCGTCCGGCCATGGAAACTGCCCGCCGCACAGCAGCGAATCCGCTGACAGAATTGTTAAGTCAGCAAAGGACTCGGTGGTTTATTTCTGCTGCAAGGGGTGTATTGGCAGCTTCATGGGCATAAACTAAAGGTCTCCAACCCACGAGGGTAAGATTTTAACATTTATTGTCAAGTCACACGGTCGAAAACCCACTGTGGTAAGACAACTCAGCACTGCATATACCGTGATGCACAGCAGCTCTGTAATGGGGCGGAGCATCGTTTCAAAGCGAGATAAAGTGACTGGGGAACATTGACTGTGACATTTGCCTGTTACCAGCCTGTGACCAAGGGCGTTGCACGCCCGAAACGCGTTAGGCTCTATTTGAAGGTTCCATGTGTTTTGCCGATCAAGCTGCACCTGCAATAAAGAAAAATATACCATCAAGGAGGCCCTTTCCGAATGGACACTCTTTTTGTTGGATTTATGACGGTCCGTTCGGCAGTGGAAACTGCCCGCCGCACAGCAGTGGATCCGCTGACAGAATTGTTAAGTCAGCAAAGGACTCGGTGGTTTATTTCTGCTGCAAGGGGTGTATTGGCAGCTTCATGGGCATAAACTAAAGGTTTCCACCCCACGAGGGTAAGATTTTAACATTTATTGGCAAGTCACACGAAAACCCACTGTGGTAAGACAACTCAGCACTGCATATACCGTGATGCACAGCAGCTCGGTAATGGGGCGGAGTATCGTTTCAAAGCAAGATATAGTGACTGGGGAACATTGACTGTGACATTTGCCTTTTACCAGCCTGTGACAAAGGGCGTTGCACGCCCGAAACGCGTTAGGC
The DNA here is from genome assembly GCF_964204655.1 of Triturus cristatus. Classification (NCBI taxonomy): domain Eukaryota; kingdom Metazoa; phylum Chordata; class Amphibia; order Caudata; family Salamandridae; genus Triturus; species Triturus cristatus. The sequence goes on from NC_140587.1 coordinate 60,504,421, forward strand.
TCTATTTGAAGGATCCATGTGTTTTGCCGATCAAGCTGCACCTGCAATAAAGAAAAATATACCATCAAGAAGGCCCTTTCCGAGAGGACACTCTTTTTGTTGGATTTATGACGGTCCGTCCGGCCGTGGAAACTGCCCGCCGCACAGCAGCGGATCCGCTGACAGAATTGTTAGGTCAGCAAAGGACTCAGCGGTTTATTTCTGCTGCAAGGCGTGTATTGGCAGCTTCATGGGCAAAAACAAAAGGTTTCCAACCCACGAGGGTAAGATTTTAACATTTATTGGCAAGTCACACGAAAACCCACTGTGGTAAGACAACTCAGCACTGCATATACCTTGATGCACAGCAGCTCTGTAATGGGGCGGAGCATCGTTTCAAAGCGAGATAAAGTGACTGGGGAAAATTGACTGTGACATTTGCCTGTTACCAGACTGTGACCAAGGGCGTTGCACACCCAAAACGCGTTAGGCTCTATTTGAAGGTTCCATGTGTTTTGCTGATCAAGCTGCACCTGCAATAAAGAAAAATATACCATCAAGGAGGCCCTATCCGAGTGGACACTCTTTTTGTTGGATTTATGACGGTCCGTCCGGCCGTGGAAACTGCCCGCCGCACAGCAGCGGATCCGCTGACAGAATTGCTAAGTCAGCAAAGGACTCGGTGGTTTATTTCTGCTGCAAGGGGTGTATTGGCAGCTTCATGGGCATAAACTAAAGGTTTCCACCCCACGAGGGTAATATTTTAACATTTATTTGCAAGTCACACGAAAACCCACTGTGGTAAGACAACTCAGCACTGCATATACCGTGATGCACAGCAGCTCTGTAATGGGGCAGAGCATCGTTTCAAAGCGAGATAAAGTGACTGGGGAACATTGACTGTGACATTTGTCTGTTACCAGCCTGTGACCAAGGGCGTTGCACGCCCGAAACGCGTTAGGCTCTATTTGAAGGTTCCATGTGTTTTGCCGATCAAGCTGCACCTGCAATAAAGAAAAATATACCATCAAGGAGGCCCTTTCCGAGTGGACACTCTTTTTGTTGGATTTATGACGGTCCGTCCGGCCGTGGAAACTGCCCGCCGCACAGCAGCGGATCCGCTGACAGAATTGTTAAGTCAGCAAAGGACTCGGTGGTTTATTTCTGCTGCAAGGGGTTTATTGGCAGCTTCATGGGCATAAACTAAAGGTTTCCAACCCACGAGGGTAAGATTTTAACATTGATTGGCAAGTCACACGAAAACCCACTGTCGTAAGACAACTCAGCACTGCATATACCGTGATGCACAGCAGCTCTGTAATGGGGCGGAGCATCGTTTCAAAGCGAGATAAAGTGACTGGGGAACATTGACTGTGACATTTGACTGTTACCAGCCTGTGACCAAGGGCGTTGCACGCCCGAAACGCGTTAGGCTCTATTTGAAGGTTCCATGTGTTTTGCCGATCAAGCTGCACCTGCAATAAAGAAAAATATACCATCAAGTAGGCCCTTTCCGAGTGGACACTCTTTTTGTTGGATTTATGACGGTCCATCCGGCCGTGGAAACTGCCCGCCGCACAGCAGCGGATCCGCTGACAGAATTGTTAAGTCAGCAAAGGACTCGGTGGTTTATTTCTGCTGCAAGGGGTGTATTGGCAGTTTCATGGGCATAAACTAAAGGTTTCCAACCTACGAGGGTAAGATTTTAACATTTATTGGCAAGTCACACGAAAACCCACTGTGGTAAGACAACTCAGCACTTCATATACCGTGATGCACAGCAGCTCTGTAATGGGGCGGAGCATCGTTTCAAAGCGAGATAAAGTGACTGGGGAACATTGACTGTGACATTTGCCTGTTACCAGCCTGTGACCAAGGGCGTTGCACGCCCGAAACGCGTTAGGCTCTATTTGAAGGTTCCATGTGTTTTGCCGATCAAGCTGCACCTGCAATAAAGAAAAATATACCATCAAGGAGGCCCTTTCCGAGTGGACACTCTTTTTGTTGGATTTATGACGGTCCGTCCGGCCATGGAAACTGCCCGCCGCACAGCAGCGAATCCGCTGACAGAATTGTTAAGTCAGCAAAGGACTCGGTGGTTTATTTCTGCAGCAAGGGGTTTATTGGCAGCTTCATGGGCATAAACTAAAGGTTTCCAACCCACGAGGGTAAGATTTTAACATTTATTGGCAAGTCACACGAAAACCCACTGTGGTAAGAAAACTCAGCACTGCATATACCGTGATGCACAGCAGCTCTGTAATGGGGTGGAGCATCGTTTCAAAGCGAGATAAAGTGACTGGGGACCATTGACTGTGTCATTTGCCTGTTACAAGCCTGTGACCAAGGGCGTTGCACGCCCGAAACGCGTTAGGCTCTATTTGAAGGATCCATCTCTTTTGCCGATCAAGCTGCACCTGCAATAAAGAAAAATATACCATCAAGGAGGCCCTTTCCGAGTGGACACTCTTTTTGTTGGATTTATGACGGTCCGTCCGGCCGTGGAAACTGCCCGCCGCACAGCAGCGGATCCGCTGACAGAATTGTTAAGTCAGCAAAGGACTCAGTGGTTTATTTCTGCTGCAAGGGGTGTATTGGCAGCTTCATGGGCATAAACTAAAGGTTTCCAAACCACGAGGGTAAGATTTTAACATTTATTGGCAAGTCACACGAAAACCCACTGTGGTAAGACAACTCAGCACTGCATATACCGTGATGCACAGCAGCTCTGTAATGGGGCGGAGTATCGTTTCAAAGCGAGATATAGTGACTGGGGAACATTGACTGTGACATTTGCCTTTTACCAGCCTGTGACCAAGGGCGTTGCACGCCCGAAACGCGTTAGGCTCTATTTGAAGGATCCATGTGTTTTGCCGATCAAGCTGCACCTGCAATAAAGAAAAATATACCATCAAGAAGGCCCTTTCCGAGAGGACACTCTTTTTGTTGGATTTATGACGGTCCGTCCGGCCGTGGAAACTGCCCGCCGCACAGCAGCGGATCCGCTGACAGAATTGTTAAGTCAGCAAAGGACTCAGCGGTTTATTTCTGCTGCAAGGGGTGTATTGGCAGCTTCATGGGCAAAAACTAAAGGTTTCCAACCCACGAGGGTAAGATTTTAACATTTATTGGCAAGTCACACGAAAACCCACTGTGGTAAGACAACTCAGCACTGCATATACCGTGATGCACAGCAGCTCGGTAATGGGGCGGAGTATCGTTTCAAAGCGAGATAAAGTGACTGGGGAACATTGACTGTGACATTTGCCTGTTACCAGCCTGTGACCAAGGGCGTTGCACGCCCGAAACGCGTTAGGCTCTATTTGAAGGTTCCATGTGTTTTGCCGATCAAGCTGCACCTGCAATAAAGAAAAATATACCATCAAGAAGGCCCTTTCCGAGAGGACACTCTTTTTGTTGGATTTATGACGGTCCGTCCGGCCGTGGAAACTGCCCGCCGCACAGCAGCGGATCCGCTGACAGAATTGTTAAGTCAGCAAAGGACTCAGCGGTTTATTTCTGCTGCAAGGGGTGTATTGGCAGCTTCATGGGCAAAAACTAAAGGTTTCCAACCCACGAGGGTAAGATTTTAACATTTATTGGCAAGTCACACGAAAACCCACTGTGGTAAGACAACTCAGCACTGCATATACCGTGATGCACAGCAGCTCGGTAATGGGGCGGAGTATCGTTTCAAAGCGAGATAAAGTGACTGGGGAACATTGACTGTGACATTTGCCTGTTACCAGCCTGTGACCAAGGGCGTTGCACGCCCGAAACGCGTTAGGCTCTATTTGAAGGTTCCATGTGTTTTGCCGATCAAGCTGCACCTGCAATAAAGAAAAATATACCATCAAGAAGGCCCTTTCCGAGTGGACACTCTTTTTGTTGGATTTATGACGGTCCGTCCGGCCGTGGAAACTGCCCGCCGCACAGCAGCGGATCCGCTGACAGAATTGTTAAGTCAGCAAAGGACTCGGCGGTTTATTTCTGCTGCAAGGGGTGTATTGGCAGCTTCATGGGCATAAACTAAAGGTTTCCAACCCACGAGGGTAAGATTTTAACATTTATTGGCAAGTCACACGAAAACCCACTGTGGTAAGACAACTCAGCACTGCATATACCGTGATGCACAGCAGCTCTGTAATGGGGCGGAGCATCGTTTCAAAGCGAGATAAAGTGACTGGGGAACATTGACTGTGACATTTGCCTTTTACCAGCCTGTGACCAAGGGCGTTGCACGCCCGAAACGCGTTAGGCTCTATTTGAAGGATCCATGTGTTTTGCCGATCAAGCTGCACCTGCAATAAAGAAAAATATACCATCAAGAAGGCCCTTTCCGAGTGGACACTCTTTTTGTTGGATTTATGACGGTCCGTCCGGCCGTGGAAACTGCCCGCCGCACAGCAGCGGATCCGCTGACAGAATTGTTGAGTCAGCAAAGGACTCGGCGGTTTATTTCTGCTGCAAGGGGTGTATTGGCAGCTTCATGGGCATAAACTAAAGGTTTCCAACCCACGAGGGTAAGATTTTAACATTTATTGGCAAGTCACACGAAAACCCACTGTGGTAAGACAACTCAGCACTGCATATACCGTGATGCACAGCAGCTCTGTAATGGGGCGGAGCATCATTTCAAAGCGAGATAAAGTGACTGGGGAACATTGACTGTGACAATTGCCTGTTACCAGCCTGTGACCAAGGGCGTTGCACACCCGAAACGCGTTAGGCTCTATTTGAAGGTTCCATGTGTTTTGCTGATCAAGCTGCACCTGCAATAAAGAAAAATATACCATCAAGGAGGCCCTTTCCGAGTGGACACTCTTTTTGTTGGATTTATGACGGTCCGTCCGGCCGTGGAAACTGCCCGCCGCACAGCAGCGGATTCGCTGACAGAATTGTTAAGTCAGCAAAGGACTCGGTGGTTTATTTCTGCTGCAAGGGGTGTATGGGCAGCTTCATGGGCATAAACTAAAGGTTTCCAACCCACGAGGGTAAGATTTTAAGATTTATTGGCAAGTCACACGAAAACCCACTGTGGTAAGCCAACTCAGCACTGCATATACTGTGATGCACAGCAGCTCTGTAATGGGGCGGAGCATCGTTTCAAAGCAAGATAAAGTGACTGGGGAACATTGACTGTGACATTTGCCTGTTACCAGCCTGTGACCAAGGGCGTTGCACGCCCGAAACGCGTTAGGCTCTATTTGAAGGTTCCATGTGTTTTGCCGATCAAGCTGCACCTGCAATAAAGAAAAATATACCATCAAGGAGGCCCTTTCCGGGTGGACACTCTTTTTGTTGGATTTATGACGGTCCGTCCGGCCATGGAAACTGCCCGCCGCACAGCAGCGAATCCGCTGACAGAATTGTTAAGTCAGCAAAGGACTCGGTGGTTTATTTCTGCTGCAAGGGGTGTATTGGCAGCTTCATGGGCATAAACTAAAGGTTTCCAACCCACGAGGGTAAGATTTTAACATTTATTGGCAAGTCACACGAAAACCCACTGTGGTAAGACAACTCAGCACTGCATATACCGTGATGCACAGCAGCTCTGTAATGGGGTGGAGCATCGTTTCAAAGCGAGATAAAGTGACTGGGGAACATTGACTGTGACATTTGCCTGTTACCAGCCTGTGACCAAGGGCGTAGCACGCCCGAAACGCGTTAGGCTCTATTTGAAGGATCCATGTGTTTTGCCGATCAAGCTGCACCTGCAATAAAGAAAAATATACCATCAAGAAGGCCCTTTCCGAGTGGACACTCTTTTTGTTGGATTTATGACGGTCCGTCCGGCCGTCGAAACTGCCCGCCGCACAGCAGAGGATCCGCTGACAGAATTGTTAAGTCAGCAAAGGACTCGGCGGTTTATTTCTGCTGCAAGGGGTGTATTGGTAGCTTCATGGGCATAAACTAAAGGTTTCCAACCCACGAGGGTAAGATTTTAACATTTATTGGCAAGTTACACGAAAACCCACTGTGGTAAGACAACTCAGCACTTCATATACCGTGATGCACAGCAGCTCTGTAATGGGGCGGAGCATCGTTTCAAAGCGAGATAAAGTGACTGGGGAACATTGACTGTGACATTTGCCTGTTACCAGCCTGTGACCAAGGGCGTTGCACGCCCGAAACGCGTTAGGCTCTATTTGAAGGTTCCATGTGTTTTGTCGATCAAGCTGCACCTGCAATAAAGAAAAATATACCATCAAGGAGGCCCTTTCCGAGTGGACACTCTTTTGGTTGGATTTATGACGGTCCGTCCGGCCGTGGAAACTGCCCGCCGCACAGCAGCGGATCCGCTGACAGAATTGTTAAGTCAGCAAAGGACTCAGTGGTTTATTTCTGCTGCAAGGGGTGTATTGGCAGCTTCATGGGCATAAACTAAAGGTTTCCAAACCACGAGGGTAAGATTTTAACATTTATTGGCAAGTCACACGAAAACCCACTGTGGTAAGACAACTCAGCACTGCATATACCGTGATGCACAGTGTGAGAAGTTGGCCTGATATGTAGTGCTCACTATTCTAGTGATCACTGTGTATCATTCCAAACGACCCTTATTGATGATTGGTTGTAAGTCAACCTTTTAGACCAGCTATCCTAGTAGCGTGGATACGAGCAGTCTTAGGCTAAACTCTAGAGGGCGTGTTAAGCCAGCTGTTTACCATCACATATACCCCTTGAACACCAAGTGAAAGGACACCACACAAGTTGTTATGAAAATAAAAGGATATTTATTTATAACAAGACTACCCTGGCTCTTTATGAGTCAGGGAGCTAAGCACACTACAAAACTCTTAGGAAAATACTTCAGTTGCACAATTTACACAAATGCCCGAGGGGCACGAGAAACCATCTACACTAACAGTGAAATGCGAATGGTTAGAGTCTGGAGATACTGATTCCGGAGTGATCCGATCAGTGGGACTAAACGAAAAAGGAACTGGACACTTGTAGAGCGAACCTGCGATGGAGCACCGAGATGCTCGAGTTACCTAGCCCGGAGGCTGCGGCTGCTTGAAGTTCGTCAAGATGTCGGGAGTCCTCGTGTAGTCTCAGGAGCCTGAAAGAAGAAGTTGCTGGCAGGCGACCAGTGACGATGTTCAGAGCGATCCAAGCCTGGATCGGTGGTGAAGGAAAACCTGAAAGCAGAGGGGACTCAGTTCTCAACCGCTAGCCAGCGATCGTGTGGGCACCAGGAGGGTACCGGCTGAAGTCACCTCGACCAGGTGAGTGGGTGACGTCGGACTCGGCTGTTCCTCGGACCAGGAGGCGCGGCGGCGACCAGGATGGAGGGCGAGCTGTCCCACGAAGGTGTCTGCTGTCGATGATGCTGGGCCCAGGAAGGGGCAGCGGATCTTGGCAGTGGCCACCCAGGCGGGGGAGTCAAGATGGCGTCGGGAGTGGACCAGGAGGGTCCGTGGTACTCCTCTGTTGAAGGGGAGCAAGAGCCAGTCTGGAGCAACCAGACTAGTGATGAAACAATCGTGGTGCGTCGTGAAGAGGGCCACAAGCCGGTCGGCAAGTGGTCGAACAACCTGGTGAACAACAAGGAGCGGAAGGGCCCCCACGCAGATCTCGGGGATGCTGGGGAGGCAGACTTCGATGCTGGAGCTGCTCAGGGTTAGGGCTTCTCAAACCCTAGGTGCACTCACTCGAGGGTCCCTCGGTGGGCGTGCTAGATAAGCGTCGTGCAGGTTCTGAAGATAGCCGGTCCCGCAGGTCTCGTCACACCTACGACTCTCAGCTGAGCTGATGAGGGAGGTAAAAGGTCAGAGATGGCAGGGTACTCGGGTCTCGTCGAGCTGGGCAGTCTTGATCCGTAGGAGAGACTTACAGCAAACCGCAAGCGCTTAGATGGTGCCTGCTGGTGCAGGGTGGCTACTCCTTAGCCACAAGGGAGAGTCTTCAGAAATAGTCAAGAGTTCCTTTCGTGGAAAGTAGTTCGTGATTCGGAGTTATCCGATTATCTGATTATCCAATTTGGGAAGGGGACTCGCTCCTACCTTTATTCTAAGAGAAAGGGGCTGGCCCGTGACTAGGTTCTACCTATGGGTGGAGCCAGGAGGGGGGTGGTTACACCCCTATCCTTTGTCCGGCTTCGCGCCAGCTCAGGGGCTGGTGTGCCCCCGAAACTGGTTTGAGCCGGGCTATGCACAGTGAGCACCGGGGTGCCACTTGCAGTCACCTTCCTTTCAGCCCTGCCTACCTGGGATACACAAACCCTGTCTGGGACGGTGCTAACACCGCCCTCGACAGGAAACCCTTTGTCCAAGCTCCCTTCGCTGGAAGGTCTCCCAGCAGCAGGAGGTCAGACTTGTGTCTGGTGGCAGCATCCATTTTGTGATGCTGAGTGTTGGACTTGGCCCTTTTTGCAGGGTCATCCCTAAACTTTTTGCCTTCCTCCTGTATTTTTTCTGACCTGTTGTTGGCTGTTTTATGACTCTGGGCACCTTACCACTGCTGATCAGTGCTAAGGTGCATATGCTCTCCCTATGGTAAAATGTATACATTGATTGGTGTCCATGTTTGGCTTATTCGGTTTACTATCAGCCCCTAGTAAAGTGCACCAGGAGTGCCAGGGCTTGTAAATGCGAATGCTGCTGGTGGGCCTGCAGCACTGATTGTGCCACCCACAGAAGCGGCCTAGTAAAATGTGTCTAGTGTCTGCCACTGCAGAACCTGCGTGCAGTCTGGTACTGTCATGCTGGCTGGGCAAGTGCACACACTTGCCAGCCTCCAAACCTTCCCTTTGCCTCATGTTAGTCACCCCTATGGTAGGCCCACGGGCAGGGTGCATTGTAGGTGTAAGGTAGGACAAGCCCTGAGTGTGTGGCATGTCCTAATAGTGAATTACAGCCATTTTCGTTTTTTCACTATTGAAGGCTACCTGCTCTCCATAGGCCAGAATGGGCTGCTGGAGTCACTACACGCTGTGACCCCAGTGGACTCATAGAGCATGGTAGAATGTCAAGTTTAGTATGCCTGAACTCAGAATAATAAAATACTTCTTTTAGTAAAGTTTATTTTAATATCCTGCGTTTGTAAATACTACTTTTAGAAAGTTAGTATTTACTGACCTGACCATCTCAGTCCGCCTCTGCTGTGTGTGTGTTCTGCCTAGCAACAGGAAGGAGCAGGGTGGGGGGATCCCCAGAGACAAGTTGGCTGCCAGGTGGTGGGTAGAGGGATGACACCAGGATGGGTGGGAGGAGTACACCTTGACTCTTGAATAGACCTGTGCTCTGCCACCACAAAGCCGGCGCCGCCCCCTGTGGGGCGGCTGATGTCTCTGCCCTGCTGCTGAAAGGAAAGAGCAGAGTCACCATAACAGAGTGCTCCAGAACTGGACTGAGCCAGGCCTAGGCCCCCTGGCGCTAAAGAACAAAAGAATCATGGTATAAAAGTAGGAGCCTGGCTCCTAAGAAATCAGAATCCTGTTTACCACAAAGAACCTCTGCCCGACTAGAAGGAGAAGAAGACGCTGGAGGAGCTGGCCTGCTGCTTGCCTTGCTGAGGAAGGAGAGGAAGAGACTTACTGAAAAGACTTTGCTACTTTGTGCTTGAACATTCTCCAAGGGCTTGATCTGAGCTTGCCCCCTGAACTGAACCCCAGGACCAGTGGGTTCTCTGTGCTTTTGCTCGTCCTCCAATTCGAGCCGTGTGTGCATCCCGCTGGAAAGAGACTGCGCCCCTCATCGCCCCTCCTAGGGCCGTGACACTCAGAAGCTTGCCTGCCTCAAACCCGTGAGAGCCCCGCTCCGTCCAGAGCTGCTCTCTGTCCCCGGGCCAGGCCGCCTGCATCCCTGTCACCGCCTGCTACTGGAGCGCGCTGACCGCGCTATCACCCCTCCCGCCGGAAGCCGTCCGACGACTGTGATCTACGCCGGGTCACCCAGCTGCACTAACCGTGCCCTGCGACCCCGCTTCGCTATCCCCGGACATCTCTGGCCGCGCCGCCCCCGCTGTGGAGACCCTCTTGCACCGCCGTGCTAAAGGGTCGCTGGCCGCGCCTGCCTACGTGCCTACACCTGCTGATTGAGGACCCAAGAACACTCCCCAAGCCGAGAGTCGCACCGACCTGTGCCGACTCTCCACATCACGAAAGAAGTTCCAGCATCGGGCTCGGGGCCCGCAACGCCTTATTTCCCCGTTCGCAGGAGTCGATCTCTGTGAGTACTGGAACCACAAGTAACATTTGCAAGAGACTACAAGGTCTCCATTTGAAGCTGCGAACAAAGAACATTTGCCTGCTTTATAACCTGGTGGCCTAGCGAAAACGTTATTGGCCTTGTGATAAGTCTGCTGAGATATATATACCTTATTTTTACATAAAGAAGCGTATTTTTATATATATCCAAGTCTGGTGTCCGTTTCTGGGGGGATTGATGTATTTACTGTGTGTATGATTGTAAGTGCTTAGCCAACAACGCCTGAGGAATCGCCTTGGCTGCTCACGCCACGCACCTAGAGGGTGAGCAAGGGTCATTCGCGAGGGGTTATCCTGCGCCCTGACGTGGAGGAGAGGGTTCCTGCTTGTCACAAGGGCAACCTTGCGCCAACCAGAGATCCCCGACTCTAACATTGTTGGCAGCGGTTGGGATTTCGGATTTGCACTTGTAATTTGCATACAGTGAATTATTAATCACCAGATAGTGAGAGCAGACCAAATAACGCAGCCACAGGTTTGTAATTGGTGAACTTTGTTGAGACATCTGCCATCACTGCAACCATGCCTGGCTCACTCTCTGCTGGAAGAGCACACTCTGTGATTTCTGGAATGGATGAGGTGGATTGGGAGGGACTGGAAGGCTACACGGTAGAGCAATTGAGAGGCTACAGTGTAAAATTCAGAGTTCCCCATGCTGGATTCAAGAGGAGGGTCCAGTACACCAAGGCGTTGAGAGCCTGGAAGGAGTCAAGAGATCCACAGAATGCGGGGGACATCGTTCCACCCGACAACCTTGGGGAGCCCAGCAGAGTCCTGTCGCCAGAGGAGCTGGCAGACAGGGCAGCAGACAGGGCGCATGCAATGGAGATGGCAAAGTTGGCAAGACAAATGGAAATGGAGAAGCAGAAGTTGGCCTTGGAGGCACAACAACGCCAAATGGATCATGATCTAAAAATGAGGGAGTTGGATCGCAAGATCAAGAGTTTAGACCGCTCTCCCTCTGGTGGCAGCAATATTGAGTTTTACAGTGCTGAGAGAGTAGTACGCACACCCAGAGATGTGGCGCCTGACTTGAAGGAGGGGGTTAACATACACCAGGAGGTTCAAGGGCATGAGGTAGCTCCAGTAGTGCACAGTATCCCTGAAGGGAATAGGGTAACTGGCGCAGGGGTTCATAGTCCTAGTGGAGGGAGGGACACTCTACTGACTCTAGCTGAGAGGTACAGGGAGAGGGGTTCCCCCAACATTGAAGTCCTGGTGGGTGAGTGTGAAGACTGCCCAGAAGAGTGTGGGTTGTGGGACAGAGACAGTCAGATACTGTCTTGCCAGTCTCAGGAGAGTGGTGTGGAGTACGTGTGTGAGGCACTGGATGGTAAGGTGAAGGATAGTTTAATTAACCCTGCTAGGGGGCTGTGTGATCCAATTGTGGGAGAGCATATTGTAAGTCACTGTTTTCCAGAGCTATGCCAACACCTGTGTGAGGGTGAGTTCTCTGACCGCAGAGAGCCCACATTGGAGGCAGACCTTTTGGTGGATTCCAGAGGGTCTGGAGAGGCAGTGGGGAGTGACCCCGTGGGGAGTGGCTCAGGTATCTTCCAACCCAGAATGATGGAAGTGGTGCAGAGTAGCCCAGCTAGGTCCCCTGATAGTGGGAGGGGTGTAGGGGCTCACGTCCTGTCTCAGTGGAGAAGGAGTGAGTGTGGGGCTGCGTGCCCCCAGGTGCCCAAAACCCAGTCTCAGAGCCTGGATGGTTCTTTAAGGGAACACCAGGCGGGGAGCCTAGGCTGTCCTGATGGGCCGCCCGTTGAGGGGGATCCCCTAGTGTCTGGTGAGCTGGGAGTGTCTGTAAGCAGGCCTCCATCAGTTCTGGTGTCTGGCAGTACCGCTCCAGTTGGGAGGGTGCAGAGGTCCAGATTGAGGGGTGAGAGGGGGAAAGAGTCCCCAGTGGAAGAACCAGTGGGTCAGGGGCCAGCCAGAAGGGCTGCGTCTCCCGTGAGTGACCATGGTGACACCACTTCTGTCCTGGGGGATCTTCAGGCACTGTCAGATGGACAGGGGTCGGGAGATCAGCGCCAGGCAGATTGTCACACTACACATGAGTTATGTGTCACCCTCAGGGGGGGCATGCGTGCTCCCCGGGAAGTCCTGGTGCGCCAGGCGAGCGTTCAACCGCCTGGGTTGGTCCCAGGGTGGGGAAGCCAGGTTCAGGTGTTGTCTGACCTGGAGGGTGGGACTACTGTAATCAGTGTCCTGACCCATGTTGCTTCTGGGGGTACCACGCCAGTTGGGAGTGGGCAGTACTCTGGAAGGGGGTGCAGAGGGAGGGAGTCCTCGCCTCTGACCCCGGCTCAACTGAAGGGTTTAGACCCCAGGTTGGAGGGCCAGGTTCAGGGTGTCCCCCCGGACCTGGAGGCCCAGTTGCAGGATAGAACACATGAACTGGTGGGCGAATTGCGCAGGACACCTGCCCCAGGTGCCCTGGCAATTCTGGAAGGGGGTACCACTCCAGGTGGGAGGGTACAGAGCCCCAAGGAGAAGGACCAGGTGTGGGAGAGGCCACCCCAGTCTTGGGTCCAGCCGCCGGGTACAGTCCTGGGGCTGGTGGGTCCGTGCCAGGATGTCATACCTGACCTGACAAGGGGGAGAATGGACAAAGGGTGCCAAGCACCTGGGGCTACTGCCCCCCGCTCCCTGGCGCCACAGAGGATTGAGAGCCCTGAGAGGCCTACGGCCTGGGTCTCATCCCTGACTACTGTCAGTGGCCACTGTAGCATTTTGCTGTCTGTCTGTTGGGACACACCTGTGGGCCAGTTAAGGTTAGGTGCTGCACAGGTGGTGTCCACAGGTGAGGAGAAGGGTTCCCCATGGATTGGCTTGGTGGGCCCTGAGAGTATGGACAGAGGGAGTCCGATAGGTTCAGATTGGCGTAGAAATGGAGTCTGCCCCTGCAGTTGCGGGCCAGGTCCTTGTTCTATCGCCCCAAGCAGGGAAGACCATCACGGTGGTGATTGGTCTACCCTGCGTTTTGGCTGGAAGGGGGTTGTGTTGGACTTGGCCCTTTTTGCAGGGTCATCCCTAAACTTTTTGCCTTCCTCCTGTATTTTTTCTGACCTGTTGTTGGCTGTTTTATGACTCTGGGCACCTTACCACTGCTGATCAGTGCTAAGGTGCATATGCTCTCCCTATGGTAAAATGTATACATTGATTGGTGTCCATGTTTGGCTTATTCGGTTTACTATCAGCCCCTAGTAAAGTGCACCAGGAGTGCCAGGGCTTGTAAATGCGAATGCTGCTGGTGGGCCTGCAGCACTGATTGTGCCACCCACAGAAGCGGCCTAGTAAAATGTGTCTAGTGTCTGCCACTGCAGAACCTGCGTGCAGTCTGGTACTGTCATGCTGGCTGGGCAAGTGCACACACTTGCCAGCCTCCAAACCTTCCCTTTGCCTCATGTTAGTCACCCCTATGGTAGGCCCACGGGCAGGGTGCATTGTAGGTGTAAGGTAGGACAAGCCCTGAGTGTGTGGCATGTCCTAATAGTGAATTACAGCCATTTTCGTTTTTTCACTATTGAAGGCTACCTGCTCTCCATAAGCCAGAATGGGCTGCTGGAGTCACTACACGCTGTGACCCCAGTGGACTCATAGAGCATGGTAGAATGTCAAGTTTAGTATGCCTGAACTCAGAATAATAAAATACTTCTTTTAGTAAAGTTTATTTTAATATCCTGCGTTTGTAAATACTACTTTTAGAAAGTTAGTATTTACTGACCTGACCATCTCAGTCCGCCTCTGCTGTGTGTGTGTTCTGCCTAGCAACAGGAAGGAGCAGGGTGGGGGGATCCCCAGAGACAAGTTGGCTGCCAGGTGGTGGGTAGAGGGATGACACCAGGATGGGTGGGAGGAGTACACCTTGACTCTTGAATAGACCTGTGCTCTGCCACCACAAAGCCGGCGCCGCCCCCTGTGGGGCGGCTGATGTCTCTGCCCTGCTGCTGAAAGGAAAGAGCAGAGTCACCATAACAGAGTGCTCCAGAACTGGACTGAGCCAGGCCTAGGCCCCCTGGCGCTAAAGAACAAAAGAATCATGGTATAAAAGTAGGAGCCTGGCTCCTAAGAAATCAGAATCCTGTTTACCACAAAGAACCTCTGCCCGACTAGAAGGAGAAGAAGACGCTGGAGGAGCTGGCCTGCTGCTTGCCTTGCTGAGGAAGGAGAGGAAGAGACTTACTGAAAAGACTTTGCTACTTTGTGCTTGAACATTCTCCAAGGGCTTGATCTGAGCTTGCCCCCTGAACTGAACCCCAGGACCAGTGGGTTCTCTGTGCTTTTGCTCGTCCTCCAATTCGAGCCGTGTGTGCATCCCGCTGGAAAGAGACTGCGCCCCTCATCGCCCCTCCTAGGGCCGTGACACTCAGAAGCTTGCCTGCCTCAAACCCGTGAGAGCCCCGCTCCGTCCAGAGCTGCTCTCTGTCCCCGGGCCAGGCCGCCTGCATCCCTGTCACCGCCTGCTACTGGAGCGCGCTGACCGCGCTATCACCCCTCCCGCCGGAAGCCGTCCGACGACTGTGATCTACGCCGGGTCACCCAGCTGCACTAACCGTGCCCTGCGACCCCGCTTCGCTATCCCCGGACATCTCTGGCCGCGCCGCCCCCGCTGTGGAGACCCTCTTGCACCGCCGTGCTAAAGGGTCGCTGGCCGCGCCTGCCTACGTGCCTACACCTGCTGATTGAGGACCCAAGAACACTCCCCAAGCCGAGAGTCGCACCGACCTGTGCCGACTCTCCACATCACGAAAGAAGTTCCAGCATCGGGCTCGGGGCCCGCAACGCCTTATTTCCCCGTTCGCAGGAGTCGATCTCTGTGAGTACTGGAACCACAAGTAACATTTGCAAGAGACTACAAGGTCTCCATTTGAAGCTGCGAACAAAGAACATTTGCCTGCTTTATAACCTGGTGGCCTAGCGAAAACGTTATTGGCCTTGTGATAAGTCTGCTGAGATATATATACCTTATTTTTACATAAAGAAGCGTATTTTTATATATATCCAAGTCTGGTGTCCGTTTCTGGGGGGATTGATGTATTTACTGTGTGTATGATTGTAAGTGCTTAGCCAACAACGCCTGAGGAATCGCCTTGGCTGCTCACGCCACGCACCTAGAGGGTGAGCAAGGGTCATTCGCGAGGGGTTATCCTGCGCCCTGACGTGGAGGAGAGGGTTCCTGCTTGTCACAAGGGCAACCTTGCGCCAACCAGAGATCCCCGACTCTAACACTGAGGCTTGAGTCAACTTTAACCGGGGTTCAAGGTTACTTCCATGTCGTGTCCCTCTAAAAGGGGGGAATGCTAACCCCGTCACCAGGACTGGCGAGGGGTTCGTATTCCCATTCGTATGACACCTTACTCGACATGTATAGGTGATGCGATGCCAAAGTTAGCAAATAACCGCAAGGATTATAATGCCTTAAAAGTAGTTGGCCCGCGTCACCATGGAACGGCTATTAGGACTTGGTTCCGCAAGCCGTCGACGGGCTCAGCTCGCGCCAGAGCACCGTCCCACATGATTCCCTGCACTCTGCCTTCAGGATTGATAAGGCCTGCTATAGGAGTGACTGATAGGAATCCATGTGTCCATTGTTAGGGTTTAGGTGTAGGAATACTACACCTACAGCAACGGGTGATTACACCACGTGGCCCCAGCTGTCGTGCAGCCAGTTGTGTCAGATTTGGGCGGCCATTCCAGGGGTGGCATAATACATGCTTCAGCCCCTGGTAGGCCCTGGGTACACCGATGCCCTGGATACCTGTGGTATGCTGAGACAGGGACTGACAAGGTGGCCCAGTTCCAATTAGTGGATGCACCTAACGTACATGTGTGTTAATTTCGAGAGAGAACAGCTAGGCTGTGGGGCTGATTGGCAGGCCCACAGCCGGAGAAAGTCGTAAACCAATGAAGCAAAAGCAAAAAATCTGGGTGATCATAGGATTGCAGACCCTACTCTCCTACATGACCCCCCCCCAAACTTTGGGACAATAAGCTAACCTTGACCAGGTGAGTCTTCTTGCTCTAAGTGGAAATACCTGGAGAGCCCATCTGCATTGCCATGATCAGTGCCAGGTCTATGCTCCACTGTGAAGTCCATCCCCTGTAGGGAAATGGACCACCTAAGTAGTTTGGGGTTTTCACCCTTCATTTGATTTAGCCACAAGAGGGGCTTATGGTCGGTCTGAATCTTGAAGTGAGTGCCAAACAAGTATGGCCTCAACTTCTTCAGGGCCCAAACCACAGCAAAGGCCTCCCTCTCAATAGCTGACCAATTCTTCTCTCTGGGGGTCAGCCTCCTGCTAATAAAAGCTATGGGCTGGTCATGACCATCAAAATTCAGTTGCGATAGAACAGCTCCCACACCCAGCTCCGAAGCGTCTGTTTGGACAATGAATGGTTTGGAGTAGTCTGGACTCTTTAGGATAGGTGCTGTGCACATGGCCTGCTTTAGGTCATCGAATGCCTTCTGACAGCTTGCTGTCCACTGAACTTTTTTTGGCATCTTTTTACTTGTCAGGTCGTTTAGCGGGGTCACAATGGATCCATAATTTCTGACAAATTTCCGGTAATAACCAGTCAGGCCCAAGAAAGCTCGAACCTGAGTCTGGGTGGTTGGAGGAGCCCAGTCCTGGATGGCCTGTATTTTGCTCTCCAATGGTTGAACCTGGCCTCCACCTACAAGGTGGCCCAGGTATACAACCTGTGTCTGCCCTATCTGGCACTTGGTGGCCTTGATAGTGAGGCCTGCCTTCTGCAGGGCCTCTAACAATTTCCTCAGGTGGACCAGGTGATCCTCCCAGGTGGAGCTAAAGACAGCGATATCGTCCAGATACGCCGCACAGAAGTCGTCCAACCCAGTGAGAACTCGATTCACCAGCCTTTGGAAGGTGGCAGGTGCATTTTTCAAACCAAAGGGCATTACCACGAACTGATAATGCCCACCCGGGGTAGAAAATGCTGTTTTGGGCTTGGCCTCCTCAGCTAACCTGATTTGCCAATACCCAGCTGTCAGGTCAAACGTACTTAAGTAGTTGGCCGAGGCCAACCGGTCGATAAGTTCGTCTGCTCTTGGTATCGGGTGGGCGTCGGTCTTAGTGACCGCATTGAGACCTCTGTAGTCCACGCAAAACCTCATCTCTTTCTTACCGCCCTGGGTGTGAGGTTTCGGCACGAGCACTACGGGACTAGCCCAGGGGCTGTCCGAGGGTTCAATGACTCCCAGCTCCAACATTTTCTGCACCTCTGTCTTGATGCAGTCTCTGACATGATCAGGTTGCCGATAGATTTTACTCTTTACGGGCAGACTGTCCCCAGTGTCGACCTCGTGGGTACACCACTTGGTCTGACTGGGTGTCAGAGAGAACATATGTCGAAAGGATTGAAGAACCTGTTTACAATCCTCTTGTTGATGTCCAGAGAGGCTGCCACAAAAGACAACACCATCTACTGATCCATCGTCAGGGTTCTGAGAGAGCAGGTCCGGGAGAGGGTCACTCTCCTCCTCCTGTCCCTCATCTGTGGCCATGAGCAAGCCCATGCCCTCCCTGTCGACATATGCCTTGAGCCTGTTTACGTGGAGCACCCTGTGGGGGCTCCGGGGAGTTCCCAGGTCTACCAGGTAGGTGACCTCTCCCTTTTGCTCAATGATCGTGTGGGGCCCAGACCATTTGTCTTTGAGTGCTGCTGGGGCCACTGGCTCCAGCACCCACACCTTCTGTCCAGGCTGATACACAGTCAGGACAGCCTTTTGGTCGTGCCAAGCTTTCTGTAATTCTTGGCTCGCCTCAAGGTTTTTAGACGCCTTTTCCATGTACTCCGCCATCCGCGAGCGGAGACCGAGCACATAGTCCACAATGTTTGATGCCGGCTTTCTGAGAGGTCTCTCCCATCCTTCCTTTACCAAACAAAGGGGTCCCCTTACAGGATGTCCGAACAGAAGCTCAAAAGGGCTGTAGCCAACCCCCTTCTGCGGGACCTCTCTGTAGGCGAACAAGAGGCAGGGTATCAGGACATCCCATCTCCGCCGAAGCTTTTCAGGTAGTCCGTGAATCATCCCTTTTAGGGTCCGGTTGAATCTCTCAACCAGCCCATTGCATTGTGGGTGATAGGGTGTGGTGAACTTGTAGTTGACACCACATTCCTTCCACATAGCAGTCAGATATCCCGACATGAAGTTTGCACCTCTGTCTGAGACGACCTCCTTAGGGAAGCCCACTCTGGAGAACACTCCAAGTAGGGCCCGTGCCACCACAGGTGCCGTAGTGGTCCTAAGGGGAATAGCTTCAGGATACCTGGTGGCGTGGTCCACCACCACCAGTATAAACTTGTGCCCTGATGCTGTCTGGGGTTCCATTGGTCCGACAATGTCGATCCCCACTCGTTCAAAGGGTACCCCCACCACTGGTAGTGGTATGAGGGGGGCCTTTGTCGTGCCACCTGACTTACCACTGGCTTGGCAAGTGACACAGGAGCGGCAAAACTCCTTCGTATCTTCGGACATGTGGGGCCAGTGAAAGTGTGGAACAATTCTGTCCCAAGTCTTATTCTGGCCTAAGTGACCTGCAAGGGGAATCTCGTGGGCCAAGGTGAGAAGGAAACCTCTCAGAGACAAGGGGATGACCAGCCTCCTGGTCGCACCAGGTTTGGGGTCTCTTGCCTCAGAGTACAGGAGTCCATCGTCCCAGTACACTTTGTGGGTACCCGTGGCGTTCCCTGCAGCCTCAGCAGCGGCCTGCTGTCTGAGGGGTTCAAGTGAGGGGCAGTCTAACTGTGCCTTCCCCAGGTCTTCCCTGGAGGGTCCCCCTGAGCCCAGAAACTCAACCTGACCAGGTTCAAGCTCTTGCGGCTCAGTTTCCCTCAGTTCTTTAAGGTCAGCCTCCTCGGAGACTTGATCCACGACCTGGGGCAAGGGGGAAGGCGAAGCCTTACCCTTACTGCTCCTTTTCTTGGAAGGTGTCTGGTCCGTTCTTCCAGGATCCAGCACCTGTTCAGTGGTGCATCTTTTGGCCTGTGACCTGGTCACAGCAAGGACATGTGCTGGCAAACCTAACATTTCCATGTGAGTCCTCTGCTCCACTTCTGACCATTGTGACGTTTCCAAATCATTGCCCAACAGACATTCTACGGGGAGGTCTGAACTAACCACAACCTTTTTCGGGCCACTTACCCCTCCCCAGGAGAAATCAACAACTGCCATACTGTGATTGGTAGTGACGTTGCTGGCATTGGTCACTAGGTAACTGGTACCTAGCATGATCTGTCCAGGGTCCACGAAGTTAGGCGTCACCATGGTGACACTGGCACACGTGTCTCTGTAGGCCTGAGCCACTTTTCCATTTATCAAAGGTGTCTGTCTGTATTTTCCCAAAGTATTGGGACTGGCATCAGGGGACATATCCATATCCCCTGTACAGACAAGGACGGCCTGAGTGAGCGTGCCGACTAAGTCGTCACTCCCCTCGGTTCCCAAGGTTAACCCAACTAATGCCTTGGGAGGCGCACTACCACTGCTGACTGTACTAGGGGGCGCAGGTGCCTTAGGGGCTGCAGTGGTAGGAGTTTGCCCTCCTTTCTTGGTGCACTCACTAAACCAGTGAGTCTTACTTTTACAGTATTGGCACCACCTTTTTGACTGGCCTTCTTGAGTCTTCTTCTTCTGTGAAGCCTGACCCCCACCCTCTTTGGTTTGTTGGGGACCTGTCGAAGACTTCTGGTCATTTTGTTCGTTCTTGTTACCCTTTTGGTCTGCTTTCTTCTGACCACCCTGGTTCTGATTCTGGTTCTGCTTGACCCTTGTTCTGACCCATCTGTCTGCCTTCTTTCCCAATTCTTGGGGAGAGGTCAGATCCGAGTCGACAAGGTGCTGATGCAACAATTGGTTCTGACAGTTGTTTAAAATCTGTTCTCGCATGATAAGATTGTACAATCCTGTGTAATCAGTAACCTTGCTACCCAGCAACCAGCCTTCCAAAGCCTTAGTGGCACAATCGACAAAGTCAGCCCAATCCTGAGACTGAATTTTCTGGGTGTCTCGGAACAGCACCCGGTACTGTTCCGTGGTTAAGCCGAACCCATCAATCAGTGTGTTCTTCAGGACTTGGTAGTTGTTAGCATCCTCAGCTCTTGTAGTGAGGAGCTTGTCCCTTCCTTTACCTTCAAAGGAAAGCCACAGTATAGCTGCCCACTGACTTGGGGGGACGCACTGGACAGTGCAGGCCCTCTCCAAGGCAGTTATCCACTTGTGGATGTCGTCCCCTTGTTTAAAGGGGGGCACTATTTTACTCAGGTGTCTAGTGTCTATACCCCTGTCTTTCTCTCTATTGAGAATGCTGCCACCAGTGGGATCTAACCCACTTAATTTCTGCTCTCGGGCTAAGGCAAGTCTTTCTTTGGCGAGGGCAAGTTCTTCCCGCTCGATCCTCAGATTGACCTCCCGCATCTTCGCTTCATGCTCCCTCCTCTGAGGGGAAGTCATTCCTCTCTGAGAAGGTGCCTGAGAGACATGTGTATGAACCGATCTGCCAGAGCCTCTGGAGAGAGACCTAGCTCGTCCGTTCCCAAGGTTAAGCCTGCTTGAGCGTGGGCCCGGGGCTCCCCCAGTTCCATTCTCATGCCTGCTTAAGTTGGTCCTTGTAAGCCTGCCGACTACCACTGGACCTTTGTCTGCCTCGTCTCCCGATAACTCGTCCTCGTCCTCCTCCTCTGTGTGGAGGTCGAGGTCTGGGTCACCGAGGGTTCCCTCTAAGGGAGGCATGTTCCCATCTGCACTGGGGGGACCTGGGTTAGAGGACCTCCTAGCATCGTACGCCTCTAAGAGACCTATCAGTATTGCGATGGTAGGGTTAGAACCCTGGTTTAGCTTCCGGGAGGCACACAGTTGTCTCATCTCCTTGAAGCTAAGAGTTGCATATCGTGACACGACCTGTGGAGGGTCACTGACCACTAAGGGAGTCCCTGCAGACTCTCCGTGGACCGACATGCTTTTCTAGTGAGGTGTAAGTGTTGCACCTACCTACACTATGGGTTTACCTACTGATCCCTTGCTAAGAGTTGTAGTCAGGGTGTGCTAAGCCCTGTTACACTACAACAGCCGGTTCAGTAGAACTCGGAGTATTCTAAGTTAAGTTATATGTACCTGGGTACTTATGTGATCTTTCACTGCGATATTCTTAGGATACGTGTGTGGTAAAACAACAGCAAGCTCAAATCCCAACCGCTGCTCACCAATGTGAGAAGTTGGCCTGATATGTAGTGCTCACTATTCTAGTGATCACTGTGTATCATTCCAAACGACCCTTATTGATGATTGGTTGTAAGTCAACCTTTTAGACCAGCTATCCTAGTAGCGTGGATACGAGCAGTCTTAGGCTAAACTCTAGAGGGCGTGTTAAGCCAGCTGTTTACCATCACATATACCCCTTGAACACCAAGTGAAAGGACACCACACAAGTTGTTATGAAAATAAAAGGATATTTATTTATAACAAGACTACCCTGGCTCTTTATGAGTCAGGGAGCTAAGCACACTACAAAACTCTTAGGAAAATACTTCAGTTGCACAATTTACACAAATGCCCGAGGGGCACGAGAAACCATCTACACTAACAGTGAAATGCGAATGGTTAGAGTCTGGAGATACTGATTCCGGAGTGATCCGATCAGTGGGACTAAACGAAAAAGGAACTGGACACTTGTAGAGCGAACCTGCGATGGAGCACCGAGATGCTCGAGTTACCTAGCCCGGAGGCTGCGGCTGCGTGAAGTTCGTCAAGATGTCGGGAGTCCTCGTGTAGTCTCAGGAGCCTGAAAGAAGAAGTTGCTGGCAGGCGACCAGTGACGATGTTCAGAGCGATCCAAGCCTGGATCGGTGGTGAAGGAAAACCTGAAAGCAGAGGGGACTCAGTTCTCAACCGCTAGCCAGCGATCGTGTGGGCACCAGGAGGGTACCGGCTGAAGTCACCTCGACCAGGTGAGTGGGTGACGTCGGACTCGGCTGTTCCTCGGACCAGGAGGCGCGGCGGCGACCAGGATGGAGGGCGAGCTGTCCCACGAAGGTGTCTGCTGTTGATGATGCTGGGCCCAGGAAGGGGCAGCGGATCTTGGCAGTGGCCACCCAGGCGGGGGAGTCAAGATGGCGTCGGGAGTGGACCAGGAGGGTCCGTGGTACTCCTCTGTTGAAGGGGAGCAAGAGCCAGTCTGGAGCAACCAGACTAGTGATGAAACAATCGTGGTGCGTCGTGAAGAGGGCCACAAGCCGGTCGGCAAGTGGTCGAACAACGCTGTGAACAACAAGGAGCGGAAGGGCCCCCACGCAGATCTCGGGGATGCTGGGGAGGCAGACTTCGATGCTGGAGCTGCTCAGGGTTAGGGCTTCTCAAACCCTAGGTGCACTCACTCGAGGGTCCCTCGGTGGGCCTGCTAGATAAGCGTCGTGCAGGTTCTGAAGATAGCCGGTCCCGCAGGTCTCGTCACACCTACGACTCTCAGCTGAGCTGATGAGGGAGGTAAAAGGTCAGAGATGGCAGGGTACTCGGGTCTCGTCGAGCTGGGCAGTCTTGATCCGTAGGAGAGACTTACAGCAAACCGCAAGCGCTTAGATGGTGCCTGCTGGTGCAGGGTGGCTACTCCTTAGCCACAAGGGAGAGTCTTCAGAAATAGTCAAGAGTTCCTTTCGTGGAAAGTAGTTCGTGATTCGGAGTTATCCGATTATCTGATTATCCAATTTGGGAAGGGGACTCGCTCCTACCTTTATTCTAAGAGAAAGGGGCTGGCCCGTGACTAGGTTCTACCTATGGGTGGAGCCAGGAGGGGGGTGGTTACACCCCTATCCTTTGTCCGGCTTCGCGCCAGCTCAGGGGCTGGTGTGCCCCCGAAACTGGTTTGAGCCGGGCTATGCACAGTGAGCACCGGGGTGCCACTTGCAGTCACCTTCCTTTCAGCCCTGCCTACCTGGGATACACAAACCCTGTCTGGGACGGTGCTAACACCGCCCTCGACAGGAAACCCTTTGTCCAAGCTCCCTTCGCTGGAAGGTCTCCCAGCAGCAGGAGGTCAGACTTGTGTCTGGTGGCAGCATCCATTTTGTGATGCTGAGGCTTGAGTCAACTTTAACCGGGGTTCAAGGTTACTTCCATGTCGTGTCCCTCTAAAAGGGGGGAATGCTAACCCCGTCACCAGGACTGGCGAGGGGTTCGTATTCCCATTCGTATGACACCTTACTCGACATGTATAGGTGATGCGATGCCAAAGTTAGCAAATAACCGCAAGGATTATAATGCCTTAAAAGTAGTTGGCCCGCGTCACCATGGAACGGCTATTAGGACTTGGTTCCGCAAGCCGTCGACGGGCTCAGCTCGCGCCAGAGCACCGTCCCACATGATTCCCTGCACTCTGCCTTCAGGATTGATAAGGCCTGCTATAGGTGTGACTGATAGGAATCCATGTGTCCATTGTTAGGGTTTAGGTGTAGGAATACTACACCTACAGCAACGGGTGATTACACCACGTGGCCCCAGCTGTCGTGCAGCCAGTTGTGTCAGATTTGGGCGGCCATTCCAGGGGTGGCATAATACATGCTTCAGCCCCTGGTAGGCCCTGGGTACACCGATGCCCTGGATACCTGTGGTATGCTGAGACAGGGACTGACAAGGTGGCCCAGTTCCAATTAGTGGATGCACCTAACGTACATGTGTGTTAATTTCGAGAGAGAACAGCTAGGCTGTGGGGCTGATTGGCAGGCCCACAGCCGGAGAAAGTCGTAAACCAATGAAGCAAAAGCAAAAAATCTGGGTGATCATAGGATTGCAGACCCTACTCTCCTACACACAGCAGCTCTGTAATGGGGCGGAGCATCGTTTCAAAGCGAGATAAAGTGACAGGGGAACATTGACTGTGACATTTGCCTGTTACCAGCCTGTGACCAAGGGCGTTGCACGCCCGAAACGCGTTAGGCTCTATTTGAAGGTTCCATGTGTTCTGCCGATCAAGCTGCACCTGCAATAAAGAAAAATATACCATCAAGGAGGCCCTTTCCGAATGGACACTCTTTTTGTTGGATTTATGACGGTCCGTTCGGCAGTGGAAACTGCCCGCCGCACAGCAGTGGATCCGCTGACAGAATTGTTAAGTCAGCAAAGGACTCGGTGGTTTATTTCTGCTGCAAGGGGTGTATTGCCAGCTTCATGGGCATAAACTAAAGGTTTCCACCCCACGAGGGTAAGATTTTAACATTTATTGGCAAGTCACACGAAAACCCACTGTGGTAAGACAACTCAGCACTGCATATACCGTGATGCACAGCAGCTCGGTAATGGGGCGGAGTATCGTTTCAAAGCGAGATATAGTGACTGGGGAACATTGACTGTGACATTTGCCTTTTACCAGCCTGTGACCAAGGGCGTTGCACGCCCGAAACGCGTTAGGCTCTATTTGAAGGATCCATGTGTTTTGCCGATCAAGCTGCACCTGCAATAAAGAAAAATATACCATCAAGAAGGCCCTTTCCGAGAGGACACTCTTTTTGTTGGATTTATGACGGTCCGTCCGGCCGTGGAAACTGCCCGCCGCACAGCAGCGGATCCGCTGACAGAATTGTTAAGTCAGCAAAGGACTCAGCGGTTTATTTCTGCTGCAAGGGGTGTATTGGCAGCTTCATGGGCAAAAACTAAAGGTTTCCAACCCACGAGGGTAAGATTTTAACATTTATTGGCAAGTCACACGAAAACCCACTGTGGTAAGACAACTCAGCACTGCATATACCGTGATGCACAGCAGCTCGGTAATGGGGCGGAGTATCGTTTCAAAGCGAGATAAAGTGACTGGGGAACATTGACTGTGACATTTGCCTGTTACCAGCCTGTGACCAAGGGCGTTGCACGCCCGAAACGCGTTAGGCTCTATTTGAAGGTTCCATGTGTTTTGCCGATCAAGCTGCACCTGCAATAAAGAAAAATATACCATCAAGAAGGCCCTTTCCGAGTGGACACTCTTTTTGTTGGATTTATGACGGTCCGTCCGGCCGTGGAAACTGCCCGCCGCACAGCAGCGGATCCGCTGACAGAATTGTTAAGTCAGCAAAGGACTCGGCGGTTTATTTCTGCTGCAAGGGGTGTATTGGCAGCTTCATGGGCATAAACTAAAGGTTTCCAACCCACGAGGGTAAGATTTTAACATTTATTGGCAAGTCACACGAAAACCCACTGTGGTAAGACAACTCAGCACTGCATATACCGTGATGCACAGCAGCTCTGTAATGGGGCGGAGCATCGTTTCAAAGCGAGATAAAGTGACTGGGGAACATTGACTGTGACATTTGCCTTTTACCAGCCTGTGACCAAGGGCGTTGCACGCCCGAAACGCGTTAGGCTCTATTTGAAGGATCCATGTGTTTTGCCGATCAAGCTGCACCTGCAATAAAGAAAAATATACCATCAAGAAGGCCCTTTCCGAGTGGACACTCTTTTTGTTGGATTTATGACGGTCCGTCCGGCCGTGGAAACTGCCCGCCGCACAGCAGCGGATCCGCTGACAGAATTGTTGAGTCAGCAAAGGACTCGGCGGTTTATTTCTGCTGCAAGGGGTGTATTGGCAGCTTCATGGGCATAAACTAAAGGTTTCCAACCCACGAGGGTAAGATTTTAACATTTATTGGCAAGTCACACGAAAACCCACTGTGGTAAGCCAACTCAGCACTGCATATACCGTGATGCACAGCAGCTCTGTAATGGGGCGGAGCATCGTTTCAAAGCAAGATAAAGTGACTGGGGAACATTGACTGTGACATTTTCCTGTTACCAGCCTGTGACCAAGGGCGTTGCACGCCCGAAACGCGTTAGGCTCTATTTGAAGGTTCCATGTGTTTTGCCGATCAAGCTGCACCTGCAATAAAGAAAAATATACCATCAAGGAGGCCCTTTCCGGGTGGACACTCTTTTTGTTGGATTTATGACGGTCCGTCCGGCCATGGAAACTGCCCGCCGCACAGCAGCGAATCCGCTGACAGAATTGTTAAGTCAGCAAAGGACTCGGTGGTTTATTTCTGCTGCAAGGGGTGTATTGGCAGCTTCATGGGCATAAACTAAAGGTTTCCAACCCACGAGGGTAAGATTTTAACATTTATTGGCAAGTCACACGAAAACCCACTGTGGTAAGACAACTCAGCACTGCATATACCGTGATGCACAGCAGCTCTGTAATGGGGTGGAGCATCGTTTCAAAGCGAGATAAAGTGACTGGGGAACATTGACTGTGACATTTGCCTGTTACCAGCCTGTGACCAAGGGCGTTGCACGCCCGAAACGCGTTAGGCTCTATTTGAAGGATCCATGTGTTTTGCCGATCAAGCTGCACCTGCAATAAAGAAAAATATACCATCAAGAAGGCCCTTTCCGAGTGGACACTCTTTTTGTTGGATTTATGACGGTCCGTCCGGCCGTCGAAACTGCCCGCCGCACAGCAGAGGATCCGCTGACAGAATTGTTAAGTCAGCAAAGGACTCGGCGGTTTATTTCTGCTGCAAGGGGTGTATTGGCAGCTTCATGGGCATAAACTAAAGGTTTCCAACCCACGAGGGTAAGATTTTAACATTTATTGGCAAGTTACACGAAAACCCACTGTGGTAAGACAACTCAGCACTGCATATACCGTGATGCACAGCAGCTCTGAAATGGGGCGGAGCATCATTTCAAAGCGAGATAAAGTGACTGGGGAACATTGACTGTGACATTTGCCTGTTACCAGCCTGTGACCAAGGGCGTTGCACACCCGAAACGCGTTAGGCTCTATTTGAAGGTTCCATGTGTTTTGCTGATCAAGCTGCACCTGCAATAAAGAAAAATATACCATCAAGGAGGCCCTTTCCGAGTGGACACTCTTTTTGTTGGATTTATGACGGTCCGTCCGGCCGTGGAAACTGCCCGCCCCACAGCAGCGGATTCGCTGACAGAATTGTTAAGTCAGCAAAGGACTCGGTGGTTTATTTCTGCTGCAAGGGGTGTATGGGCAGCTTCATGGGCATAAACTAAAGGTTTGCAACCCACGAGGGTAAAATTTTAAGATTTATTGGCAAGTCACACGAAAACCCACTGTGGTAAGACAACTCAGCACTGCATATACCGTGATGCACAGCAGCTCGGTAATGGGGCGGAGTATCGTTTCAAAGCGAGATAAAGT
Source organism: Triturus cristatus (assembly GCF_964204655.1). Lineage (NCBI taxonomy): Eukaryota > Metazoa > Chordata > Amphibia > Caudata > Salamandridae > Triturus > Triturus cristatus. The sequence continues at coordinate 60,531,787 of NC_140587.1, forward strand.
GACTGGGGAACATTGACTGTGACATTTGCCTGTTACCAGCCTGTGACCAAGGGCGTTGCACGCCCGAAACGCGTTAGGCTCTATTTGAAGGTTCCATGTGTTTTGCCGATCAAGCTGCACCTGCAATAAAGAAAAATATACCATCAAGGAGGCCCTTTCCGAGTGGACACTCTTTTGGTTGGATTTATGACGGTCCGTCCGGCCGTGGAAACTGCCCGCCGCACAGCAGCGGATCCGCTGACAGAATTGTTAAGTCAGCAAAGGACTCAGTGGTTTATTTCTGCTGCAAGGGGTGTATTGGCAGCTTCATGGGCATAAACTAAAGGTTTCCAAACCACGAGGGTAAGATTTTAACATTTATTGGCAAGTCACACGAAAACCCACTGTGGTAAGACAACTCAGCACTGCATATACCGTGATGCACAGCAGCTCTGTAATGGGGCGGAGCATCGTTTCAAAGCGAGATAAAGTGACAGGGGAACATTGACTGTGACATTTGCCTGTTACCAGCCTGTGACCAAGGGCGTTGCACGCCCGAAACGCGTTAGGCTCTATTTGAAGGTTCCATGTGTTCTGCCGATCAAGCTGCACCTGCAATAAAGAAAAATATACCATCAAGGAGGCCCTTTCCGAATGGACACTCTTTTTGTTGGATTTATGACGGTCCGTTCGGCAGTGGAAACTGCCCGCCGCACAGCAGTGGATCCGCTGACAGAATTGTTAAGTCAGCAAAGGACTCGGTGGTTTATTTCTGCTGCAAGGGGTGTATTGCCAGCTTCATGGGCATAAACTAAAGGTTTCCACCCCACGAGGGTAAGATTTTAACATTTATTGGCAAGTCACACGAAAACCCACTGTGGTAAGACAACTCAGCACTGCATATACCGTGATGCACAGCAGCTCGGTAATGGGGCGGAGTATCGTTTCAAAGCGAGATATAGTGACTGGGGAACATTGACTGTGACATTTGCCTTTTACCAGCCTGTGACCAAGGGCGTTGCACGCCCGAAACGCGTTAGGCTCTATTTGAAGGATCCATGTGTTTTGCCGATCAAGCTGCACCTGCAATAAAGAAAAATATACCATCAAGAAGGCCCTTTCCGAGAGGACACTCTTTTTGTTGGATTTATGACGGTCCGTCCGGCCATGGAAACTGCCCGCCGCACAGCAGCGGATCCGCTGACAGAATTGTTAAGTCAGCAAAGGACTCAGCGGTTTATTTCTGCTGCAAGGGGTGTATTGGCAGCTTCATGGGCAAAAACTAAAGGTTTCCAACCCACGAGGGTAAGATTTTAACATTTATTGGGAAGTCACACGAAAACCCACTGTGGTAAGACAACTCAGCACTGCATATACCGTGATGCACAGCAGCTCGGTAATGGGGCGGAGTATCGTTTCAAAGCGAGATAAAGTGACTGGGGAACATTGACTGTGACATTTGCCTGTTACCAGCCTGTGACCAAGGGCGTTGCACGCCCGAAACGCGTTAGGCTCTATTTGAAGGTTCCATGTGTTTTGCAGATCAAGCTGCACCTGCAATAAAGAAAAATATACCATCAAGAAGGCCCTTTCCGAGTGGACACTCTTTTTGTTGGATTTATGACGGTCCGTCCGGCCGTGGAAACTGCCCGCCGCACAGCAGCGGATCCGCTGACAGAATTGTTAAGTCAGCAAAGGACTCGGCGGTTTATTTCTGCTGCAAGGGGTGTATTGGCAGCTTCATGGGCATAAACTAAAGGTTTCCAACCCACGAGGGTAAGATTTTAACATTTATTGGCAAGTCACACGAAAACCCACTGTGGTAAGACAACTCAGCACTGCATATACCGTGATGCACAGCAGCTCTGTAATGGGGTGGAGCATCGTTTCAAAGCGAGATAAAGTGACTGGGGAACATTGACTGTGACATTTGCCTGTTACCAGCCTGTGACCAAGGGCGTTGCACGCCCGAAACGCGTTAGGCTCTATTTGAAGGATCCATGTGTTTTGCCGATCAAGCTGCACCTGCAATAAAGAAAAATATACCATCAAGAAGGCCCTTTCCGAGTGGACACTCTTTTTGTTGGATTTATGACGGTCCGTCCGGCCGTCGAAACTGCCCGCCGCACAGCAGAGGATCCGCTGACAGAATTGTTAAGTCAGCAAAGGACTCGGCGGTTTATTTCTGCTGCAAGGGGTGTATTGGCAGCTTCATGGGCATAAACTAAAGGTTTCCAACCCACGAGGGTAAGATTTTAACATTTATTGGCAAGTTACACGAAAACCCACTGTGGTAAGACAACTCAGCACTGCATATACCGTGATGCACAGCAGCTCTGAAATGGGGCGGAGCATCATTTCAAAGCGAGATAAAGTGACTGGGGAACATTGACTGTGACATTTGCCTGTTACCAGCCTGTGACCAAGGGCGTTGCACACCCGAAACGCGTTAGGCTCTATTTGAAGGTTCCATGTGTTTTGCTGATCAAGCTGCACCTGCAATAAAGAAAAATATACCATCAAGGAGGCCCTTTCCGAGTGGACACTCTTTTTGTTGGATTTATGACGGTCCGTCCGGCCGTGGAAACTGCCCGCCCCACAGCAGCGGATTCGCTGACAGAATTGTTAAGTCAGCAAAGGACTCGGTGGTTTATTTCTGCTGCAAGGGGTGTATGGGCAGCTTCATGGGCATAAACTAAAGGTTTGCAACCCACGAGGGTAAAATTTTAAGATTTATTGGCAAGTCACACGAAAACCCACTGTGGTAAGACAACTCAGCACTGCATATACCGTGATGCACAGCAGCTCGGTAATGGGGCGGAGTATCGTTTCAAAGCGAGATAAAGTGACTGGGGAACATTGACTGTGACATTTGCCTGTTACCAGCCTGTGACCAAGGGCGTTGCACGCCCGAAACGCGTTAGGCTCTATTTGAAGGTTCCATGTGTTTTGCCGATCAAGCTGCACCTGCAATAAAGAAAAATATACCATCAAGAAGGCCCTTTCCGAGTGGACACTCTTTTTGTTGGATTTATGACGGTCCGTCCGGCCGTGGAAACTGCCCGCCGCACAGCAGCGGATCCGCTGACAGAATTGTTAAGTCAGCAAAGGACTCGGCGGTTTATTTCTGCTGCAAGGGGTGTATTGGCAGCTTCATGGGCATAAACTAAAGGTTTCCAACCCACGAGGGTAAGATTTTAACATTTATTGGCAAGTCACACGAAAACCCACTGTGGTAAGACAACTCAGCACTGCATATACCGTGATGCACAGCAGCTCTGTAATGGGGCGGAGCATCGTTTCAAAGCGAGATAAAGTGACTGGGGAACATTGACTGTGACATTTGCCTTTTACCAGCCTGTGACCAAGGGCGTTGCACGCCCGAAACGCGTTAGGCTCTATTTGAAGGATCCATGTGTTTTGCCGATCAAGCTGCACCTGCAATAAAGAAAAATATACCATCAAGAAGGCCCTTTCCGAGTGGACACTCTTTTTGTTGGATTTATGACGGTCCGTCCGGCCGTGGAAACTGCCCGCCGCACAGCAGCGGATCCGCTGACAGAATTGTTGAGTCAGCAAAGGACTCGGCGGTTTATTTCTGCTGCAAGGGGTGTATTGGCAGCTTCATGGGCATAAACTAAAGGTTTCCAACCCACGAGGGTAAGATTTTAACATTTATTGGCAAGTCACACGAAAACCCACTGTGGTAAGCCAACTCAGCACTGCATATACCGTGATGCACAGCAGCTCTGTAATGGGGCGGAGCATCGTTTCAAAGCAAGATAAAGTGACTGGGGAACATTGACTGTGACATTTGCCTGTTACCAGCCTGTGACCAAGGGCGTTGCACGCCCGAAACGCGTTAGGCTCTATTTGAAGGTTCCATGTGTTTTGCCGATCAAGCTGCACCTGCAATAAAGAAAAATATACCATCAAGGAGGCCCTTTCCGGGTGGACACTCTTTTTGTTGGATTTATGACGGTCCGTCCGGCCATGGAAACTTCCCACCGCACAGCAGCGAATCCGCTGACAGAATTGTTAAGTCAGCAAAGGACTCGGTGGTTTATTTCTGCTGCAAGGGGTGTATTGGCAGCTTCATGGGCATAAACTAAAGGTTTCCAACCCACGAGGGTAAGATTTTAACATTTATTGGCAAGTCACACGAAAACCCACTGTGGTAAGACAACTCAGCACTGCATATACCGTGATGCACAGCAGCTCTGTAATGGGGTGGAGCATCGTTTCAAAGCGAGATAAAGTGACTGGGGAACATTGACTGTGACATTTGCCTGTTACCAGCCTGTGACCAAGGGCGTTGCACGCCCGAAACGCGTTAGGCTCTATTTGAAGGATCCATGTGTTTTGCCGATCAAGCTGCACCTGCAATAAAGAAAAATATACCATCAAGAAGGCCCTTTCCGAGTGGACACTCTTTTTGTTGGATTTATGACGGTCCGTCCGGCCGTCGAAACTGCCCGCCGCACAGCAGAGGATCCGCTGACAGAATTGTTAAGTCAGCAAAGGACTCGGCGGTTTATTTCTGCTGCAAGGGGTGTATTGGCAGCTTCATGGGCATAAACTAAAGGTTTCCAACCCACGAGGGTAAGATTTTAACATTTATTGGCAAGTTACACGAAAACCCACTGTGGTAAGACAACTCAGCACTGCATATACCGTGATGCACAGCAGCTCTGAAATGGGGCGGAGCATCATTTCAAAGCGAGATAAAGTGACTGGGGAACATTGACTGTGACATTTGCCTGTTACCAGCCTGTGACCAAGGGCGTTGCACACCCGAAACGCGTTAGGCTCTATTTGAAGGTTCCATGTGTTTTGCTGATCAAGCTGCACCTGCAATAAAGAAAAATATACCATCAAGGAGGCCCTTTCCGAGTGGACACTCTTTTTGTTGGATTTATGACGGTCCGTCCGGCCGTGGAAACTGCCCGCCCCACAGCAGCGGATTCGCTGACAGAATTGTTAAGTCAGCAAAGGACTCGGTGGTTTATTTCTGCTGCAAGGGGTGTATGGGCAGCTTCATGGGCATAAACTAAAGGTTTGCAACCCACGAGGGTAAAATTTTAAGATTTATTGGCAAGTCACACGAAAACCCACTGTGGTAAGACAACTCAGCACTGCATATACCGTGATGCACAGCAGCTCTGTAATGGGGCGGAGCATCGTTTCAAAGCGGGATAAAGTGACTGGGGAACATTGACTGTGACATTTGCCTGTTACCAGCCTGTTACCAAGGGCGTTGCACGCCCGAAACGCGTTAGGCTCTATTTGAAGGTTGCATGTGTTTTGCCGATCAAGCTGCACCTGCAATAAAGAAAAATATACCATCAAGAAGGCCCTTTCCGAGTGGACACTCTTTTTGTTGGATTTATGACGGTCCGTCCGGCCGTGGAAACTGCCCGCCGCACAGCAGCGGATCCGCTGACAGAATTGTTAAGTCAGCAAAGGACTCGGCGGTTTATTTCTGCTGCAAGGGGTGTATTGGCAGCTTCATGGGCATAAACTAAAGGTTTCCAACCCACGAGGGTAAGATTTTAACATTTATTGGCAGGTCACACGAAAACCCACTGTGGTAAGACAACTCAGCACTGCATGTACCGTGATGCACAGCAGCTCTGTAATGGGGCGGAGCATCGTTTCAAAGCGAGATAAAGTGACTGGGGAACATTGACTGTGACATTTGCCTGTTACCAGCCTGTGACCAAGGGCGTTGCACGCCCGAAACGCGTTAGGCTCTATTTGAAGGTTCCATGTGTTTTGCCGATCAAGCTGCACCTGCAATAAAGAAAAATATACCATCAAGAAGGCCCTTTCCGAGAGGACACTCTTTTTGTTGGATTTATGACGGTCCGTCCGGCCGTGGAAACTGCCCGCCGCACAGCAGCGGATCCGCTGACAGAATTGTTAAGTCAGCAAAGGACTCAGCGGTTTATTTCTGCTGCAAGGGGTGTATTGGCAGCTTCATGGGCATAAACTAAAGGTTTCCACCCCACGAGGGTAAGATTTTAACATTTATTGGCAAGTCACACGAAAACCCACTGTGGTAAGACAACTCAGCACTGCATATACCGTGATGCACAGCAGCTCGGTAATGGGGCGGAGTATCGTTTCAAAGCGAGATATAGTGACTGGGGAACATTGACTGTGACATTTGCCTTTAACCAGCCTGTGACCAAGGGCGTTGCACGCCCGAAACGCGTTAGGCTCTATTTGAAGGATCCATGTGTTTTGCCGATCAAGCTGCACCTGCAATAAAGAAAAATATACCATCAAGAAGGCCCTTTCCGAGAGGACACTCTTTTTGTTGGATTTATGACGGTCCGTCCGGCCGTGGAAACTGCCCGCCGCACAGCAGCGGATCCGCTGACAGAATTGTTAGGTCAGCAAAGGACTCAGCGGTTTATTTCTGCTGCAAGGGGTGTATTGGCAGCTTCATGGGCATAAACTAAAGGTTTCCACCCCACGAGGGTAAGATTTTAACATTTATTTGCAAGTCACACGAAAACCCACTGTGGTAAGACAACTCAGCACTGCATATACCGTGATGCACAGCAGCTCTGTAATGGGGCAGAGCATCGTTTCAAAGCGAGATAAAGTGACTGGGGAACATTGACTGTGACATTTGCCTGTTACCAGCCTGTGACCAAGGGCGTTGCACGCCCGAAACGCGTTAGGCTCTATTTGAAGGTTCCATGTGTTTTGCCGATCAAGCTGCACCTGCAATAAAGAAAAATATACCATCAAGAAGGCCCTTTCCGAGTGGACACTCTTTTTGTTGGATTTATGACGGTCCGTCCGGCCGTGGAAACTGCCCGCCGCACAGCAGCGGATCCGCTGACAGAATTGTTAAGTCAGCAAAGGACTCGGCGGTTTATTTCTGCTGCAAGGGGTGTATTGGGAGCTTCATGGGCATAAACTAAAGGTTTCCAACCCACGAGGGTAAGATTTTAACATTTATTGGCAAGTCACACGAAAACCCACTGTGGTAAGACAACTCAGCACTGCATATACCGTGATGCACAGCAGCTCTGTAATGGGGCGGAGCATCGTTTCAAAGCGAGATAAAGTGACTGGGGAACATTGACTGTGACATTTGCCTTTTACCAGCCTGTGACCAAGGGCGTTGCACGCCCGAAACGCGTTAGGCTCTATTTGAAGGATCCATGTGTTTTGCCGATCAAGCTGCACCTGCAATAAAGAAAAATATACCATCAAGAAGGCCCTTTCCGAGTGGACACTCTTTTTGTTGGATTTATGACGGTCCGTCCGGCCGTGGAAACTGCCCGCCGCACAGCAGCGGATCCGCTGACAGAATTGTTGAGTCAGCAAAGGACTCGGCGGTTTATTTCTGCTGCAAGGGGTGTATTGGCAGCTTCATGGGCATAAACTAAAGGTTTCCAACCCACGAGGGTAAGATTTTAACATTTATTGGCAAGTCACACGAAAACCCACTGTGGTAAGCCAACTCAGCACTGCATATACCGTGATGCACAGCAGCTCTGTAATGGGGCGGAGCATCGTTTCAAAGCAAGATAAAGTGACTGGGGAACATTGACTGTGACATTTGCCTGTTACCAGCCTGTGACCAAGGGCGTTGCACGCCCGAAACGCGTTAGGCTCTATTTGAAGGTTCCATGTGTTTTGCCGATCAAGCTGCACCTGCAATAAAGAAAAATATACCATCAAGGAGGCCCTTTCCGGGTGGACACTCTTTTTGTTGGATTTATGACGGTCCGTCCGGCCATGGAAACTGCCCGCCGCACAGCAGCGAATCCGCTGACAGAATTGTTAAGTCAGCAAAGGACTCGGTGGTTTATTTCTGCTGCAAGGGGTGTATTGGCAGCTTCATGGGCATAAACTAAAGGTTTCCAACCCACGAGGGTAAGATTTTAACATTTATTGGCAAGTCACACGAAAACCCACTGTGGTAAGACAACTCAGCACTGCATATACCGTGATGCACAGCAGCTCTGTAATGGGGTGGAGCATCGTTTCAAAGCGAGATAAAGTGACTGGGGAACATTGACTGTGACATTTGCCTGTTACCAGCCTGTGACCAAGGGCGTTGCACGCCCGAAACGCGTTAGGCTCTATTTGAAGGATCCATGTGTTTTGCCGATCAAGCTGCACCTGCAATAAAGAAAAATATACCATCAAGAAGGCCTTTTCCGAGTGGACACTCTTTTTGTTGGATTTATGACGGTCCGTCCGGCCGTCGAAACTGCCCGCCGCACAGCAGAGGATCCGCTGACAGAATTGTTAAGTCAGCAAAGGACTCGGCGGTTTATTTCTGCTGCAAGGGGTGTATTGGCAGCTTCATGGGCATAAACTAAAGGTTTCCAACCCACGAGGGTAAGATTTTAACATTTATTGGCAAGTTACACGAAAACCCACTGTGGTAAGACAACTCAGCACTGCATATACCGTGATGCACAGCAGCTCTGAAATGGGGCGGAGCATCATTTCAAAGCGAGATAAAGTGACTGGGGAACATTGACTGTGACATTTGCCTGTTACCAGCCTGTGACCAAGGGCGTTGCACACCCGAAACGCGTTAGGCTCTATTTGAAGGTTCCATGTGTTTTGCTGATCAAGCTGCACCTGCAATAAAGAAAAATATACCATCAAGGAGGCCCTTTCCGAGTGGACACTCTTTTTGTTGGATTTATGACGGTCCGTCCGGCCGTGGAAACTGCCCGCCCCACAGCAGCGGATTCGCTGACAGAATTGTTAAGTCAGCAAAGGACTCGGTGGTTTATTTCTGCTGCAAGGGGTGTATGGGCAGCTTCATGGGCATAAACTAAAGGTTTGCAACCCACGAGGGTAAAATTTTAAGATTTATTGGCAAGTCACACGAAAACCCACTGTGGTAAGACAACTCAGCACTGCATATACCGTGATGCACAGCAGCTCTGTAATGGGGCGGAGCATCGTTTCAAAGCGGGATAAAGTGACTGGGGAACATTGACTGTGACATTTGCCTGTTACCAGCCTGTTACCAAGAGCGTTGCACGCCCGAAACGCATTAGGCTCTATTTGAAGGTTCCATGTGTTTTGCCGATCAAGCTGCACCTGCAATAAAGAAAAATATACCATCAAGAAGGCCCTTTCCGAGTGGACACTCTTTTTGTTGGATTTATGACGGTCCGTCCGGCCGTGGAAACTGCCCGCCGCACAACAGCGGATCCGCTGACAGAATTGTTAAGTCAGCAAAGGACTCGGCGGTTTATTTCTGCTGCAAGGGGTGTATTGGCAGCTTCATGGGCATAAACTAAAGGTTTCCAACCCACGAGGGTAAGATTTTAACATTTATTGGCAGGTCACACGAAAACCCACTGTGGTAAGACAACTCAGCACTGCATGTACCGTGATGCACAGCAGCTCTGTAATGGGGCGGAGCATCGTTTCAAAGCGAGATAAAGTGACTGGGGAACATTGACTGTGACATTTGCCTGTTACCAGCCTGTGACCAAGGGCGTTGCACGCCCGAAACGCGTTAGGCTCTATTTGAAGGTTCCATGTGTTTTGCCGATCAAGCTGCACCTGCAATAAAGAAAAATATACCATCAAGGAGGCCCTTTCCGAATGGACACTCTTTTTGTTGGATTTATGACGGTCCGTTCGGCAGTGGAAACTGCCCGCCGCACAGCAGTGGATCCGCTGACAGAATTGTTAAGTCAGCAAAGGACTCGGTGGTTTATTCCTGCTGCAAGGGGTGTATTGGCAGCTTCATGGGCATAAACTAAAGGTTTCCACCCCACGAGGGTAAGATTTTAACATTTATTGGCAAGTCACACGAAAACCCACTGTGGTAAGAACACTCAGCACTGCATATACCGTGATGCACAGCAGCTCGGTAATGGGGCGGAGTATCGTTTCAAAGCGAGATATAGTGACTGGGGAACATTGACTGTGACATTTGCCTTTAACCAGCCTGTGACCAAGGGCGTTGCACGCCCGAAACGCGTTAGGCTCTATTTGAAGGATCCATGTGTTTTGCCGATCAAGCTGCACCTGCAATAAAGAAAAATATACCATCAAGAAGGCCCTTTCCGAGAGGACACTCTTTTTGTTGGATTTATGACGGTCCGTCCGGCCGTGGAAACTGCCCGCCGCACAGCAGCGGATCCGCTGACAGAATTGTTAGGTCAGCAAAGGAGTCAGCGGTTTATTTCTGCTGCAAGGGGTGTATTGGCAGCTTCATGGGCATAAACTAAAGGTTTCCACCCCACGAGGGTAAGATTTTAACATTTATTTGCAAGTCACACGAAAACCCACTGTGGTAAGACAACTCAGCACTGCATATACCGTGATGCACAGCAGCTCTGTAATGGGGCAGAGCATCGTTTCAAAGCGAGATAAAGTGACTGGGGAACATTGACTGTGACATTTGCCTGTTACCAGCCTGTGACCAAGGGCGTTGCACGCCCGAAACGCGTTAGGCTCTATTTGAAGGTTCCATGTGTTTTGCCGATCAAGCTGCACCTGCAATAAAGAAAAATATACCATCAAGGAGGCCCTTTCCGAGTGGACACTCTTTTTGTTGGATTTTTGACGGTCCGTCCGGCCGTGGAAACTGCCCGCCGCACAGCAGCGGATCCGCTGACAGAATTGTTAAGTCAGCAAAGGACTCGGTGGTTTATTTCTGCTGCAAGGGGTTTATTGGCAGCTTCATGGGCATAAACTAAAGGTTTCCAACCCACGAGGGTAAGATTTTAACATTGATTGGCAAGTCACACGAAAACCCACTGTGGTAAGACAACTCAGCACTGCATATACCGTGATGCACAGCAGCTCTGTAATGGGGCGGAGCATCGTTTCAAAGCGAGATAAAGTGACTGGGGAACATTGACTGTGACATTTGACTGTTACCAGCCTGTGACCAAGGGCGTTGCACGCCCGAAACGCGTTAGGCTCTATTTGAAGGTTCCATGTGTTTTGCCGATCAAGCTGCACCTGCAATAAAGAAAAATATACCATCAAGTAGGCCCTTTCCGAGTGGACACTCTTTTTGTTGGATTTATGACGGTCCATCCGGCCGTGGAAACTGCCCGCCGCACAGCAGCGGATCCGCTGACAGAATTGTTAAGTCAGCAAAGGACTCGGTGGTTTATTTCTGCTGCAAGGGGTGTATTGGCAGTTTCATGGGCATAAACTAAAGGTTTCCAACCCACGAGGGTAAGATTTTAACATTTATTGGCAAGTCACACGAAAACCCACTGTGGTAAGACAACTCAGCACTTCATATACCGTGATGCACAGCAGCTCTGTAATGGGGCGGAGCATCGTTTCAAAGCGAGATAAAGTGACTGGGGAACATTGACTGTGACATTTGCCTGTTACCAGCCTGTGACCAAGGGCGTTGCACGCCCGAAACGCGTTAGGCTCTATTTGAAGGTTCCATGTGTTTTGCCGATCAAGCTGCACCTGCAATAAAGAAAAATATACCATCAAGGAGGCCCTTTCCGAGTGGACACTCTTTTGGTTGGATTTATGACGGTCCGTCCGGCCATGGAAACTGCCCGCCGCACATCAGCGAATCCGCTGACAGAATCGTTAAGTCAGCAAAGGACTCGGTGGTTTATTTCTGCAGCAAGGGGTGTATTGGCAGCTTCATGGGCATAAACTAAAGGTTTCCAACCCACGAGGGTAAGATTTTAACATTTATTGGCAAGTCACACGAAAACCCACTGTGGTAAGAAAACTCAGCACTGCATATACCGTGATGCACAGCAGCTCTGTAATGGGGTGGAGCATCGTTTCAAAGCGAGATAAAGTGACTGGGGAACATTGACTGTGTCATTTGCCTGTTACAAGCCTGTGACCAAGGGCGTTGCACGCCCGAAACGCGTTAGGCTCTATTTGAAGGATCCATCTCTTTTGCCGATCAAGCTGCACCTGCAATAAAGAAAAATATACCATCAAGGAGGCCCTTTCCGAGTGGACACTCTTTTTGTTGGATTTATGACGGTCCGTCCGGCCGTGGAAACTGCCCGCCGCACAGCAGCGGATCCGCTGACAGAATTGTTAAGTCAGCAAAGGACTCGGTGGTTTATTTCTGCTGCAAGGGGTGTATTGGCAGCTTCATGGGCATAAACTAAAGGTTTCCAAACCACGAGGGTAAGATTTTAACATTTATTGGCAAGTCACACGAAAACCCACTGTGGTAAGACAACTCAGCACTGCATATACCGTGATGCACAGCAGCTCTGTAATGGGGCGGAGCATCGTTTCAAAGCGAGATAAAGTGACAGGGGAACATTGACTGTGACATTTGCCTGTTACCAGCCTGTGACCAAGGGCGTTGCACGCCCGAAACGCGTTAGGCTCTATTTGAAGGTTCCATGTGTTCTGCCGATCAAGCTGCACCTGCAATAAAGAAAAATATACCATCAAGGAGGCCCTTTCCGAATGGACACTCTTTTTGTTGGATTTATGACGGTCCGTTCGGCCGTGGAAACTGCCCGCCGCACAGCAGTGGATCCGCTGACAGAATTGTTAAGTCAGCAAAGGACTCGGTGGTTTATTTCTGCTGCAAGGGGTGTATTGGCAGCTTCATGGGCATAAACTAAAGGTTTCCACCCCACGAGGGTAAGATTTTAACATTTATTGGCAAGTCACACGAAAACCCACTGTGGTAAGACAACTCAGCACTGCATATACCGTGATGCACAGCAGCTCGGTAATGGGGCAGAGTATCGTTTCAAAGCGAGATATAGTGACTGGGGAACATTGACTGTGACATTTGCCTTTTACCAGCCTGTGACCAAGGGCGTTGCACGCCCGAAACGCGTTAGGCTCTATTTGAAGGATCCATGTGTTTTGCCGATCAAGCTGCACCTGCAATAAAGAAAAATATACCATCAAGAAGGCCCTTTCCGAGAGGACACTCTTTTTGTTGGATTTATGACGGTCCGTCCGGCCGTGGAAACTGCCCGCCGCACAGCAGCGGATCCGCTGACAGAATTGTTAAGTCAGCAAAGGACTCAGCGGTTTATTTCTGCTGCAAGGGGTGTATTGGCAGCTTCATGGGCAAAAACTAAAGGTTTCCAACCCACGAGGGTAAGATTTTAACATTTATTGGCAAGTCACACGAAAACCCACTGTGGTAAGACAACTCAGCACTGCATATACCGTGATGCACAGCAGCTCGGTAATGGGGCGGAGTATCGTTTCAAAGCGAGATAAAGTGACTGGGGAACATTGACTGTGACATTTGCCTGTTACCAGCCTGTGACCAAGGGCGTTGCACGCCCGAAACGCGTTAGGCTATATTTGAAGGTTCCATGTGTTTTGCCGATCAAGCTGCACCTGCAATAAAGAAAAATATACCATCAAGAAGGCCCTTTCCGAGTGGACACTCTTTTTGTTGGATTTATGACGGTCCGTCCGGCCGTGGAAACTGCCCGCCGCACAGCAGCGGATCCGCTGAGAGAATTGTTAAGTCAGCAAAGGACTCGGCGGTTTATTTCTGCTGAAAGGGGTGTATTGGCAGCTTCATGGGCATAAACTAAAGGTTTCCAACCCACGAGGGTAAGATTTTAACATTTATTGGCAAGTCACACGAAAACCCACTGTGGTAAGAAAACTCAGCACTGCATATACCGTGATGCACAGCAGCTCTGTAATGGGGTGGAGCATCGTTTCAAAGCGAGATAAAGTGACTGGGGAACATTGACTGTGTCATTTGCCTGTTACAAGCCTGTGACCAAGGTTGTTGCACGCCCGAAACGCGTTAGGCTCTATTTGAAGGATCCATCTCTTTTGCCGATCAAGCTGCACCTGCAATAAAGAAAAATATACCATCAAGGAGGCCCTTTCCGAGTGGACACTCTTTTTGTTGGATTTATGACGGTCCGTCCGGCCGTGGAAACTGCCCGCCGCACAGCAGCGGATCCGCTGACAGAATTGTTAAGTCAAAAAAGGACTCGGTGGTTTATTTCTGCTGCAAGGGGTGTATTGGCAGCTTCATGGGCATAAACTAAAGGTTTCCAAACCACGAGGGTAAGATTTTAACATTTATTGGCAAGTCACACGAAAACCCACTGTGGTAAGACAACTCAGCACTGCATATACCGTGATGCACAGCAGCTCTGTAATGGGGCGGAGCATCGTTTCAAAGCGAGATAAAGTGACAGGGGAACATTGACTGTGACATTTGCCTGTTACCAGCCTGTGACCAAGGGCGTTGCACGCCCGAAACGCGTTAGGCTCTATTTGAAGGTTCCATGTGTTCTGCCGATCAAGCTGCACCTGCAATAAAGAAAAATATACCATCAAGAAGGCCCTTTCCGAGTGGACACTCTTTTTGTTGGATTTATGACGGTCCGTCCGGCCGTGGAAACTGCCCGCCGCACAGCAGCGGATCCGCTGACAGAATTGTTGAGTCAGCAAAGGACTCGGCGGTTTATTTCTGCTGCAAGGGGTGTATTGGCAGCTTCATGGGCATAAACTAAAGGTTTCCAACCCACGAGGGTAAGATTTTAACATTTATTGGCAAGTCACACGAAAACCCACTGTGGTAAGACAACTCAGCACTGCATATATCGTGATGCACAGCAGCTCTGTAATGGGGCGGAGCATCATTTCAAAGCGAGATAAAGTGACTGGGGAACATTGACTGTGACAATTGCCTGTTACCAGCCTGTGACCAAGGGCGTTGCACACCCGAAACGCGTTAGGCTCTATTTGAAGGTTCCATGTGTTTTGCTGATCAAGCTGCACCTGCAATAAAGAAAAATATACCATCAAGGAGGCCCTTTCCGAGTGGACACTCTTTTTGTTGGATTTATGACGGTCCGTCCGGCCGTGGAAACTGCCCGCCGCACAGCAGCGGATTCGCTGACAGAATTGTTAAGTCAGCAAAGGACTCGGTGGTTTATTTCTGCTGCAAGGGGTGTATGGGCAGCTTCATGGGCATAAACTAAAGGTTTCCAACCCACGAGGGTAAGATTTTAAGATTTATTGGCAAGTCACACGAAAACCCACTGTGGTAAGACAACTCAGCACTGCATATACCGTGATGCACAGCAGCTCTGTAATGGGGTGGAGCATCGTTTCAAAGCGAGATAAAGTGACTGGGGAACATTGACTGTGACATTTGCCTGTTACCAGCCTGTGACCAAGGGCGTTGCACGCCCGAAACGCGTTAGGCTCTATTTGAAGGATCCATGTGTTTTGCCGATCAAGCTGCACCTGCAATAAAGAAAAATATACCATCAAGAAGGCCCTTTCCGAGTGGACACTCTTTTTGTTGGATTTATGACGGTCCGTCCGGCCGTCGAAACTGCCCGCCGCACAGCAGAGGATCCGCTGACAGAATTGTTAAGTCAGCAAAGGACTCGGCGGTTTATTTCTGCTGCAAGGGGTGTATTGGCAGCTTCATGGGCATAAACTAAAGGTTTCCAACCCACGAGGGTAAGATTTTAACATTTATTGGCAAGTCACACGAAAACCCACTGTGGTAAGACAACTCAGCACTGCATATACCGTGATGCACAGCAGCTCGGTAATGGGGCGGAGTATCGTTTCAAAGCGAGATATAGTGACTGGGGAACATTGACTGTGACATTTGCCTTTAACCAGCCTGTGACCAAGGGCGTTGCACGCCCGAAACGCGTTAGGCTCTATTTGAAGGATCCATGTGTTTTGCCGATCAAGCTGCACCTGCAATAAAGAAAAATATACCATCAAGAAGGCCCTTTCCGAGAGGACACTCTTTTTGTTGGATTTATGACGGTCCGTCCGGCCGTGGAAACTGCCCGCCGCACAGCAGCGGATCCGCTGACAGAATTGTTAGGTCAGCAAAGGAGTCAGCGGTTTATTTCTGCTGCAAGGGGTGTATTGGCAGCTTCATGGGCATAAACTAAAGGTTTCCACCCCACGAGGGTAAGATTTTAACATTTATTTGCAAGTCACACGAAAACCCACTGTGGTAAGACAACTCAGCACTGCATATACCGTGATGCACAGCAGCTCTGTAATGGGGCAGAGCATCGTTTCAAAGCGAGATAAAGTGACTGGGGAACATTGACTGTGACATTTGCCTGTTACCAGCCTGTGACCAAGGGCGTTGCACGCCCGAAACGCGTTAGGCTCTATTTGAAGGTTCCATGTGTTTTGCCGATCAAGCTGCACCTGCAATAAAGAAAAATATACCATCAAGGAGGCCCTTTCCGAGTGGACACTCTTTTTGTTGGATTTATGACGGTCCGTCCGGCCGTGGAAACTGCCCGCCGCACAGCAGCGGATCCGCTGACAGAATTGTTAAGTCAGCAAAGGACTCGGTGGTTTATTTCTGCTGCAAGGGGTTTATTGGCAGCTTCATGGGCATAAACTAAAGGTTTCCAACCCACGAGGGTAAGATTTTAACATTGATTGGCAAGTCACACGAAAACCCACTGTGGTAAGACAACTCAGCACTGCATATACCGTGATGCACAGCAGCTCTGTAATGGGGCGGAGCATCGTTTCAAAGCGAGATAAAGTGACTGGGGAACATTGACTGTGACATTTGACTGTTACCAGCCTGTGACCAAGGGCGTTGCACGCCCGAAACGCGTTAGGCTCTATTTGAAGGTTCCATGTGTTTTGCCGATCAAGCTGCACCTGCAATAAAGAAAAATATACCATCAAGTAGGCCCTTTCCGAGTGGACACTCTTTTTGTTGGATTTATGACGGTCCATCCGGCCGTGGAAACTGCCCGCCGCACAGCAGCGGATCCGCTGACAGAATTGTTAAGTCAGCAAAGGACTCGGTGGTTTATTTCTGCTGCAAGGGGTGTATTGGCAGTTTCATGGGCATAAACTAAAGGTTTCCAACCCACGAGGGTAAGATTTTAACATTTATTGGCAAGTCACACGAAAACCCACTGTGGTAAGACAACTCAGCACTTCATATACCGTGATGCACAGCAGCTCTGTAATGGGGCGGAGCATCGTTTCAAAGCGAGATAAAGTGACTGGGGAACATTGACTGTGACATTTGCCTGTTACCAGCCTGTGACCAAGGGCGTTGCACGCCCGAAACGCGTTAGGCTCTATTTGAAGGTTCCATGTGTTTTGCCGATCAAGCTGCACCTGCAATAAAGAAAAATATACCATCAAGGAGGCCCTTTCCGAGTGGACACTCTTTTGGTTGGATTTATGACGGTCCGTCCGGCCATGGAAACTGCCCGCCGCACATCAGCGAATCCGCTGACAGAATCGTTAAGTCAGCAAAGGACTCGGTGGTTTATTTCTGCAGCAAGGGGTGTATTGGCAGCTTCATGGGCATAAACTAAAGGTTTCCAACCCACGAGGGTAAGATTTTAACATTTATTGGCAAGTCACACGAAAACCCACTGTGGTAAGAAAACTCAGCACTGCATATACCGTGATGCACAGCAGCTCTGTAATGGGGTGGAGCATCGTTTCAAAGCGAGATAAAGTGACTGGGGAACATTGACTGTGTCATTTGCCTGTTACAAGCCTGTGACCAAGGGCGTTGCACGCCCGAAACGCGTTAGGCTCTATTTGAAGGATCCATCTCTTTTGCCGATCAAGCTGCACCTGCAATAAAGAAAAATATACCATCAAGGAGGCCCTTTCCGAGTGGACACTCTTTTTGTTGGATTTATGACGGTCCGTCCGGCCGTGGAAACTGCCCGCCGCACAGCAGCGGATCCGCTGACAGAATTGTTAAGTCAGCAAAGGACTCGGTGGTTTATTTCTGCTGCAAGGGGTGTATTGGCAGCTTCATGGGCATAAACTAAAGGTTTCCAAACCACGAGGGTAAGATTTTAACATTTATTGGCAAGTCACACGAAAACCCACTGTGGTAAGACAACTCAGCACTGCATATACCGTGATGCACAGCAGCTCTGTAATGGGGCGGAGCATCGTTTCAAAGCGAGATAAAGTGACAGGGGAACATTGACTGTGACATTTGCCTGTTACCAGCCTGTGACCAAGGGCGTTGCACGCCCGAAACGCGTTAGGCTCTATTTGAAGGTTCCATGTGTTCTGCCGATCAAGCTGCACCTGCAATAAAGAAAAATATACCATCAAGGAGGCCCTTTCCGAATGGACACTCTTTTTGTTGGATTTATGACGGTCCGTTCGGCCGTGGAAACTGCCCGCCGCACAGCAGTGGATCCGCTGACAGAATTGTTAAGTCAGCAAAGGACTCGGTGGTTTATTTCTGCTGCAAGGGGTGTATTGGCAGCTTCATGGGCATAAACTAAAGGTTTCCACCCCACGAGGGTAAGATTTTAACATTTATTGGCAAGTCACACGAAAACCCACTGTGGTAAGACAACTCAGCACTGCATATACCGTGATGCACAGCAGCTCGGTAATGGGGCAGAGTATCGTTTCAAAGCGAGATATAGTGACTGGGGAACATTGACTGTGACATTTGCCTTTTACCAGCCTGTGACCAAGGGCGTTGCACGCCCGAAACGCGTTAGGCTCTATTTGAAGGATCCATGTGTTTTGCCGATCAAGCTGCACCTGCAATAAAGAAAAATATACCATCAAGAAGGCCCTTTCCGAGAGGACACTCTTTTTGTTGGATTTATGACGGTCCGTCCGGCCGTGGAAACTGCCCGCCGCACAGCAGCGGATCCGCTGACAGAATTGTTAAGTCAGCAAAGGACTCAGCGGTTTATTTCTGCTGCAAGGGGTGTATTGGCAGCTTCATGGGCAAAAACTAAAGGTTTCCAACCCACGAGGGTAAGATTTTAACATTTATTGGCAAGTCACACGAAAACCCACTGTGGTAAGACAACTCAGCACTGCATATACCGTGATGCACAGCAGCTCGGTAATGGGGCGGAGTATCGTTTCAAAGCGAGATAAAGTGACTGGGGAACATTGACTGTGACATTTGCCTGTTACCAGCCTGTGACCAAGGGCGTTGCACGCCCGAAACGCGTTAGGCTATATTTGAAGGTTCCATGTGTTTTGCCGATCAAGCTGCACCTGCAATAAAGAAAAATATACCATCAAGAAGGCCCTTTCCGAGTGGACACTCTTTTTGTTGGATTTATGACGGTCCGTCCGGCCGTGGAAACTGCCCGCCGCACAGCAGCGGATCCGCTGAGAGAATTGTTAAGTCAGCAAAGGACTCGGCGGTTTATTTCTGCTGAAAGGGGTGTATTGGCAGCTTCATGGGCATAAACTAAAGGTTTCCAACCCACGAGGGTAAGATTTTAACATTTATTGGCAAGTCACACGAAAACCCACTGTGGTAAGAAAACTCAGCACTGCATATACCGTGATGCACAGCAGCTCTGTAATGGGGTGGAGCATCGTTTCAAAGCGAGATAAAGTGACTGGGGAACATTGACTGTGTCATTTGCCTGTTACAAGCCTGTGACCAAGGTTGTTGCACGCCCGAAACGCGTTAGGCTCTATTTGAAGGATCCATCTCTTTTGCCGATCAAGCTGCGCCTGCAATAAAGAAAAATATACCATCAAGGAGGCCCTTTCCGAGTGGACACTCTTTTTGTTGGATTTATGACGGTCCGTCCGGCCGTGGAAACTGCCCGCCGCACAGCAGCGGATCCGCTGACAGAATTGTTAAGTCAACAAAGGACTCGGTGGTTTATTTCTGCTGCAAGGGGTGTATTGGCAGCTTCATGGGCATAAACTAAAGGTTTCCAAACCACGAGGGTAAGATTTTAACATTTATTGGCAAGTCACACGAAAACCCACTGTGGTAAGACAACTCAGCACTGCATATACCGTGATGCACAGCAGCTCTGTAATGGGGCGGAGCATCGTTTCAAAGCGAGATAAAGTGACAGGGGAACATTGACTGTGACATTTGCCTGTTACCAGCCTGTGACCAAGGGCGTTGCACGCCCGAAACGCGTTAGGCTCTATTTGAAGGTTCCATGTGTTCTGCCGATCAAGCTGCACCTGCAATAAAGAAAAATATACCATCAAGAAGGCCCTTTCCGAGTGGACACTCTTTTTGTTGGATTTATGACGGTCCGTCCGGCCGTGGAAACTGCCCGCCGCACAGCAGCGGATCCGCTGACAGAATTGTTGAGTCAGCAAAGGACTCGGCGGTTTATTTCTGCTGCAAGGGGTGTATTGGCAGCTTCATGGGCATAAACTAAAGGTTTCCAACCCACGAGGGTAAGATTTTAACATTTATTGGCAAGTCACACGAAAACCCACTGTGGTAAGACAACTCAGCACTGCATATATCGTGATGCACAGCAGCTCTGTAATGGGGCGGAGCATCATTTCAAAGCGAGATAAAGTGACTGGGGAACATTGACTGTGACAATTGCCTGTTACCAGCCTGTGACCAAGGGGGTTGCACACCCGAAACGCGTTAGGCTCTATTTGAAGGTTCCATGTGTTTTGCTGATCAAGCTGCACCTGCAATAAAGAAAAATATACCATCAAGGAGGCCCTTTCCGAGTGGACACTCTTTTTGTTGGATTTATGACGGTCCGTCCGGCCGTGGAAACTGCCCGCCGCACAGCAGCGGATTCGCTGACAGAATTGTTAAGTCAGCAAAGGACTCGGTGGTTTATTTCTGCTGCAAGGGGTGTATGGGCAGCTTCATGGGCATAAACTAAAGGTTTCCAACCCACGAGGGTAAGATTTTAAGATTTATTGGCAAGTCACACGAAAACCCACTGTGGTAAGACAACTCAGCACTGCATATACCGTGATGCACAGCAGCTCTGTAATGGGGTGGAGCATCGTTTCAAAGCGAGATAAAGTGACTGGGGAACATTGACTGTGACATTTGCCTGTTACCAGCCTGTGACCAAGGGCGTTGCACGCCCGAAACGCGTTAGGCTCTATTTGAAGGATCCATGTGTTTTGCCGATCAAGCTGCACCTGCAATAAAGAAAAATATACCATCAAGAAGGCCCTTTCCGAGTGGACACTCTTTTTGTTGGATTTATGACGGTCCGTCCGGCCGTCGAAACTGCCCGCCGCACAGCAGAGGATCCGCTGACAGAATTGTTAAGTCAGCAAAGGACTCGGCGGTTTATTTCTGCTGCAAGGGGTGTATTGGCAGCTTCATGGGCATAAACTAAAGGTTTCCAACCCACGAGGGTAAGATTTTAACATTTATTGGCAAGTTACACGAAAACCCACTGTGGTAAGACAACTCAGCACTGCATATACCGTGATGCACAGCAGCTCTGTAATGGGGCGGAGCATCGTTTCAAAGCAAGATAAAGTGACTGGGGAACATTGACTGTGACATTTGCCTGTTACCAGCCTGTGACCAAGGGCGTTGCACGCCCGAAACGCGTTAGGCTCTATTTGAAGGTTCCATGTGTTTTGCCGATCAAGCTGCACCTGCAATAAAGAAAAATATACCATCAAGGAGGCCCTTTCCGAGTGGACACTCTTTTTGTTGGATTTATGACGGTCCGTCCGGCCATGGAAACTGCCCGCCGCACAGCAGCGAATCCGCTGACAGAATTGTTAAGTCAGCAAAGGACTCGGTGGTTTATTTCTGCTGCAAGGGGTGTATTGGCAGCTTCATGGGCATAAACTAAAGGTTTCCAACCCACGAGGGTAAGATTTTAACATTTATTGGCAAGTCACACGAAAACCCACTGTGGTAAGACAACTCAGCACTGCATATACCGTGATGCACAGCAGCTCTGTAATGGGGTGGAGCATCGTTTCAAAGCGAGATAAAGTGACTGGGGAACATTGACTGTGACATTTGCCTGTAACCAGCCTGTGACCAAGGGCGTTGCACGCCCGAAACGCGTTAGGCTCTATTTGAAGGATCCATGTGTTTTGCCGATCAAGCTGCACCTGCAATAAAGAAAAATATACCATCAAGAAGGCCCTTTCCGAGTGGACACTCTTTTTGTTGGATTTATGACGGTCCGTCCGGCCGTCGAAACTGCCCGCCGCACAGCAGAGGATCCGCTGACAGAATTGTTAAGTCAGCAAAGGACTCGGCGGTTTATTTCTGCTGCAAGGGGTGTATTGGCAGCTTCATGGGCATAAACTAAAGGTTTCCAACCCACGAGGGTAAGATTTTAACATTTATTGGCAAGTTACACGAAAACCCACTGTGGTAAGACAACTCAGCACTGCATATACCGTGATGCACAGCAGCTCTGTAATGGGGCGGAGCATCAATTCAAAGCGAGATAAAGTGACTGGGGAACATTGACTGTGACATTTGCCTGTTACCAGCCTGTGACCAATGGCGTTGCACACCCGAAACGCGTTAGGCTCTATTTGAAGGTTCCATGTGTTTTGCTGATCAAGCTGCACCTGCAATAAAGAAAAATATACCATCAAGGAGGCCCTTTCCGAGTGGACACTCTTTTTGTTGGATTTATGACGGTCCGTCCGCCGTGGAAACTGCCCGCCACACAGCAGCGGATCCGCTGACAGAATTGTTAAGTCAGCAAAGGACTCAGTGGTTTATTTCTGCTGCAAGGGGTGTATTGGCAGCTTCATGGGCATAAAGTAAAGGTTTCCAACCCACGAGGGTAAGATTTTAACATTTATTGGCAAGTCACACGAAAACCCACTGTGGTAAGACAACTCAGCACTGCATATACCGTGATGCACAGCAGCTCTGTAATGGGGCGGAGCATCGTTTCAAAGCGAGATAAAGTGACTGGGGAACATTGACTGTGACATTTGCCTGTTACCAGCCTGTGACCAAGGGCGTTGCACGTCCGAAACGTGTTAGGCTCTATTTGAAGGTTCCATGTGTTTTGCCGATCAAGCTGCACCTGCAATAAAGAAAAATATACCATCAAGGAGGCCCTTTCCGAGTGGACACTCTTTTTGTTGGATTTATGACGGTCCGTCAGGCCGTGGAAACTGCCCGCCGCATAGCAGCGGATCCGCTGACAGAATTGTTAAGTCAGCAAAGGACTTGGTGGTTTATTTCTGCTGCAAGGGGTGTATTGGAAGCTTCATGGGCATAAACTAAAGGTTTCCAACCCACGAGGGTAAGATTTTAACATTTATTGGCAAGTCACACGAAAACACACTGTGGTAAGAAAACTCAGCACTGCATATACCGTGATGCACAGCAGCTCTGTAATGGGGTGGAGCATCGTTTCAAAGCGAGATAAAGTGACTGGGGAACATTGACTGTGACATTTGCCTGTTGCAAGCCTGTGACCAAGGGCGTTGCACGCCCGAAACGCGTTAGGCTCTATTTGAAGGATCCATCTCTTTTGCCGATCAAGCTGCACCTGCAATAAAGAAAAATATACCATCAAGGAGGCCCTTTCCGAGTGGACACTCTTTTTGTTGGATTTATGACGGTCCGTCAGGCCGTGGAAACTGCCCGCCGCACAGCAGCGGATCCGCTGACAGAATTGTTAAGTCAGCAAAGGACTCGGTGGTTTATTTCTGCTGCAAGGGGTGTATTGGCAGCTTCATGGGCATAAACTAAAGTTTTCCAAACGACGAGGGGAAGATTTTAACACTTATTGGCAAGGCACACGAAAACCCACTGTGGTAAGACAACTCAGCACTGCATATACCGTGATGCACAGCAGCTCTGTAATGGGGCGGAGCATCGTTTCAAAGCGAGATAAAGTGACTGGGGAACATTGACTGTGACATTTGCCTGTTACCAGCCTGTGACCAAGGGCGTTGCACGCCCGAAACGCGTTAGGCTCTATTTGAAGGTTCCATGTGTTTTGCCGATCAAGCTGCACCTGCAATAAAGAAAAGTATACCATCAAGGAGGCCCTTTCCGAGTAGACACTCTTTTTGTTGGATTTATGACAGTCCGTCTGGCAGTGGAAACTGCCCGCCGCACAGCAGCGGATCCGCTGACAGAATTGTTAAGTCAGCAAATGACTCGGTGGTTTATTTCTGCTGCAAGGGGTGTATTGGCAGCTTCATGGGCATAAACTAAAGGTTTCCAACCCACGAGGGTAAGATTTTAACATTTATTGGCAAGTCACACGAAAACCCACTGTGGTAAGACAACTCAGCACTGCATATACCGTGATGCACAGCAGCTCTGTAATGGGGCGGAGCATCGTTTCAAAGCGAGATAAAGTGACTGGGGAACATTGACTGTGACATTTGCCTGTTACCAGCCTGTGACCAAGGGCGTTGCACGCCCGAAACGCGTTAGGCTCTATTTGAAGGTTCCATGTGTTTTGCCGATCAAGCTGCACCTGCAATAAAGAAAAATATACCATCAAGAAGGCCCTTTCCGAGTGGACACTCTTTTTGTTGGATTTATGACGGTCCGTGCGCCGTGGAAACTGCCCGCCACACAGCAGCGGATCCGCTGACAGAATTGTTAAGTCAGCAAAGGACTCAGTGGTTTATTTCTGCTGCAAGGGGTGTATTGGCAGCTTCATGGGCATAAACTAAAGGTTTCCAACCCACGAGGGTAAGATTTTAACATTTATTGGCAAGTCACACGAAAACCCACTGTGGTAAGACAACTCAGCACTGCATATACCGTGATGCACAGCAGCTCTGTAATGGGGCGGAGCATCGTTTCAAAGCGAGATAAAGTGACTGGGGAACATTGACTGTGACATTTGCCTGTTACCAGCCTGTGACCAAGGGCGTTGCACGCCCGAAACGCGTTAGGCTCTATTTGAAGGTTCCATGTGTTTTGCCGATCAAGCTGCACCTGCAATAAAGAAAAATATACCATCAAGGAGGCCCTTTCCGAGTGGACACTCTTTTTGTTGGATTTATGACGGTCCTTCCGGCCATGGAAACTGCCCGCCGCACAGCAGCGAATCCGCTGACAGAATTGTTAAGTCAGCAAAGGACTCGGTGGTTTATTTCTGCTGCAAGGGGTGTATTGGCAGCTTCATGGGCATAAACTAAAGGTTTCCAACCCACGAGGGTAAGATTTTAACATTCATTGGCAAGTCACACGAAAACCCACTGTGGTAAGACAACTCAGCACTGCATATACCGTGATGCACAGCAGCTCTGTAATGGGGTGGAGCATCGTTTCAAAGCGAGATAAAGTGACTGGGGAACATTGACTGTGACATTTGCCTGTTACCAGCCTGTGACCAAGGGCGTTGCACGCCCGAAACGCGTTAGGCTCTATTTGAAGGTTCCATGTGTTTTGCCGATCAAGCTGCAGCTGCAATAAAGAAAAATATACCATCAAGGAGGCCCTTTCCGAGTGGACACTCTTTTTGTTGGATTTATGACGGTCCATCCGGCCGTGGAAACTGCCCGCCGCACAGCAGCGGATCCGCTGACAGAATTGTTAAGTCAGCAAAGGACTCGGTGGTTTATTTCTGCTGCAAGGGGTGTATTGGCAGCTTCATGGGCATAAACTAAAGGTTTCCAACCCACGAGGGTAAGATTTTAACATTTATTGGCAAGTCACTCGAAAACCCACTGTGGTAAGACAACTCAGCACTGCATATACCGTGATGCACAGCAGCTCTGTAATGGGGCGGAGCATCGTTTCAAAGCGAGATAAAGTGACTGGGGAACATTGACTGTGACATTTGCCTGTTACCAGCCTGTGACCAAGGGCGTTGCACGCCCGAAACGTGTTAGGCTCTATTTGAAGGTTCCATGTGTTTTGCCGATCAAGCTGCACCTGCAATAAAGAAAAATATACCATCAAGGAGGCCCTTTCCGAGTGGTCACTCTTTTTGTTGGATTTATGACGGTCCGTCCGGCCATGGAAACTGCCCGCCGCACAGCAGCGAATCCGCTGACAGAATTGTTAAGTCAGCAAAGGACTCGGTGGTTTATTTCTGCTGCAAGGGGTGTATTGGCAGCTTCATGGGCATAAACTAAAGGTTTCCAACCCACGAGGGTAAGATTTTAACATTTATTGGCAAGTCACACGAAAACCCACTGTGGTAAGACAACTCAGCACTGCATATACCGTGATGCACAGCAGCTCTGTAATGGGGTGGAGCATCGGTTCAAAGCGAGAAAAAGTGACTGGGGAACATTGACTGTGACATTTGCCTGTTACCAGCCTGTGACCAAGGGCGTTGCACGCCCGAAACGCGTTAGGCTCTATTTGAAGGTTCCATGTGTTTTGCCGATCAAGCTGCAGCTGCAATAAAGAAAAATATACCATCAAGGAGGCCCTTTCCGAGTGGACACTCTTTTTGTTGGATTTATGACGGTCCGTCCAGCCGTGGAAACTGCCCGCCGCACAGCAGCGGATCTGCTGACAGAATTGTTAAGTCAGCAAAGGACTCAGTGGTTTATTTCTGCTGCAAGGGGTGTATTGGCAGCTTCATGGGCATAAACTAAAGGTTTCCACCCCACGAGGGTAAGATTTTAACATTTATTGGCAAGTCACACGAAAACCCACTGTGGTAAGACAACTCAGCACTGCATATACCGTGATGCACAGCAGCTCTGTAATGGGGCGGAGCATCGTTTCAAAGCGAGATAAAGTGACTGGGGAACATTGACTGTGACATTTGCCTGTTACCAGCCTGTGACCAAGGGCGTTGCACGCCCGAAACGCGTTAGGCTCTATTTGAAGGTTCCATGTGTTTTGCCGATCAAGCTGCACCTGCAATAAAGAAAAGTATACCATCAAGAAGGCCCTTTCCGAGTGGACACTCTTTTTGTTGGATTTATGACGGTCCGTCCGCCGTGGAAACTGCCCGCCACACAGCAGCGGATCCGCTGACAGAATTGTTAAGTCAGCAAAGGACTCAGTGGTTTATTTCTGCTGCAAGGGGTGTATTGGCAGCTTCATGGGCATAAACTAAAGGTTTCCAACCCACGAGGGTAAGATTTTAACATTTATTGGCAAGTCACACGAAAACCCACTGTGGTAAGACAACTCAGCACTGCAGATACCGTGATGCACAGCAGCTCTGTAATGGGGCGGAGCATCGTTTCAAAGCGAGATAAAGTGACTGGGGAACATTGACTGTGACATTTGCCTGTTACCAGCTTGTGACCAAGGGCGTTGCACGCCCGAAACGCGTTAGGCTCTATTTGAAGGTTCCATGTGTTTTGCCGATCAAGCTGCACCTGCAATAAAGAAAAATATACCATCAAGGAGGCCCTTTCCGAGTGGACACTCTTTTTGTTGGATTTATGACGGTCCGTCCGGCCATGGAAACTGCCCGCCGCACAGCAGCGAATCCGCTGACAGAATTGTTAAGTCAGCAAAGGACTCGGTGGTTTATTTCTGCTGCAAGGGGTGTATTGGCAGCTTCATGGGCATAAACTAAAGGTTTCCAACCCACGAGGGTAAGATTTTAACATTTATTGGCAAGTCACACGAAAACCCACTGTGGTAAGACAACTCAGCACTGCATATACCGTGATGCACAGCAGCTCTGTAATGGGGTGGAGCATCGTTTCAAAGCGAGATAAAGTGACTGGGGAACATTGACTGTGACATTTGCCTGTTACCAGCCTGTGACCAAGGGCGTTGCACGCCCGAAACGCGTTAGGCTCTATTTGAAGGTTCCATGTGTTTTGCCGATCAAGCTGCAGCTGCAATAAAGAAAAATATACCATCAAGGAGGCCCTTTCCGAGTGGACACTCTTTTTGTTGGATTTATGACGGTCCATCCGGCCGTGGAAACTGCCCGCCGCACAGCAGCGGATCCGCTGACAGAATTGTTAAGTCAGCAAAGGACTCGGTGGTTTATTTCTGCTGCAAGGGGTGTATTGGCAGCTTCATGGGCATAAACTAAAGGTTTCCAACCCACGAGGGTAAGATTTTAACATTTATTGGCAAGTCACTCGAAAACCCACTGTGGTAAGACAACTCAGCACTGCATATACCGTGATGCACAGCAGCTCTGTAATGGGGCGGAGCATCGTTTCAAAGCGAGATAAAGTGACTGGGGAACATTGACTGTGACATTTGCCTGTTACCAGCCTGTGACCAAGGGCGTTGCACGCCCGAAACGCGTTAGGCTCTATTTGAAGGTTCCATGTGTTTTGCCGATCAAGCTGCACCTGCAATAAAGAAAAATATACCATCAAGGAGGCCCTTTCCGAGTGGTCACTCTTTTTGTTGGATTTATGACGGTCCGTCCGGCCATGGAAACTGCCCGCCGCACAGCAGCGAATCCGCTGACAGAATTGTTAAGTCAGCAAAGGACTCGGTGGTTTATTTCTGCTGCAAGGGGTGTATTGGCAGCTTCATGGGCATAATCTAAAGGTTTCCAACCCACGAGGGTAAGATTTTAACATTTATTGGCAAGTCACACGAAAACCCACTGTGGTAAGACAACTCAGCACTGCATATACCGTGATGCACAGCAGCTCTGTAATGGGGTGGAGCATCGTTTCAAAGCGAGAAAAAGTGACTGGGGAACATTGACTGTGACATTTGCCTGTTACCAGCCTGTGACCAAGGGCGTTGCACGCCCGAAACGCGTTAGGCTCTATTTGAAGGTTCCATGTGTTTTGCCGATCAAGCTGCAGCTGCAATAAAGAAAAATATACCATCAAGGAGGCCCTTTCCGAGGGGACACTCTTTTTGTTGGATTTATGACGGTCCGTCCAGCCGTGGAAACTGCCCGCCACACAGCAGCGGATCCGCTGACAGAATTGTTAAGTCAGCAAAGGACTCAGTGGTTTATTTCTGCTGCAAGGGGTGTATTGGCAGCTTCATGGGCATAAACTAAAGGTTTCCACCCCACGAGGGTAAGATTTTAACATTTATTGGCAAGTCACACGAAAACCCACTGTGGTAAGACAACTCAGCACTGCATATACCGTGATGCACAGCAGCTCTGTAATGGGGCGGAGCATCGTTTCAAAGCGAGATAAAGTGACTGGGGAACATTGACTGTGACATTTGCCTGTTACCAGCCTGTGACCAAGGGCGTTGCACGCCCGAAACGCGTTAGGCTCTATTTGAAGGTTCCATGTGTTTTGCCGATCAAGCTGCACCTGCAATAAAGAAAAGTATACCATCAAGAAGGCCCTTTCCGAGTGGACACTCTTTTTGTTGGATTTATGACGGTCCGTCCGCCGTGGAAACTGCCCGCCACACAGCAGCGGATCCGCTGACAGAATTGTTAAGTCAGCAAAGGACTCAGTGGTTTATTTCTGCTGCAAGGGGTGTATTGGCAGCTTCATGGGCATAAACTAAAGGTTTCCAACCCACGAGGGTAAGATTTTAACATTTATTGGCAAGTCACACGAAAACCCACTGTGGTAAGACAACTCAGCACTGCATATACCGTGATGCACAGCAGCTCTGTAATGGGGCGGAGCATCGTTTCAAAGCGAGATAAAGTGACTGGGGAACATTGACTGTGACATTTGCCTGTTACCAGCCTGTGACCAAGGGCGTTGCACGCCCGAAACGCGTTAGGCTCTATTTGAAGGTTCCATGTGTTTTGCCGATCAAGCTGCACCTGCAATAAAGAAAAATATACCATCAAGGAGGCCCTTTCCGAGTGGACACTCTTTTTGTTGGATTTATGACGGTCCGTCCGGCCATGGAAACTGCCCGCCGCACAGCAGCGAATCCGCTGACAGAATTTTTAAGTCAGCAAAGGACTCGGTGGTTTATTTCTGCTGCAAGGGGTGTATTGGCAGCTTCATGGGCATAAACTAAAGGTTTCCAACCCACGAGGGTAAGATTTTAACATTTATTGGCAAGTCACACGAAAACCCACTGTGGTAAGACAACTCAGCACTGCATATACCGTGATGCACAGCAGCTCTGTAATGGGGTGGAGCATCGTTTCAAAGCGAGATAAAGTGACTGGGGAACATTGACTGTGACATTTGCCTGTTACCAGCCTGTGACCAAGGGCGTTGCACGCCCGAAACGCGTTAGGCTCTATTTGAAGGTTCCATGTGTTTTGCCGATCAAGCTGCAGCTGCAATAAAGAAAAATATACCATCAAGGAGGCCCTTTCCGAGTGGACACTCTTTTTGTTGGATTTATGACGGTCCATCCGGCCCTGGAAACTGCCCGCCGCACAGCAGCGGATCCGCTGACAGAATTGTTAAGTCAGCAAAGGACTCGGTGGTTTATTTCTGCTGCAAGGGGTGTATTGGCAGCTTCATGCGCATAAACTAAAGGTTTCCAACCCACGAGGGTAAGATTTTAACATTTATTGGCAAGTCACTCGAAAACCCACTGTGGTAAGACAACTCAGCACTGCATATACCGTGATGCACAGCAGCTCTGTAATGTGGCGGAGCATCGTTTCAAAGCGAGATAAAGTGACTGGGGAACATTGACTGTGACATTTGCCTGTTACCAGCCTGTGACCAAGGGCGTTGCACGCGCGAAACGCGTTAGGCTCTATTTGAAGGTTCCATGTGTTTTGCCGATCAAGCTGCACCTGCAATAAAGAAAAATATACCATCAAGGAGGCCCTTTCCGAGTGGTCACTCTTTTTGTTGGATTTATGACGGTCCGTC
Organism: Triturus cristatus; assembly: GCF_964204655.1. Taxonomy (NCBI): domain Eukaryota; kingdom Metazoa; phylum Chordata; class Amphibia; order Caudata; family Salamandridae; genus Triturus; species Triturus cristatus. The sequence goes on from NC_140587.1 coordinate 60,562,126, forward strand.
CGGCCATGGAAACTGCCCGCCGCACAGCAGCGAATCTGCTGACAGAATTGTTAAGTCAGCAAAGGACTCGGTGGTTTATTTCTGCTGCAAGGGGTGTATTGGCAGCTTCATGGGCATAAACTAAAGGTTTCCAACCCACGAGGGTAAGATTTTAACATTTATTGGCAAGTCACACGAAAACCCACTGTGGTAAGACAACTCAGCACTGCATATACCGTGATGCACAGCAGCTCTGTAATGGGGTGGAGCATCGTTTCAAAGCGAGAAAAAGTGACTGGGGAATATTGACTGTGACATTTGCCTGTTACCAGCCTGTGACCAAGGGCGTTGCACGCCCGAAACGCGTTAGGCTCTATTTGAAGGTTCCATGTGTTTTGCCGATCAAGCTGCACCTGCAATAAAGAAAAATATACCATCAAGAAGGCCCTTTCCGAGTGGACACTCTTTTTGTTGGATTTATGACGGTCCGTCCGGCCGTGGAAACTGCCCGCCGCACAGCAGCGGATCCGCTGACAGAATTGTTAAGTCAGCAAAGGACTCGGCGGTTTATTTCTGCTGCAAGGGGTGTATTGGCAGCTTCACGGGCATAAACTAAAGGTTTCCAACCCACGAGGGTAAGATTTTAACATTTATTGGCAAGTCACACGAAAACCCACTGTGGTAAGACAACTCAGCACTGCATATACAGTGATGCACAGCAGCTCGGTAATGGGGCGGAGTATCGTTTCAAAGCGAGATAAAGTGACTGGGGAACATTGACTGTGACATTTGCCTGTTACCAGCCTGTGACCAAGCGCGTTGCACGCCCGAAACGCGTTAGGCTCTATTTGAAGGTTCCATGTGTTTTGCCGATCAAGCTGCACCTGCAATAAAGAAAAATATACCATCAAGAAGGCCCTTTCCGAGTGGACACACTTTTTGTTGGATTTATGACGGTCCGTCCGGCCGTGGAAACTGCCCGCCGCACAGCAGCGGATCCGCTGACAGAATTGTTAAGTCAGCAAAGGACTCGGCGGTTTATTTCTGCTGCAAGGGGTGTATTGGCAGCTTCACGGGCATAAACTAAAGGTTTCCAACCCACGAGGGTAAGATTTTAACATTTATTGGCAAGTCACACGAAAACCCACTGTGGTAAGACAACTCAGCACTGCATATACCGTGATGCACAGCAGCTCTGTAATGGGGCGGAGCATCGTTTCAAAGCGAGATAAAGTGACTGGGGAACATTGACTGTGACATTTTCCTGTTACCAGCCTGTGACCAAGGGCGTTGCACACCCGAAACGCGTTAGGCTCTATTTGAAGGTTCCATGTGTTTTGCTGATCAAGCTGCACCTGCAATAAAGAAAAATATACCATCAAGGAGGCACTTTCCGAGTGGACACTCTTTTTGTGGGGTTTATGACAGTCCCTCTGGCCGTGGAAACTGCCCGCCGCACAGCAGCGGATCCGCTGACAGAATTGTTAAGTCAGCAAAGGACTCAGTGGTTTATTTCTGCTGCAAGGGGTGTATTGGCAGCTTCATGGGCATAAACTAAAGGTTTCCAACCCACGAGGGTAAGATTTTAACATTTATTGGCAAGTCACACGAAAACCCACTGTGGTAAGACAACTCAGCACTGCATATACCGTGATGCACAGCAGCTCTGTAATGGGGCGGAGCATCGTTTCAAAGCGAGATAAAGTGACTGGGGAACATTGACTGTGACATTTGCCTGTTACCAGCCTGTGACCAAGGGCGTTGCACGCCCGAAACGCGTTAGGCTCTATTTGAAGGTTCCATGTGTTTTGCCGATCAAGCTATGTAGGAGAGTAGGGTCTGCAATCCTATGATCACCCAGATTTTTTGCTTGTGCTTCATTGGTTTACGACTTTCTCCGGCTGTGGGCCTGCCAATCAGACCCACAGCCTAGCTGTTCTCTCTCGAAATTAACACACATGTACGTTAGGTGCATCCACTAATTGGAACTGGGCCACCTTGTCAGTCCCTGTCTCAGCATACCACAGGTATCCAGGGCATCGGTGTACCCAGGGCCTACCAGGGGCTGAAGCATGTATTATGCCACCCCTGGAATGGCCGCCCAAATCTGACACAACTGGCTGCACGACAGCTGGGGCCACGTGGTGTAATCACCCGTTGCTGTAGGTGTAGTATTCCTACACCTAAACCCTAAAATGGACACATGGATTCCTATCAGTCACTCCTATAGCAGGCCTTATCGATCCTGAAGGCAGAGTGCAGGGAATCATGTGGGACGGTGCTCTGGCGCGAGCTGAGCCCGTCGACGGCTTGCGGAACCAAGTCCTAATAGCCGTTCCATGGTGACGCGGGCCAACTACTTTTAATGCATTATAATCCTTGCGGTTATTTGCTAACTTTGGCATCGCATCACCTATACATGTCGAGTAAGGTGTCATACGAATGGGAAAACGAACCCCTCGCCAGTCCTGGTGACGGGGTTAGCATTCCCCCCTTTTAGAGGGACACGACATGGAAGTAACCTTGAACCCCGGTTAAAGTTGACTCAAGCCTCAGCATCACAAAATGGATGCTGCCACCAGACACAAGTCTGACCTCCTGCTGCTGGGGGACCTTCCAGCAAGGGGAGCTTGGACAAAGGGTTTCCTGTCGAGGGCGGTGTTAGCACCGTCCCAGACAGGGTTTGTGTATCCCAGGTAGGCAGGGCTGAAAGGAAGGTGATTGCCAGTGGCACCCCGGTGCTCACTGTGCATAGCCTGGCTCAAACCAGTTTCGGGGGCACACCAGCCCCTGAGCTGGCGCGAAGCCGGACAAAGGATAGGGGTGTAACCACCCCCCTCCTGGCTCCACCCATAGGTAGAACCTAGTCACGGGCCAGCCCCTTTTTCTTAGAATAAAGGTAGGAGCGAGTCCCCTTCCCAAATTGGATAATCAGATAATCGGATAACTCCGAATCACGAACTACTTTCCACGAAAGGAACTCTTGACTATTTCTGAAGACTCTCCCTTGTGGCTAAGGAGTAGCCACCCTGCACCAGCAGGCACCATCTAAGCGCTTGCGGTTTGCTGTGAGTCTCTCCTACGGATCAAGACTGCCCAGCTCGACGAGACCCGAGTTCCCTGCCATCTCTGACCTTTTACCTGCCTCATCAGCCCAGCTGAGAGTCGTAGGTGTGACGAGACCTGCGGGACCGGTTATCTTCAGAACCTGCACGACGCTTATCTAGCACGCCCACCGAGGGACCCTCGAGTGAGTGCACCTAGGGTTTGAGAAGCCCTAACCCTGAGCAGCTCCAGCATCGAAGTCTGTCTCCCCAGCATCCACGAGATCTGCGTGGGGGCCCTTCCGCTCCTTGCTGTTCACTGCGTTGTTCGACCACTTGCCGACCGGCTTGTGGCCCTCTTCACGACGCACCACGATTGTTTCATCACTAGTCTGGTTGCTCCAGACTGGCTCTTGCTCCCCTTCACCAGAGGAGTACCACGGACCCTCCTGGTCCACTCCCGACGCCATTTGGACTCCCCCGCCTGGGTGGCCACTGCCAAGATCCGCTGCCCCTTCCTGGGCCCAGCATCGTCGACAGCAGACACCTTCGTGGGACAGCTCGCCCTCCATCCTGGTCGCCGCCGCGCCTCCTGGTCCGAGGAACAGCCGAGTCCGACGTCACCCACTCACCTGGTCGAGGTGACTTCAGCCGGTACCCTCCTGGTACCCACACGATCGCTGGCTAGCGGTTGAGAACTGAGTCCCCTCTGCTTTCAGGTTTTCCTTCACCACCGATCCAGGCTTGGATCGCTCTGAACATCGTCACTGGTCGCCTGCCAGCAACTTCTTCTTTCAGGCTCCTGAGACTACACGAGGACTCCCGACATCTTGACGAACTTCACGCAGCCGCAGCCTCCGGGCTAGGTAACTCGAGCATCTCGGTGCTCCATCGCAGGTTCGCTCTACAAGTGTCCAGTTCCTTTTTCGTTTAGTCCCACTGATCGGATCACTCCGGAATCAGTATCTCCAGACTCTAACCATTCGCATTTCACTGTTAGTGTAGATGGTTTCTCGTGCCCCTCGGGCATTTGTGTAAATTGTGCAACTGAAGTATTTTCCTAAGAGTTTTGTAGTGTGCTTAGCTCCCTGACTCATAAAGAGCCAGGGTAGTCTTGTTATAAATAAATATCCTTTTATTTTCATAACAACTTGTGTGGTGTCCTTTCACTTGGTGTTCAAGGGGTATATGTGATGGTAAACAGCTGGCTTAACACGCCCTCTAGAGTTTAGCCTAAGACTGCTCGTATCCACGCTACTAGGATAGCTGGTCTAAAAGGTTGACTTACAACCAATCATCAATAAGGGTCGTTTGGAATGATACACAGTGATCACTAGAATAGTGAGCACTACATATCAGGCCAACTTCTCACATTGGTGAGCAGCGGTTGGGATTTGAGCTTGCTGTTGTTTTACCACACACGTATCCTAAGAATATCGCAGTGAAAGATCACATAAGTACCCAGGTACATATAACTTAACTTAGAATACTCCGAGTTCTACTGAACCGGCTGTTGTAGTGTAACAGGGCTTAGCACACCCTGACTACAACTCTTAGCAAGGGATCAGTAGGTAAACCCATAGTGTAGGTAGGTGCAACACTTACACCTCACTAGAAAAGCATGTCGGTCCACGGAGAGTCTGCAGGGACTCCCCTAGTGGTCAGTGACCCTCCACAGGTCGTGTCACGGTATGCAACTCTTAGCTTCAAGGAGATGAGACAACTGTGTGCCTCCAGGAAGCTAAACCAGGGTTCTAACCCTACCATCGCAATACTGATAGGTCTCTTAGAGGCGTACGATGCTAGGAGGTCCTCTAACCCAGGTCCCCCCAGTGCAGATGGGAACATGCCTCCCTTAGAGGGAACCCTCGGTGACCCAGACCTCGACCTCCACACAGAGGAGGAGGACGAGGACGAGTTATCGGGAGACGAGGCAGACAAAGGTCCAGTGGTAGTCGGCAGGCTTACAAGGACCAACTTAAGCAGGCATGAGAATGGAACTGGGGGAGCCCTGGGCCCACGCTCAAGCAGGCTTAACCTTGGGAACGGACGAGCTAGGTCTCTCTCCAGAGGCTCTGGCAGATCGGTTCATACACATGTCTCTCAGGCACCTTCTCAGAGAGGAATGACTTCCCCTCAGAGGAGGGAGCATGAAGCGAAGATGCGGGAGGTCAATCTGAGGATCGAGCGGGAAGAACTTGCCCTCGCCAAAGAAAGACTTGCCTTAGCCCGAGAGCAGAAATTAAGTGGGTTAGATCCCACTGGTGGCAGCATTCTCAATAGAGAGAAAGACAGGGGTATAGACACTAGACACCTGAGTAAAATAGTGCCCCCCTTTAAACAAGGGGACGACATCCACAAGTGGATAACTGCCTTGGAAAGGGCCTGCACTGTCCAGTGCGTCCCCCCAAGTCAGTGGGCAGCTATACTGTGGCTTTCCTTTGAAGGTAAAGGAAGGGACAAGCTCCTCACTACAAGAGCTGAGGATGCTAACAACTACCAAGTCCTGAAGAACACACTGATTGATGGGTTCGGCTTAACCACGGAACAGTACCGGGTGCTGTTCCGAGACACCCAGAAAATTCAGTCTCAGGATTGGGCTGACTTTGTCGATTGTGCCACTAAGGCTTTGGAAGGCTGGTTGCTGGGTAGCAAGGTTACTGATTACACAGGATTGTACAATCTTATCATGCGAGAACAGATTTTAAACAACTGTCAGAACCAATTGTTGCATCAGCACCTTGTCGACTCGGATCTGACCTCTCCCCAAGAATTGGGAAAGAAGGCAGACAGATGGGTCAGAACAAGGGTCAAGCAGAACCAGAATCAGAACCAGGGTGGTCAGAAGAAAGCAGACCAAAAGGGTAACAAGAACGAACAAAATGACCAGAAGTCTTCGACAGGTCCCCAACAAACCAAAGAGGGTGGGGGTCAGGCTTCACAGAAGAAGAAGACTCAAGAAGGCCAGTCAAAAAGGTGGTGCCAATACTGTAAAAGTAAGACTCACTGGTTTAGTGAGTGCACCAAGAAAGGAGGGCAAACTCCTACCACTGCAGCCCCTAAGGCACCTGCGCCCCCTAGTACAGTCAGCAGTGGTAGTGCGCCTCCCAAGGCATTAGTTGGGTTAACCTTGGGAACCGAGGGGAGTGACGACTTAGTCGGCACGCTCACTCAGGCCGTCCTTGTCTGTACAGGGGATATGGATATGTCCCCTGATGCCAGTCCCAATACTTTGGGCAAATACAGACAGACACCTTTGATAAATGGAAGAGTGGCTCAGGCCTACAGGGACACGTGTGCCAGTGTCACCATGGTGACGCCTAACTTCGTGGACCCTGGACAGATCATGCTAGGTACCAGTTACCTAGTGACCAATGCCAGCAACGTCACTACCAATCACAGTATGGCAGTTGTTGATTTCTCCTGGGGAGGGGTAAGTGGCCCGAAAAAGGTTGTGGTTAGTTCAGACCTCCCCGTAGAATGTCTGTTGGGCAATGATTTGGAAACGTCACAATGGTCAGAAGTGGAGCAGAGGACTCACATGGAAATGTTAGGTTTGCCAGCACATGTCCTTGCTGTGACCAGGTCACAAGCCAAAAGATGCCCCACTGAACAGGTGCTGGATCCTGGAAGAACGGACCAGACACCTTCCAAGAAAAGGAGCAGTAAGGGTAAGGCTTCGCCTTCCCCCTTGCCCCAGGTCGTGGATCAAGTCTCCGAGGAGGCTGACCTTAAAGAACTGAGGGAAACTGAGCCGCAAGAGCTTGAACCTGGTCAGGTTGAGTTTCTGGGCTCAGGGGGACCCTCCAGGGAAGACCTGGGGAAGGCGCAGTTAGACTGCCCCTCACTTGAACCCCTCAGACAGCAGGCCGCTGCTGAGGCTGCAGGGAACGCCACAGGTACCCACAAAGTGTACTGGGACGATGGACTCCTGTACTCCGAGGCAAGAGACCCCAAACCTGGTGCGACCAGGAGGTTGGTCATCCCCTTGTCTCTGAGAGGTTTCCTTCTCACCCTGGCCCACGAGATTCCCCTTGCAGGTCACTTAGGCCAGAATAAGACTTGGGACAGAATTGTTCCACACTTTCACTGGCCCCACATGTCCGAAGATACGAAGGAGTTTTGCCGCTCCTGTGTCACTTGCCAAGCCAGTGGTAAGTCAGGTGGCACGACAAAGGCCCCCCTCATACCACTACCAGTGGTGGGGGTACCCTTTGAACGAGTGGGGATCGACATTGTCGGACCAATGGAACCCCAGACAGCATCAGGGCACAAGTTTATACTGGTGGTGGTGGACCACGCCACCAGGTATCCTGAAGCTATTCCCCTTAGGACCACTACAGCACCTGTGGTGGCACGGGCCCTGCTTGGAGTGTTCTCCAGAGTGGGCTTCCCTAAGGAGGTCGTCTCAGACAGAGGTGCAAACTTCATGTCGGGATATCTGACTGCTATGTGGAAGGAATGTGGTGTCAACTACAAGTTCACCACACCCTATCACCCACAATGCAATGGGCTGGTTGAGAGATTCAACCGGACCCTAAAAGGGATGATTCACGGACTACCTGAAAAGCTTCGGCGGAGATGGGATGTCCTGATACCCTGCCTCTTGTTCGCCTACAGAGAGGTCCCGCAGAAGGGGGTTGGCTACAGCCCTTTTGAGCTTCTGTTCGGACATCCTGTAAGGGGACCCCTTTGTTTGGTAAAGGAAGGATGGGAGAGACCTCTCAGAAAGCCGGCATCAAACATTGTGGACTATGTGCTCGGTCTCCGCTCGCGGATGGCGGAGTACATGGAAAAGGCGTCTAAAAACCTTGAGGCGAGCCAAGAATTACAGAAAGCTTGGCACGACCAAAAGGCTGTCCTGACTGTGTACCAGCCTGGACAGAAGGTGTGGGTGCTGGAGCCAGTGGCCCCAGCAGCACTCAACGACAAATGGTCTGGGCCCCACACGATCATTGAGCAAAAGGGAGAGGTCACCTACCTGGTAGACCTGGGAACTCCCCGGAGCCCCCACAGGGTGCTCCACGTAAACAGGCTCAAGGCATATGTCGACAGGGAGGGCATGGGCTTGCTCATGGCCACAGATGAGGGACAGGAGGAGGAGAGTGACCCTCTCCCGGACCTGCTCTCTCAGAACCCTGACGATGGATCAGTAGATGGTGTTGTCTTTTGTGGCAGCCTCTCTGGACATCAACAAGAGGATTGTAAACAGGTTCTTCAATCCTTTCGACATATGTTCTCTCTGACACCCAGTCAGACCAAGTGGTGTACCCACGAGGTCGACACTGGGGACAGTCTGCCCGTAAAGAGTAAAATCTATCGGCAACCTGATCATGTCAGAGACTGCATCAAGACAGAGGTGCAGAAAATGTTGGAGCTGGGAGTCATTGAACCCTCGGACAGCCCCTGGGCTAGCCCCGTAGTGCTCGTGCCGAAACCTCACACCCAGGGCGGTAAGAAAGAGATGAGGTTTTGCGTGGACTACAGAGGTCTCAATGCGGTCACTAAGACCGACGCCCACCCGATACCAAGAGCAGACGAACTTATCGACCGGTTGGCCTCGGCCAACTACTTAAGTACGTTTGACCTGACAGCGGGGTATTGGCAAATCAGGTTAGCTGAGGAGGCCAAGCCCAAAACAGCATTTTCTACCCCGGGTGGGCATTATCAGTTCACGGTAATGCCCTTTGGTTTGAAAAATGCACCTGCCACCTTCCAAAGGCTGGTGAATCGAGTTCTCACTGGGTTGGACGACTTCTGTGCGGCGTATCTGGACGATATCGCTGTCTTTAGCTCCACCTGGGAGGATCACCTGGTCCACCTGAGGAAAGTGTTAGAGGCCCTGCAGAAGGCAGGCCTCACTATCAAGGCCACCAAGTGCCAGATAGGGCAGACACAGGTTGTATACCTGGGCCACCTTGTAGGTGGAGGCCAGGTTCAACCATTGGAGAGCAAAATACAGGCCATCCAGGACTGGGCTCCTCCAACCACCCAGACTCAGGTTCGAGCTTTCTTGGGCCTGACTGGTTATTACCGGAAATTTGTCAGAAATTATGGATCCATTGTGACCCCGCTAAACGACCTGACAAGTAAAAAAATGCCAAAAAAAGTTCAGTGGACAGCAAGCTGTCAGAAGGCATTCGATGACCTAAAGCAGGCCATGTGCACAGCACCTATCCTAAAGAGTCCAGACTACTCCAAACCATTCATTGTCCAAACAGACGCTTCGGAGCTGGGTGTGGGAGCTGTTCTATCGCAACTGAATTTTGATGGTCATGACCAGCCCATAGCTTTTATTAGCAGGAGGCTGACCCCCAGAGAGAAGAATTGGTCAGCTATCGAGAGGGAGGCCTTTGCTGTGGTTTGGGCCCTGAAGAAGTTGAGGCCATACTTGTTTGGCACTCACTTCAAGATTCAGACCGACCATAAGCCCCTCTTGTGGCTAAATCAAATGAAGGGTGAAAACCCCAAACTACTTAGGTGGTCCATTTCCCTACAGGGGATGGACTTCACAGTGGAGCATAGACCTGGCACTGATCATGGCAATGCAGATGGGCTCTCCAGGTATTTCCACTTAGAGCAAGAAGACTCACCTGGTCAAGGTTAGCTTATTGTCCCAAAGTTTGGGGGGGGGTCATGTAGGAGAGTAGGGTCTGCAATCCTATGATCACCCAGATTTTTTGCTTGTGCTTCATTGGTTTACGACTTTCTTCGGCTGTGGGCCTGCCAATCAGACCCACAGCCTAGCTGTTCTCTCTCGAAATTAACACACATGTACGTTAGGTGCATCCACTAATTGGAACTGGGCCACCTTGTCAGTCCCTGTCTCAGCATACCACAGGTATCCAGGGCATCGGTGTACCCAGGGCCTACCAGGGGCTGAAGCATGTATTATGCCACCCCTGGAATGGCCGCCCAAATCTGACACAACTGGCTGCACGACAGCTGGGGCCACGTGGTGTAATCACCCGTTGCTGTAGGTGTAGTATTCCTACACCTAAACCCTAAAATGGACACATGGATTCCTATCAGTCACTCCTATAGCAGGCCTTATCGATCCTGAAGGCAGAGTGCAGGGAATCATGTGGGACGGTGCTCTGGCGCGAGCTGAGCCCGTCGACGGCTTGCAGAACCAAGTCCTAATAGCCGTTCCATGGTGACGCGGGCCAACTACTTTTAATGCATTATAATCCTTGCGGTTATTTGCTAACTTTGGCATCGCATCACCTATACATGTCGAGTAAGGTGTCATACGAATGGGAATACGAACCCCTCGCCAGTCCTGGTGACGGGGTTAGCATTCCCCCCTTTTAGAGGGACACGACATGGAAGTAACCTTGAACCCCGGTTAAAGTTGACTCAAGCCTCAGCATCACAAAATGGATGCTGCCACCAGACACAAGTCTGACCTCCTGCTGCTGGGGGACCTTCCAGCAAGGGGAGCTTGGACAAAGGGTTTCCTGTCGAGGGCGGTGTTAGCACCGTCCCAGACAGGGTTTGTGTATCCCAGGTAGGCAGGGCTGAAAGGAAGGTGATTGCCAGTGGCACCCCGGTGCTCACTGTGCATAGCCCGGCTCAAACCAGTTTCGGGGGCACACCAGCCCCTGAGCTGGCGCGAAGCCGGACAAAGGATAGGGGTGTAACCACCCCCCTCCTGGCTCCACCCATAGGTAGAACCTAGTCACGGGCCAGCCCCTTTTTCTTAGAATAAAGGTAGGAGCGAGTCCCCTTCCCAAATTGGATAATCAGATAATCGGATAACTCCGAATCACGAACTACTTTCCACGAAAGGAACTCTTGACTATTTCTGAAGACTCTCCCTTGTGGCTAAGGAGTAGCCACCCTGCACCAGCAGGCACCATCTAAGCGCTTGCGGTTTGCTGTGAGTCTCTCCTACGGATCAAGACTGCCCAGCTCGACGAGACCCGAGTTCCCTGCCATCTCTGACCTTTTACCTGCCTCATCAGCCCAGCTGAGAGTCGTAGGTGTGACGAGACCTGCGGGACCGGTTATCTTCAGAACCTGCACGACGCTTATCTAGCACGCCCACCGAGGGACCCTCGAGTGAGTGCACCTAGGGTTTGAGAAGCCCTAACCCTGAGCAGCTCCAGCATCGAAGTCTGTCTCCCCAGCATCCACGAGATCTGCGTGGGGGCCCTTCCGCTCCTTGCTGTTCACCGCGTTGTTCGACCACTTGCCGACCGGCTTGTGGCCCTCTTCACGACGCACCACGATTGTTTCATCACTAGTCTGGTTGCTCCAGACTGGCTCTTGCTCCCCTTCACCAGAGGAGTACCACGGACCCTCCTGGTCCACTCCCGACGCCATTTGGACTCCCCCGCCTGGGTGGCCACTGCCAAGATCCGCTGCCCCTTCCTGGGCCCAGCATCGTCGACAGCAGACACCTTCGTGGGACAGCTCGCCCTCCATCCTGGTCGCCGCCGCGCCTCCTGGTCCGTGGAACAGCCGAGTCCGACGTCACCCACTCACCTGGTCGAGGTGACTTCAGCCGGTACCCTCCTGGTACCCACACGATCGCTGGCTAGCGGTTGAGAACTGAGTCCCCTCTGCTTTCAGGTTTTCCTTCACCACCGATCCAGGCTTGGATCGCTCTGAACATCGTCACTGGTCGCCTGCCAGCAACTTCTTCTTTCAGGCTCCTGAGACTACACGAGGACTCCCGACATCTTGACGAACTTCACGCAGCCGCAGCCTCCGGGCTAGGTAACTCGAGCATCTCGGTGCTCCATCGCAGGTTCGCTCTACAAGTGTCCAGTTCCTTTTTCGTTTAGTCCCACTGATCGGATCACTCCGGAATCAGTATCTCCAGACTCTAACCATTCGCATTTCACTGTTAGTGTAGATGGTTTCTCGTGCCCCTCGGGCATTTGTGTAAATTGTGCAACTGAAGTATTTTCCTAAGAGTTTTGTAGTGTGCTTAGCTCCCTGACTCATAAAGAGCCAGGGTAGTCTTGTTATAAATAAATATCCTTTTATTTTCATAACAACTTGTGTGGTGTCCTTTCACTTGGTGTTCAAGGGGTATATGTGATGGTAAACAGCTGGCTTAACACGCCCTCTAGAGTTTAGCCTAAGACTGCTCGTATCCACGCTACTAGGATAGCTGGTCTAAAAGGTTGACTTACAACCAATCATCAATAAGGGTCGTTTGGAATGATACACAGTGATCACTAGAATAGTGAGCACTACATATCAGGCCAACTTCTCACAAGCTGCACCTGCAATAAAGAAAAATATACCATCAAGGAGGCCCTTTCCGAGTGGACACTCTTTTTGTTGGATTTATGACGGTCCGTCCGGCCATGGAAACTGCCCGCCGCACAGCAGCGAATCCGCTGACAGAATTTTTAAGTCAGCAAAGGACTCGGTGGTTTATTTCTGCTGCAAGGGGTGTATTGGCAGCTTCATGGGCATAAACTAAAGGTTTCCAACCCACGAGGGTAAGATTTTAACATTTATTGGCAAGTCACACGAAAACCCACTGTGGTAAGACAACTCAGCACTGCATATACCGTGATGCACAGCAGCTCTGTAATGGGGTGGAGCATCGTTTCAAAGCGAGATAAAGTGACTGGGGAACATTGACTGTGACATTTGCCTGTTACCAGCCTGTGACCAAGGGCGTTGCACGCCCGAAACGCGTTAGGCTCTATTTGAAGGTTCCATGTGTTTTGCCGATCAAGCTGCAGCTGCAATAAAGAAAAATATACCATCAAGGAGGCCCTTTCCGAGTGGACACTCTTTTTGTTGGATTTATGACGGTCCATCCGGCCCTGGAAACTGCCCGCCGCACAGCAGCGGATCCGCTGACAGAATTGTTAAGTCAGCAAAGGACTCGGTGGTTTATTTCTGCTGCAAGGGGTGTATTGGCAGCTTCATGGGCATAAACTAAAGGTTTCCAACCCACGAGGGTAAGATTTTAACATTTATTGGCAAGTCACTCGAAAACCCACTGTGGTAAGACAACTCAGCACTGCATATACCGTGATGCACAGCAGCTCTGTAATGTGGCGGAGCATCGTTTCAAAGCGAGATAAAGTGACTGGGGAACATTGACTGTGACATTTGCCTGTTACCAGCCTGTGACCAAGGGCGTTGCACGCCCGAAACGCGTTAGGCTCTATTTGAAGGTTCCATGTGTTTTGCCGATCAAGCTGCACCTGCAATAAAGAAAAATATACCATCAAGGAGGCCCTTTCCGAGTGGTCACTCTTTTTGTTGGATTTATGACGGTCCGTCCGGCCATGGAAACTGCCCGCCGCACAGCAGCGAATCTGCTGACAGAATTGTTAAGTCAGCAAAGGACTCGGTGGTTTATTTCTGCTGCAAGGGGTGTATTGGCAGCTTCATGGGCATAAACTAAAGGTTTCCAACCCACGAGGGTAAGATTTTAACATTTATTGGCAAGTCACACGAAAACCCACTGTGGTAAGACAACTCAGCACTGCATATACCGTGATGCACAGCAGCTCTGTAATGGGGTGGAGCATCGTTTCAAAGCGAGAAAAAGTGACTGGGGAATATTGACTGTGACATTTGCCTGTTACCAGCCTGTGACCAAGGGCGTTGCACGCCCGAAACGCGTTAGGCTCTATTTGAAGGTTCCATGTGTTTTGCCGATCAAGCTGCAGCTGCAATAAAGAAAAATATACCATCAAGGAGGCCCTTTCCGAGTGGACACTCTTTTTGTTGGATTTATGACGGTCCGTCCAGCCGTGGAAACTGCCCGCCGCACAGCAGCGGATCTGCTGACAGAATTGTTAAGTCAGCAAAGGACTCAGTGGTTTATTTCTGCTGCAAGGGGTGTATTGGCAGCTTCATGGGCATAAACTAAAGGTTTCCACCCCACGAGGGTAAGATTTTAACATTTATTGGCAAGTCACACGAAAACCCACTGTGGTAAGACAACTCAGCACTGCATATACAGTGATGCACAGCAGCTCGGTAATGGGGCGGAGTATCGTTTCAAAGCGAGATAAAGTGACTGGGGAACATTGACTGTGACATTTGCCTGTTACCAGCCTGTGACCAAGGGCGTTGCACGCCCGAAACGCGTTAGGCTCTATTTGAAGGTTCCATGTGTTTTGCCGATCAAGCTGCACCTGCAATAAAGAAAAATATACCATCAAGAAGGCCCTTTCCGAGTGGACACTCTTTTTGTTGGATTTATGACGGTCCGTCCGGCCGTGGAAACTGCCCGCCGCACAGCAGCGGATCCGCTGACAGAATTGTTAAGTCAGCAAAGGACTCGGCGGTTTATTTCTGCTGCAAGGGGTGTATTGGCAGCTTCACGGGCATAAACTAAAGGTTTCCAACCCACGAGGGTAAGATTTTAACATTTATTGGCAAGTCACACGAAAACCCACTGTGGTAAGACAACTCAGCACTGCATATACAGTGATGCACAGCAGCTCGGTAATGGGGCGGAGTATCGTTTCAAAGCGAGATAAAGTGACTGGGGAACATTGACTGTGACATTTGCCTGTTACCAGCCTGTGACCAAGGGCGTTGCACGCCCGAAACGCGTTAGGCTCTATTTGAAGGTTCCATGTGTTTTGCCAATCAAGCTGCACCTGCAATAAAGAAAAATATACCATCAAGAAGGCCCTTTCCGAGTGGACACACTTTTTGTTGGATTTATAACGGTCCGTCCGGCCGTGGAAACTGCCCGCCGCACAGCAGCGGATCCGCTGACAGAATTGTTAAGTCAGCAAAGGACTCGGCGGTTTATTTCTGCTGCAAGGGGTGTATTGGCAGCTTCACGGGCATAAACTAAAGGTTTCCAACCCACGAGGGTAAGATTTTAACATTTATTGGCAAGTCACACGAAAACCCACTGTGGTAAGACAACTCAGCACTGCATATACCGTGATGCACAGCAGCTCTGTAATGGGGCGGAGCATCGTTTCAAAGCGAGATAAAGTGACTGGGGAACATTGACTGTGACATTTTCCTGTTACCAGCCTGTGACCAAGGGCGTTGCACACCCGAAACGCGTTAGGCTCTATTTGAAGGTTCCATGTGTTTTGCTGATCAAGCTGCACCTGCAATAAAGAAAAATATACCATCAAGGAGGCACTTTCCGAGTGGACACTCTTTTTGTGGGGTTTATGACAGTCCGTCCGGCCGTGGAAACTGCCCGCCGCACAGCAGCGGATCCGCTGACAGAATTGTCAAGTCATCAAAGGACTCGGTGGTTTATTTCTGCTGCAAGGGGTGTATTGGCAGCTTCATGGGCATAAACTAAAGGTTTCCAACCCACGAGGGTAAGATTTTAACATTTATTGGCAAGTCACACGAAAACCCACTGTGGTAAGACAACTCAGCACTGCATATACCGTGATGCACAGCAGCTCTGTAATGGGGCGGAGCATCGTTTCAAAGCGAGATAAAGTGACTGGGGAACATTGACTGTGACATTTGCCTGTTACCAGCCTGTGACCAAGGGCGTTGCACGCCCGAAACGCGTTAGGCTCTATTTGAAGGTTCCATGTATTTTGCCGATCAAGCTGCACCTGCAATAAAGAAAAATATACCATCAAGGAGGCCCTTTCCGAGTGGACACTCTTTTTGTTGGATTTATGACGGTCGGTCCGGCCATGGAAACTGCCCGCCGCACAGCAGCGAATCCGCTGACAGAATTGTTAAGTCAGCAAAGGACTCGGTGGTTTATTTCTGCTGCAAGGGGTGTATTGGCAGCTTCATGGGCATAAACTAAAGGTTTCCAACCCACGAGGGTAAGATTTTAACATTTATTGGCAAGTCACACGAAAACCCACTGTGGTAAGACAACTCAGCACTGCATATACCGTGATGCACAGCAGCTCTGTAATGGGGTGGAGCATCGTTTCAAAGCGATATAAAGTTACTGGGGAACATTGACTGTGACATTTGCCTGTTACCAGCCTGTGACCAAGGGCGTTGCCCGCCCGAAACGCGTTAGGCTCTATTTGAAGGATCCATGTGTTTTGCCGATCAAGCTGCACCTGCAATAAAGAAAAATATACCATCAAGAAGGCCCTTTCCGAGTGGACACTCTTTTTGTTGGATTTATGACGGTCCGTCCGGCCATGGAAACTGCCCGCCGCACAGCAGAGGATCCGCCGACAGAATTGTTAAGTCAGCAAAGGACTCGGCGGTTTATTTCTGCTGCAAGGGGTGTATTAGCAGCTTCATGGGCATAAACTAAAGGTTTCCAACCCACGAGGGTAAGATTTTAACATTTACTGGCAAGTCACACGAAAACCCACTGTGGTAAGATAACTCAGCACTGCATATACCGTGATGCACAGCAGCTCTGTAATGGGGCGGAGCATCATTTCAAAGCGAGATAAAGTGACTGGGGAACATTGACTGTGACATTTGCCTGTTACCAGCCTGTGACCAAGGGCGTTGCACACCCGAAACGCGTTAGGCTCTATTTGAAGGTTCCATGTGTTTTGCTGATCAAGCTGCACCTGCAATAAAGAAAAATATACCATCAAGGAGGCACTTTCCGAGTGGACACTCTTTTTGTTGGATTTATGACGGTCCGTCCGGCCGTGGAAACTGCCCGCCGCACAGCAGCGGATCCGCTGACAGAATTGTTAAGTCAGCAAAGGACTCGGTGGTTTATTTCTGCTGCAAGGGGTGTATGGGCAGCTTCATGGGCATAAACTAAAGGTTTCCAACCCACGAGGGTAAGATTTTAAGATTTATTGGCAAGTCACACGAAAACCCACTGTGGTAAGACAACTCAGCACTGCATATACCGTGATGCACAGCAGCTCTATAATGGGGCGGAGCATCGTTTCAAAGCGAGATAAAGTGACTGGGGAACATTGACTGTGACATTTGCCTGTTACCAGCCTGTGACCAAGGGCGTTGCACGCCCGAAACGCGTTAGGCTCTATTTGAAGGTTCCATGTGTTTTGCCGATCAAGCTGCACCTGCAATAAAGAAAAATATACCATCAAGAAGGCCCTTTCCGAGTGGAAACTCTTTTTGTTGGATTTATGACGGTCCGTCCGCCATGGAAACTGCCCGCCACACAGCAGCGGATCAGCTGACAGAATTGTTAAGTCAGCAAAGGACTCAGTGGTTTATTTCTGCTGCAAGGGGTGTATTGGCAGCTTCATGGGCATAAAGTAAAGGTTTCCAACCCACGAGGGTAAGATTTTAACATTTATTGGCAAGTCACACGAAAACCCACTGTGGTAAGACAACTCAGCACTGCATATACCGTGATGCACAGCAGCTCTTAAATGGGGCGGAGCATCGTTTCAAAGCGAGATAAAGTGACTGGGGAACATTGACTGTGACATTTGCCTGTTACCAGCCTGTGACAAAAGGCGTTGCACGTCCGAAACGCGTTAGGCTCTATTTGAAGGTTCCATGTGTTTTGCCGATCAAGCTGCACCTGCAATAAAGAAAAATATACCATCAAGGAGGCCCTTTCCGAGTGGACACTCTTTTTGTTGGATTTATGACGGTCCGTCAGGCCGTGGAAACTGCCCGCCGCATAGCAGCGGATCCGCTGACAAAATTGTTAAGTCAGCAAAGGACTTGGTGGTTTATTTCTGCTGCAAGGGGTGTATTGGAAGCTTCATGGGCATAAACTAAAGGTTTCCAACCCACGAGGGTAAGATTTTAACATTTATTGGCAAGTCACACGAAAACCCACTGTGGTAAGAAAACTCAGCACTGCATATACCGTGATGCACAGCAGCTCTGTAATGGGGTGGAGCATCGTTTCAAAGCGAGATAAAGTGACTGGGGAACATTGACTGTGACATTTGCCTGTTACCAGCCTGTGACCAAGGGCGTTGCACGCCCGAAACGCGTTAGGCTCTATTTGAAGGTTCCATGTGTTTTGCCGATCAAGCTGCAGCTGCAATAAAGAAAAATATACCATCAAGGAGGCCCTTTCCGAGTGGACACTCTTTTTGTTGGATTTATGACAGTCCGTCCGGCCGTGGAAACTGCCCGCCGCACAGCAGCGGATCCGCTGACGGAATTGTTAAGTCAGCAAAGGACTCGGTGGTTTATTTCTGCTGCAAGGGGTGTATTGGCAGCTTCATGGGCATAAACTAAAGGTTTCCAACCCACGAGGGTAAGATTTTAACATTTATTGGCAAGTCACACGAAAACCCACTGTGGTAAGACAACTCAGCACTGCATATACCGTGATGCACAGCAGCTCTGTAATGGGGCGGAGCATCGTTTCAAAGCGAGATAAAGTGACTGGGGAACATTGACTGTGACATTTGCCTGTTACCAGCCTGTGACCAAGGGCGTTGCACACCCGAAACGCGTTAGGCTCTATTTGAAGGTTCCATGTGTTTTGCCGATCAAGCTGCACCTGCAATAAAGAAAAATATACCATCAAGAAGGCCCTTTCCGAGTGGACACTCTTTTTGTTGGATTTATGACGGTCCGTCCGCCGTGGAAACTGCCCGCCACACAGCAGCGGATCCGCTGACAGAATTGTTAAGTCAGCAAAGGACTTGGTGGTTTATTTCTGCTGCAAGGGGTGTATTGGAAGCTTCATGGGCATAAACTAAAGGTGTCCAACCCACGAGGGTAAGATTTTAACATTTATTGGCAAGTCACACGAAAACCCACTGTGGTAAGAAAACTCAGCACTGCATATACCGTGATGCACAGCAGCTCTGTAATGGGGTGGAGCATCGTTTCAAAGCGAGATAAAGTGACTGGGGAACATTGACTGTGACATTTGCCTGTTGCAAGCCTGTGACCAAGGGCGTTGCACGCCCGAAACGCGTTAGGCTCTATTTGAAGGATCCATCTCTTTTGCCGATCAAGCTGCACCTGCAATAAAGAAAAATATACCATCAAGGAGGCCCTTTCCGAGTGGACACTCTTTTTGTTGGATTTATGACGGTCCGTCCGGCCGTGGAAACTGCCTGCCGCACAGCAGCGGATCCGCTGACAGAATTGTTAAGTCAGCAAAGGACTCGGTGGTTTATTTCTGCTGCAAGGGGTGTATTGGCAGCTTCATGGGCATAAACTAAAGGTTTCCAAACGACGAGGGGAAGATTTTAACATTTATTGGCAAGTCACACGAAAACCCACTGTGATAAGACAACTCAGCACTGCATATACCGTGATGCACAGCAGCTCTGTAATGGGGCGGAGCATCGTTTCAAAGCGAGATAAAGTGACTGAGGAACATTGACTGTGACATTTGCCTGTTACCAGCCTGTGACCAAGGATGTTGCACGCCCGAAACTCGTTAGGCTCTATTTGAAGGTTCCATGTGTTTTGCCGATCAAGCTGCACCTGCAATAAAGAAAAATATACCATCAAGGAGGCCCTTTCCGAGTGGACACTCTTTTTGTTGGATTTATAACAGTCCGTCCGGCAGTGGAAACTGCCCGCCGCACAGCAGCGGATCCGCTGACAGAATTGTTAAGTCAGCAAAGGACTCGGTGGTTTATTTCTGCTGCAAGGGGTGTATTGGCAGCTTCATGGGCATAAACTAAAGGTTTCCAACCCACGAGGGTAAGATTTTAACATTTATTGGCAAGTCACACGAAAACCCACTGTGGTAAGACAACTCAGCACTGCATATACCGTGATGCACAGCAGCTCTGTAATGGGGCGGAGCATCGTTTCAAAGCGAGATAAAGTGACTGGGGAACATTGACTGTGACATTTGCCTGTTACCAGCCTGTGACCAAGGGGGTTGCACGCCCGAAACGCGTTAGGCTCTATTTGAAGGTTCCATGTGTTTTGCCGATCAAGCTGCACCTGCAATAAAGAAAAATATACCATCAAGAAGGCCCTTTCCGAGTGGACACTCTTTTTGTTGGATTTATGACGGTCCGTCCGCCGTGGAAACTGCCCGCCACACAGCAGCGGATCCGCTGACAGAATTGTTAAGTCAGCAAAGGACTCAGTGGTTTATTTCTGCTGCAAGGGGTGTATTGGCAGCTTCATGGGCATAAACTAAAGGTTTCCAACCCACGAGGGTAAGATTTTAACATTTATTGGCAAGTCACACGAAAACCCACTGTGGTAAGACAACTCAGCACTGCATATACCGTGATGCACAGCAGCTCTGTAATGGGGCGGAGCATCGTTTCAAAGCGAGATAAAGTGACTGGGGAACATTGACTGTGACATTTGCCTGTTACCAGCCTGTGACCAAGGGCGTTGCACGCCCGAAACGCGTTAGGCTCTATTTGAAGGTTCCATGTGTTTTGCTGATCAAGCTGCACCTGCAATAAAGAAAAATATACCATCAAGAAGGCCCTTTCCGAGTGGACACTCTTTTTGTTGGATTTATGACGGTCCGTCCGCCGTGGAAACTGCCCGCCACACAGCAGCGGATCCGCTGACAGAATTGTTAAGTCAGCAAAGGACTCAGTGGTTTATTTCTGCTGCAAGGGGTGTATTGGCAGCTTCATGGGCATAAACTAAAGGTTTCCAACCCACGAGGGTAAGATTTTAACATTTATTGGCAAGTCACACGAAAACCCACTGTGGTAAGACAACTCAGCACTGCATATACCGTGATGCACAGCAGCTCTGTAATGGGGCGGAGCATCGTTTCAAAGCGAGATAAAGTGACTGGGGAACATTGACTGTGACATTTGCCTGTTACCAGCCTGTGACCAAGGCGTTGCACGCCCGAAAGGCGTTAGGCTCTATTTGAAGGTTCCATGTGTTTTGCCAATCAAGCTGCACCTGCAATAAAGAAAAATATACCATCAATGAGGCCCTTTCCGAGTGGACACTCTTTTTGTTGGATTTATGACGGTCCGTCCGGTCGTGGAAACTGCCCGCGCCAGAGCAGCGGATCCGCTGACAGAATTGTTAAGTCAGCAAAGGACTTGGTGGTTTATTTCTGCTGCAAAGGGTGTATTGGCAGCTTCATGGGCATAAACTAAAGGTTTCCAACCCACGAGGGTAAGATTTTAACATTTATTGGCAAGTCACATGAAAACCCACTGTGGTAAGAAAACTCAGCACTGCATATACCGTGATGCACAGCAGCTCTGTAATGGGGTGGAGCATCGTTTCAAAGCGAGATAAAGTGACTGGGGAACATTGACTGTGTCATTTGCCTGTTACAAGCCTATGACCAAGGGCGTTGCTCGCCCGAAACGCGTTAGGCTCTATTTGAAGGATCCATCTCTTTTGCCGATCAAGCTGCACCTGCAATAAAGAAAAATATACCATCAAGGAGGTTCTTTCCGAGTGGACACTCTTTTTGTTGGATTTATGACGGTCCGACCAGCCGTGGAAACTGCCCGCCGCACAGCAGCGGATCCGCTGACAGAATTGTTAAGTCAGCAAAGGACTCGGTGGTTTATTTCTGCTGCAAGGGGTGTATTGGCAGCTTCATGGGCATAAACTAAAGGTTTCCAACCCACGAGGGTAAGATTTTAACATTTATTGGCAAGTCACACGAAAACCCACTGTGGTAAGACAACTCAGCACTGCATATACCGTGATGCACAGCAGCTCTGTAATGGGGCGGAGCATCGTTTCAAAGCGAGATAAAGTGACTGGGGAACATTGACTGTGACATTTGCCTGTTACCAGCCTGTGACCAAGGGCGTTGCATGCCCAAAACGCGTTAGGCTCTATTTGAAGGTTCCATGTGTTTTGCCGATCAAGCTGCACCTGCAATAAAGAAAAATATACCATCAAGAAGGCCCTTTCCGAGTGGACACTCTTTTTGTTGGATTTATGACGGTCCGTCCGCCGTGGAAACTGCCCGCCACACAGCAGCGGATCCGCTGACAGAATTGTTAAGTCAGCAAAGGACTCAGTGGTTTATTTCTGCTGCAAGGGGTGTATTGGCAGCTTCATGGGCATAAACTAAAGGTTTCCAACCCACAAGGGTAAGATTTTAACATTTATTGGCAAGTCACACGAAAACCCACTGTGGTAAGACAACTCAGCACTGCATATACCGTGATGAACAGCAGCTCTGTAATGGGGCGGAGCATCGTTTCAAAGCGAGATAAAGTGACTGGGGAACATTGACTGTGACATTTGCCTGTTACCAGCCTGTGACCAAGGGCGTTGCACGCCCGAAACGCGTTAGGCTCTATTTGAAGGTTCCATGTGTTTTGCCGATCAAGCTGCACCTGCAATAAAGAAAAATATACCATCAAGGAGGCCCTTTCCGAGTGGACACTCTTTTTGTTGGATTTATGACGGTCCGTCCGGCCGTGGAAACTGCCCGCCGCAGAGCAGCGGATCCGCTGACAGAATTGTTAAGTCAGCAAAGGACTTGGTGGTTTATTTCTGCTGCAAGGGGTGTATTGGCAGCTTCATGGGCATAAACCAAAGGTTTCCAAACGACGAGGGGAAGATTTTAACATTTATTGGCAAGTCACACGAAAACCCACTGTGGTAAGACAACTCAGCACTGCATATACCGTGATGCACAGCAGCTTTGTAATGGGGCGGAGCATCGTTTCAAAGCGAGATAAAGTGACTGGGGAACATTGACTGTGACATTTGCCTGTTACCAGCCTGTGACCAAGGGCGTTGCACGCCCGAAACGCGTTAGGCTCTATTTGAAGGTTCCATGTGTTTTGCCGATCAAGCTGCAGCTGCAATAAAGAAAAATATACCATCAAGGAGGCCCTTTCCGAGTGGACACTCTTTTTGTTGGATTTATGACAGTCCGTCCGGCCGTGGAAACTGCCCGCCGCACAGCAGCGGATCCGCTGACGGAATTGTTAAGTCAGCAAAGGACTCGGTGGTTTATTTCTGCTGCAAGGGGTGTATTGGCAGCTTCATGGGCATAAACTAAAGGTTTCCAACCCACGAGGGTAAGATTTTAACATTTATTGGCAAGTCACACGAAAACCCACTGTGGTAAGACAACTCAGCACTGCATATACCGTGATGCACAGCAGCTCTGTAATGGGGCGGAGCATCGTTTCAAAGCGAGATAAAGTGACTGGGGAACATTGACTGTGACATTTGCCTGTTACCAGCCTGTGACCAAGGGCGTTGCACGCCCGAAACGCGTTAGGCTCTATTTGAAGGTTCCATGTGTTTTGCCGATCAAGCTGCACCTGCAATAAAGAAAAATATACCATCAAGAAGGCCCTTTCCGAGTGGACACTCTTTTTGTTGGATTTATGACGGTCCGTCCGCCGTGGAAACTGCCCGCCACACAGCAGCGGATCCGCTGACAGAATTGTTAAGTCAGCAAAGGACTTGGTGGTTTATTTCTGCTGCAAGGGGTGTATTGGAAGCTTCATGGGCATAAACTAAAGGTGTCCAACCCACGAGGGTAAGATTTTAACATTTATTGGCAAGTCACACGAAAACCCACTGTGGTAAGAAAACTCAGCACTGCATATACCGTGATGCACAGCAGCTCTGTAATGGGGTGGAGCATCGTTTCAAAGCGAGATAAAGTGACTGGGGAACATTGACTGTGACATTTGCCTGTTGCAAGCCTGTGACCGAGGGCGTTGCACGCCCGAAACGCGTTAGGCTCTATTTGAAGGATCCATCTCTTTTGCCGATCAAGCTGCACCTGCAATAAAGAAAAATATACCATCAAGGAGGCCCTTTCCGAGTGGACACTCTTTTTGTTGGATTTATGACGGTCCGTCCGGCCGTGGAAACTGCCTGCCGCACAGCAGCGGATCCGCTGACAGAATTGTTAAGTCAGCAAAGGACTCGGTGGTTTATTTCTGCTGCAAGGGGTGTATTGGCAGCTTCATGGGCATAAACTAAAGGTTTCCAAACGACGAGGGAAAGATTTTAACATTTATTGGCAAGTCACACGAAAACCCACTGTGATAAGACAACTCAGCACTGCATATACCGTGATGCACAGCAGCTCTGTAATGGGGCGGAGCATCGTTTCAAAGCGAGATAAAGTGACTGAGGAACATTGACTGTGACATTTGCCTGTTACCAGCCTGTGACCAAGGGCGTTGCACGCCCGAAACGCGTTAGGCTCTATTTGAAGGTTCCATGTGTTTTGCCGATCAAGCTGCACCTGCAATAAAGAAAAATATACCATCAAGGAGGCCCTTTCCGAGTGGACACTCTTTTTGTTGGATTTATAACAGTCCGTCCGGCAGTGGAAACTGCCCACCGCACAGCAGCGGATCCGCTGACAGAATTGTTAAGTCAGCAAAGGACTCGGTGGTTTATTTCTGCTGCAAGGGGTGTATTGGCAGCTTCATGGGCATAAACTAAAGGTTTCCAACCCACGAGGGTAAGATTTTAACATTTATTGGCAAGTCACACGAAAACCCACTGTGGTAAGACAACTCAGCACTGCATATACCGTGATGCACAGCAGCTCTGTAATGGGGCGGAGCATCGTTTCAAAGCGAGATAAAGTGACTGGGGAACATTGACTGTGACATTTGCCTGTTACCAGCCTGTGACCAAGGGCGTTGCACGCCCGAAACGCGTTAGGCTCTATTTGAAGGTTCCATGTGTTTTGCCGATCAAGCTGCACCTGCAATAAAGAAAAATATACCATCAAGAAGGCCCTTTCCGAGTGGACACTCTTTTTGTTGGATTTATGACGGTCCGTCCGCCGTTGAAACTGCCCGCCACACAGCAGCAGATCCGCTGACAGAATTGTTAAGTCAGCAAAGGACTCAGTGGTTTATTTCTGCTGCAAGGGGTGTATTGGCAGCTTCATGGGCATAAACTAAAGGTTTCCAACCCACGAGGGTAAGATTTTAACATTTATTGGCAAGTCACACGAAAACCCACTGTGGTAAGACAACTCAGCACTGCATATACCGTGATGAACAGCAGCTCTGTAATGGGGCGGAGCATCGTTTCAAAGCGAGATAAAGTGACTGGGGAACATTGACTGTGACATTTGCCTGTTACCAGCCTGTGACCAAGGGCGTTGCACGCCCGAAACGCGTTAGGCTCTATTTGAAGGTTCCATGTGTTTTGCCGATCAAGCTGCACCTGCAATAAAGAAAAATATACCATCAAGGAGGCCCTTTCCGAGTGGACACTCTTTTTGTTGGATTTATGACGGTCCGTCCGGCCGTGGAAACTGCCCGCCGCAGAGCAGCGGATCCGCTGACAGAATTGTTAAGTCAGCAAAGGACTTGGTGGTTTATTTCTGCTGCAAAGGGTGTATTGGCAGCTTCATGGGCATAAACTAAAGGTTTCCAAACGACGAGGGGAAGATTTTAACATTTATTGGCAAGTCACACGAAAACCCACTGTGGTAAGACAACTCAGCACTGCATATACCGTGATGCACAGCAGCTCTGTAATGGGGCGGAGCATCGTTTCAAAGCGAGATAAAGTGACTGGGGAACATTGACTGTGACATTTGCCTGTTACCAGCCTGTAACCAAGGGCGTTGCACGCCCGAAACGCGTTAGGCTCTATTTGAAGGTTCCATATGTTTTGCCGATCAAGCTGCACCTGCAATAAAGAAAAATATACCATCAAGGAGGCCCTTTCCGAGTGGACACTCTTTTTGTTGGATTTATGACAGTCCGTCCGGCAGTGGAAACTGCCCGCCGCACAGCAGCGGATCCGCTGACATAATTGTTAAGTCAGCAAAGGACTCGGTGGTTTATTTCTGCTGCAAGGGGTGTATTGGCAGCTTCATGGGCATAAACTAAAGGTTTCCAACCCACGAGGGTAAGATTTTAACATTAATTGGCAAGTCACACGAAAACCCACTGTGGTAAGACAACTCAGCACTGCATATACCGTGATGCACAGCAGCTCTGTAATGGGGCGGAGCATCGTTTCAAAGCGAGATAAAGTGACTGGGGAACATTGACTGTGACATTTGCCTGTTACCAGCCTGTGACCAAGGGCGTTGCACGCCCGAAACGCGTTAGGCTCTATTTGAAGGTTCCATGTGTTTTGCCGATCAAGCTGCACCTGCAATAAAGAAAAATATACCATCAAGAAGGCCCTTTCCGAGTGGACACTCTTTTTGTTGGATTTATGACGGTCCGTCCGCCGTGGAAACTGCCCGCCACACAGCAGCGGATCCGCTGACAGAATTGTTAAGTCAGCAAAGGACTCAGTGGTTTATTTCTGCTGCAAGGGGTGTATTGGCAGCTTCATGGGCATAAACTAAAGGTTTCCAACCCACGAGGGTAAGATTTTAACATTTATTGGCAAGTCACACGAAAACCCACTGTGGTAAGACAACTCAGCACTGCATATACCGTGATGCACAGCAGCTCTGTAATGGGGCGGAGCATCGTTTCAAAGCGAGATAAAGTGACTGGGGAACATTGACTGTGACATTTGCCTGTTACCAGCCTGTGACCAAGGGCGTTGCACGCCCGAAAGGCGTTAGGCTCTATTTGAAGGTTCCATGTGTTTTGCCAATCAAGCTGCACCTGCAATAAGGAAAAATATACCATCAATGAGGCCCTTTCCGAGTGGACACTCTTTTTGTTGGATTTATGACGGTCCGTCCGGTCGTGGAAACTGCCCGCGCCAGAGCAGCGGATCCGCTGACAGAATTGTTAAGTCAGCAAAGGACTTGGTGGTTTATTTCTGCTGCAAGGGGTGTATTGGCAGCTTCATGGGCATAAACTAAAGGTTTCCAACCCACGAGGGTAAGATTTTAACATTTATTGGCAAGTCACATGAAAACCCACTGTGGTAAGAAAACTCAGCACTGCATATACCGTGATGCACAGCAGCTCTGTAATGGGGTGGAGCATCGTTTCAAAGCGAGATAAAGTGACTGGGGAACATTGACTGTGTCATTTGCCTGTTACAAGCCTATGACCAAGGGCGTTGCTCGCCCGAAACGCGTTAGGCTCTATTTGAAGGATCCATCTCTTTTGCCGATCAAGCTGCACCTGCAATAAAGAAAAATATACCATCAAGGAGGTTCTTTCCGAGTGGACACTCTTTTTGTTGGATTTATGACGGTCCGACCAGCCGTGGAAACTGCCCGCCGCACAGCAGCGGATCCGCTGACAGAATTGTTAAGTCAGCAAAGGACTCGGTGGATTATTTCTGCTGCAAGGGGTGTATTGGCAGCTTCATGGGCATAAACTAAAGGTTTCCAACCCACGAGGGTAAGATTTTAACATTTATTGGCAAGTCACACGAAAACCCACTGTGGTAAGACAACTCAGCACTGCATATACCGTGATGCACAGCAGCTCTGTAATGGGGCGGAGCATCGTTTCAAAGCGAGATAAAGTGACTGGGGAACATTGACTGTGACATTTGCCTGTTACCAGCCTGTGACCAAGGGCGTTGCATGCCCAAAACGCGTTAGGCTCTATTTGAAGGTTCCATGTGTTTTGCCGATCAAGCTGCACCTGCAATAAAGAAAAATATACCATCAAGAAGGCCCTTTCCGAGTGGACACTCTTTTTGTTGGATTTATGACGGTCCGTCCGCCGTGGAAACTGCCCGCCACACAGCAGCGGATCCGCTGACAGAATTGTTAAGTCAGCAAAGGACTCAGTGGTTTATTTCTGCTGCAAGGGGTGTATTGGCAGCTTCATGGGCATAAACTAAAGGTTTCCAACCCACAAGGGTAAGATTTTAACATTTATTGGCAAGTCACACGAAAACCCACTGTGGTAAGACAACTCAGCACTGCATATACCGTGATGAACAGCAGCTCTGTAATGGGGCGGAGCATCGTTTCAAAGCGAGATAAAGTGACTGGGGAACATTGACTGTGACATTTGCCTGTTACCAGCCTGTGACCAAGGGCGTTGCACGCCCGAAACGCGTTAGGCTCAATTTGAAGGTTCCATGTGTTTTGCCGATCAAGCTGCACCTGCAATAAAGAAAAATATACCATCAAGGAGGCCCTTTCCGAGTGGACACTCTTTTTGTTGGATTTATGACCGTCCGTCCGGCCGTGGAAACTGCCCGCCGCAGAGCAGCGGATCCGCTGACAGAATTGTTAAGTCAGCAAAGGACTTGGTGGTTTATTTCTGCTGCAAGGGGTGTATTGGCAGCTTCATGGGCATAAACCAAAGGTTTCCAAACGACGAGGGGAAGATTTTAACATTTATTGGCAAGTCACACGAAAACCCACTGTGGTAAGACAACTCAGCACTGCATATACCGTGATGCACAGCAGCTCTGTAATGGGGCGGAGCATCGTTTCAAAGCGAGATAAAGTGACTGGGGAACATTGACTGTGACATTTGCCTGTTACCAGCCTGTGACCAAGGGCGTTGCATGCCCAAAACGCGTTAGGCTCTATTTGAAGGTTCCATGTGTTTTGCCGATCAAGCTGCACCTGCAATAAAGAAAAATATACCATCAAGAAGGCCCTTTCCGAGTGGACACTCTTTTTGTTGGATTTATGACGGTCCGTCCGCCGTGGAAACTGCCCGCCACACAGCAGCGCATCCGCTGACAGAATTGTTAAGTCAGCAAAGGACTCAGTGGTTTATTTCTGCTGCAAGGGGTGTATTGGCAGCTTCATGGGCCTAAACTAAAGGTTTCCAACCCACAAGTGTAAGATTTTAACATTTATTGGCAAGTCACACGAAAACCCACTGTGGTAAGACAACTCAGCACTGCATATACCGTGATGAACAGCAG
The DNA here is from genome assembly GCF_964204655.1 of Triturus cristatus. Lineage (NCBI taxonomy): Eukaryota > Metazoa > Chordata > Amphibia > Caudata > Salamandridae > Triturus > Triturus cristatus. The sequence goes on from NC_140587.1 coordinate 60,590,700, forward strand.
CTCTGTAATGGGGCGGAGCATCGTTTCAAAGCGAGATAAAGTGACTGGGGAACATTGACTGTGACATTTGCCTGTTACCAGCCTGTGACCAAGGGCGTTGCACGTCCGAAACGCGTTAGGCTCAATTTGAAGGTTCCATGTGTTTTGCCGATCAAGCTGCACCTGCAATAAAGAAAAATATACCATCAAGGAGGCCCTTTCCGAGTGGACACTCTTTTTGTTGGATTTATGACGGTCCGTCCGGCCGTGGAAACTGCCCGCCGCAGAGCAGCGGATCCGCTGACAGAATTGTTAAGTTAGCAAAGGACTTGGTGGTTTATTTCTGCTGCAAGGGGTGTATTGGCAGCTTCATGGGCATAAACCAAAGGTTTCCAAACGACGAGGGGAAGATTTTAACATTTATTGGCAAGTCACACGAAAACCCACTGTGGTAAGACAACTCAGCACTGCATATACCGTGTGGCACAGCAGCTCTGTAATGGGGCGGAGCATCGTTTCAAAGCGAGATAAAGTGACTGGGGAACATTGACTGTGACATTTGCCTGTTACCAGCCTGTGACCAAGGGCGTTGCACGCCCGAAACGCGTTAGGCTCTATTTGAAGGTTCCATGTGTTTTGCCGATCAAGCTGCACCTGCAATAAAGAAAAATATACCATCAAGGAGGCCCTTTCCGAGTGGACACTCTTTTTGTTGGATTTATGACAGTCCGTCCGGCAGTGGAAACTGCCCGCCGCACAGCAGCGGATCCGCTGACAGAATTGTTAAGTCAGAAAAGGACTCGGTGGTTTATTTCTGCTGCAAGGGGTGTATTGGCAGCTTCATGGGCATAAACTAAAGGTTTCCAACCCACAAGGGTAAGATTTTAACATTAATTGGCAAGTCACACGAAAACCCACTGTGGTAAGACAACTCAGCACTGCATATACCGTGATGCACAGCAGCTCTGTAATGGGGCGGAGCATCGTTTCAAAGCGAGATAAAGTGACTGGGGAACATTGACTGTGACATTTGCCTGTTACCAGCCTGTGACCAAGGGCGTTGCACGCCCGAAACGCGTTAGGCTCTATTTGAAGGTTCCATGTGTTTTGCCGATCAAGCTGCACCTGCAATAAAGAAAAATATACCATCAAGAAGGCCCTTTCCGAGTGGACACTCTTTTTGTTGGATTTATGACGGTCCGTCCGCCGTGGAAACTGCCCGCCACACAGCAGCGGATCCGCTGACAGAATTGTTAAGTCAGCAAAGGACTCAGTGGTTTATTTCTGCTGCAAGGGGTGTATTGGCAGCTTCATGGGCATAAACTAAAGGTTTCCAACCCACAAGGGTAAGATTTTAACATTTATTGGCAAGTCACACGAAAACCCACTGTGGTAAGACAACTCAGCACTGCATATACCGTGATGCACAGCAGCTCTGTAATGGGGCGGAGCATCGTTTCAAAGCGAGATAAAGTGACTGGGGAACATTGACTGTGACATTTGCCTGTTACCAGCCTGTGACCAAGGGCGTTGCACGCCCGAAAGGCGTTAGGCTCTATTTGAAGGTTCCATGTGTTTTGCCGATCAAGCTGCACCTGCAATAAAGAAAAATATACCATCAAGGAGGCCCTTTCCGAGTGGACACTCTTTTTGTTGGATTTATGACGGTCCGTCCGGTCGTGGAAACTGCCCGCGCCAGAGCAGCGGATCCGCTGACAGAATTGTTAAGTCAGCAAAGGACTTGGTGGTTTATTTCTGCTGCAAGGGGTGTATTGGCAGCTTCATGGGCATAAACTAAAGGTTTCCAACCCACGAGGGTAAGATTTTAACATTTATTGGCAAGTCACATGAAAACCCACTGTGGTAAGAAAACTCAGCACTGCATATACCGTGATGCACAGCAGCTCTGTAATGGGGTGGAGCATCGTTTCAAAGCGAGATAAAGTGACTGGGGAACATTGACTGTGTCATTTGCCTGTTACAAGCCTGTGACCAAGGGCGTTGCTCACCCGAAACGCGTTAGGCTCTATTTGAAGGATCCATCTCTTTTGCCGATCAAGCTGCACCTGCAATAAAGAAAAATATACCATCAAGGAGGTCCTTTCCGAGTGGACACTCTTTTTGTTGGATTTATGACGGTCCGACCGGCCGTGGAAACTGCCCGCCGCACAGCAGCGGATACGCTGACAGAATTGTTAAGTCAGCAAAGGACTCGGTGGTTTATTTCTGCTGCAAGGGGTGTATTGGCAGCTTCATGGGCATAAACTAAAGGTTTCCAAACCACGAGGGTAAGATTTTAACATTTATTGGCAAGTCACACGAAAACCCACTGTGGTAAGACAACTCTTCACTGCATATACCGTGATGCACAGCAGCTCTGTAATGGGGCGGAGCATCGTTTCAAAGCGAGATAAAGTGACTGGGGAACATTGACTGTGACATTTGCCTGTTACCAGCCTGTGACCAAGGGCGTTGCACGCCCGAAACGCGTTAGGCTCTATTTGAAGGTTCCATGTGTTTTGCCGATCAAGCTGCACCTGCAATAAAGAAAAATATACCATCAAGAAGGCCCTTTCCGAGTGGACACTCTTTTTGTTGGATTTATGACGGTCCGTCCGCCGTGGAAACTGCCCGCCACACAGCAGCGGATCCGCTGACAGAATTGTTAAGTCAGCAAAGGACTCAGTGGTTTATTTCTGCTGCAAGGGGTGTATTGGCAGCTTCATGGGCATAAACTAAAGGTTTCCAACCCACGAGGGTAAGATTTTAACATTTATTGGCAAGTCACACGAAAACCCACTGTGGTAAGACAACTCAGCACTGCATATACCGTGATGCACAGCAGCTCTGTAATGGGGCGGAGCATCGTTTCAAAGCGAGATAAAGTGACTGGGGAACATTGACTGTGACATTTGCCTGTTACCAGCCTGTGACCAAGGGCGTTGCACGCCCGAAACGCGTTAGGCACCTGCAATAAAGAAAAATATACCATCAAGGAGGCCCTTTCCGAGTGGACACTCTTTTTGTTGGATTTATATATGCCTGGGTGGTAAATTCCGTTCCGTTCGCGGAATTTGGGTAATTTCGCGTTCCGCGGAGAACGCGAAATTGCCCAAAAATCTGCGTTCCGCGACTTCGCGAAATTTTTTGCTTGTTCGCGTTCTCAATATGCGTGTTCGCGAGATATTTCACCCCGAGCACGCAAACAGCGATCGCGAACAGGAAAAAAGTATCGCGAACAAGCAATTCCGCGTGTACGCGGAATTTCTGCGTGTTCGCGGAGATTTTTTACCGTTTCGCGGAGATTTGCGTAACGCGATTACGCAAATTCCGCCCACCCCTAGATTTATGACGGTCCGTCCGGCCGTGGAAACTGCCCGCCGCACAGCAGCGGATCCGCTGCCAGAATTGTTAAGTCAGCAAAGGACTCGGTGGTTTATTTCTGCTGCAAGGGGTGTATTGGCAGCTTCATGGGCATAAACTAAAGGTTTCCAAACGACGAGGGGAAGATTTTAACATTTATTGGCAAGTCACACGAAAACCCACTGTGGTAAGACAACTCAGCACTGCATATACCGTGATGCACAGCAGCTCTGTAATGGGGCGGAGCATCGTTTCAAAGCGAGATAAAGTGACTGGGGAACATTGACTGTGACATTTGCCTGTTACCAGCCTGTGACCAAGGGCGTTGCACGCCCGAAACGCGTTAGGCTCTATTTGAAGGTTCCATGTGTTTTGCCGATCAAGCTGCACCTGCAATAAAGAAAAATATACCATCAAGGAGGCCCTTTCCGAGTGGACACTCTTTTTGTTGGATTTATGACAGTCCGTCCGGCAGTGGAAACTGCCCGCCGCACAGCAGCGGATCCGCTGACAGAATTGTTAAGTCAGCAAAGGACTCGGTGGTTTATTTCTGCTGCAAGGGGTGTATTGGCAGCTTCATGGGCATAAACTAAAGGTTTCCAACCCACGAGGGTAAGATTTTAACATTTATTGGCAAGTCACACGAAAACCCACTGTGGTAAGACAACTCAGCACTGCATATACCGTGATGCACAGCAGCTCTGTAATGGGGCGGAGCATCGTTTCAAAGCGAGATAAAGTGACTGGGGAACATTGACTGTGACATTTGCCTGTTGCCAGCTTGTGACCAAGGGCGTTGCACGCCCGAAATGCGTTAGGCTCTATTTGAAGGTTCCATGTGTTTTGCCGATCAAGCTGCACCTGCAATAAAGAAAAATATACCATCAAGAAGGCCCTTTCCGAGTGGACACTCTTTTTGTTGGATTTATGACGGTCCGTCCACCGTGGAAACTGCCCGCCACACAGCAGCGGATCCGCTGACAGAATTGTTAAGTCAGCAAAGGACTCAGTGGTTTATTTCTGCTGCAAGGGGTGTATTGGCAGCTTCATGGGCATAAACTAAAGGTTTCCAACCCACGAGGGTAAGATTTTAACATTTATTGGCAAGTCACACGAAAACCCACTGTGGTAAGACAACTCAGCACTGCATATACCGTGATGCACAGCAGCTCTGTAATGGGGTGGAGCATCGTTTCAAAGCGAGATAAAGTGACTGGGGAACATTGACTGTGACATTTGCCTGTTACCAGCCTGTGACCAAGGGCGTTGCACGCCCGAAACGCGTTAGGCTCTATTTGAAGGTTCCATGTGTTTTGCCGAACAAGCTGCACCTGCAATAAAGAAAAATATACCATCAAGGAGGCCCTTTCCGAGTGGACACTCTTTTTGTTGGATTTATGACGGTCCGTCCGGCCATGGAAACTGCCCGGCGCAGAGCAGCGGATCCGCTGACAGAATTGTTAAGTCAGCAAAGGACTTGGTGGTTTATTTCTGCTGCAAGGGGTGTATTGGCAGCTTCATGGGCATAAACTAAAGGTTTCCAACCCACGAGGGTAAGATTTTAACATTTATTGGCAAGTCACACGAAAACCCACTGTGGTAAGAAAACTCAGCACTGCATATACCGTGATGCACAGCAGCTCTGTAATGGGGTGGAGCATCGTTTCAAAGCGAGATAAAGTGACTGGGGAACATTGACTGTGTCATTTGCCTGTTACAAGCCTGTGACCAAGGGCGTTGCACGCCCGAAACGTGTTAGGCTCTATTTGAAGGATCCATCTCTTTTGCCGATCAAGCTGCACCTGCAATAAAGAAAAATATACCATCAAGGAGGCCCTTTCCGAGTGGACACTCTTTTTGTTGGATTTATGACGGTCCATCCGGCCGTGGAAACTGCCCGCCGCACAGCAGCGGATCCGCTGACAGAATTGTTAAGTCAGCAAAGGACTCGGTGGTTTATTTCTGCTGCAAGGGGTGTATTGGCAGCTTCATGGGCATAAACTAAAGGTTTCCAAACCACGAGGGTAAGATTTTAACATTTATTGGCAAGTCACACGAAAACCCACTGTGGTAAGACAACTCAGCACTGCATATACCGTGATGCACAGCAGCTCTGTAATGGGGCGGAGCATCGTTTCAAAGCGAGATAAAGTGACAGGGGAACATTGACTGTGACATTTGCCTGTTACCAGCCTGTGACCAAGGGCGTTGCACGCCCGAAACGCGTTAGGCTCTATTTGAAGGTTCCATGTGTTTTGCCGATCAAGCTGCACCTGCAATAAAGAAAAATATACCATCAAGGAGGCCCTTTCCGAGTGGACACTCTTTTTGTTGGATTTATGACAGTCCGTCCGGCAGTGGAAACTGCCCGCCGCACAGCAGCGGATCCGCTGACAGAATTGTTAAGTCAGCAAAGGACTCAGTGGTTTATTTCTGCTGCAAGGGGTGTATTGGCAGCTTAATGGGCATAAACTAAAGGTTTCCAACCCACGAGGGTAAGATTTTAACATTTATTGGCAAGTCACACGAAAACCCACTGTGGTAAGAAAACTCAGCACTGCATATACCGTGATGCACAGCGCTCTGTAATGGGGTGGAGCATCGTTTCAAAGCGAGATAAAGTGACTGGGGAACATTGACTGTGTCATTTGCCTGTTACAAGCCTGTGACCAAGGGCGTTGCACGCCCGAAACGCGTTAGGCTCTATTTGAAGGATCCATCTCTTTTGCCGATCAAGCTGCACCTGCAATAAAGAAAAATATACCATCAAGGAGGCCCTTTCCGAGTGGACACTCTTTTTGTTGGATTTATGACGGTCCGTCCGGCCGTGGAAACTGCCCGCCGCACAGCAGCGGATCCGCTGACAGAATTGTTAAGTCAGCAAAGGACTCGGTGGTTTATTTCTGCTGCAAGGGGTGTATTGGCAGCTTCATGGGCATAAACTAAAGGTTTCCAAATGACGAATGGAAGATTTTAACATTTATTGGCAAGTCACACGAAAACCCACTGTGGTAAGACAACTCAGCACTGCATATACCGTGATGCACAGCAGCTCTGTAATGGGGCGGAGCATCGTTTCAAAGCGAGATAAAGTGACTGGGGAACATTGACTGTGACATTTGCCTGTTACCAGCCTGTGACCAAGGGCGTTGCACGCCCGAAACGCGTTAGGCTCTATTTGAAGGTTCCATGTGTTTTGCCGATCAAGCTGCACCTGCAATAAAGAAAAATATACCATCAAGGAGGCCCTTTCCGAGTGGACACTCTTCTTGTTGGATTTATGACAGTCCGTCCGGCAGTGGAAACTGCCCGCCGCACAGCAGTGGATCCGCTGACAGAATTGTTAAGTCAGCAAAGGACTCAGTGGTTTATTTCTGCTGCAAGGGGTGTATTGGCAGCTTCATGGGCATAAACTAAAGGTTTCCAAACGACGAGGGGAAGATTTTAACATTTATTGGCAAGTCACACGAAAACCCACTGTGGTAAGACAACTCAGCACTGCATATACCGTGATGCACAGCAGCTCTGTAATGGGGCGGAGCATCGTTTCAAAGCGAGATAAAGTGACTGGGGAACATTGACTGTGACATTTGCCTGTTACCAGCCTGTGACCAAGGGCGTTGCACGCCCGAACGCGTTAGGCTCTATTTGAAGGTTCCATGTGTTTTGCCGATCAAGCTGCACCTGCAATAAAGAAAAATATACCATCAAGGAGGCCCTTTCCGAGTGGACACTCTTTTTGTTGGATTTATGACAGTCCGTCCGGCAGTGGAAACTGCCCGCCGCACAGCAGCGGATCCGCTGACAGAATTGTTAAGTCAGCAAAGGACTCAGCGGTTTATTTCTGCTGCAAGGGGTGTATTGGCAGCTTCATGGGCATAAACTAAAGGTTTCCAACCCACGAGGGTAAGATTTTAACATTTATTGGCAAGTCACACGAAAACCCACTGTGGTAAGACAACTCAGCACTGCATATACCGTGATGCACAGCAGCTCTGTAATGGGGCGGAGCATCGTTTCAAAGCGAGATAAAGTGACTGGGGAACATTGACTGTGACATTTGCCTGTTGCCAGCCTGTGACCAAGGGTGTTGCACGCCCGAAACGCGTTAGGCTCTATTTGAAGGTTCCATGTGTTTTGCCGATCAAGCTGCACCTGTAATAAAGAAAAATATACCATCAAGAAGGCCCTTTCCGAGTGGACACTCTTTTTGTTGGATTTATGACGGTCCGTCCGCCGTGGAAACTGCCCGCCACACAGCAGCGGATCCGCTGACAGAATTGTTAAGTCAGCAAAGGACTCAGTGGTTTATTTCTGCTGCAAGGGGTGTATTGGCAGCTTCATGGGCATAAACTAAAGGTTTCCAACCCACGAGGGTAAGATTTTAACATTTATTGGCAAGTCACACGAAAACCCACTGTGGTAAGACAACTCAGCACTGCGTATACCGTGATGCACAGCAGCTCTGTAATGGGGCGGAGCATCGTTTCAAAGCGAGATAAAGTGACTGGGGAACATTGACTGTGACATTTGCCTGTTACCAGCCTGTGACCAAGGGCGTTGCACGCCCGAAACGCGTTAGGCTCTATTTGAAGGCTCCATGTGTTTTGCCGATCAAGCTGCACCTGCAATAAAGAAAAATATACCATCAAGGAGGCCCTTTCCGAGTGGACACTCTTTTTGTTGGATTTATGACGGTCCGTCCGGCCGTGGAAACTGCCCGCCGCAGAGCAGCGGATCCGCTGACAGAATTGTTAAGTCAGCAAAGGACTTGGTGGTTTATTTCTGCTGCAAGGGGTGTATTGGCAGCTTCATGGGCATAAACTAAAGGTTTCCAACCCACGAGGGTAAGATTTTAACATTTATTGGCAAGTCACACGAAAACCCACTGTGGTAAGAAAACTCAGCACTGCATATACCGTGATGCACAGCAGCTCTGTAATGGGGTGGAGCATCGTTTCAAAGCGAGATAAAGTGACTGGGGAACATTGACTGTGTCATTTGCCTGTTACAAGCCTGTGACCAAGGGCGTTGCACGCCCGAAACGTGTTAGGCTCTATTTGAAGGATCCATCTCTTTTGCCGATCAAGCTGCACCTGCAATAAAGAAAAATATACCATCAAGGAGGCCCTTTCCGAGTGGACACTCTTTTTGTTGGATTTATGACGGTCCATCCGGCCGTGGAAACTGCCCGCCGCACAGCAGCGGATCCGCTGACAGAATTGTTAAGTCAGCAAAGGACTCGGTGGTTTATTTCTGCTGCAAGGGGTGTATTGGCAGCTTCATGGGCATAAACTAAAGGTTTCCAAACCACGAGGGTAAGATTTTAACATTTATTGGCAAGTCACACGAAAACCCACTGTGGTAAGACAACTCAGCACTGCATATACCGTGATGCACAGCAGCTCTGTAATGGGGCGGAGCATCGTTTCAAAGCGAGATAAAGTGACAGGGGAACATTGACTGTGACATTTGCCTGTTACCAGCCTGTGACCAAGGGCGTTGCACGCCCGAAACGCGTTAGGCTCTATTTGAAGGTTCCATGTGTTTTGCCGATCAAGCTGCACCTGCAATAAAGAAAAATATACCATCAAGGAGGCCCTTTCCGAGTGGACACTCTTTTTGTTGGATTTATGACAGTCCGTCCGGCAGTGGAAACTGCCCGCCGCACAGCAGCGGATCCGCTGACAGAATTGTTAAGTCAGCAAAGGACTCAGTGGTTTATTTCTGCTGCAAGGGGTGTATTGGCAGCTTAATGGGCATAAACTAAAGGTTTCCAACCCACGAGGGTAAGATTTTAACATTTATTGGCAAGTCACACGAAAACCCACTGTGGTAAGAAAACTCAGCACTGCATATACCGTGATGCACAGCGCTCTGTAATGGGGTGGAGCATCGTTTCAAAGCGAGATAAAGTGACTGGGGAACATTGACTGTGTCATTTGCCTGTTACAAGCCTGTGACCAAGGGCGTTGCACGCCCGAAACGCGTTAGGCTCTATTTGAAGGATCCATCTCTTTTGCCGATCAAGCTGCACCTGCAATAAAGAAAAATATACCATCAAGGAGGCCCTTTCCGAGTGGACACTCTTTTTGTTGGATTTATGACGGTCCGTCCGGCCGTGGAAACTGCCCGCCGCACAGCAGCGGATCCGCTGACAGAATTGTTAAGTCAGCAAAGGACTCGGTGGTTTATTTCTGCTGCAAGGGGTGTATTGGCAGCTTCATGGGCATAAACTAAAGGTTTCCAAACCACGAGGGTAAGATTTTAACATTTATTGGCAAGTCACACGAAAACCCACTGTGGTAAGACAACTCAGCACTGCATATACCGTGATGCACAGCAGCTCTGTAATGGGGCGGAGCATCGTTTCAAAGCGAGATAAAGTGACAGGGGAACATTGACTGTGACATTTGCCTGTTACCAGCCTGTGACCAAGGGCGTTGCACGCCCGAAACGCGTTAGGCTCTATTTGAAGGTTCCATGTGTTCTGCCGATCAAGCTGCACCTGCAATAAAGAAAAATATACCATCAAGGAGGCCCTTTCCGAGTGGACACTCTTTTTGTTGGATTTATGACGGTCCATCCGGCCGTGGAAACTGCCTGCCGCACAGCAGTGGATCCGCTGACAGAATTGTTAAGTCAGCAAAGGACTCGGTGGTTTATTTCTGCTGCAAGGGGTGTATTGGCAGCTTCATGGGCATAAACTAAAGGTTTCCAACCCACGAGGGTAAGATTTTACCATTTATTGGCAAGTCACACGAAAACCCACTGTGGTAAGACAACTCAGCACTTCATATACCGTGATGCACAGCAGCTCGGTAATGGGGCGGAGCATCGTTTCAAAGCGAGATAAAGTGACTGGGGAACATTGACTGTGACATTTGCCTGTTACCAGCCTGTGACCAAGGGCGTTGCACACCCGAAACGCGTAAGGCTCTATTTGAAGGTTCCATGTGTTTTGCTGATCAAGCTGCACCTGCAATAAAGAAAAATATACCATCAAGGAGGCCCTTTCCGAGTGGACACTCTTATTGTTGGATTTATGACGGTCCGTCCGGCCGTGGAAACTGCCCGCCGCACAGCAGCGGATCCGCTTACAGAATTGTTAATTCAGCAAAGGACTCGGTGGTTTATTTCTGCTGCAAGGGGTGTATTGGCAGCTTCATGGGCAAAAACTAAAGGTTTCCAACCCACGAGGGTAAGATTTTAACATTTATTGGCAAGTCACACGAAAACCCACTGTGGTAAGACAACTCAGCACTGCATATACCGTGATGCACAGCAGCTCTGTAATGGGGCGGAGCATCGTTTCAAAGCGAGATAAAGTGACTGGGGAACATTGACTGTGACATTTGCCTGTTACCAGGCTGTGACCAAGGGCGTTGCACGTCCGAAACGCGTTAGGCTCTATTTGAAGGTTCCATGTGTTTTGCCGATCAAGCTGCACCTGCAATAAAGAAAAATATACCATCAAGGAGGCCCTTTCCGAGTGGACACTCTTTTTGTTGGATTTATGACGGTCCGTCCGGCCGTGGAAACTGCCCGCTGCATAGCAGCGGATCCGCTGACAGAATTGTTAAGTCAGCAAAGGACTTGGTGGTTTATTTCTGCTGCAAGGGGTGTATTGGAAGCTTCATGGGCATAAACTAAAGGTTTCCAACCCACGAGGGTAAGATTTTAACATTTATTGGCAAGTCACACGAAAACCCACTGTGGTAAGAAAACTCAGCACTGCATATACCGTGATGCACAGCAGCTCTGTAATGGGGTGGAGCATCGTTTCAAAGCGAGATAAAGTGACTGGGGAACATTGACTGTGACATTTGCCTGTTGCAAGCCTGTGACCAAGGGCGTTGCACGCCCGAAACGCGTTAGGCTCTATTTGAAGGATCCATCTCTTTTGCCGATCAAGCTGCACCTGCAATAAAGAAAAATATACCATCAAGGAGGCCCTTTCCGAGTGGACACTCTTTTTGTTGGATTTATGACGGTCCGTCCGGCCGTGGAAACTGCCCGCCGCACAGCAGCGGATCCGCTGACAGAATTGTTAAGTCAGCAAAGGACTCGGTGGTTTATTTCTGCTGCAAGGGGTGTATTGGCAGCTTCATGGGCATAAACTAAAGGTTTCCAAACGACGAGGGGAAGATTTTAACATTTATTGGCAAGTCACACGAAAACCCACTGTGGTAAGACAACTCAGCACTGCATATACCGTGATGCACAGCAGCTCTGTAATGGGGCGGAGCATCGTTTCAAAGCGAGATAAAGTGACTGGGGAACATTGACTGTGACATTTGCCTGTTACCAGCCTGTGACCAAGGGCGTTGCACGCCCGAACGCGTTAGGCTCTATTTGAAGGTTCCATGTGTTTTGCCGATCAAGCTGCACCTGCAATAAAGAAAAATATACCATCAAGGAGGCCCTTTCCGAGTGGACACTCTTTTTGTTGGATTTATGACAGTCCGTCCGGCAGTGGAAACTGCCCGCCGCACAGCAGCGGATCCGCTGACAGAATTGTTAAGTCAGCAAAGGACTCAGTGGTTTATTTCTGCTGCAAGGGGTGTATTGGCAGCTTCATGGGCATAAACTAAAGGTTTCCAACCCACGAGGGTAAGATTTTAACATTTATTGGCAAGTCACACGAAAACCCACTGTGGTAAGACAACTCAGCACTGCATATACCGTGATGCACAGCAGCTCTGTAATGGGGCGGAGCATCGTTTCAAAGCGAGATAAAGTGACTGGGGAACATTGACTGTGACATTTGCCTGTTGCCAGCCTGTGACCAAGGGTGTTGCACGCCCGAAACGCGTTAGGCTCTATTTGAAGGTTCCATGTGTTTTGCCGATCAAGCTGCACCTGTAATAAAGAAAAATATACCATCAAGAAGGCCCTTTCCGAGTGGACACTCTTTTTGTTGGATTTATGACGGTCCGTCCGCCGTGGAAACTGCCCGCCACACAGCAGCGGATCCGCTGACAGAATTGTTAAGTCAGCAAAGGACTCAGTGGTTTATTTCTGCTGCAAGGGGTGTATTGGCAGCTTCATGGGCATAAACTAAAGGTTTCCAACCCACGAGGGTAAGATTTTAACATTTATTGGCAAGTCACACGAAAACCCACTGTGGTAAGACAACTCAGCACTGCATATACCGTGATGCACAGCAGCTCTGTAATGGGGCGGAGCATCGTTTCAAAGCGAGATAAAGTGACTGGGGAACATTGACTGTGACATTTGCCTGTTACCAGCCTGTGACCAAGGGCGTTGCACGCCCGAAACGCGTTAGGCTCTATTTGAAGGCTCCATGTGTTTTGCCGATCAAGCTGCACCTGCAATAAAGAAAAATATACCATCAAGGAGGCCCTTTCCGAGTGGACACTCTTTTTGTTGGATTTATGACGGTCCGTCCGGCCGTGGAAACTGCCCGCCGCAGAGCAGCGGATCCGCTGACAGAATTGTTAAGTCAGCAAAGGACTTGGTGGTTTATTTCTGCTGCAAGGGGTGTATTGGCAGCTTCATGGGCATAAACTAAAGGTTTCCAACCCACGAGGGTAAGATTTTAACATTTATTAGCAAGTCACACGAAAACCCACTGTGGTAAGAAAACTCAGCACTGCATATACCGTGATGCACAGCAGCTCTGTAATGGGGTGGAGCATCGTTTCAAAGCGAGATAAAGTGACTGGGGAACATTGACTGTGTCATTTGCCTGTTACAAGCCTGTGACCAAGGGCGTTGCACGCCCGAAACGCGTTAGGCTCTATTTGAAGGATCCATCTCTTTTGCCGATCAAGCTGCACCTGCAATAAAGAAAAATATACCATCAAGGAGGCCCTTTCCGAGTGGACACTCTTTTTGTTGGATTTATGACGGTCCGTCCGGCCGTGGAAACTGCCCGCCGCACAGCAGTGGATCCGCTGACAGAATTGTTAAGTCAGCAAAGGACTCGGTGGTTTATTTCTGCTGCAAGGGGTGTATTGGCAGCTTCATGGGCATAAACTAAAGGTTTCCAAACCACGAGGGTAAGATTTTAACATTTATTGGCAAGTCACACGAAAACCCACTGTGGTAAGACAACTCAGCACTGCATATACCGTGATGCACAGCAGCTCTGTAATGGGGCGGAGCATCGTTTCAAAGCGAGATAAAGTGATAGGGGAACATTGACTGTGACATTTGCCTGTTACCAGCCTGTGACCAAGGGCGTTGCACGCCCGAAACGCGTTAGGCTCTATTTGAAGGTTCCATGTGTTCTGCCGATCAAGCTGCACCTGCAATAAAGAAAAATATACCATCAAGGAGGCCCTTTCCGAGTGGACACTCTTTTTGTTGGACTTATGACGGTCCGTCCGGCCATGGAAACTGCCCGCCGCACAGCAGTGGATCCGCTGACAGAATTGTTAAGTCAGCAAAGGACTCGGTGGTTTATTTCTGCTGCAAGGGGTGTATTGGCAGCTTCATGGGCATAAACTAAAGGTTTCCAAACGACGAGGGGAAGATTTTAACATTTATTGGCAAGTCACACGAAAACCCACTGTGGTAAGACAACTCAGCACTGCATATACCGTGATGCACAGCAGCTCTGTAATGGGGCGGAGCATCGTTTCAAAGCGAGATAAAGTGACTGGGGAACATTGACTGTGACATTTGCCTGTTGCCAGCCTGTGACCAAGGGCGTTGCACGCCCGAAATGCGTTAGGCTCTATTTGAAGGTTCCATGTGTTTTGCCGATCAAGCTGCACCTGCAATAAAGAAAAATATACCATCAAGAAGGCCCTTTCCGAGTGGACACTCTTTTTGTTGGATTTATGACGGTCCGTCCGCCGTGGAAACTGCCCGCCACACAGCAGCGGATCCGCTGACAGAATTGTTAAGTCAGCAAAGGGCTCAGTGGTTTATTTCTGCTGCAAGGGGTGTATTGGCAGCTTCATGGGCATAAACTAAAGGTTTCCAACCCACGAGGGTAAGATTTTAACATTTATTGGCAAGTCACACGAAAACCCACTGTGATAAGACAACTCAGCACTGCATATACCGTGATGCACAGCAGCTCTGTAATGGGGCGGAGCATCGTTTCAAAGCGAGATAAAGTGACTGGGGAACATTGACTGTGACATTTGCCTGTTACCAGCCTGTGACCAAGGGCGTTGCACGCCCGAAACGCGTTAGGCTCTATTTGAAGGTTCCATGTGTTTTGCCGATCAAGCTGCACCTGCAATAAAGAAAAATATACCATCAAGGAGGCCCTTTCCGAGTGGACACTCTTTTTTTTGGATTCATGACGGTCCGTCCGGCCGTGGAAACTGCCCGCCGCAGAGCAGCGGATCCGCTGACAGAATTGTTAAGTCAGCAAAGGACTTGGTGGTTTATTTCTGCTGCAAGGGGTGTATTGGCAGCTTCATGGGCATAAACTAAAGGTTTCCAACCCACGAGGGTAAGATTTTAACATTTATTGGCAAGTCACACGAAAACCCACTGTGGTAAGAAAACTCAGCACTGCATATACCGTGATGCACAGCAGCTCTGTAATGGGGTGGAGCATCGTTTCAAAGCGAGATAAAGTGACTGGGGAACATTGACTGTGTCATTTGCCTGTTACAAGCCTGTGACCAAGGGCGTTGCACGCCCGAAACGCGTTAGGCTCTATTTGAAGGATCCATCTCTTTTGCCGATCAAGCTGCACCTGCAATAAAGAAAAATTTACCATCAAGGAGGCCCTTTCCGAGTGGACACTCTTTTTGTTGGATTTATGACGGTCCGTCCGGCCGTGGAAACTGCCCGCCGCACAGCAGCGGATCCGCTGACAGAATTGTTAAGTCAGCAAAGGACTCGGTGGTTTATTTCTGCTGCAAGGGGTGTATTGGCAGCTTCATGGGCATAAACTAAAGGTTTCCAAACCACGAGGGTAAGATTTTAACATTTATTGGCAAGTCACACGAAAACCCACTGTGGTAAGACAACTCAGCACTGCATATACCGTGATGCACAGCAGCTCTGTAATGGGGCGGAGCATCGTTTCAAAGCGAGATAAAGTGACAGGGGAACATTGACTGTGACATTTGCCTGTTACCAGCCTGTGACCAAGGGCGTTGCACGCCCGAAACGCGTTAGGCTCTATTTGAAGGTTCCATGTGTTTTGCCGATCAAGCTGCACCTGCAATAAAGAAAAATATACCATCAAGGAGGCCCTTTCCGAGTGGACAATCTTTTTGTTGGATTTATGACAGTCCGTCCGGCAGTGGAAACTGCCCGCCGCACAGCAGCGGATCCGCTGACAGAATTGTTAAGTCAGCAAAGGACTCAGTGGTTTATTTCTGCTGCAAGGGGTGTATTGGCAGCTTCATGGGCATAAACTAAAGGTTTCCAACCCACGAGGGTAAGATTTTAACATTTATTGGCAAGTCACACGAAAACCCACTGTGGTAAGAAAACTCAGCACTGCATATACCGTGATGCACAGCAGCTCTGTAATGGGGTGGAGCATCGTTTCAAAGCGAGATAAAGTGACTGGGGAACATTGACTGTGTCATTTGCCTGTTACAAGCCTGTGACCAAGGGCGTTGCACGCCCGAAACGCGTTAGGCTCTATTTGAAGGATCCATCTCTTTTGCCGATCAAGCTGCACCTGCAATAAAGAAAAATTTACCATCAAGGAGGCCCTTTCCGAGTGGACACTCTTTTTGTTGGATTTATGACGGTCCGTCCGGCCGTGGAAACTGCCCGCCGCACAGCAGCGGATCCGCTGACAGAATTGTTAAGTCAGCAAAGGACTCGGTGGTTTATTTCTGCTGCAAGGGGTGTATTGGCAGCTTCATGGGCATAAACTAAAGGTTTCCAAACCACAAGGGTAAGATTTTAACATTTATTGGCAAGTCACACGAAAACCCACTGTGGTAAGACAACTCAGCACTGCATATACCGTGATGCACAGCAGCTCTGTAATGGGGCGGAGCATCGTTTCAAAGCGAGATAAAGTGACAGGGGAACATTGACTGTGACATTTGCCTGTTACCAGCCTGTGACCAAGGGCGTTGCACGCCCGAAACGCGTTAGGCTCTATTTGAAGGTTCCATGTGTTCTGCCGATCAAGCTGCACCTGCAATAAAGAAAAATATACCATCAAGGAGGCCCTTTCCGAGTGGACACTCTTTTTGTTGGATTTATGACGGTCCATCCGGCCGTGGAAACTGCCTGCCGCACAGCAGCGGATCCGCTGACAGAATTGTTAAGTCAGCAAAGGACTCGGTGGTTTATTTCTGCTGCAAGGGGTGTATTGGCAGCTTCATGGGCATAAACTAAAGGTTTCCAACCCACGAGGGTAAGATTTTAACATTTATTGGCAAGTCACACGAAAACCCACTGTGGTAAGACAACTCAGCACTTCATATACCGTGATGCACAGCAGCTCGGTAATGGGGCGGAGCATCGTTTCAAAGCGAGATAAAGTGACTGGGGAACATTGACTGTGTCATTTGCCTGTTACAAGCCTGTGACCAAGGGCGTTGCACGCCCGAAACGCGTTAGGCTCTATTTGAAGGATCCATCTCTTTTGCCGATCAAGCTGCACCTGCAATAAAGAAAAATATACCATCAAGGAGGCCCTTTCCGAGTGGACACTCTTTTTGTTGGATTTATGACGGTCCGTCCGGCCGTGGAAACTGCCCGCCGCACAGCAGCGGATCCGCTGACAGAATTGTTAAGTCAGCAAAGGACTCGGTGGTTTATTTCTGCTGCAAGGGGTGTATTGGCAGCTTCATGGGCATAAACTAAAGGTTTCCAAACCACGAGGGTAAGATTTTAACATTTATTGGCAAGTCACACGAAAACCCACTGTGGTAAGACAACTCAGCACTGCATATACCGTGATGCACAGCAGCTCTGTAATGGGGCGGAGCATCGTTTCAAAGCGAGATAAAGTGATAGGGGAACATTGACTGTGACATTTGCCTGTTACCAGCCTGTGACCAAGGGCGTTGCACGCCCGAAACGCGTTAGGCTCTATTTGAAGGTTCCATGTGTTCTGCCGATCAAGCTGCACCTGCAATAAAGAAAAATATACCATCAAGGAGGCCCTTTCCGAGTGGACACTCTTTTTGTTGGACTTATGACGGTCCGTCCGGCCATGGAAACTGCCCGCCGCACAGCAGTGGATCCGCTGACAGAATTGTTAAGTCAGCAAAGGACTCGGTGGTTTATTTCTGCTGCAAGGGGTGTATTGGCAGCTTCATGGGCATAAACTAAAGGTTTCCAAACGACGAGGGGAAGATTTTAACATTTATTGGCAAGTCACACGAAAACCCACTGTGGTAAGACAACTCAGCACTGCATATACCGTGATGCACAGCAGCTCTGTAATGGGGCGGAGCATCGTTTCAAAGCGAGATAAAGTGACTGGGGAACATTGACTGTGACATTTGCCTGTTGCCAGCCTGTGACCAAGGGCGTTGCACGCCCGAAATGCGTTAGGCTCTATTTGAAGGTTCCATGTGTTTTGCCGATCAAGCTGCACCTGCAATAAAGAAAAATATACCATCAAGAAGGCCCTTTCCGAGTGGACACTCTTTTTGTTGGATTTATGACGGTCCGTCCGCCGTGGAAACTGCCCGCCACACAGCAGCGGATCCGCTGACAGAATTGTTAAGTCAGCAAAGGACTCGGTGGTTTATTTCTGCTGCAAGGGGTGTATTGGCAGCTTCATGGGCATAAACTAAAGGTTTCCAAACGACGAGGGGAAGATTTTAACATTTATTGGCAAGTCACACGAAAACCCACTGTGGTAAGACAACTCAGCACTGCATATACCGTGATGCACAGCAGCTCTGTAATGGGGCGGAGCATCGTTTCAAAGCGAGATAAAGTGACTGGGGAACATTGACTGTGACATTTGCCTGTTGCCAGCCTGTGACCAAGGGCGTTGCACGCCCGAAATGCGTTAGGCTCTATTTGAAGGTTCCATGTGTTTTGCCGATCAAGCTGCACCTGCAATAAAGAAAAATATACCATCAAGAAGGCCCTTTCCGAGTGGACACTCTTTTTGTTGGATTTATGACGGTCCGTCCGCCGTGGAAACTGCCCGCCACACAGCAGCGGATCCGCTGACAGAATTGTTAAGTCAGCAAAGGGCTCAGTGGTTTATTTCTGCTGCAAGGGGTGTATTGGCAGCTTCATGGGCATAAACTAAAGGTTTCCAACCCACGAGGGTAAGATTTTAACATTTATTGGCAAGTCACACGAAAACCCACTGTGATAAGACAACTCAGCACTGCATATACCGTGATGCACAGCAGCTCTGTAATGGGGCGGAGCATCGTTTCAAAGCGAGATAAAGTGACTGGGGAACATTGACTGTGACATTTGCCTGTTACCAGCCTGTGACCAAGGGCGTTGCACGCCCGAAACGCGTTAGGCTCTATTTGAAGGTTCCATGTGTTTTGCCGATCAAGCTGCACCTGCAATAAAGAAAAATATACCATCAAGGAGGCCCTTTCCGAGTGGACACTCTTTTTTTTGGATTCATGACGGTCCGTCCGGCCGTGGAAACTGCCCGCCGCAGAGCAGCGGATCCGCTGACAGAATTGTTAAGTCAGCAAAGGACTTGGTGGTTTATTTCTGCTGCAAGGGGTGTATTGGCAGCTTCATGGGCATAAACTAAAGGTTTCCAACCCACGAGGGTAAGATTTTAACATTTATTGGCAAGTCACACGAAAACCCACTGTGGTAAGAAAACTCAGCACTGCATATACCGTGATGCACAGCAGCTCTGTAATGGGGTGGAGCATCGTTTCAAAGCGAGATAAAGTGACTGGGGAACATTGACTGTGTCATTTGCCTGTTACAAGCCTGTGACCAAGGGCGTTGCACGCCCGAAACGCGTTAGGCTCTATTTGAAGGATCCATCTCTTTTGCCGATCAAGCTGCACCTGCAATAAAGAAAAATTTACCATCAAGGAGGCCCTTTCCGAGTGGACACTCTTTTTGTTGGATTTATGACGGTCCGTCCGGCCGTGGAAACTGCCCGCCGCACAGCAGCGGATCCGCTGACAGAATTGTTAAGTCAGCAAAGGACTCGGTGGTTTATTTCTGCTGCAAGGGGTGTATTGGCAGCTTCATGGGCATAAACTAAAGGTTTCCAAACCACGAGGGTAAGATTTTAACATTTATTGGCAAGTCACACGAAAACCCACTGTGGTAAGACAACTCAGCACTGCATATACCGTGATGCACAGCAGCTCTGTAATGGGGCGGAGCATCGTTTCAAAGCGAGATAAAGTGACAGGGGAACATTGACTGTGACATTTGCCTGTTACCAGCCTGTGACCAAGGGCGTTGCACGCCCGAAACGCGTTAGGCTCTATTTGAAGGTTCCATGTGTGTTAGACCTGGCACCTTGGCGTGAGTTTCCCTTCCACTTTTTGATGGTGTGCCTCGATTGTTTTGCTGGTGTTGTCCGCTCAGGGCACTGCGCCACGGCTAATCCGTGCCGCAGTGCAAGTGCTCCCTAGGTAAAGTGTACCTGTAATTGATGTTCATGATTGGTTTATTGGATTCACTGTCAGTCCCCAGTAGAGTGCACCAGGGGTGCCAGGGCTTGTGAATGCCAATGCTGCTGGTGGGCTTGCAGCGCTGGTTGCGCCACCCACGGAAGCGGCCTTGTAAAATGTGTCTAGGGTCTGCCACCGCAGACCCTGTGCGCGGTCCGGGACCGTCGCGCTGACTGCGCAAGTGCCCCCACTTGCCAGTCCCTAAACCTTCCCTTACCTACATATTAGCCACCCCTCTGGTAGGCCCAAGGGCAGGGTGCATTGTAGGCATAAGGTAGGACATGCCCTGATGTGTGTGGCATGTCTTAGTAGTGAATTACAGCCCTTGTCGTTTTTCACTATTGAAGGCTACCTGCTCTCCATAGGCCAGAATGGGCTGCTGGGATCACGCCAACGCTGTGACCCCAGTGGACTCAGAGAGCATGGTAGAAGTGTCAAGTTTAGTATGCCTGAACTCAGGATGATAAAATACTTCTTGTAGTCAAGTTTATTTTAATATCCTGGGTTTGTAAATACTACTTTTAGAAAGTTAGTATTTACTGACCTGACCATCTCAGTCCGCCTCTGCTGTATGTGTGTGTGTTCTGCCCAGCAACAGTAAGGAGCAGGGTTGGGGAATCCCCAGAGACAGGTTGGCTGCCAGGTGGTGGGTAGAGAGATTACACCTGGAAGGGTGGGAGGAGTACACCTTGACTCTTGAATAGACCTGTGCTCTGCCACCACAAAGCCGGCGCCACCCCCTGTGGGGCGGCTGATGTCTCTGCCCTGCTGCTGAAAGGAAAGAGCAGAGTCACCATAACAAAGTGCTCCAGAACTGGACTGAGCCAGGCCTAGGCCCCCTGGCGCTAAAGAACAAAAGAATCATGGTATAAAAGTAGGAGCCTGGCTCCTAAGAAATCAGAATCCTGTTTACCACAAAGGACCTCTGCCCGACTAGAAGGAGAAGAAGACGCCGGAGGAGCTGGCCTGCTGCTTGCCTTGCTGAGAGAGGAGAGGAAGAGACTTACTGAAAAGACTTTGCTACTTTGTGCTTGAACATTCTCCAAGGGCTTGATCTGAGCTTGCCCCCTGAACTGAACCCCAGGAACAGTGGGTTCTCTGTGCTTCTTGCTCGTCCTCCAATTCGAGCCGTGTGTGCATCCCGCTGGAAAAGAGACTGCGCCCCTCATCGCCCCTCCTAGGGCCGTGACACCCAGAAGCTCGTCTGCCTCAAACCCGTGAGAGCCCCGCTCCGTCCCGAGCCGCTCTCTGTCCCCGGGCCAGGCCGCCTGCATCCCTGTCACCGCCTGCCACTGGAGCGCGCTGAACGCGCTATCACCCCTCCTGCCGGAAGCCGTCCGACGACTGTGATCTACGCCGGGTCATCCAGCTGCACTGACCGTGCCCTGCGACCCCGCTTCGCTATCCCCGGACATTTCAGGCCGCGCCGCCCCCGCTGTGGAGACCCTCCTGCACCGCCGTGCTAAAGGGTCGCTGGCCGCGCCTGCCTACGTGCCCACACCTGCTGATTGAGGACCCAAGAACACTTCCCAAGCTGAGAGTCGCACCGACCTGTGCCGACTCTCCCCATCACGAAAGAAGCTCCAGTATCGGGCTCGGGGCCCGCAACGCCTTATTTCCCCGTTCGCAGGAACCGATCTCTGTGAGTACTGGAACTATCAGTAAAGAACCTACGAACTATCCAGTTGAAACTACGAACCAAGAACATTTGCCTGCTGTATAACCTGGTGGCCTAGCGAAAACGTTATTGGTCTTGTGATAAGTCTGTTGAGATATATATACCTTATTTTTACATAAAGAATCGTATTTTTATATATATCCAAGTCTGGTGTCCGTTTCTGGGGGGATTGATGTATTTACTGTGTGTATGATTGTAAGTGTTTAACCAACAACGCCTGAGGAATCGCCTTGGCTGCTCACGCCACGCACCTAGAGGGTGAGCAATCTTTTTGTTGGATTTATGACAGTCCGTCCGGCAGTGGAAACTGCCCGCCGCACAGCAGCGGATCCGCTGACAGAATTGTTAAGTCAGCAAAGGACTCAGTGGTTTATTTCTGCTGCAAGGGGTGTATTGGCAGCTTCATGGGCATAAACTAAAGGTTTCCAACCCACGAGGGTAAGATTTTAACATTTATTGGCAAGTCACACGAAAACCCACTGTGGTAAGAAAACTCAGCACTGCATATACCGTGATGCACAGCAGCTCTGTAATGGGGTGGAGCATCGTTTCAAAGCGAGATAAAGTGACTGGGGAACATTGACTGTGTCATTTGCCTGATACAAGCCTGTGACCAAGGGCGTTGCACGCCCGAAACGCGTTAGGCTCTATTTGAAGGATCCATCTCTTTTGCCGATCAAGCTGCACCTGCAATAAAGAAAAATTTACCATCAAGGAGGCCCTTTCCGAGTGGACACTCTTTTTGTTGGATTTATGACGGTCCGTCCGGCCGTGGAAACTGCCCGCCGCACAGCAGCGGATCCGCTGACAGAATTGTTAAGTCAGCAAAGGACTCGGTGGTTTATTTCTGCTGCAAGGGGTGTATTGGCAGCTTCATGGGCATAAACTAAAGGTTTCCAAACCACGAGGGTAAGATTTTAACATTTATTGGCAAGTCACACGAAAACCCACTGTGGTAAGACAACTCAGCACTGCATATACCGTGATGCACAGCAGCTCTGTAATGGGGCGGAGCATCGTTTCAAAGCGAGATAAAGTGACAGGGGAACATTGACTGTGACATTTGCCTGTTACCAGCCTGTGACCAAGGGCGTTGCACGCCCGAAACGCGTTAGGCTCTATTTGAAGGTTCCATGTGTTCTGCCGATCAAGCTGCACCTGCAATAAAGAAAAATATACCATCAAGGAGGCCCTTTCCGAGTGGACACTCTTTTTGTTGGATTTATGACGGTCCATCCGGCCGTGGAAACTGCCTGCCGCACAGCAGCGGATCCGCTGACAGAATTGTTAAGTCAGCAAAGGACTCGGTGGTTTATTTCTGCTGCAAGGGGTGTATTGGCAGCTTCATGGGCATAAACTAAAGGTTTCCAACCCACGAGGGTAAGATTTTAACATTTATTGGCAAGTCACACGAAAACCCACTGTGGTAAGACAACTCAGCACTTCATATACCGTGATGCACAGCAGCTCGGTAATGGGGCGGAGCATCGTTTCAAAGCGAGATAAAGTGACTGGGGAACATTGACTGTGACATTTGCCTGTTGCAAGCCTGTGACCAAGGTCGTTGCACGCCCGAAACGCGTTAGGCTCTATTTGAAGGATCCATCTATTTTGCCGATCAAGCTGCACCTGCAATAAAGAAAAATATACCATCAAGGAGGCCCTTTCCGAGTGGACACTCTTTTTGTTGGATTTATGACGGTCCGTCCGGCCGTGGAAACTGCCCGCCGCACAGCAGCGGATCCGCTGACAGAATTGTTAAGTCAGCAAAGGACTCGGTGGTTTATTTCTGCTGCAAGGGGTGTATTGGCAGCTTCATGGGCATAAACTAAAGGTTTCCAAACGACGAGTGGAAGATTTTAACATTTATTGGCAAGTCACACGAAAACCCACTGTGGTAAGACAACTCAGCACTGCATATACCGTGATGCACAGCAGCTCTGTAATGGGGCGGAGCATCGTTTCAAAGCGAGATAAAGTGACTGGGGAACATTGACTGTGACATTTGCCTGTTACCAGCCTGTGACCAAGGGCGTTGCACGCCCGAAACGCGTTAGGCTCTATTTGAAGGTTCCATGTGTTTTGCCGATCAAGCTGCACCTGCAATAAAGAAAAATATACCATCAAGGAGGCCCTTTCCGAGTGGACACTCTTCTTGTTGGATTTATGACAGTCCGTCCGGCAGTGGAAACTGCCCGCCGCACAGCAGTGGATCCGCTGACAGAATTGTTAAGTCAGCAAAGGACTCGGTGGTTTATTTCTGCTGCAAGGGGTGTATTGGCAGCTTCATGGGCATAAACTAAAGGTTTCCAAACGACGAGGGGAAGATTTTAACATTTATTGGCAAGTCACACGAAAACCCACTGTGGTAAGACAACTCAGCACTGCATATACCGTGATGCACAGCAGCTCTGTAATGGGGCGGAGCATCGTTTCAAAGCGAGATAAAGTGACTGGGGAACATTGACTGTGACATTTGCCTGTTACCAGCCTTTGACCAAGGGCGTTGCACGCCCGAAACGCGTTAGGCTCTATTTGAAGGTTCCATGTGTTTTGCCGATCAAGCTGCACCTGCAATAAAGAAAAATACACCATCAAGGAGGCCCTTTCCGAGTGGACACTCTTTTTGTTGGATTTATGACAGTCCGTCCGGCAGTGGAAACTGCCCGCCGCACAGCAGCGGATCCGCTGACAGAATTGTTAAGTCAGCAAAGGACTCAGTGGTTTATTTCTGCTGCAAGGGGTGTATTGGCAGCTTCATGGGCATAAACTAAAGGTTTCCAACCCACGAGGGTAAGATTTTAACATTTATTGGCAAGTCACACGAAAACCCACTGTGGTAAGAAAACTCAGCACTGCATATACCGTGATGCACAGCAGCTCTGTAATGGGGCGGAGCATCGTTTCAAAGCGAGATAAAGTGACTGGGGAACATTGACTGTGACATTTGCCTGTTGCCAGCCTGTGACCAAGGGTGTTGCACGCCCGAAACGCGTTAGGCTCTATTTGAAGGTTCCATGTGTTTTGCCGATCAAGCTGCACCTGCAATAAAGAAAAATATACCATCAAGAAGGCCCTTTCCGAGTGGACACTCTTTTTGTTGGATTTATGATGGTCCGTCCGCCGTGGAAACTGCCCGCCACACAGCAGCGGATCCGCTGACAGAATTGTTAAGTCAGCAAAGGACTCAGTGGTTTATTTCTGCTGCAAGGGGTGTATTGGCAGCTTCATGGGCATAAACTAAAGGTTTCCAACCCACGAGGGTAAGATTTTAACATTTATTGGCAAGTCACACGAAAACCCACTGTGGTAAGACAACTCAGCACTGCATATACCGTGATGCACAGCAGCTCTGTAATGGGGCGGAGCATCGTTTCAAAGCGAGATAAAGTGACTGGGGAACATTGACTGTGACATTTGCCTGTTACCAGCCTGTGACCAAGGGCGTTGCACGCCCGAAACGCGTTAGGCTCTATTTGAAGGTTCCATGTGTTTTGCCGATCAAGCTGCACCTGCAATAAAGAAAAATATACCATCAAGGAGGCCCTTTCCGAGTGGACACACTTTTTGTTGGATTTATGACGGTCCGTCCGGCCGTGGAAACTGCCCGCCGCAGAGCAGCGGATCCGCTGACAGAATTGTTAAGTCAGCAAAGGACTTGGTGGTTTATTTCTGCTGCAAGGGGTGTATTGGCAGCTTCATGGGCATAAACTAAAGGTTTCCAACCCACGAGGGTAAGATTTTAACATTTATTGGCAAGTCACACGAAAACCCACTGTGGTAAGAAAACTCAGCACTGCATATACCGTGATACACAGCAGCTCTGTAATGGGGTGGAGCATCGTTTCAAAGCGAGATAAAGTGACTGGGGAACATTGACTGTGTCATTTGCCTGTTACAAGCCTCTGACCAAGGGCGTTGCACGCCCAAAACGCGTTAGGCTCTATTTGAAGGATCCATCTCTTTTGCCGATCAAGCTGCACCTGCAATAAAGAAAAATATACCATCAAGGAGGCCCTTTCCGAGTGGACACTCTTTTTGTTGGATTTATGACGGTCCGTCCGGCCGTGGAAACTGCCCGCCGCACAGCAGCGGATCCGCTGACAGAATTGTTAAGTCAGCAAAGGACTCGGTGGTTTATTTCTGCTGCAAGGGGTGTATTGGCAGCTTCATGGGCATAAACTAAAGGTTTCCAAACCACGAGGGTAAGATTTTAACATTTATTGGCAAGTCACACGAAAACCCACTGTGGTAAGACAACTCAGCACTGCATATACCGTGATGCACAGCAGCTCTGTAATGGGGCGGAGCATCGTTTCAAAGCGAGATAAAGTGATAGGGGAACATTGACTGTGACATTTGCCTGTTACCAGCCTGTGACCAAGGGCGTTGCACGCCCGAAACGCGTTAGGCTCTATTTGAAGGTTCCATGTGTTCTGCCGATCAAGCTGCACCTGCAATAAAGAAAAATATACCATCAAGGAGGCCCTTTCCGAGTGGACCCTTTTTTTGTTGGACTTATGACGGTCCGTCCGGCCGTGGAAACTGCCCGCCGCACAGCAGTGGATCCGCTGACAGAATTGTTAAGTCAGCAAAGGACTCGGTGGTGTATTTCTGCTGCAAGGGGTGTATTGGCAGCTTCATGGGCATAAACTAAAGGTTTCCAAACGACGAGGGGATGATTTTAACATTTATTGGCAAGTCACACGAAAACCCACTGTGGTAAGACAACTCAGCACTGCATATACCGTGATGCACAGCAGCTCTGTAATGGGGCGGAGCATCGTTTCAAAGCGAGATAAAGTGACTGGGGAACATTGACTGTGACATTTGCCTGTTACCAGCCTGTGACCAAGGGTGTTGCACGCCCGAAACGCGTTAGGCTCTATTTGAAGGTTCCATGTGTTTTGCCGATCAAGCTGCACCTGCAATAAAGAAAAATATACCATCAAAGAGGCCCTTTCCGAGTGGACACTCTTTTTGTTGGATTTATGACAGTCCGTCCGGCAGTGGAAACTGCCCGCCGCACAGCAGCGGATCCGCTGACAGAATTGTTAAGTCAGCAAAGGACTCAGTGGTTTATTTCTGCTGCAAGGGGTGTATTGGCCGCTTCATGGGCATAAACTAAAGGTTTCCAACCCACGAGGGTAAGATTTTAACATTTATTGGCAAGTCACACGAAATCCCACTGTGGTAAGAAAACTCAGCACTGCATATACCGTGATGCACAGCAGCTCTGTAATGGGGTGGAGCATCGTTTCAAAGCGAGATAAAGTGACTGGGGAACATTGACTGTGTCATTTGCCTGTTACAAGCCTGCGACCAAGGGCGTTGCACGCCCGAAACGCGTTAGGCTCTATTTGAAGGATCCATCTCTTTTGCCGATCAAGCTGCACCTGCAATAAAGAAAAATATACCATCAAGGAGGCCCTTTCCGAGTGGACACTCTTTTTGTTGGATTTATGACGGTCCGTCCGGCCGTGGAAACTGCCCGCCGCACAGCAGCGGATCCGCTGACAGAATTGTTAAGTCAGCAAAGGACTCGGTTGTTTATTTCTGCTGCAAGGGGTGTATTGGCAGCTTCATGGGCATAAACTAAAGGTTTCCAAACCACGAGGGTAAGATTTTAACATTTATTGGCAAGTCACACGAAAACCCACTGTGGTAAGACAACTCAGCACTGCATATACCGTGATGCACAGCAGCTCTGTAATGGGGCGGAGCATCATTTCAAAGCGAGATAAAGTGACTGGGGAACATTGACTGTGACATTTGACTGTTACCAGCCTGTGACCAAGGGCGTTGCACGCCCGAAATGCGTTAGGCTCTATTTGAAGGATCCATGTGTTTTGCCGATCAAGCTGCACCTGCAATAAAGAAAAATATACCATCAAGTAGGCCCTTTCCGAGTGGACACTCTTTTTGTTGGATTTATGACGGTCCATCCGGCCGTGGAAACTGCCCGCCGCACAGCAGCGGATCCGCTGACAGAATTGTTAAGTCAGCAAAGGACTCGGTGGTTTATTTCTGCTGCAAGGGGTGTATTGGCAGTTTCATGGGCATAAACTAAAGGTTTCCAACCCACGAGGGTAAGATTTTAACATTTATTGGCAAGTCACACGAAAACCCACTGTGGTAAGACAACTCAGCACTTCATATACCGTGATGCACAGCAGCTCGGTAATGGGGCGGAGCATCGTTTCAAAGCGAGATAAAGTGACTGGGGAACATTGACTGTGACATTTGCCTGTTACCAGCCTGTGACCAAGGGCGTTGCACACCCGAAACGCGTTAGGCTCTATTTGAAGGTTCCATGTGTTTTGCTGATCAAGCTGCACCTGCAATAAAGAAAAATATACCATCAAGGAGGCCCTTTCCGAGTGGACACTCTTTTTGTTGGATTTATGACGGTCCGTCCGGCCGTGGAAACTGCCCGCCGCACAGCAGCGGATCCGCTGACAGAATTGTTAAGTCAGCAAAGGACTCGGTGGTTTATTTCTGCTGCAAGGGGTGTATTGGCAGCTTCATGGGCATAAACTAAAGGTTTCCAACCCACGAGGGTAAGATTTTAACATTTATTGGCAAGTCACACGAAAACCCACTGTGGTAAGACAACTCAGCACTGCATATACCGTGATGCACAGCAGCTCTGTAATGGGGCGGAGCATCGTTTCAAAGCGAGATAAAGTGACTGGGGAACATTGACTGTGACATTTGCCTGTTACCAGCCTGTGACCAAGGGCGTTGCACGTCCGAAACGCGTTAGGCTCTATTTGAAGGTTCCATGTGTTTTGCCGATCAAGCTGCACCTGCAATAAAGAAAAATATACCATCAAGGAGGCCCTTTCCGAGTGGACACTCTTTTTGTTGGATTTATGACGGTCCGTCCGGCCGTGGAAACTGCCCGCCGCATAGCAGCGGATCCGCTGACAGAATTGTTAAGTCAGCAAAGGACTTGGTGGTTTATTTCTGTTGCAAGGGGTGTATTGGAAGCTTCATGGGCATAAACTAAAGGTTTCCAACCCACGAGGGTAAGATTTTAACATTTATTGGCAAGTCACACGAAAACCCACTGTGGTAAGAAAACTCAGCACTGCATATACCGTGATGCACAGCAGCTCTGTAATGGGGTGGAGCATCGTTTCAAAGCGAGATAAAGTGACTGGGGAACATTGACTGTGTCATTTGCCTGTTACAAGCCTGTGACCAAGGGCGTTGCACGCCCGAAACGCGTTAGGCTCTATTTGAAGGATCCATCTCTTTTGCCGATCAAGCAGCACCTGCAATAAAGAAAAATATACCATCAAGGAGGCCCTTTCCGAGTGGACACTCTTTTTGTTGGATTTATGACGGTCCATCCGGCCGTGGAAACTGCCCGCCGCACAGCAGCGGATCCGCTGACAGAATTGTTAAGTCAGCAAAGGACTCGGTGGTTTATTTCTGCTGCAAGGGGTGTATTGGCAGCTTCATGGGCATAAACTAAAGGTTTCCAAACGACGAAGGGAAGATTTTAACATTTATTGGCAAGTCACACGAAAACCCACTGTGGTAAGACAACTCAGCACTGCATATACCGTGATGCACAGCAGCTCTGTAATGGGGCGGAGCATCGTTTCAAAGCGAGATAAAGTGATTGGGGAACATTGACTGTGACATTTGCCTGTTACCAGCCTGTGACCAAGGGCGTTGCACGCCCGAAACGCGTTAGGCTCTATTTGAAGGTTCCATGTGTTTTGCCGATCAAGCTGCACCTGCAATAAAGAAAAATATACCATCAAGGAGGCCCTTTCTGAGTGGACACTCTTTTTGTTGGATTTATGACGGTCCGTCCGGCCGTGGAAACTGCCCGCCGCACAGCAGCGGATCCGCTGACAGAATTGTTAAGTCAGCAAAGGACTCAGTGGTTTATTTCTGCTGAAAGAGGTGTATTGGCAGCTTCATGGGCATAAACTAAAGGTTTCCAAACGACGAGGGGAAGATTTTAACATTTATTGGCAAGTCACACGAAAACCCACTGTGGTAAGAAAACTCAGCACTGCATATACCGTGATGCACAGCAGCTCTGTAATGGGGCGGAGCATCGTTTCAAAGCGAGATAAAGTGACTGGGGAACATTGACTGTGTCATTTGCCTGTTACAAGCCTGTGACCAAGGGCGTTGCACGCCCGAAACGCGTTAGGCTCTATTTGAAGGATCCATCTCTTTTGCCGATCAAGCTGCACCTGCAATAAAGAAAAATATACCATCAAGGAGGCCCTTTCTGAGTGGACACTCTTTTTGTTGGATTTATGACGGTCCGTCCGGCCGTGGAAACTGCCCGCCGCACAGCAGCGGATCCGCTGACAGAATTGTTAAGTCAGCAAAGGACTCAGTGGTTTATTTCTGCTGAAAGAGGTGTATTGGCAGCTTCATGGGCATAAACTAAAGGTTTCCAACCCACGAGGGTAAGATTTTAACATTTAATGGCAAGTCACACGAAAAACCACTGTGGTAAGACAACTCAGCACTGCATATACCGTGATGCACAGCAGCTCTGTAATGGGGCGGAGCATCGTTTCAAAGCGAGATAAAGTGACTGGGGAACATTGACTGTGACATTTGCCTGTTACCAGCCTGTGACCAAGAATGTTGGACGCCCGAAACGCGTTAGGCTCTATTTGAAGGTTCCATGTGTTTTGCCGATCAAGCTGCACCTGCAATAAAGAAAAATATACCATCAAGGAGGCCCTTTCCGAGTGGACACTCTTTTTGTTGGATTTATGACGGTCCGTCCGGCCGTGGAAACTGCCCGCCGCAGAGCAGCGGATCCGCTGACAGAATTGTTAAGTCAGCAAAGGACTTGGTGGTTTATTTCTGCTGCAAGGGGTGTATTGGCAGCTTCATGGGCATAAACTAAAGGTTTCCAACCCACGAGGGTAAGATTTTAACATTTATTGGCAAGTCACACGAAAACCCACTGTGGTAAGAAAACTCAGCACTGCATATACCGTGATGCACAGCAGCTCTGTAATGGGGTGGAGCATTGTTTCAAAGCGAGATAAAGTGACTGGGGAACATTGACTGTGTCATTTGCCTGTTACAAGCCTGTGACCAAGGGCGTTGCACGCCCGAAACGCGTTAGGCTCTATTTGAAGGATCCATCTCTTTTGCCGATCAAGCTGCACCTGCAATAAAGAAAAATATACCATCAAGGAGGCCCTTTCCGAGTGGACACTCTTTTTGTTGGATTTATGACGGTCCGTCCGGCCGTGGAAACTGCCCGCCGCACAGCAGCGGATCCGCTGACAGAATTGTTAAGTCAGCAAAGGACTCGGTGGTTTATTTCTGCTGCAAGGGGTGTATTGGCAGCTTCATGGGCATAAACTAAAGGTTTCCAAACCACGAGGGTAAGATTTTAACATTTATTGGCAAGTCACACGAAAACCCACTGTGGTAAGACAACTCAGCACTGCATATACCCTGATGCACAGCAGCTCTGTAATGGGGCGGAGCATCGTTTCAAAGCGAGATAAAGTGACAGGGGAACATTGACTGTGACATTTGCCTGTTACCAGCCTGTGACAAAGGGCGTTGCACGCCCGAAACGCGTTAGGCTCTATTTGAAGGTTCCATGTGTTCTGCCGATCAAGCTGCACCTGCAATAAAAAAAAATAAACCATCAAGGAGGTCCTTTCCGAGTGGACACTCTTTTTGTTGGATTTATGACGGTCCATCCGGCCATGGAAACTGCCCGCCGCACAGCAGCGGATCCGCTGACAGAATTGTTAAGTCAGCAAAGGACTCGGTGGTTTATTTCTGCTGCAAGGGGTGTATTGGCAGCTTCATGGGCATAAACTAAAGGTTTCCAACCCACGAGGGTAAGATTTTAACAATTATTGGCAAGTCACACGAAAACCCACTGTGGTAAGACAACTCAGCACATCATATGCCGTGATGCACAGCAGCTCGGTAATGGGGCGGAGCATCGTTTCAAAGCGAGATAAAGTGACTGGGGAACATTGACTGTGACATTTGCCTGTTACCAGCCTGTGACCAAGGGCGTTGCACGCCCGAAACGCGTTAGGCTCTATTTGAAGGTTCCATGTGTTTTGCCGATCAAGCTGCACCTGCAATAAAGAAAAATATACCATCAAGGAGGCCCTTTCCGAGTGGACACTCTTTTTGTTGGATTTATGACAGTCCGTCCGGCAGTGGAAACTGCCCGCCGCACAGCAGCGGATCCGCTGACAGAATTGTTAAGTCAGCAAAGGACTCAGTGGTTTATTTCTGCTGCAAGGGGTGTATTGGCAGCTTCATGGGCATAAACTAAAGGTTTCCAACCCACGAGGGTAAGATTTTAACATTTATTGGCAAGTCACACGAAAACCCACTGTGGTAAGACAACTCAGCACTGCATATACCGTGATGCACAGCAGCTCTGTAATGGGGCGGAGCATCGTTTCAAAGCGAGATAAAGTGACTGGGGAACATTGACTGTGACATTTGCCTGTTGCCAGCCTGTGACCAAGGGTGTTGCACGCCCGAAACGCGTTAGGCTCTATTTGAAGGTTCCATGTGTTTTGCCGATCAAGCTGCACCTGCAATAAAGAAAAATATACCATCAAGAAGGCCCTTTCCGAGTGGACACTCTTTTTGTTGGATTTATGACGGTCCGTCCGCCGTGGAAACTGCCCGCCACACAGCAGCGGATCCGCTGACAGAATTGTTAAGTCAGCAAAGGACTCAGTGGTTTATTTCTGCTGCAAGGGGTGTATTGGCAGCTTCATGGGCATAAACTAAAGGTTTCCAACCCACGAGGGTAAGATTTTAACATTTATTGGCAAGTCACACGAAAACCCACTGTGGTAAGACAACTCAGCACTGCATATACCGTGATGCACAGCAGCTCTGTAATGGGGCGGAGCATCGTTTCAAAGCGAGATAAAGTGACTGGGGAACATTGACTGTGACATTTGCCTGTTACCAGCCTGTGACCAAGGGCGTTGCACGCCCGAAACGCATTAGGCTCTATTTGAAGGTTCCATGTGTTTTGCCGATCAAGCTGCACCTGCAATAAAGAAAAATATACCATCAAGGAGGCCCTTTCCGAGTGGACACTCTTTTTGTTGGATTTATGACGGTCCGTCCGGCCGTGGAAACTGCCCGCCGCAGAGCAGCGGATCCGCTGACAGAATTGTTAAGTCAGCAAAGGACTTGGTGGTTTATTTCTGCTGCAAGGGGTGTATTGGCAGCTTCATGGGCATAAACTAAAGGTTTCCAACCCACGAGGGTAAGATTTTAACATTTATTGGCAAGTCACACGAAAACCCACTGTGGTAAGAAAACTCAGCACTGCATATACCGTGATGCACAGCAGCTCTGTAATGGGGTGGAGCATCGTTTCAAAGCGAGATAAAGTGACTGGGGAATATTGACTGTGTCATTTGCCTGTTACAAGCCTGTGACCAAGGGCGTTGCACGCCCGAAACGCGTTAGGCTCTATTTGAAGGATCCATCTCTTTTGCCGATCAAGCTGCACCTGCAATAAAGAAAAATATACCATCAAGGAGGCCCTTTCCGAGTGGACACTCTTTTTGTTGGATTTATGACGGTCCGTCCGGCCGTGGAAACTGCCCGCCGCACAGCAGCGGATCCGCTGACAGAATTGTTAAGTCAGCAAAGGACTCGGTGGTTTATTTCTGCTGAAAGAGGTGTATTGGCAGCTTCATGGGCATAAACTAAAGGTTTCCAACCCACGAGGGTAAGATTTTAACATTTATTGGCAAGTCACACGAAAACCCACTGTGGTAAGACAACTCAGCACTGCATATACCGTGATGCACAGCAGCTCTGTAATGGGGCGGAGCATCGTTTCAAAGCGAGATAAAGTGATAGGGGAACATTGACTGTGACATTTGCCTGTTACCAGCCTGTGACCAAGGGCGTTGCACGCCCGAAACGCGTTAGGCTCTATTTGAAGGTTCCATGTGTTCTGCCGATCAAGCTGCACCTGCAATAAAGAAAAATATACCATCAAGGAGGCCCTTTCCGAGTGGACACTCTTTTTGTTGGACTTATGACGGTCCGTCCGGCCGTGGAAACTGCCCGCCGCACAGCAGTGGATCCGCTGACAGAATTGTTAAGTCAGCAAAGGACTCGGTGGTTTATTTCTGCTGCAAGGGGTGTATTGGCAGCTTCATGGGCATAAACTAAAGGTTTCCAAACGACGAGGGGAAGATTTTAACATTTATTGGCAAGTCACACGAAAACCCACTGTGGTAAGACAACTCAGCACTGCATATACCGTGATGCACAGCAGCTCTGTAATGGGGCGGTCATCGTTTCAAAGCGAGATAAAGTGACTGGGGAACATTGACTGTGACATTTGCCTGTTACCAGCCTGTGACCAAGGGCGTTGCACGCCCGAAACGCGTTAGGCTCTATTTGAAGGTTCCATGTGTTTTGCCGATCAAGCTGCACCTGCAATAAAGAAAAATATACCATCAAGGAGGCCCTTTCCGAGTGGACACTCTTTTTGTTGGATTTATGACAGTCCGTCCGGCAGTGGAAACTGCCCGCCGCACAGCAGTGGATCCGCTGACAGAATTGTTAAGTCAGCAAAGGACTCGGTGGTTTATTTCTGCTGCAAGGGGTGTATTGGCAGCTTCATGGGCATAAACTAAAGGTTTCCAAACGACAAGGGGAAGATTTTAACATTTATTGGCAAGTCACACGAAAACCCACTGTGGTAAGAAAACTCAGCACTGCATATACCGTGATGCACAGCAGCTCTGTAATGGGGCGGAGCATCGTTTCAAAGCGAGATAAAGTGACTGGGGAACATTGACTGTGTCATTTGCCTGTTACAAGCCTGTGACCAAGGGCGTTGCACGCCCGAAACGCGTTAGGCTCTATTTGAAGGATCCATCTCTTTTGCCGATCAAGCTGCACCTGCAATAAAGAAAAATATACCATCAAGGAGGCCCTTTCTGAGTGGACACTCTTTTTGTTGGATTTATGACGGTCCGTCCGGCCGTGGAAACTGCCCGCCGCACAGCAGCGGATCCGCTGACAGAATTGTTAAGTCAGCAAAGGACTCAGTGGTTTATTTCTGCTGAAAGAGGTGTATTGGCAGCTTCATGGGCATAAACTAAAGGTTTCCAACCCACGAGGGTAAGATTTTAACATTTAATGGCAAGTCACACGAAAAACCACTGTGGTAAGACAACTCAGCACTGCATATACCGTGATGCACAACAGCTCTGTAATGGGGCGGAGCATCGTTTCAAAGCGAGATAAAGTGACTGGGGAACATTGACTGTGACATTTGCCTGTTACCAGCCTGTGACCAAGAATGTTGCACGCCCGAAACGCGTTAGGCTCTATTTGAAGGTTCCATGTGTTTTGCCGATCAAGCTGCACCTGCAATAAAGAAAAATATACCATCAAGGAGGCCCTTTCCGAGTGGACACTCTTTTTGTTGGATTTATGACGGTCCGTCCGGCCGTGGAAACTGCCCGCCGCAGAGCAGCGGATCCGCTGACAGAATTGTTAAGTCAGCAAAGGACTTGGTGGTTTATTTCTGCTGCAAGGGGTGTATTGGCAGCTTCATGGGCATAAACTAAAGGTTTCCAACCCACGAGGGTAAGATTTCAACATTTATTGGCAAGTCACACGAAA
The DNA here is from genome assembly GCF_964204655.1 of Triturus cristatus. NCBI lineage: Eukaryota > Metazoa > Chordata > Amphibia > Caudata > Salamandridae > Triturus > Triturus cristatus. The sequence goes on from NC_140587.1 coordinate 60,625,923, forward strand.
ACCCACTGTGGTAAGAAAACTCAGCACTGCATATACCGTGATGCACAGCAGCTCTGTAATGGGGTGGAGCATCGTTTCAAAGCGAGATAAAGTGACTGGGGAACATTGACTGTGTCATTTGCCTGTTACAAGCCTGTGACCAAGGGCGTTGCACGCCCGAAACTCGTTAGGCTCTATTTGAAGGATCCATCTCTTTTGCCGATCAAGCTGCACCTGCAATAAAGAAAAATATACCATCAAGGAGGCCCTTTCCGAGTGGACACTCTTTTTGTTGGATTTATGACGGTCCGTCCGGCCGTGGAAACTGCCCGCCGCACAGCAGCGGATCCGCTGACAGAATTGTTAAGTCAGCAAAGGACTCGGTGGTTTATTTCTGCTGCAAGGGGTGTATTGGCAGCTTCATGGGCATAAACTAAAGGTTTCCAAACCACGAGGGTAAGATTTTAACATTTATTGGCAAGTCACACGAAAACCCACTGTGGTAAGACAACTCAGCACTGCATATACCGTGATGCACAGCAGCTCTGTAATGGGGCGGAGCATCGTTTCAAAGCGAGATAAAGTGACAGGGGAACATTGACTGTGACATTTGCCTGTTACCAGCCTGTGACGAAGGGCGTTGCACGCCCGAAACGCGTTAGGCTCTATTTGAAGGTTCCATGTGTTCTGCCGATCAAGCTGCACCTGCAATAAAAAAAAATAAACCATCAAGGAGGCCCTTTCCGAGTGGACACTCTTTTTGTTGGATTTATGACGGTCCATCCGGCCGTGGAAACTGCCCGCCGCACAGCAGCGGATCCGCTGACAGAATTGTTAAGCCAGCAAAGGACTCGGTGGTTTATTTCTGCTGCAAGGGGTGTATTGGCAGCTTCATGGGCATAAACTAAAGGTTTCAAACCCACGAGGGTAAGATTTTAACAATTATTGGCAAGTCACACGAAAACCCACTGTGGTAAGACAACTCAGCACATCATATGCCGTGATGCACAGCAGCTCGGTAATGGGGCGGAGCATCGTTTCAAAGCGAGATAAAGTGACTGGGGAACATTGACTGTGACATTTGCCTGTTACCAGCCTGTGACCAAGGGCGTTGCACGCCCGAAACGCGTTAGGCTCTATTTGAAGGTTCCATGTGTTTTGCCGATCAAGCTGCACCTGCAATAAAGAAAAATATACCATCAAGGAGGCCCTTTCCGAGTGGACACTCTTTTTGTTGGATTTATGACAGTCCGTCCGGCAGTGGAAACTGCCCGCCGCACAGCAGCGGATCCGCTGACAGAATTGTTAAGTCAGCAAAGGACTCAGTGGTTTATTTCTGCTGCAAGGGGTGTATTGGCAGCTTCATGGGCATAAATTAAAGGTTTCCAACCCACGAGGGTAAGATTTTAACATTTATTGGCAAGTCACACGAAAACCCACTGTGGTAAGACAACTTAGCACTGCATATACCGTGATGCACAGCAGCTCTGTAATGGGGCGGAGCATCGTTTCAAAGCGAGATAAAGTGACTGGGGAACATTGACTGTGACATTTGCCTGTTGCCAGCCTGTGACCAAGGGTGTTGCACGCCCGAAACGCGTTAGGCTCTATTTGAAGGTTCCATGTGTTTTGCCGATCAAGCTGCACCTGCAATAAAGAAAAATATACCATCAAGAAGGCCCTTTCCGAGTGGACACTCTTTTTGTTGGATTTATGACGGTCCGTCCGCCGTGGAAACTGCCCGCCACACAGCAGCGGATCCGCTGACAGAATTGTTAAGTCAGCAAAGGACTCAGTGGTTTATTTCTGCTGCAAGGGGTGTATTGGCAGCTTCATGGGCATAAACTAAAGGTTTCCAACCCACGAGGGTAAGATTTTAACATTTATTGGCAAGTCACACGAAAACCCACTGTGGTAAGACAACTCAGCACTGCATATACCGTGATGCACAGCAGCTCTGTAATGGGGCGGAGCATCGTTTCAAAGCGAGATAAAGTGACTGGGGAACATTGACTGTGACATTTGCCTGTTACCAGCCTGTGACCAAGGGCGTTGCACGCCCGAAACGCGTTAGGCTCTATTTGAAGGTTCCATGTGTTTTGCCAATCAAGCTGCACCTGCAATAAAGAAAAATATACCATCAAGGAGGCCCTTTCCGAGTGGACACTCTTTTTGTTGGACTTATGACGGTCCGTCCGGCCGTGGAAACTGCCCGCCGCACAGCAGTGGATCTGCTGACAGAATTGTTAAGTCAGCAAAGGACTCGGTGGTTTATTTCTGCTGCAAGGGGTGTATTGGCAGCTTCATGGGCATAAACTAAAGGTTTCCAAACGACGAGGGGAAGATTTTAACATTTATTGGCAAGTCACACGAAAACCCACTGTGGTAAGACAACTCAGCACTGCATATACCGTGATGCACAGCAGCTCTGTAATGGGGTGGAGCATCGTTTCAAAGCGAGATAAAGTGACTGGGGAACATTGACTGTGTCATTTGCCTGTTACAAGCCTGTGACCAAGGGCGTTGCACGCCCGAAACGCGTTAGGCTCTATTTGAAGGATCCATCTCTTTTGCCGATCAAGCTGCACCTGCAATAAAGAAAAATATACCATCAAGGAGGCCCTTTCCGAGTGGACACTCTTTTTGTTGGATTTATGACGGTCCGTCCGGCCGTGGAAACTGCCCGCCGCACAGCAGCGGATCCGCTGACAGAATTGTTAAGTCAGCAAAGGACTCGGTGGTTTATTTCTGCTGCAAGGGGTGTATTGGCAGCTTCATGGGCATAAACTAAAGGTTTCCAAACCACGAGGGTAAGATTTTAACATTTATTGGCAAGTCATTCGAAAACCCACTGTGGTAAGACAACTCAGCACTGCATATACCGTGATGCACAGCAGCTCTGTAATGGGGCGGAGCATCGTTTCAAAGCGAGATAAAGTGATAGGGGAACATTGACTGTGACATTTGCCTGTTACCAGCCTGTGACCAAGGGCGTTTCACGCCCGAAACGCGTTAGGCTCTATTTGAAGGTTCCATGTGTTCTGCCGATCAAGCTGCACCTGCAATAAAGAAAAATATACCATCAAGGAGGCCCTTTCCGAGTGGACACTCTTTTTGTTGGACTTATGACGGTCCGTCCGGCCGTGGAAACTGCCCGCCGCACAGCAGTGGATCCGCTGACAGAATTGTTAAGTCAGCAAAGGACTCGGTGGTTTATTTCTGCTGCAAGGGGTGTATTGGCAGCTTCATGGGCATAAACTAAAGGTTTCCAAACGACGAGGGGAAGATTTTAACATTTATTGGCAAGTCACACGAAAACCCACTGTGGTAAGACAACTCAGCACTGCATATACCGTGATGCACAGCAGCTCTGTAATGGGGCGGAGCATCGTTTCAAAGCGAGATAAAGTGACTGGGGAACATTGACTGTGACATTTGCCTGTTACCAGCCTGTGACCAAGGGTGTTGCACGCCCGAAACGCGTTAGGCTCTATTTGAAGGTTCCATGTGTTTTGGAGATCAAGCTGCACCTGCAATAAAGAAAAATATACCATCAAGGAGGCCCTTTCCGAGTGGACACTCTTTTTGTTGGATTTATGACAGTCCATCCGGCAGTGGAAACTGCCCGCCGCACAGCAGCGGATCCGCTGACAGAATTGTTAAGTCAGCAAAGGACTCAGTGGTTTATTTCTGCTGCAAGGGGTGTATTGGCCGCTTCATGGGCATAAACTAAAGGTTTCCAACCCACGAGGGTAAGATTTTAACATTTATTGGCAAGTCACACGAAAACCCACTGTGGTAAGAAAACTCAGCACTGCATATACCGTGATGCACAGCAGCTCTGTAATGGGGTGGAGCATCGTTTCAAAGCGAGATAAAGTGACAGGGGAACATTGACTGTGTCATTTGCCTGTTACAAGCCTGTGACCAAGGGCGTTGCACGCCCGAAACTCGTTAGGCTCTATTTGAAGGATCCATCTCTTTTGCCGATCAAGCTGCACCTGCAATAAAGAAAAATATACCATCAAGGAGGCCCTTTCCGAGTGGAACCTCTTTTTGTTGGATTTTTGACGGTCCGTCCGGCCGTGGAAACTGCCCGCCGCACAGCAGCGGATCAGCTGACAGAATTGTTAAGTCAGCAAAGGACTCGGTGGTTTATTTCTGCTGCAAGGGGTGTATTGGCAGCTTCATGGGCATAAACTAAAGGTTTCCAAACCACGAGGGTAAGATTTTAACATTTATTGGCAAGTCACACGAAAACCCACTGTGGTAAGACAACTCAGCACTGCATATACCGTGATGCACAGCAGCTCTGTAATGGGGCGGAGCATCGTTTCAAAGCGAGATAAAGTGACAGGGGAACATTGACTGTGACATTTGCCTGTTACCAGCCTGTGACCAAGGGCGTTGCACGCCCGAAACGCGTTAGGCTCTATTTGAAGGTTCCATGTGTTCTGCCGATCAAGCTGCACCTGCAATAAAGAAAAATATACCATCAAGGAGGCCCTTTCCGAGTGGACACTCTTTTTGTTGGAATTATGACGGTCCATCCGGCCGTGGAAACTGCCCGCCGCACAGCAGCGGATCCGCTGACAGAATTGTTAAGTCAGCAAAGGACTCAGTGGTTTATTTCTGCTGCAAGGGGTGTATTGGCAGCTTCATGGGCATAAACGAAAGGTTTCCAAGCCACGAGGGTAAGATTTTAACATTTATTGGCAAGTCACACGAAAACCCACTGTGGTAAGACAACTCAGCACTTCATATACCGTGAGGCACAGCAGCTCGGTAAATGGGCGGAGCATCGTTTCAAAGCGAGATAAAGTGACTGGGGAACATTGACTGTGACATTTGCCTGTTACCAGCCTGTGACCAAGGGCGTTGCACACCCGAAACGCGTTAGGCTCTATTTGAAGGTTCCATGTGTTTTGCTGATCAAGCTGCACCTGCAATAAAGAAAAATATACCATCAAGGAGGCCCTTTCCGAGTGGACACTCTTTTTGTTGGATTTATGACGGTCCGTCCGGCTGTGGAAACTGCCCGCCGCACAGCAGCGGATCCGCTGACAGAATTGTTAAGTCAGCAAAGGACTCGGTGGTTTATTTCTGCTGCAAGGGGTGTATTGGCAGCTTCATGGGCATAAACTAAAGGTTTCCAACCCACGAGGGTAAGATTTTAACATTTATTGGCAAGTCACACGAAAACCCACTGTGGTAAGACAACTCAGCACTGCATATACCGTGATGCACAGCAGCTCTGTAATGGGGCGGAGCATCGTTTCAAAGCGAGATAAAGTGACTGGGGAACATTGACTGTGACATTTGCCTGTTGCCAGCCTGTGACCAAGGGTGTTGCACGCCCGAAACGCGTTAGGCTCTATTTGAAGGTTCCATGTGTTTTGCCGATCAAGCTGCACCTGCAATAAAGAAAAATATACCATCAAGAAGGCCCTTTCCGAGTGGACACTCTTTTTGTTGGATTTATGACGGTCCGTCCGCCGTGGAAACTGCCCGCCACACAGCAGCGGATCCGCTGACAGAATTGTTAAGTCAGCAAAGGACTCAGTGGTTTATTTCTGCTGCAAGGGGTGTATTGGCAGCTTCATGGGCATAAACTAAAGGTTTCCAACCCACGAGGGTAAGATTTTAACATTTATTGGCAAGTCACACGAAAACCCACTGTGGTAAGACAACTCAGCACTGCATATACCGTGATGCACAGCAGCTCTGTAATGGGGCGGAGCATCGTTTCAAAGCGAGATAAAGTGACTGGGGAACATTGACTGTGACATTTGCCTGTTACCAGCCTGTGACCAAGGGCGTTGCACGCCCGAAACGCATTAGGCTCTATTTGAAGGTTCCATGTGTTTTGCCGATCAAGCTGCACCTGCAATAAAGAAAAATATACCATCAAGGAGGCCCTTTCCGAGTGGACACTCTTTTTGTTGGATTTATGACGGTCCGTCCGGCCGTGGAAACTGCCCGCCGCAGAGCAGCGGATCCGCTGACAGAATTGTTAAGTCAGCAAAGGACTTGGTGGTTTATTTCTGCTGCAAGGGGTGTATTGGCAGCTTCATGGGCATAAACTAAAGGTTTCCAACCCACGAGGGTAAGATTTTAACATTTATTGGCAAGTCACACGAAAACCCACTGTGGTAAGAAAACTCAGCACTGCATATACCGTGATGCACAGCAGCTCTGTAATGGGGTGGAGCATCGTTTCAAAGCGAGATAAAGTGACTGGGGAATATTGACTGTGTCATTTGCCTGTTACAAGCCTGTGACCAAGGGCGTTGCACGCCCGAAACGCGTTAGGCTCTATTTGAAGGATCCATCTCTTTTGCCGATCAAGCTGCACCTGCAATAAAGAAAAATATACCATCAAGGAGGCCCTTTCCGAGTGGACACTCTTTTTGTTGGATTTATGACGGTCCGTCCGGCCGTGGAAACTGCCCGCCGCACAGCAGCGGATCCGCTGACAGAATTGTTAAGTCAGCAAAGGACTCGGTGGTTTATTTCTGCTGAAAGAGGTGTATTGGCAGCTTCATGGGCATAAACTAAAGGTTTCCAACCCACGAGGGTAAGATTTTAACATTTATTGGCAAGTCACACGAAAACCCACTGTGGTAAGACAACTCAGCACTGCATATACCGTGATGCACAGCAGCTCTGTAATGGGGCGGAGCATCGTTTCAAAGCGAGATAAAGTGATAGGGGAACATTGACTGTGACATTTGCCTGTTACCAGCCTGTGACCAAGGGCGTTGCACGCCCGAAACGCGTTAGGCTCTATTTGAAGGTTCCATGTGTTCTGCCGATCAAGCTGCACCTGCAATAAAGAAAAATATACCATCAAGGAGGCCCTTTCCGAGTGGACACTCTTTTTGTTGGACTTATGACGGTCCGTCCGGCCGTGGAAACTGCCCGCCGCACAGCAGTGGATCCGCTGACAGAATTGTTAAGTCAGCAAAGGACTCGGTGGTTTATTTCTGCTGCAAGGGGTGTATTGGCAGCTTCATGGGCATAAACTAAAGGTTTCCAAACGACGAGGGGAAGATTTTAACATTTATTGGCAAGTCACACGAAAACCCACTGTGGTAAGACAACTCAGCACTGCATATACCGTGATGCACAGCAGCTCTGTAATGGGGCGGTCATCGTTTCAAAGCGAGATAAAGTGACTGGGGAACATTGACTGTGACATTTGCCTGTTACCAGCCTGTGACCAAGGGCGTTGCACGCCCGAAACGCGTTAGGCTCTATTTGAAGGTTCCATGTGTTTTGCCGATCAAGCTGCACCTGCAATAAAGAAAAATATACCATCAAGGAGGCCCTTTCCGAGTGGACACTCTTTTTGTTGGATTTATGACAGTCCGTCCGGCAGTGGAAACTGCCCGCCGCACAGCAGTGGATCCGCTGACAGAATTGTTAAGTCAGCAAAGGACTCGGTGGTTTATTTCTGCTGCAAGGGGTGTATTGGCAGCTTCATGGGCATAAACTAAAGGTTTCCAAACGACAAGGGGAAGATTTTAACATTTATTGGCAAGTCACACGAAAACCCACTGTGGTAAGAAAACTCAGCACTGCATATACCGTGATGCACAGCAGCTCTGTAATGGGGCGGAGCATCGTTTCAAAGCGAGATAAAGTGACTGGGGAACATTGACTGTGTCATTTGCCTGTTACAAGCCTGTGACCAAGGGCGTTGCACGCCCGAAACGCGTTAGGCTCTATTTGAAGGATCCATCTCTTTTGCCGATCAAGCTGCACCTGCAATAAAGAAAAATATACCATCAAGGAGGCCCTTTCTGAGTGGACACTCTTTTTGTTGGATTTATGACGGTCCGTCCGGCCGTGGAAACTGCCCGCCGCACAGCAGCGGATCCGCTGACAGAATTGTTAAGTCAGCAAAGGACTCAGTGGTTTATTTCTGCTGAAAGAGGTGTATTGGCAGCTTCATGGGCATAAACTAAAGGTTTCCAACCCACGAGGGTAAGATTTTAACATTTAATGGCAAGTCACACGAAAAACCACTGTGGTAAGACAACTCAGCACTGCATATACCGTGATGCACAACAGCTCTGTAATGGGGCGGAGCATCGTTTCAAAGCGAGATAAAGTGACTGGGGAACATTGACTGTGACATTTGCCTGTTACCAGCCTGTGACCAAGAATGTTGCACGCCCGAAACGCGTTAGGCTCTATTTGAAGGTTCCATGTGTTTTGCCGATCAAGCTGCACCTGCAATAAAGAAAAATATACCATCAAGGAGGCCCTTTCCGAGTGGACACTCTTTTTGTTGGATTTATGACGGTCCGTCCGGCCGTGGAAACTGCCCGCCGCAGAGCAGCGGATCCGCTGACAGAATTGTTAAGTCAGCAAAGGACTTGGTGGTTTATTTCTGCTGCAAGGGGTGTATTGGCAGCTTCATGGGCATAAACTAAAGGTTTCCAACCCACGAGGGTAAGATTTCAACATTTATTGGCAAGTCACACGAAAACCCACTGTGGTAAGAAAACTCAGCACTGCATATACCGTGATGCACAGCAGCTCTGTAATGGGGTGGAGCATCGTTTCAAAGCGAGATAAAGTGACTGGGGAACATTGACTGTGTCATTTGCCTGTTACAAGCCTGTGACCAAGGGCGTTGCACGCCCGAAACTCGTTAGGCTCTATTTGAAGGATCCATCTCTTTTGCCGATCAAGCTGCACCTGCAATAAAGAAAAATATACCATCAAGGAGGCCCTTTCCGAGTGGACACTCTTTTTGTTGGATTTATGACGGTCCGTCCGGCCGTGGAAACTGCCCGCCGCACAGCAGCGGATCCGCTGACAGAATTGTTAAGTCAGCAAAGGACTCGGTGGTTTATTTCTGCTGCAAGGGGTGTATTGGCAGCTTCATGGGCATAAACTAAAGGTTTCCAAACCACGAGGGTAAGATTTTAACATTTATTGGCAAGTCACACGAAAACCCACTGTGGTAAGACAACTCAGCACTGCATATACCGTGATGCACAGCAGCTCTGTAATGGGGCAGAGCATCGTTTCAAAGCGAGATAAAGTGACTGGGGAACATTGACTGTGACATTTGCCTGTTACCAGCCTGTGACCAAGGGCGTTGCACGCCCGAAACGCGTTAGGCTCTATTTGAAGGTTCCATGTGTTTTGCTGATCAAGCTGCACCTGCAATAAAGAAAAATATACCATCAAGGAGGCCCTTTCCGAGTGGACACTCTTTTTGTTGGATTTATGACGGTCCGTCCGGCCGTGGAAACTGCCCGCCGCACAGCAGCGGATCCGCTGACAGAATTGTTAAGTCAGCAAAGGACTCGGTGGTTTATTTCTGCTGCAAGGGGTTTATTGGCAGCTTCATGGGCATAATCTAAAGGTTTCCAACCCACGAGGGTAAGATTTTAACATTGATTGGCAAGTCACACGAAAACCCACTGTGGTAAGACAACTCAGCACTGCATATACCGTGATGCACAGCAGCTCTGTAATGGGGCGGAGCATCGTTTCAAAGCGAGATAAAGTGACTGGGGAACATTGACTGTGACATTTGCCTGTTGCCAGCCTGTGACCAAGGGTGTTGCACGCCCGAAACGCGTTAGGCTCTATTTGAAGGTTCCATGTGTTTTGCCGATCAAGCTGCACCTGCAATAAAGAAAAATATACCATCAAGAAGGCCCTTTCCGAGTGGACACTCTTTTTGTTGGATTTATGACGGTCCGTCCGCCGTGGAAACTGCCCGCCACACAGCAGCGGATCCGCTGACAGAATTGTTAAGTCAGCAAAGGACTCAGTGGTTTATTTCTGCTGCAAGGGGTGTATTGGCAGCTTCATGGGCATAAACTAAAGGTTTCCAACCCACGAGGGTAAGATTTTAACATTTATTGGCAAGTCACACGAAAACCCACTGTGGTAAGACAACTCAGCACTGCATATACCGTGATGCACAGCAGCTCTGTAATGGGGCGGAGCATCGTTTCAAAGCGAGATAAAGTGACTGGGGAACATTGACTGTGACATTTGCCTGTTACCAGCCTGTGACCAAGGGCGTTGCACGCCCGAAACGCATTAGGCTCTATTTGAAGGTTCCATGTGTTTTGCCGATCAAGCTGCACCTGCAATAAAGAAAAATATACCATCAAGGAGGCCCTTTCCGAGTGGACACTCTTTTTGTTGGATTTATGACGGTCCGTCCGGCCGTGGAAACTGCCCGCCGCAGAGCAGCGGATCCGCTGACAGAATTGTTAAGTCAGCAAAGGACTTGGTGGTTTATTTCTGCTGCAAGGGGTGTATTGGCAGCTTCATGGGCATAAACTAAAGGTTTCCAACCCACGAGGGTAAGATTTTAACATTTATTGGCAAGTCACACGAAAACCCACTGTGGTAAGAAAACTCAGCACTGCATATACCGTGATGCACAGCAGCTCTGTAATGGGGTGGAGCATCGTTTCAAAGCGAGATAAAGTGACTGGGGAATATTGACTGTGTCATTTGCCTGTTACAAGCCTGTGACCAAGGGCGTTGCACGCCCGAAACGCGTTAGGCTCTATTTGAAGGATCCATCTCTTTTGCCGATCAAGCTGCACCTGCAATAAAGAAAAATATACCATCAAGGAGGCCCTTTCCGAGTGGACACTCTTTTTGTTGGATTTATGACGGTCCGTCCGGCCGTGGAAACTGCCCGCCGCACAGCAGCGGATCCGCTGACAGAATTGTTAAGTCAGCAAAGGACTCGGTGGTTTATTTCTGCTGAAAGAGGTGTATTGGCAGCTTCATGGGCATAAACTAAAGGTTTCCAACCCACGAGGGTAAGATTTTAACATTTATTGGCAAGTCACACGAAAACCCACTGTGGTAAGACAACTCAGCACTGCATATACCGTGATGCACAGCAGCTCTGTAATGGGGCGGAGCATCGTTTCAAAGCGAGATAAAGTGATAGGGGAACATTGACTGTGACATTTGCCTGTTACCAGCCTGTGACCAAGGGCGTTGCACGCCCGAAACGCGTTAGGCTCTATTTGAAGGTTCCATGTGTTCTGCCGATCAAGCTGCACCTGCAATAAAGAAAAATATACCATCAAGGAGGCCCTTTCCGAGTGGACACTCTTTTTGTTGGACTTATGACGGTCCGTCCGGCCGTGGAAACTGCCCGCCGCACAGCAGTGGATCCGCTGACAGAATTGTTAAGTCAGCAAAGGACTCGGTGGTTTATTTCTGCTGCAAGGGGTGTATTGGCAGCTTCATGGGCATAAACTAAAGGTTTCCAAACGACGAGGGGAAGATTTTAACATTTATTGGCAAGTCACACGAAAACCCACTGTGGTAAGACAACTCAGCACTGCATATACCGTGATGCACAGCAGCTCTGTAATGGGGCGGTCATCGTTTCAAAGCGAGATAAAGTGACTGGGGAACATTGACTGTGACATTTGCCTGTTACCAGCCTGTGACCAAGGGCGTTGCACGCCCGAAACGCGTTAGGCTCTATTTGAAGGTTCCATGTGTTTTGCCGATCAAGCTGCACCTGCAATAAAGAAAAATATACCATCAAGGAGGCCCTTTCCGAGTGGACACTCTTTTTGTTGGATTTATGACAGTCCGTCCGGCAGTGGAAACTGCCCGCCGCACAGCAGTGGATCCGCTGACAGAATTGTTAAGTCAGCAAAGGACTCGGTGGTTTATTTCTGCTGCAAGGGGTGTATTGGCAGCTTCATGGGCATAAACTAAAGGTTTCCAAACGACAAGGGGAAGATTTTAACATTTATTGGCAAGTCACACGAAAACCCACTGTGGTAAGAAAACTCAGCACTGCATATACCGTGATGCACAGCAGCTCTGTAATGGGGCGGAGCATCGTTTCAAAGCGAGATAAAGTGACTGGGGAACATTGACTGTGTCATTTGCCTGTTACAAGCCTGTGACCAAGGGCGTTGCACGCCCGAAACGCGTTAGGCTCTATTTGAAGGATCCATCTCTTTTGCCGATCAAGCTGCACCTGCAATAAAGAAAAATATACCATCAAGGAGGCCCTTTCTGAGTGGACACTCTTTTTGTTGGATTTATGACGGTCCGTCCGGCCGTGGAAACTGCCCGCCGCACAGCAGCGGATCCGCTGACAGAATTGTTAAGTCAGCAAAGGACTCAGTGGTTTATTTCTGCTGAAAGAGGTGTATTGGCAGCTTCATGGGCATAAACTAAAGGTTTCCAACCCACGAGGGTAAGATTTTAACATTTAATGGCAAGTCACACGAAAAACCACTGTGGTAAGACAACTCAGCACTGCATATACCGTGATGCACAACAGCTCTGTAATGGGGCGGAGCATCGTTTCAAAGCGAGATAAAGTGACTGGGGAACATTGACTGTGACATTTGCCTGTTACCAGCCTGTGACCAAGAATGTTGCACGCCCGAAACGCGTTAGGCTCTATTTGAAGGTTCCATGTGTTTTGCCGATCAAGCTGCACCTGCAATAAAGAAAAATATACCATCAAGGAGGCCCTTTCCGAGTGGACACTCTTTTTGTTGGATTTATGACGGTCCGTCCGGCCGTGGAAACTGCCCGCCGCAGAGCAGCGGATCCGCTGACAGAATTGTTAAGTCAGCAAAGGACTTGGTGGTTTATTTCTGCTGCAAGGGGTGTATTGGCAGCTTCATGGGCATAAACTAAAGGTTTCCAACCCACGAGGGTAAGATTTCAACATTTATTGGCAAGTCACACGAAAACCCACTGTGGTAAGAAAACTCAGCACTGCATATACCGTGATGCACAGCAGCTCTGTAATGGGGTGGAGCATCGTTTCAAAGCGAGATAAAGTGACTGGGGAACATTGACTGTGTCATTTGCCTGTTACAAGCCTGTGACCAAGGGCGTTGCACGCCCGAAACTCGTTAGGCTCTATTTGAAGGATCCATCTCTTTTGCCGATCAAGCTGCACCTGCAATAAAGAAAAATATACCATCAAGGAGGCCCTTTCCGAGTGGACACTCTTTTTGTTGGATTTATGACGGTCCGTCCGGCCGTGGAAACTGCCCGCCGCACAGCAGCGGATCCGCTGACAGAATTGTTAAGTCAGCAAAGGACTCGGTGGTTTATTTCTGCTGCAAGGGGTGTATTGGCAGCTTCATGGGCATAAACTAAAGGTTTCCAAACCACGAGGGTAAGATTTTAACATTTATTGGCAAGTCACACGAAAACCCACTGTGGTAAGACAACTCAGCACTGCATATACCGTGATGCACAGCAGCTCTGTAATGGGGCGGAGCATCGTTTCAAAGCGAGATAAAGTGACAGGGGAACATTGACTGTGACATTTGCCTGTTACCAGCCTGTGACGAAGGGCGTTGCACGCCCGAAACGCGTTAGGCTCTATTTGAAGGTTCCATGTGTTCTGCCGATCAAGCTGCACCTGCAATAAAAAAAAATAAACCATCAAGGAGGCCCTTTCCGAGTGGACACTCTTTTTGTTGGATTTATGACGGTCCATCCGGCCGTGGAAACTGCCCGCCGCACAGCAGCGGATCCGCTGACAGAATTGTTAAGCCAGCAAAGGACTCGGTGGTTTATTTCTGCTGCAAGGGGTGTATTGGCAGCTTCATGGGCATAAACTAAAGGTTTCAAACCCACGAGGGTAAGATTTTAACAATTATTGGCAAGTCACACGAAAACCCACTGTGGTAAGACAACTCAGCACATCATATGCCGTGATGCACAGCAGCTCGGTAATGGGGCGGAGCATCGTTTCAAAGCGAGATAAAGTGACTGGGGAACATTGACTGTGACATTTGCCTGTTACCAGCCTGTGACCAAGGGCGTTGCACGCCCGAAACGCGTTAGGCTCTATTTGAAGGTTCCATGTGTTTTGCCGATCAAGCTGCACCTGCAATAAAGAAAAATATACCATCAAGGAGGCCCTTTCCGAGTGGACACTCTTTTTGTTGGATTTATGACAGTCCGTCCGGCAGTGGAAACTGCCCGCCGCACAGCAGCGGATCCGCTGACAGAATTGTTAAGTCAGCAAAGGACTCAGTGGTTTATTTCTGCTGCAAGGGGTGTATTGGCAGCTTCATGGGCATAAATTAAAGGTTTCCAACCCACGAGGGTAAGATTTTAACATTTATTGGCAAGTCACACGAAAACCCACTGTGGTAAGACAACTTAGCACTGCATATACCGTGATGCACAGCAGCTCTGTAATGGGGCGGAGCATCGTTTCAAAGCGAGATAAAGTGACTGGGGAACATTGACTGTGACATTTGCCTGTTGCCAGCCTGTGACCAAGGGTGTTGCACGCCCGAAACGCGTTAGGCTCTATTTGAAGGTTCCATGTGTTTTGCCGATCAAGCTGCACCTGCAATAAAGAAAAATATACCATCAAGAAGGCCCTTTCCGAGTGGACACTCTTTTTGTTGGATTTATGACGGTCCGTCCGCCGTGGAAACTGCCCGCCACACAGCAGCGGATCCGCTGACAGAATTGTTAAGTCAGCAAAGGACTCAGTGGTTTATTTCTGCTGCAAGGGGTGTATTGGCAGCTTCATGGGCATAAACTAAAGGTTTCCAACCCACGAGGGTAAGATTTTAACATTTATTGGCAAGTCACACGAAAACCCACTGTGGTAAGACAACTCAGCACTGCATATACCGTGATGCACAGCAGCTCTGTAATGGGGCGGAGCATCGTTTCAAAGCGAGATAAAGTGACTGGGGAACATTGACTGTGACATTTGCCTGTTACCAGCCTGTGACCAAGGGCGTTGCACGCCCGAAACGCGTTAGGCTCTATTTGAAGGTTCCATGTGTTTTGCCAATCAAGCTGCACCTGCAATAAAGAAAAATATACCATCAAGGAGGCCCTTTCCGAGTGGACACTCTTTTTGTTGGACTTATGACGGTCCGTCCGGCCGTGGAAACTGCCCGCCGCACAGCAGTGGATCTGCTGACAGAATTGTTAAGTCAGCAAAGGACTCGGTGGTTTATTTCTGCTGCAAGGGGTGTATTGGCAGCTTCATGGGCATAAACTAAAGGTTTCCAAACGACGAGGGGAAGATTTTAACATTTATTGGCAAGTCACACGAAAACCCACTGTGGTAAGACAACTCAGCACTGCATATACCGTGATGCACAGCAGCTCTGTAATGGGGTGGAGCATCGTTTCAAAGCGAGATAAAGTGACTGGGGAACATTGACTGTGTCATTTGCCTGTTACAAGCCTGTGACCAAGGGCGTTGCACGCCCGAAACGCGTTAGGCTCTATTTGAAGGATCCATCTCTTTTGCCGATCAAGCTGCACCTGCAATAAAGAAAAATATACCATCAAGGAGGCCCTTTCCGAGTGGACACTCTTTTTGTTGGATTTATGACGGTCCGTCCGGCCGTGGAAACTGCCCGCCGCACAGCAGCGGATCCGCTGACAGAATTGTTAAGTCAGCAAAGGACTCGGTGGTTTATTTCTGCTGCAAGGGGTGTATTGGCAGCTTCATGGGCATAAACTAAAGGTTTCCAAACCACGAGGGTAAGATTTTAACATTTATTGGCAAGTCATTCGAAAACCCACTGTGGTAAGACAACTCAGCACTGCATATACCGTGATGCACAGCAGCTCTGTAATGGGGCGGAGCATCGTTTCAAAGCGAGATAAAGTGATAGGGGAACATTGACTGTGACATTTGCCTGTTACCAGCCTGTGACCAAGGGCGTTTCACGCCCGAAACGCGTTAGGCTCTATTTGAAGGTTCCATGTGTTCTGCCGATCAAGCTGCACCTGCAATAAAGAAAAATATACCATCAAGGAGGCCCTTTCCGAGTGGACACTCTTTTTGTTGGACTTATGACGGTCCGTCCGGCCGTGGAAACTGCCCGCCGCACAGCAGTGGATCCGCTGACAGAATTGTTAAGTCAGCAAAGGACTCGGTGGTTTATTTCTGCTGCAAGGGGTGTATTGGCAGCTTCATGGGCATAAACTAAAGGTTTCCAAACGACGAGGGGAAGATTTTAACATTTATTGGCAAGTCACACGAAAACCCACTGTGGTAAGACAACTCAGCACTGCATATACCGTGATGCACAGCAGCTCTGTAATGGGGCGGAGCATCGTTTCAAAGCGAGATAAAGTGACTGGGGAACATTGACTGTGACATTTGCCTGTTACCAGCCTGTGACCAAGGGTGTTGCACGCCCGAAACGCGTTAGGCTCTATTTGAAGGTTCCATGTGTTTTGGAGATCAAGCTGCACCTGCAATAAAGAAAAATATACCATCAAGGAGGCCCTTTCCGAGTGGACACTCTTTTTGTTGGATTTATGACAGTCCATCCGGCAGTGGAAACTGCCCGCCGCACAGCAGCGGATCCGCTGACAGAATTGTTAAGTCAGCAAAGGACTCAGTGGTTTATTTCTGCTGCAAGGGGTGTATTGGCCGCTTCATGGGCATAAACTAAAGGTTTCCAACCCACGAGGGTAAGATTTTAACATTTATTGGCAAGTCACACGAAAACCCACTGTGGTAAGAAAACTCAGCACTGCATATACCGTGATGCACAGCAGCTCTGTAATGGGGTGGAGCATCGTTTCAAAGCGAGATAAAGTGACAGGGGAACATTGACTGTGTCATTTGCCTGTTACAAGCCTGTGACCAAGGGCGTTGCACGCCCGAAACTCGTTAGGCTCTATTTGAAGGATCCATCTCTTTTGCCGATCAAGCTGCACCTGCAATAAAGAAAAATATACCATCAAGGAGGCCCTTTCCGAGTGGAACCTCTTTTTGTTGGATTTTTGACGGTCCGTCCGGCCGTGGAAACTGCCCGCCGCACAGCAGCGGATCAGCTGACAGAATTGTTAAGTCAGCAAAGGACTCGGTGGTTTATTTCTGCTGCAAGGGGTGTATTGGCAGCTTCATGGGCATAAACTAAAGGTTTCCAAACCACGAGGGTAAGATTTTAACATTTATTGGCAAGTCACACGAAAACCCACTGTGGTAAGACAACTCAGCACTGCATATACCGTGATGCACAGCAGCTCTGTAATGGGGCGGAGCATCGTTTCAAAGCGAGATAAAGTGACAGGGGAACATTGACTGTGACATTTGCCTGTTACCAGCCTGTGACCAAGGGCGTTGCACGCCCGAAACGCGTTAGGCTCTATTTGAAGGTTCCATGTGTTCTGCCGATCAAGCTGCACCTGCAATAAAGAAAAATATACCATCAAGGAGGCCCTTTCCGAGTGGACACTCTTTTTGTTGGAATTATGACGGTCCATCCGGCCGTGGAAACTGCCCGCCGCACAGCAGCGGATCCGCTGACAGAATTGTTAAGTCAGCAAAGGACTCAGTGGTTTATTTCTGCTGCAAGGGGTGTATTGGCAGCTTCATGGGCATAAACGAAAGGTTTCCAAGCCACGAGGGTAAGATTTTAACATTTATTGGCAAGTCACACGAAAACCCACTGTGGTAAGACAACTCAGCACTTCATATACCGTGAGGCACAGCAGCTCGGTAAATGGGCGGAGCATCGTTTCAAAGCGAGATAAAGTGACTGGGGAACATTGACTGTGACATTTGCCTGTTACCAGCCTGTGACCAAGGGCGTTGCACACCCGAAACGCGTTAGGCTCTATTTGAAGGTTCCATGTGTTTTGCTGATCAAGCTGCACCTGCAATAAAGAAAAATATACCATCAAGGAGGCCCTTTCCGAGTGGACACTCTTTTTGTTGGATTTATGACGGTCCGTCCGGCTGTGGAAACTGCCCGCCGCACAGCAGCGGATCCGCTGACAGAATTGTTAAGTCAGCAAAGGACTCGGTGGTTTATTTCTGCTGCAAGGGGTGTATTGGCAGCTTCATGGGCATAAACTAAAGGTTTCCAACCCACGAGGGTAAGATTTTAACATTTATTGGCAAGTCACACGAAAACCCACTGTGGTAAGACAACTCAGCACTGCATATACCGTGATGCACAGCAGCTCTGTAATGGGGCGGAGCATCGTTTCAAAGCGAGATAAAGTGACTGGGGAACATTGACTGTGACATTTGACTGTTACCAGCCTGTGACCAAGGGCGTTGCACGTCCGAAACGCGTTAGGCTCTATTTGAAGGTTCCATGTGTTTTGCCGATCAAGCTGCACCTGCAATAAAGAAAAATATACCATCAAGGAGGCCCTTTCCGAGTGGACACTCTTTTTGTTGGATTTATGACGGTCCGTCCGGCCGTGGAAACTGCCCGCCGCATAGCAGCGGATCCGCTGACAGAATTGTTAAGTCAGCAAAGGACTTGGTGGTTTATTTCTGCTGCAAGGGGCATAGCAGCGGATCCGCTGACAGAATTGTTAAGTCAGCAAAGGACTTGGTGGTTTATTTCTGCTGCAAGGGGCATAGCAGCGGATCCGCTGACAGAATTGTTAAGTCAGCAAAGGACTTGGTGGTTTATTTCTGCTGCAAGGGGTGTATTGGAAGCTTCATGGGCATAAACTAAAGGTTTCCAACCCACGAGGGTAAGATTTTAACATTTATTGGCAAGTCACACGAAAACCCACTGTGGTAAGAAAACTCAGCACTGCATATACCGTGATGCACAGCAGCTCTGTAATGGGGTGGAGCATCGTTTCAAAGCGAGATAAAGTGACTGGGGAACATTGACTGTGTCATTTGCCTGTTACAAGCCTGTGACCAAGGGCGTTGCACGCCCGAAACGCGTTAGGCTCTATTTGAAGGATCCATCTCTTTTGCCGATCAAGCTGCACCTGCAATAAAGAAAAATATACCATCAAGGAGGCCCTTTCCGAGTGGACACTCTTTTTGTTGGATTTATGACGGTCCGTCCGGCCGTGGAAACTGCCCGCCGCACAGCAGCGGATCCGCTGACAGAATTGTTAAGTCAGCAAAGGACTCGGTGGTTTATTTCTGCTGCAAGGGGTGTATTGGCAGCTTCATGGGCATAAACTAAAGGTTTCCAAACGACGAGGGGAAGATTTTAACATTTATTGGCAAGTCACACGAAAACCCACTGTGGTAAGACAACTCAGCACTGCATATACCGTGATGCACAGCAGCTCCGTAATGGGGCGGAGCATCGTTTCAAAGCGAGATAAAGTGACTGGGGAACATTGACTGTGACATTTGCCTGTTACCAGCCTGTGACCAAGGGCGTTGCACGCCCGAAACGCGTTAGGCTCTATTTGAAGGTTCCATGTGTTTTGCCGATCAAGCTGCACCTGCAATAAAGAAAAATATACCATCAAGGAGGCCCTTTCCGAGTGGACACTCTTTTTGTTGGATTTATGACAGTCCGTCCGGCAGTGGAAACTGCCCGCCGCACAGCAGTGGATCCGCTGACAGAATTGTTAAGTCAGCAAAGGACTCGGTGGTTTATTTCTGCTGCAAGGGGTGTATTGGCAGCTTCATGGGCATAAACTAAAGGTTTCCAAACGACGAGGGAAAGATTTTAACATTTATTGGCAAGTCACATGAAAACCCACTGTGGTAAGAAAACTCAGCACTGCATATACCGTGATGCACAGCAGCTCTGTAATGGGGCGGAGCATCGTTTCAAAGCGAGATAAAGTGACTGGGGAACATTGACTGTGTCATTTGCCTGTTACAAGCCTGTGACCAAGGGCGTTGCACGCCCGAAACGCGTTAGGCTCTATTTGAAGGATCCATCTCTTTTGCCGATCAAGCTGCACCTGCAATAAAGAAAAATATACCATCAAGGAGGCCCTTTCCGAGTGGACACTCTTTTTGTTGGATTTATGACGGTCCGTCCGGCCGTGGAAACTGCCCGCCGCACAGCAGCGGATCCGCTGACAGAATTGTTAAGTCAGCAAAGGACTCGGTGGTTTATTTCTGCTGCAAGGGGTGTATTGGCAGCTTCATGGGCATAAACTAAAGGTTTCCAAACCACGAGGGTAAGATTTTAACATTTATTGGCAAGTCACACGAAAACCCACTGTGGTAAGACAATTCAGCAAATCATATACCGTGATGCACAGCAGCTCGGTAATGGGGCGGAGCATCGTTTCAAAGCGAGATAAAGTGACTGGGGAACATTGACTGTGACATTTGCCTGTTACCAGCCTGTGACCAAGGGCGTTGCACGCCCGAAACGCGTTAGGCTCTATTTGAAGGTTCCATGTGTTTTGCCGATCAAGCTGCACCTGCAATAAAGAAAAATATACCATCAAGGAGGCCCTTTCCGAGTGGACACTCTTTTTGTTGGATTTATGACGGTCCGTCCGGCCGCGGAAACTGCCCGCCGCACAGCAGCGAATCCGCTGACAGAATTGTTAAGTCAGCAAAGGACTCGGTGGTGTATTTCTGCTGCAAGGGGTGTATTGGCAGCTTCATGGGCATAAACTAAAGGTTTCCAACCCACGAGGGTAAGATTTTAACATTTATTGGCAAGTCACACGAAAACCCACTGTGATAAGACAACTCAGCACTGCATATACTGTGATGCACAGCAGCTCTGTAATGGGGCGGAGCATCGTTTCAAAGCGAGATAAAGTGACTGGGGAACATTGACTGTGACATTTGCCTGTTACCAGCCTGTGACCAAGGGCGTTGCACGCCCGAAACGCGTTAGGCTCTATTTGAAGGTTCCATGTGTTTTGCCGATCAAGCTGCACCTGCAATAAAGAAAAATATACCATCAAGGAGGCCCTTTCCGAGTGGACACTCTTTTTGTTGGATTTATGATGGCCCGTCCGGCCGTGGAAACTGCCCGCCACACAGCAGCGGATCCGCTGACAGAATTGTTGAGTCAGCAAAGGACTCGGTGGTTTATTTCTGCTGCAAGGGGTGTATTGGCAGCTTCATGGGCATAAACTAAAGGTTTCCAACCCACGAGGGTAAGATTTTAACATTTATTGGCAAGTCACACGAAAACCCACTGTGGTAAGACAACTCAGCACTGCATATACCGTGATGCACAGCAGCTCTGTAATGGGGCGGAGCATCGTTTCAAAGCGAGATAAAGTGACTGGGGAACATTGACTGTGACATTTGCCTGTTACCAGCCTTTGACCAAGGGCGTTGCACGCCCGAAACGCGTTAGGCTCTATTTGAAGGTTTCATGTGTTTTGCCGATCAAGCTGCACCTGCAATAAAGAAAAATATACCATCAAGGAGGCCCTTTCCGAGTGGACACTCTTTTTGTTGGATTTATGACAGTCCGTCCGGCAGTGGAAACTGCCCGCCGCACAGCAGCGGATCCGCTGACAGAATTGTTAAGTCAGCAAAGGACTCAGTGGTTTATTTCTGCTGCAAGGGGTGTATTGGCAGCTTCATGGGCATAAACTAAAGGTTTCCAACCCACGAGGGTAAGATTTTAACATTTATTGGCAAGTCACACGAAAACCCACTGTGGTAAGAAAACTCAGCACTGCATATACCGTGATGCACAGCAGCTCTGTAATGGGGTGGAGCATCGTTTCAAAGCGAGATAAAGTGACTGGGGAACATTGACTGTGACATTTGCCTGGTACCAGCCTGTGACCAAGGGCGTTGCACGCCCGAAACGCGTTAGGCTCTATTTGAAGGTTCCATGTGTTCTGCCGATCAAGCTGCACCTGCAATAAAGAAAAATATACCATCAAGGAGGCCCTTTCCGAGTGGACACTCTTTTTGTTGGATTTATGACGGTCCATCCGGCCGTGGAAACTGCCCGCCGCACAGCAGCGGATCCGCTGACAGAATTGTTAAGTCAGCAAAGGACTCGGTGGTTTATTTCTGCTGCAAGGGGTGTATTGGCAGCTTCATGGGCATAAACTAAAGGTTTCCAACCCACGAGGGTAAGATTTTAACATTTATTGGCAAGTCACACGAAAACCCACTGTGGTAAGACAACTCAGCACTTCATATACCGTGATGCACAGCAGCTCGGTAATGGGGTGGAGCATCGTTTCAAAGCGAGATAAAGTGACT
The DNA here is from genome assembly GCF_964204655.1 of Triturus cristatus. Lineage (NCBI taxonomy): Eukaryota > Metazoa > Chordata > Amphibia > Caudata > Salamandridae > Triturus > Triturus cristatus. The sequence goes on from NC_140587.1 coordinate 60,647,824, forward strand.
GGGGAACATTGACTGTGACATTTGCCTGTTACCAGCCTGTGAGCAAGGGCGTTGCACGCCCGAAACGCGTTAGGCTCTATTTGAAGGTTCCATGTGTTTTGTCGATCAAGCTGCACCTGCAATAAAGAAAAATATACCATCAAGGAGGCCCTTTCCGAGTGGACACTCTTTTTGTTGGATTTATGACGGTCCGTCCGGCCATTGAAACTGCCCGCCGCACAGCAGCGAATCCGCTGACAGAATTGTTAAGTCAGCAAAGGACTCAGTGGTTTATTTCTGCTGCAAGGGGTGTATTGGCAGCTTCATGGGCATAAACTAAAGGTTTCCAACCCACGAGGGTAAGATTTTAACATTTATTGGCAAGTCACACGAAAACCCACTGTGGTAAGACAACTCAGCACTGCATATACCGTGATGCACAGCAGCTCTGTAATGGGGCAGAGCATCGTTTCAAAGCGAGATAAAGTGACTGGGGAACATTGACTGTGACATTTGCCTGTTACCAGCCTGTGACCAAGGACGTTGCACGTCCGAAACGCGTTAGGCTCTATTTGAAGGTTCCATGTGTTTTGCCGATCAAGCTGCACCTGCAATAAAGAAAAATATACCATCAAGGAGGCCCTTTCCGAGTGGACACTCTTTTTGTTAGATTTATGACGGTCCGTCCGGCCGTGGAAACTGCCCGCCGCATAGCAGCGGATCCGCTGACAGAATTGTTAAGTCAGCAAAGGACTTGGTGGTTTATTTCTGCTGCAAGGGGTGTATTGGAAGCTTCATGGGCATAAACTAAAGGTTTCCAACCCACGAGGGTAAGATTTTAACATTTATTGGCAAGTCACACGAAAACCCACTGTGGTAAGAAAACTCAGCACTGCATATACCGTGATGCACAGCAGCTCTGTAATGGGGTGGAGCATCGTTTCAAAGCGAGATAAAGTGACTGGGGAACATTGACTGTGACATTTGCCTGTTGCAAGCCTGTGACCAAGGGCGTTGCACGCCCGAAACGTGTTAGGCTCTATTTGAAGGATCCATCTCTTTTGCCGATCAAGCTGCACCTGCAATAAAGAAAAACTAAACCATCAAGGAGCCCTTTCCGAGTGGACACTCTTTTTGTTGGATTTATGACGGGCCGTCCGGCCGTGGAAACTGCCCGCCGCACAGCAGCAGATCCGCTGACAGAATTGTTAAGTCAGCAAAGGACTCGGTGGTTTATTTCTGCTGCAAGGGGTGTATTGGCAGCTTCATGGGCATAAACTAAAGGTTTCCATCCCACGAGGGTAAGATTTTAACATTTATTGGCAAGTCACACGAAAACCCACTGTGGTAAGACAACTCAGCACTGCATATACCGTGATGCACAGCAGCTCTGTAATGGGGCGGAGCATCGTTTCAAAGCGAGATAAAGTGACTGGGGAACATTGACTGTGACATTTGCCTGTTACCAGCCTGTGACCAAGGGCGTTGCACGCACGAAACGCGTTAGGCTCTATTTGAAGGTTCCATGTGTTTTGCCGATCAAGCTGCACCTGCAATAAAGAAAAATATACCATCAGGGAGGCCCTTTCCGAGTGGACACTCTTTTTGTTGGATTTATGACGGTCCGTCCGGCCATTGAAACTGCCCGCCGCACAGCAGCGAATCCGCTGACAGAATTGTTAAGTCAGCAAAGGACTCAATGGTTTATTTCTGCTGCAAGGGGTGTATTGGCAGCTTCATGGGCATAAACTAAAGGTTTCCAACCCACGAGGGTAAGATTTTAACATTTATTGGCAAGTCACACGAAAACCCACTGTGGTAAAACAACTCAGCACTGCATATACCGTGATGCTCAGCAGCTCTGTAATGGGGCGGAGCATCGTTTCAAAGCGAGATAAAGTGACTGGGGAACATTGACTGTGACATTTGCCTGTTACCAGCCTGTGACCAAGGGCGTTGCACGCCCGAAACGCGTTAGGCTCTATTTGAAGGTTCCATGTGTTTTGTCGATCAAGCTGCACCTGCAATAAAGAAAAATATACCATCAAGGAGGCCCTTTCCGAGTGGACACTCTTTTTGTTGGATTTATGACGGTCCGTCCGGCCATTGAAACTGCCCGCCGCACAGCAGCGAATCCGCTGACAGAATTGTTAAGTCAGCAAAGGACTCAGTGGTTTATTTCTGCTGCAAGGGGTGTATTGGCAGCTTCATGGGCATAAACTAAAGGTTTCCAACCCACGAGGGTAAGATTTTAACATTTATTGGCAAGTCACACGAAAACCCACTGTGGTAAGACAACTCAGCACTGCATATACCGTGATGCACAGCAGCTCTGTAATGGGGCGGAGCATCGTTTCAAAGCGAGATAAAGTGACTGGGGAACATTGACTGTGACATTTGCCTGTTACCAGCCTGTGACCAAGGGCGTTGCACGCCCGAAACGCGTTAGGCTCTATTTGAAGGTTCCATGTGTTTTGCCGATCAAGCTGCACCTGCAATAAAGAAAAATATACCATCAAGGAGGCCCTTTCCGAGTGGACACTCTTTTTGTTAGATTTATGACGGTCCGTCCGGCCGTGGAAACTGCCCGCCGCATAGCAGCGGATCCGCTGACAGAATTGTTAAGTCAGCAAAGGACTCAGTGGTTTATTTCTGCTGCAAGGGGTGTATTGGAAGCTTCATGGGCATAAACTAAAGGTTTCCAACCCACGAGGGTAAGATTTTAACATTTATTGGCAAGTCACACGAAAACCCACTGTGGTAAGAAAACTCAGCACTGCATATACCGTGATGCACAGCAGCTCTGTAATGGGGCGGAGCATCGTTTCAAAGCGAGATAAAGTGACTGGGGAACATTGACTGTGACATTTGCCTGTTACCAGCCTGTGACCAAGGGCGTTGCACGCCCGAAACGCGTTAGGCTCTATTTGAAGGTTCCATGTGTTTTGCCGATCAAGCTGCACCTGCAATAAAGAAAAATATACCATCAAGAAGGCCCTTTCCGAGTGGACACTCTTTTTGTTGGATTTATGACGGTCCGTCCGCCGTGGAAACTGCCCGCCACACAGCAGCGGATCCGCTGACAGAATTGTTAAGTCAGCAAAGGACTCAGTGGTTTATTTCTGCTGCAAGGGGTGTATTGGCAGCTTCATGGGCATAAACTAAAGGTTTCCAACCCACGAGGGTATGATTTTAACATTTATTGGCAAGTCACACGAAAACCCACTGTGGTAAGACAACTCAGCACTGCATATACCGTGATGCACAGCAGCTCTGTAATGGGGCGGAGCATCGTTTCAAAGCGAGATAAAGTGACTGGGGAACATTGACTGTGACATTTGCCTGTTATCAGCCTGTGACCAAGGACGTTGCACGTCCGAAACGCGTTAGGCTCTATTTGAAGGTTCCATGTGTTTTGCCGATCAAGCTGCACCTGCAATAAAGAAAAATATACCATCAAGGAGGCCCTTTCCGAGTGGACACTCTTTTTGTTGGATTTATGACGGTCCGTCCGGCCGTGGAAACTGCCCGCCGCATAGCAGCGGATCCGACGACAGAATTGTTAAGCCAGCAAAGGACTCGGTGGTTTATTTCTGCTGCAAGGGGTGTATTGGCAGCTTCATGGGCATAAACTAAAGGTTTCCAACCCACGAGGGTAAGATTTTAACATTTATTGGCAAGTCACACGAAAACCCACTGTGGTAAGACAACTCAGCACTGCATATACCGTGATGCACAGCAGCTCTGTAATGGGGCGGAGCATCGTTTCAAAGCGAGATAAAGTGACTGGGGAACATTGACTGTGACATTTGCCTGTTATCAGCCTGTGACCAAGGACGTTGCACGTCCGAAACGCGTTAGGCTCTATTTGAAGGTTCCATGTGTTTTGCCGATCAAGCTGCACCTGCAATAAAGAAAAATATACCATCAAGGAGGCCCTTTCCGAGTGGACACTCTTTTTGTTGGATTTATGACGGTCCGTCCGGCCGTGGAAACTGCCCGCCGCATAGCAGCGGATCCGACGACAGAATTGTTAAGTCAGCAAAGGACTTGGTGGTTTATTTCTGCTGCAAGGGGTGTATTGGAAGCTTCATGGGCATAAACTAAAGGTTTCCAACCCACGAGGGTAAGATTTTAACATTTATTGGCAAGTCACACGAAAACCCACTGTGGTAAGAAAACTCAGCACTGCATATACCGTGATGCACAGCAGCTCTGTAATGGGGTGGAGCATCGTTTCAAAGCGAGATAAAGTGACTGGGGAACATTGACTGTGACATTTGCCTGTTGCAAGCCTGTGACCAAGGGCGTTGCACACCCGAAACGCGTTAGGCTCTATTTGAAGGATCCATCTCTTTTGCCGATCAAGCTGCACCTGCAATAAAGAAAAACTAAACCATCAAGGAGGCCCTTTCCGAGTGGACACTCTTTTTGTTGGATTTATGACAGTCCGTCCGGCCGTGGAAACTGCCCGCCGCACAGCAGCGGATCCGCTGACAGAATTGTTAAGTCAGCAAAGGACTCAGTGGTTTATTTCTGCTGCAAGGGGTGTATTGGCAGCTTCATGGGCATAAACTAAAGGTTTCCAAACGACGAGGGGAAGATTTTAACATTTATTGGCAAGTCACACGATAACCCACTGTGGTAAGACAACTCAGCACTGCATATACCGTGATGCACAGCAGCTCTGTAATGGGGCGGAGCATCGTTTCAAAGCGAGATAAAGTGACTGGGGAACATTGACTGTGACATTTGCCTGTTACCAGCCTGTGACCAAGGGCGTTGCACGCCCGAAACGCGTTAGGCTCTATTTGAAGGTTCCATGTGTTTTGCCGATCAAGCTGCACCTGCAATAAAGAAAAATATACCATCAAGGAGGCCCTTTCCGAGTGGACACTCTTTTTGTTGGATTTATGACAGTCCGTCCGGCAGTGGAAACTGCCCGCCGCACAGCAGTGGATCCGCTGACAGAATTGTTAAGTCAGCAAAGGACTCGGTGGTTTATTTCTGCTGCAGGGGGTGTATTGGCAGCTTCATGGGCATAAACTAAAGGTTTCCAAACGACGAGGGGAAGATTTTAACATTTATTGGCAAGTCACACGAAAACCCACTGTGGTAAGACAACTCAGCACTGCATATACCGTGATGCACAGCAGCTCTGTAATGGGGCGGAGCATCGTTTCAAAGCGAGATAAAGTGACTGTGGAACATTGACTGTGACATTTGCCTGTTACCAGCCTGTGACCAAGGGCGTTGCACGCCCGAAGCGCGTTAGGCTCTATTTGAAGGTTCCATGTGTTTTGCCGATCAAGCTGCACCTGCAATAAAGAAAAATATACCATCAAGGAGGCCCTTTCCGAGTGGACACTCTTTTTGTTGGATTTATGACAGTCCGTCCGGCAGTGGAAACTGCCCGCCGCTCAGCAGCAGATCCGCTGACAGAATTGTTAAGTCAGCAAAGGGCTCAGTGGTTTATTTCTGCTGCAAGGGGTGTATTGGCAGCTTCATGGGCATAAACTAAAGGTTTCCAACCCACGAGGGTAAGATTTTAACATTTATTGGCAAGTCACACGAAAACCCACTGTGGTAATGTGAGAAGTTGGCCTGATATGTAGTGCTCACTATTCTAGTGATCACTGTGTATCATTCCAAACGACCCTTATTGATGATTGTTTGTAAGTCAACCTTATAGACCAGCTATCCTAGTAGCGTGGACACGAGCAGTCTTAGGCTGAACTCTAGAGGGCGTGTTAAGCCAGCTGTTTTACCACCACAGTTACCCCTTGAACACCACGTGAAAGGACACCACACAAGTTGTTATGAAAATAAAGGATATTTATTTATAACAAGACTACCCTGGCTCTTTATGAGTCAGGGAGCTAAGCACACTACAAAACTCTTACGAAAATACTTCAAGTTGCACAATTTACACAAATGCCCGAGGGGCACGAGAGACCATCTACACTAACAGTGAAATGCGAATGGTTAGAGTCTGGAGTTACTGATTCCGGAGTGATCCGATCAGTGGGACTAAACGAAAAAGGAACTGGACACTTGTAGAGCGAACCTGCGATGGAGCACCGAAATGCTCGAGTTATCTAGCCCAGAGGCTGCGGCTGCGGGAGGTTCGGCAAGATGTCGGGAGTCCTCGTTGTAGTCTCAGGAGCCTGAAAGAAGAAGTTGCTGGCAGGCGACCAGTGACGATGTTCAGCGAGATCCAAGCCTGGATCGGTGATGAAGGAAACCTGAAAGCAGAGGGGACTCAGTTCTCAACCGCTAGCCAGCGATCGTGTGGGCACCAGGAGGGTACCGGCTGAAGTCACCTCGACCAGGTGAGTGGATGACGTCGGACTCGGCTGTTCCTCGGACCAGGAGGCGCGGCGGCGACCAGGATGGAGGGCGAGCTGTCCCACGAAGGTGTCTGCTGTCGATGATGCTGGGCCCAGGAGTGGGGCAGCAGGTCTTGGCAGTGGCGAGCCTACGCGGTGGAGTCAAGATGGCGTCTGGAGTGGACCAGGAGGGTCCGTGGTACTCCTCTGTTGAAGGGGAGCAAGAGCCAGTCTGGAGCAACCAGACCAGTGATGAAACTGTCGTGGTGCGTCGTGAAGAGGGCCACACGCCGGTCGGCGAGTGGTCGGACAACGCGGTGAACAGCAAGGAGTGGAAGGGCCCCCACGCAGATCTCGTGGATGCTGGGGAGGCAGACTTCGGTGCTGGAGCTGCTCAGGGTTAGGGCTTCTCAAACCCTAGGTGCACTCACTCGAGGGTCCCTCGGTGGGCGTGCTAGATAAGCGTCGTGCAGGTTCTGAAGATGGCCGGTCCCGCAGGTCTCGTCACACCTACGACTCTCAGCTGGGCTGATGATGTAGGTAGAGGTCAGAGATGGCAGGGAACTCGGGTCTCGTCGAGCTGGGCAGTCTTGATCCGTAGGAGAGACGTACAGCAAACCGCAAGCGCTTAGGTGGTGCCTGCTGGTGCAAGGTGGCTACTCCTTAGCCACAAGGGAGAGTCTTCAGAAACAGTCAAGAGTTCCTTTCGTGGAAAGTAGTTCAAGATTCAGAATTATCCAATTTGGGAAGGGGACTCGCTCCTACCTTTATTCTAAGAAAAGGGGCTGGCCCGTGACTAGGTCCTACCTATGGGTGGGGCCAGGAGGGGGGTGGTTACACCCCTATCCTTTGTCCGGCTTCGCCCCGGCTCAGGGGCAGGGTTGCCCCCGAAACTGGTTTGAGCCGGGCTATGCACAGTGAGCACCGGGGTGCCACTTGCAATCACCTTCCTTTCAGCCCTGCCTACCTGGGATACACAAACCCTGTCTGGGATGGTGCTAACACCGCCCTCGACAGGAAACCCTTTGTCCAAGCTCCCCTCGCTGGAAGGTCTCCCAGCAGCAGGAGGTCAGACTTGTGTCTGGTGGCAGCATCCATTTTGTGATGCTGAGGCTTGAGTCAACTTTAACCGGGGTTCAAGGTTACTTCCATGTCGTGCCCCTCTAAAAGGGGGGAATGCTAACCCCGTCGCCAGAACTGGCGAGGGGTTCGTATTCCAATTCGTATGACACCTTACTCGACATGTGTAGGTGATGCGATGCCAAAGTTAGCAAATAACCGCAAGGATTATAATGCATTTTAAAGTAGTTGGCCCGCGTCACCATGGAACGGCTATTAGGACTTGGTTCCGCCAGCCGTCGACGGGCTCAGCTCGCGCCAGAGCACCGTCCCACATGATTCCCTCCACTCTGCCTTCAGGATTGATAAGGCCTGCCATAGGAGTGACTGATAGGAATCCATGTGTCCATTTTAGGGTTAGGTGTATGAATACTACACCTACAGCAACGGGTGATTACACCACTTTGCCCCAGCTGTCGTGCAGCCAGTTGTGTCAGATTTGGGCGGCCATCCAGGGGTGGCATAATACATGCTGCGGCCCCGGGCACACCGATGCCCTGGATACCTGTGGTATGCTGAGACAGGGACTGACAAGGCGGCCCAGTTCCAATTAGTGGATGCACCTAATGTACATGTGTGTTAATTTCGAGAGAGAACAGCTAGGCTGTGGGTCTGATTGGCAGGCCCACAGCCAGGGAAAGTCGTAAACCAATGAAGCAAAAGCAAAAAATCTGGGTGATCATAGGATTGCAGACCCTACTCTCCTACAGGTAAGACAACTCAGCACTGCATATACCGTGATGCACAGCAGCTCTGTAATGGGGCGGAGCATCGTTTCAAAGCGAGATAAAGTGACTGGGGAACATTGACTGTGACATTTGCCTGTTGCCAGCCTGTGACCAAGGGCGTTGCATGCCCGAAACGCGTTAGGCTCTATTTGAAGGTTCCATGTGTTTTGCCGATCAAGCTGCACCTGCAATAAAGAAAAATATACCATCAAGAAGGCCCTTTCCGAGTGGACACTCTTTTTGTTAGATTTATGACGGTCCGTCCGCCGTGGAAACTGCCCGCCACACAGCAGCGGATCCGCTGACAGAATTGTTAAGTCAGCAAAGGACTCAGTGGTTTATTTCTGCTGCAAGGGGTGTATTGGCAGCTTCATGGGCATAAACTAAAGGTTTCCAACCCACGAGGGTAAGATTTTAACATTTATTGGCAAGTCACACGAAAACCCACTGTGGTAAGACAACTCAGCACTGCATATACCGTGATGCACAGCAGCTCTGTAATGGGGCAGAGCATCGTTTCAAAGCGAGATAAAGTGACTGGAGAACATTGACTGTGACATTTGCCTGTTACCAGCCTGTGACCAAGGGCGTTGCACGCCCGAAACGCGTTAGGCTCTATTTGAAGGTTCCATGTGTTTTGCCGATCAAGCTGCACCTGCAATAAAGAAAAATATACCATCAAGGAGGCCCTTTCCGAGTGGACACTCTTTTTGTTGGATTTATGACGGTCCGTCCGGCCGTGGAAACTGCCCGCCGCAGAGCAGCGGATCCGCTGACAGAATTGTTAAGTTAGCAAAGGACTTGGTGGTTTATTTCTGCTGCAAGGGGTGTATTGGCAGCTTCATGGGCATAAACTAAAGGTTTCCAACCCACGAGGGTAAGATTTTAACATTTATTGGCAAGTCACATGAAAACCCACTGTGGTAAGAAAACTCAGCACTGCATATACCGTGATGCACAGCAGCTCTGTAATGGGGTGGAGCATCGTTTCAAAGTGAGATAAAGTGACTGGGGAACATTGACTGTGTCATTTGCCTGTTACAAGCCTGTGACCAAGGGCGTTGCACGCCCGAAACGCGTTAGGCTCTATTTGAAGGATCCATCTCTTTTGCCGATCAAGCTGCACCTGCAATAAAGAAAAATATACCATCAAGGAGGCCCTTTCCGAGTGGACACTCTTTTTGTTGGATTTATGACGGTCCGTCCGGCCGTGGAAACTACCTGCCGCACAGCAGTGGATCCGCTGACAGAATTGTTAAGTCAGCAAAGGACTCGGTGGTTTATTTCTGCTACAAGGGGTGTATTGGCAGCTTCATGGGCATAAACTAAAGGTTTCCAAACGACGAGGGGAAGATTTTAACATTTATTGGCAAGTCACACGAAAACCCACTGTGGTAAGACAACTCAGCACATCATATACCGTGATGCACAGCAGCTCTGTAATGGGGCGGAGCATCGTTTCAAAGTGAGATAAAGTGACTGGGGAACATTGACTGTGACATTTGCCTGTTACCAGCCTGTGACCAAGGGCGTTGCACGCCCGAAACGCGTTAGGCTCTATTTGAAGGTTCCATGTGTTTTGCCGATCAAGCTGCACCTGCAATAAAGAAAAATATACCATCAAGGAGGCCCTTTCCGAGTGGACACTCTTTTTGTTGGATTTATGACAGTCCGTCCGGCAGTGGAAACTGCCCGCCGCACAGCAGCGGATCCGCTGACAGAATTGTTAAGTCAGCAAAGGACTCAGTGGTTTATTTCTGCTGCAAGGGGTGTATTGGCAGCTTCATGGGCATAAACTAAAGGTTTCCAACCCACGAGGGTAAGATTTTAACATTTATTGGCAAGTCACACGAAAACCCACTGTGGTAAGACAACTCAGCACTGCATATACCGTGATGCAGAGCAGCTCTGTAATGGGGCGGAGCATCGTTTGAAAGCGAGATAAAGTGACTGGGGAACATTGACTGTGACATTTGCCTGTTACCAGCCTGTGACCAAGGGCGTTGCACGCCCGAAACGCGTTAGGCTCTTTTTGAAGGTTCCATGTGTTCTGCCAATAAAGCTGCACCTGCAATAAAGAAAAATATACCATCAAGGAGGCCCGTTCCGAGTGGACACTCTTTTTGTTGGTTTTAATACGGTCCATCCGGCAATGGAAACTGCCCGCCGCACAGCAGCGGATCCGCTGACAGAATTGTTAAGTCAGCAAAGGACTCGGTGGTTTATTTCTGCTGCAAGGGGTGTATTGGCAGCTTCATGGGCATAAACTAAAGGTTTCCAACCCACGAGGGTAAGATTTTAACATTTATTGGCAAGTCACACGAAAACCCACTGTGGTAAGACAACTCAGCACTTCATATACCGTGATGCACAGCAGCTCTGTAATGGGGCGGAGCATCGTTTCAAAGCGAGATAAAGTGACTGGGGAACATTGACTGTGACATTTGCCTGTTACCAGCCTGTGACCAAGGGCGTTGCACGCCCGAAACGCGTTAGGCTCTATTTGAAGGTTCCATGTGTTTTGCCGATCAAGCTGCACCTGCAATAAAGAAAAATATTCCATCAAGGAGGCCCTTTCCGAGTGGACACTCTTTTTGTTGGATTTATGACAGTCCGTCCGGCAGTGGAAACTGCCCGCCGCATAGCAGCGGATCCGCTGACAGAATTGTTAAGTCAGCAAAGGACTCGGTGGTTTATTTCTGCTGCAAGGGGTGTATTGGCAGCTTCATGGGCATACACTAAAGGTTTCCAACCCACGAGGGTAAGATTTTAACATTTATTGGCAAGTCACACAAAAACCCACTGTGGTAAGACAACTCAGCACTGCATATACCGTGATGCACAGCAGCTCTGTAATGGGGCGGAGCATCGTTTCAAAGCGAGATAAAGTGACTGGGGAACATTGACTGTGACATTTGCCTGTTACCAGCCTGTGACCAAGGGCGTTGCACGTCCGAAACGCGTTAGGCTCTATTTGAAGGTTCCATGTGTTTTGCCGATCAAGCTGCGCCTGCAATAAAGAAAAATATACCATCAAGAAGGCCCTTTCCGAGTGGACACTCTTTTTGTTGGATTTATGATGGTCCGTCCGCCATGGAAACTGCCCGCCACACAGCAGCGGATCCGCTGACAGAATTGTTAAGTCAGCAAAGGACTCAGTGGTTTATTTCTGCTGCAAGGGGTGTATTGGCAGCTTCATGGGCATAAACTAAAGGTTTCCAACCCACGAGGGTAAGATTTTAACATTTATTGGCAAGTCACACGAAAACCCACTGTGGTAAGACAACTCAGCACTACATATACCGTGATGCACAGCAGCTCTGTAATGGGGCGGAGCATCGTTTCAAAGCGAGATAAAGTGACTGGGGAACATTGACTGTGACATTTGCCTGTTACCAGCCTGTGACCAAGGGCGTTGCACGCCCGAAACGCGTTAGGCTCTATTTGAAGGTTCCATGTGTTTTGACGATCAAGCTGCACCTGCAATAAAGAAAAATATACCATCAAGGAGGCCCTTTCCGAGTGGATACTCTTTTTGTTTGATTTATGACAGTCCGTCCGGCCGTGGAAACTGCCCGCCGCAGAGCAGCGGATCCGCTGACAGAATTGTTAAGTCAGCAAAGGACTTGGTGGTTTATTTCTGCTGCAAGGGGTGTATTGGCAGCTTCATGGGCATAAACTAAAGGTTTCCAAACGACGAGGGGAAGATTTTAACATTTATTGGCAAGTCACACGAAAACCCACTGTGGTAAGACAACTCAGCACTGCATATACCGTGATGCACAGCAGCTCTGTAATGGGGCGGAGCATCGTTTCAAAGCGAGATAAAGTGACTGGGGAACATTGACTGTGACATTTGCCTGTTACCAGCCTGTGACCAAGGGCGTTGCACGCCCGAAACGCGTTAGGCTCTATTTGAAGGTTCCATGTGTTTTGCCGATCAAGCTGCACCTGCAATAAAGAAAAATATACCATCAAGGAGGCCCTTTCCGAGTGGACACTCTGTTTGTTGGATTTATGACAGTCCGTCCGGCAGTGGAAACTGCCCGCCGCACAGCAGCGGATCCGCTGACAGAATTGTTAAGTCAGCAAAGGACTCAGTGGTTTATTTCTGCTGCAAGGGGTGTATTGGCAGCTTCATGGGCATAAACTAAAGGTTTCCAACCCACGAGGGTAAGATTTTAACATTTATTGGCAAGTCACACGAAAACCCACTGTGGTAAGACAACTCAGCACTGCATATACCGTGATGCACAGCAGCTCTGTAATGGGGCGGAGCATCGTTTCAAAGCGAGATAAAGTGACTGGGGAACATTGACTGTGACATTTGCCTGTTACCAGCCTGTGACCAAGGGCGTTGCACGCCCGAAACGCGTTAGGCTCTATTTGAAGGTTCCATGTGTTTTGCCGATCAAGCTGCACCTGCAATAAAGAAAAATATACCATCAAGGAGGCCCTTTCCGAGTGGACACTCTTTTTGTTGGATTTATGACGGTCCGTCCGGCCGTGGAAACTGCCCGCCGCAGAGCAGCGGATCCGCTGACAGAATTGTTAAGTCAGCAAAGGACTTGGTGGTTTATTTCTGCTGCAAGGGGTGTATTGGCAGCTTCATGGGCATAAACTAAAGGTTTCCAACCCACGAGGGTAAGATTTTAACATTTATTGGCAAGTCACACGAAAACCCACTGTGGTAAGAAAACTCAGCACTGCATATACCGTGATGCACAGCAGCTCTGTAATGGGGTGGAGCATCGTTTCAAAGCGAGATAAAGTGACTGGGGAACATTGACTGTGTCATTTGCCTGTTACAAGCCTGTGACCAAGGGCGTTGCACGCCCGAAACGCGTTAGGCTCTATTTGAAGGTTCCATGTGTTTTGCCGATCAAGCTGCACCTGCAATAAAGAAAAATATACCATCAAGGAGGCCCTTTCCGAGTGGACACTCTTTTTGTTGGATTTATGACGGCCCGTCCGGCCGTGGAAAATGCCCGCCGCACAGCAGCGGATCCGCTGACAGAATTGTTGAGTCAGCAAAGGACTCGGTGGTTTATTTCTGCTGCAAGGGGTGTATTGGCAGCTTCATGGGCATAAACTAAAGGTTTCCAACCCACGAGGGTAAGATTTTAACATTTATTGGCAAGTCACACGAAAACCCACTGTGGTAAGACAACTCAGCACTGCATATACAGTGATGCACAGCAGCTCTGTAATGGGGCGGAGCATCGTTTCAAAGCGAGATAAAGTGACTGGGGAACATTGACTGTGACATTTGCCTGTTACCAGCCTGTGACCAAGGGCGTTGCACACCCGAAACGCGTTAGGCTCTATTTGAAGGTTCCATGTGTTTTGCTGATCAAGCTGCACCTGCAATAAAGAAAAATATACCATCAAGGAGGCCCTTTCCGAGTGGACACTCTTTTTGTTGGATTTATGACGGTCCGTCCGGCCGTGGAAACTGCCTGCCGCACAGCAGTGGATCCGCTGACAGAATTGTTAAGTCAGCAAAGGACTCGGTGGTTTATTTCTGCTGCAAGGGGTGTATTGGCAGTTTCATGGGCATAAACTAAAGGTTTCCAACCCACGAGGGTAAGATTTTAACATTTGTTGGCAAGTCACACGAAAACCCACTGTGGTAAGACAACTCAGCACTGCATATACCGTGATGCACAGCAGCTCTGTAATAGGGCGGAGCATCGTTTCAAAGCGAGATAAAGTGACTGCGGAACATTGACTGTGACATTTGCCTGTTACCAGCCTGTGACCAAGGGCGTTGCACGCCCGAAACGCGTTAGGCTCTATTTGAAGGTTCCATGTGTTTTGCCGATCAAGCTGCACCTGCAATAAAGAAAAATATACCATCAAGGAGGCCCTTTCCGAGTGGACACTCTTTTTGTTGGATTTATGACGGCCCGTCCGGCCGTGGAAACTGCCCGCCGCACAGCAGCGGATCCGCTGACAGACTTGTTGAGTCAGCAAAGGACTCGGTGGTTTATTTCTGCTGCAAGGGGTGTATTGGCAGCTTCATTGAAATAAACTAAAGGTTTCCAACCCACGAGGGTAAGATTTTAACATTTATTGGCAAGTCACACGAAAACCCACTGTGGTAAGACAACTTAGCACTGCATATACAGTGATGCACAGCAGCTCTGTAATGGGGCGGAGCATCGTTTCAAAGCGAGATAAAGTGACTGCGGAACATTGACTGTGACATTTGCCTGTTACCAGCCTGTGACCAAGGGCGTTGCACGCCCGAAACGCGTTAGGCTCTATTTGAAGGTTCCATGTGTTTTGCCGATCAAGCTGCACCTGCAATAAAGAAAAATATACCATCAAGGAGGCCATTTCTGAGTGGACACTCTTTTTAGTGGATTTATGACTGTCCGTCCGTCCGTGGAAACTGCCCGCCGCACAGCAGCGGATCCGCTGACAGAATTGTTAAGTCAGCAAAGGACTCGGTGGTTTATTTCTGCTGCAAGGGGTGTATTGGCAGAACATGGGCATAAACTAAAGGTTTCCAACCCACGAGGGTAAGATTTTAACATTTATTGGCAAGTCACACGAAAACCCACTGTGGTAAGACAACTCAGCACTGCATATACCGTGATGCACAGCAGCTCTGTAATTGTGCGGAGCATCGTTTCAAAGCGAGATAAAGTGACTGGGGAACATTGACTTTGACATTTGCCTGTTACCAGCCTGTGACCAAGGGCGTTGCACGCCCGAAACGCGTTAGGCTCTATTTGAAGGTTCCATGTGTTTTGCCGATCAAGCTGCACCTGCAATAAAGAAAAATATACCATCAAGAAGGCCCTTTCCGAGTGGACACTCTTTTTGTTGGATTTATGACGGTCCGTCCGGCCGTGGAAACTGCCCGCCGCACAGCAGCGGATCCGCTGACAGAATTGTTAAGTCAGCAAAGGACTCAGTGGTTTATTTGTGCTGCAAGGGGTGTATTGGCAGCTTCATGGGCATAAACTAAAGGTTTCCAATCCACGAGGGTAAGATTTTAACATTTATTGGCAAGTCACCCCAAAACCCACTGTGGTAAGACAACTCAGCACTGCATATACCGTGATGCACAGCAGCTCTGTAATGGGGCGGAGCCTCGTTTCAAAGCGAGATAAAGTGACTGGGGAACATTGACTGTGACAGTTGCCTGTTACAAGCCTGTGACCAAGGGCGTTGCACGCCCGAAACGCGTTAGGCTCTATTTGAAGGTTCCATGTGTTTTGCCGATCAAGCTGCACCTGCAATAAAGAAAAATATACCATCAAGGAGGCCCTTTCCGAGTGGACACTCTTTTTGTTGGATTTATGACGGTCCGTCCGGCCGCGGAAACTGCCCGCCGCACAGCAGCGAATCCGCTGACAGAATTGTTAAGTCAGCAAAGGACTCGGTGGTTTATTTCTGCTGCAAGGGGTGTATTGGCAGCTTCATGGGCATAAACTAAAGGTTTCCAACCCACGAGGGTAAGATTTTAACATTTATTGGCAAGTCACCCGAAAACCCACTGTGGTAAGACAACTCAGCACTGCATATACCGTGATGCACAGCAGCTCTGTAATTGTGCGGAGCATCGTTTCAAAGCGAGATAAAGTGACTGGGGAACATTGACTTTGACATTTGCCTGTTACCAGCCTGAGACCAAGGGCGTTGCACGCCCGAAACGCGTTAGGCTCTATTTGAAGGTTCCATGTGTTTTGCCGATCAAGCTGCACCTGCAATAAAGAAAAATATACCATCAAGAAGGTCCTTTCCGAGTGGACACTCTTTTTGTTGGATTTATGACGGTCCGTCCGGCCGTGGAAACTGCCCGCCGCACAGCAGCGGATCCGCTGACAGAATTGTTAAGTCAGCAAAGGACTCAGTGGTTTATTTGTGCTGCAAGGGGTGTATTGGCAGCTTCATGGGCATAAACTAAAGGTTTCCAACCCACGAGGGTAAGATTTTAACATTTATTGGCAAGTCACCCGAAAACCCACTGTGGTAAGACAACTCAGCACTGCATATACCGTGATGCACAGCAGCTCTGTAATTGTGCGGAGCATCGTTTCAAAGCGAGATAAAGTGACTGGGGAACATTGACTTTGACATTTGCCTGTTACCAGCCTGTGACCAAGGGCGTTGCACGCCCGAAACGCGTTAGGCTCTATTTGAAGGTTCCATGTGTTTTGCCGATCAAGCTGCACCTGCAATAAAGAAAAATATACCATCAAGGAGGCCCTTTCCGAGTGGACACTCTTTTTGTTGGATTTATGACGGTCCGTCCGGCCGCGGAAACTGCCCGCCGCACAGCAGCGAATCCGCTGACAGAATTGTTAAGTCAGCAAAGGACTCGGTGGTTTATTTCTGCTGCAAGGGGTGTATTGGCAGCTTCATGGAAATAAACTAAAGGTTTCCAACCCACGAGGGTAAGATTTTAACATTTATTGGCAAGTCACACGAAAACCCACTGTGGTAAGACAACTCAGCACTGCATATACAGTGATGCACAGCAGCTCTGTAATGGGGCGGAGCATCGTTTCAAAGCGAGATAAAGTGACTGGGGAACATTGACTGTGACATTTGCCTGTTACCAGCCTGTGACCAAGGGCGTTGCACACCCGAAACGCGTTAGGCTCTATTTGAAGGTTCCATGTGTTTTGCCGATCAAGCTGCACCTGCAATAAAGAAAAATATACCATCAAGGAGGCCCTTTCCGAGTGGACACTCTTTTTGTTGGATTTATGACGGTCCGTCCGGCCGTGGAAACTGCCCGCCGCACAGCAGTGGATCCGCTGACAGAATTGTTAAGTCAGCAAAGGACTCGGTGGTTTATTTCTGCTGCAAGTGGTGTATTGGCAGCTTCATGGGCATAAACTAAAGGTTTCCAACCCACGAGGGTAAGATTTTAACATTTATTGGCAAGTCACACGAAAACCCACTGTATTATGACAACTCAGCACTGCATATACCGTGATGCACAGCAGCTCTGTAATGGGGCGGAGCATCGTTTCAAAGCGAGATAAAGTGACTTTGGAACATTGACTGAGACATTTGCCTGTTACCAGCCTGTGACCAAGGGCGTTGCACGCCCGAAACGCGTTAGGCTCTATTTGAAGGTTCCATGTGTTTTGCCGATCAAGCTGCACCTGCAATAAAGAAAAATATACCATCAAGGAGGCCCTTTCCGAGTGGACACTCTTTTTGTTGGATTTATGACGGTCCGTCCGTCCGTGGAAACTGCCCGCCGCACAGCAGTGGATCCGCTGACAGAATTGTTAAGTCAGCAAAGGACTCGGTGGTTTATTTCTGCTGCAAGGGGTGTATTGGCAGCTTCATGGGCATAAACTAAAGGTTTCCAACCCACGAGGGTAAGATTTTAACATTTATTGGCAAGTCACACGAAAACCCACTGTGGTAAGACAACTCAGCACTGCATATACCGTGATGCACAGCTGCTCTGTAATGGGGCGGAGCATCGTTTCAAAGCGAGATAAAGTGACTGCGGAACATTGACTGTCACATTTGCCTGTTACCAGCCTGTGACCAAGGGCGTTGCACGCCCGAAACGCGTTAGGCTCTATTTGAAGGTTCCATGTGTTTTGCCGATCAAGCTGCACCTGCAATAAAGAAAAATATACCATCAAGGAGGCCATTTCTGAGTGGACACTCTTTTTAGTGGATTTATGACGGTCCGTCCGTCCGTGGAAACTGCCCGCCGCACAGCAGCGGATCCGCTGACAGAATTGTTAAGTCAGCAAAGGACTCGGTGGTTTATTTCTGCTGCAAGGGGTGTATTGGCAGAACATGGGCATAAACTAAAGGTTTCCAACCCACGAGGGTAAGATTTTAACATTTATTGGCAAGTCACACGAAAACCCACTGTGGTAAGACAACTCAGCACTGCATATACCGTGATGCACAGCAGCTCTGTAATTGTGCGGAGCATCGTTTCAAAGCGAGATAAAGTGACTGGGGAACATTGACTTTGACATTTGCCTGTTACCAGCCTGTGACCAAGGGCGTTGCACGCCCGAAACGCGTTAGGCTCTATTTGAAGGTTCCATGTGTTTTGCCGATCAAGCTGCACCTGCAATAAAGAAAAATATACCATCAAGAAGGCCCTTTCCGAGTGGACACTCTTTTTGTTGGATTTATGACGGTCCGTCCGGCCGTGGAAACTGCCCGCCGCACAGCAGCGGATCCGCTGACAGAATTGTTAAGTCAGCAAAGGACTCAGTGGTTTATTTGTGCTGCAAGGGGTGTATTGGCAGCTTCATGGGCATAAACTAAAGGTTTCCAATCCACGAGGGTAAGATTTTAACATTTATTGGCAAGTCACCCGAAAGCCCACTGTGGTAAGACAACTCAGCACTGCATATACCGTGATGCACAGCAGCTCTGTAATGGGGCGGAGCCTCGTTTCAAAGCGAGATAAAGTGACTGGGGAACATTGACTGTGACATTTGCCTGTTACAAGCCTGTGACCAAGGGCGTTGCACGCCCGAAACGCGTTAGGCTCTATTTGAAGGTTCCATGTGTTTTGCCGATCAAGCTGCACCTGCAATAAAGAAAAATATACCATCAAGGAGGCCCTTTCCGAGTGGACACTCTTTTTGTTGGATTTATGACGGTCCGTCCGGCCGCGGAAACTGCCCGCCGCACAGCAGCGAATCCGCTGACAGAATTGTTAAGTCAGCAAAGGACTCGGTGGTTTATTTCTGCTGCAAGGGGTGTATTGGCAGCTTCATGGGCATAAACTAAAGGTTTCCAACCCACGAAGGTAAGATTTTAACATTTATTGGCAAGTCACACGAAAACCCACTGTGGTAAGACAACTCAGCACTGCATATACTGTGACGCACAGCAGCTCTGTAATGGGGCGGAGCATCGTTTCAAAGCGAGATAAAGTGACTGGGGAACATTGACTGTGACATTTGCCTGTTACCAGCCTGTGACCTAGGGCGTTGCACGCCCGAAACGCGTTAGGCTCTATTTGAAGGTTCCATGTGTTTTGCCGATCAAGCTGCACCTGCAATAAAGAAAAATATACCATCAAGGAGGCCCTTTCCGAGTGGACACTCTTTTTGTTGGATTTATGACGGTCCGTCCGGCCGTGGAAACTGCCCGCCGCACAGCAGCGGATCCGCTGACAGAATTGTTGAGTCAGCAAAGGACTCGGTGGTTTATTTCTGCTGCAAGGGGTGTATTGGCAGCTTCATGGAAATAAACTAAAGGTTTCCAACCCACGAGGGTAAGATTTTAACATTTATTGGCAAGTCACACGAAAACCCACTGTGGTAAGACAACTCAGCACTGCATATACAGTGATGCACAGCAGCTCTGTAATGGGGCGGAGCATCGTTTCAAAGCGAGATAAAGTGACTGGGGAACATTGACTGTGACATTTGCCTGTTACCAGCCTGTGACCAAGGGCGTTGCACACCCGAAACGCGTTAGGCTCGTTTTGAAGGTTCCATGTGTTTTGCCATTCAAGCTGCACCTGCAATAAAGAAAAATATACCATCAAGGAGGCCCTTTCCGAGTGGACACTCTTTTTGTTGGATGTATGACGGTCCGTCCGGCCGTGGAAACTGCCCGCCGCACAGCAGTGGATCCGCTGACAGAATTGTGAAGTCAGCAAAGGACTCGGTGGTTTATTTCTGCTGCAAGGGGTGTATTGGCAGAACATGGGCATAAACTAAAGGTTTCCAACCCACGAGGGTAAGATTTTAACATTTATTGGCAAGTCACACGAAAACCCACTGTGGTAAGACAACTCAGCACTGCATATACAGTGATGCACAGCAGCTCTGTAATGGGGCGGAGCATCGTTTCAAAGCGAGATAAAGTGACTTTGGAACATTGACTGAGACATTTGCCTGTTACCAGCCTGTGACCAAGGGCGTTGCACGCCCGAAACGCGTTAGGCTCTATTTGAAGGTTCCATGTGTTTTGCCGATCAAGCTGCACCTGCAATAAAGAAAAATATACCATCAAGGAGGCCCTTTCCGAGTGGACACTCTTTTTGTTGGATTTATGACGGTCCGTCCGTCCGTGGAAACTGGCCGCCGCACAGCAGCGGATCCGCTGACAGAATTGTTAAGTTAGCAAAGGACTTGGTGGTTTATTTCTGCTGCAAGGGGTGTATTGGCAGCTTCATGGGCATAAACTAAAGGTTTCCAACCCACGAGGGTAAGATTTTAACATTTATTGGCAAGTCACACGAAAACCACTGTGGTAAGACAACTCAGCACTGCATATACCGTGATGCACAGCAGCTCTGTAATGGGGCGGAGTATCGTTTCAAAGCGAGATAAAGTGACTGGGGAACATTGACTGTGACATTTGCCTGTTACCAGCCTGTGACCAAGGGCGTTGCACGCCCGAAACGCGTTAGGCTCTATTTGAAGGTTCCATGTGTTTTGCCGATCAAGCTGCACCTGCAATAAGGAAAAATATACCATCAAGAAGGCCCTTTCCGAGTGGACACATTTTTTGTTGGATTTATGACGGTCCGTCCGGCCGTGGAAACTGCCCGCCGCACAGCAGCGGATCCACTGACAGAATTGTTAAGTCAGCAAAGGACTCAGTGGTTTATTTCTGCTGCAAGGGGTGTATTGGCAGCTTCATGGGCATAAACTAAAGGTTTCCAACCCACGAGGGTAGGATTTTAACATTTATTGGCAAGTCACCCGAAAACCCACTGTGGTAAGACAACTCAGCACTGCATATACCGTGATGCACAGCAGCTCTGTAATGGGGCGGAGCATCGTTTCAAAGCGAGATAAAGTGACTGGGGAACATTGACTGTGACATTTGCCTGTTACAAGCCTGTGACCAAGGGCGTTGCACGCCCGAAACGCTTTAGGCTCTATTTGAAGGTTCCATGTGTTTTGCCGATCAAGCTGCACCTGCAATAAAGAAAAATATACCATCAAGGAGGCCCTTTCCGAGTGGACACTCATTTTGTTGGATTTATGACGGTCCGTCCGGCCGCGGAAACTGCCTGCCGCACAGCAGCGAATCCGCTGACAGAATTGTTAAGTCAGCAAAGGACTCGGTGGTTTATTTCTGCTGCAAGGGGTGTATTGGCAGCTTCATGGGCATAAACTAAAGGTTTCCAACCCTCGAGGGTAAGATTTTAACATTTATTGGCAAGTCACACGAAAACCCACTGTGGTAAGACAACTCAGCACTGCATATACCGTGACGCACAGCAGCTCTGTAATGGGGCGGAGCATCGTTTCAAAGCGAGATAAAGTGACTGGGGAACATTGACTTTGACATTTGCCTGTTACCAGCCTGTGACCAAGGGCGTTGCACGCCCGAAACGCGTTAGGCTCTATTTGAAGGTTCCATGTGTTTTGCCAATCAAGCTGCACCTGCAATAAAGAAAAATATACCATCAAGGAGGCCCTTTCCGAGTGGACACTCTTTTTGTTGGATTTATGACGGTCCGTCCGGCCGCGGAAACTGCCCGCCGCACAGCAGCGAATCCGCTGACAGAATTGTTAAGTCAGCAAAGGACTCGGTGGTTTATTTCTGCTGCAAGGGGTGTATTGGCAGCTTCATGGAAATAAACTAAAGGTTTCCAACCCACGAGGGTAAGATTTTAACATTTATTGGCAAGTCACACGAAAACCCACTGTGGTAAGACAACTCAGCCCTGCATATACAGTGATGCACAGCAGCTCTGTAATGGGGCGGAGCATCGTTTCAAAGCGAGATAAAGTGACTGGGGAACATTGACTGTGACATTTGCCTGTTACCAGCCTGTGACCAAGGGCGTTGCACACCCGAAACGCGTTAGGCTCTATTTGAAGGTTCCATGTGTTTTGCCGATCAAGCTGCACCTGCAATAAAGAAAAATATACCATCAAGGAGGCCCTTTCCGAGTGGACACTCTTTTTGTTGGATTTATGACGGTCCGTCCGGCCGTGGAAACTGCCCGCCGCACAGCAGTGGATCCGCTGACAGAATTGTTAAGTCAGCAAAGGACTCGGTGGTTTATTTCTGCTGCAAGTGGTGTATTGGCAGCTTCATGGGCATAAACTAAAGGTTTCCAACCCACGAGGGTAAGATTTTAACATTTATTGGCAAGTCACACGAAAACCCACTGTATTATGACAACTCAGCACTGCATATACCGTGATGCACAGCAGCTCTGTAATGGGGCGGAGCATCGTTTCAAAGCGAGATAAAGTGACTTTGGAACATTGACTGAGACATTTGCCTGTTACCAGCCTGTGACCAAGGGCGTTGCACGCCCGAAACGCGTTAGGCTCTATTTGAAGGTTCCATGTGTTTTGCCGATCAAGCTGCACCTGCAATAAAGAAAAATATACCATCAAGGAGGCCCTTTCCGAGTGGACACTCTTTTTGTTGGATTTATGACGGTCCGTCCGTCCGTGGAAACTGCCCGCCGCACAGCAGTGGATCCGCTGACAGAATTGTTAAGTCAGCAAAGGACTCGGTGGTTTATTTCTGCTGCAAGGGGTGTATTGGCAGCTTCATGGGCATAAACTAAAGGTTTCCAACCCACGAGGGTAAGATTTTAACATTTATTGGCAAGTCACACGAAAACCCACTGTGGTAAGACAACTCAGCACTGCATATACCGTGATGCACAGCTGCTCTGTAATGGGGCGGAGCATCGTTTCAAAGCGAGATAAAGTGACTGCGGAACATTGACTGTCACATTTGCCTGTTACCAGCCTGTGACCAAGGGCGTTGCACGCCCGAAACGCGTTAGGCTCTATTTGAAGGTTCCATGTGTTTTGCCGATCAAGCTGCACCTGCAATAAAGAAAAATATACCATCAAGGAGGCCATTTCTGAGTGGACACTCTTTTTAGTGGATTTATGACGGTCCGTCCGTCCGTGGAAACTGCCCGCCGCACAGCAGCGGATCCGCTGACAGAATTGTTAAGTCAGCAAAGGACTCGGTGGTTTATTTCTGCTGCAAGGGGTGTATTGGCAGAACATGGGCATAAACTAAAGGTTTCCAACCCACGAGGGTAAGATTTTAACATTTATTGGCAAGTCACACGAAAACCCACTGTGGTAAGACAACTCAGCACTGCATATACCGTGATGCACAGCAGCTCTGTAATTGTGCGGAGCATCGTTTCAAAGCGAGATAAAGTGACTGGGGAACATTGACTTTGACATTTGCCTGTTACCAGCCTGTGACCAAGGGCGTTGCACGCCCGAAACGCGTTAGGCTCTATTTGAAGGTTCCATGTGTTTTGCCGATCAAGCTGCACCTGCAATAAAGAAAAATATACCATCAAGAAGGCCCTTTCCGAGTGGACACTCTTTTTGTTGGATTTATGACGGTCCGTCCGGCCGTGGAAACTGCCCGCCGCACAGCAGCGGATCCGCTGACAGAATTGTTAAGTCAGCAAAGGACTCAGTGGTTTATTTGTGCTGCAAGGGGTGTATTGGCAGCTTCATGGGCATAAACTAAAGGTTTCCAACCCACGAGGGTAAGATTTTAACATTTATTGGCAAGTCACACGAAAACCACTGTGGTAAGACAACTCAGCACTGCATATACCGTGATGCACAGCAGCTCTGTAATGGGGCGGAGTATCGTTTCAAAGCGAGATAAAGTGACTGGGGAACATTGACTGTGACATTTGCCTGTTACCAGCCTGTGACCAAGGGCGTTGCACGCCCGAAACGCGTTAGGCTCTATTTGAAGGTTCCATGTGTTTTGCCGATCAAGCTGCACCTGCAATAAGGAAAAATATACCATCAAGAAGGCCCTTTCCGAGTGGACACATTTTTTGTTGGATTTATGACGGTCCGTCCGGCCGTGGAAACTGCCCGCCGCACAGCAGCGGATCCACTGACAGAATTGTTAAGTCAGCAAAGGACTCAGTGGTTTATTTCTGCTGCAAGGGGTGTATTGGCAGCTTCATGGGCATAAACTAAAGGTTTCCAACCCACGAGGGTAGGATTTTAACATTTATTGGCAAGTCACCCGAAAACCCACTGTGGTAAGACAACTCAGCACTGCATATACCGTGATGCACAGCAGCTCTGTAATGGGGCGGAGCATCGTTTCAAAGCGAGATAAAGTGACTGGGGAACATTGACTGTGACATTTGCCTGTTACAAGCCTGTGACCAAGGGCGTTGCACGCCCGAAACGCTTTAGGCTCTATTTGAAGGTTCCATGTGTTTTGCCGATCAAGCTGCACCTGCAATAAAGAAAAATATACCATCAAGGAGGCCCTTTCCGAGTGGACACTCATTTTGTTGGATTTATGACGGTCCGTCCGGCCGCGGAAACTGCCTGCCGCACAGCAGCGAATCCGCTGACAGAATTGTTAAGTCAGCAAAGGACTCGGTGGTTTATTTCTGCTGCAAGGGGTGTATTGGCAGCTTCATGGGCATAAACTAAAGGTTTCCAACCCTCGAGGGTAAGATTTTAACATTTATTGGCAAGTCACACGAAAACCCACTGTGGTAAGACAACTCAGCACTGCATATACCGTGACGCACAGCAGCTCTGTAATGGGGCGGAGCATCGTTTCAAAGCGAGATAAAGTGACTGGGGAACATTGACTTTGACATTTGCCTGTTACCAGCCTGTGACCAAGGGCGTTGCACGCCCGAAACGCGTTAGGCTCTATTTGAAGGTTCCATGTGTTTTGCCAATCAAGCTGCACCTGCAATAAAGAAAAATATACCATCAAGGAGGCCCTTTCCGAGTGGACACTCTTTTTGTTGGATTTATGACGGTCCGTCCGGCCGCGGAAACTGCCCGCCGCACAGCAGCGAATCCGCTGACAGAATTGTTAAGTCAGCAAAGGACTCGGTGGTTTATTTCTGCTGCAAGGGGTGTATTGGCAGCTTCATGGAAATAAACTAAAGGTTTCCAACCCACGAGGGTAAGATTTTAACATTTATTGGCAAGTCACACGAAAACCCACTGTGGTAAGACAACTCAGCCCTGCATATACAGTGATGCACAGCAGCTCTGTAATGGGGCGGAGCATCGTTTCAAAGCGAGATAAAGTGACTGGGGAACATTGACTGTGACATTTGCCTGTTACCAGCCTGTGACCAAGGGCGTTGCACACCCGAAACGCGTTAGGCTCTATTTGAAGGTTCCATGTGTTTTGCCGATCAAGCTGCACCTGCAATAAAGAAAAATATACCATCAAGGAGGCCCTTTCCGAGTGGACACTCTTTTTGTTGGATTTATGACGGTCCGTCCGGCCGTGGAAACTGCCCGCCGCACAGCAGTGGATCCGCTGACAGAATTGTTAAGTCAGCAAAGGACTCGGTGGTTTATTTCTGCTGCAAGTGGTGTATTGGCAGCTTCATGGGCATAAACTAAAGGTTTCCAACCCACGAGGGTAAGATTTTAACATTTATTGGCAAGTCACACGAAAACCCACTGTATTATGACAACTCAGCACTGCATATACCGTGATGCACAGCAGCTCTGTAATGGGGCGGAGCATCGTTTCAAAGCGAGATAAAGTGACTTTGGAACATTGACTGAGACATTTGCCTGTTACCAGCCTGTGACCAAGGGCGTTGCACGCCCGAAACGCGTTAGGCTCTATTTGAAGGTTCCATGTGTTTTGCCGATCAAGCTGCACCTGCAATAAAGAAAAATATACCATCAAGGAGGCCCTTTCCGAGTGGACACTCTTTTTGTTGGATTTATGACGGTCCGTCCGTCCGTGGAAACTGCCCGCCGCACAGCAGTGGATCCGCTGACAGAATTGTTAAGTCAGCAAAGGACTCGGTGGTTTATTTCTGCTGCAAGGGGTGTATTGGCAGCTTCATGGGCATAAACTAAAGGTTTCCAACCCACGAGGGTAAGATTTTAACATTTATTGGCAAGTCACACGAAAACCCACTGTGGTAAGACAACTCAGCACTGCATATACCGTGATGCACAGCTGCTCTGTAATGGGGCGGAGCATCGTTTCAAAGCGAGATAAAGTGACTGCGGAACATTGACTGTCACATTTGCCTGTTACCAGCCTGTGACCAAGGGCGTTGCACGCCCGAAACGCGTTAGGCTCTATTTGAAGGTTCCATGTGTTTTGCCGATCAAGCTGCACCTGCAATAAAGAAAAATATACCATCAAGGAGGCCATTTCTGAGTGGACACTCTTTTTAGTGGATTTATGACGGTCCGTCCGTCCGTGGAAACTGCCCGCCGCACAGCAGCGGATCCGCTGACAGAATTGTTAAGTCAGCAAAGGACTCGGTGGTTTATTTCTGCTGCAAGGGGTGTATTGGCAGAACATGGGCATAAACTAAAGGTTTCCAACCCACGAGGGTAAGATTTTAACATTTATTGGCAAGTCACACGAAAACCCACTGTGGTAAGACAACTCAGCACTGCATATACCGTGATGCACAGCAGCTCTGTAATTGTGCGGAGCATCGTTTCAAAGCGAGATAAAGTGACTGGGGAACATTGACTTTGACATTTGCCTGTTACCAGCCTGTGACCAAGGGCGTTGCACGCCCGAAACGCGTTAGGCTCTATTTGAAGGTTCCATGTGTTTTGCCGATCAAGCTGCACCTGCAATAAAGAAAAATATACCATCAAGAAGGCCCTTTCCGAGTGGACACTCTTTTTGTTGGATTTATGACGGTCCGTCCGGCCGTGGAAACTGCCCGCCGCACAGCAGCGGATCCGCTGACAGAATTGTTAAGTCAGCAAAGGACTCAGTGGTTTATTTGTGCTGCAAGGGGTGTATTGGCAGCTTCATGGGCATAAACTAAAGGTTTCCAATCCACGAGGGTAAGATTTTAACATTTATTGGCAAGTCACCCGAAAACCCACTGTGGTAAGACAACTCAGCACTGCATATACCGTGATGCACAGCAGCTCTGTAATGGGGCGGAGCCTCGTTTCAAAGCGAGATAAAGTGACTGGGGAACATTGACTGTGACATTTGCCTGTTACAAGCCTGTGACCAAGGGCGTTGCACGCCCGAAACGCGTTAGGCTCTATTTGAAGGTTCCATGTGTTTTGCCGATCAAGCTGCACCTGCAATAAAGAAAAATATACCATCAAGGAGGCCCTTTCCGAGTGGACACTCTTTTTGTTGGATTTATGACGGTCCGTCCGGCCGCGGAAACTGCCCGCCGCACAGCAGCGAATCCGCTGACAGAATTGTTAAGTCAGCAAAGGACTCGGTGGTTTATTTCTGCTGCAAGGGGTGTATTGGCAGCTTCATGGGCATAAACTAAAGGTTTCCAAACCACGAAGGTAAGATTTTAACATTTATTGGCAAGTCACACGAAAACCCACTGTGGTAAGACAACTCAGCACTGCATATACTGTGACGCACAGCAGCTCTGTAATGGGGCGGAGCATCGTTTCAAAGCGAGATAAAGTGACTGGGGAACATTGACTGTGACATTTGCCTGTTACCAGCCTGTGACCTAGGGCGTTGCACGCCCGAAACGCGTTAGGCTCTATTTGAAGGTTCCATGTGTTTTGCCGATCAAGCTGCACCTGCAATAAAGAAAAATATACCATCAAGGAGGCCCTTTCCGAGTGGACACTCTTTTTGTTGGATTTATGACGGTCCGTCCGGCCGTGGAAACTGCCCGCCGCACAGCAGCGGATCCGCTGACAGAATTGTTGAGTCAGCAAAGGACTCGGTGGTTTATTTCTGCTGCAAGGGGTGTATTGGCAGCTTCATGGAAATAAACTAAAGGTTTCCAACCCACGAGGGTAAGATTTTAACATTTATTGGCAAGTCACACGAAAACCCACTGTGGTAAGACAACTCAGCACTGCATATACAGTGATGCACAGCAGCTCTGTAATGGGGCGGAGCATCGTTTCAAAGCGAGATAAAGTGACTGGGGAACATTGACTGTGACATTTGCCTGTTACCAGCCTGTGACCAAGGGCGTTGCACACCCGAAACGCGTTAGGCTCTATTTGAAGGTTCCATGTGTTTTGCCATTCAAGCTGCACCTGCAATAAAGAAAAATATACCATCAAGGAGGCCCTTTCCGAGTGGACACTCTTTTTGTTGGATGTATGACGGTCCGTCCGGCCGTGGAAACTGCCCGCCGCACAGCAGTGGATCCGCTGACAGAATTGTGAAGTCAGCAAAGGACTCGGTGGTTTATTTCTGCTGCAAGGGGTGTATTGGCAGAACATGGGCATAAACTAAAGGTTTCCAACCCACGAGGGTAAGATTTTAACATTTATTGGCAAGTCACACGAAAACCCACTGTGGTAAGACAACTCAGCACTGCATATACAGTGATGCACAGCAGCTCTGTAATGGGGCGGAGCATCGTTTCAAAGCGAGATAAAGTGACTTTGGAACATTGACTGAGACATTTGCCTGTTACCAGCCTGTGACCAAGGGCGTTGCACGCCCGAAACGCGTTAGGCTCTATTTGAAGGTTCCATGTGTTTTGCCGATCAAGCTGCACCTGCAATAAAGAAAAATATACCATCAAGGAGGCCCTTTCCGAGTGGACACTCTTTTTGTTGGATTTATGACGGTCCGTCCGTCCGTGGAAACTGGCCGCCGCACAGCAGCGGATCCGCTGACAGAATTGTTAAGTTAGCAAAGGACTTGGTGGTTTATTTCTGCTGCAAGGGGTGTATTGGCAGCTTCATGGGCATAAACTAAAGGTTTCCAACCCACGAGGGTAAGATTTTAACATTTATTGGCAAGTCACACGAAAACCCACTGTGGTAAGACAACTCAGCACTACATATACCGTGATGCACAGCAGCTCTGTAATGGGGCGGAGTATCGTTTCAAAGCGAGATAAAGTGACTGGGGAACATTGACTGTGACATTTGCCTGTTACCAGCCTGTGACCAAGGGCGTTGCACGCCCGAAACGCGTTAGGCTCTATTTGAAGGTTCCATGTGTTTTGCCGATCAAGCTGCACCTGCAATAAGGAAAAATATACCATCAAGAAGGCCCTTTCCGAGTGGACACATTTTTTGTTGGATTTATGACGGTCCGTCCGGCCGTGGAAACTGCCCGCCGCACAGCAGCGGATCCGCTGACAGAATTGTTAAGTCAGCAAAGGACTCAGTGGTTTATTTCTGCTGCAAGGGGTGTATTGGCAGCTTCATGGGCATAAACTAAAGGTTTCCAACCCACGAGGGTAGGATTTTAACATTTATTGGCAAGTCACCCGAAAACCCACTGTGGTAAGACAACTCAGCACTGCATATACCGTGATGCACAGCAGCTCTGTAATGGGGCGGAGCATCGTTTCAAAGCGAGATAAAGTGACTGGGGAACATTGACTGTGACATTTGCCTGTTACAAGCCTGTGACCAAGGGCGTTGCACGCCCGAAACGCGTTAGGCTCTATTTGAAGGTTCCATGTGTTTTGCCGATCAAGCTGCACCTGCAATAAAGAAAAATATACCATCAAGGAGGCCCTTTCCGAGTGGACACTCTTTTTGTTGGATTTATGACGGTCCGTCCGGCCGCGGAAACTGCCTGCCGCACAGCAGCGAATCCGCTGACAGAATTGTTAAGTCAGCAAAGGACTCGGTGGTTTATTTCTGCTGCAAGGGGTGTATTGGCAGCTTCATGGGCATAAACTAAAGGTTTCCAACCCTCGAGGGTAAGATTTTAACATTTATTGGCAAGTCACACGAAAACCCACTGTGGTAAGACAACTCAGCACTGCATATACCGTGACGCACAGCAGCTCTGTAATGGGGCGGAGCATCGTTTCAAAGCGAGATAAAGTGACTGGGGAACATTGACTGTGACATTTGGCTGTTACCAGCCTGTGACCAAGGGCGTTGCACGCCCGAAACGCGTTAGGCTCTATTTGAAGGTTCCATGTGTTTTGCCGATCAAGCTGCACCTGCAATAAAGAAAAATATACCATCAAGGAGGCCCTTTCCGAGTGGACACTCTTTTTGTTGGATTTATGACGGTCCGTCCGGCCGTGGAAACTGCCCGCCGCACAGCAGCGGATCCGCTGACAGAATTGTTGAGTCAGCAAAGGACTCGGTGGTTTATTTCTGCTGCAAGGGGTGTATTGGCAGCTTCATGGAAATAAACTAAAGGTTTCCAACCCACGAGGGTAAGATTTTAACATTTATTGGCAAGTCACACGAAAACCCACTGTGGTAAGACAACTCAGCACTGCATATACAGTGATGCACAGCAGCTCTGTAATGGGGCGGAGCATCGTTTCAAAGCGAGATAAAGTGACTGGGGAACATTGACTGTGACATTTGCCTGTTACCAGCCTGTGACCAAGGGCGTTGCACACCCGAAACGCGTTAGGCTCTATTTGAAGGTTCCATGTGTTTTGCCGATCAAGCTGCACCTGCAATAAAGAAAAATATACCATCAAGGAGGCCCTTTCCGAGTGGACACTCTTTTTGTTGGATTTATGACGGTCCGTCCGGCCGTGGAAACTGCCCGCCGCACAGCAGTGGATCCGCTGACAGAATTGTTAAGTCAGCAAAGGACTCGGTGGTTTATTTCTGCTGCAAGGGGTGTATTGGCAGCTTCATGGGCATAAACTAAAGGTTTCCAACCCACGAGGGTAAGATTTTAACATTTATTGGCAAGTCACACGAAAACCCACTGTATTATGACAACTCAGCACTGCATATACCGTGATGCACAGCAGCTCTGTAATGGGGCGGAGCATCGTTTCAAAGCGAGATAAAGTGACTTTGGAACATTGACTGAGACATTTGCCTGTTACCAGCCTGTGACCAAGGGCGTTGCACGCCCGAAACGCGTTAGGCTCTATTTGAAGGTTCCATGTGTTTTGCCGATCAAGCTGCACCTGCAATAAAGAAAAATATACCATCATGGAGGCACTTTCCGAGTGGACACTTTTTTTGTTGGATTTATGACGGTCCGTCCGGCCGTGGAAACTGCCCGCCGCACAGCAGCGAATCCGCTGACAGAATTGTTAAGTCAGCAAAGGACTCGGTGGTTTATTTCTGCTGCAAGGGATGTATTGGCAGCTTCATGGGCATAAACTAAAGGTTTCCAACCCACAAGGGTAAGATTTTAACATTTATTGGCAAGTCACACGAAAACCCACTGTGGTAAGACAACTCAGCACTGCATATACCGTGATGCACAGCAGCTCTGTAATGGGGCGGAGCATCGTTTCAAAGCGAGATAAAGTGACTGGGGAACATTGACTGTGACATTTGCCTGTTACCAGCCTGTGACCAAGGGCGTTGCACGACCGAAACGCGTTAGGCTCTATTTGAAGGTTCCATGTGTTTTGCCGATCAATCTGCACCTGCAATAAAGAAAAATATACCATCAAGAAGGCCCTTTCCGAGTGGACACTCTTTTTGTTGGATTTATGACGGTCCGTCCGGCCGTTGAAACTGCCCGCCACACAGCAGCGGATCCTCTGACAGAATTGTTAAGTCAGCAAAGGACTCAGTGGTTTAATTCTGCTGCAATGGGTGTATTGGCAGCTTCATGGGCATAAACTAAAGGTTTCCAACCCACGAGGGTAAGATTTTAACATTTATTGGCAAGTCACACGAAAACCCACTGTGTTAAGAAAACTCAGCACTGCATATACCGTGAGGCTCAGCAGCTCTGTAATGGGGCGGAGCATCGTTTCAAAGCGAGATAAAGTGACTGGGGAACATTGACTGTGACATTTGCCTGTTACCAGCCTGTGACCAAGGGCGTTGCACGCCCGAAACGCGTTAGGCTCTATTTGAAGGTTCCATGTGTTTTGCCGATCAAACTGCACCTGCAATAAAGAAAAATATACCATAAAGGAGGCCCTTTCCGAGTGGACACTCTTTTTGTTGGATTTATGATGGTCCGTCCGGCCGTGGAAACTGCCCGCCGCACAGCAGCGGATCCGCTGACAGAATTGTTAATTCAGCAAAGGACTCGGTGGTTTATTTCTGCTGCAAGGGGTGTATTGGCAGCTTCATGGGCATAAACTAAAGGTTTCAAACCCACGAGGATAAGATTTTAACATTTATTGGCAAGTCACACGAAAACCCACTGTGGTAAGACAACTCAGCACTGCATATACCGTGATGCACAGCAGCTCTGTAATGGGGCGGAGCATCGTTTCAAAGCGAGATAAAGTGACTGGGGAACATTGAATGTGACATTTGCCTGTTACCAGCCTGTGACCAAGGGCGTTGCACGCCCGAAACGCGTTAGGCTCTATTTGAAGGTTCCATGTGTTTTGCCGATCAAGCTGCACCTGCAATAAAGAAAAATATACCATCAAGGAGGCCCTTTCCAAGTGGACACTCTTTTTGTTGGATTTATGACGGTCCGTCCGGCCGTGGAAACTGCCCGCCACACAGCAGCGGATCCGCTGACAGAATTGTTAAGTCAGCAAAGGACTCGGTGGTTTATTTCTGCTGCAAGGGGTGTATTGGCAGCTTCATGGGCATAAACTAAAGGTTTCCAACCCACGAGGGTAAGATTTTAACATTTATTGGCAAGTCACACGAAAACCCACTGTGGTAAGACAACTCAGCACTGCATATACCGTGATGCACAGCAGCTCTGTAATGGGGCGGAGCATCGTTTCAAAGAGAGATAAAGTGACTGGGGAACATTGACTGTGACATTTGCCTGTTACCAGCCTGTGACCAAGGGCGTTGCACGCCCGAAACGCGTTAGGCTCTATTTGAAGGTTCCATGTGCTTTGCCGATCAAGCTGCACCTGCAATAAAGAAAAATATACCATCAAGAAGGCCCTTTCCGAGTGGACACTCTTTTTGTTGGATTTATGACGGTCCGTCCGGCCGTGGAAACTGCCCGCCGCACAGCAGCGGATCCGCTGACAGAATTGTTAAGTCAGCAAAAGACTTGGTGGTTTATTTCTGCTGCAAGGGGTGTATTGGCAGCTTCATGGGCATAAACTAAAGGTTTCCAACCCACGAGGGTAAGATTTTAACATTTATTGGCAAGTCACCCGAAAACCCACTGTGGTAAGACAACTCAGCACTGCATATACCGTGATGCACAGCAGCTCTGTAATGGGGCGGAGCATCGTTTCAAAGCGAGATACAGTGACTGGGGAACATTGACTGTGACATTTGCCTGTTACAAGCCTGTGACCAAGGGCGTTGCACGCCCGAAACGCGTTAGGCTCTATTTGAAGGTTCCATGTGTTTTGCCGATCAAGCTGCACCTGCAATAAAGAAAAATATACCATCATGGAGGCCCTTTCCGAGTGGACACTCTTTTTGTTGGATTTATGACGGTCCGTCCGGCCGTGGAAACGGCCCGCCGCACAGCAGCGAATCCGCTGACAGAATTGTTAAGTCAGCAAAGGACTCGGTGATTTATTTCTGCTGCAAGGGATGTATTGGCAGCTTCATGGGCATAAACTAAAGGTTTCCACCCCACGAGGGTAAGATTTTAACATTTATTGGCAAGTCACACGAAAACCCACTGTGGTAAGACAACTCAGCACTGCATATACCGTGATGCACAGCAGCTCTGTAATGGGGCGGAGCATCGTTTCAAAGCGAGATAAAGTGACTGGGGAACATTGACTGTGACATTTGCCTGTTACCAGCCTGTGACCAAGGGCGTTGCACGCCCGAAACGCGTTAGGCTCTATTTGAAGGTTCCATGTGCTTTTCCGATCAAGCTGCACCTGCAATAAAGAAAAATATACCATCAAGGAGGCCCTTTCCGAGTGGACACTCTTTTTGTTGGATTTATGACGGTCCGTCCGGCCGTGGAAACTGCCCGCCGCACAGCAGCGGATCCGCTGACAGAATTGTTAAGTCAGGAAAGGACTCGGTGGTTTATTTCTGCTGCAAGGGGTGTATTGGCAGCTTCATGGGCATAAACTAAAGGTATCCAACCCACAAGGGTAAGATTTTAACATTTATTGGCAAGTCACACGAAAACCCACTGTGGTAAGACAACTCAGCACTGCATATACCGTGATGCACAGCAGCTCTGTAATGGGGCGGAGCATCGTTTCAAAGCGAGATAAAGTGACTGGGGAACATTGACTGTGACATTTGCCTGTTACCAGCCTGTGACCAAGGGCGCTGCACGCCCCAAACGCGTTAGGCTCTATTTGAAGGTTCCATGGGGCAGATTTATGAGCCCCTTGCGCCACTTTTGCGTCACTTTTAACATGGGAAAAGTGACGTAAAAGTGGCGCAAAGGGCTTGTAAATCTGCCCCCATGTGTTTTGCCGATCAAGCTGCACCTGCAATAAAGAAAAATATACCATCAAGGAGGCCCTTTCCGAGTGGACACTCTTTTTGTTGGATTTATGACGGTCTGTCCGGCCGTGGAAACTGCACGCCGCACAGCAGCGAATCCGCTGACAGAATTGTTAAGTCAGCAAAGGACTCGGTGGTTTATTTCTGCTGCAAGGGGTGTATTGGCAGCTTCATGGGCATAAACTAAAGGTTTCCAACCCACGAGGGTAAGATCTTAACATTTATTGGCAAGTCACACGAAAACCCACTGTGGTAAGACAACTCAGCACTGCATATACCGTGATGCACAGCAGCTCTGTAATGGGGCGGAGCATCGTTTCAAAGCGAGATAAAGTGACTGGGGAACATTGACTGTGACATTTGCCTGTTACCAGCCTGTGACCAAGGGCGTTGCACGACCGAAACGCGTTAGGCTCTATTTGAAGGTTCCATGTGTTTTGCCGATCAAGCTGCACCTGCAATAAAGAAAAATATACCATCAAGGAGGCCCTTTCCGAGTGGACACTCTTTTTGTTGCATTTACGACGGTCCGTCTGGCCGTGGAAACTGCCCGCCACACAGCAGCGGATCCGCTGACAGAATTGTTAAGTCAGCAAAGGACTCAGTGGTTTAATTCTGCTGCAATGGGTGTATTGGCAGCTTCATGGGCATAAACTAAAGGCTTCCAACCCACGAGGGTAAGATTTTCACATTTATTGGCAAGTCACACGAAAACCCACTGTGTTAAGAAAACTCAGCACTGCATATACCGTGAGGCACAGCAGCTCTGTAATGGGGCGGAGCATCGTTTCAAAGCGAGATAAAGTGACTGGGGAACATAGACTGTGACATTTGCCTGTTACCAGCCTGTGACCAAGGGCATTGCACGCCCGAAACACGTTAGGTTCTATTTGAAGGTTCCATGTGTTTTGCCGATCAAACTGCACCTGCAATAAAGAAAAATATACCATAAAGGAGGCCCTTTCCGAGTGGACACTCTTTTTGTTGGATTTATGATGGTCCGTCCGGCCGTGGAAACTGCCCGCCGCACAGCAGCGGATCCGCTGACAGAATTGTTAATTCAGCAAAGGACTCGGTGGTTTATTTCTGCTGCAAGGGGTGTATTTGCAGCTTCATGGGCATAAACTAAAGGTTTCAAACCCACGAGGATAAGATTTTAACATTTATTGGCAAGTCACACGAAAACCGACTGTGGTAAGACAACTCAGCACTGCATATACCGTGATGCACAGCAGCTCTGTAATGGGGCGGAGCATCGTTTCAAAGCGAGATAAAGTGACTGGGGAACATTGAATGTGACATTTGCCTGTTACCAGCCTGTGACCAAAGGCGTTGCACGCCCGAAACGCGTTAGGCTCTATTTGAAGGTTCCATGTGTTTTGCCGATCAAGCTGCACCTGCAATAAAGAAAAATATACCATCAAGGAGGCCCTTTCCGAGTGGACACTCTTTTTGTTGGATTTATGACGGTCCATCCGGCCGTGGAAACTGCCCGCCGCACAGCAGCGGATCCGCTGACAGAATTGTTAAGTCAGCAAAGGACTCGGTGGTTTATTTCTGCTGCAAGGGGTGTATTGGCAGCTTCATGGGCATAAACTAAAGGTTTCCAACCCACGAGGGTAAGATTTTAACATTTATTGGCAAGTCACACGAAAACCCACTGTGGTAAGACAACTCAGCACTTCATATACCGTGATGCACAGCAGCTCTGTAATGGGGCGGAGCATCGTTTCAAAGCGAGATAAAGTGACTGGGGAACATTGACTGTGACATTTGCCTGTTACCAGCCTGTGACCAAGGGCGTTGCACGCCCGAAACGCGTTAGGCTCTATTTGAAGGTTCCATGTGTTTTGCCGATCAAGCTGCACCTGCAATAAAGAAAAATATACCATCAAGGAGGCCCTTTCCGAGTGGACACTCTTTTTGTTGGATTTATGACAGTCCGTCCGGCAGTGGAAACTGCCCGCCGCACAGCAGCGGATCCGCTGACAGAATTGTTAAGTCAGCAAAGGACTCGGTGGTTTATTTCTGCTGCATGGGGTGTATTGGCAGCTTCATGGGCATAAACTAAAGGTTTCCAACCCACGAGGGTAAGATTTTAACATTTATTGGCAAGTCACACGAAAACCCACTGTGGTAAGACAACTCAGCACTGCATATACCGTGATGCACAGCAGCTCTGTAATGGGGCGGAGCATCATTTCAAAGAGAGATAAAGTGACTGGGGAACATTGACTGTGACATTTGCCTGTTACCAGCCTGTGACCAAGGGCGTTGCACGCCCGAAACGCGTTAGGCTCTATTTGAAGGTTCCATGTGCTTTGCCGATCAAGCTGCACCTGCAATAAAGAAAAATATACCATCAAGGAGGCCCTTTCCGAGTGGACACTCTTTTTGTTGGATTTATGACGGTCCGTCCGGGCGTGGAAACTGCCCGCCGCACAGCAGCGGATCCGCTGACAGAATTGTTAAGTCAGCAAAGGACTCGGTGGTTTATTTCTGCTGCAAGGGGTGTATTGGCAGCTTCATGGGCATAAACTAAAGGTTTCCAAACCACGAGGGTAAGATTTTAACATTTATTGGCAAGTCACACGAAAACCCACTGTGGTAAGACAACTCAGCACTGCATATACCGAGATGCACAGCAGCTCTGTAATGGGGCGGAGCATCGTTTCAAAGCGAGATAAAGTGACTGGGGAACATTGACTGTGACATTTGCCTGTTACCAGCCTGTGACCAAGGGCGTTGCACGCCCGAAACGCGTTAGGCTCTATTTGAAGGTTCCATGTGTTTTGCCGATCAATCTGCACCTGCAATAAAGAAAAATATACCATCAAGAAGGCCCTTTCCGAGTGGACACTCTTTTTGTTGGATTTATGACGTCCGTCCGGCCGTGGAAACTGCCCGCCACACAGCAGCGGATCCTCTGACAGAATTGTTAAGTCAGCAGAGGACTCAGTGGTTTAATTCTGCTGCAATGGGTGTATTGGCAGCTTCATGGGCATAAACTAAAGGTTTCCAACCCACGAGGGTAAGATTTTCACATTTATTGGCAAGTCACACGAAAACCCACTGTGTTAAGAAAACTCAGCACTGCATATACCGTGAGGCACAGCAGCTCTGTAATGGGGCGGAGCATCGTTTCAAAGCGAGATAAAGTGACTGAGGAACATTGACTGTGACATTTGCCTGTTACCAGCCTGTGACCAAGGGCGTTGCACGCCCGAAACGCGTTAGGCTCTATTTGAAGGTTCCATGTGTTTTGCCGATCAAACTGCACCTGCAATAAAGAAAAATATACCATAAAGGAGGCCCTTTCCGAGTGGACACTCTTTTTGTTGGATTTATGATGGTCCGTCCGGCCGTGGAAACTGCCCACCGCACAGCAGCGGATCCGCTGACAGAATTGTTAATTCAGCAAAGGACTCGGTGGTTTATTTCTGCTGCAAGGGGTGTATTGGCAACTTCATGGGCATAAACTAAAGGTTTCAAACCCACGAGGATAAGATTTTAACATTTATTGGCAAGTCACACGAAAACCCACTGTGGTAAGACAACTCAGCACTGCATATACCGTGATGCACAGCTGCTCTGTAATGGGGCGGAGCATCGTTTCAAAGCGAGATAAAGTGACTGCGGAACATTGACTGTCACATTTGCCTGTTACCAGCCTGTGACCAAGGGCGTTGCACGCCCGAAACGCGTTAGGCTCTATTTGAAGGTTCCATGTGTTTTGCCGATCAAGCTGCACCTGCAATAAAGAAAAATATACCATCAAGGAGGCCATTTCTGAGTGGACACTCTTTTTAGTGGATTTATGACGGTCCGTCCGTCCGTGGAAACTGCCCGCCGCACAGCAGCGGATCCGCTGACAGAATTGTTAAGTCAGCAAAGGACTCGGTGGTTTATTTCTGCTGCAAGGGGTGTATTGGCAGAACATGGGCATAAACTAAAGGTTTCCAACCCACGAGGGTAAGATTTTAACATTTATTGGCAAGTCACACGAAAACCCACTGTGGTAAGACAACTCAGCACTGCATATACCGTGATGCACAGCAGCTCTGTAATTGTGCGGAGCATCGTTTCAAAGCGAGATAAAGTGACTGGGGAACATTGACTTTGACATTTGCCTGTTACCAGCCTGTGACCAAGGGCGTTGCACGCCCGAAACGCGTTAGGCTCTATTTGAAGGTTCCATGTGTTTTGCCGATCAAGCTGCACCTGCAATAAAGAAAAATATACCATCAAGAAGGCCCTTTCCGAGTGGACACTCTTTTTGTTGGATTTATGACGGTCCGTCCGGCCGTGGAAACTGCCCGCCGCACAGCAGCGGATCCGCTGACAGAATTGTTAAGTCAGCAAAGGACTCAGTGGTTTATTTGTGCTGCAAGGGGTGTATTGGCAGCTTCATGGGCATAAACTAAAGGTTTCCAATCCACGAGGGTAAGATTTTAACATTTATTGGCAAGTCACCCGAAAACCCACTGTGGTAAGACAACTCAGCACTGCATATACCGTGATGCACAGCAGCTCTGTAATGGGGCGGAGCCTCGTTTCAAAGCGAGATAAAGTGACTGGGGAACATTGACTGTGACATTTGCCTGTTACAAGCCTGTGACCAAGGGCGTTGCACGCCCGAAACGCGTTAGGCTCTATTTGAAGGTTCCATGTGTTTTGCCGATCAAGCTGCACCTGCAATAAAGAAAAATATACCATCAAGGAGGCCCTTTCCGAGTGGACACTCTTTTTGTTGGATTTATGACGGTCCGTCCGGCCGCGGAAACTGCCCGCCGCACAGCAGCGAATCCGCTGACAGAATTGTTAAGTCAGCAAAGGACTCGGTGGTTTATTTCTGCTGCAAGGGGTGTATTGGCAGCTTCATGGGCATAAACTAAAGGTTTCCAACCCACGAAGGTAAGATTTTAACATTTATTGGCAAGTCACACGAAAACCCACTGTGGTAAGACAACTCAGCACTGCATATACTGTGACGCACAGCAGCTCTGTAATGGGGCGGAGCATCGTTTCAAAGCGAGATAAAGTGACTGGGGAACATTGACTGTGACATTTGCCTGTTACCAGCCTGTGACCTAGGGCGTTGCACGCCCGAAACGCGTTAGGCTCTATTTGAAGGTTCCATGTGTTTTGCCGATCAAGCTGCACCTGCAATAAAGAAAAATATACCATCAAGGAGGCCCTTTCCGAGTGGACACTCTTTTTGTTGGATTTATGACGGTCCGTCCGGCCGTGGAAACTGCCCGCCGCACAGCAGCGGATCCGCTGACAGAATTGTTGAGTCAGCAAAGGACTCGGTGGTTTATTTCTGCTGCAAGGGGTGTATTGGCAGCTTCATGGAAATAAACTAAAGGTTTCCAACCCACGAGGGTAAGATTTTAACATTTATTGGCAAGTCACACGAAAACCCACTGTGGTAAGACAACTCAGCACTGCATATACAGTGATGCACAGCAGCTCTGTAATGGGGCGGAGCATCGTTTCAAAGCGAGATAAAGTGACTGGGGAACATTGACTGTGACATTTGCCTGTTACCAGCCTGTGACCAAGGGCGTTGCACACCCGAAACGCGTTAGGCTCTATTTGAAGGTTCCATGTGTTTTGCCATTCAAGCTGCACCTGCAATAAAGAAAAATATACCATCAAGGAGGCCCTTTCCGAGTGGACACTCTTTTTGTTGGATGTATGACGGTCCGTCCGGCCGTGGAAACTGCCCGCCGCACAGCAGTGGATCCGCTGACAGAATTGTGAAGTCAGCAAAGGACTCGGTGGTTTATTTCTGCTGCAAGGGGTGTATTGGCAGAACATGGGCATAAACTAAAGGTTTCCAACCCACGAGGGTAAGATTTTAACATTTATTGGCAAGTCACACGAAAACCCACTGTGGTAAGACAACTCAGCACTGCATATACAGTGATGCACAGCAGCTCTGTAATGGGGCGGAGCATCGTTTCAAAGCGAGATAAAGTGACTTTGGAACATTGACTGAGACATTTGCCTGTTACCAGCCTGTGACCAAGGGCGTTGCACGCCCGAAACGCGTTAGGCTCTATTTGAAGGTTCCATGTGTTTTGCCGATCAAGCTGCACCTGCAATAAAGAAAAATATACCATCAAGGAGGCCCTTTCCGAGTGGACACTCTTTTTGTTGGATTTATGACGGTCCGTCCGTCCGTGGAAACTGGCCGCCGCACAGCAGCGGATCCGCTGACAGAATTGTTAAGTTAGCAAAGGACTTGGTGGTTTATTTCTGCTGCAAGGGGTGTATTGGCAGCTTCATGGGCATAAACTAAAGGTT
The DNA here is from genome assembly GCF_964204655.1 of Triturus cristatus. NCBI lineage: Eukaryota > Metazoa > Chordata > Amphibia > Caudata > Salamandridae > Triturus > Triturus cristatus. The sequence continues at coordinate 60,688,486 of NC_140587.1, forward strand.
TCCAACCCACGAGGGTAAGATTTTAACATTTATTGGCAAGTCACACGAAAACCCACTGTGGTAAGACAACTCAGCACTGCATATACCGTGATGCACAGCAGCTCTGTAATGGGGCGGAGTATCGTTTCAAAGCGAGATAAAGTGACTGGGGAACATTGACTGTGACATTTGCCTGTTACCAGCCTGTGACCAAGGGCGTTGCACGCCCGAAACGCGTTAGGCTCTATTTGAAGGTTCCATGTGTTTTGCCGATCAAGCTGCACCTGCAATAAGGAAAAATATACCATCAAGAAGGCCCTTTCCGAGTGGACACATTTTTTGTTGGATTTATGACGGTCCGTCCGGCCGTGGAAACTGCCCGCCGCACAGCAGCGGATCCGCTGACAGAATTGTTAAGTCAGCAAAGGACTCAGTGGTTTATTTCTGCTGCAAGGGGTGTATTGGCAGCTTCATGGGCATAAACTAAAGGTTTCCAACCCACGAGGGTAAGATTTTAACATTTATTGGCAAGTCACCCGAAAACCCACTGTGGTAAGACAACTCAGCACTGCATATACCGTGATGCACAGCAGCTCTGTAATTGTGCGGAGCATCGTTTCAAAGCGAGATAAAGTGACTGGGGAACATTGACTTTGACATTTGCCTGTTACCAGCCTGTGACCAAGGGCGTTGCACGCCCGAAACGCGTTAGGCTCTATTTGAAGGTTCCATGTGTTTTGCCGATCAAGCTGCACCTGCAATAAAGAAAAATATACCATCAAGAAGGTCCTTTCCGAGTGGACACTCTTTTTGTTGGATTTATGACGGTCCGTCCGGCCGTGGAAACTGCCCGCCGCACAGCAGCGGATCCGCTGACAGAATTGTTAAGTCAGCAAAGGACTCAGTGGTTTATTTGTGCTGCAAGGGGTGTATTGGCAGCTTCATGGGCATAAACTAAAGGTTTCCAATCCACGAGGGTAAGATTTTAACATTTATTGGCAAGTCACCCGAAAACCCACTGTGGTAAGACAACTCAGCACTGCATATACCGTGATGCACAGCAGCTCTGTAATGGGGCGGAGCATCGTTTCAAAGCGAGATAAAGTGACTGGGGAACATTGACTGTGACATTTGCCTGTTACAAGCCTGTGACCAAGGGCGTTGCACGCCCGAAACGCGTTAGGCTCTATTTGAAGGTTCCATGTGTTTTGCCGATCAAGCTGCACCTGCAATAAAGAAAAATATACCATCAAGGAGGCCCTTTCCGAGTGGACACTCTTTTTGTTGGATTTATGACGGTCCGTCCGGCCGCGGAAACTGCCTGCCGCACAGCAGCGAATCCGCTGACAGAATTGTTAAGTCAGCAAAGGACTCGGTGGTTTATTTCTGCTGCAAGGGGTGTATTGGCAGCTTCATGGGCATAAACTAAAGGTTTCCAACCCTCGAGGGTAAGATTTTAACATTTATTGGCAAGTCACACGAAAACCCACTGTGGTAAGACAACTCAGCACTGCATATACCGTGACGCACAGCAGCTCTGTAATGGGGCGGAGCATCGTTTCAAAGCGAGATAAAGTGACTGGGGAACATTGACTGTGACATTTGGCTGTTACCAGCCTGTGACCAAGGGCGTTGCACGCCCGAAACGCGTTAGGCTCTATTTGAAGGTTCCATGTGTTTTGCCGATCAAGCTGCACCTGCAATAAAGAAAAATATACCATCAAGGAGGCCCTTTCCGAGTGGACACTCTTTTTGTTGGATTTATGACGGTCCGTCCGGCCGTGGAAACTGCCCGCCGCACAGCAGCGGATCCGCTGACAGAATTGTTGAGTCAGCAAAGGACTCGGTGGTTTATTTCTGCTGCAAGGGGTGTATTGGCAGCTTCATGGAAATAAACTAAAGGTTTCCAACCCACGAGGGTAAGATTTTAACATTTATTGGCAAGTCACACGAAAACCCACTGTGGTAAGACAACTCAGCACTGCATATACAGTGATGCACAGCAGCTCTGTAATGGGGCGGAGCATCGTTTCAAAGCGAGATAAAGTGACTGGGGAACATTGACTGTGACATTTGCCTGTTACCAGCCTGTGACCAAGGGCGTTGCACACCCGAAACGCGTTAGGCTCTATTTGAAGGTTCCATGTGTTTTGCCGATCAAGCTGCACCTGCAATAAAGAAAAATATACCATCAAGGAGGCCCTTTCCGAGTGGACACTCTTTTTGTTGGATTTATGACGGTCCGTCCGGCCGTGGAAACTGCCCGCCGCACAGCAGTGGATCCGCTGACAGAATTGTTAAGTCAGCAAAGGACTCGGTGGTTTATTTCTGCTGCAAGGGGTGTATTGGCAGCTTCATGGGCATAAACTAAAGGTTTCCAACCCACGAGGGTAAGATTTTAACATTTATTGGCAAGTCACACGAAAACCCACTGTATTATGACAACTCAGCACTGCATATACCGTGATGCACAGCAGCTCTGTAATGGGGCGGAGCATCGTTTCAAAGCGAGATAAAGTGACTTTGGAACATTGACTGAGACATTTGCCTGTTACCAGCCTGTGACCAAGGGCGTTGCACGCCCGAAACGCGTTAGGCTCTATTTGAAGGTTCCATGTGTTTTGCCGATCAAGCTGCACCTGCAATAAAGAAAAATATACCATCATGGAGGCACTTTCCGAGTGGACACTCTTTTTGTTGGATTTATGACGGTCCGTCCGGCCGTGGAAACTGCCCGCCGCACAGCAGCGAATCCGCTGACAGAATTGTTAAGTCAGCAAAGGACTCGGTGGTTTATTTCTGCTGCAAGGGATGTATTGGCAGCTTCATGGGCATAAACTAAAGGTTTCCACCCCACGAGGGTAAGATTTTAACATTTATTGGCAAGTCACACGAAAACCCACTGTGGTAAGACAACTCAGCACTGCATATACCGTGATGCACAGCAGCTCTGTAATGGGGCGGAGCATCGTTTCAAAGCGAGATAAAGTGACTGGGGAACATTGACTGTGACATTTGCCTGTTACCAGCCTGTGACCAAGGGCGTTGCACGCCCGAAACGCGTTAGGCTCTATTTGAAGGTTCCATGTGTTTTGCCGATCAAGCTGCACCTGCAATAATGAAAAATATACCATCAAGGAGGCCCTTTCCGAGTGGACACTCTTTTTGTTGGATTTATGACGGTCCGTCCGGCCGTGGAAACTGCCCGCCGCACAGCAGCGTATCCGCTGACAGAATTGTTGAGTCAGCAAAGGACTCGGTGGTTTATTTCTGCTGCAAATGGTGTATTGGCAGCTTCATGGGCATAAACTAAAGGTTTCCAACCCACAAGGGTAAGATTTTAACATTTATTGGCAAGTCACACGAAAACCCACTGTGGTAAGACAACTCAGCACTGCATATACCGTGATGCACAGCAGCTCTGTAATGGGGCGGAGCATCGTTTCAAAGCGAGATAAAGTGACTGGGGAACATTGACTGTGACATTTGCCTGTTACCAGCCTGTGACCAAGGGCGTTGCACGACCGAAACGCGTTAGTCTCTATTTGAAGGTTCCATGTGTTTTGCCGATCAATCTGCACCTGCAATAAAGAAAAATATACCATCAAGAAGGCCCTTTCCGAGTGGACACTCTTTTTGTTGGATTTATGACGGTCCGTCCGGCCGTGGAAACTGCCCGCCACACAGCAGCGGATCCTCTGACAGAATTGTTAAGTCAGCAAAGGACTCAGTGGTTTAATTCTGCTGCAATGGGTGTATTGGCAGCTTCATGGGCATAAACTAAAGGTTTCCAACCCACGAGGGTAAGATTTTAACATTTATTGGCAAGTCACACGAAAGCCCACTGTGTTAAGAAAACTCAGCACTGCATATACCGTGAGGCTCAGCAGCTCTGTAATGGGGCGGAGCATCGTTTCAAAGCGAGATAAAGTGACTGGGGAACATTGACTGTGACATTTGCCTGTTACCAGCCTGTGACCAAGGGCGTTGCACGCCCGAAACGCGTTAGGCTCTATTTGAAGGTTCCATGTGTTTTGCCGATCAAACTGCACCTGCAATAAAGAAAAATATACCATAAAGGAGGCCCTTTCCGAGTGGACACTCTTTTTGTTGGATTTATGATGGTCCGTCCGGCCGTGGAAACTGCCCGCCGCACAGCAGCGGATCCGCTGACAGAATTGTTAATTCAGCAAAGGACTCAGTGGTTTATTTCTGCTGCAAGGGGTGTATTGGCAGCTTCATGGGCATAAACTAAAGGTTTCAAACCCACGAGGATAAGATTTTAACATTTATTGGCAAGTCACACGAAAACCCACTGTGGTAAGACAACTCAGCACTGCATATACCGTGATGCACAGCAGCTCTGTAATGGGGCGGAGCATCGTTTCAAAGCGAGATAAAGTGACTGGGGAACATTGAATGTGACATTTGCCTGTTACCAGCCTGTGACCAAGGGCGTTGCACGCCCGAAACGCGTTAGGCTCTATTTGAAGGTTCCATGTGTTTTGCCGATCAAGCTGCACCTGCAATAAAGAAAAATATACCATCAAGGAGGCCCTTTCCAAGTGGACACTCTTTTTGTTGGATTTATGACGGTCCGTCCGGCCGTGGAAACTGCCCGCCACACAGCAGCGGATCCGCTGACAGAATTGTTAAGTCAGCAAAGGACTCGGTGGTTTATTTCTGCTGCAAGGGGTGTATTGGCAGCTTCATGGGCATAAACTAAAGGTTTCCAACCCACGAGGGTAAGATTTTAACATTTATTGGCAAGTCACACGAAAACCCACTGTGGTAAGACAACTCAGCACTGCATATACCGTGATGCACAGCAGCTCTGTAATGGGGCGGAGCATCGTTTCAAAGAGAGATAAAGTGACTGGGGAACATTGACTGTGACATTTGCCTGTTACCAGCCTGTGACCAAGGGCGTTGCACGCCCGAAACGCGTTAGGCTCTATTTGAAGGTTCCATGTGCTTTGCCGATCAAGCTGCACCTGCAATAAAGAAAAATATACCATCAAGATGGCCCTTTCCGAGTGGACACTCTTTTTGTTGGATTTATGACGGTCCGTCCGGCCGTGGAAACTGCCCGCCGCACAGCAGCGGATCCGCTGACAGAATTGTTAAGTCAGCAAAAGACTTGGTGGTTTATTTCTGCTGCAAGGGGTGTATTGGCAGCTTCATGGGCATAAACTAAAGGTTTCCAACCCACGAGGGTAAGATTTTAACATTTATTGGCAAGTCACCCGAAAACCCACTGTGGTAAGACAACTCAGCACTGCATATACCGTGATGCACAGCAGCTCTGTAATGGGGCGGAGCATCGTTTCAAAGCGAGATACAGTGACTGGGGAACATTGACTGTGACATTTGCCTGTTACAAGCCTGTGACCAAGGGCGTTGCACGCCCGAAACGCGTTAGGCTCTATTTGAAGGTTCCATGTGTTTTGCCGATCAAGCTGCACCTGCAATAAAGAAAAATATACCATCATGGAGGCCCTTTCTGAGTGGACACTCTTTTTGTTGGATTTATGACGGTCCGTCCGGCCGTGGAAACGGCCCGCCGCACAGCAGCGAATCCGCTGACAGAATTGTTAAGTCAGCAAAGGACTCGGTGGTTTATTTCTGCTGCAAGGGATGTATTGGCAGCTTCATGGGCATAAACTAAAGGTTTCCACCCCACGAGGGTAAGATTTTAACATTTATTGGCAAGTCACACGAAAACCCACTGTGGTAAGACAACTCAGCACTGCATATACCGTGATGCACAGCAGCTCTGTAATGGGGCGGAGCATCGTTTCAAAGCGAGATAAAGTGACTGGGGAACATTGACTGTGACATTTGCCTGTTACCAGCCTGTGACCAAGGGCGTTGCACGCCCGAAACGCGTTAGGCTCTATTTGAAGGTTCCATGTGCTTTTCCGATCAAGCTGCACCTGCAATAAAGAAAAATATACCATCAAGGAGGCCCTTTCCGAGTGGACACTCTTTTTGTTGGATTTATGACGGTCCGTCCGGCCGTGGAAACTGCCCGCCGCACAGCAGCGGATCCGCTGACAGAATTGTTAAGTCAGCAAAGGACTCGGTGGTTTATTTCTGCTGCAAGGGGTGTATTGGCAGCTTCATGGGCATAAACTAAAGGTTTCCAACCCACAAGGGTAAGATTTTAACATTTATTGGCAAGTCACACGAAAACCCACTGTGGTAAGACAACTCAGCACTGCATATACCGTGATGCACAGCAGCTCTGTAATGGGGCGGAGCATCGTTTCAAAGCGAGATAAAGTGACTGGGGAACATTGACTGTGACATTTGCCTGTTACCAGCCTGTGACCAAGGGCGCTGCACGCCCCAAACGCGTTAGGCTCTATTTGAAGGTTCCATGGGGCAGATTTATGAGCCCCTTGCGCCACTTTTGCGTCACTTTTAACATGGGAAAAGTGACGTAAAAGTGGCGCAAGGGGCTTGTAAATCTGCCCCCATGTGTTTTGCCGATCAAGCTGCACCTGCAATAAAGAAAAATATACCATCAAGGAGGCCCTTTCCGAGTGGACACTCTTTTTGTTGGATTTATGACGGTCTGTCCGGCCGTGGAAACTGCACGCCGCACAGCAGCGAATCCGCTGACAGAATTGTTAAGTCAGCAAAGGACTCGGTGGTTTATTTCTGCTGCAAGGGGTGTATTGGCAGCTTCATGGGCATAAACTAAAGGTTTCCAACCCACGAGGGTAAGATCTTAACATTTATTGGCAAGTCACACGAAAACCCACTGTGGTAAGACAACTCAGCACTGCATATACCGTGATGCACAGCAGCTCTGTAATGGGGCGGAGCATCGTTTCAAAGCGAGATAAAGTGACTGGGGAACATTGACTGTGACATTTGCCTGTTACCAGCCTGTGACCAAGGGCGTTGCACGACCGAAACGCGTTAGGCTCTATTTGAAGGTTCCATGTGTTTTGCCGATCAAGCTGCACCTGCAATAAAGAAAAATATACCATCAAGGAGGCCCTTTCCGAGTGGACACTCTTTTTGTTGCATTTACGACGGTCCGTCTGGCCGTGGAAACTGCCCGCCACACAGCAGCGGATCCGCTGACAGAATTGTTAAGTCAGCAAAGGACTCAGTGGTTTAATTCTGCTGCAATGGGTGTATTGGCAGCTTCATGGGCATAAACTAAAGGCTTCCAACCCACGAGGGTAAGATTTTCACATTTATTGGCAAGTCACACGAAAACCCACTGTGTTAAGAAAACTCAGCACTGCATATACCGTGAGGCACAGCAGCTCTGTAATGGGGCGGAGCATCGTTTCAAAGCGAGATAAAGTGACTGGGGAACATAGACTGTGACATTTGCCTGTTACCAGCCTGTGACCAAGGGCATTGCACGCCCGAAACACGTTAGGTTCTATTTGAAGGTTCCATGTGTTTTGCCGATCAAACTGCACCTGCAATAAAGAAAAATATACCATAAAGGAGGCCCTTTCCGAGTGGACACTCTTTTTGTTGGATTTATGATGGTCCGTCCGGCCGTGGAAACTGCCCGCCGCACAGCAGCGGATCCGCTGACAGAATTGTTAATTCAGCAAAGGACTCGGTGGTTTATTTCTGCTGCAAGGGGTGTATTTGCAGCTTCATGGGCATAAACTAAAGGTTTCAAACCCACGAGGATAAGATTTTAACATTTATTGGCAAGTCACACGAAAACCGACTGTGGTAAGACAACTCAGCACTGCATATACCGTGATGCACAGCAGCTCTGTAATGGGGCGGAGCATCGTTTCAAAGCGAGATAAAGTGACTGGGGAACATTGAATGTGACATTTGCCTGTTACCAGCCTGTGACCAAAGGCGTTGCACGCCCGAAACGCGTTAGGCTCTATTTGAAGGTTCCATGTGTTTTGCCGATCAAGCTGCACCTGCAATAAAGAAAAATATACCATCAAGGAGGCCCTTTCCGAGTGGACACTCTTTTTGTTGGATTTATGACGGTCCATCCGGCCGTGGAAACTGCCCGCCGCACAGCAGCGGATCCGCTGACAGAATTGTTAAGTCAGCAAAGGACTCGGTGGTTTATTTCTGCTGCAAGGGGTGTATTGGCAGCTTCATGGGCATAAACTAAAGGTTTCCAACCCACGAGGGTAAGATTTTAACATTTATTGGCAAGTCACACGAAAACCCACTGTGGTAAGACAACTCAGCACTTCATATACCGTGATGCACAGCAGCTCTGTAATGGGGCGGAGCATCGTTTCAAAGCGAGATAAAGTGACTGGGGAACATTGACTGTGACATTTGCCTGTTACCAGCCTGTGACCAAGGGCGTTGCACGCCCGAAACGCGTTAGGCTCTATTTGAAGGTTCCATGTGTTTTGCCGATCAAGCTGCACCTGCAATAAAGAAAAATATACCATCAAGGAGGCCCTTTCCGAGTGGACACTCTTTTTGTTGGATTTATGACAGTCCGTCCGGCAGTGGAAACTGCCCGCCGCACAGCAGCGGATCCGCTGACAGAATTGTTAAGTCAGCAAAGGACTCGGTGGTTTATTTCTGCTGCATGGGGTGTATTGGCAGCTTCATGGGCATAAACTAAAGGTTTCCAACCCACGAGGGTAAGATTTTAACATTTATTGGCAAGTCACACGAAAACCCACTGTGGTAAGACAACTCAGCACTGCATATACCGTGATGCACAGCAGCTCTGTAATGGGGCGGAGCATCATTTCAAAGAGAGATAAAGTGACTGGGGAACATTGACTGTGACATTTGCCTGTTACCAGCCTGTGACCAAGGGCGTTGCACGCCCGAAACGCGTTAGGCTCTATTTGAAGGTTCCATGTGCTTTGCCGATCAAGCTGCACCTGCAATAAAGAAAAATATACCATCAAGGAGGCCCTTTCCGAGTGGACACTCTTTTTGTTGGATTTATGACGGTCCGTCCGGGCGTGGAAACTGCCCGCCGCACAGCAGCGGATCCGCTGACAGAATTGTTAAGTCAGCAAAGGACTCGGTGGTTTATTTCTGCTGCAAGGGGTGTATTGGCAGCTTCATGGGCATAAACTAAAGGTTTCCAAACCACGAGGGTAAGATTTTAACATTTATTGGCAAGTCACACGAAAACCCACTGTGGTAAGACAACTCAGCACTGCATATACCGAGATGCACAGCAGCTCTGTAATGGGGCGGAGCATCGTTTCAAAGCGAGATAAAGTGACTGGGGAACATTGACTGTGACATTTGCCTGTTACCAGCCTGTGACCAAGGGCGTTGCACGCCCGAAACGCGTTAGGCTCTATTTGAAGGTTCCATGTGTTTTGCCGATCAATCTGCACCTGCAATAAAGAAAAATATACCATCAAGAAGGCCCTTTCCGAGTGGACACTCTTTTTGTTGGATTTATGACGTCCGTCCGGCCGTGGAAACTGCCCGCCACACAGCAGCGGATCCTCTGACAGAATTGTTAAGTCAGCAGAGGACTCAGTGGTTTAATTCTGCTGCAATGGGTGTATTGGCAGCTTCATGGGCATAAACTAAAGGTTTCCAACCCACGAGGGTAAGATTTTCACATTTATTGGCAAGTCACACGAAAACCCACTGTGTTAAGAAAACTCAGCACTGCATATACCGTGAGGCACAGCAGCTCTGTAATGGGGCGGAGCATCGTTTCAAAGCGAGATAAAGTGACTGAGGAACATTGACTGTGACATTTGCCTGTTACCAGCCTGTGACCAAGGGCGTTGCACGCCCGAAACGCGTTAGGCTCTATTTGAAGGTTCCATGTGTTTTGCCGATCAAACTGCACCTGCAATAAAGAAAAATATACCATAAAGGAGGCCCTTTCCGAGTGGACACTCTTTTTGTTGGATTTATGATGGTCCGTCCGGCCGTGGAAACTGCCCACCGCACAGCAGCGGATCCGCTGACAGAATTGTTAATTCAGCAAAGGACTCGGTGGTTTATTTCTGCTGCAAGGGGTGTATTGGCAACTTCATGGGCATAAACTAAAGGTTTCAAACCCACGAGGATAAGATTTTAACATTTATTGGCAAGTCACACGAAAACCCACTGTGGTAAGACAACTCAGCACTGCATATACCGTGATGCACAGCAGCTCTGTAATGGGGCGGAGCATCGTTTCAAAGCGAGATAAAGTGACTGGGGAACATTGAATGTGACATTTGCCTGTTACCAGCCTGAGACCAAGGGCGTTGCACGCCCGAAACGCGTTAGGCTCTATTTGAAGGTTCCATGTGTTTTGCCGATCAAGCTGCACCTGCAATAAAGAAAAATATACCATCAAGGAGGCCCTTTCCGAGTGGACACTCTTTTTGTTGGATTTATGACGGTCCGTCCGGCCGTGGAAACTGCCCGCCACACAGCAGCGGATCCGCTGACAGAATTGTTAAGTCAGCAAAGGACTCGGTGGTTTATTTCTGCTGCAAGGGGTGTATTGGCAGCTTCATGGGCATAAACTAAAGGTTTCCAACCCACGAGGGTAAGATTTTAACATTTATTGGCAAGTCACCCGAAAACCCACTGTGGTAAGACAACTCAGCACTGCATATACCGTGATGCACAGCAGCTCTGTAATGGGGCGGAGCATCGTTTCAAAGCGAGATACAGTGACTGGGGAACATTGACTGTGACATTTGCCTGTTACCAGCCTGTGACCAAGGGCGTTGCACGCCCGAAACGCGTTAGGCTCTATTTGAAGGTTCCATGTGTTTTGCCGATCAAGCTGCACCTGCAATAAAGAAAAATATACCATCATGGAGGCCCTTTCCGAGTGGACACTCTTTTTGTTGGATTTATGACGGTCCGTCCGGCCGTGGAAACTGCCCGCCGCACAGCAGCGAATCCGCTGACAGAATTGTTAAGTCAGCAAAGGACTCGGTGGTTTATTTCTGCTGCAAGGGATGTATTGGCAGCTTCATGGGCATAAACTAAAGGTTTCCACCCCACGAGGGTAAGATTTTAACATTTATTGGCAAGTCACACGAAAACCCACTGTGGTAAGACAACTCAGCACTGCATATACCGTGATGCACAGCAGCTCTGTAATGGGGCGGAGCATCGTTTCAAAGCGAGATAAAGTGACTGGGGAACATTGACTGTGACATTTGCCTGTTACCAGCCTGTGACCAAGGGCGTTGCACGCCCGAAACGCGTTAGGCTCTATTTGAAGGTTCCATGTGCTTTGCCGATCAAGCTGCACCTGCAATAAAGAAAAATATACCATCAAGGAGGCCCTTTCCGAGTGGACACTCTTTTTGTTGGATTTATGAAGGTCCGTCCGGCCGTGGAAACTGCCCGCCGCACAGCAGCGGATCCGCTGACAGAATTGTTAAGTCAGCAGAGGACTCAGTGGTTTAATTCTGCTGCAATGGGTGTATTGGCAGCTTCATGGGCATAAACTAAAGGTTTCCAACCCACGAGGGTAAGATTTTCACATTTATTGGCAAGTCACACGAAAACCCACTGTGTTAAGAAAACTCAGCACTGCATATACCGTGAGGCACAGCAGCTCTGTAATGGGGCGGAGCATCGTTTCAAAGCGAGATAAAGTGACTGAGGAACATTGACTGTGACATTTGCCTGTTACCAGCCTGTGACCAAGGGCGTTGCACGCCCGAAACGCGTTAGGCTCTATTTGAAGGTTCCATGTGTTTTGCCGATCAAACTGCACCTGCAATAAAGAAAAATATACCATAAAGGAGGCCCTTTCCGAGTGGACACTCTTTTTGTTGGATTTATGATGGTCCGTCCGGCCGTGGAAACTGCCCACCGCACAGCAGCGGATCCGCTGACAGAATTGTTAATTCAGCAAAGGACTCGGTGGTTTATTTCTGCTGCAAGGGGTGTATTGGCAACTTCATGGGCATAAACTAAAGGTTTCAAACCCACGAGGATAAGATTTTAACATTTATTGGCAAGTCACACGAAAACCCACTGTGGTAAGACAACTCAGCACTGCATATACCGTGATGCACAGCAGCTCTGTAATGGGGCGGAGCATCGTTTCAAAGCGAGATAAAGTGACTGGGGAACATTGAATGTGACATTTGCCTGTTACCAGCCTGAGACCAAGGGCGTTGCACGCCCGAAACGCGTTAGGCTCTATTTGAAGGTTCCATGTGTTTTGCCGATCAAGCTGCACCTGCAATAAAGAAAAATATACCATCAAGGAGGCCCTTTCCGAGTGGACACTCTTTTTGTTGGATTTATGACGGTCCGTCCGGCCGTGGAAACTGCCCGCCACACAGCAGCGGATCCGCTGACAGAATTGTTAAGTCAGCAAAGGACTCGGTGGTTTATTTCTGCTGCAAGGGGTGTATTGGCAGCTTCATGGGCATAAACTAAAGGTTTCCAACCCACGAGGGTAAGATTTTAACATTTATTGGCAAGTCACCCGAAAACCCACTGTGGTAAGACAACTCAGCACTGCATATACCGTGATGCAAAGCAGCTCTGTAATGGGGCGGAGCATCGTTTCAAAGCGAGATACAGTGACTGGGGAACATTGACTGTGACATTTGCCTGTTACCAGCCTGTGACCAAGGGCGTTGCACGCCCGAAACGCGTTAGGCTCTATTTGAAGGTTCCATGTGTTTTGCCGATCAAGCTGCACCTGCAATAAAGAAAAATATACCATCATGGAGGCCCTTTCCGAGTGGACACTCTTTTTGTTGGATTTATGACGGTCCGTCCGGCCGTGGAAACTGCCCGCCGCACAGCAGCGAATCCGCTGACAGAATTGTTAAGTCAGCAAAGGACTCGGTGGTTTATTTCTGCTGCAAGGGATGTATTGGCAGCTTCATGGGCATAAACTAAAGGTTTCCACCCCACGAGGGTAAGATTTTAACATTTATTGGCAAGTCACACGAAAACCCACTGTGGTAAGACAACTCAGCACTGCATATACCGTGATGCACAGCAGCTCTGTAATGGGGCGGAGCATCGTTTCAAAGCGAGATAAAGTGACTGGGGAACATTGACTGTGACATTTGCCTGTTACCAGCCTGTGACCAAGGGCGTTGCACGCCCGAAACGCGTTAGGCTCTATTTGAAGGTTCCATGTGCTTTGCCGATCAAGCTGCACCTGCAATAAAGAAAAATATACCATCAAGGAGGCCCTTTCCGAGTGGACACTCTTTTTGTTGGATTTATGAAGGTCCGTCCGGCCGTGGAAACTGCCCGCCGCACAGCAGCGGATCCGCTGACAGAATTGTTAAGTCAGCAAAGGACTCGGTGGTTTATTTCTGCTGCAAGGGGTGTATTGGCAGCTTCATGGGCATAAACTAAAGGTTTCCAACCCACAAGGGTAAGATTTTAACATTTATTGGCAAGTCACACGAAAACCCACTGTGGTAAGACAACTCAGCACTGCATATACCGTGATGCACAGCAGCTCTGTAATGGGGCGGAGCATCGTTTCAAAGCGAGATAAAGTGACTGGGGAACATTGACTGTGACATTTGCCTGTTACCAGCCTGTGACCAAGGGCGCTGCACGCCCCAAACGCGTTAGGCTCTATTTGAAGGTTCCATGGGGCAGATTTATGAGCCCCTTGCGCCACTTTTGCGTCACTTTTAACATGGGAAAAGTGACGTAAAAGTGGCGCAAGGGGCTTGTAAATCTGCCCCCATGTGTTTTGCCGATCAAGCTGCACCTGCAATAAAGAAAAATATACCATCAAGGAGGCCCTTTCCGAGTGGACACTCTTTTTGTTGGATTTATGACGGTCTGTCCGGCCGTGGAAACTGCACGCCGCACAGCAGCGAATCCGCTGACAGAATTGTTAAGTCAGCAAAGGACTCGGTGGTTTATTTCTGCTGCAAGGGGTGTATTGGCAGCTTCATGGGCATAAACTAAAGGTTTCCAACCCACGAGGGTAAGATCTTAACATTTATTGTCAAGTCACACGAAAACCCACTGTGGTAAGACAACTCAGCACTGCATATACCGTGATGCACAGCAGCTCTGTAATGGGGCGGAGCATCGTTTCAAAGCGAGATAAAGTGACTGGGGAACATTGACTGTGACATTTGCCTGTTACCAGCCTGTGACCAAGGGCGTTGCACGCCCGAAACGCGTTAGGCTCTATTTGAAGGTTCCATGTGTTTTGCCGATCAAGCTGCACCTGCAATAAAGAAAAATATACCATCAAGAACGCCCTTTCCGAGTGGACACTCTTTTTGTTGGATTTATGACGGTCCGTCCGCCGTGGAAACTGCCCGCCACACAGCAGCGGATCCGCTGACAGAATTGTTAAGTCAGCAAAGGACTCAGTGGTTTATTTCTGCTGCAAGGGGTGTATTGGCAGCTTCATGGGCATAAACTAAAGGTTTCCAACCCACGAGGGTAAGATTTTAACATTTATTGGCAAGTCACACGAAAACCCACTGTGGTAAGACAACTCAGCACTGCATATACCTTGATGCACAGCAGCTCTGTAATGGGGCGGAGCATCGTTTCAAAGCGAGATAAAGTGACTGGGGAACATTGACTGTGACATTTGCCTGTTACAACCCTGTGACCAAGGGCGTTGCACGCCCGAAACGCGTTAGGCTCTATTTGAAGGTTCCATGTGTTTTGCCGATCAAGCTGCACCTGCAATAAAGAAAAATATACCATCAAGGAGGCCCTTTCCGAGTGGACACTCTTTTTGTTGGATTTATGACGGTCCGTCTGGCCGTGGAAACTGCCCGCCGCAGAGCAGCGGATCCGCTGACAGAATTGTTAAGCCAGCAAAGGACTTGGTGGTTTATTTCTGCTGCAAGGGGTGTATTGGCAGCTTCATGGGCATAAACTAAAGGTTTCCAACCCACGAGGGTAAGATTTTAACATTTATTGGCAAGTCACACGAAAACCCACTGTGGTAAGAAAACTCAGCACTGCATATACCGTGATGCACAGCAGCTCTGTAATGGGGTGGAGCATCGTTTCAAAGCGAGATAAAGTGACTGGGGAACATTGACTGTGTCATTTGCCTGTTACAAGCCTGTGACCAAGGGCGTTGCACGCCCGAAACGCGTTAGGCTCTATTTGAAGGTTCCATGTGTTTTGCCGATCAAGCTGCACCTGCAATAAAGAAAAATATACCATCAAGGAGGCCCTTTCCGAGTGGACACTCTTTTTGTTGGATTTATGACGGCCCGTCCGGCCGTGGAAACTGCCCGCCGCACAGCAGCGGATCCGCTGACAGAATTGTTGAGTCAGCACAGGGCTCGGTGGTTTATTTCTGCTGCAAGGGGTGTATTGGCAGCTTCATGGGCATAAACTAAAGGTTTCCAACCCACGAGGGTAAGATTTTAACATTTATTGGCAAGTCACACGAAAACCCACTGTGGTAAGACAACTCAGCACTGCCTATACAGTGATGCACAGCAGCTCTGTAATGGGGCGGAGCATCGTTTCAAAGCGAGATAAAGTGACTGGGGAACATTGACTGTGACATTTGCCTGTTACCAGCCTGTGACCAAGGGCGTTGCACACCCGAAACGCGTTAGGCTCTATTTGAAGGTTCCATGTGTTTTGCCGATCAAGCTGCACCTGCAATAAAGAAAAATATACCATCAAGGAGGCCCTTTCGAAGTGGACACTCTTTTTGTTGGATTTATGACGGTCCGTCCGGCCGTGGAAACTGCCTGCCGCACAGCAGTGGATCCGCTGACAGAATTGTTAAGTCAGCAAAGGACTCGGTGGTTTATTTCTGCTGCAAGGGGTGTATTGGCAGCTTCATGGGCATAAACTAAAGGTTTCCAAACGACGAGGGGAAGATTTTAACATTTATTGGCAAGTCACATGAAAACCCACTGTGGTAAGACAACTCAGCACATCATATACCGTGATGCACAGCAGCTCTGTAATGGGGCGGAGCATCGTTTCAAAGTGAGATAAAGTGACTGGGGAACATTGACTGTGACATTTGCCTGTTACCAGCCTGTGACCAAGGGCGTTGCACGCCCGAAACGCGTTAGGCTCTATTTGAAGGTTCCACGTGTTTTGCCGATCAAGCTGCACCTGCAATAAAGAAAAATATACCATCAAGGAGGCCCTTTCCGAGTGGACACTCTTTTTGTTGGATTTATGACAGTCCGTCCGGCAGTGGAAACTGCCCGCCGCACAGCAGCGGATCGGCTGACAGAATTGTTAAGTCAGCAAAGGACTCAGTGGTTTATTTCTGCTGCAAGGGGTGTATTGGCAGCTTCATGGGCATAAACTAAAGGTTTCCAACCCACGAGGGTAAGATTTTAACATTTATTGGCAAGTCACACGAAAACCCACTGTGGTAAGACAACTCAGCACTGCATATACCGTGATGCAGAGCAGCTCTGTAATGGGGCGGAGCATCGTTTCAAAGCGAGATAAAGTGACTGGGGAACATTGACTGTGACATTTGCCTGTTACCAGCCTGTGACCAAGGGCGTTGCACGCCCGAAACGCGTTAGGCTCTATTTGAAGGTTCCATGTGTTCTGCCAATAAAGCTGCACCTGCAATAAAGAAAAATATACCATCAAGGAGGCCCGTTCCGAGTGGACACTCTTTTTGTTGGATTTATGACGGTCCATCCGGCCGTGGAAACTGCCCGCCGCACAGCAGCGGATCCGCTGACAGAATTGTTAAGTCAGCAAAGGACTCGGTGGTTTATTTCTGCTGCAAGGGGTGTATTGGCAGCTTCATGGGCATAAACTAAAGGTTTCCAACCCACGAGGGTAAGATTTTAACATTTATTGGCAAGTCACACGAAAACCCACTGTGGTAAGACAACTCAGCACTTCATATACCGTGATGCACAGCAGCTCTGTAATGGGGCGGAGCATCGTTTCAAAGCGAGATAAAGTGACTGGGGAACATTGACTGTGACATTTGCCTGTTACCAGCCTGTGACCAAGGGCGTTGCACGCACGAAACGCGTTATGCTCTATTTGAAGGTTCCATGTGGTTTGCCGATCAAGCTGCACCTTCAATAAAGAAAAATATACCATCAAGGAGGCCCTTTCCGAGTGGACACTCTTTTTGTTGGATTTATGACAGTCCGTCCGGCAGTGGAAACTGCCCGCCGCACAGCAGCGGATCCGCTGACAGAATTGTTAAGTCAGCAAAGGACTCGGTGGTTTATTTCTGCTGCAAGGGGTGTATTGGCAGCTTCATGGGCATAAACTAAAGGTTTCCAACCCACGAGGGTAAGATTTTAACATTTATTGGCAAGTCACACGAAAACCCACTGTGGTAAGACAACTCAGCACTGCATATACCGTGATGCACAGCAGCTCTGTAATGGGGCGGAGCATCGTTTCAAAGCGAGATAAAGTGACTGGGGAACATTGACTGTGACATTTGCCTGTTACCAGCCTGTGACCAAGGGCGTTGCACGCCCGAAACGCGTTAGGCTCTATTTGAAGGTTCCATGTGTTTTGCCGATCAAGCTGCACCTGCAATAAAGAAAAATATACCATCAAGAAGGCCCTTTCCGAGTGGACACTCTTTTTGTTGGATTTATGACGGTCCGTCCGCCGTGGAAACTGCCCGCCACACAGCAGCGGATCCGCTGACAGAATTGTTAAGTCAGCAAAGGACTCAGTGGTTTATTTCTGCTGCAAGGGGTGTATTGGCAGCTTCATGGGCATAAACTAAAGGTTTCCAACCCACGAGGGTAAGATTTTAACATTTATTGGCAAGTCACACGAAAACCCACTGTGGTAAGACAACTCAGCACTGCATATACAGTGATGCACAGCAGCTCTGTAATGGGGCGGAGCATCGTTTCAAAGCGAGATAAAGTGACTGGGGAACATTGACTGTGACATTTGCCTGTTACCAGCCTGTGACCAAGGGCGTTGCACGCCCGAAACGCGTTAGGCTCTATTTGAAGGTTCCATGTGTTTTGCCGATCAAGCTGCACCTGCAATAAAGAAAAATATACCATCAAGGAGGCCCTTTCCGAGTGGACACTCTTTTTGTTGGATTTATGACGGTCCGTCCGGCCGTGAAAACTGCCCGCCGCAGAGCAGCGGATCCGCTGACAGAATTGTTAAGTCAGCAAAGGACTTGGTGGTTTATTTCTGCTGCAAGGGGTGTATTGGCAGCTTCATGGGCATAAACTAAAGGTTTCCAAACGACGAGGGGAAGATTTTAACATTTATTGGCAAGTCACACGAAAACCCACTGTGGTAAGACAACTCAGCACTGCATATACCGTGATGCACAGCAGCTCTGTAATGGGGCGGAGCATCGTTTCAAAGCGAGATAAAGTGACTGGGGAACATTGACTGTGACATTTGCCTGTTAGCAGCCTGTGACCAAGGGCGTTGCACACACCGAAACGCGTTAGGCTCTATTTGAAGGTTCCATGTGTTTTGCCGATCAAGCTGCACCTGCAATAAAGAAAAATATACCATCAAGGAGGCCCTTTCCGAGTGGACACTCTTTTTGTTGGATTTATGACAGTCCGTCCGGCAGTGGAAACTGCCCGCCGCACAGCAGCGGATCCGCTGACAGAATTGTTAAGTCAGCAAAGGACTCAGTGGTTTATTTCTGCTGCAAGGGGTGTGTTGGCAGCTTCATGGGCATAAACTAAAGGTTTCCAACCCACAAGGGTAAGATTTTAACATTTATTGGCAAGTCACACGAAAACCCACTGTGGTAAGACAACTCAGCACTGCATATACCGTGATGCACAGCAGCTCTGTAATGGGGCGGAGCATCGTTTCAAAGCGAGATAAAGTGACTGGGGAACATTGACTGTGACATTTGCCTGTTACCAGCCTGTGACCAAGGGCGTTGCACGCCCGAAACGTGTTAGGCTCTATTTGAAGGTTCCATGTGTTTTGCCGATCAAGCTGCACCTGCAATAAAGAAAAATATACCATCAAGGAGGCCCTTTCCGAGTGGACACTCTTTTTGTTGGATTTATGACGGTCCGTCCGGCCGTGGAAACTGCCCGCCGCACAGCAGTGGATCCGCTGACAGAATTGTTAAGTCAGCAAAGGACTCGGTGGTTTATTTCTGCTGCAAGGGGTGTATTGGCAGCTTCATGGGCATAAACTAAAGGTTTCCAACCCACGAGGGTAAGATTTTAACATTTATTGGCAAGTCACACGAAAACCCACTGTGGTAAGACAACTCAGCACTGCATATACCGTGATGCACAGCAGCTCTGTAATGGGGCAGAGCATCGTTTCAAAGCGAGATAAAGTGACTGGGGAACATTGACTGTGACATTTGCCTGTTACCAGCCTGTGACCAAGGGCGTTGCACGCCCGAAACGCGTTAGGCTCTATTTGAAGGTTCCATGTGTTTTGCCGATCAAGCTGCACCTGCAATAAAGAAAAATATACCATCAAGAACGCCCTTTCCGAGTGGACACTCTTTTTGTTGGATTTATGACGGTCCGTCCGCCGTGGAAACTGCCCGCCACACAGCAGCGGATCCGCTGACAGAATTGTTAAGTCAGCAAAGGACTCAGTGGTTTATTTCTGCTGCAAGGGGTGTATTGGCAGCTTCATGGGCATAAACTAAAGGTTTCCAACCCACGAGGGTAAGATTTTAACATTTATTGGCAATCACACGAAAACCCACTGTGGTAAGACAACTCAGCACTGCATATACCTTGATGCACAGCAGCTCTGTAATGGGGCGGAGCATCGTTTCAAAGCGAGATAAAGTGACTGGGGAACATTGACTGTGACATTTGCCTGTTACAACCCTGTGACCAAGGGCGTTGCACGCCCGAAACGCGTTAGGCTCTATTTGAAGGTTCCATGTGTTTTGCCGATCAAGCTGCACCTGCAATAAAGAAAAATATACCATCAAGGAGGCCCTTTCCGAGTGGACACTCTTTTTGTTGGATTTATGACGGTCCGTCCGGCCGTGGAAACTGCCCGCCGCAGAGCAGCGGATCCGCTGAAAGAATTGTTAAGTCAGCAAAGGACTTGGTGGTTTATTTCTGCTGCAAGGGGTGTATTGGCAGCTTCATGGGCATAAACTAAAGGTTTCCAACCCACGAGGGTAAGATTTTAACATTTATTGGCAAGTCACACGAAAACCCACTGTGGTAAGACAACTCAGCACTGCCTATACAGTGATGCACAGCAGCTCTGTAATGGGGCGGAGCATCGTTTCAAAGCGAGATAAAGTGACTGGGGAACATTGACTGTGACATTTGCCTGTTACCAGCCTGTGACCAAGGGCGTTGCACACCTGAAACGCGTTAGGCTCTATTTGAAGGTTCCATGTGTTTTGCCGATCAACCTGCACCTGCAATAAAGAAAAATATACCATCAAGGAGGCCCTTTCCGAGTGGACACTCTTTTTGTTGGATTTATGACGGTCCGTCCGGCCGTGGAAACTGCCTGCCGCACAGCAGTGGATCCGCTGACAGAATTGTTAAGTCAGCAAAAGACTTGGTGGTTTATTTCTGCTGCAAGGGGTGTATTGGCAGCTTCATGGGCATAAACTAAAGGTTTCCAACCCACGAGGGTAAGATTTTAACATTTATTGGCAAGTCACCCGAAAACCCACTGTGGTAAGACAACTCAGCACTGCATATACCGTGATGCACAGCAGCTCTGTAATGGGGCGGAGCATCGTTTCAAAGCGAGATACAGTGACTGGGGAACATTGACTGTGACATTTGCCTGTTACAAGCCTGTGACCAAGGGCGTTGCACGCCCGAAACGCGTTAGGCTCTATTTGAAGGTTCCATGTGTTTTGCCGATCAAGCTGCACCTGCAATAAAGAAAAATATACCATCATGGAGGCCCTTTCTGAGTGGACACTCTTTTTGTTGGATTTATGACGGTCCGTCCGGCCGTGGAAACGGCCCGCCGCACAGCAGCGAATCCACTGACAGAATTGTTAAGTCAGCAAAGGACTCGGTGGTTTATTTCTGCTGCAAGGGATGTATTGGCAGCTTCATGGGCATAAACTAAAGGTTTCCACCCCACGAGGGTAAGATTTTAACATTTATTGGCAAGTCACACGAAAACCCACTGTGGTAAGACAACTCAGCACTGCATATACCGTGATGCACAGCAGCTCTGTAATGGGGCGGAGCATCGTTTCAAAGCGAGATAAAGTGACTGGGGAACATTGACTGTGACATTTGCCTGTTACCAGCCTGTGACCAAGGGCGTTGCACGCCCGAAACGCGTTAGGCTCTATTTGAAGGTTCCATGTGCTTTTCCGATCAAGCTGCACCTGCAATAAAGAAAAATATACCATCAAGGAGGCCCTTTCCGAGTGGACACTCTTTTTGTTGGATTTATGACGGTCCGTCCGGCCGTGGAAACTGCCCGCCGCACAGCAGCGGATCCGCTGACAGAATTGTTAAGTCAGCAAAGGACTCGGTGGTTTATTTCTGCTGCAAGGGGTGTATTGGCAGCTTCATGGGCATAAACTAAAGGTTTCCAACCCACAAGGGTAAGATTTTAACATTTATTGGCAAGTCACACGAAAACCCACTGTGGTAAGACAACTCAGCACTGCATATACCGTGATGCACAGCAGCTCTGTAATGGGGCGGAGCATCGTTTCAAAGCGAGATAAAGTGACTGGGGAACATTGACTGTGACATTTGCCTGTTACCAGCCTGTGACCAAGGGCGCTGCACGCCCCAAACGCGTTAGGCTCTATTTGAAGGTTCCATGGGGCAGATTTATGAGCCCCTTGCGCCACTTTTGCGTCACTTTTAACATGGGAAAAGTGACGTAAAAGTGGCGCAAGGGGCTTGTAAATCTGCCCCCATGTGTTTTGCCGATCAAGCTGCACCTGCAATAAAGAAAAATATACCATCAAGGAGGCCCTTTCCGAGTGGACACTCTTTTTGTTGGATTTATGACGGTCTGTCCGGCCGTGGAAACTGCACGCCGCACAGCAGCGAATCCGCTGACAGAATTGTTAAGTCAGCAAAGGACTCGGTGGTTTATTTCTGCTGCAAGGGGTGTATTGGCAGCTTCATGGGCATAAACTAAAGGTTTCCAACCCACGAGGGTAAGATCTTAACATTTATTGGCAAGTCACACGAAAACCCACTGTGGTAAGACAACTCAGCACTGCATATACCGTGATGCACAGCAGCTCTGTAATGGGGCGGAGCATCGTTTCAAAGCGAGATAAAGTGACTGGGGAACATTGACTGTGACATTTGCCTGTTACCAGCCTGTGACCAAGGGCGTTGCACGACCGAAACGCGTTAGGCTCTATTTGAAGGTTCCATGTGTTTTGCCGATCAAGCTGCACCTGCAATAAAGAAAAATATACCATCAAGGAGGCCCTTTCCGAGTGGACACTCTTTTTGTTGCATTTACGACGGTCCGTCTGGCCGTGGAAACTGCCCGCCACACAGCAGCGGATCCGCTGACAGAATTGTTAAGTCAGCAAAGGACTCAGTGGTTTAATTCTGCTGCAATGGGTGTATTGGCAGCTTCATGGGCATAAACTAAAGGCTTCCAACCCACGAGGGTAAGATTTTCACATTTATTGGCAAGTCACACGAAAACCCACTGTGTTAAGAAAACTCAGCACTGCATATACCGTGAGGCACAGCAGCTCTGTAATGGGGCGGAGCATCGTTTCAAAGCGAGATAAAGTGACTGGGGAACATAGACTGTGACATTTGCCTGTTACCAGCCTGTGACCAAGGGCATTGCACGCCCGAAACACGTTAGGTTCTATTTGAAGGTTCCATGTGTTTTGCCGATCAAACTGCACCTGCAATAAAGAAAAATATACCATAAAGGAGGCCCTTTCCGAGTGGACACTCTTTTTGTTGGATTTATGATGGTCCGTCCGGCCGTGGAAACTGCCCGCCGCACAGCAGCGGATCCGCTGACAGAATTGTTAATTCAGCAAAGGACTCGGTGGTTTATTTCTGCTGCAAGGGGTGTATTTGCAGCTTCATGGGCATAAACTAAAGGTTTCAAACCCACGAGGATAAGATTTTAACATTTATTGGCAAGTCACACGAAAACCGACTGTGGTAAGACAACTCAGCACTGCATATACCGTGATGCACAGCAGCTCTGTAATGGGGCGGAGCATCGTTTCAAAGCGAGATAAAGTGACTGGGGAACATTGAATGTGACATTTGCCTGTTACCAGCCTGTGACCAAAGGCGTTGCACGCCCGAAACGCGTTAGGCTCTATTTGAAGGTTCCATGTGTTTTGCCGATCAAGCTGCACCTGCAATAAAGAAAAATATACCATCAAGGAGGCCCTTTCCGAGTGGACACTCTTTTTGTTGGATTTATGACGGTCCATCCGGCCGTGGAAACTGCCCGCCGCACAGCAGCGGATCCGCTGACAGAATTGTTAAGTCAGCAAAGGACTCGGTGGTTTATTTCTGCTGCAAGGGGTGTATTGGCAGCTTCATGGGCATAAACTAAAGGTTTCCAACCCACGAGGGTAAGATTTTAACATTTATTGGCAAGTCACACGAAAACCCACTGTGGTAAGACAACTCAGCACTTCATATACCGTGATGCACAGCAGCTCTGTAATGGGGCGGAGCATCGTTTCAAAGCGAGATAAAGTGACTGGGGAACATTGACTGTGACATTTGCCTGTTACCAGCCTGTGACCAAGGGCGTTGCACGCCCGAAACGCGTTAGGCTCTATTTGAAGGTTCCATGTGTTTTGCCGATCAAGCTGCACCTGCAATAAAGAAAAATATACCATCAAGGAGGCCCTTTCCGAGTGGACACTCTTTTTGTTGGATTTATGACGGTCCGTCCGGGCGTGGAAACTGCCCGCCGCACAGCAGCGGATCCGCTGACAGAATTGTTAAGTCAGCAAAGGACTCGGTGGTTTATTTCTGCTGCAAGGGGTGTATTGGCAGCTTCATGGGCATAAACTAAAGGTTTCCAAACCACGAGGGTAAGATTTTAACATTTATTGGCAGGTCACACGAAAACCCACTGTGGTAAGACAACTCAGCACTGCATATACCGAGATGCACAGCAGCTCTGTAATGGGGCGGAGCATCGTTTCAAAGCGAGATAAAGTGACTGGGGAACATTGACTGTGACATTTGCCTGTTACCAGCCTGTGACCAAGGGCGTTGCACGCCCGAAACGCGTTAGGCTCTATTTGAAGGTTCCATGTGTTTTGCCGATCAATCTGCACCTGCAATAAAGAAAAATATACCATCAAGAAGGCCCTTTCCGAGTGGACACTCTTTTTGTTGGATTTATGACGTCCGTCCGGCCGTGGAAACTGCCCGCCACACAGCAGCGGATCCTCTGACAGAATTGTTAAGTCAGCAGAGGACTCAGTGGTTTAATTCTGCTGCAATGGGTGTATTGGCAGCTTCATGGGCATAAACTAAAGGTTTCCAACCCACGAGGGTAAGATTTTCACATTTATTGGCAAGTCACACGAAAACCCACTGTGTTAAGAAAACTCAGCACTGCATATACCGTGAGGCACAGCAGCTCTGTAATGGGGCGGAGCATCGTTTCAAAGCGAGATAAAGTGACTGAGGAACATTGACTGTGACATTTGCCTGTTACCAGCCTGTGACCAAGGGCGTTGCACGCCCGAAACGCGTTAGGCTCTATTTGAAGGTTCCATGTGTTTTGCCGATCAAACTGCACCTGCAATAAAGAAAAATATACCATAAAGGAGGCCCTTTCCGAGTGGACACTCTTTTTGTTGGATTTATGATGGTCCGTCCGGCCGTGGAAACTGCCCACCGCACAGCAGCGGATCCGCTGACAGAATTGTTAATTCAGCAAAGGACTCGGTGGTTTATTTCTGCTGCAAGGGGTGTATTGGCAACTTCATGGGCATAAACTAAAGGTTTCAAACCCACGAGGATAAGATTTTAACATTTATTGGCAAGTCACACGAAAACCCACTGTGGTAACACAACTCAGCACTGCATATACCGTGATGCACAGCAGCTCTGTAATGGGGCGGAGCATCGTTTCAAAGCGAGATAAAGTGACTGGGGAACATTGAATGTGACATTTGCCTGTTACCAGCCTGAGACCAAGGGCGTTGCACGCCCGAAACGCGTTAGGCTCTATTTGAAGGTTCCATGTGTTTTGCCGATCAAGCTGCACCTGCAATAAAGAAAAATATACCATCAAGGAGGCCCTTTCCGAGTGGACACTCTTTTTGTTGGATTTATGACGGTCCGTCCGGCCGTGGAAACTGCCCGCCACACAGCAGCGGATCCGCTGACAGAATTGTTAAGTCAGCAAAGGACTCGGTGGTTTATTTCTGCTGCAAGGGGTGTATTGGCAGCTTCATGGGCATAAACTAAAGGTTTCCAACCCACGAGGGTAAGATTTTAACATTTATTGGCAAGTCACCCGAAAACCCACTGTGGTAAGACAACTCAGCACTGCATATACCGTGATGCACAGCAGCTCTGTAATGGGGCGGAGCATCGTTTCAAAGCGAGATACAGTGACTGGGGAACATTGACTGTGACATTTGCCTGTTACCAGCCTGTGACCAAGGGCGTTGCACGCCCGAAACGCGTTAGGCTCTATTTGAAGGTTCCATGTGTTTTGCCGATCAAGCTGCACCTGCAATAAAGAAAAATATACCATCATGGAGGCCCTTTCCGAGTGGACACTCTTTTTGTTGGATTTATGACGGTCCGTCCGGCCGTGGAAACTGCCCGCCGCACAGCAGCGAATCCGCTGACAGAATTGTTAAGTCAGCAAAGGACTCGGTGGTTTATTTCTGCTGCAAGGGATGTATTGGCAGCTTCATGGGCATAAACTAAAGGTTTCCACCCCACGAGGGTAAGATTTTAACATTTATTGGCAAGTCACACGAAAACCCACTGTGGTAAGACAACTCAGCACTGCATATACCGTGATGCACAGCAGCTCTGTAATGGGGCGGAGCATCGTTTCAAAGCGAGATAAAGTGACTGGGGAACATTGACTGTGACATTTGCCTGTTACCAGCCTGTGACCAAGGGCGTTGCACGCCCGAAACGCGTTAGGCTCTATTTGAAGGTTCCATGTGCTTTGCCGATCAAGCTGCACCTGCAATAAAGAAAAATATACCATCAAGGAGGCCCTTTCCGAGTGGACACTCTTTTTGTTGGATTTATGAAGGTCCGTCCGGCCGTGGAAACTGCCCGCCGCACAGCAGCGGATCCGCTGACAGAATTGTTAAGTCAGCAGAGGACTCAGTGGTTTAATTCTGCTGCAATGGGTGTATTGGCAGCTTCATGGGCATAAACTAAAGGTTTCCAACCCACGAGGGTAAGATTTTCACATTTATTGGCAAGTCACACGAAAACCCACTGTGTTAAGAAAACTCAGCACTGCATATACCGTGAGGCACAGCAGCTCTGTAATGGGGCGGAGCATCGTTTCAAAGCGAGATAAAGTGACTGAGGAACATTGACTGTGACATTTGCCTGTTACCAGCCTGTGACCAAGGGCGTTGCACGCCCGAAATGCGTTAGGCTCTATTTGAAGGTTCCATGTGTTTTGCCGATCAAACTGCACCTGCAATAAAGAAAAATATACCATAAAGGAGGCCCTTTCCGAGTGGACACTCTTTTTGTTGGATTTATGATGGTCCGTCCGGCCGTGGAAACTGCCCAACGCACAGCAGCGGATCCGCTGACAGAATTGTTAATTCAGCAAAGGACTCGGTGGTTTATTTCTGCTGCAAGGGGTGTATTGGCAACTTCATGGGCATAAACTAAAGGTTTCAAACCCACGAGGATAAGATTTTAACATTTATTGGCAAGTCACACGAAAACCCACTGTGGTAAGACAACTCAGCACTGCATATACCGTGATGCCCAGCAGCTCTGTAATGGGGCGGAGCATCGTTTCAAAGCGAGATAAAGTGACTGGGGAACATTGAATGTGACATTTGCCTGTTACCAGCCTGAGACCAAGGGCGTTGCACGCCCGAAACGCGTTAGGCTCTATTTGAAGGTTCCATGTGTTTTGCCGATCAAGCTGCACCTGCAATAAAGAAAAATATACCATCAAGGAGGCCCTTTCCGAGTGGACACTCTTTTTGTTGGATTTATGACGGTCCGTCCGGCCGTGGAAACTGCCCGCCACACAGCAGCGGATCCGCTGACAGAATTGTTAAGTCAGCAAAGGACTCGGTGGTTTATTTCTGCTGCAAGGGGTGTATTGGCAGCTTCATGGGCATAAACTAAAGATTTCCAACCCACGAGGGTAAGATTTTAACATTTATTGGCAAGTCACCCGAAAACCCACTGTGGTAAGACAACTCAGCACTGCATATACCGTGATGCAAAGCAGCTCTGTAATGGGGCGGAGCATCGTTTCAAAGCGAGATACAGTGACTGGGGAACATTGACTGTGACATTTGCCTGTTACCAGCCTGTGACCAAGGGCGTTGCACGCCCGAAACGCGTTAGGCTCTATTTGAAGGTTCCATGTGTTTTGCCGATCAAGCTGCACCTGCAATAAAGAAAAATATACCATCATGGAGGCCCTTTCCGAGTGGACACTCTTTTTGTTGGATTTATGACGGTCCGTCCGGCCGTGGAAACTGCCCGCCGCACAGCAGCGAATCCGCTGACAGAATTGTTAAGTCAGCAAAGGACTCGGTGGTTTATTTCTGCTGCAAGGGATGTATTGGCAGCTTCATGGGCATAAACTAAAGGTTTCCACCCCACGAGGGTAAGATTTTAACATTTATTGGCAAGTCACACGAAAACCCACTGTGGTAAGACAACTCAGCACTGCATATACCGTGATGCACAGCAGCTCTGTAATGGGGCGGAGCATCGTTTCAAAGCGAGATAAAGTGACTGGGGAACATTGACTGTGACATTTGCCTGTTACCAGCCTGTGACCAAGGGCGTTGCACGCCCGAAACGCGTTAGGCTCTATTTGAAGGTTCCATGTGCTTTGCCGATCAAGCTGCACCTGCAATAAAGAAAAATATACCATCAAGGAGGCCCTTTCCGAGTGGACACTCTTTTTGTTGGATTTATGAAGGTCCGTCCGGCCGTGGAAACTGCCCGCCGCACAGCAGCGGATCCGCTGACAGAATTGTTAAGTCAGCAAAGGACTCGGTGGTTTATTTCTGCTGCAAGGGGTGTATTGGCAGCTTCATGGGCATAAACTAAAGGTTTCCAACCCACAAGGGTAAGATTTTAACATTTATTGGCAAGTCACACGAAAACCCACTGTGGTAAGACAACTCAGCACTGCATATACCGTGATGCACAGCAGCTCTGTAATGGGGCGGAGCATCGTTTCAAAGCGAGATAAAGTGACTGGGGAACATTGACTGTGACATTTGCCTGTTACCAGCCTGTGACCAAGGGCGCTGCACGCCCCAAACGCGTTAGGCTCTATTTGAAGGTTCCATGGGGCAGATTTATGAGCCCCTTGCGCCACTTTTGCGTCACTTTTAACATGGGAAAAGTGACGTAAAAGTGGCGCAAGGGGCTTGTAAATCTGCCCCCATGTGTTTTGCCGATCAAGCTGCACCTGCAATAAAGAAAAATATACCATCAAGGAGGCCCTTTCCGAGTGGACACTCTTTTTGTTGGATTTATGACGGTCTGTCCGGCCGTGGAAACTGCACGCCGCACAGCAGCGAATCCGCTGACAGAATTGTTAAGTCAGCAAAGGACTCGGTGGTTTATTTCTGCTGCAAGGGGTGTATTGGCAGCTTCATGGGCATAAACTAAAGGTTTCCAACCCACGAGGGTAAGATCTTAACATTTATTGTCAAGTCACACGAAAACCCACTGTGGTAAGACAACTCAGCACTGCATATACCGTGATGCACAGCAGCTCTGTAATGGGGCGGAGCATCGTTTCAAAGCGAGATAAAGTGACTGGGGAACATTGACTGTGACATTTGCCTGTTACCAGCCTGTGACCAAGGGCGTTGCACGCCCGAAACGCGTTAGGCTCTATTTGAAGGTTCCATGTGTTTTGCCGATCAAGCTGCACCTGCAATAAAGAAAAATATACCATCAAGAACTCCCTTTCCGAGTGGACACTCTTTTTGTTGGATTTATGACGGTCCGTCCGCCGTGGAAACTGCCCGCCACACAGCAGCGGATCCGCTGACAGAATTGTTAAGTCAGCAAAGGACTCAGTGGTTTATTTCTGCTGCAAGGGGTGTATTGGCAGCTTCATGGGCATAAACTAAAGGTTTCCAACCCACGAGGGTAAGATTTTAACATTTATTGGCAAGTCACACGAAAACCCACTGTGGTAAGACAACTCAGCACTGCATATACCTTGATGCACAGCAGCTCTGTAATGGGGCGGAGCATCGTTTCAAAGCGAGATAAAGTGACTGGGGAACATTGACTGTGACATTTGCCTGTTACAACCCTGTGACCAAGGGCGTTGCACGCCCGAAACGCGTTAGGCTCTATTTGAAGGTTCCATGTGTTTTGCCGATCAAGCTGCACCTGCAATAAAGAAAAATATACCATCAAGGAGGCCCTTTCCGAGTGGACACTCTTTTTGTTGGATTTATGACGGTCCGTCTGGCCGTGGAAACTGCCCGCCGCAGAGCAGCGGATCCGCTGACAGAATTGTTAAGCCAGCAAAGGACTTGGTGGTTTATTTCTGCTGCAAGGGGTGTATTGGCAGCTTCATGGGCATAAACTAAAGGTTTCCAACCCACGAGGGTAAGATTTTAACATTTATTGGCAAGTCACACGAAAACCCACTGTGGTAAGAAAACTCAGCACTGCATATACCGTGATGCACAGCAGCTCTGTAATGGGGTGGAGCATCGTTTCAAAGCGAGATAAAGTGACTGGGGAACATTGACTGTGTCATTTGCCTGTTACAAGCCTGTGACCAAGGGCGTTGCACGCCCGAAACGCGTTAGGCTCTATTTGAAGGTTCCATGTGTTTTGCCGATCAAGCTGCACCTGCAATAAAGAAAAATATACCATCAAGGAGGCCCTTTCCGAGTGGACACTCTTTTTGTTGGATTTATGACGGCCCGTCCGGCCGTGGAAACTGCCCGCCGCACAGCAGCGGATCCGCTGACAGAATTGTTGAGTCAGCACAGGGCTCGGTGGTTTATTTCTGCTGCAAGGGGTGTATTGGCAGCTTCATGGGCATAAACTAAAGGTTTCCAACCCACGAGGGTAAGATTTTAACATTTATTGGCAAGTCACACGAAAACCCACTGTGGTAAGACAACTCAGCACTGCCTATACAGTGATGCACAGCAGCTCTGTAATGGGGCGGAGCATCGTTTCAAAGCGAGATAAAGTGACTGGGGAACATTGACTGTGACATTTGCCTGTTACCAGCCTGTGACCAAGGGCGTTGCACACCCGAAACGCGTTAGGCTCTATTTGAAGGTTCCATGTGTT
This sequence comes from Triturus cristatus, assembly GCF_964204655.1. Taxonomy (NCBI): domain Eukaryota; kingdom Metazoa; phylum Chordata; class Amphibia; order Caudata; family Salamandridae; genus Triturus; species Triturus cristatus. Next base: position 60,718,794 of record NC_140587.1, read on the forward strand.
TTGCCGATCAAGCTGCACCTGCAATAAAGAAAAATATACCATCAAGGAGGCCCTTTCGAAGTGGACACTCTTTTTGTTGGATTTATGACGGTCCGTCCGGCCGTGGAAACTGCCTGCCGCACAGCAGTGGATCCGCTGACAGAATTGTTAAGTCAGCAAAGGACTCGGTGGTTTATTTCTGCTGCAAGGGGTGTATTGGCAGCTTCATGGGCATAAACTAAAGGTTTCCAAACGACGAGGGGAAGATTTTAACATTTATTGGCAAGTCACATGAAAACCCACTGTGGTAAGACAACTCAGCACATCATATACCGTGATGCACAGCAGCTCTGTAATGGGGCGGAGCATCGTTTCAAAGTGAGATAAAGTGACTGGGGAACATTGACTGTGACATTTGCCTGTTACCAGCCTGTGACCAAGGGCGTTGCACGCCCGAAACGCGTTAGGCTCTATTTGAAGGTTCCACGTGTTTTGCCGATCAAGCTGCACCTGCAATAAAGAAAAATATACCATCAAGGAGGCCCTTTCCGAGTGGACACTCTTTTTGTTGGATTTATGACAGTCCGTCCGGCAGTGGAAACTGCCCGCCGCACAGCAGCGGATCGGCTGACAGAATTGTTAAGTCAGCAAAGGACTCAGTGGTTTATTTCTGCTGCAAGGGGTGTATTGGCAGCTTCATGGGCATAAACTAAAGGTTTCCAACCCACGAGGGTAAGATTTTAACATTTATTGGCAAGTCACACGAAAACCCACTGTGGTAAGACAACTCAGCACTGCATATACCGTGATGCAGAGCAGCTCTGTAATGGGGCGGAGCATCGTTTCAAAGCGAGATAAAGTGACTGGGGAACATTGACTGTGACATTTGCCTGTTACCAGCCTGTGACCAAGGGCGTTGCACGCCCGAAACGCGTTAGGCTCTATTTGAAGGTTCCATGTGTTCTGCCAATAAAGCTGCACCTGCAATAAAGAAAAATATACCATCAAGGAGGCCCGTTCCGAGTGGACACTCTTTTTGTTGGATTTATGACGGTCCATCCGGCCGTGGAAACTGCCCGCCGCACAGCAGCGGATCCGCTGACAGAATTGTTAAGTCAGCAAAGGACTCGGTGGTTTATTTCTGCTGCAAGGGGTGTATTGGCAGCTTCATGGGCATAAACTAAAGGTTTCCAACCCACGAGGGTAAGATTTTAACATTTATTGGCAAGTCACACGAAAACCCACTGTGGTAAGACAACTCAGCACTTCATATACCGTGATGCACAGCAGCTCTGTAATGGGGCGGAGCATCGTTTCAAAGCGAGATAAAGTGACTGGGGAACATTGACTGTGACATTTGCCTGTTACCAGCCTGTGACCAAGGGCGTTGCACGCCCGAAACGCGTTAGGCTCTATTTGAAGGTTCCATGTGTTTTGCCGATCAAGCTGCACCTTCAATAAAGAAAAATATACCATCAAGGAGGCCCTTTCCGAGTGGACACTCTTTTTGTTGGATTTATGACAGTCCGTCCGGCAGTGGAAACTGCCCGCCGCACAGCAGCGGATCCGCTGACAGAATTGTTAAGTCAGCAAAGGACTCGGTGGTTTATTTCTGCTGCAAGGGGTGTATTGGCAGCTTCATGGGCATAAACTAAAGGTTTCCAACCCACGAGGGTAAGATTTTAACATTTATTGGCAAGTCACACGAAAACCCACTGTGGTAAGACAACTCAGCACTGCATATACCGTGATGCACAGCAGCTCTGTAATGGGGCGGAGCATCGTTTCAAAGCGAGATAAAGTGACTGGGGAACATTGACTGTGACATTTGCCTGTTAGCAGCCTGTGACCAAGGGCGTTGCACGCCCGAAACGCGTTAGGCTCTATTTGAAGGTTCCATGTGTTTTGCCGATCAAGCTGCACCTGCAATAAAGAAAAATATACCATCAAGAAGGCCCTTTCCGAGTGGACACTCTTTTTGTTGGATTTATGACGGTCCGTCCGCAGTGGAAACTGCCCGCCACACAGCAGCGGATCCGCTGACAGAATTGTTAAGTCAGCAAAGGACTCAGTGGTTTATTTCTGCTGCAAGGGGTGTATTGGCAGCTTCATGGGCATAAACTAAAGGTTTCCAACCCACGAGGGTAAAATTTTAACATTTATTGGCAAGTCACACGAAAACCCACTGTGGTAAGACAACTCAGCACTGCATATACAGTGATGCACAGCAGCTCTGTAATGGGGCGGAGCATCGTTTCAAAGCGAGATAAAGTGACTGGGGAACATTGACTGTGACATTTGCCTGTTACCAGCCTGTGACCAAGGGCGTTGCACGCCCGAAACGCGTTAGGCTCTATTTGAAGGTTCCATGTGTTTTACCGATCAAGCTGCACCTGCAATAAAGAAAAATATACCATCAAGGAGGCCCTTTCCGAGTGGACACTCTTTTTGTTGGATTTATGACGGTCCGTCCGGCCGTGAAAACTGCCCGCCGCAGAGCAGCGGATCCGCTGACAGAATTGTTAAGTCAGCAAAGGACTTGGTGGTTTATTTCTGCTGCAAGGGGTGTATTGGCAGCTTCATGGGCATAAACTAAAGGTTTCCAAACGACGAGGGGAAGATTTTAACATTTATTGGCAAGTCACACGAAAACCCACTGTGGTAAGACAACTCAGCACTGCATATACCGTGATGCACAGCAGCTCTGTAATGGGGCGGAGCATCGTTTCAAAGCGAGATAAAGTGACTGGGGAACATTGACTGTGACATTTGCCTGTTAGCAGCCTGTGACCAAGGGCGTTGCACGCCCGAAACGCGTTAGGCTCTATTTGAAGGTTCCATGTGTTTTGCCGATCAAGCTGCACCTGCAATAAAGAAAAATATACCATCAAGGAGGCCCTTTCCGAGTGGACACTCTTTTTGTTGGATTTATGACAGTCCGTCCGGCAGTGGAAACTGCCCGCCGCACAGCAGCGGATCCGCTGACAGAATTGTTAAGTCAGCAAAGGACTCAGTGGTTTATTTCTGCTGCAAGGGGTGTGTTGGCAGCTTCATGGGCATAAACTAAAGGTTTCCAACCCACAAGGGTAAGATTTTAACATTTATTGGCAAGTCACACGAAAACCCACTGTGGTAAGACAACTCAGCACTGCATATACCGTGATGCACAGCAGCTCTGTAATGGGGCGGAGCATCGTTTCAAAGCGAGATAAAGTGACTGGGGAACATTGACTGTGACATTTGCCTGTTACCAGCCTGTGACCAAGGGCGTTGCACGCCCGAAACGTGTTAGGCTCTATTTGAAGGTTCCATGTGTTTTGCCGATCAAGCTGCACCTGCAATAAAGAAAAATATACCATCAAGGAGGCCCTTTCCGAGTGGACACTCTTTTTGTTGGATTTATGACGGTCCGTCCGGCCGTGGAAACTGCCCGCCGCACAGCAGTGGATCCGCTGACAGAATTGTTAAGTCAGCAAAGGACTCGGTGGTTTATTTCTGCTGCAAGGGGTGTATTGGCAGCTTCATGGGCATAAACTAAAGGTTTCCAACCCACGAGGGTAAGATTTTAACATTTATTGGCAAGTCACACGAAAACCCACTGTGGTAAGACAACTCAGCACTGCATATACCGTGATGCACAGCAGCTCTGTAATGGGGCAGAGCATCGTTTCAAAGCGAGATAAAGTGACTGGGGAACATTGACTGTGACATTTGCCTGTTACCAGCCTGTGACCAAGGGCGTTGCACGCCCGAAACGCGTTAGGCTCTATTTGAAGGTTCCATGTGTTTTGCCGATCAAGCTGCACCTGCAATAAAGAAAAATATACCATCAAGAACGCCCTTTCCGAGTGGACACTCTTTTTGTTGGATTTATGACGGTCCGTCCGCCGTGGAAACTGCCCGCCACACAGCAGCGGATCCGCTGACAGAATTGTTAAGTCAGCAAAGGACTCAGTGGTTTATTTCTGCTGCAAGGGGTGTATTGGCAGCTTCATGGGCATAAACTAAAGGTTTCCAACCCACGAGGGTAAGATTTTAACATTTATTGGCAATCACACGAAAACCCACTGTGGTAAGACAACTCAGCACTGCATATACCTTGATGCACAGCAGCTCTGTAATGGGGCGGAGCATCGTTTCAAAGCGAGATAAAGTGACTGGGGAACATTGACTGTGACATTTGCCTGTTACAACCCTGTGACCAAGGGCGTTGCACGCCCGAAACGCGTTAGGCTCTATTTGAAGGTTCCATGTGTTTTGCCGATCAAGCTGCACCTGCAATAAAGAAAAATATACCATCAAGGAGGCCCTTTCCGAGTGGACACTCTTTTTGTTGGATTTATGACGGTCCGTCCGGCCGTGGAAACTGCCCGCCGCAGAGCAGCGGATCCGCTGAAAGAATTGTTAAGTCAGCAAAGGACTTGGTGGTTTATTTCTGCTGCAAGGGGTGTATTGGCAGCTTCATGGGCATAAACTAAAGGTTTCCAACCCACGAGGGTAAGATTTTAACATTTATTGGCAAGTCACACGAAAACCCACTGTGGTAAGACAACTCAGCACTGCCTATACAGTGATGCACAGCAGCTCTGTAATGGGGCGGAGCATCGTTTCAAAGCGAGATAAAGTGACTGGGGAACATTGACTGTGACATTTGCCTGTTACCAGCCTGTGACCAAGGGCGTTGCACACCTGAAACGCGTTAGGCTCTATTTGAAGGTTCCATGTGTTTTGCCGATCAACCTGCACCTGCAATAAAGAAAAATATACCATCAAGGAGGCCCTTTCCGAGTGGACACTCTTTTTGTTGGATTTATGACGGTCCGTCCGGCCGTGGAAACTGCCTGCCGCACAGCAGTGGATCCGCTGACAGAATTGTTAAGTCAGCAAAGGACTCGGTGGTTTATTTCTGCTGCAAGGGGTGTATTGGCAGCTTCATGGGCATAAACTAAAGGTTTCCAAACGACGAGGGGAAGATTTTAACATTTATTGGCAAGTCACATGAAAACCCACTGTGGTAAGACAACTCAGCACATCATATACCGTGATGCACAGCAGCTCTGTAATGGGGCGGAGCATCGTTTCAAAGTGAGATAAAGTGACTGGGGAACATTGACTGTGACATTTGCCTGTTACCAGCCTGTGACCAAGGGCGTTGCACGCCCGAAACGCGTTAGGCTCTATTTGAAGGTTCCATGTGTTTTGCCGATCAAGCTGCACCTGCAATAAAGAAAAATATACCATCAAGGAGGCCCTTTCCGAGTGGACACTCTTTTTGTTGGATTTATGACAGTCCGTCCGGCAGTGGAAACTGCCCGCTGCACAGCAGCGGATCCGCTGACAGAATTGTTAAGTCAGCAAAGGACTCAGTGGTTTATTTCTGCTGCAAGGGGTGTATTGGCAGCTTCATGGGCATAAACTAAAGGTTTCCAACCCACGAGGGTAAGATTTTAACATTTATTGGCAAGTCACACGAAAACCCACTGTGGTAAGACAACTCAGCACTGCATATACCGTGATGCAGAGCAGCTCTGTAATGGGGCGGAGCATCGTTTCAAAGCGAGATAAAGTGACTGGGGAACATTGACTGTGACATTTGCCTGTTACCAGCCTGTGACCAAGGGCGTTGCACGCCCGAAACGCGTTAGGCTCTATTTGAAGGTTCCATGTGTTCTGCCAATAAAGCTGCACCTGCAATAAAGAAAAATATACCATCAAGGAGGCCCGTTCCGAGTGGACACTCTTTTTGTTGGATTTATGACGGTCCATCCGGCCGTGGAAACTGCCCGCCGCACAGCAGCGGATCCGCTGACAGAATTGTTAAGTCAGCAAAGGACTCGGTGGTTTATTTCTGCTGCAAGGGGTGTATTGGCAGCTTCATGGGCATAAACTAAAGGTTTCCAACCCACGAGGGTAAGATTTTAACATTTATTGGCAAGTCACACGAAAACCCACTGTGGTAAGACAACTCAGCACTTCATATACCGTGATGCACAGCAGCTCTGTAATGGGGCGGAGCATCGTTTCAAAGCGAGATAAAGTGACTGGGGAACATTGACTGTGACATTTGCCTGTTACCAGCCTGTGACCAAGGGCGTTGCACGCCCGAAACGCGTTAGGCTCTATTTGAAGGTTCCATGTGTTTTGCCGATCAAGCTGCACCTGCAATAAAGAAAAATATACCATCTAGGAGGCCCTTTCCGAGTGGACACTCTTTTTGTTGGATTTATGACAGTCCGTCCGGCAGTGGAAACTGCCCGCCGCACAGCAGCGGATCCGCTGACAGAATTGTTAAGTCAGCAAAGGACTCGGTGGTTTATTTCTGCTGCAAGGGGTGTATTGGCAGCTTCATGGGCATAAACTAAAGGTTTCCAACCCACGAGGGTAAGATTTTAACATTTATTGGCAAGTCACACGAAAACCCACTGTGGTAAGACAACTCAGCACTGCATATACCGTGATGCACAGCAGCTCTGTAATGGGGCGGAGCATCGTTTCAAAGCGAGATAAAGTGACTGGGGAACATTGACTGTGACATTTGCCTGTTACCAGCCTGTGACCAAGGGCGTTGCACGCCCGAAACGCGTTAGGCTCTATTTGAAGGTTCCATGTGTTTTGCCGATCAAGCTGCACCTGCAATAAAGAAAAATATACCATCAAGAAGGCCCTTTCCGAGTGGACACTCTTTTTGTTGGATTTATGACGGTCCGTCCGCCGTGGAATCTGCCCGCCACACAGCAGCGGATCCGCTGACAGAATTGTTAAGTCAGCAAAGGACTCAGTGGTTTATTTCTGCTGCAAGGGGTGTATTGGCAGCTTCATGGGCATAAACTAAAGGTTTCCAACCCACGAGGGTAAGATTTTAACATTTATTGGCAAGTCACACGAAAACCCACTGTGGTAAGACAACTCAGCACTGCATATACAGTGATGCACAGCAGCTCTGTAATGGGGCGGAGCATCGTTTCAAAGCGAGATAAAGTGACTGGGGAACATTGACTGTGACATTTGCCTGTTACCAGCCTGTGACCAAGGGCGTTGCACGCCCGAAATGCGTTAGGCTCTATTTGAAGGTTCCATGTGTTTTGCCGATCAAGCTGCACCTGCAATAAAGAAAAATATACCATCAAGGAGGCGCTTTCCGAGTGGACACTCTTTTTGTTGGATTTATGACGGTCCGTCCGGCCGTGAAAACTGCCCGCCGCAGAGCAGCGGATCCGCTGACAGAATTGTTAAGTCAGCAAAGGACTTGGTGGTTTATTTCTGCTGCAAGGGGTGTATTGGCAGCTTCATGGGCATAAACTAAAGGTTTCCAAACGACGAGGGCAAGATTTTAACATTTATTGGCAAGTCACACGAAAACCCACTGTGGTAAGACAACTCAGCACTGCATATACCGTGATGCACAGCAGCTCTGTAATGGGGCGGAGCATCGTTTCAAAGCGAGATAAAGTGACTGGGGAACATTGACTGTGACATTTGCCTGTTAGCAGCCTGTGACCAAGGGCGTTGCACGCCCGAAACGCGTTAGGCTCTATTTGAAGGTTCCATGTGTTTTGCCGATCAAGCTGCACCTGCAATAAAGAAAAATATACCATCAAGGAGGCCCTTTCCGAGTGGACACTCTTTTTGTTGGATTTATGACAGTCCGTCCGGCAGTGGAAACTGCCCGCCGCACAGCAGCGGATCCGCTGACAGAATTGTTAAGTCAGCAAAGGACTCAGTGGTTTATTTCTGCTGCAAGGGGTGTGTTGGCAGCTTCATGGGCATAAACTAAAGGTTTCCAACCCACAAGGGTAAGATTTTAACATTTATTGGCAAGTCACACGAAAACCCACTGTGGTAAGACAACTCAGCACTGCATATACCGTGATGCACAGCAGCTCTGTAATGGGGCGGAGCATCGTTTCAAAGCGAGATAAAGTGACTGGGGAACATTGACTGTGACATTTGCCTGTTACCAGCCTGTGACCAAGGGCGTTGCACGCCCGAAACGCGTTAGGCTCTATTTGAAGGTTCCATGTGTTTTGTCGATCAAGCTGCACCTGCAATAAAGAAAAATATACCATCAAGAACGCCCTTTCCGAGTGGACACTCTTTTTGTTGGATTTATGACGGTCCGTCCGCCGTGGAAACTGCCCGCCACACAGCAGCGGATCCGCTGACAGAATTGTTAAGTCAGCAAAGGACTCAGTGGTTTATTTCTGCTGCAAGGGGTGTATTGGCAGCTTCATGGGCATAAACTAAAGGTTTCCAACCCACGAGGGTAAGATTTTAACATTTATTGGCAAGTCACACGAAAACCCACTGTGGTAAGACAACTCAGCACTGCATATACCTTGATGCACAGCAGCTCTGTAATGGGGCGGAGCATCGTTTCAAAGCGAGATAAAGTGACTGGGGAACATTGACTGTGACATTTGCCTGTTACCAGCCTGTGACCAAGTTCGTTGCACGCCCGAAACGCGTTAGGCTCTATTTGAAGGTTCCATGTGTTTTGCCGATCAAGCTGCACCTGCAATAAAGAAAAATATACCATCAAGGAGGCCCTTTCCGAGTGGACACTCTTTTTGTTGGATTTATGACGGTCCGTCCGGCCGTGGAAACTGCCCGCCGCAGAGCAGCGGATCCGCTGACAGAATTGTTAAGTCAGCAAAGGACTTGGTGGTTTATTTCTGCTGCAAGGGGTGTATTGGCAGCTTCATGGGCATAAACTAAAGGTTTCCAACCCACGAGGGTAAGATTTTAACATTTATTGGCAAGTCACACGAAAACCCACTGTGGTAAGAAAACTCAGCACTGCATATACCGTGATGCACAGCAGCTCTGTAATGGGGTGGAGCATCGTTTCAAAGCGAGATAAAGTGACTGGGGAACATTGACTGTGTCATTTGCCTGTTACAAGCCTGTGACCAAGGGCGTTGCACGCCCGAAACGCGTTAGGCTCTATTTGAAGGATCCATCTCTTTTGCCAATCAAGCTGCACCTGCAATAAAGAAAAATATACCATCAAGGAGGCCCTTTCCGAGTGGACACTCTTTTTGTTGGATTTATGACGGTCCGTCCGGCCGTGGAAACTGCCCGCCGCACAGCAGCGGATCCGCTGACAGAATTGTTAAGTCAGCAAAGGATTCGGTGGTTTATTTCTGCTGCAAGGGGTGTATTGGCAGCTTCATGGGCATAAACTAAAGGTTTCCAAACGACGAGGGGAAGATTTTAACATTTATTGGCAAGTCACACGAAAACCCACTGTGGTAAGACAACTCAGCACTGCATATACCGTGATGCACAGCAGCTCTGTAATGGGGCGGAGCATCGTTTCAAAGCGAGATAAAGTGACTGGGGAACATTGACTGTGACATTTGCCTGTTAGCAGCCTGTGACCAAGGGCGTTGCACGCCCGAAACGCGTTAGGCTCTATTTGAAGGTTCCATGTGTTTTGCCGATCAAGCTGCACCTGCAATAAAGAAAAATATACCATCAAGGAGGCCCTTTCCGAGTGGACACTCTTTTTGTTGGATTTATGACAGTCCGTCCGGCAGTGGAAACTGCCCGCCGCACAGCAGCGGATCCGCTGACAGAATTGTTAAGTCAGCAAAGGACTCAGTGGTTTATTTCTGCTGCAAGGGGTGTGTTGGCAGCTTCATGGGCATAAACTAAAGGTTTCCAACCCACAAGGGTAAGATTTTAACATTTATTGGCAAGTCACACGAAAACCCACTGTGGTAAGACAACTCAGCACTGCATATACCGTGATGCACAGCAGCTCTGTAATGGGGCAGAGCATCGTTTCAAAGCGAGATAAAGTGACTGGGGAACATTGACTGTGACATTTGCCTGTTACCAGCCTGTGACCAAGGGCGTTGCACGCCCGAAACGCGTTAGGCTCTATTTGAAGGTTCCATGTGTTTTGCCGATCAAGCTGCACCTGCAATAAAGAAAAATATACCATCAAGAACGCCCTTTCCGAGTGGACACTCTTTTTGTTGGATTTATGACGGTCCGTCCGCCGTGGAAACTGCCCGCCACACAGCAGCGGATCCGCTGACAGAATTGTTAAGTCAGCAAAGGACTCAGTGGTTTATTTCTGCTGCAAGGGGTGTATTGGCAGCTTCATGGGCATAAACTAAAGGTTTCCAACCCACGAGGGTAAGATTTTAACATTTATTGGCAATCACACGAAAACCCACTGTGGTAAGACAACTCAGCACTGCATATACCTTGATGCACAGCAGCTCTGTAATGGGGCGGAGCATCGTTTCAAAGCGAGATAAAGTGACTGGGGAACATTGACTGTGACATTTGCCTGTTACAACCCTGTGACCAAGGGCGTTGCACGCCCGAAACGCGTTAGGCTCTATTTGAAGGTTCCATGTGTTTTGCCGATCAAGCTGCACCTGCAATAAAGAAAAATATACCATCAAGGAGGCCCTTTCCGAGTGGACACTCTTTTTGTTGGATTTATGACGGTCCGTCCGGCCGTGGAAACTGCCCGCCGCAGAGCAGCGGATCCGCTGAAAGAATTGTTAAGTCAGCAAAGGACTTGGTGGTTTATTTCTGCTGCAAGGGGTGTATTGGCAGCTTCATGGGCATAAACTAAAGGTTTCCAACCCACGAGGGTAAGATTTTAACATTTATTGGCAAGTCACACGAAAACCCACTGTGGTAAGACAACTCAGCACTGCCTATACAGTGATGCACAGCAGCTCTGTAATGGGGCGGAGCATCGTTTCAAAGCGAGATAAAGTGACTGGGGAACATTGACTGTGACATTTGCCTGTTACCAGCCTGTGACCAAGGGCGTTGCACACCTGAAACGCGTTAGGCTCTATTTGAAGGTTCCATGTGTTTTGCCGATCAACCTGCACCTGCAATAAAGAAAAATATACCATCAAGGAGGCCCTTTCCGAGTGGACACTCTTTTTGTTGGATTTATGACGGTCCGTCCGGCCGTGGAAACTGCCTGCCGCACAGCAGTGGATCCGCTGACAGAATTGTTAAGTCAGCAAAGGACTCGGTGGTTTATTTCTGCTGCAAGGGGTGTATTGGCAGCTTCATGGGCATAAACTAAAGGTTTCCAAACGACGAGGGGAAGATTTTAACATTTATTGGCAAGTCACATGAAAACCCACTGTGGTAAGACAACTCAGCACATCATATACCGTGATGCACAGCAGCTCTGTAATGGGGCGGAGCATCGTTTCAAAGTGAGATAAAGTGACTGGGGAACATTGACTGTGACATTTGCCTGTTACCAGCCTGTGACCAAGGGCGTTGCACGCCCGAAACGCGTTAGGCTCTATTTGAAGGTTCCATGTGTTTTGCCGATCAAGCTGCACCTGCAATAAAGAAAAATATACCATCAAGGAGGCCCTTTCCGAGTGGACACTCTTTTTGTTGGATTTATGACAGTCCGTCCGGCAGTGGAAACTGCCCGCTGCACAGCAGCGGATCCGCTGACAGAATTGTTAAGTCAGCAAAGGACTCAGTGGTTTATTTCTGCTGCAAGGGGTGTATTGGCAGCTTCATGGGCATAAACTAAAGGTTTCCAACCCACGAGGGTAAGATTTTAACATTTATTGGCAAGTCACACGAAAACCCACTGTGGTAAGACAACTCAGCACTGCATATACCGTGATGCAGAGCAGCTCTGTAATGGGGCGGAGCATCGTTTCAAAGCGAGATAAAGTGACTGGGGAACATTGACTGTGACATTTGCCTGTTACCAGCCTGTGACCAAGGGCGTTGCACGCCCGAAACGCGTTAGGCTCTATTTGAAGGTTCCATGTGTTCTGCCAATAAAGCTGCACCTGCAATAAAGAAAAATATACCATCAAGGAGGCCCGTTCCGAGTGGACACTCTTTTTGTTGGATTTATGACGGTCCATCCGGCCGTGGAAACTGCCCGCCGCACAGCAGCGGATCCGCTGACAGAATTGTTAAGTCAGCAAAGGACTCGGTGGTTTATTTCTGCTGCAAGGGGTGTATTGGCAGCTTCATGGGCATAAACTAAAGGTTTCCAACCCACGAGGGTAAGATTTTAACATTTATTGGCAAGTCACACGAAAACCCACTGTGGTAAGACAACTCAGCACTTCATATACCGTGATGCACAGCAGCTCTGTAATGGGGCGGAGCATCGTTTCAAAGCGAGATAAAGTGACTGGGGAACATTGACTGTGACATTTGCCTGTTACCAGCCTGTGACCAAGGGCGTTGCACGCCCGAAACGCGTTAGGCTCTATTTGAAGGTTCCATGTGTTTTGCCGATCAAGCTGCACCTGCAATAAAGAAAAATATACCATCTAGGAGGCCCTTTCCGAGTGGACACTCTTTTTGTTGGATTTATGACAGTCCGTCCGGCAGTGGAAACTGCCCGCCGCACAGCAGCGGATCCGCTGACAGAATTGTTAAGTCAGCAAAGGACTCGGTGGTTTATTTCTGCTGCAAGGGGTGTATTGGCAGCTTCATGGGCATAAACTAAAGGTTTCCAACCCACGAGGGTAAGATTTTAACATTTATTGGCAAGTCACACGAAAACCCACTGTGGTAAGACAACTCAGCACTGCATATACCGTGATGCACAGCAGCTCTGTAATGGGGCGGAGCATCGTTTCAAAGCGAGATAAAGTGACTGGGGAACATTGACTGTGACATTTGCCTGTTACCAGCCTGTGACCAAGGGCGTTGCAAGGCCTAAACGCGTTAGGCTCTATTTGAAGGTTCCATGTGTTTTGCCGATCAAGCTGCACCTGCAATAAAGAAAAATATACCATCAAGAAGGCCCTTTCCGAGTGGACACTCTTTTTGTTGGATTTATGACGGTCCGTCCGCCGTGGAATCTGCCCGCCACACAGCAGCGGATCCGCTGACAGAATTGTTAAGTCAGCAAAGGACTCAGTGGTTTATTTCTGCTGCAAGGGGTGTATTGGCAGCTTCATGGGCATAAACTAAAGGTTTCCAACCCACGAGGGTAAGATTTTAACATTTATTGGCAAGTCACACGAAAACCCACTGTGGTAAGACAACTCAGCACTGCATATACAGTGATGCACAGCAGCTCTGTAATGGGGCGGAGCATCGTTTCAAAGCGAGATAAAGTGACTGGGGAACATTGACTGTGACATTTGCCTGTTACCAGCCTGTGACCAAGGGCGTTGCACGCCCAAAATGCGTTAGGCTCTATTTGAAGGTTCCATGTGTTTTGCCGATCAAGCTGCACCTGCAATAAAGAAAAATATACCATCAAGGAGGCGCTTTCCGAGTGGACACTCTTTTTGTTGGATTTATGACGGTCCGTCCGGCCGTGAAAACTGCCCGCCGCAGAGCAGCGGATCCGCTGACAGAATTGTTAAGTCAGCAAAGGACTTGGTGGTTTATTTCTGCTGCAAGGGGTGTATTGGCAGCTTCATGGGCATAAACTAAAGGTTTCCAAACGACGAGGGCAAGATTTTAACATTTATTGGCAAGTCACACGAAAACCCACTGTGGTAAGACAACTCAGCACTGCATATACCGTGATGCACAGCAGCTCTGTAATGGGGCGGAGCATCGTTTCAAAGCGAGATAAAGTGACTGGGGAACATTGACTGTGACATTTGCCTGTTAGCAGCCTGTGACCAAGGGCGTTGCACGCCCGAAACGCGTTAGGCTCTATTTGAAGGTTCCATGTGTTTTGCCGATCAAGCTGCACCTGCAATAAAGAAAAATATACCATCAAGGAGGCCCTTTCCGAGTGGACACTCTTTTTGTTGGATTTATGACAGTCCGTCCGGCAGTGGAAACTGCCCGCCGCACAGCAGCGGATCCGCTGACAGAATTGTTAAGTCAGCAAAGGACTCAGTGGTTTATTTCTGCTGCAAGGGGTGTGTTGGCAGCTTCATGGGCATAAACTAAAGGTTTCCAACCCACAAGGGTAAGATTTTAACATTTATTGGCAAGTCACACGAAAACCCACTGTGGTAAGACAACTCAGCACTGCATATACCGTGATGCACAGCAGCTCTGTAATGGGGCGGAGCATCGTTTCAAAGCGAGATAAAGTGACTGGGGAACATTGACTGTGACATTTGCCTGTTACCAGCCTGTGACCAAGGGCGTTGCACGCCCGAAACGCGTTAGGCTCTATTTGAAGGTTCCATGTGTTTTGTCGATCAAGCTGCACCTGCAATAAAGAAAAATATACCATCAAGAACGCCCTTTCCGAGTGGACACTCTTTTTGTTGGATTTATGACGGTCCGTCCGCCGTGAAAACTGCCCGCCACACAGCAGCGGATCCGCTGACAGAATTGTTAAGTCAGCAAAGGACTCAGTGGTTTATTTCTGCTGCAAGGGGTGTATTGGCAGCTTCATGGGCATAAACTAAAGGTTTCCAACCCACGAGGGTAAGATTTTAACATTTATTGGCAAGTCACACGAAAACCCACTGTGGTAAGACAACTCAGCACTGCATATACCTTGATGCACAGCAGCTCTGTAATGGGGCGGAGCATCGTTTCAAAGCGAGATAAAGTGACTGGGGAACATTGACTGTGACATTTGCCTGTTACCAGCCTGTGACCAAGTTCGTTGCACGCCCGAAACGCGTTAGGCTCTATTTGAAGGTTCCATGTGTTTTGCCGATCAAGCTGCACCTGCAATAAAGAAAAATATACCATCAAGGAGGCCCTTTCCGAGTGGACACTCTTTTTGTTGGATTTATGACGGTCCGTCCGGCCGTGGAAACTGCCCGCCGCAGAGCAGCGGATCCGCTGACAGAATTGTTAAGTCAGCAAAGGACTTGGTGGTTTATTTCTGCTGCAAGGGGTGTATTGGCAGCTTCATGGGCATAAACTAAAGGTTTCCAACCCACGAGGGTAAGATTTTAACATTTATTGGCAAGTCACACGAAAACCCACTGTGGTAAGAAAACTCAGCACTGCATATACCGTGATGCACAGCAGCTCTGTAATGGGGTGGAGCATCGTTTCAAAGCGAGATAAAGTGACTGGGGAACATTGACTGTGTCATTTGCCTGTTACAAGCCTGTGACCAAGGGCGTTGCACGCCCGAAACGCGTTAGGCTCTATTTGAAGGATCCATCTCTTTTGCCAATCAAGCTGCACCTGCAATAAAGAAAAATATACCATCAAGGAGGCCCTTTCCGAGTGGACACTCTTTTTGTTGGATTTATGACGGTCCGTCCGGCCGTGGAAACTGCCCGCCGCACAGCAGCGGATCCGCTGACAGAATTGTTAAGTCAGCAAAGGATTCGGTGGTTTATTTCTGCTGCAAGGGGTGTATTGGCAGCTTCATGGGCATAAACTAAAGGTTTCCAAACGACGAGGGGAAGATTTTAACATTTATTGGCAAGTCACACGAAAACCCACTGTGGTAAGACAACTCAGCACTGCATATACCGTGATGCACAGCAGCTCTGTAATGGGGCGGAGCATCGTTTCAAAGCGAGATAAAGTGACTGGGGAACATTGACTGTGACATTTGCCTGTTAGCAGCCTGTGACCAAGGGCGTTGCACGCCCGAAACGCGTTAGGCTCTATTTGAAGGTTCCATGTGTTTTGCCGATCAAGCTGCACCTGCAATAAAGAAAAATATACCATCAAGGAGGCCCTTTCCGAGTGGACACTCTTTTTGTTGGATTTATGACAGTCCGTCCGGCAGTGGAAACTGCCCGCCGCACAGCAGCGGATCCGCTGACAGAATTGTTAAGTCAGCAAAGGACTCAGTGGTTTATTTCTGCTGCAAGGGGTGTGTTGGCAGCTTCATGGGCATAAACTAAAGGTTTCCAACCCACAAGGGTAAGATTTTAACATTTATTGGCAAGTCACACGAAAACCCACTGTGGTAAGACAACTCAGCACTGCATATACCGTGATGCACAGCAGCTCTGTAATGGGGCGGAGCATCGTTTCAAAGCGAGATAAAGTGACTGGGGAACATTGACTGTGACATTTGCCTGTTACCAGCCTGTGACCAAGGGCGTTGCACGCCCGAAACGCGTTAGGCTCTATTTGAAGGTTCCATGTGTTTTGCCGATCAAGCTGCACCTGCAATAAAGAAAAATATACCATCAAGAACGCCCTTTCCGAGTGGACACTCTTTTTGTTGGATTTATGACGGTCCGTCCGCCGTGGAAACTGCCCGCCGCAGAGCAGCGGATCCGCTGAAAGAATTGTTAAGTCAGCAAAGGACTTGGTGGTTTATTTCTGCTGCAAGGGGTGTATTGGCAGCTTCATGGGCATAAACTAAAGGTTTCCAACCCACGAGGGTAAGATTTTAACATTTATTGGCAAGTCACACGAAAACCCACTGTGGTAAGACAACTCAGCACTGCCTATACAGTGATGCACAGCAGCTCTGTAATGGGGCGGAGCATCGTTTCAAAGCGAGATAAAGTGACTGGGGAACATTGACTGTGACATTTGCCTGTTACCAGCCTGTGACCAAGGGCGTTGCACACCTGAAACGCGTTAGGCTCTATTTGAAGGTTCCATGTGTTTTGCCAATCAACCTGCACCTGCAATAAAGAAAAATATACCATCAAGGAGGCCCTTTCCGAGTGGACACTCTTTTTGTTGGATTTATGACGGTCCGTCCGGCCGTGGAAACTGCCTGCCGCACAGCAGTGGATCCGCTGACAGAATTGTTAAGTCAGCAAAGGACTCGGTGGTTTATTTCTGCTGCAAGGGGTGTATTGGCAGCTTCATGGGCATAAACTAAAGGTTTCCAAACGACGAGGGGAAGATTTTAACATTTATTGGCAAGTCACATGAAAACCCACTGTGGTAAGACAACTCAGCACATCATATACCGTGATGCACAGCAGCTCTGTAATGGGGCGGAGCATCGTTTCAAAGTGAGATAAAGTGACTGGGGAACATTGACTGTGACATTTGCCTGTTACCAGCCTGTGACCAAGGGCGTTGCACGCCCGAAACGCGTTAGGCTCTATTTGAAGGTTCCATGTGTTTTGCCGATCAAGCTGCACCTGCAATAAAGAAAAATATACCATCAAGGAGGCCCTTTCCGAGTGGACACTCTTTTTGTTGGATTTATGACAGTCCGTCCGGCAGTGGAAACTGCCCGCTGCACAGCAGCGGATCCGCTGACAGAATTGTTAAGTCAGCAAAGGACTCAGTGGTTTATTTCTGCTGCAAGGGGTGTATTGGCAGCTTCATGGGCATAAACTAAAGGTTTCCAACCCACGAGGGTAAGATTTTAACATTTATTGGCAAGTCACACGAAAACCCACTGTGGTAAGACAACTCAGCACTGCATATACCGTGATGCAGAGCAGCTCTGTAATGGGGCGGAGCATCGTTTCAAAGCGAGATAAAGTGACTGGGGAACATTGACTGTGACATTTGCCTGTTACCAGCCTGTGACCAAGGGCGTTGCACGCCCGAAACGCGTTAGGCTCTATTTGAAGGTTCCATGTGTTCTGCCAATAAAGCTGCACCTGCAATAAAGAAAAATATACCATCAAGGAGGCCCGTTCCGAGTGGACACTCTTTTTGTTGGATTTATGACGGTCCATCCGGCCGTGGAAACTGCCCGCCGCACAGCAGCGGATCCGCTGACAGAATTGTTAAGTCAGCAAAGGACTCGGTGGTTTATTTCTGCTGCAAGGGGTGTATTGGCAGCTTCATGGGCATAAACTAAAGGTTTCCAACCCACGAGGGTAAGATTTTAACATTTATTGGCAAGTCACACGAAAACCCACTGTGGTAAGACAACTCAGCACTTCATATACCGTGATGCACAGCAGCTCTGTAATGGGGCGGAGCATCGTTTCAAAGCGAGATAAAGTGACTGGGGAACATTGACTGTGACATTTGCCTGTTACCAGCCTGTGACCAAGGGCGTTGCACGCCCGAAACGCGTTAGGCTCTATTTGAAGGTTCCATGTGTTTTGCCGATCAAGCTGCACCTGCAATAAAGAAAAATATACCATCTAGGAGGCCCTTTCCGAGTGGACACTCTTTTTGTTGGATTTATGACAGTCCGTCCGGCAGTGGAAACTGCCCGCCGCACAGCAGCGGATCCGCTGACAGAATTGTTAAGTCAGCAAAGGACTCGGTGGTTTATTTCTGCTGCAAGGGGTGTATTGGCAGCTTCATGGGCATAAACTAAAGGTTTCCAACCCACGAGGGTAAGATTTTAACATTTATTGGCAAGTCACACGAAAACCCACTGTGGTAAGACAACTCAGCACTGCATATACCGTGATGCACAGCAGCTCTGTAATGGGGCGGAGCATCGTTTCAAAGCGAGATAAAGTGACTGGGGAACATTGACTGTGACATTTGCCTGTTACCAGCCTGTGACCAAGGGCGTTGCACGCCCGAAACGCGTTAGGCTCTATTTGAAGGTTCCATGTGTTTTGCCGATCAAGCTGCACCTGCAATAAAGAAAAATATACCATCAAGAAGGCCCTTTCCGAGTGGACACTCTTTTTGTTGGATTTATGACGGTCCGTCCGCCGTGGAATCTGCCCGCCACACAGCAGCGGATCCGCTGACAGAATTGTTAAGTCAGCAAAGGACTCAGTGGTTTATTTCTGCTGCAAGGGGTGTATTGGCAGCTTCATGGGCATAAACTAAAGGTTTCCAACCCACGAGGGTAAGATTTTAACATTTATTGGCAAGTCACACGAAAACCCACTGTGGTAAGACAACTCAGCACTGCATATACAGTGATGCACAGCAGCTCTGTAATGGGGCGGAGCATCGTTTCAAAGCGAGATAAAGTGACTGGGGAACATTGACTGTGACATTTGCCTGTTACCAGCCTGTGACCAAGGGCGTTGCACGCCCGAAATGCGTTAGGCTCTATTTGAAGGTTCCATGTGTTTTGCCGATCAAGCTGCACCTGCAATAAAGAAAAATATACCATCAAGGAGGCGCTTTCCGAGTGGACACTCTTTTTGTTGGATTTATGACGGTCCGTCCGGCCGTGAAAACTGCCCGCCGCAGAGCAGCGGATCCGCTGACAGAATTGTTAAGTCAGCAAAGGACTTGGTGGTTTATTTCTGCTGCAAGGGGTGTATTGGCAGCTTCATGGGCATAAACTAAAGGTTTCCAAACGACGAGGGGAAGATTTTAACATTTATTGGCAAGTCACACGAAAACCCACTGTGGTAAGACAACTCAGCACTGCATATACCGTGATGCACAGCAGCTCTGTAATGGGGCGGAGCATCGTTTCAAAGCGAGATAAAGTGACTGGGGAACATTGACTGTGACATTTGCCTGTTAGCAGCCTGTGACCAAGGGCGTTGCACGCCCGAAACGCGTTAGGCTCTATTTGAAGGTTCCATGTGTTTTGCCGATCAAGCTGCACCTGCAATAAAGAAAAATATACCATCAAGGAGGCCCTTTCCGAGTGGACACTCTTTTTGTTGGATTTATGACAGTCCGTCCGGCAGTGGAAACTGCCCGCCGCACAGCAGCGGATCCGCTGACAGAATTGTTAAGTCAGCAAAGGACTCAGTGGTTTATTTCTGCTGCAAGGGGTGTGTTGGCAGCTTCATGGGCATAAACTAAAGGTTTCCAACCCACAAGGGTAAGATTTTAACATTTATTGGCAAGTCACACGAAAACCCACTGTGGTAAGACAACTCAGCACTGCATATACCGTGATGCACAGCAGCTCTGTAATGGGGCGGAGCATCGTTTCAAAGCGAGATAAAGTGACTGGGGAACATTGACTGTGACATTTGCCTGTTACCAGCCTGTGACCAAGGGCGTTGCACGCCCGAAACGCGTTAGGCTCTATTTGAAGGTTCCATGTGTTTTGTCGATCAAGCTGCACCTGCAATAAAGAAAAATATACCATCAAGAACGCCCTTTCCGAGTGGACACTCTTTTTGTTGGATTTATGACGGTCCGCCCGCCGTGGAAACTGCCCGCCACACAGCAGCGGATCCGCTGACAGAATTGTTAAGTCAGCAAAGGACTCAGTGGTTTATTTCTGCTGCAAGGGGTGTATTGGCAGCTTCATGGGCATAAACTAAAGGTTTCCAACCCACGAGGGTAAGATTTTAACATTTATTGGCAAGTCACACGAAAACCCACTGTGGTAAGACAACTCAGCACTGCATATACCTTGATGCACAGCAGCTCTGTAATGGGGCGGAGCATCGTTTCAAAGCGAGATAAAGTGACTGGGGAACATTGACTGTGACATTTGCCTGTTACCAGCCTGTGACCAAGTTCGTTGCACGCCCGAAACGCGTTAGGCTCTATTTGAAGGTTCCATGTGTTTTGCCGATCAAGCTGCACCTGCAATAAAGAAAAATATACCATCAAGGAGGCCCTTTCCGAGTGGACACTCTTTTTGTTGGATTTATGACGGTCCGTCCGGCCGTGGAAACTGCCCGCCGCAGAGCAGCGGATCCGCTGACAGAATTGTTAAGTCAGCAAAGGACTTGGTGGTTTATTTCTGCTGCAAGGGGTGTATTGGCAGCTTCATGGGCATAAACTAAAGGTTTCCAACCCACGAGGGTAAGATTTTAACATTTATTGGCAAGTCACACGAAAACCCACTGTGGTAAGAAAACTCAGCACTGCATATACCGTGATGCACAGCAGCTCTGTAATGGGGTGGAGCATCGTTTCAAAGCGAGATAAAGTGACTGGGGAACATTGACTGTGTCATTTGCCTGTTACAAGCCTGTGACCAAGGGCGTTGCACGCCCGAAACGCGTTAGGCTCTATTTGAAGGATCCATCTCTTTTGCCAATCAAGCTGCACCTGCAATAAAGAAAAATATACCATCAAGGAGGCCCTTTCCGAGTGGACACTCTTTTTGTTGGATTTATGACGGTCCGTCCGGCCGTGGAAACTGCCCGCCGCACAGCAGCGGATCCGCTGACAGAATTGTTAAGTCAGCAAAGGATTCGGTGGTTTATTTCTGCTGCAAGGGGTGTATTGGCAGCTTCATGGGCATAAACTAAAGGTTTCCAAACGACGAGGGGAAGATTTTAACATTTATTGGCAAGTCACACGAAAACCCACTGTGGTAAGACAACTCAGCACTGCATATACCGTGATGCACAGCAGCTCTGTAATGGGGCGGAGCATCGTTTCAAAGCGAGATAAAGTGACTGGGGAACATTGACTGTGACATTTGCCTGTTAGCAGCCTGTGACCAAGGGCGTTGCACGCCCGAAACGCGTTAGGCTCTATTTGAAGGTTCCATGTGTTTTGCCGATCAAGCTGCACCTGCAATAAAGAAAAATATACCATCAAGGAGGCCCTTTCCGAGTGGACACTCTTTTTGTTGGATTTATGACAGTCCGTCCGGCAGTGGAAACTGCCCGCCGCACAGCAGCGGATCCGCTGACAGAATTGTTAAGTCAGCAAAGGACTCAGTGGTTTATTTCTGCTGCAAGGGGTGTGTTGGCAGCTTCATGGGCATAAACTAAAGGTTTCCAACCCACAAGGGTAAGATTTTAACATTTATTGGCAAGTCACACGAAAACCCACTGTGGTAAGACAACTCAGCACTGCATATACCGTGATGCACAGCAGCTCTGTAATGGGGCGGAGCATCGTTTCAAAGCGAGATAAAGTGACTGGGGAACATTGACTGTGACATTTGCCTGTTACCAGCCTGTGACCAAGGGCGTTGCACGCCCGAAACGCGTTAGGCTCTATTTGAAGGTTCCATGTGTTTTGCCGATCAAGCTGCACCTGCAATAAAGAAAAATATACCATCAAGAACGCCCTTTCCGAGTGGACACTCTTTTTGTTGGATTTATGACGGTCCGTCCGCCGTGGAAACTGCCCGCCACACAGCAGCGGATCCGCTGACAGAATTGTTAAGTCAGCAAAGGACTCAGTGGTTTATTTCTGCTGCAAGGGGTGTATTGGCAGCTTCATGGGCATAAACTAAAGGTTTCCAACCCACGAGGGTAAGATTTTAACATTTATTGGCAAGTCACACGAAAACCCACTGTGGTAAGACAACTCAGCACTGCATATACCTTGATGCACAGCAGCTCTGTAATGGGGCGGAGCATCGTTTCAAAGCGAGATAAAGTGACTGGGGAACATTGACTGTGACATTTGCCTGTTACAACCCTGTGACCAAGGGCGTTGCACGCCCGAAACGCGTTAGGCTCTATTTGAAGGTTCCATGTGTTTTGCCGATCAAGCTGCACCTGCAATAAAGAAAAATATACCATCAAGGAGGCCCTTTCCGAGTGGACACTCTTTTTGTTGGATTTATGACGGTCCGTCTGGCCGTGGAAACTGCCCGCCGCAGAGCAGCGGATCCGCTGACAGAATTGTTAAGCCAGCAAAGGACTTGGTGGTTTATTTCTGCTGCAAGGGGTGTATTGGCAGCTTCATGGGCATAAACTAAAGGTTTCCAACCCACGAGGGTAAGATTTTAACATTTATTGGCAAGTCACACGAAAACCCACTGTGGTAAGAAAACTCAGCACTGCATATACCGTGATGCACAGCAGCTCTGTAATGGGGTGGAGCATCGTTTCAAAGCGAGATAAAGTGACTGGGGAACATTGACTGTGTCATTTGCCTGTTACAAGCCTGTGACCAAGGGAGTTGCACGCCCGAAACGCGTTAGGCTCTATTTGAAGGTTCCATGTGTTTTGCCGATCAAGCTGCACCTGCAATAAAGAAAAATATACCATCAAGGAGGCCCTTTCCGAGTGGACACTCTTTTTGTTGGATTTATGACGGCCCGTCTGGCCGTGGAAACTGCCCGCCGCACAGCAGCGGATCCGCTGACAGAATTGTTGAGTCAGCAAAGGACTCGGTGGTTTATTTCTGCTGCAAGGGGTGTATTGGCAGCTTCATGGGCATAAACTAAAGGTTTCCAACCCACGAGGGTAAGATTTTAACATTTATTGGCAAGTCACACGAAAACCCACTGTGGTAAGACAACTCAGCACTGCCTATACAGTGATGCACAGCAGCTCTGTAATGGGGCGGAGCATCGTTTCAAAGCGAGATAAAGTGACTGGGGAACATTGACTGTGACATTTGCCTGTTACCAGCCTGTGACCAAGGGCGTTGCACACCCGAAACGCGTTAGGCTATATTTGAAGGTTCCATGTGTTTTGCCGATCAAGCTGCACCTGCAATAAAGAAAAATATACCATCAAGGAGGCCCTTTCGAAGTGGACACTCTTTTTGTTGGATTTATGACGGTCCGTCCGGCCGTGGAAACTGCCTGCCGCACAGCAGTGGATCCGCTGACAGAATTGTTAAGTCAGCAAAGGACTCGGTGGTTTATTTCTGCTGCAAGGGGTGTATTGGCAGCTTCATGGGCATAAACTAAAGGTTTCCAAACGACGAGGGGAAGATTTTAACATTTATTGGCAAGTCACATGAAAACCCACTGTGGTAAGACAACTCAGCACATCATATACCGTGATGCACAGCAGCTCTGTAATGGGGCGGAGCATCGTTTCAAAGTGAGATAAAGTGACTGGGGAACATTGACTGTGACATTTGCCTGTTACCAGCCTGTGACCAAGGGCGTTGCACGCCCGAAACGCGTTAGCCTCTATTTGAAGGTTCCACGTGTTTTGCCGATCAAGCTGCACCTGCAATAAAGAAAAATATACCATCAAGGAGGCCCTTTCCGAGTGGACACTCTTTTTGTTGGATTTATGACAGTCCGTCCGGCAGTGGAAACTGCCCGCCGCACAGTAGCGGATCCGCTGACAGAATTGTTAAGTCAGCAAAGGACTCGGTGGTTTATTTCTGCTGCAAGGGGTGTATTGGCAGCTTCATGGGCATAAACTAAAGGTTTCCAACCCACGAGGGTAAGATTTTAACATTTATTGGCAAGTCACACGAAAACCCACTGTGGTAGGACAACTCAGCACTTCATATACCGTGATGCACAGCAGCTCTGTAATGGAGCGGAGCATCGTTTCAAAGCGAGATAAAGTGACTGGGGAACATTGACTGTGACATTTGCCTGTTACCAGCCTGTGACCAAGGGCGTTGCACGCCCGAAACGCGTTAGGCTCTATTTGAAGGTTCCATGTGTTTTGCCGATCAAGCTGCACCTGCAATAAAGAAAAATATACCATCAAGGAGGCCCTTTCCGAGTGGACACTCTTTTTGTTGGATTTATGACAGTCCGTCCGGCAGTGGAAACTGCCCGCCGCACAGCAGCGGATCCGCTGACAGAATTGTTAAGTCAGCAAAGGACTCGGTGGTTTATTTCTGCTGCAAGGGGTGTATTGGCAGCTTCATGGGCATAAACTAAAGGTTTCCAACCCACGAGGGTAAGATTTTAACATTTATTGGCAAGTCACACGAAAACCCACTGTGGTAAGACAACTCAGCACTGCATATACCGTGATGCACAGCAGCTCTGTAATGGGGCGGAGCATCGTTTCAAAGCGAGATAAAGTGACTGGGGAACATTGACTGTGACATTTGCCTGTTACCAGCCTGTGACCAAGGGCGTTGCACGCCCGAAACGCGTTAGGCTCTATTTGAAGGTTCCATGTGTTTTGCCGATCAAGCTGCACCTGCAATAAAGAAAAATATACCATCAAGAAGGCCCTTTCCGAGTGGACACTCTTTTTGTTGGATTTATGACGGTCCGTCCGCCGTGGAAACTGCCCGCCACACAGCAGCGGATCCGCTGACAGAATTGTTAAGTCAGCAAAGGACTCAGTGGTTTATTTCTGCTGCAAGGGGTGTATTGGCAGCTTCATGGGCATAAACTAAAGGTTTCCAACCCACGAGGGTAAGATTTTAACATTTATTGGCAAGTCACACGAAAACCCACTGTGGTAAGACAACTCAGCACTGCATATACAGTGATGCACAGCAGCTCTGTAATGGGGCGGAGCATCGTTTCAAAGCGAGATAAAGTGACTGGGGAACATTGACTGTGACATTTGCCTGTTACCAGCCTGTGACCAAGGGCGTTGCACGCCAGAAACGCGTTAGGCTCTATTTGAAGGTTCCATGTGTTTTGCCGATCAAGCTGCACCTGCAATAAAGAAAAATATACCATCAAGGAGGCCCTTTCCGAGTGGACACTCTTTTTGTTGGATTTATGACGGTCCGTCCGGCCGTGGAAACTGCCCGCCGCACAGCAGCGGATCCGCTGACAGAATTGTTAAGTCAGCAAAGGACTCAGTGGTTTATTTCTGCTGCAAGGGGTGTGTTGGCAGCTTCATGGGCATAAACTAAAGGTTTCCAACCCACAAGGGTAAGATTTTAACATTTATTGGCAAGTCACACGAAAACCCACTGTGGTAAGACAACTCAGCACTGCATATACCGTGATGCACAGCAGCTCTGTAATGGGGCGGAGCATCGTTTCAAAGCGAGATAAAGTGACTGGGGAACATTGACTGTGACATTTGCCTGTTACCAGCCTGTGACCAAGGGCGTTGCACGCCCGAAACGCTTTAGGCTCTATTTGAAGGTTCCATGTGTTTTGCCGATCAAGCTGCACCTGCAATAAAGAAAAATATACCATCAAGAACGCCCTTTCCGAGTGGACACTCTTTTTGTTTGATTTATGACGGTCCGTCCGCCGTGGAAACTGCCCGCCACACAGCAGCGGATCCGCTGACAGAATTGTGAAGTCAGCAAAGGACTCAGTGGTTTATTTCTGCTGCAAGGGGTGTATTGGCAGCTTCATGGGCATAAACTAAAGGTTTCCAACCCACGAGGGTAAGATTTTAACATTTATTGGCAAGTCACACGAAAACCCACTGTGGTAAGACAACTCAGCACTGCATATACCTTGATGCACAGCAGCTCTGTAATGGGGCGGAGCATCGTTTCAAAGCGAGATAAAGTGACTGGGGAACATTGACTGTGACATTTGCCTGTTACCAGCCTGTGACCAAGGGCGTTGCACGCCCGAAACGCGTTAGGCTCTATTTGAAGGTTCCATGTGTTTTGCCGATCAAGCTGCACCTGCAATAAAGAAAAATATACCATCAAGGAGGCCCTTTCCGAGTGGACACTCTTTTTGTTGGATTTATGACGGTCCGTCCGGCCGTGGAAACTGCCCGCCGCAGAGCAGCGGATCCGCTGACAGAATTGTTAAGTCAGCAAAGGACTTGGTGGCTTATTTCTGCTGCAAGGGGTGTATTGGCAGCTTCATGGGCATAAACTAAAGGTTTCCAACCCACGAGGGTAAGATTTTAACATTTATTGGCAAGTCACACGAAAACCCACTGTGGTAAGAAAACTCAGCACTGCATATACCGTGATGCACAGCAGCTCTGTAATGGGGTGGAGCATCGTTTCAAAGCGAGATAAAGTGACTGGGGAACATTGACTGTGTCATTTGCCTGTTACAAGCCTGTGACCAAGGGCGTTGCACGCCCGAAACGCGTTAGGCTCTATTTGAAGGATCCATCTCTTTTGCCAATCAAGCTGCACCTGCAATAAAGAAAAATATACCATCAAGGAGGCCCTTTCCGAGTGGACACTCTTTTTGTTGGATTTATGACGGTCCGTCCGGCCGTGGAAACTGCCCGCCGCACAGCAGCGGATCCGCTGACAGAATTGTTAAGTCAGCAAAGGATTCGGTGGTTTATTTCTGCTGCAAGGGGTGTATTGGCAGCTTCATGGGCATAAACTAAAGGTTTCCAACCCACGAGGGTAAGATTTTAACATTTATTGGCAAGTCACACGAAAACCCACTGTGGTAAGACAACTCAGCACTGCATATACTGTGATGCACAGCAGCTCTGTAATTGGGCGGAGCATCGTTTCAAAGCGAGATAAAGTGAATGGGGAACATTGACTGTGACATTTGCCTGTTACCAGCCTGTGACCAAGGGCGTTGCACGCCCGAAACGCGTTAGGCTCTATTTGAAGGTTCCATGTGTTTTGCCGATCAAGCTGCACCTGCAATAAAGAAAAATATACCATCAAGGAGGCCCTTTCCGAGTGGACACTCTTTTTGTTGGATTTATGACGGCCCGTCCGGCCGTGGAAAATGCCCGCCGCACAGCAGCGGATCCGCTGACAGAATTGTTGAGTCAGCAAAGGACTCGGTGGTTTATTTCTGCTGCAAGGGGTGTATTGGCAGCTTCATGGGCATAAACTAAAGGTTTCCAACCCACGAGGGTAAGATTTTAACATTTATTGGCAAGTCACACGAAAACCCACTGTGGTAAGACAACTCAGCACTGCATATACAGTGATGCACAGCAGCTCTGTAATGGGGCGGAGCATCGTTTCAAAGCGAGATAAAGTGACTGGGGAACATTGATTGTGACATTTGCCTGTTACCAGCCTGTGACCAAGGGCGTTGCACACCCGAAACGCGTTAGGCTCTATTTGAAGGTTCCATGTGTTTTGCCGATCAAGCTGCACCTGCAATAAAGAAAAATATACCATCAAGGAGGCCCTTTCCGAGTGGACACTCTTTTTGTTGGATTTATGACGGTCCGTCCAGCCGTGGAAACTGCCCGCCGCACAGCAGTGGATCCGCTGACAGAATTGTTAAGTCAGCAAAGGACTCGGTGGTTTATTTCTGCTGCAAGGGGTGTATTGGCAGCTTCATGGGCATAAACTAAAGGTTTCCAACCCACGAGGGTAAGATTTTAACATTTATTGGCAAGTCACACGAAAACCCACTGTGGTAAGACAACTCAGCACTGCATATACCGTGATGCACAGCAGCTCTGTAATAGGGCGGAGCATCGTTTCAAAGCGAGATAAAGTGACTGCGGAACATTGACTGTGACATTTGCCTGTTACCAGCCTGTGACCAAGGGCGTTGCACGCCCGAAACGCGTTAGGCTCTATTTGAAGGATCCATCTCTTTTGCCGATCAAGCTGCACCTGCAATAAAGAAAAATATACCATCAAGGAGGCCCTTTCCGAGTGGACACTCTTTTTGTTGGATTTATGACGGTCCGTCCGGCCGTGGAAACTGCCCGCCGCACAGCAGTGGAATTCCATAGCTCTGTTAATACATTCTGGGTCTCGCCCTGTTTGGACAAAATGATATATGTTATCTAGATGCGTAGTCATTCCTGGTAACCTCGCTAAATACTCTGCGGCTCGTCTGATACGTAATGATGCCAGGACCATTTCGTCCTCTTTACCGACCACCGGGTCATATCTACAATCTATAAGGAGTTCCTTAAGCGTACGTTCACTTACGAATTTGGGTGTACGTGAATGCGCTGATTCTTGAAAAACAAGTTTATTTATTCTAGGTGGCGTAAAAGTATTGCTTGTACCTCCCGTGGCCCCTTCAGGGGCGTCGGGTGTGAATGGATTCGTCGAACGTGATACAGCAACTATAGGTGTCGATACCACTGTAGAATCGATTGCGGGGACAGATGCGGAAACAGATGTGCTTGCTGGAGCTCGTGTCGGGACTTGCTGTTGCACGGGGACAGATACCTGATCCTGACGTTGAACCCCTCCGCCAGACGGTCTATGTGGTGTGGGGTTAGCATACTCGGGAGCTGCGTCATCTAGATATGAGGAGAGAAAAACATCTTCTGCGGTTCTGAGATGCCCTTTTGGATGTACCTTAATTGGAAATAATGGGGGTGGCAAGTCTTTTGGCATCTCTGGAACAGCCTTAGGTAGTCCTTCGGCTAGGAGGGGATACATACCACTCATAAGAGCGTTTCTTTGTCTATCTACTTGTTCTGATTTCACTCGGATACCTTCCTCAATTAATATATTTTCTTGAACTTCCTTTGAACTCTCTTTACTCCTCTCTTCTTGTCTACGTGCTTTTTCTGTACGTCTATGAGATTCTTTACGCCATAACTCAACAGCGTCTTTCTGTGACTGTCTGACTTTTCTTTTCCATAACTCTTCCTCCACTTTCATGATGCACTCTGCATCCCAGGTTCCCGCTGCGGGCCACCTTTGACTTTCCGGCAATCCCTTGGTATAATCTACCCATAGATCAAGAAACAATATGGCATCTAAGCCATGCTTGTGATACATAAAATGCCCTGGGGTGTCCCTAGGAGGAATAGGAACTGCTTCTTCGAGCACCCCTTTTCTGGTAGTAATCTGTCTTAACTTCGAGAAGAGCGGCATCTTGACAACTGATCTGATACTTACTCTTGAATTCACTTAATACGAAAAACACAATAATGAACGGTGAACAATGAACAATCATTCATACCACAATATGCAAGACATTTGAACACTTTAAACATTTAAACATTAAACATTTTTAAAAATGACCGACGATGATGACAGTCTGCATAACTAATCACCAAGCTGAATTCTTGACAATAACTGAATACTTCGGAATACTTGATATACTGCTAAACAGTACATATACACTGCTAAACAGTGCAGACCGGATTTGTGTACCCAAATCCGTCTTGACCGGCACAACCTATGTGCTGTCAACACGCCTCCCCGGCGATGGTACTCACCGAGTAGCTCCTTGAAACGGAAGGCCTCAGAGAATGAACGGGACTTGATGACTGCGGACAGCGGACCCTCTGGACATCGGGATTTCGAAAACCTGGTGGGCCTCTGTATACCTCGGATCTTGCTCTCTCAGCTAGGCTCTGGTCGGGATACTTCGCACTTCTCACCGCCTCGTCTGGGTTGATCGCAGCCTCAGTCGCCCCCGCTTGACCGGAGGGAGCTTACAGGAAATCCTGCTGGTACGCGTTTATGGTCCGTCCAGCTGTGGCAGGAGACCGGGCCTGCAACGCACCGCCGGCGCGTGAGATGAGAAAGTGTCCCTATTCGGGCGCCATTATGTGGTAAATATTCTTTTTACCTTGACTGAATTTCATACGGAATCTAAAATAAAGTAAAATAGCTCAGAATAACAAGAGGCAGAATCCGTGGTATAAGAGATTTTCTGAATGGGCTTTATTCCAAAATGGCCGACTCGAGTGGCGGCCTTCAGGTTCCGTCACCACGAGGGTTCAGGAAGTGAAGTACAATACTTTATTGACAAGAAGTAACTTTTATAGGTCATACATTACAATGAAATGAATGCAAAAGGCGTAACAATTGATAAGAGAAATGACATAGTGGTACGTAATCGAAACTAGGCGTAATAAGGAGCAAAAAGAAACATGATTGGCTCTGATTATCATACATAGGTGGATCTATAAGATAATACTGAACATAGATGCGCGCGCAGCAGCATGACGTGTGATTGACGTGCAACTAGGGGGTGAAGGGGACTTGACATTTAGCTCTACATGTGGAGACGAGAAGTCTGGGGGGTCAAGTCAACCTAATCCCAAATCATATCTAACATCCTATGTTTAGAGAACTATGTTATCCACAAGAAAAGACTCTCGGACAGAATCTATTCTATACTGACTGTGTGTGCGTGTACAAGCGTCTAAGTGTCTATATGAGATGCGAGGGGCAGAAAACTTTCCATGGCAACAGGGCTATGAATTACTTGCATGAGGACAGAGAAGCCGGGCCTTTTGCTTGGTAACTGGAAGAATGTTTACTTAAACTACTAGGCAGGAATGCATCGGCTGAGGAGCAAGGTAGATAATTCGAAGGTGAAATACAGCTTCTTGGCAGGCAGGCAAAACTGGCCGAGGCAGGCACCGTTAGCCGCACAGGGAGTAGGACAAAGTTCATGGATACAGATGCGAGCTCAAGCTGAAGCTGTCAGAGGCAGAGAGCAGGGAAAGGCTTTGAGGACAGAATCGGGCCTACTTGCCTGAACTGTAAAAATGGAGTAACTTAGCCATATAAAGTCGGTGGC
This sequence comes from Triturus cristatus, assembly GCF_964204655.1. Classification (NCBI taxonomy): domain Eukaryota; kingdom Metazoa; phylum Chordata; class Amphibia; order Caudata; family Salamandridae; genus Triturus; species Triturus cristatus. The sequence goes on from NC_140587.1 coordinate 60,749,476, forward strand.
CTTTCATACTTAGGAATCGAATATCCAGCCCATTCATGGCGGATCTGACAGAGGACATGTTAACGGTGGACGCACATGTGTTTGCGTCTTCGAAACTGGAACTGGAGGGAACATACATGTACTTGTAACATGCATATAGAACCGTTGGGGTCCAAGATAGGGGACATAACTGGTCAGGAGAATCCACATTTCCACAGTAAGACAACTCAGCACTGCATATACAGTGATGCACAGCAGCTCTGTAATGGGGCGGAGCATCGTTTCAAAGCGAGATAAAGTGACTGGGGAACATTGACTGTGACATTTGCCTGTTACCAGCCTGTGACCAAGGGCGTTGCACGCCCGAAACGCGTTAGGCTCTATTTGAAGGTTCCATGTGTTTTGCCGATCAAGCTGCACCTGCAATAAAGAAAAATATACCATCAAGGAGGCCCTTTCCGAGTGGACACTCTTTTTGTTGGATTTATGACGGTCCGTCCGGCCGTGAAAACTGCCCGCCGCAGAGCAGCGGATCCGCTGACAGAATTGTTAAGTCAGCAAAGGACTTGGTGGTTTATTTCTGCTGCAAGGGGTGTATTGGCAGCTTCATGGGCATAAACTAAAGGTTTCCAAACGACGAGGGGAAGATTTTAACATTTATTGGCAAGTCACACGAAAACCCACTGTGGTAAGACAACTCAGCACTGCATATACCGTGATGCACAGCAGCTCTGTAATGGGGCGGAGCATCGTTTCAAAGCGAGATAAAGTGACTGGGGAACATTGACTGTGACATTTGCCTGTTAGCAGCCTGTGACCAAGGGCGTTGCACGCCCGAAACGCGTTAGGCTCTATTTGAAGGTTCCATGTGTTTTGCCGATCAAGCTGCACCTGCAATAAAGAAAAATATACCATCAAGGAGGCCCTTTCCGAGTGGACACTCTTTTTGTTGGATTTATGACAGTCCGTCCGGCAGTGGAAACTGCCCGCCGCACAGCAGCGGATCCGCTGACAGAATTGTTAAGTCAGCAAAGGACTCAGTGGTTTATTTCTGCTGCAAGGGGTGTGTTGGCAGCTTCATGGGCATAAACTAAAGGTTTCCAACCCACAAGGGTAAGATTTTAACATTTATTGGCAAGTCACACGAAAACCCACTGTGGTAAGACAACTCAGCACTGCATATACCGTGATGCACAGCAGCTCTGTAATGGGGCGGATCATCGTTTCAAAGCGAGATAAAGTGACTGGGGAACATTGACTGTGACATTTGCCTGTTACCAGCCTGTGACCAAGGGCGTTGCACGCCCGAAACGCGTTAGGCTCTATTTGAAGGTTCCATGTGTTTTGCCGATCAAGCTGCACCTGCAATAAAGAAAAATATACCATCAAGGAGGCCCTTTCCGAGTGGACACTCTATTTGTTGGATTTATGACGGCCCGTCCGGCCGTGGAAAATGCCCGCCGCACAGCAGCGGATCCGCTGAGAGAATTGTTGAGTCAGCAAAGGACTCTGTGGTTTATTTCTGCTGCAAGGGGTGTATTGGCAGCTTCATGGGCATAAACTAAAGGTTTCCAACCCACGAGGGTAAGATTTTAACATTTATTGGCAAGTCACACGAAAACCCACTGTGGTAAGACAACTCAGCACTGCATATACAGTGATGCACAGCAGCTCTGTAATGGGGCGGAGCATCGTTTCAAAGCGAGATAAAGTGACTGGGGAACATTGACTGTGACATTTGCCTGTTACCAGCCTGTGACCAAGGGCGTTGCACACCCGAAACGCGTTAGGCTCTATTTGAAGGTTCCATGTGTTTTGCCGATCAAGCTGCACCTGCAATAAAGAAAAATATACCATCAAGGAGGCCCTTTCCGAGTGGACACTCTTTTTGTTGGATTTATGACGGTTCGTCCGGCCGTGGAAACTGCCCGCCGCACAGCAGTGGATCCGCTGACAGAATTGTTAAGTCAGCAAAGGACTCGGTGGTTTATTTCTGCTGCAAGGGGTGTATTGGCAGCTTCATGGGCATAAACTAAAGGTTTCCAACCCACGAGGGTAAGATTTTAACATTTATTGGCAAGTCACACGAAAACCCACTGTGGTAAGACAACTCAGCACTGCATAAACCGTGATGCACAGCAGCTCTGTAATAGGGCGGAGCATCGTTTCAAAGCGAGATAAAGTGACTGCGGAACATTGACTGTGACATTTGCCTGTTACCAGCCTGTGACCAAGGGCGTTGCACGCCCGAAACGCGTTAGGCTCTATTTGAAGGATCCATCTCTTTTGCCGATCAAGCTGCACCTGCAATAAAGAAAAATATACCATCAAGGAGGCCTTTTCCGAGTGGACACTCTTTTTGTTGGATTTATGACGGTCCGTCCGGCCGTGGAAACTGCCCGCCGCACAGCAGCGGATCCACTGACAGAATTGTTAAGTCAGCAAAGGACTCGGTGGTTTATTTCTGCTGCAAGGGGTGTATTGGCAGCTTCATGGGCATAAACTAAAGGTTTCCAAACCACGAGGATAAGATTTTAACATTTATTGGCAAGTCAAACGAAAACCCACTGTGGTAAGACAACTCAGCACTGCATATACCGTGATGCAGAGCAGCTCTGTAATGGGGCGGAGCATCGTTTCAAAGCGAGATAAAGTGACTGGGGAACATTGACTGTGACATTTGCCTGTTACCAGCCTGTGACCAAGGGCGTTGCACGCCCGAAACGCGTTAGGCTCTATTTGAAGGTTCCATGTGTTTTGCCGATCAAGCTGCACCTGCAATAAAGAAAAATATACCATCAAGGAGGCCCTTTCCGAGTCGACACTCTTTTTGTTGGATTTTTGACGGTCCGTCCGGCCGCGGAAACTGCCCGCCGCACAGCAGCGAATCCGCTGACAGAATTGTTAAGTCAGCAAAGGACTCGGTGGTGTATTTCTGCTGCAAGGGGTGTATTGGCAGCTTCATGGGCATAAACTAAAGGTTTCCAACCCACGAGGATAAGATTTTAACATTTATTGGCAAGTCACACGAAAACCCACTGTGGTAAGACAACTCAGCACTGCATATACTGTGATGCACAGCAGCTCTGTAATGGGGCGGAGCATCGTTTCAAAGCGAGATAAAGTGACTGGGGAACATTGACTGTGACATTTGCCTGTTACCAGCCTGTGACCAAGGGCGTTGCACGCCCGAAACGCGTTAGGCTCTATTTGAAGGTTCCATGTGTTTTGCCGATCAAGCTGCACCTGCAATAAAGAAAAATATACCATCAAGGAGGCCCTTTCCGAGTGGACACTCTTTTTGTTGGATTTATGACGGCCCGTCCGGCCGTGGAAACTGCCCGCCGCACAGCAGCGGATCCGCTGACAGAATTGTTGAGTCAGCAAAGGACTCGGTGGTTTATTTCTGCTGCAAGGGGTGTATTGGCAGCTTCATGGAAATAAACTAAAGGTTTCCAACCCACGAGGGTAAGATTTTAACATTTATTGGCAAGTCACACGAAAACCCACTGTGGTAAGACAACTCAGCACTGCATATACAGTGATGCACAGCAGCTCTGTAATGGGGCGGAGCATCGTTTCAAAGCGAGATAAAGTGACTGGGGAACATTGACTGTGACATTTGCCTGTTACCAGCCTGTGACCAAGGGCGTTGCACACCCGAAACGCGTTAGGCTCTATTTGAAGGTTCCATGTGTTTTGCCGATCAAGCTGCACCTGCAATAAAGAAAAATATACCATCAAGGAGGCCCTTTCAGAGTGGACACTCTTTTTGTTGGATTTATGAAGGTCCGTCCGGCCGTGGAAACTGCCCGCCGCACAGCAGTGGATCCGCTGACAGAATTGTTAAGTCAGCAAAGGACTCGGTGGTTTATTTCTGCTGCAAGGGGTGTATTGGCAGCTTCATGGGCATAAACTAAAGGTTTCCAACCCACGAGGGTAAGATTTTAACATTTATTGGCAAGTCACACGAAAACCCACTGTGGTAAGACAACTCAGCACTGCATATACAGTGATGCACAGCAGCTCTGTAATGGGGCGGAGCATCGTTTCAAAGCGAGATAAAGTGACTGGGGAACATTGACTGTGACATTTGCCTGTTACCAGCCTGTGACCAAGGGCGTTGCACACCCGAAACGCGTTAGGCTCTATTTGAAGGTTCCATGTGTTTTGCCGATCAAGCTGCACCTGCAATAAAGAAAAATATACCATCAAGGAGGCCCTTTCCGAGTGGACACTCTTTTTGTTGGATTTATGACGGTCCGTCCGGCCGTGGAAACTGCCCGCCGCACAGCAGTGGATCCGCTGACAGAATTGTTAAGTCAGCAAAGGACTCGGTGGTTTATTTCTGCTGCAAGGGGTGTATTGGCAGCTTCATGGGCATAAACTAAAGGTTTCCAACCCACGAGGGTAAGATTTTAACATTTATTGGCAAGTCACATGAAAACCCACTGTGGTAAGACAACTCAGCACTGCATATACCGTGATGCACAGCAGCTCTGTAATGGGGCGGAGTATCGTTTCAAAGCGAGATAAAGTGACTGGGGAACATTGACTGTGACATTTGCCTGTTACCAGCCTGTGACCAAGGGCGTTGCACGCCCGAAACGCGTTAGGCTCTATTTGAAGGTTCCATGTGTGTTGCCGATCAAGCTGCACCTGCAATAAAGAAAAATATACCATCAAGAAGGCCCTTTCCGAGTGGACACTCTTTTTGTTGGATTTATGACGGTCCGTCCGGCCGTGGAAACTGCCCGCCGCACAGCAGCGGATCCGCTGACAGAATTGTTAAGTCAGCAAAGGACTCAGTGGTTTATTTCTGCTGCAAGGGGTGTATTGGCAGCTTCATGGGCATAAACTAAAGGTTTCCAACCCACGAGGGTAAGATTTTAACATTTATTGGCAAGTCACCCGAAAACCCACTGTGGTAACATAACTCAGCACTGCATATACCGTGATGCACAGCAGCTCTGTAATTGTGCGGAGTATCGTTTCAAAGCGAGATAAAGTGACTGGGGAACATTGACTTTGACATTTGCCTGTTACCAGCCTGTGACCAAGGGCGTTGCACGCCCGAAACGCGTTAGGCTCTATTTGAAGGTTCCATGTGTTTTGCCGATCAAGCTGCACCTGCAATAAAGAAAAATATACCATCAAGAAGGCCCTTTCCGAGTGGACACTCTTTTTGTTGGATTTATGACGGTCCGTCCGGCCGTGGAAACTGCCCGCCGCACAGCAGCGGATCCGCTGACAGAATTGTTAAGTCAGCAAAGGACTCGGTGGTTTATTTCTGCTGCAAGGGGTGTATTGGCAGCTTCATGGGCATAAACTAAAGGTTTCCAACCCACGAGGGTAAGATTTTAACATTTATTGGCAAGTCACCCGAAAACCCACTGTGGTAAGACAACTCAGCACTGCATATACCGTGATGCACAGCAGCTCTGTAATGGGGCGGAGCATCGTTTCAAAGCGAGATAAAGTGACTGGGGAACATTGACTGTGACATTTGCCTGTTACAAGCCTGTGACCAAGGGCGTTGCACGCCCGAAACGCGTTAGGCTCTATTTGAAGGTTCCATGTGTTTTGCCGATCAAGCTGCACCTGCAATAAAGAAAAATATACCATCAAGGAGGCCCTTTCCGAGTGGACACTCTTTTTGTTGGATTTATGACGGTCCGTCCGGCCGCGGAAACTGCCCGCCGCACAGCAGCGAATCCGCTGACAGAATTGTTAAGTCAGCAAAGGACTCGGTGGTTTATTTCTGCTGCAAGGGGTGTATTGGCAGCTTCATGGGCATAAACTAAAGGTTTCCAACCCACGAGGGTAAGATTTTAACATTTATTGGCAAGTCACACGAAAACCCACTGTGGTAAGACAACTCAGCACTGCATATACCGTGACGCACAGCAGCTCTGTAATGGGGCGGAGCATCGTTTCAAAGCGAGATAAAGTGACTGGGGAACATTGACTGTGACATTTGCCTGTTACCAGCCTGTGACCAAGGGCGTTGCACGCCCGAAACGCGTTAGGCTCTATTTGAAGGTTCCATGTGGTTTGCCGATCAAGCTGCACCTGCAATAAAGAAAAATATACCATCAAGGAGGCCCTTTCCGAGTGGACACTCTTTTTGTTGGATTTATGACGGTCCGTCCGGCCGTGGAAACTGCCTGCCGCACAGCAGCGAATCCGCTGACAGAATTGTTGAGTCAGCAAAGGACTCGGTGGTTTATTTCTGCTGCAAGGGGTGTATTGGCAGCTTCATGGAAATAAACTAAAGGTTTCCAACCCACGAGGGTAAGATTTTAACATTTATTGGCAAGTCACACGAAAACCCACTGTGGTAAGACAACTCAGCACTGCATATACAGTGATGCACAGCAGCTCTGTAATGGGGCGGAGCATCGTTTCAAAGCGAGATAAAGTGACTGGGGAACATTGACTGTGACATTTGCCTGTTACCAGCCTGTGACCAAGGGCGTTGCACACCCGAAACGCGTTAGGCTCTATTTGAAGGTTCCATGTGTTTTGCCGATCAAGCTGCACCTGCAATAAAGAAAAATATACCATCAAGGAGGCCCTTTCCGAGTGGACACTCTTTTTGTTGGATTTATGACGGTCCGTCCGGCCGTGGAAACTGCCCGCCGCACAGCAGTGGATCCGCTGACAGAATTGTTAAGTCAGCAAAGGACTCGGTGGTTTATTTCTGCTGCAAGGGGTGTATTGGCAGCTTCATGGGCATAAACTAAAGGTTTCCAACCCACGAGGGTAAGATTTTAACATTTATTGGCAAGTCACACGAAAACCCACTGTGGTATGACAACTCAGCACTGCATATACCGTGATGCACAGCAGCTCTGTAATGGGGCGGAGCATCGTTTCAAAGCGAGATAAAGTGACTTTGGAACATTGACTGAGACATTTGCCTGTTACCAGCCTGTGACCAAGGGCGTTGCACGCCCGAAACGCGTTAGGCTCTATTTGAAGGTTCCATGTGTTTTGCCGATCAAGCTGCACCTGCAATAAAGAAGAATATACCATCAAGGAGGCCCTTTCCGAGTGGACACTCTTTTTGTTGGATTTATGACGGTCCGTCCGTCCGTGGAAACTGCCCGCCACACAGCAGCGGATCCGCTGACAGAATTGTTAAGTCAGCAAAGGACTTGGTGGTTTATTTCTGCTGCAAGGGGTGTATTGGCAGCTTCATGGGCATAAACTAAAGGTTTCCAACCCACGAGGGTAAGATTTTAACATTTATTGGCAAGTCACACGAAAACCCACTGTGGTAAGACAACTCAGCACTGCATATACCGTGATGCACAGCAGCTCTGTAATGGGGTGGAGCATCGTTTCAAAGCGAGATAAAGTGACTGGGGAACATTGACTGTGTCATTTGCCTGTTACAAGCCTGTGACCAAGGGCGTTGCACGCCCAAAACGCGTTAGGCTCTATTTGAAGGATCCATCTCTTTTGCCGATCAAGCTGCACCTGCAATAAAGAAAAATATACCATCAAGGAGGCCCTTTCCGAGTGGACACTCTTTTTGTTGGATTTATGACGGTCCGTCCGGCCGTGGAAACTGCCCGCCGCACAGCAGCGGATCCGCTGACAGAATTGTTAAGTCAGGAAAGGATTCGGTGGTTTATTTCTGCTGCAAGGGGTGTATTGGCAGCTTCATGGGCATAAACTAAAGGTTTCCAACCCACGAGGGTAAGATTTTAACATTTATTGGCAAGTCACACGAAAACCCACTGTGGTAAGACAACTCAGCACTGCATATACTGTGATGCACAGCAGCTCTGTAATGGGGCGGAGCATCGTTTCAAAGCGAGATAAAGTGACTGGGGACCATTGACTGTGACATTTGCCTGTTACCAGCCTGTGACCAAGGGCGTTGCACGCCCGAAACGCGTTAGGCTCTATTTGAAGGTTCCATGTGTTTTGCCGATCAAGCTGCACCTGCAATAAAGAAAAATATACCATCAAGGAGGCCCTTTCCGAGTGGACACTCTATTTGTTGGATTTATGACGGCCCGTCCGGCCGTGGAAAATGCCCGCCGCACAGCAGCGGATCCGCTGAGAGAATTGTTGAGTCAGCAAAGGACTCGGTGGTTTATTTCTGCTGCAAGGGGTGTATTGGCAGCTTCATGGGCATAAACTAAAGGTTTCCAACCCACGAGGGTAAGATTTTAACATTTATTGGCAAGTCACACGAAAACCCACTGTGGTAAGACAACTCAGCACTGCATATACAGTGATGCACAGCAGCTCTGTAATGGGGCGGAGCATCGTTTCAAAGCGAGATAAAGTGACTGGGGAACATTGACTGTGACATTTGCCTGTTACCAGCCTGTGACCAAGGGCGTTGCACACCCGAAACGCGTTAGGCTCTATTTGAAGGTTCCATGTGTTTTGCCGATCAAGCTGCACCTGCAATAAAGAAAAATATACCATCAAGGAGGCCCTTTCCGAGTGGACACTCTTTTTGTTGGATTTATGACGGTTCGTCCGGCCGTGGAAACTGCCCGCCGCACAGCAGTGGATCCGCTGACAGAATTGTTAAGTCAGCAAAGGACTCGGTGGTTTATTTCTGCTGCAAGGGGTGTATTGGCAGCTTCATGGGCATAAACTAAAGGTTTCCAACCCACGAGGGTAAGATTTTAACATTTATTGGCAAGTCACACGAAAACCCACTGTGGTAAGACAACTCAGCACTGCATATACCGTGATGCACAGCAGCTCTGTAATAGGGCGGAGCATCGTTTCAAAGCGAGATAAAGTGACTGCGGAACATTGACTGTGACATTTGCCTGTTACCAGCCTGTGACCAAGGGCGTTGCACGCCCGAAACGCGTTAGGCTCTATTTGAAGGATCCATCTCTTTTGCCGATCAAGCTGCACCTGCAATAAAGAAAAATATACCATCAAGGAGGCCTTTTCCGAGTGGACACTCTTTTTGTTGGATTTATGACGGTCCGTCCGGCCGTGGAAACTGCCCGCCGCACAGCAGCGGATCCACTGACAGAATTGTTAAGTCAGCAAAGGACTCGGTGGTTTATTTCTGCTGCAAGGGGTGTATTGGCAGCTTCATGGGCATAAACTAAAGGTTTCCAAACCACGAGGATAAGATTTTAACATTTATTGGCAAGTCAAACGAAAACCCACTGTGGTAAGACAACTCAGCACTGCATATACCGTGATGCAGAGCAGCTCTGTAATGGGGCGGAGCATCGTTTCAAAGCGAGATAAAGTGACTGGGGAACATTGACTGTGACATTTGCCTGTTACCAGCCTGTGACCAAGGGCGTTGCACGCCCGAAACGCGTTAGGCTCTATTTGAAGGTTCCATGTGTTTTGCCGATCAAGCTGCACCTGCAATAAAGAAAAATATACCATCAAGGAGGCCCTTTCCGAGTCGACACTCTTTTTGTTGGATTTTTGACGGTCCGTCCGGCCGCGGAAACTGCCCGCCGCACAGCAGCGAATCCGCTGACAGAATTGTTAAGTCAGCAAAGGACTCGGTGGTGTATTTCTGCTGCAAGGGGTGTATTGGCAGCTTCATGGGCATAAACTAAAGGTTTCCAACCCACGAGGATAAGATTTTAACATTTATTGGCAAGTCACACGAAAACCCACTGTGGTAAGACAACTCAGCACTGCATATACTGTGATGCACAGCAGCTCTGTAATGGGGCGGAGCATCGTTTCAAAGCGAGATAAAGTGACTGGGGAACATTGACTGTGACATTTGCCTGTTACCAGCCTGTGACCAAGGGCGTTGCACGCCCGAAACGCGTTAGGCTCTATTTGAAGGTTCCATGTGTTTTGCCGATCAAGCTGCACCTGCAATAAAGAAAAATATACCATCAAGGAGGCCCTTTCCGAGTCGACACTCTTTTTGTTGGATTTATGACGGCCCGTCCGGCCGTGGAAACTGCCCGCCGCACAGCAGCGGATCCGCTGACAGAATTGTTGAGTCAGCAAAGGACTCGGTGGTTTATTTCTGCTGCAAGGGGTGTATTGGCAGCTTCATGGAAATAAACTAAAGGTTTCCAACCCACGAGGGTAAGATTTTAACATTTATTGGCAAGTCACACGAAAACCCACTGTGGTAAGACAACTCAGCACTGCATATACAGTGATGCACAGCAGCTCTGTAATGGGGCGGAGCATCGTTTCAAAGCGAGATAAAGTGACTGGGGAACATTGACTGTGACATTTGCCTGTTACCAGCCTGTGACCAAGGGCGTTGCACACCCGAAACGCGTTAGGCTCTATTTGAAGGTTCCATGTGTTTTGCCGATCAAGCTGCACCTGCAATAAAGAAAAATATACCATCAAGGAGGCCCTTTCAGAGTGGACACTCTTTTTGTTGGATTTATGAAGGTCCGTCCGGCCGTGGAAACTGCCCGCCGCACAGCAGTGGATCCGCTGACAGAATTGTTAAGTCAGCAAAGGACTCGGTGGTTTATTTCTGCTGCAAGGGGAGTATTGGCAGCTTCATGGGCATAAACTAAAGGTTTCCAACCCACGAGGGTAAGATTTTAACATTTATTGGCAAGTCACACGAAAACCCACTGTGGTAAGACAACTCAGCACTGCATATACAGTGATGCACAGCAGCTCTGTAATGGGGCGGAGCATCGTTTCAAAGCGAGATAAAGTGACTGGGGAACATTGACTGTGACATTTGCCTGTTACCAGCCTGTGACCAAGGGCGTTGCACACCCGAAACGCGTTAGGCTCTATTTGAAGGTTCCATGTGTTTTGCCGATCAAGCTGCACCTGCAATAAAGAAAAATATACCATCAAGGAGGCCCTTTCCGAGTGGACACTCTTTTTGTTGGATTTATGACGGTCCGTCCGTCCGTGGAAACTGCCCGCCACACAGCAGCGGATCCGCTGACAGAATTGTTAAGTCAGCAAAGGACTTGGTGGTTTATTTCTGCTGCAAGGGGTGTATTGGCAGCTTCATGGGCATAAACTAAAGGTTTCCAACCCACGAGGGTAAGATTTTAACATTTATTGGCAAGTCACACGAAAACCCACTGTGGTAAGACAACTCAGCACTGCATATACCGTGATGCACAGCAGCTCTGTAATGGGGTGGAGCATCGTTTCAAAGCGAGATAAAGTGACTGGGGAACATTGACTGTGTCATTTGCCTGTTACAAGCCTGTGACCAAGGGCGTTGCACGCCCAAAACGCGTTAGGCTCTATTTGAAGGATCCATCTCTTTTGCCGATCAAGCTGCACCTGCAATAAAGAAAAATATACCATCAAGGAGGCCCTTTCCGAGTGGACACTCTTTTTGTTGGATTTATGACGGTCCGTCCGGCCGTGGAAACTGCCCGCCGCACAGCAGCGGATCCGCTGACAGAATTGTTAAGTCAGGAAAGGATTCGGTGGTTTATTTCTGCTGCAAGGGGTGTATTGGCAGCTTCATGGGCATAAACTAAAGGTTTCCAACCCACGAGGGTAAGATTTTAACATTTATTGGCAAGTCACACGAAAACCCACTGTGGTAAGACAACTCAGCACTGCATATACTGTGATGCACAGCAGCTCTGTAATGGGGCGGAGCATCGTTTCAAAGCGAGATAAAGTGACTGGGGACCATTGACTGTGACATTTGCCTGTTACCAGCCTGTGACCAAGGGCGTTGCACGCCCGAAGCGCGTTAGGCTCTATTTGAAGGTTCCATGTGTTTTGCCGATCAAGCTGCACCTGCAATAAAGAAAAATATACCATCAAGGAGGCCCTTTCCGAGTGGACACTCTATTTGTTGGATTTATGACGGCCCGTCCGGCCGTGGAAAATGCCCGCCGCACAGCAGCGGATCCGCTGAGAGAATTGTTGAGTCAGCAAAGGACTCGGTGGTTTATTTCTGCTGCAAGGGGTGTATTGGCAGCTTCATGGGCATAAACTAAAGGTTTCCAACCCACGAGGGTAAGATTTTAACATTTATTGGCAAGTCACACGAAAACCCACTGTGGTAAGACAACTCAGCACTGCATATACAGTGATGCACAGCAGCTCTGTAATGGGGCGGAGCATCGTTTCAAAGCGAGATAAAGTGACTGGGGAACATTGACTGTGACATTTGCCTGTTACCAGCCTGTGACCAAGGGCGTTGCACACCCGAAACGCGTTAGGCTCTATTTGAAGGTTCCATGTGTTTTGCCGATCAAGCTGCACCTGCAATAAAGAAAAATATACCATCAAGGAGGCCCTTTCCGAGTGGACACTCTTTTTGTTGGATTTATGACGGTTCGTCCGGCCGTGGAAACTGCCCGCCGCACAGCAGTGGATCCGCTGACAGAATTGTTAAGTCAGCAAAGGACTCGGTGGTTTATTTCTGCTGCAAGGGGTGTATTGGCAGCTTCATGGGCATAAACTAAAGGTTTCCAACCCACGAGGGTAAGATTTTAACATTTATTGGCAAGTCACACGAAAACCCACTGTGGTAAGACAACTCAGCACTGCATATACCGTGATGCACAGCAGCTCTGTAATAGGGCGGAGCATCGTTTCAAAGCGAGATAAAGTGACTGCGGAACATTGACTGTGACATTTGCCTGTTACCAGCCTGTGACCAAGGGCGTTGCACGCCCGAAACGCGTTAGGCTCTATTTGAAGGATCCATCTCTTTTGCCGATCAAGCTGCACCTGCAATAAAGAAAAATATACCATCAAGGAGGCCTTTTCCGAGTGGACACTCTTTTTGTTGGATTTATGACGGTCCGTCCGGCCGTGGAAACTGCCCGCCGCACAGCAGCGGATCCACTGACAGAATTGTTAAGTCAGCAAAGGACTCGGTGGTTTATTTCTGCTGCAAGGGGTGTATTGGCAGCTTCATGGGCATAAACTAAAGGTTTCCAAACCACGAGGATAAGATTTTAACATTTATTGGCAAGTCAAACGAAAACCCACTGTGGTAAGACAACTCAGCACTGCATATACCGTGATGCAGAGCAGCTCTGTAATGGGGCGGAGCATCGTTTCAAAGCGAGATAAAGTGACTGGGGAACATTGACTGTGACATTTGCCTGTTACCAGCCTGTGACCAAGGGCGTTGCACGCCCGAAACGCGTTAGGCTCTATTTGAAGGTTCCATGTGTTTTGCCGATCAAGCTGCACCTGCAATAAAGAAAAATATACCATCAAGGAGGCCCTTTCCGAGTCGACACTCTTTTTGTTGGATTTTTGACGGTCCGTCCGGCCGCGGAAACTGCCCGCCGCACAGCAGCGAATCCGCTGACAGAATTGTTAAGTCAGCAAAGGACTCGGTGGTGTATTTCTGCTGCAAGGGGTGTATTGGCAGCTTCATGGGCATAAACTAAAGGGTTCCAACCCACGAGGATAAGATTTTAACATTTATTGGCAAGTCACACGAAAACCCACTGTGGTAAGACAACTCAGCACTGCATATACTGTGATGCACAGCAGCTCTGTAATGGGGCGGAGCATCGTTTCAAAGCGAGATAAAGTGACTGGGGAACATTGACTGTGACATTTGCCTGTTACCAGCCTGTGACCAAGGGCGTTGCACGCCCGAAACGCGTTAGGCTCTATTTGAAGGTTCCATGTGTTTTGCCGATCAAGCTGCACCTGCAATAAAGAAAAATATACCATCAAGGAGGCCCTTTCCGAGTCGACACTCTTTTTGTTGGATTTATGACGGCCCGTCCGGCCGTGGAAACTGCCCGCCGCACAGCAGCGGATCCGCTGACAGAATTGTTGAGTCAGCAAAGGACTCGGTGGTTTATTTCTGCTGCAAGGGGTGTATTGGCAGCTTCATGGAAATAAACTAAAGGTTTCCAACCCACGAGGGTTAGATTTTAACATTTATTGGCAAGTCACACGAAAACCCACTGTGGTAAGACAACTCAGCACTGCATATACAGTGATGCACAGCAGCTCTGTAATGGGGCGGAGCATCGTTTCAAAGCGAGATAAAGTGACTGGGGAACATTGACTGTGACATTTGCCTGTTACCAGCCTGTGACCAAGGGCGTTGCACACCCGAAACGCGTTAGGCTCTATTTGAAGGTTCCATGTGTTTTGCCGATCAAGCTGCACCTGCAATAAAGAAAAATATACCATCAAGGAGGCCCTTTCAGAGTGGACACTCTTTTTGTTGGATTTATGAAGGTCCGTCCGGCCGTGGAAACTGCCCGCTGCACAGCAGTGGATCCGCTGACAGAATTGTTAAGTCAGCAAAGGACTCGGTGGTTTATTTCTGCTGCAAGGGGTGTATTGGCAGCTTCATGGGCATAAACTAAAGGTTTCCAACCCACGAGGGTAAGATTTTAACATTTATTGGCAAGTCACATGAAAACCCACTGTGGTAAGACAACTCAGCACTGCATATACAGTGATGCACAGCAGCTCTGTAATGGGGCGGAGCATCGTTTCAAAGCGAGATAAAGTGACTGGGGAACATTGACTGTGACATTTGCCTGTTACCAGCCTGTGACCAAGGGCGTTGCACGCCCGAAACGCGTTAGGCTCTATTTGAAGGTTCCATGTGTGTTGCCGATCAAGCTGCACCTGCAATAAAGAAAAATATACCATCAAGAAGGCCCTTTCCGAGTGGACACTCTTTTTGTTGGATTTATGACGGTCCGTCCGGCCGTGGAAACTGCCCGCCGCACAGCAGCGGATCCGCTGACAGAATTGTTAAGTCAGCAAAGGACTCAGTGGTTTATTTCTGCTGCAAGGGGTGTATTGGCAGCTTCATGGGCATAAACTAAAGGTTTCCAACCCACGAGGGTAAGATTTTAACATTTATTGGCAAGTCACCCGAAAACCCACTGTGGTAACATAACTCAGCACTGCATTTACCGTGATGCACAGCAGCTCTGTAATTGTGCGGAGTATCGTTTCAAAGCGAGATAAAGTGACTGGGGAACATTGACTTTGACATTTGCCTGTTACCAGCCTGTGACCAAGGGCGTTGCACGCCCGAAACGCGTTAGGCTCTATTTGAAGGTTCCATGTGTTTTGCCGATCAAGCTGCACCTGCAATAAAGAAAAATATACCATCAAGAAGGCCCTTTCCGAGTGGACACTCTTTTTGTTGGATTTATGACGGTCCGTCCGGCCGTGGAAACTGCCCGCCGCACAGCAGCGGATCCGCTGACAGAATTGTTAAGTCAGCAAAGGACTCAGTGGTTTATTTGTGCTGCAAGGGGTGTATTGGCAGCTTCATGGGCATAAACTAAAGGTTTCCAATCCACGAGGGTAAGATTTTAACATTTATTGGCAAGTCACCCGAAAACCCACTGTGGTAAGACAACTCAGCACTGCATATACCGTGATGCACAGCAGCTCTGTAATGGGGCGGAGCATCGTTTCAAAGCGAGATAAAGTGACTGGGGAACATTGACTGTGACATTTGCCTGTTACAAGCCTGTGACCAAGGGCGTTGCACGCCCGAAACGCGTTAGGCTCTATTTGAAGGTTCCATGTGTTTTGCCGATCAAGCTGCACCTGCAATAAAGAAAAATATACCATCAAGGAGGCCCTTTCCGAGTGGACACTCTTTTTGTTGGATTTATGACGGTCCGTCCGGCCGCGGAAACTGCCCGCCGCACAGCAGCGAATCCGCTGACAGAATTGTTAAGTCAGCAAAGGACTCGGTGGTTTATTTCTGCTGCAAGGGGTGTATTGGCAGCTTCATGGGCATAAACTAAAGGTTTCCAACCCACGAGGGTAAGATTTTAACATTTATTGGCAAGTCACACGAAAACCCACTGTGGTAAGACAACTCAGCACTGCATATACCGTGACGCACAGCAGCTCTGTAATGGGGCGGAGCATCGTTTCAAAGCGAGATAAAGTGACTGGGGAACATTGACTGTGACATTTGCCTGTTACCAGCCTGTGACCAAGGGCGTTGCACACCCGAAACGCGTTAGGCTCTATTTGAAGGTTCCATGTGTTTTGCCGATCAAGCTGCACCTGCAATAAAGAAAAATATACCATCAAGGAGGCCCTTTCCGAGTGGACACTCTTTTTGTTGGATTTATGACGGTTCGTCCGGCCGTGGAAACTGCCCGCCGCACAGCAGTGGATCCGCTGACAGAATTGTTAAGTCAGCAAAGGACTCGGTGGTTTATTTCTGCTGCAAGGGGTGTATTGGCAGCTTCATGGGCATAAACTAAAGGTTTCCAACCCACGAGGGTAAGATTTTAACATTTATTGGCAAGTCACACGAAAACCCACTGTGGTAAGACAACTCAGCACTGCATATACCGTGATGCACAGCAGCTCTGTAATAGGGCGGAGCATCGTTTCAAAGCGAGATAAAGTGACTGCGGAACATTGACTGTGACATTTGCCTGTTACCAGCCTGTGACCAAGGGCGTTGCACGCCCGAAACGCGTTAGGCTCTATTTGAAGGATCCATCTCTTTTGCCGATCAAGCTGCACCTGCAATAAAGAAAAATATACCATCAAGGAGGCCTTTTCCGAGTGGACACTCTTTTTGTTGGATTTATGACGGTCCGTCCGGCCGTGGAAACTGCCCGCCGCACAGCAGCGGATCCACTGACAGAATTGTTAAGTCAGCAAAGGACTCGGTGGTTTATTTCTGCTGCAAGGGGTGTATTGGCAGCTTCATGGGCATAAACTAAAGGTTTCCAAACCACGAGGATAAGATTTTAACATTTATTGGCAAGTCAAACGAAAACCCACTGTGGTAAGACAACTCAGCACTGCATATACCGTGATGCAGAGCAGCTCTGTAATGGGGCGGAGCATCGTTTCAAAGCGAGATAAAGTGACTGGGGAACATTGACTGTGACATTTGCCTGTTACCAGCCTGTGACCAAGGGCGTTGCACGCCCGAAACGCGTTAGGCTCTATTTGAAGGTTCCATGTGTTTTGCCGATCAAGCTGCACCTGCAATAAAGAAAAATATACCATCAAGGAGGCCCTTTCCGAGTCGACACTCTTTTTGTTGGATTTTTGACGGTCCGTCCGGCCGCGGAAACTGCCCGCCGCACAGCAGCGAATCCGCTGACAGAATTGTTAAGTCAGCAAAGGACTCGGTGGTGTATTTCTGCTGCAAGGGGTGTATTGGCAGCTTCATGGGCATAAACTAAAGGTTTCCAACCCACGAGGATAAGATTTTAACATTTATTGGCAAGTCACACGAAAACCCACTGTGGTAAGACAACTCAGCACTGCATATACTGTGATGCACAGCAGCTCTGTAATGGGGCGGAGCATCGTTTCAAAGCGAGATAAAGTGACTGGGGAACATTGACTGTGACATTTGCCTGTTACCAGCCTGTGACCAAGGGCGTTGCACGCCCGAAACGCGTTAGGCTCTATTTGAAGGTTCCATGTGTTTTGCCGATCAAGCTGCACCTGCAATAAAGAAAAATATACCATCAAGGAGGCCCTTTCCGAGTGGACACTCTTTTTGTTGGATTTATGACGGCCCGTCCGGCCGTGGAAACTGCCCGCCGCACAGCAGCGGATCCGCTGACAGAATTGTTGAGTCAGCAAAGGACTCGGTGGTTTATTTCTGCTGCAAGGGGTGTATTGGCAGCTTCATGGAAATAAACTAAAGGTTTCCAACCCACGAGGGTAAGATTTTAACATTTATTGGCAAGTCACACGAAAACCCACTGTGGTAAGACAACTCAGCACTGCATATACAGTGATGCACAGCAGCTCTGTAATGGGGCGGAGCATCGTTTCAAAGCGAGATAAAGTGACTGGGGAACATTGACTGTGACATTTGCCTGTTACCAGCCTGTGACCAAGGGCGTTGCACACCCGAAACGCGTTAGGCTCTATTTGAAGGTTCCATGTGTTTTGCCGATCAAGCTGCACCTGCAATAAAGAAAAATATACCATCAAGGAGGCCCTTTCAGAGTGGACACTCTTTTTGTTGGATTTATGAAGGTCCGTCCGGCCGTGGAAACTGCCCGCCGCACAGCAGTGGATCCGCTGACAGAATTGTTAAGTCAGCAAAGGACTCGGTGGTTTATTTCTGCTGCAAGGGGTGTATTGGCAGCTTCATGGGCATAAACTAAAGGTTTCCAACCCACGAGGGTAAGATTTTAACATTTATTGGCAAGTCACACGAAAACCCACTGTGGTAAGACAACTCAGCACTGCATATACAGTGATGCACAGCAGCTCTGTAATGGGGCGGAGCATCGTTTCAAAGCGAGATAAAGTGACTGGGGAACATTGACTGTGACATTTGCCTGTTACCAGCCTGTGACCAAGGGCGTTGCACACCCGAAACGCGTTAGGCTCTATTTGAAGGTTCCATGTGTTTTGCCGATCAAGCTGCACCTGCAATAAAGAAAAATATACCATCAAGGAGGCCCTTTCCGAGTGGACACTCTTTTTGTTGGATTTATGACGGTCCGTCCGGCCGTGGAAACTGCCCGCCGCACAGCAGTGGATCCGCTGACAGAATTGTTAAGTCAGCAAAGGACTCGGTGGTTTATTTCTGCTGCAAGGGGTGTATTGGCAGCTTCATGGGCATAAACTAAAGGTTTCCAACCCACGAGGGTAAGATTTTAACATTTATTGGCAAGTCACATGAAAACCCACTGTGGTAAGACAACTCAGCACTGCATATACCGTGATGCACAGCAGCTCTGTAATGGGGCGGAGTATCGTTTCAAAGCGAGATAAAGTGACTGGGGAACATTGACTGTGACATTTGCCTGTTACCAGCCTGTGACCAAGGGCGTTGCACGCCCGAAACGCGTTAGGCTCTATTTGAAGGTTCCATGTGTGTTGCCGATCAAGCTGCACCTGCAATAAAGAAAAATATACCATCAAGAAGGCCCTTTCCGAGTGGACACTCTTTTTGTTGGATTTATGACGGTCCGTCCGGCCGTGGAAACTGCCCGCCGCACAGCAGCGGATCCGCTGACAGAATTGTTAAGTCAGCAAAGGACTCAGTGGTTTATTTCTGCTGCAAGGGGTGTATTGGCAGCTTCATGGGCATAAACTAAAGGTTTCCAACCCACGAGGGTAAGATTTTAACATTTATTGGCAAGTCACCCGAAAACCCACTGTGGTAACATAACTCAGCACTGCATATACCGTGATGCACAGCAGCTCTGTAATTGTGCGGAGTATCGTTTCAAAGCGAGATAAAGTGACTGGGGAACATTGACTTTGACATTTGCCTGTTACCAGCCTGTGACCAAGGGCGTTGCACGCCCGAAACGCGTTAGGCTCTATTTGAAGGTTCCATGTGTTTTGCCGATCAAGCTGCACCTGCAATAAAGAAAAATATACCATCAAGAAGGCCCTTTCCGAGTGGACACTCTTTTTGTTGGATTTATGACGGTCCGTCCGGCCGTGGAAACTGCCCGCCGCACAGCAGCGGATCCGCTGACAGAATTGTTAAGTCAGCAAAGGACTCAGTGGTTTATTTGTGCTGCAAGGGGTGTATTGGCAGCTTCATGGGCATAAACTAAAGGTTTCCAATCCACGAGGGTAAGATTTTAACATTTATTGGCAAGTCACCCGAAAACCCACTGTGGTAAGACAACTCAGCACTGCATATACCGTGATGCACAGCAGCTCTGTAATGGGGCGGAGCATCGTTTCAAAGCGAGATAAAGTGACTGGGGAACATTGACTGTGACATTTGCCTGTTACAAGCCTGTGACCAAGGGCGTTGCACGCCCGAAACGCGTTAGGCTCTATTTGAAGGTTCCATGTGTTTTGCCGATCAAGCTGCACCTGCAATAAAGAAAAATATACCATCAAGGAGGCCCTTTCCGAGTGGACACTCTTTTTGTTGGATTTATGACGGTCCGTCCGGCCGCGGAAACTGCCCGCCGCACAGCAGCGAATCCGCTGACAGAATTGTTAAGTCAGCAAAGGACTCGGTGGTTTATTTCTGCTGCAAGGGGTGTATTGGCAGCTTCATGGGCATAAACTAAAGGTTTCCAACCCACGAGGGTAAGATTTTAACATTTATTGGCAAGTCACACGAAAACCCACTGTGGTAAGACAACTCAGCACTGCATATACCGTGACGCACAGCAGCTCTGTAATGGGGCGGAGCATCGTTTCAAAGCGAGATAAAGTGACTGGGGAACATTGACTGTGACATTTGCCTGTTACCAGCCTGTGACCAAGGGCGTTGCACGCCCGAAACGCGTTAGGCTCTATTTGAAGGTTCCATGTGGTTTGCCGATCAAGCTGCACCTGCAATAAAGAAAAATATACCATCAAGGAGGCCCTTTCCGAGTGGACACTCTTTTTGTTGGATTTATGACGGTCCGTCCGGCCGTGGAAACTGCCTGCCGCACAGCAGCGAATCCGCTGACAGAATTGTTGAGTCAGCAAAGGACTCGGTGGTTTATTTCTGCTGCAAGGGGTGTATTGGCAGCTTCATGGAAATAAACTAAAGGTTTCCAACCCACGAGGGTAAGATTTTAACATTTATTGGCAAGTCACACGAAAACCCACTGTGGTAAGACAACTCAGCACTGCATATACAGTGATGCACAGCAGCTCTGTAATGGGGCGGAGCATCGTTTCAAAGCGAGATAAAGTGACTGGGGAACATTGACTGTGACATTTGCCTGTTACCAGCCTGTGACCAAGGGCGTTGCACACCCGAAACGCGTTAGGCTCTATTTGAAGGTTCCATGTGTTTTGCCGATCAAGCTGCACCTGCAATAAAGAAAAATATACCATCAAGGAGGCCCTTTCCGAGTGGACACTCTTTTTGTTGGATTTATGACGGTCCGTCCGGCCGTGGAAACTGCCCGCCGCACAGCAGTGGATCCGCTGACAGAATTGTTAAGTCAGCAAAGGACTCGGTGGTTTATTTCTGCTGCAAGGGGTGTATTGGCAGCTTCATGGGCATAAACTAAAGGTTTCCAACCCACGAGGGTAAGATTTTAACATTTATTGGCAAGTCACACGAAAACCCACTGTGGTATGACAACTCAGCACTGCATATACCGTGATGCACAGCAGCTCTGTAATGGGGCGGAGCATCGTTTCAAAGCGAGATAAAGTGACTTTGGAACATTGACTGAGACATTTGCCTGTTACCAGCCTGTGACCAAGGGCGTTGCACGCCCGAAACGCGTTAGGCTCTATTTGAAGGTTCCATGTGTTTTGCCGATCAAGCTGCACCTGCAATAAAGAAGAATATACCATCAAGGAGGCCCTTTCCGAGTGGACACTCTTTTTGTTGGATTTATGACGGTCCGTCCGTCCGTGGAAACTGCCCGCCGCACAGCAGCGGATCCGCTGACAGAATTGTTAAGTCAGCAAAGGACTTGGTGGTTTATTTCTGCTGCAAGGGGTGTATTGGCAGCTTCATGGGCATAAACTAAAGGTTTCCAACCCACGAGGGTAAGATTTTAACATTTATTGGCAAGTCACACGAAAACCCACTGTGGTAAGACAACTCAGCACTGCATATACCGTGATGCACAGCAGCTCTGTAATGGGGCGGAGTATCGTTTCAAAGCGAGATAAAGTAACTGGGGAACATTGACTGTGACATTTGCCTGTTACAAGCCTGTGACCAAGGGCGTTGCACGCCCGAAACGCGTTAGGCTCTATTTGAAGGTTCCATGTGTTTTGCCGATCAAGCTGCACCTGCAATAAAGAAAAATATACCATCAAGGAGGCCCTTTCCGAGTGGACACTCTTTTTGTTGGATTTATGACGGTCCGTCCGGCTGCGGAAACTGCCCGCCGCACAGCAGCGAATCCGCTGACAGAATTGTTAAGTCAGCAAAGGACTCGGTGGTTTATTTCTGCTGCAAGGGGTGTATTGGCAGCTTCATGGGCATAAACTAAAGGTTTCCAACCCACGAGGGTAAGATTTTAACATTTATTGGCAAGTCACACGAAAACCCACTGTGGTAAGACACCTCAGCACTGCATATACCGTGACGCACAGCTGCTCTGTAATGGGGCGGAGCATCGTTTCAAAGCGAGATAAAGTGACTGGGGAACATTGACTGTGACATTTGCCTGTTACCAGCCTGTGACCAAGGGCGTTGCACGCCCGAAACGCGTTAGGCTCTATTTGAAGGTTCCATGTGTTTTGCCGATCAAGCTGCACCTGCAATAAAGAAAAATATACCATCAAGGAGGCCCTTTCCGAGTGGACACTCGTTTTGTTGGATTTATGACGGTCCGTCCGGCCGTGGAAACTGCCCGCCGCACAGCAGCGAATCCGCTGACAGAATTGTTGAGTCAGCAAAGGACTCGGTGGTTTATTTCTGCTGCAAGGGGTGTATTGGCAGCTTCATGGAAATAAACTAAAGGTTTCCAACCCACGAGGGTAAGATTTTAACATTTATTGGCAAGTCACACGAAAACCCACTGTGGAAAGACAACTCAGCACTGCATATACAGTGATGCACAGCAGCTCTGTAATGGGGCGGAGCATCGTTTCAAAGCGAGATAAAGTGACTGGGGAACATTGACTGTGACATTTGCCTGTTACCAGCCTGTGACCAAGGGCGTTGCACACAAGAAACGCGTTAGGCTCTATTTGAAGGTTCCATGTGTTTTGCCGATCAAGCTGCACCTGCAATAAAGAAAAATATACCATCAAGGAGGCCCTTTCCGAGTGGACACTCTTTTTGTTGGATTTATGACGGTCCGTCCGGCCGTGGAAACTGCCCGCCGCACAGCAGTGGATCCGCTGACAGAATTGTTAAGTCAGCAAAGGACTCGGTGGTTTATTTCTGCTGCAAGGGGTGTATTGGCAGCTTCATGGGCATAAACTAAAGGTTTCCAACCCACGAGGGTAAGATTTTAACATTTATTGGCAAGTCACACGAAAACCCACTGTGGTATGACAACTCAGCACTGCATATACCGTGATGCACAGCAGCTCTGTAAAGGGGCGGAGCATCGTTTCAAAGCGAGATAAAGTGACTTTGGAACATTGACTGAGACATTTGCCTGTTACCAGCCTGTGACCAAGGGCGTTGCACGCCCGAAACGCGTTAGGCTCTATTTGAAGGTTCCATGTGTTTTGCCGATCAAGCTGCACCTGCAATAAAGAAAAATATACCATCAAGGAGGCCCTTTCCGAGTGGACACTCTTTTTGTTGGATTTATGACGGTCCGTCGGTCCGTGGAAACTGCCCGCCGCACAGCAGCGGATCCGCTGACAGAATTGTTAAGTCAGCAAAGGACTTGGTGGTTTATTTCTGCTGCAAGGGGTGTATTGGCAGCTTCATGGGCATAAACTAAAGGTTTCCAACCCACGAGGGTAAGATTTTAACATTTATTGGCAAGTCACACGAAAACCCACAGTGGTAAGACAACTCAGCACTGCATATACCTTGATGCACAGCAGCTCTGTAATGGGGCGGATCATCGTTTCAAAGCGAGATAAAGTGACTGGGGAACATTGACTGTGACATTTGCCTGTTACCAGCCTGTGACCTAGGGCGTTGCACGCCCGAAACGCGTTAGGCTCTATTTGAAGGTTCCATGTGTTTTGCCGATCAAGCTGCACCTGCAATAAAGAAAAATATACCATCAAGAACGCCCTTTCCGAGTGGACACTCTTTTTGTTGGATTTATGACGGTCCGTCCGCCGTGGAAACTGCCCGCCACACAGCAGCGGATCCGCTGACAGAATTGTTAAGTCAGCAAAGGACTCAGTGGTTTATTTCTGCTGCAAGGGGTGTATTGGCAGCTTCATGGGCATAAACTAAAGGTTTCCAACCCACGAGGGTAAGATTTTAACATTTATTGGCAAGTCACACGAAAACCCACAGTGGTAAGACAACTCAGCACTGCATATACCTTGATGCACAGCAGCTCTGTAATGGGGCGGAGCATCGTTTCAAAGCGAGATAAAGTGACTGGGGAACATTGACTGTGACATTTGCCTGTTACCAGCCTGTGACCAAGGGCGTTGCACGCCCAAAACGCGTTAGGCTGTATTTGAAGGTTCCATGTGTTTTGCCGATCAAGCTGCACCTGCAATAAAGAAAAATATACCATCAAGGAGGCCCTTTCCGAGTGGACACTCTTTTTGTTGGATTTATGACGGTCCGTCCGGCCGTGGAAACTGCCCGCCGCAGAGCAGCGGATCCGCTGACAGAATTGTTAAGTCAGCAAAGGACTTGGTGGTTTATTTCTGCTGCAAGGGGTGTATTGGCAGCTTCATGGGCATAAACTAAAGGTTTCCAACCCACGAGGGTAAGATTTTAACATTTATTGGCAAGTCACACGAAAACCCACTGTGGTAAGAAAACTCAGCACTGCATATACCGTGATGCACAGCAGCTCTGTAATGGGGTGGAGCATCGTTTCAAAGCGAGATAAAGTGACTGGGGAACATTGACTGTGTCATTTGCCTGTTACAAGCCTGTGACCAAGGGCGTTGCACGCCCAAAACGCGTTAGGCTCTATTTGAAGGATCCATCTCTTTTGCCGATCAAGCTGCACCTGCAATAAAGAAAAATATACCATCAAGGAGGCCCTTTCCGAGTGGACACTCTTTTTGTTGGATTTATGACGGTCCGTCCGGCCGTGGAAACTGCCCGCCGCACAGCAGCGGATCCGCTGAAAGAATTGTTAAGTCAGGAAAGGATTCGGTGGTTTATTTCTGCTGCAAGGGGTGTATTGGCAGCTTCATGGGCATAAACTAAAGGTTTACAACCCACGAGGGTAAGATTTTAACATGTATTGGCAAGTCACACGAAAACCCACTGTGGTAAGACAACTCAGCACTGCATATACTGTGATGCACAGCAGCTCTGTAATGGGGCGGAGCATCGTTTCAAAGCGAGATAAAGTGACTGGGGACCATTGACTGTGACATTTGCCTGTTACCAGCCTGTGACCAAGGGCGTTGCACGCCCGAAACGCGTTAGGCTCTATTTGAAGGTTCCATGTGTTTTGCCGATCAAACTGCACCTGCAATAAAGAAAAATATACCATCAAGGAGGCCCTTTCCGAGTGGACACTCTATTTGTTGGATTTATGACGGCCCGTCCGGCCGTGGAAAATGCCCGCCGCACAGCAGCGGATCCGCTGAGAGAATAGTTGAGTCAGCAAAGGACTCGGCGGTTTATTTCTGCTGCAAGGGGTGTATTGGCAGCTTCATGGGCATAAACTAAAGGTTTCCAACCCACGAGGGTAAGATTTTAACATTTATTGGCAAGTCACACGAAAACCCACTGTGGTAAGACAACTCAGCACTGCATATACAGTGATGCACAGCAGCTCTGTAATGGGGCGGAGCATCGTTTCAAAGCGAGATAAAGTGACTGGGGAACATTGACTGTGACATTTGCCTGTTACCAGCCTGTGACCAAGGGCGTTGCACACCCGAAACGCGTTAGGCTCTATTTGAAGGTTCCATGTGTTTTGCCGATCAAGCTGCACCTGCAATAAAGAAAAATATACCATCAAGGAGGCCCTTTCCGAGTGGACACTCTTTTTGTTGGATTTATGACGGTTCGTCCGGCCGTGGAAACTGCCCGCCGCACAGCAGTGGATCCGCTGACAGAATTGTTAAGTCAGCAAAGGACTCGGTGGTTTATTTCTGCTGCAAGGGGTGTATTGGCAGCTTCGTGGGCATAAACTAAAGGTTTCCAACCCACGAGGGTAAGATTTTAACATTTATTGGCAAGTCACACGAAAACCCACTGTGGTAAGACAACTCAGCACTGCATATACCGTGATGCACAGCAGCTCTGTAATAGGGCGGAGCATCGTTTCAAAGCGAGATAAAGTGACTGCGGAACATTGACTGTGACATTTGCCTGTTACCAGCCTGTGACCAAGGGCGTTGCACGCCCGAAACGCGTTAGGCTCTATTTGAAGGATCCATCTCTTTTGCCGATCAAGCTGCACCTGCAATAAAGAAAAATATACCATCAAGGAGGCCTTTTCCGAGTGGACACTCTTTTTGTTGGATTTATGACGGTCCGTCCGGCCGTGGAAACTGCCCGCCGCACAGCAGCGGATCCACTGACAGAATTGTTAAGTCAGCAAAGGACTCGGTGGTTTATTTCTGCTGCAAGGGGTGTATTGGCAGCTTCATGGGCATAAACTAAAGGTTTCCAAACCACGAGGATAAGATTTTAACATTTATTGGCAAGTCAAACGAAAACCCACTGTGGTAAGACAACTCAGCACTGCATATACCGTGATGCAGAGCAGCTCTGTAATGGGGCGGAGCATCGTTTCAAAGCGAGATAAAGTGACTGGGGAACATTGACTGTGACATTTGCCTGTTACCAGCCTGTGACCAAGGGCGTTGCACGCCCGAAACGCGTTAGGCTCTATTTGAAGGTTCCATGTGTTTTGCCGATCAAGCTGCACCTGCAATAAAGAAAAATATACCATCAAGGAGGCCCTTTCCGAGTCGACACTCTTTTTGTTGGATTTTTGACGGTCCGTCCGGCCGCGGAAACTGCCCGCCACACAGCAGCGAATCCGCTGACAGAATTGTTAAGTCAGCAAAGGACTCGGTGGTGTATTTCTGCTGCAAGGGGTGTATTGGCAGCTTCATGGGCATAAACTAAAGGTTTCCAACCCACGAGGATAAGATTTTAACATTTATTGGCAAGTCACACGAAAACCCACTGTGGTAAGACAACTCAGCACTGCATATACTGTGATGCACAGCAGCTCTGTAATGGGGCGGAGCATCGTTTCAAAGCGAGATAAAGTGACTGGGGAACATTGACTGTGACATTTGCCTGTTACCAGCCTGTGACCAAGGGCGTTGCACGCCCCAAACGCGTTAGGCTCTATTTGAAGGTTCCATGTGTTTTGCCGATCAAGCTGCACCTGCAATAAAGAAAAATATACCATCAAGGAGGCCCTTTCCGAGTGGACACTCTTTTTGTTGGATTTATGACGGCCCGTCCGGCCGTGGAAACTGCCCGCCGCACAGCAGCGGATCCGCTGACAGAATTGTTGAGTCAGCAAAGGACTCGGTGGTTTATTTCTGCTGCAAGGGGTGTATTGGCAGCTTCATGGAAATAAACTAAAGGTTTCCAACCCACGAGGGTAAGATTTTAACATTTATTGGCAAGTCACACGAAAACCCACTGTGGTAAGACAACTCAGCACTGCATATACAGTGATGCACAGCAGCTCTGTAATGGGGCGGAGCATCGTTTCAAAGCGAGATAAAGTGACTGGGGAACATTGACTGTGACATTTGCCTGTTACCAGCCTGTGACCAAGGGCGTTGCACACCCGAAACGCGTTAGGCTCTATTTGAAGGTTCCATGTGTTTTGCCGATCAAGCTGCACCTGCAATAAAGAAAAATATACCATCAAGGAGGCCCTTTCAGAGTGGACACTCTTTTTGTTGGATTTATGAAGGTCCGTCCGGCCGTGGAAACTGCCCGCCGCACAGCAGTGGATCCGCTGACAGAATTGTTAAGTCAGCAAAGGACTCGGTGGTTTATTTCTGCTGCAAGGGGTGTATTGGCAGCTTCATGGGCATAAACTAAAGGTTTCCAACCCACGAGGGTAAGATTTTAACATTTATTGGCAAGTCACACGAAAACCCACTGTGGTAAGACAACTCAGCACTGCATATACAGTGATGCACAGCAGCTCTGTAATGGGGCGGAGCATCGTTTCAAAGCGAGATAAAGTGACTGGGGAACATTGACTGTGACATTTGCCTGTTACCAGCCTGTGACCAAGGGCGTTGCACACCCGAAACGCGTTAGGCTCTATTTGAAGGTTCCATGTGTTTTGCCGATCAAGCTGCACCTGCAATAAAGAAAAATATACCATCAAGGAGGCCCTTTCCGAGTGGACACTCTTTTTGTTGGATTTATGACGGTCCGTCCGGCCGTGGAAACTGCCCGCCGCACAGCAGTGGATCCGCTGACAGAATTGTTAAGTCAGCAAAGGACTCGGTGGTTTATTTCTGCTGCAAGGGGTGTATTGGCAGCTTCATGGGCATAAACTAAAGGTTTCCAACCCACGAGGGTAAGATTTTAACATTTATTGGCAAGTCACATGAAAACCCACTGTGGTAAGACAACTCAGCACTGCATATACCGTGATGCACAGCAGCTCTGTAATGGGGTGGAGTATCGTTTCAAAGCGAGATAAAGTGACTGGGGAACATTGACTGTGACATTTGCCTGTTACCAGCCTGTGACCAAGGGCGTTGCACGCCCGAAACGCGTTAGGCTCTATTTGAAGGTTCCATGTGTGTTGCCGATCAAGCTGCACCTGCAATAAAGAAAAATATACCATCCAGAAGGCCCTTTTCGAGTGGACACTCTTTTTGTTGGATTTATGACGGTCCGTCCGGCCGTGGAAACTGCCCGCCGCACAGCAGCGGATCTGCTGACAGAATTGTTAAGTCAGCAAAGGACTCAGTGGTTTATTTCTGCTGCAAGGGGTGTATTGGCAGCTTCATGGGCATAAACTAAAGGTTTCCAACCCACGAGGGTAAGATTTTAACATTTATTGGCAAGTCACCCGAAAACCCACTGTGGTAACATAACTCAGCACTGCATATACCGTGATGCACAGCAGCTCTGTAATTGTGCGGAGTATCGTTTCAAAGCGAGATAAAGTGACTGGGGAACATTGACTTTGACATTTGCCTGTTACCAGCCTGTGACCAAGGGCGTTGCACGCCCGAAACGCGTTAGGCTCTATTTGAAGGTTCCATGTGTTTTGCCGATCAAGCTGCACCTGCAATAAAGAAAAATATACCATCAAGAAGGCCCTTTCCGAGTGGACACTCTTTTTGTTGGATTTATGACGGTCCGTCCGGCCGTGGAAACTGCCCGCCGCACAGCAGCGGATCCGCTGACAGAATTGTTAAGTCAGCAAAGGACTCAGTGGTTTATTTGTGCTGCAAGGGGTGTATTGGCAGCTTCATGGGCATAAACTAAAGGTTTCCAATCCACGAGGGTAAGATTTTAACATTTATTGGCAAGTCACCCGAAAACCCACTGTGGTAAGACAACTCAGCACTGCATATACCGTGATGCACAGCAGCTCTGTAATGGGGCGGAGCATCGTTTCAAAGCGAGATAAAGTGACTGGGGAACATTGACTGTGACATTTGCCTGTTACAAGCCTGTGACCAAGGGCGTTGCACGCCCGAAACGCGTTAGGCTCTATTTGAAGGTTCCATGTGTTTTGCCGATCAAGCTGCACCTGCAATAAAGAAAAATATACCATCAAGGAGGCCCTTTCCGAGTGGACACTCTTTTTGTTGGATTTATGACGGTCCGTCCGGCCGCGGAAACTGCCCGCCGCACAGCAGCGAATCCGCTGACAGAATTGTTAAGTCAGCAAAGGACTCGGTGGTTTATTTCTGCTGCAAGGGGTGTATTGGCAGCTTCATGGGCATAAACTAAAGGTTTCCAACCCACGAGGGTAAGATTTTAACATTTATTGGCAAGTCACACGAAAACCCACTGTGGTAAGACAACTCAGCACTGCATATACCGTGACGCACAGCAGCTCTGTAATGGGGCGGAGCATCGTTTCAAAGCGAGATAAAGTGACTGGGGAACATTGACTGTGACATTTGCCTGTTACCAGCCTGTGACCAAGGGCGTTGCACGCCCGAAACGCGTTAGGCTCTATTTGAAGGTTCCATGTGGTTTGCCGATCAAGCTGCACCTGCAATAAAGAAAAATATACCATCAAGGAGGCCCTTTCCGAGTGGACACTCTTTTTGTTGGATTTATGACGGTCCGTCCGGCCGTGGAAACTGCCTGCCGCACAGCAGCGAATCCGCTGACAGAATTGTTGAGTCAGCAAAGGACTCGGTGGTTTATTTCTGCTGCAAGGGGTGTATTGGCAGCTTCATGGAAATAAACTAAAGGTTTCCAACCCACGAGGGTAAGATTTTAACATTTATTGGCAAGTCACACGAAAACCCACTGTGGTAAGACAACTCAGCACTGCATATACAGTGATGCACAGCAGCTCTGTAATGGGGCGGAGCATCGTTTCAAAGCGAGATAAAGTGACTGGGGAACATTGACTGTGACATTTGCCTGTTACCAGCCTGTGACCAAGGGCGTTGCACACCCGAAACGCGTTAGGCTCTATTTGAAGGTTCCATGTGTTTTGCCGATCAAGCTGCACCTGCAATAAAGAAAAATATACCATCAAGGAGGCCCTTTCCGAGTGGACACTCTTTTTGTTGGATTTATGACGGTCCGTCCGGCCGTGGAAACTGCCCGCCGCACAGCAGTGGATCCGCTGACAGAATTGTTAAGTCAGCAAAGGACTCGGTGGTTTATTTCTGCTGCAAGGGGTGTATTGGCAGCTTCATGGGCATAAACTAAAGGTTTCCAACCCACGAGGGTAAGATTTTAACATTTATTGGCAAGTCACACGAAAACCCACTGTGGTATGACAACTCAGCACTGCATATACCGTGATGCACAGCAGCTCTGTAATGGGGCGGAGCATCGTTTCAAAGCGAGATAAAGTGACTTTGGAACATTGACTGAGACATTTGCCTGTTACCAGCCTGTGACCAAGGGCGTTGCACGCCCGAAACGCGTTAGGCTCTATTTGAAGGTTCCATGTGTTTTGCCGATCAAGCTGCACCTGCAATAAAGAAGAATATACCATCAAGGAGGCCCTTTCCGAGTGGACACTCTTTTTGTTGGATTTATGACGGTCCGTCCGTCCGTGGAAACTGCCCGCCGCACAGCAGCGGATCCGCTGACAGAATTGTTAAGTCAGCAAAGGACTTGGTGGTTTATTTCTGCTGCAAGGGGTGTATTGGCAGCTTCATGGGCATAAACTAAAGGTTTCCAACCCACGAGGGTAAGATTTTAACATTTATTGGCAAGTCACACGAAAACCCACTGTGGTAAGACAACTCAGCACTGCATATACCGTGATGCACAGCAGCTCTGTAATGGGGCGGAGTATCGTTTCAAAGCGAGATAAAGTAACTGGGGAACATTGACTGTGACATTTGCCTGTTACAAGCCTGTGACCAAGGGCGTTGCACGCCCGAAACGCGTTAGGCTCTATTTGAAGGTTCCATGTGTTTTGCCGATCAAGCTGCACCTGCAATAAAGAAAAATATACCATCAAGGAGGCCCTTTCCGAGTGGACACTCTTTTTGTTGGATTTATGACGGTCCGTCCGGCCGCGGAAACTGCCCGCCGCACAGCAGCGAATCCGCTGACAGAATTGTTAAGTCAGCAAAGGACTCGGTGGTTTATTTCTGCTGCAAGGGGTGTATTGGCAGCTTCATGGGCATAAACTAAAGGTTTCCAACCCACGAGGGTAAGATTTTAACATTTATTGGCAAGTCACACGAAAACCCACTGTGGTAAGACAACTCAGCACTGCATATACCGTGACGCACAGCTGCTCTGTAATGGGGCGGAGCATCGTTTCAAAGCGAGATAAAGTGACTGGGGAACATTGACTGTGACATTTGCCTGTTACCAGCCTGTGACCAAGGGCGTTGCACGCCCGAAACGCGTTAGGCTCTATTTGAAGGTTCCATGTGTTTTGCCGATCAAGCTGCACCTGCAATAAAGAAAAATATACCATCAAGGAGGCCCTTTCCGAGTGGACACTCTTTTTGTTGGATTTATGACGGTCCGTCCGGCCGTGGAAACTGCCCGCCGCACAGCAGCGAATCCGCTGACAGAATTGTTGAGTCAGCAAAGGACTCGGTGGTTTATTTCTGCTGCAAGGGGTGTATTGGCAGCTTCATGGAAATAAACTAAAGGTTTCCAACCCACGAGGGTAAGATTTTAACATTTATTGGCAAGTCACACGAAAACCCACTGTGGTAAGACAACTCAGCACTGCATATACAGTGATGCACAGCAGCTCTGTAATGGGGCGGATCATCGTTTCAAAGCGAGATTAAGTGACTGGGGAACATTGACTGTGACATTTGCCTGTTACCAGCCTGTGACCAAGGGCGTTGCACACCCGAAACGCGTTAGGCTCTATTTGAAGGTTCCATGTGTTTTGCCGATCAAGCTGCACCTGCAATAAAGAAAAATATACCATCAAGGAGGCCCTTTCCGAGTGGACACTCTTTTTGTTGGATTTATGACGGTCCGTCCGGCCGTGGAAACTGCCCGCCGCACAGCAGTGGATCCGCTGACAGAATTGTTAAGTCAGCAAAGGACTCGGTGGTTTATTTCTGCTGCAAGGGGTGTATTGGCAGCTTCATGGGCATAAACTAAAGGTTTCCAACCCACGAGGGTAAGATTTTAACATTTATTGGCAAGTCACACGAAAACCCACTGTGGTATGACAACTCAGCACTGCATATACCGTGATGCACAGCAGCTCTGTAAAGGGGCGGAGCATCGTTTCAAAGCGAGATAAAGTGACTTTGGAACATTGACTGAGACATTTGCCTGTTACCAGCCTGTGACCAAGGGCGTTGCACGCCCGAAACGCGTTAGGCTCTATTTGAAGGTTCCATGTGTTTTGCCGATCAAGCTGCACCTGCAATAAAGAAAAATATACCATCAAGGAGGCCCTTTCCGAGTGGACACTCTTTTTGTTGGATTTATGACGGTCCGTCCGTCCGTGGAAACTGCCCGCCGCACAGCAGCGGATCCGCTGACAGAATTGTTAAGTCAGCAAAGGACTTGGTGGTTTATTTCTGCTGCAAGGGGTGTATTGGCAGCTTCATGGGCATAAACTAAAGGTTTCCAACCCACGAGGGTAAGATTTTAACATTTATTGGCAAGTCACACGAAAACCCACAGTGGTAAGACAACTCAGCACTGCATATACCTTGATGCACAGCAGCTCTGTAATGGGGCGGAGCATCGTTTCAAAGCGAGATAAAGTGACTGGGGAACATTGACTGTGACATTTGCCTGTTACCAGCCTGTGACCAAGGGCGTTGCACGCCCAAAACGCGTTAGGCTGTATTTGAAGGTTCCATGTGTTTTGCCGATCAAGCTGCACCTGCAATAAAGAAAAATATACCATCAAGGAGGCCCTTTCCGAGTGGACACTCTTTTTGTTGGATTTATGACGGTCCGTCCGGCCGTGGAAACTGCCCGCCGCAGAGCAGCGGATCCGCTGACAGAATTGTTAAGTCAGCAAAGGACTTGGTGGTTTATTTCTGCTGCAAGGGGTGTATTGGCAGCTTCATGGGCATAAACTAAAGGTTTCCAACCCACGAGGGTAAGATTTTAACATTTATTGGCAAGTCACACGAAAACCCACTGTGGTAAGAAAACTCAGCACTGCATATACCGTGATGCACAGCAGCTCTGTAATGGGGTGGAGCATCGTTTCAAAGCGAGATAAAGTGACTGGGGAACATTGACTGTGTGATTTGCCTGTTACAAGCCTGTGACCAAGGGCGTTGCACGCCCAAAACGCGTTAGGCTCTATTTGAAGGATCCATCTCTTTTGCCGATCAAGCTGCACCTGCAATAAAGAAAAATATACCATCAAGGAGGCCCTTTCCGAGTGGACACTCTTTTTGTTGGATTTATGACGGTCCGTCCGGCCGTGGAAACTGCCCGCCGCACAGCAGCGGATCCGCTGACAGAATTGTTAAGTCAGGAAAGGATTCGGTGGTTTATTTCTGCTGCAAGGGGTGTATTGGCAGCTTCATGGGCATAAACTAAAGGTTTCCAACCCACGAGGGTAAGATTTTAACATTTATTGGCAAGTCACACGAAAACCCACTGTGGTAAGACAACTCAGCACTGCATATACTGTGATGCACAGCAGCTCTGTAATGGGGCGGAGCATCGTTTCAAAGCGAGATAAAGTGACTGGGGACCATTGACTGTGACATTTGCCTGTTACCAGCCTGTGACCAAGGGCGTTGCACGCCCGAAACGCGTTAGGCTCTATTTGAAGGTTCCATGTGTTTTGCCGATCAAGCTGCACCTGCAATAAAGAAAAATATACCATCAAGGAGGCCCTTTCCGAGTGGACACTCTATTTGTTGGATTTATGACGGCCCGTCCGGCCGTGGAAAATGCCCGCCGCACAGCAGCGGATCCGCTGAGAGAATTGTTGAGTCAGCAAAGGACTCGGTGGTTTATTTCTGCTGCAAGGGGTGTATTGGCAGCTTCATGGGCATAAACTAAAGGTTTCCAACCCACGAGGGTAAGATTTTAACATTTATTGGCAAGTCACACGAAAACCCACTGTGGTAAGACAACTCAGCACTGCATATACAGTGATGCACAGCAGCTCTGTAATGGGGCGGAGCATCGTTTCAAAGCGAGATAAAGTGACTGGGGAACATTGACTGTGACATTTGCCTGTTACCAGCCTGTGACCAAGGGCGTTGCACACCCGAAACGCGTTAGGCTCTATTTGAAGGTTCCATGTGTTTTGCCGATCAAGCTGCACCTGCAATAAAGAAAAATATACCATCAAGGAGGCCCTTTCCGAGTGGACACTCTTTTTGTTGGATTTATGACGGTTCGTCCGGCCGTGGAAACTGCCCGCCGCACAGCAGTGGATCCACTGACAGAATTGTTAAGTCAGCAAAGGACTCGGTGGTTTATTTCTGCTGCAAGGGGTGTATTGGCAGCTTCATGGGCATAAACTAAAGGTTTCCAACCCACGAGGGTAAGATTTTAACATTTATTGGCAAGTCACACGAAAACCCACTGTGGTAAGACAACTCAGCACTGCATATACCGTGATGCACAGCAGCTCTGTAATAGGGCGGAGCATCGTTTCAAAGCGAGATAAAGTGACTGCGGAACATTGACTGTGACATTTGCCTGTTACCAGCCTGTGACCAAGGGCGTTGCACGCCCGAAACGCGTTAGGCTCTATTTGAAGGATCCATCTCTTTTGCCGATCAAGCTGCACCTGCAATAAAGAAAAATATACCATCAAGGAGGCCCTTTCCGAGTGGACACTCTTTTTGTTGGATTTATGACGGTCCGTCCGGCCGTGGAAACTGCCCGCCGCACAGCAGCGGATCCACTGACAGAATTGTTAAGTCAGCAAAGGACTCGGTGGTTTATTTCTGCTGCAAGGGGTGTATTGGCAGCTTCATGGGCATAAACTAAAGGTTTCCAAACCACGAGGATAAGATTTTAACATTTATTGGCAAGTCAAACGAAAACCCACTGTGGTAAGACAACTCAGCACTGCATATACCGTGATGCAGAGCAGCTCTGTAATGGGGCGGAGCATCGTTTCAAAGCGAGATAAAGTGACTGGGGAACATTGACTGTGACATTTGCCTGTTACCAGCCTGTGACCAAGGGCGTTGCACGCCCGAAACGCGTTAGGCTCTATTTGAAGGTTCCATGTGTTTTGCCGATCAAGCTGCACCTGCAATAAAGAAAACTATACCATCAAGGAGGCCCTTTCCGAGTCGACACTCTTTTTGTTGGATTTTTGACGGTCCGTCCGGCCGCGGAAACTGCCCGACGCACAGCAGCGAATCCGCTGACAGAATTGTTAAGTCAGCAAAGGACTCGGTGGTGTATTTCTGCTGCAAGGGGTGTATTCGCAGCTTCATGGGCATAAACTAAAGGTTTCCAACCCACGAGGATAAGATTTTAACATTTATTGGCAAGTCACACGAAAACCCACTGTGGTAAGACAACTCAGCACTGCATATACTGTGATGCACAGCAGCTCTGTAATGGGGCGGAGCATCGTTTCAAAGCGAGATAAAGTGACTGGGGAACATTGACTGTGACATTTGCCTGTTACCAGCCTGTGACCAAGGGCGTTGCACGCCCGAAACGCGTTAGGCTCTATTTGAAGGTTCCATGTGTTTTGCCGATCAAGCTGCACCTGCAATAAAGAAAAATATACCATCAAGGAGGCCCTTTCCGAGTGGACACTCTTTTTGTTGGATTTATGACGGCCCGTCCGGCCGTGGAAACTGCCCGCCGCACAGCAGCGGATCCGCTGACAGAATTGTTGAGTCAGCAAAGGACTCGGTGGTTTATTTCTGCTGCAAGGGGTGTATTGGCAGCTTCATGGAAATAAACTAAAGGTTTCCAACCCACGAGGGTAAGATTTTAACATTTATTGGCAAGTCACACGAAAACCCACTGTGGTAAGACAACTCAGCACTGCATATACAGTGATGCACAGCAGCTCTGTAATGGGGCGGAGCATCGTTTCAAAGCGAGATAAAGTGACTGGGGAACATTGACTGTGACATTTGCCTGTTACCAGCCTGTGACCAAGGGCGTTGCACACCCGAAACGCGTTAGGCTCTATTTGAAGGTCCCATGTGTTTTGCCGATCAAGCTGCACCTGCAATAAAGAAAAATATACCATCAAGGAGGCCCTTTCAGAGTGGACACTCTTTTTGTTGGATTTATGAAGGTCCGTCCGGCCGTGGAAACTGCCCGCCGCACAGCAGTGGATCCGCTGACAGAATTGTTAAGTCAGCAAAGGACTCGGTGGTTTATTTCTGCTGCAAGGGGTGTATTGGCAGCTTCATGGGCATAAACTAAAGGTTTCCAACCCACGAGGGTAAGATTTTAACATTTATTGGCAAGTCACACGAAAACCCACTGTGGTAAGACAACTCAGCACTGCATATACAGTGATGCACAGCAGCTCTGTAATGGGGCGGAGCATCGTTTCAAAGCGAGATAAAGTGACTGGGGAACATTGACTGTGACATTTGCCTGTTACCAGCCTGTGACCAAGGGCGTTGCACACCCGAAACGCGTTAGGCTCTATTTGAAGGTTCCATGTGTTTTGCCGATCAAGCTGCACCTGCAATAAAGAAAAATATACCATCAAGGAGGCCCTTTCCGAGTGGACACTCTTTTTGTTGGATTTATGACGGTCCGTCCGGCCGTGGAAACTGCCCGCCGCACAGCAGTGGATCCGCTGACAGAATTGTTAAGTCAGCAAAGGACTCGGTGGTTTATTTCTGCTGCAAGGGGTGTATTGGCAGCTTCATGGGCATAAACTAAAGGTTTCCAACCCACGAGGGTAAGATTTTAACATTTATTGGCAAGTCACATGAAAACCCACTGTGGTAAGACAACTCAGCACTGCATATACCGTGATGCACAGCAGCTCTGTAATGGGGCGGAGTATCGTTTCAAAGCGAGATAAAGTGACTGGGGAACATTGACTGTGACATTTGCCTGTTAGCAGCCTGTGACCAAGGGCGTTGCACGCCCGAAACGCGTTAGGCTCTATTTGAAGGTTCCATGTGTGTTGCCGATCAAGCTGCACCTGCAATAAAGAAAAATATACCATCAAGAAGGCCCTTTCCGAGTGGACACTCTTTTTGTTGGATTTATGACGGTCCGTCCGGCCGTGGAAACTGCCCGCCGCACAGCAGCGGATCCGCTGACAGAATTGTTAAGTCAGCAAAGGACTCAGTGGTTTATTTCTGCTGCAAGGGGTGTATTGGCAGCTTCATGGGCATAAACTAAAGGTTTCCAACCCACGAGGGTAAGATTTTAACATTTATTGGCAAGTCACCCGAAAACCCACTGTGGTAACATAACTCAGCACTGCATATACCGTGATGCACAGCAGCTCTGTAATTGTGCGGAGTATCGTTTCAAAGCGAGATAAAGTGACTGGGGAACATTGACTTTGACATTTGCCTGTTACCAGCCTGTGACCAAGGGCGTTGCACGCCCGAAACGCGTTAGGCTCTATTTGAAGGTTCCATGTGTTTTGCCGATCAAGCTGCACCTGCAATAAAGAAAAATATACCATCAAGAAGGCCCTTTCCGAGTGGACACTCTTTTTGTTGGATTATCCACGAGGGTAAGATTTTAACATTTATTGGCAAGTCACCCGAAAACCCACTGTGGTAAGACAACTCAGCACTGCATATACCGTGATGCACAGCAGCTCTGTAATGGGGCGGAGCATCGTTTCAAAGCGAGATAAAGTGACTGGGGAACATTGACTGTGACATTTGCCTGTTACAAGCCTGTGACCAAGGGCGTTGCACGCCCGAAACGCGTTAGGCTCTATTTGAAGGTTCCATGTGTTTTGCCGATCAAGCTGCACCTGCAATAAAGAAAAATATACCATCAAGGAGGCCCTTTCCGAGTGGACACTCTTTTTGTTGGATTTATGACGGTCCGTCCGGCCGCGGAAACTGCCCGCCGCACAGCAGCGAATCCGCTGACAGAATTGTTAAGTCAGCAAAGGACTCGGTGGTTTATTTCTGCTGCAAGGGGTGTATTGGCAGCTTCATGGGCATAAACTAAAGGTTTCCAACCCACGAGGGTAAGATTTTAACATTTATTGGCAAGTCACACGAAAACCCACTGTGGTAAGACAACTCAGCACTGCATATACCGTGACGCACAGCAGCTCTGTAATGGGGCGGAGCATCGTTTCAAAGCGAGATAAAGTGACTGGGGAACATTGACTGTGACATTTGCCTGTTACCAGCCTGTGACCAAGGGCGTTGCACGCCCGAAACGCGTTAGGCTCTATTTGAAGGTTCCATGTGGTTTGCCGATCAAGCTGCACCTGCAATAAAGAAAAATATACCATCAAGGAGGCCCTTTCCGAGTGGACACTCTTTTTGTTGGATTTATGACGGTCCGTCCGGCCGTGGAAACTGCCTGCCGCACAGCAGCGAATCCGCTGACAGAATTGTTGAGTCAGCAAAGGACTCGGTGGTTTATTTCTGCTGCAAGGGGTGTATTGGCAGCTTCATGGAAATAAACTAAAGGTTTCCAACCCACGAGGGTAAGATTTTAACATTTATTGGCAAGTCACACGAAAACCCACTGTGGTAAGACAACTCAGCACTGCATATACAGTGATGCACAGCAGCTCTGTAATGGGGCGGAACATCGTTTCAAAGCGAGATAAAGTGACTGGGGAACATTGACTGTGACATTTGCCTGTTACCAGCCTGTGACCAAGGGCGTTGCACACCCGAAACGCGTTAGGCTCTATTTGAAGGTTCCATGTGTTTTGCCGATCAAGCTGCACCTGCAATAAAGAAAAATATACCATCAAGGAGGCCCTTTCCGAGTGGACACTCTTTTTGTTGGATTTATGACGGTCCGTCCGGCCGTGGAAACTGCCCGCCGCACAGCAGTGGATCCGCTGACAGAATTGTTAAGTCAGCAAAGGACTCGGTGGTTTATTTCTGCTGCAAGGGGTGTATTGGCAGCTTCATGGGCATAAACTAAAGGTTTCCAACCCACGAGGGTAAGATTTTAACATTTATTGGCAAGTCACACGAAAACCCACTGTGGTATGACAACTCAGAACTGCATATACCGTGATGCACAGCAGCTCTGTAATGGGGCGGAGCATCGTTTCAAAGCGAGATAAAGTGACTTTGGAACATTGACTGAGACATTTGCCTGTTACCAGCCTGTGACCAAGGGCGTTGCACGCCCGAAACGCGTTAGGCTCTACTTGAAGGTTCCATGTGTTTTGCCGATCAAGCTGCACCTGCAATAAAGAAGAATATACCATCAAGGAGGCCCTTTCCGAGTGGACACTCTTTTTGTTGGATTTATGACGGTCCGTCCGTCCGTGGAAACTGCCCGCCGCACAGCAGCGGATCCGCTGACAGAATTGTTAAGTCAGCAAAGGACTTGGTGGTTTATTTCTGCTGCAAGGGGTGTATTGGCAGCTTCATGGGCATAAACTAAAGGTTTCCAACCCACGAGGGTAAGATTTTAACATTTATTGGCAAGTCACACGAAAACCCACTGTGGTAAGACAACTCAGCACTGCATATACCGTGACGCACAGCTGCTCTGTAATGGGGCGGAGCATCGTTTCAAAGCGAGATAAAGTGACTGGGGAACATTGACTGTGACATTTGCCTGTTACCAGCCTGTGACCAAGGGCGTTGCACGCCCGAAACGCGTTAGGCTCTATTTGAAGGTTCCATGTGTTTTGCCGATCAAGCTGCACCTGCAATAAAGAAAAATATACCATCAAGGAGGCCCTTTCCGAGTGGACACTCTTTTTGTTGGATTTATGACGGTCCGTCCGGCCGTGGAAACTGCCCGCCGCACAGCAGCGAATCCGCTGACAGAATTGTTGAGTCAGCAAAGGACTCGGTGGTTTATTTCTGCTGCAAGGGGTGTATTGGCAGCTTCATGGAAATAAACTAAAGGTTTCCAACCCACGAGGGTAAGATTTTAACATTTATTGGCAAGTCACACGAAAACCCACTGTGGTAAGACAACTCAGCACTGCATATACAGTGATGCACAGCAGCTCTGTAATGGGGCGGAGCATCGTTTCAAAGCGAGATAAAGTGACTGGGGAACATTGACTGTGACATTTGCCTGTTACCAGCCTGTGACCAAGGGCGTTGCACACCCGAAACGCGTTAGGCTCTATTTGAAGGTTCCATGTGTTTTGCCGATCAAGCTGCACCTGCAATAAAGAAAAATATACCATCAAGGAGGCCCTTTCCGAGTGGACACTCTTTTTGTTGGATTTATGACGGTCCGTCCGGCCGTGGAAACTGCCCGCCGCACAGCAGTGGATCCGCTGACAGAATTGTTAAGTCAGCAAAGGACTCGTGGTTTATTTCTGCTGCAAGGGGTGTATTGGCAGCTTCATGGGCATAAACTAAAGATTTCCAACCCACGAGGGTAAGATTTTAACATTTATTGGCAAGTCACACGAAAACCCACTGTGGTATGACAACTCAGCACTGCATATACCGTGATGCACAGCAGCTCTGTAAAGGGGCGGAGCATCGTTTCAAAGCGAGATAAAGTGACTTTGGAACATTGACTGAGACATTTGCCTGTTACCAGCCTGTGACCAAGGGCGTTGCACGCCCGAAACGCGTTAGGCTCTATTTGAAGGTTCCATGTGTTTTGCCGATCAAGCTGCACCTGCAATAAAGAAAAATATACCATCAAGGAGGCCCTTTCCGAGTGGACACTCTTTTTGTTGGATTTATGACGGTCCGTCCGTCCGTGGAAACTGCCCGCCGCACAGCAGCGGATCCGCTGACAGAATTGTTAAGTCAGCAAAGGACTTGGTGGTTTATTTCTGCTGCAAGGGGTGTATTGGCAGCTTCATGGGCATAAACTAAAGGTTTCCAACCCACGAGGGTAAGATTTTAACATTTATTGGCAAGTCACACGAAAACCCACTGTGGTAAGACAACTCAGCACTGCATATACCGTGATGCACAGCAGCTCTGTAATGGGGCGGAGTATCGTTTCAAAGCGAGATAAAGTGACTGGGGAACATTGACTGTGACATTTGCCTGTTACCAGCCTGTGACCAAGGGCGTTGCACACCCGAAACGCGTTAGGCTCTATTTGAAGGTTCCATGTGTTTTGCCGATCAAGCTGCACCTGCAATAAAGAAAAATATACCATCAAGGAGGCCCTTTCCGAGTGGACACTCTTTTTGTTGGATTTATGACGGTCCGTCCGGCCTTGGAAACTGCCCGCCGCACAGCAGTGGATCCGCTGACAGAATTGTTAAGTCAGCAAAGGACTCGGTGGTTTATTTCTGCTGCAAGGGGTGTATTGGCAGCTTCATGGGCATAAACTAAAGGTTTCCAACCCACGAGGGTAAGATTTTAACATTTATTGGCAAGTCACACGAAAACCCACTGTGGTATGACAACTCAGCACTGCATATACCGTGATGCACAGCAGCTCTGTAAAGGGGCGGAGCATCGTTTCAAAGCGAGATAAAGTGACTTTGGAACATTGACTGAGACATTTGCCTGTTACCAGCCTGTGACCAAGGGCGTTGCACGCCCGAAACGCGTTAGGCTCTATTTGAAGGTTCCATGTGTTTTGCCGATCAAGCTGCACCTGCAATAAAGAAAAATATACCATCAAGGAGGCCCTTTCCGAGTGGACACTCTTTTTGTTGGATTTATGACGGTCCGTCCGTCCGTGGAAACTGCCCGCCGCACAGCAGCGGATCCGCTGACAGAATTGTTAAGTCAGCAAAGGACTTGGTGGTTTATTTCTGCTGCAAGGGGTGTATTGGCAGCTTCATGGGCATAAACTAAAGGTTTCCAACCCACGAGGGTAAGATTTTAACATTTATTGGCAAGTCACACGAAAACCCACTGTGGTAAGACAACTCAGCACAGCATATACCGTGATGCACAGCAGCTCTGTAATGGGGCGGAGTATCGTTTCAAAGCGAGATAAAGTGACTGGGGAACATTGACTGTGACATTTGCCTGTTACCAGCCTGTGACCAAGGGCGTTGCACGCCCGAAACGCGTTAGGCTCTATTTGAAGGTTCCATGTGTTTTGCCGATCAAGCTGCACCTGCAATAAAGAAAAATATACCATCAAGAAGGCCCTTTCCGAGTGGACACTCTTTTTGTTGGATTTATGACGGTCCGTCCGGCCGTGGAAACTGCCCGCCGCACAGCAGCGGATCCGCTGACAGAATTGTTAAGTCAGCAAAGGATTCAGTGGTTTATTTCTGCTGCAAGGGGTGTATTGGCAGCTTCATGGGCATAAACTAAAGGTTTCCAACCCACGAGGGTAAGATTTTAACATTTATTGGCAAGTCACCCGAAAACCCACTGTGGTAAGACAACTCAGCACTGCATATACCGTGATGCACAGCAGCTCTGTAATGGGGCGGAGCATCGTTTCAAAGCGAGATAAAGTGACTGGGGAACATTGACTGTGACATTTGCCTGTTACAAGCCTGTGACCAAGGGCGTTGCACGCTCGAAACGCGTTAGGCTCTATTTGAAGGTTCCATGTGTTTTGCCGATCAAGCTGCACCTGCAATAAAGAAAAATATACCATCAAGAAGGCCCTTTCCGAGTGGACACTCTTTTTGTTGGATTTATGACGGTCCGTCCGGCCGTGGAAACTGCCCGCCGCACAGCAGCGAATCCGCTGACAGAATTGTTAAGTCAGCAAAGGACTCGGTGGTTTATTTCTGCTGCAAGGGATGTATTGGCAGCTTCATGGGCATAAACTAAAGGTTTCCACCCCACGAGGGTAAGATTTTAACATTTATTGGCAAGTCACACGAAAACCCACTGTGGTAAGACAACTCAGCACTGCATATACCGTGATGCACAGCAGCTCTGTAATGGGGCGGAGCATCGTTTCAAAGCGAGATAAAGTGACTGGGGAACATTGACTGTGACATTTGCCTGTTACCAGCCTGTGACCAAGGGCGTTGCACGCCCGAAACGCGTTAGGCTCTATTTGAAGGTTCCATGTGTTTTGCCGATCAAACTGCACCTGCAATAAAGAAAATTTACCATAAAGGAGGCCCTTTCCGAGTGGACACTCTTTTTGTTGGATTTATGATGGTCCGTCCGGCCGTGGAAACTGCCCGCCGCACAGCAGCGGATCCGCTGACAGAATTGTTAATTCAGCAAAGGACTCAGTGGTTTATTTCTGCTGCAAGGGGTGTATTGGCAGCTTCATGGGCATAAACTAAAGGTTTCAAACCCACGAGGATAAGATTTTAACATTTATTGGCAAGTCACACGAAAACCCACTGTGGTAAGACAACTCAGCACTGCATATACCGTGATGCACAGCAGCTCTGTAATGGGGCGGAGCATCGTTTCAAAGCGAGATAAAGTGACTGGGGAACATTGAATGTGACATTTGCCTGTTACCAGCCTGTGACCAAGGGCGTTGCACGCCCGAAACGCGTTAGGCTCTATTTGAAGGTTCCATGTGTTTTGCCGATCAAGCTGCACCTGCAATAAAGAAAAATATACCATCAAGAAGGCCCTTTCCGAGTGGACACTCTTTTTGTTGGATTTATGACGGTCCGTCCGGCCGTGGAACCTGCCCGCCGCACAGCAGCGGATCCGCTGACAGAATTGTTAGGTCAGCAAAGGACTCAGTGGTTTATTTCTGCTGCAAGGGGTGTATTCGCAGCTTCATGGGCATAAACTAAAGGTTTCCAACCCACGAGGGTAAGATTTTAACATTTATTGGCAAGTCACCCGAAAACCCACTGTGGTAAGACAACTCAGCACTGCATATACCGTGATGCACAGCAGCTCTGTAATGGGGCGGAGCATCGTTTCAAAGCGAGATAAAGTGACTGGGGAACATTGACTGTGACATTTGCCTGTTACCAGCCTGTGACCAAGGGCGTTGCACGCCCGAAACGCGTTAGGCTCTATTTGAAGGTTCCATGTGTTTTGCCGATCAAGCTGCACCTGCAATAAAGAAAAATATACCATCATGGAGGCCCTTTCCGAG
Organism: Triturus cristatus; assembly: GCF_964204655.1. Lineage (NCBI taxonomy): Eukaryota > Metazoa > Chordata > Amphibia > Caudata > Salamandridae > Triturus > Triturus cristatus. Next base: position 60,793,571 of record NC_140587.1, read on the forward strand.
TGGACACTCTTTTTGTTGGATTTATGACGGTCCGTCCGGCCGTGGAAACTGCCCGCCGCACAGCAGCGAATCCGCTGACAGAATTGTTAAGTCAGCAAAGGACTCGGTGGTTTATTTCTGCTGCAAGGGATGTATTGGCAGCTTCATGGGCATAAACTAAAGGTTTCCACCCCACGAGGGTAAGATTTTAACATTTATTGGCAAGTCACACGAAAACCCACTGTGGTAAGACAACTCAGCACTGCATATACCGTGATGCACAGCAGCTCTGTAATGGGGCGGAGCATCGTTTCAAAGCGAGATAAAGTGACTGGGGAACATTGACTGTGACATTTGCCTGTTACCAGCCTGTGACCAAGGGCGTTGCACGCCCGAAACGCGTTAGGCTCTATTTGAAGGTTCCATGTGTTTTGCCGATCAAACTGCACCTGCAATAAAGAAAATTTACCATAAAGGAGGCCCTTTCCGAGTGGACACTCTTTTTGTTGGATTTATGATGGTCCGTCCGGCCGTGGAAACTGCCCGCCGCACAGCAGCGGATCCGCTGACAGAATTGTTAATTCAGCAAAGGACTCGGTGGTTTATTTCTGCTGCAAGGGGTGTATTGGCAGCTTCATGGGCATAAACTAAAGGTTTCAAACCCACGAGGATAAGATTTTAACATTTATTGGCAAGTCACACGAAAACCCACTGTGGTAAGACAACTCAGCACTGCATATACCGTGATGCACAGCAGCTCTGTAATGGGGCGGAGCATCGTTTCAAAGCGAGATAAAGTGACTGGGGAACATTGAATGTGACATTTGCCTGTTACCAGCCTGTGACCAAGGGCGTTGCACGCCCGAAACGCGTTAGGCTCTATTTGAAGGTTCCATGTGTTTTGCCGATCAAGCTGCACCTGCAATAAAGAAAAATATACCATCAAGAAGGCCCTTTCCGAGTGGACACTCTTTTTGTTGGATTTATGACGGTCCGTCCGGCCGTGGAAACTGCACGCCGCACAGCAGCGAATCCGCTGACAGAATTGTTAAGTCAGCAAAGGACTCGGTGGTTTATTTCTGCTGCAAGGGGTGTATTGGCAGCTTCATGGGCATAAACTAAAGGTTTCCAATCAATCAATCAATCAATCAATCAATGACATTTATAGAGCGCGCTACATACCCGTAGGGTCTCAAGGCGCTGGGGGGGGGGGGTGCCGCTACTGCTCGAACAGCCAGGTCTTCAGCTTCTTCCTGAAGGAGAGGTGGTCTTGGGTCAGGCGCAGGTCGGTCGGGAGGGAGTTCCAGGTCTTGGCGGCCAGGTAGGAGAAGGACCTTCCTCCTGTAGTCGCTCTTCGGATGCGGGGGACGTCGGCGAGGGCGTGGTTGGTTGATCGGAGGTGGCGTTTGGGAGCGTAGAAGTTGACTCGGCTGTTGAGGTAGCTCGGGCCTTGGTCGTGTAGGGCTTTGTGTGCGTGGGTGAGGAGGCGGAAGGTGATTCTTTTGTTGACGGGGAGCCAGTGAAGGTCTCTCAGATGTCCGGAGATGTGGCTGGTTCGTGGGATGTCGAGGATGAGTCTGGCTGAGGCGTTCTGGATCCGCTGGAGTCTCTTCTGGAGCTTGGCGGTGGTACCGGCGTAGAGGGCGTTGCCGTAGTCCAGTCGGCTGGTGACGAGGGCCTGGGTGACGGTCTTCCTGGTCTCGGTGGGGATCCACCAGAAGATCTTCCGTAGCATGCGAAGGATGTTGAAGCATGCCGATGAGACGTTGTTGACTTGCCTGGTCATGGAGAGGGAGGAGTCCAGGATGAAGCCCAGGTTGCGTGCATGGTCTGTCGGTTTGGGTGCGGTGCCCAGGGCGGGAGGCCACCAGGAGTCGTCCCAGGCGGAGGGTGAGGAGCCCAGGATGAGGACCTCCGTCTTGTCCGAGTTCAGTTTCAGGCGGCTGGTCGTCATCCATTCGGCTACCTCTTTCATCCCTTCGTGCAGGTTGGCTCTGGCGGCGGCGGGGTCGTTGGTCAGGGAGAGGATCAGCTGGGTGTCGTCGGCGTAGGAGATTATGTTGAGGTTGTGCTGGCGTGCGATGGCCGCGAGGGAGCTCATGTAGACGTTGAAGAGGGTGGGGCTCAGAGAGGATCCTTGAGGGACGCCGCAGATGACTTCGGTGGCCTCTGACTTGTACGGTGATAGACGGACTCTCTGTGTTCTTCCGTCGAGGAAGGAGATGATCCATTCCAGCGCCTTGTCCTGGATTCCGATGTTGCTGAGGCGCTGTACTAGGGTGCGGTGGCAGACAGTGTCGAATGCCGCGGAGAGGTCTAGGAGGATGAGGGCCGCTGTTTCTCCGTTGTCCATCAGGGCTCGGATGTCATCTGTGGCGGCGATGACGGCGGTCTCGGTGCTGTGATTGGCTCGGAAGCCGGACTGTGAGGGGTCGAGGGATCCATTCGTCTCGAGGAAGGCGGCCATCTGCTTGTTGACGGTCTTCTCGATGACTTTGGCTGGAAACGGGAGGAGCGAGATGGGGCGGTAGTTCTTGAGTTCGGTGGGGTCCGCTGTGGGTTTCTTGAGAAGAGCGCTGAGTTCGGCGTGCTTCCAGCTCTCAGGGAAGGTGGCGGTGTCGAAGGATGTGTTGATGATGTCTCGCAGGTGGGGTGCGATGACAGCGTCAGCCTTGTTGAAGATGTGGTGAGGGCAGGGGTCAGTCGGTGATCCGGAGTGGATGGAGTTCATCGTGCGGGTGGTGTCTTCGGTGCTGATCGGGGTCCAGGCGTGGAGGGTGGTGGTGGGGGGTGGTTGTTCGGTCTTGGTGTTCGTTGGTTGGTTGTTGAAGCTGTTGTGTATGTCCGCGATCTTGTTGTGGAAGTAGGAAGCGAGGGAGTTGCAGAGGTCTTGCGATGGGGTGACGTAGTTGTTTCCTGCGCTGGGGTTGGATAGCTCTTTCACGATGTTGAAGAGTTCCTTGCAGTTGGGTGCGTTGTTGTCCAGCCGGTCCTTGAAAGCAGTTTTCTTGGCGGCGCGGATCAGCTGGTGGTGCTTCCGGGTGGCCAGCTTGAAGGTGGACCTGTTGTCTGGTGTAGGATCCCTTCTCCAGACTTTCTCGAGGGCTCGGCAGTTCTTCTTGGAGCTCTTGAGTTCGTCGGTGAACCACGGGGCTTTCTTGCTGCCGGATCTGCAGGGCGGGGTTCTCAGCGGGGCGAGTTCGTCCGCGCAGTTGCTGATCCACTTCGTGAGGTTGTCGGCGGCCTGGCTGGGGTTCGCTGAGCTGGCGGGAGGGTGCTGGCTCAGGGAAGCGGCGAGCTGGTCTGCTGTGATCTTGTTCCAGCTTCTGCGGGCGGCCTGATGCTGGTGGTGGTGGGTCGTCGTTCTCTTGAAGGTGAAGTGGACGCAGCTGTGGTCCGTCCATTGAAGCTCTGTGGCGTGGCTGAAGTCGATGTCTGTGCTGGAGGAGAAGACTGCGTCGAGTGTGTGTCCGGCGAGGTGGGTGGGGGTGGACACCAGCTGCTTGAGTCCAAGATTGGCGAGGTTGTCGAGCAGGGTGCTGGTGTTGCGGTCGTTGTTGTTCTCCAGGTGGAAGTTGAGGTCCCCCAGGAGGATGTAGTCAGCGGAGGGGAGGGCGTGCGGGCTGACGAAGTCGGCGATGTCCTCGCTGAATTGGGTGCGTGGTCCCGGAGGTCGGTAGATCAGGGTGCCTCTGAGGGTGGTGTTCGGGTTGGTGTGAATCTGGAAATGCAGATGTTCGGCGGTGGTCAGGGTGTTGTCGGTGCTGGTCGTGAGAAGGATGGTGTTCCTGTGGATGATGGCGATGCCTCCTCCCATCTGGTTGGCGTTGCGGTCCCTCCGGACGATCTTGTAGCCCTCTGGGATAGCGATGGCGATGTCGGGAGCTGAAGAGGCGTTCATCCAGGTCTCTGTGAGGAAGGCGACGTCCGGGGCAGTGGTGTCTAGGAGGTTCCAGAGTTCGATGGCGTGTCTGTGGACGGAGCGGGTGTTGAGCAGGATGCACTTGAGGTGGGTGCTGCTGGTGTTCGACTTGGCGGGTGCTGGTGCGAGGCAGGTCAGGATGCAGGAGAACTTGCAGGCGTGGCAGCTGAAGGGTCCGTGGGTGCGTCGTGGTGTGGCTTGGTGGCACTCTGGGCGTCGGCCGGTGTTGAGAGCGGTGAGGGTGGCGGCGGAGTACGTCAGGCGGGTCGGTCGGGGTCTTCGTGCGCGGGTGGGCGGGGCAGCTGGGAGGCGGGAGCGGGGAGGGAACAGAAGGGAAAAAGGGCGTGGTCAGCGGTGGTGGCGGGAAGCGGGGAGCGGGGAGGGAAGGCGGAGGGCGGCGAGGTAGGCGGGCAGGCAGGAAGGAGGACGAAAATACGGGCAAAAAGTGACCAAAACAACAGGCACTAATGCTTAGACAAGACGCTAACACGGGAAGAAAATACAGTGAAAAACAAGCACAAATGATTTACAGAAACAAAACAAAACAGACGGCAGCGGCGTCAGCCGGCAACGAGGCAGGCAGCGAGGCAGAGGGCAAAGCGATGTGGCACACGCAGCAGCTGGTGGCCCTGCGGCGCGGGGGTGTCCCACAAGTTTCCAACCCACGAGGGTAAGATTTTAACATTTATTGGCAAGTCACACGAAAACCCACTGTGGTAAGACAACTCAGCACTGCATATACCGTGATGCACAGCAGCTCTGTAATGGGGCGGAGCATCGTTTCAAAGCGAGATAAAGTGACTGGGGAACATTGACTGTGACATTTGCCTGTTACCAGCCTGTGACCAAGGGCGTTGCACGCCTGAAACGCGTTAGGCTCTATTTGAAGGTTCCATGTGTTTTGCCGATCAAGCTGCACCTGCAATAAAGAAAAATATACCATCAAGGAGGCCCTTTTCGAGTGGACACTCTTTTTGTTGCATTTACGACGGTCCGTCTGGCCGTGGAAACTGCCCGCCACACAGCAGCGGATCTGCTGACAGAATTGTTAAGTCAGCAAAGGACTTGGTGGTTTATTTCTGCTGCAAGGGGTGTATTGGCAGCTTCATGGGCATAAACTAAAGGTTTCCAACCCACGAGGGTAAGATTTTAACATTTATTGGCAAGTCACACGAAAACCCACTGTGGTAAGACAACTCAGCACTGCATATACCGTGATGCACAGCAGCTCTGTAATGGGGCGGAGCATCGTTTCAAAGCGAGATAAAGTGACCGGGGAACATTGAATGTGACATTTGCCTGTTACCAGCCTGTGACCAAGGGCGTTGCACGCTCGAAACGTGTTAGGCTCTATTTGAAGGTTCCATGTGTTTTGCCGATCAAGCTGCACCTGCAATAAAGAAAAATATACCATCAAGGAGGCCCTTTCCGAGTGGACACTCTTTTTGTTGGATTTATGACGGTCCGTTCGGCCGCCGTGGAAACTGCCCGCCGCACAGCAGCGGATCCGCTGACAGAATTGTTAAGTCAGCAAAGGACTCGGTGGTTTATTTCTGCTGCTGTGGTAAATAATCTTTACCTGGACTGAATTTGATACAGAAACATAATAAAATAGCTCAGTAAAATGAGAGGCAGAATCCGTGGTATTAGAGGTTCGGAATGGGCTTTATTCCAATAATCGATTATAATCGGATGCTCCAAGTTCCATCACCACGGAGGTTCAGGAAGTGAAGTACATACATTATTGACATGAAATGGCTTTTATAGTACATACATTACAATGAAGCGAATGCAATAGGCGTAACAATTGATAAGGAAAATGACGAGTTGTCTGCGTAACCGAAAATGGGTGGAACAAGGAGTAAAAAGGAACATAATTGGTTATGATGTCACCTATAGGTGGATCTATAAGATAATACTTGGCATAGATGCGCGCGCAGCAGCATGACGTGTAATTGACGTGTAACTAGGGGGTGAAGGGGACTTGACATTTAGCTCTACATGTGGAGACAAGAAGTCTGAGGGGTCAAGTCAACCTAATCCCAAATCATATCTAACATCCTATGTTTAAAGAACTATGTTATCCATAAAGAAGGACTCTCGGACAGAATCTATTCTATACTGACTATGTGTGCGTGTACAAGCGTCTAGGTGTCTACACTAAATGCGAGGGCAGGAATCTTCCATAGTAACAGGACTATGAGTTACTTGCATAAGGGCAGAGAAGCCGGGCCTTTTGCTCGGTGGCTGGGAGAATGTTTACTTAAACTACTAGGCAGGAATGCATCGGCTGAGGGGGGAAGCAGATAACTCGAAGGTGAAATACAGTTCTTGGCAGAGAATAGGCTGATGTCAGGCTTCGTGAGCCGCGCAGAGAATGAGACAAAGTTCATGGTCACAGATGCAGGCTCAGACTGGAGTTTTCAGAGGCAGAAGGCAAGAAGAGTTTTGATGACAGAATCAGGGCCTACTTGCCTGGACTGTAAAATGGCATAAGTGAGCCATATAAAGCCGGTGGCCTTTTGTACTTAGGAATGGGATATCCGGCCTATTCATGTCGGATCTGACAGAGGATATGTTGACGGTGGACGCACATGTATTTGCGTCTTTATAACTGGAACTGGAGGGAACATACATGTACTTGTGACATGCACATAGAACCGTTGGGGTCCAAGATAGGGGACATAACTGACCAGAAAAATCCATATTTCCACATTCCCTCCTTGTCCCCTACTTGCCCGTTAAGAGATATCAATCTTCATTAATCCATTGATCTGTTCATGTAGCATCATTTGTTCTTCTTTCTTCTTCCGGGATTTTGAATGAAATCTTGGTGGTGGAATATACGATGTGGCACACAGACCACAGATCGCTGGACCACATTGTAGACATAGACAGCAACTGAATAGTATGAGAAGGCCAATACCTAGGAAAGATAGAACTCTCCATCCCCAGGCTGATATCACACTCCAAAACCAACTGGACCAAGTCCAAGTGCCCGGGTTCTGGTGTATCTGATTTACAATCTCATGAAGGCGAGTTATGGCTTTATATACTGATGGCGAATTTTCTGGTATGAATACGCAGCAGCTTGATCCGATGACCCTACAAGCTCCGCCCCTATCAGCCAGGATGACGTCAAGGACAAGACGATTTTGAAGCACAACAATCCGCATAGCAGACTGCTCTTCTGTTAAATTGCCTAAGGCGGAAATAGTTTCATTCACTACTGCTTCAAGGGTTCTAGTTAATCTACGTATTAGTTTACTATTAGTAACAGTACCTATATAGGGAAATATGCCTTTATTGAAATCTGTGTATTTTTCCCATGCTGTTTCAGTGTAATCGACAATCGGGATATCTCTCCGCTCTCTATTGTGTACTAAATGAATATTTCTATAATAATCAGGAGGAGCTAGGAAAACAGGTGGCAAAAGGAATGCAATGTAGCAGGTACCATCCCAATCTAGAGGTAGACGCATATATGCAGTCTGACCACATATAAAGTAGGAGTGGCGATAAGCTCTGAATGAAGATTTGCCTTGATCACTGAATTCTACTGTAGTAGTGCACTTACTATGGCCCATATGTATGGAACCAACCTTTCTTACACACAATTCACCCTTCGCTGGGAATACTGACATGGTGGGTAAGACTAGTTCAACTTCGGATACGACATTTAGAATCATGAGATTAGGTGTAAAATTACCTAATCCATATACTTCATTTTCTAGATCAGTTCCTGTTCTTTTGGGGCGACCCTCCTTGTCAGGATAGCAGACCTTGAGTAAAACTAGGTTCAGGTTTCCCCATACCCACTGATCTTGGTAAACTGCTGTGTCTGAGTCTATGGAATTGATTAAACTAAACCATGCTCCACAGGAGCCATTATGTGTAAATGGGTGCGGAAAGAAAGGCAAGACTCCTTCATAATTCTGATAGGGAGGGAGCCGGCCACACACCCAACAATTAGTTGCATTACTAGTCTGATGGGAATGATGTAACATACTAATGAAAGTGTTATTGCGCAGCGCAAGTCTATAAGACAATTCATGCGGGGGTAAGTTACTAAAAGAATGTTCTGCGGTAACATTGTAAACAGGTCTAGAAATAGGGTAATATATGTGCAACACTATGCTTGTAGTAATTATTAAAAGACTCAAGAAAAACAATATTAATAATGTCACTATACAGTGGCTACGCAGTAATTTACAATACGCCTGTCGTTTCATCATTGTTCGCAATTGTCCATGATTCAGGTCTAGAGGATACATGTCAGAGACAGATTCAACCGCTTCACCTAGGAGAGGACTTAAACAATCAAATCGTCTGACGTTCTAGGCCTCAACTTAACTTTATAGAGTTGGCTTTCAGTTTTTTCAACCAAAGGAAGTTTTGAATCAGTCTGTGAGGGAGTGCAGGGCACAATGTCTATATCCGTGGATTGTCCATGAAATTTCTTGATATGACTTGAATGAATCCAGCCCTTGCGGCCCTCGATCTTTACGGCTGTTCTGGTGGTCAGCAGAACCAACTTGGGTGTCTTCCACCTGGGCTCCAGCTGAGTCTTTCGGTCGAAATTTTTCACAAACACGAAATCACCCGGAACTACGTCATGGGGTTTCACCTCAGTGTTGTCGGGAAATGCTGCAGCAACCTGTGAACGACAAGATTGTAGTGCAGACATCAAGGAAGCCAAGTAATCTGTCAGCATATTACAGTCAATATCAGTTATTTTGCGTGGTATAGGCGTCCCCCACATATTTGGTGGTCTGCCGAAGATCACCTCATACGGGGATAGCCCTGTTCTAGAGTGTGCTACCATTCTCATGAAAAAAAGTGCAACTGGTAATGCTACTATCCAGTCGACCCCTTTCTCTCTGCATATTTTGGACAGTCTGATTTTCAGTATCTGATTATGTCTTTCTACGAGACCTGCTGCCTCGGGGTGTCGAACACAGTGGAATTTCCACTGATATCCTAGCAGAAGTGAAACATGTTTCATTAATTCGGATGAGAACGGCTGGCCGTTATCTGAGTAGACAACACGTGGTAAACCGTATCGTGGGAAGAATTCTCGAACTAACTGTTTGGCAGTAGTCGGGGCAGTGTAATCTGAAACCGGGTATGCCTCCGTCCAACGGGACAGAGCGCAGACAACTACGAGAACATATTTGAATCCTCGACATCGTTCCATCTGGATATAATCCATCTGGAGGACTTCAAAAGGGTGATCAGGAGGATGAAATCCACCCTGTTCTACGGGAACACTTTTTCCTGGGTTGAACTGGCAACAGATCATACAGGTACGGACTTTTTGTTTGGCTGCTGCTCGTAAATGTTTATTGAACCAAATGTGTTGAATGCTGTCTAGCATAGCTTTTTCTCCTAGATGTGCTGGACTATGTATAGTGTTAACTATAACTTGGACCATTGAATCAGGAAGGAACCATACAGACTTTTCTTTCATCATCCATCCTTGGTCCGTTTGGATCCCTCCTAATTCAGTCCATTTCTTTATTTCGTCTGGTGTAGCATGTGTCTGTATGTCAATTACGTCAAGAGTAGGATCTTTAACTGTCATACAATGTGTCGGCATCGGGATTATTGTCTTTGTCATGTCGGGAGTTTGAGTTTGAGCAGTCTGTTTAGCTATTCTGTCGGCTAAATCATTGCCTTGAGAAATGATATCAGTAACTTTCGTATGAGCTTTACATTTCATAATTGATATTGCAGTAGGTAGATGTATTGCATCTAATAAGGCATGAATGAGGGGTCCGTGCTGAATGTGGGCACCGTGGGAAGTTAAATAACCTCTCTCTCGCCACAGCACGCCGAAGTCATGTACGACTCCGAATGCATAACGTGAATCAGTGTATATGTTGACTTTTCTACTTGTGGCTTGAATACAGGCTTGTGTCAGAGCGATGAGCTCTGCGGCTTGAGCTGACAAAGTATTAATACGATTAGTTTCAATGACTTCTGTATCTGTTGTGACTGCATAAGCAGCCACTAACTCTCCTGTATTTGTTCTCATACATGAACCATCTACATACAACGTCAGGTCTGGATCTGACAATGGGACATCTGTCAAGTCTTGTCTGGGTTTTGTCGTTATAGTAATAACTTCAATACAGTCATGAGCTAGTGGGTCTGTTCCGGTTACTGGCAAAAGTGTGGCAGGATTCAATGTGTTACAGCGTCTGATTTCTATATGTGGCTGAAACAATGTAAGTTCATACCCTGTAAGTCGCGCTATAGTCAAGTGTTGTGTTTGCGTTCTATTCACAAGGACTTCTACTGTGTGCGGTACTTGAACTGTCAATGGATGTCCTAACACTATGGCATCGCTTTGTCTGATTGCTAAAGCTGTCGCTGCTACTGATTTCAGGCATGCAGGCAAAGCCTGAGCTACGGGATCTAATGTACTAGAAAAATAAGCACATGGTTTGTGTGCTCCTGCTTGTTCCTGTGTGAGTACTGACAAAGCAGTACCTTCGCGTTCTGTAACAAAGAGTGTAAACTGTTTTCTGTAACAGGGCGTTGCTAAAACAGGTGCTTGACATAAAGCTTTCTTTAGGCTTTCAAAAGCTTGTGTATGTTCCTGAGTCCAAGGGAGAACAGTCGATGTGGCTGCCTCCTGGGTTGTCAACTGGATGAGTGGTTTTGCTAGAAATGCATATTGCGGGATCCACTGTCTACAGTATGAAGTGAGGCCTATGAAAGCCCGCACCTCCTTTTGTGTCTCGGGTATTGACATGTTAACTATTAACTGAATGCGGTCTGGTGTAAGCTGCCTTCCCTCCTTGGACAGCGAGTGTCCAAGATAAATAACTCGCTGGACACAGAATTGCAGCTTAGAAGGGGACACCTTGTGCCCCTTTTCGGCTAGAAATTGTAAAACTGTCAGTGATGCTTTTTCACATTCAGGTTCGCTTCGGGCGGTGATCAGCAGATCATCGACGTATTGAAGCAGAGCAGTGTTAACTGGCATGTGGATACTGTCAAGTTCTCGTTTCAGTGCTTGGCTATAGATGCTGGGGCTTTCTGTAAATCCTTGAGGTGCGCGTGAGAATTTAAAGCTACGTCCATTTAAACTGAATCCGAATAAATATTGGCTTTCCGGATCTATTGGGACGCTGAAAAAGGCATTCTTGAGATCGATTACAGTAAAGAATGTCGCTTCGGAATCAATAGCTGTCAGTAATGACGAGATATCTGGGACCACAGGGAATTGTGGCACAATGCATTTGTTTAACTCGCGCAGATCAATAACCAATCGATAGACTGGCGGGGCCTTTGGATCTGTTCGTTTAAGAATCGGGATTATTGGTGAATTACATACATTGGAGTCTGTTTCTACAACCACTCCTTGGGCAATGAGCTCGTCAATGATTTGTAGTAAAGCCACTACAGCATCTGGTGGTAACTTGTATTGTCGCATTCGTGGTAGTACCACTCCTGCCTTTAGTGTAACTCGATATGGTGTAATGTTCATGCAACCAACATCAGTAGGGCCTTGTGCCCATAGACGTGTAGGTAAAGTCTGTAGTCGGGGATCCATGTCTCTAGATACATAGTGACCTTTAAAATCACGTAAAAACAATCTTACTCCTTCCGGAGAACAACATATTATAGCTCCTAGAGCTTTTAATGTTTTTATTCCTAACAGGTTTTCTGGACATGATTTAGTAAGCAATAAATCTGTAGTTCGGGTCAGAGGTCCTATCGTAAGTGGCAGAGGTTGTGACACTTCATTAACAATAGGTTTTTCTGAAAAACCAAGGGAAATATTTTGTGAGCCTGAGAGGGGTGCCCCTGGAACTTCACTACGTTTTATAGTTGTTCGACTTGCCCCTGTATCGAGTAAAAATTTTCTATCTTGACCTAATAATTCACTGTGTACATAAGGTCCTTCTTGATCTACAGGTATCTCGATAAGGGGTAAGTCAACTTCCCTCTCTAGGCTAGTTCATGCGTAACGCTGATACTCAGGGTATTCATACTGTGCGGTCTGATACATTTGTCGTGTTGTTGTCTGTGTGGCAGCAACAGGCAATGGTGGTGCAGCTGGCACAAACTGTATTGGCTGTTGTGCGGCTGGCATGGCCTGGGCATGCTGCAGAGCTCCTTGTTCATTCTGATCTTGTCTAAGTGGCCGTGATCTTTCTTGTGTTTTACCTATGGCGATATTATGTTTTAAAACTGGACAATCGTGTACGTAATGACCTGGCTTTTTACAATAATTACATGTCCCTTTTACAGGTCCTGCTGAATCGGAATGTGTCATACCCTTTTTATGTCCTTCAGCTGGAACTGTCTGGGAAACTAACATTTTCATTTTCGTGTCTTTCATGCGTCTGTGTTCATGTTCTTGTTCCTCTCTAATTCTATTGTGATGGTACTGTAACATTTGTAACATTTGTGATGGAGTGTTACCTTGCCAGGTACTCTCGAATTTTAATACTCTATTCTTTACTGGGGGCAGGGCATTTTCTACTAATTTTGTTACAAACAGATGTGGGTATGATTCGCTACTGGCTTTTATGCCACTATTTATACCAAAACATTTTTCAAATCGGGCATAGTAATCACTAGTGTCTTCATCTTGCTTCTGTTTACAGGCTGAAATTGTACCCCAATCTTCCTTTTTCGTAGTTAATAAACGTGGCAGTACCTGTACTAATAAACCTGGTAGTGCTTTAGTTTTATCCCCAAGTCCTGCTCCTGCAGTTCGGGCCTTTTCTTCCGCTTCTAACACTGACCATTCTATCTTTTGGTCTCCTACCTCCCACTCTTTTTCCTTGAGTTTCTCATAAATGCCAGCAGGCATCAATACCTTTAATATTGTCATAATGTCGGGATAGGTGTACTCTCCCATGAGTAACATGTCTTTAATTTCTCGGTGAAAACCCGCTGGGTCTTTGTCATGACTGGGTACCACTTTCTTCATTTGTAACAATTCTATTTTCGATATGGGCGTATATACAAATACGCGTTTGAACTCGTTGTCCTCGCCCTTTATTGGGTGCACTTCTCGTAAGGGATTCTGTCTATCCATGTGATACGTGGTTCTCTCCTTGACGGGCAATGAGACATGTTCTGAACATACAAAAAGAATATACTGCTTTCTTGATTCTAGAATTTCTTTAATTAATTTAGTACCTGCACCCCTCCATTTATTCATAAGTAATTCAGTCAGTATGTCAGGTAAGGGACCAGGGTCCGAATGCTGACTTCGATATAGTATAATGAGTTGTTGAATCATATAAATCCCAGCTAACCTCTGTTCATCTGGGGTAAGATTCAAGAATGTGCGTACTACTGTATCATCACTATATTTTCCGGGACTGTCCACCCAATGGACAGCTGCCCTGGCTAAATCTTGTTCATCCATGGAATCGAGAAAATGATAACCCCTTCGTTCTCGGAGTAGTTTGTCGGCTGTTTGGAACGAATGCTCGTTAGACCTTATATGGACTATGGGTGTTGGGAAACCCCTGTTATTGTCTGGACATATCGGGCGTATCGGGTCAATGAGACATCTCGTACTAGTATAAGATCTTCTTTTACCTACATAGGCTATAGTTTCTGACTGTCCTGTGGGCGGTCCTGACCCTTCTTCCTCGCTTTGTTCGAAACCGTCTACCTCTAATCTCTCTTCGTGTAGGCGTTCTATTTCTTTACGGATCTTTCGGCACATGGCTATTATACAATTTTGTTTATCATGTCTCCCTTCTGATATATTCTGGCTCCATCTTGTAAGAATTTGCATTGCTTCCGGATCTACCCCCGGTCGGTCTTGATTTCTGATCACACAGTTTATGAGGAAACGTAACAGTTCCCCCTGTATCTCTACTTTCTGGTATTCCATAGCTCTGTTAATACATTCTGGATCTCGCCCTGTTTGGACAAAATGGTATATATTATCTAGATGCGCAGTCATTCCTGGTAACTTCCCTAAATACACTGCGGCTCGTCTGATACGCAATGACGCCAGGGTCATTTCGTCCTCTTTACCGGGCACAGGATCATATCTGCAATCTATAAGAAGTTCCTTCAGCGTACGGGCGCTTATGAGTTTGGGTGTACGTGAATGTGCTGACTCTTGAAAAGTAAGTTTATTTATTCTGGGTGGCGTAGAAAAGATATTGGTAGCACCTCCCGTGGCCCCATCTGGGGTGTCGGGTGTGAAAGGATTCGTCGAACGTGACACAGCAACTACAGGTGTGGACACAGCCATAGAAGTAGCTGTAGGAGCGGATACAGAAACAGATGTGCTAGCCAGAACTTGTGACTCGATTTGTTGCTGTAGGGATACGGGTGCTGGATCTTGGCGTTGGACCTCCCTGGTATGTGGTCTATGCGGGGCGGAATTAGCATATTCGGGAGCTGCGTCATCTAAATATGAGGAAAGAAAAACGTCTTCTGCTGTTCTAGGATGCCCCTTAGGATGTACCTTTATTGGGAACAATGGGGGTGGCAAGTCTTTCGGCATTTCTGGGGTAGCCTTAGGTAATCCTTCGGCCAGAAGGGGATACATACCATTCATAAGCAGACCCCCCAGGATATAGCGGCATGGATTAGCAAATTTAGCGGCACAAATATGGAAATTTAGCGGCACAAATATGGAAATTTAGCGGCAATTTTGCGGCATTTCAGTTTGCAGCTTTTCCTACAACAAACACAGATATCTTAGTTTATTGAAGTATTTAACAACATGAAGCTATGTATATTTGGTTTATTTACAATGTAGAGACTGTGTTTGGCTTCAAGGCTACATATATGTGATTTAAAAAAAAATGTATACCCCCCAGGGCCCGCCGCGTGCCTCGTGTGCCCAAAAAGAAAGCAACCTACACACTTACAGGTGACACGATCCTGCGATCGGATTAAGTTAAAATGGTGTCTTTGTCCAAATTCCATGTCAATGTCTCTATGCGAATAACGAAATGATGATAGCTTATCAGAAATGTTCAGAAGCTTAGAAACTCAAATTATCAATTCTACATTGTCGTCCGAATCACCTCGGGTATCAGAGCACTTTACATTGCACCAGTTACGTTACATGAGGACACACATTCATTTTTTGTTCTTAGTTGTTACCTGATTTGTACTCTAGTCATTAAATATTGATGTCTGTAGAGGATGGTGTCTCTTACTGCTAGATCAAGGAAGGAATCATGGATTCTGACCACCTGAGTAAAATTGGGGGTATCATGATTATTGGGGTTTCAGTAAATTATTGGGGCTCAGCACCCTCTTCCTGGGATGCCACTGCATGTGATGTGATATTGCGTGTGTTCATGAGCCACCCAGGGCCAGACTGCAGAACCAAAAGCAGCCTTGGCAAAAATGCCCTAAAACTAATGGTCTCCCTTCATGTCCTTGAATAATGTCTCCCATTTCATCCATCCACACTCTTTCTCTCTCTCTTCTGTATTCTCTCTTATCTCCCTCTCAGATCCTTTCTTTTCTACCTTCCTCCCTCCCTCTCTCACTCTCTGTCTTGAAGCGCAGGCCTGCTGCAGTTAACCTCAGGGAGCTGGGGAAAGTGTCAGGCGCACCAGCAGTGGCAATGGGTTGGGCTGGGTGGGGCAGTCGTGGAAAGTAAATTGGTCTACCAAGCATGTTTAAAGCAAAATGGCACACACTCAGTATGTATACAATTAGTATCATGAAAAAAGGAAGAGTGTGCAACTTCATTAGATTCAATATTAGGACTTCAGAAATATGTGAATGTTACTTAAGTAGGGGCAGTCAAAGTAGGTGACTGAACTACTCTGCAGAACTGTGAAGTTTGAGGATGGCAAAATGTATATGAGTAGAATGTCTCCGTGCACCGGTAGTCCTGGATATTCGAGTAGAGAAGCTGACACGGGTGTGTATCAGAGGAATGCGTTACAAGTGCATATATTATTTGGGTAAAGAGGGCTCCAAGTTAGGTGCTGTAATAGAGAAGTCGGTGGTAAAAGATGAAAATCAGATTTTAGGTGGCATAGCTCATTAGGTGAGAGGATAATGGAGACGTGTTTTCCTATTGGTGAAACAAATAATTTAGATGTGGTTGAAAGACTGGAGGAGGAATTTATGCCCAGAGAGCTGGATTAGGAGTTAACCCGGGACGGCTCTTTACCATTTCTGGAACACAACAATCAGAGGCGCAACTAGACCCAAATTTCGGGGGGGGGCTGAGCAAAAATTTCGGGGGGGGCTGAACTTTAAGCAATAGGCAGAGTGGAGCTGCAGGGGCTCTTAGAAGGGGTGAGCAATAGGCAGAGTGGAGCTGCAGGGGCTCGTAGAAGGGGTGAGCAATAGGCAGAGTGGAGCTGCAGGGGCTCGTAGAAGGGGTGAAACAACAGCAAGGCCCCATTAACATGCAAATGGTCTTTTAAAGACCTGTGAAGTGCTCGGGTGCGGCTGCTTTTTTGCCCGGGAAGGTGTCTCATCCCGGGCTGCCACACACGACGGGGGGGGGGGGGGGGGGGGGCTGAAGCCCTGTGAGTACAATGGGTGTTGCGCGCCTGACACCAATAACTCATAGTCTGAATGCAGTGCAGAACCTCTTTGTCCAAAGTGTGCCGATTTCGCGGGCACTTTAGTAAAAATCGCGGCATTTTAGCAAAAGTGCCGATTTCGCGGCAAACCGCGAAATCGCGAAATCGCGATATCCTGGAGGGTCTGCATAAGGGCATTTCTTTGTCTGTCTACTTGTTCTGATTTCACTCGGATACCTTCCTCAATTAATAGATTTTCTCGAACTTTATTGGAATTCTCTTTACTCTTCTCTACCTGTCTACGTGCTTTTTCTGTTCGTCTATGTGATTCTTTACGCCATAATTCAATGGCATCTTTCTGTGACTGTCTGACTTTCCTTTTCCATAACTCTTCTTCTACTTTCATGATGCACTCTGCATCCCAGGTTCCCGCTGTGGGCCACCTTTGACTTTCTGGTAATTCCTTGGTGTAGTCTACCCATAAATCAAGAAATAATATGGCATCTAGGCCATGTTTATGATACATAAAGTGCCCTGGAGTGTCCCTAGGAGGAATAGGAACGGCTTCTTCGAGAACCCCTTTTCTGGTAGTGATCTGTCTTAATTTCGAAAAGAGCGGCATATTGAGAACTGACCCTATACTTGATTTTGACCAACTGACCTAATACTTGGTTTTGAACAGACTTAATACAATAAACACGATAATGAACAGTCATTCATACCACGATATACAGAACATACTTAAACACATTAAACATTAAACATTAAACCTTTAACTGAAACAACAATGATGATCGTCTGCATAACTAATCACCAAGCTTAATTCTTGACAATAACTAGATACTTCGGAATACTTGATATACTGCTAAACAGTACAGATACACTGCTGAAACAGTGCAGACCGGATTTGTGTACCCAAACCCGTCTTGACCGGCACAACCTATGTGCACGTCAGAAATGCCTCCCCAGCAATGGTACTCACCGGGTAGCTTCGGAAACGGAAGGCCTCAGTAACTTGAACTTGAACCGGACTGGACTCGACTCGACTCGTCGGACACTGGGCTTGACTTCGGACTGGTGGGTCTCTGTGTACCTCGGATCTTGCTCTCTCAGCTAGGCTCTGGTCGGGATACTTCGCACTTCTCACCGCCTCGTCTGGGTGTTGATCGCAGTCTCAGTCGCCCCTGCTTGACCGGAGGGAGATACAGGAAATCCTGCTGGTACGCGTTATTGTCCGTCCAGCTGTGGCAGGAGACCGGGCCTGCAACGCACCGCCGGCGCGTGAGATGAGAAAGTGTCCCTATTCGGGCGCCATTCATGTGGTAAATAATCTTTACCTGGACTGAATTTGATACAGAAACATAATAAAATAGCTCAGTAAAATGAGAGGCAGAATCCGTGGTATTAGAGGTTCGGAATGGGCTTTATTCCAATAATCGATTA
Organism: Triturus cristatus; assembly: GCF_964204655.1. Lineage (NCBI taxonomy): Eukaryota > Metazoa > Chordata > Amphibia > Caudata > Salamandridae > Triturus > Triturus cristatus. Next base: position 60,811,412 of record NC_140587.1, read on the forward strand.
TAATCGGATGCTCCAAGTTCCATCACCACGGAGGTTCAGGAAGTGAAGTACATACATTATTGACATGAAATGGCTTTTATAGTACATACATTACAATGAAGCGAATGCAATAGGCGTAACAATTGATAAGGAAAATGACGAGTTGTCTGCGTAACCGAAAATGGGTGGAACAAGGAGTAAAAAGGAACATAATTGGTTATGATGTCACCTATAGGTGGATCTATAAGATAATACTTGGCATAGATGCGCGCGCAGCAGCATGACGTGTAATTGACGTGTAACTAGGGGGTGAAGGGGACTTGACATTTAGCTCTACATGTGGAGACAAGAAGTCTGAGGGGTCAAGTCAACCTAATCCCAAATCATATCTAACATCCTATGTTTAAAGAACTATGTTATCCATAAAGAAGGACTCTCGGACAGAATCTATTCTATACTGACTGTGTGTGCGTGTACAAGCGTCTAGGTGTCTACACTAAATGCGAGGGCAGGAATCTTCCATAGTAACAGGACTATGAGTTACTTGCATAAGGGCAGAGAAGCCGGGCCTTTTGCTCGGTGGCTGGGAGAATGTTTACTTAAACTACTAGGCAGGAATGCATCGGCTGAGGGGGGAAGCAGATAACTCGAAGGTGAAATACAGTTCTTGGCAGAGAATAGGCTGATGTCAGGCTTCGTGAGCCGCGCAGAGAATGAGACAAAGTTCATGGTCACAGATGCAGGCTCAGACTGGAGTTTTCAGAGGCAGAAGGCAAGAAGAGTTTTGATGACAGAATCAGGGCCTACTTGCCTGGACTGTAAAATGGCATAAGTGAGCCATATAAAGCCGGTGGCCTTTTGTACTTAGGAATGGGATATCCAGCCTATTCATGTCGGATCTGACAGAGGATATGTTGACGGTGGACGCACATGTATTTGCGTCTTTATAACTGGAACTGGAGGGAACATACATGTACTTGTGACATGCACATAGAACCGTTGGGGTCCAAGATAGGGGACATAACTGACCAGAAAAAACCATATTTCCACACTGCAAGGGGTGTATTGGCAGCTTCATGGGCATAAACTAAAGGTTTCCAACCCACGAGGGTAAGATTTTAACATTTATTGGCAAGTCACACGAAAACCCACTGTGGTAAGACAACTCAGCACTGCATATACCGTGATGCACAGCAGCTCTGTAATGGGGCGGAGCATCGTTACAAAGCGAGATAAAGTGACTGGGGAACATTGACTGTGACATTTGCCTGTTACCAGCCTGTGACCAAGGGCGTTGCACCCCGGAAACGCGTTAGGCTCTATTTGAAGGTTCCATGTGTTTTGCCGATCAAGCTGCACCTGCAATAAAGAAAAATATACCATCAAGGAGGCCCTTTCCGAGTGGACACTCTTTTTGTTGGATATATATATATATATATATATATATTGACTCGAACTTCGATGGCTTGGGCAAACTTTTACCAACAATGAAGCACAGACCACAAGGTATACCAGCAAAGGTTTTTATATAGATAGATATATCGATATAGATTACCTACTGGCGGTCGCCAGTAGGTAGTTATAGTTAGGACCCTGTTTTCATAGGAAATCCGCAACATTCTATTTGGAATAACTTTGGCGCCGGTTGACGAATCCTCGCGAAATTTTCAAAATAGGTGGGGCGCTCCGCTCCGCTCCTACCCTGAAAGTATCGGGGGGATTCGTCAAGCGGGGGCTGAGAAAAAAGGGGGGTCCCAAAACGCGTTTTTCCCATGCATTTTTCCATAGGACCTTTAGACACAGCTACAGCCCGAACGGCTGAACAGAGTTACTTGAAATTTGGCAGAGAGGTAGTCCTCAGGTCAAGGAAGTGCCTTTTGTAGGTCTGGTGTAAATCTGTTCAGTAGTTCCTGAGAAAATAGCATTTAAATCAATATATATATCTGTGGCAGCTTACGGTGCGCTTACCGTGCGCTTACGGTAAGCTTACCGTACGCGTACGGTGACGTGCGCGAGCGCGATTCTGATTGGCTGTTAGATCTTAGTAAACATTCGAATCGGTCGAAACCAGGAAGCGGCGGCCGCCATTTTGTGTGTTTCACTCAGAAAAAAAAGGGTGATAACTTGAAAAGGGGGCAAGGAAGAGAGTTACAGACCCCCTAACATTTGAAAGGGGGTCAAAGAAGGACAGAAAAGTACAAAAAAAACATTTATTAATTTTTAAAAAAAATCGCGGGGTACGCGTACGGTAAGCTTACGGTAAGCTTACCGTACGCGTACGGTAGAAAAAAAAATAAAAAAAATAAAAAAAAATTCAGATTTAAGTGTTTAGATATTAGGGGGCTGTAAAAAGAGCCGTTGTGTTTATGAAGTGATTTGATTTTTTAGTGGTACCTACAAGTAAGTACCGACGCAGAGTCTAAGGTTCAAGAGGAAGACTCTGTTCCCTTCATCAGTGAAGTGTACACCATCTCCTCTATAAATGTCTTGCATGTCGTAACGCAAGTTGTTGTGGTAAATGGAACCCATACCATAGTCTCGGAGGAAAGCAGAAACAGATTTGTTGACGTGCTTTCTTGCTTTGTCAATCTGCGGACAAAATTGATTGGACCAGTTCCATTTTTGCCTTTGGCATATGTTAGAATACACAAAGGCAGTTTTAGGGAAAAGTGAAAACAGTTGTGCAAAGGTGTCCTTCATAAGCATTTCCAGACCTACCCCAGTCAAAGTGCCTAGGTCATTGCCACCACAGTGCACTATTATGAGGTCAGGGTGTTGGATTTTTCATGAAGGATTTCACCAATGGCATCAATTGGTGCCACTTTAACCCTCTCTGACCAATCCATTTAATGTCTACATTTGGCAAAGCAAGGTCTCTCACCATACCTGTTTTCTCTGCATACTTTTCACTCCAGAAGACATAGCTGTGCCCTACAATCCACACTGTGAACATCTTCAAAGGAGAACTGGATGCACTCAGGAGGTGTCTTTCAGTAGAATGGGGAAAAAAATGAAAGACAGTTTGGAAATGGAGGCATACATATTTTTTTTTGTAAAATAAAAAGAACTCATTGGCTGTTTCATACCATTCTACACTAAAAACTAGGCTGTATGTGTAAATTTATAGAAGCATGTTTTGTATTGGTACAGAAAAATGTGTTACCAAAGAACAGTACTATGGATTTGCTGTTAGGTTTGAAAAGTCAAGCACTCCTGCTCTTTGGAAATGAAACATTGTGTGGTGAACTTCTGACCTAACTCTACACAGCAGTGTTTCAAGAGCAGTTGCTATGGTAGCAGGCAGAAGTCAAGTTGGAGGAAGGGTACTAGGCTGAAGTCAAGTTGGGGGAAGGGTACTTTTGGAAAAGGGTTGGTTTTCAACCAATCTAAATGTGTGATTACATTTGAAAAAAAGGGGGAAGCACTGAGATTTGAAACTAACATGTATATGTGTGGAAAAAGAGAGGGAAACATTGCCATTATCTGGTTCTGCTGAGAGGAGAGAGGTGTACAGAACAGAGATCCTGGCTCTGATAATCTGCTGTTTGAGTGCCACATTTCTTTCACAACTAACTAATTTTAAAGGTGAGTTAAGAGTTTGAGAGGGGATGTATATGGTAAATTAAGAAATGAATAATAGAATTGGAAATCCTTTTGTTGAAGTTGTGTTTATCATTTTGTGTTTTGGGAGAAATTTAAATGTAAGGAACATGTAAAATATTATGGACTATGTTTTCACCATAAATTAAGGTGTACTGGTATAAATGAGGAATACTTTTAGGGTTTGAGGTTCCAGTCAGTAATGCAAATACATTCAGCATCACTAAGGCTGGTTGCCCTTGCTGGAGTATAGTCAGTCACCCAGGTTACACATGTTGCTGGTCTCAAAAAGCTGTTTGGACATGTACTTTTTTGAGAATCTGAAAAGTGGATTTAAAATGTGTCAGACTGTAAAAGTACTTATCACTTGCAAAAAAAAAGAGTAGTAAGTGTGCTTTCAAATTGGCAAAGAAATTACGTTTTCTGACTAATATGAAAACATGACTCTGTGTGCAAAGAGGAATTACAGACTGAGATTTATTGCGTATTGCTCTGGTAATTTTACATTTGCATTAGATGGAAAGGGGGAGCTATTTTTTTCTGCAGAAGCAGACTCTTAGCACACAGCCAGCTGCTTATCCTGTGGAATCATGCACAGTATTTACAACCGAGTGGGGTTTGAGGTTGCAGTCAGTAATGCAAATACATTCAGCATCACTAAGGCTGGTTGCCCTTGCTGGAGTGTAGTCAGTCACCCAGGTTACACATGTTGCTGGTCTCAAAAAGCTGTTTGGAGATGTGCTTTTTTAAGAATCTGAAAAGTGGATTCAAAATGTGTCAGACTGTAAAAGTACTTATCACTTGCAAAAAAAAAGAGTAGTAAGTGTGCTTTCAAATTGGCAAAGAAATTTCGTTTTCTGACTAATATGAAACCATGACTCTGTGTGCAAAGAGGAATTATAGACAGAGATTTATTGCGTATTGTTCTGGTGATTTTACATTTGCATTAGATGGAAAGGGGGAGCTATTTTTTTCTGCAGAAGCAGACTCTTAGCACACAGCCAGCTGCTTATCCTGTGGAATCATGCACAGTATTTACAACCGAGTGGGGTTTGAGGTTGCAGTCAGTAATGCAAATACATTCAGCATCACTAAGGCTGGTTGCCCTTGCTGGAGTGTAGTCAGTCACCCAGGTTACACATGTTTCTGGTCTGAAAAAGCTGTTTGGACATGTGCTTTTTTAAGAATATGAAAAGTGGATTCAAAATGTGTCAGACTGTAAAAGTACTTATCACTTGCAAAAAAAAAGAGTAGTAAGTGTGCTTTCAAATTGGCAAAGAAATTTCGTTTTCTGACTAATATGAAACCATGACTCTGTGTGCAAAGAGGAATTATAGACAGAGATTTACTGCGTATTGCTGTGGTAATTTTACATTTGCATTAGATGGAAAGGGGGAGCTATTTTTTTCTGCAGAAGCAGACTCTTAGCACACAGCCAGCTGCTTATCCTGTGGAATCATGCACAGTATTCACAACCGAGTGGGGTTTGAGGTTGCAGTCAGTAATGCAAATACATTCAGCATCACTAAGGCTGGTTGCCCTTGCTGGAGTGTAGTCAGTCACCCAGGTTACACATGTTGCTGGTCTCAAAAAGCTGTTTGGACATGTGCTTTTTTACGAATCTGAAAAGTGGATTCAAAATGTGTCAGATTGTAAAAGTACTTATCACTTGCAAAAAAAAAGAGTAGTAAGTGTGCTTTCAAATTGGCAAAGAAATTTCGTTTTCTGCCTAATTTCAAACCATGACTCTGTGTGCAAAGAGGAATTACAGACAGAGATTTATTGCGTATTGCTCTGGTAATTTTACATTTGCATTAGATGGAAAGGGGCAGCTATTTTTTTCTGCAGAAGCAGACTCTTAGCACACAGCCAGCTGCTTATCCTGTGGAATCATGCACAGTATTCACAACCGAGTGGGGTTTGAGGTTGCAGTCAGTAATGCAAATACATTCAGCATCACTAAGGCTGGTTGCCTTTGCTGGAGTGTAGTCAGTCACCCAGGTTACACATGTTGCTGGTCTCAAAAAGCAGTTTGGACATGTGCTTTTTTAAGAATCTGAAAAGTGGATTGAAAATGTGTCAGACTGTAAAAGTACTTATCACTTGCAAAAAAAAACAGTAGGAAGTGTGCTTTCCAATTGGCAAAGAAATTTCGTTTTCTGACTAATATGAAAACATGACTCTGTGTGCAAAGAGGAATTATAGACAGAGATTTATTGTGTATTACTTTGGTAATTTTACAGTTGCATTAGTAGGAAAGGGGGAGCTATTTTTTTATGCAGAAGCAGACTCTTAGCACACACCCATCTGCTTATCCTGTGGAATCATGCAGAGTATTCACAACCGAGTGGGGTTTGAGGTTGCAGTCAGTAATGCAAATACATTCAGCATCACTAAGGCTGGTTGCCCTTGCTGGAGTGTAGTCAGTCACCTAGGTTACACATTTTGCTGGTCACAAAAAGCTGTTTGGAGATGTGCTTTTTTAAGAATCTGAAAAGTGGATTCAAAATGTATCAGACTGTAAAAGTACTTATCACTTGCCAAAAAAAGAGTAGTAAGTGTGCTTTCAAATTGGCAAAGAAATTTCGTTTTCTGACTAATATCAAAGCATGACTCTGTGTGCAAAGAGGAATTACACAAAGAGATTTATTTCGTATTACTCTGGTAATTTTACATTTGCATTAGATGGAAAGGGGGAGCTATTTTTTCTGCAGAAGCAGACTCTTCGCACACACCCAGCTGCTTATCCTGTGAAATCATGCACAGTATTCACAACTGAGTGGGATTTGAGGTTGCAGTCAGTAATGCAAATACATTCAGCATCACTAAGGCTGGTTGCCCTTGCTGGAGTGTAGTCAGTCACCCAGGTTACAGATGTTGCTGGTCTCAAAAAGCAGTTTGGACATGTGCTTTTTTCAGAATCTGAAAAGTGGATTCAAAATGTGTCAGACTGTAAAAGTACTTATCACTTGCCAAAAAAGCAGTAGGAAGTGTGCTTTCCAATTGGCAAAGAAATTTCGTTTTCTGCCTAATTTCAAACCATGACTCTGTGTGCACACAGGAATTGTTTTTAGATATTTAATTTGTGAAGGTGTTATTATGATTTTCACTTGTAGGAAAGGGGTACTTAGTATTTTAAGATTTGAAAAGATCATAAAAAATGTAGTAATATATTTAAATAAAATAAAGGATTTTTTTTTTAGTTTTTTCAGGTATTGCTGAAGAGCAGTGAACAAAATTTAAGATGCCTACAAAATCCAGACTAAGGAAAAACCACAAAAAAAACTATATTTGAAGACAACTGGAGGACCTAAGTTAGTTGGAGATGCTCATGTTGGGAAAAAGAGAAAGTCTTCTGGTAAGGAGACAAAAGATTTTTTAAAGAACATCTTCAAAAAAAGGAAAAATGTACAAAATGTCTGTACTGGAAAGAATGTTTTAAATAAAAAACAACAGGAAAAAATTGAGCATTTAGTTAATGCAAATATACCTTCAGAAACAATAAAGATTAACTTAAACAGAAAAACAGCGTTTAAAGAGATACGTAGAAAAATGTTTCAGAGAAGAGTTATGTCCAATTTGATAAAGGATGTGAAGAAATATAAGCAAAAGGCTAAATTTTATAAGAGAAAAAAAGAAATTGAAGCCATTGCAGCAAAGGCATTAGAATTAAACAGGAAACTATTCATTTTAATTTTGAATAGGATGCGTACATTAGATAAAATGGTTAATGTACTGAAATCACAAAGCAAAAGGAAAAGAGTAGTGAAAAGAACAAACTTTTGTAAAGTGTTTTTAGGAGAATGGATGCATAGTTCAAGTAGTGAACCTTTTTTTAATGAAGAGAGTTATTTTCAAAGTAATAGTTTGCTGCATGCAGTTGACACCAGAGGTCGTGCTTATGAAGTGAAAAATGGTTGTATAATGGAGAAGGAGAAAATGGTTCCAAGAGATGAGGTACAAGTGATGGCGGATGAGGCAATGGGGAGACGTCCTAAAGCCCCAGTGTACACTTGGAATTGTAGTAGTATTTGCACTGTGCGTCAGGAATCTATTGATAAATTTCGTGAGTTTCTAAGAGAATATAGTAAAAAAAGTGTAAAACAGAAGATTAAGGTGCTTCTAAGGCTAGATCCATGCAGTGTGAGAGAGAATACTGGTTTGCAGGGTCATTCTCTGGCTTGTCTATCTAGAAAAGTGTGTAAAAGTGTTTTTCATCATTTTAGGATGCTGGCTGTTCATCATACTGAAATGAGAAAGTTTGTGAGACGGTTGTATTTTGCTAAAAGTCCAGCAATAAAGTTAGATGAATTGAATAGGGCTCTGTTCCGTGGATCGGTATCAGATGTAGAGAAGGTTACTGATGAAATTCAGTTTTGCTACTTTGGTCCTGAACAAGACAGTGCAGAAAAGGACACAGTAAATGAGGAAGAAGTGGAAGAGAATGTAGAACCCTCTGTAGATAAGACATTTAATGATCACATAACAAAATTTGCAATAATCTCTAATGAAAGACCAAATATTACTTGTATTTGTTGCCGCAGAACTCATTATAGAAAACAAACCAGGAATGTTGATCTCTACAGAAAAAGTGAAAATGAAGATAATTATAAGTGGAAGGATTTTGCCACATATATATTTCTTGAAAATTGTTTTGAATTGGGTGAAGATCAGCGTATTTGTAAATACTGTTACAACAAGTTAGAGGAAAATAGAATGCCGACCAGAGCTGTACATAATAATTTAGAATTGGATGTTATTCCTGCCGAACTTTCTGAATTAAATACATATGAGTCTATACTTATTCAATGTGTTCATCCGTTCCAGACCATAGTACGTATGGAGCCCAAAACTGGTAAATTACCTCCTTCAGATTTACTTAGAGGTTTAAAAGGAAGAGTGGTGTATTTGCCCTTGGATTTGAAAAAAAATATGGAAACTATTGATGCAGATACTTTGGAAACTGAACCATTAGTTATTCTGGTTAATGGTGTACCTACAAAGAATAAGAAGATTTGGCAGGAGCTGGTAGATGTACGGAAAGTACAAAGAGCAAATTTGTATTTGAAAAGGAATAACAAATGGTATGAATCAATTTATATAGAAGAAGAAGAAGAAGAAGATTTACAAGAAGACACAGAAACACCAACTGGACAAATTGAAAAAGTGGACAAGTCAAAGGAAGAAGAAAATTATGAACATTTTAGCATACGTCCTCTTCATTCAAAAGAAGTTATGGGAGACAATATTGATCTGTTTCAGATGAAGAAAGCAAAAGGAACTCCCGTGAGTGTATGGGAGGAGAGCTTGGAAGCTCGATTTTTTCCCCAGCTGTTTCCTACAGGAAAAGGAGGACGATACGATGAACGTCCAGAACAGATTCCAGCTTCTGAGTATCGAACTACAAGACTATATGCAGAAGATCCCAGATTTCGACAAAGTATTCCTTATTTGTTCCATCTTTTATTTGAAAGCGACTTGTCTGCATTATCATATGCAGTAAATCACATTTTAAAAAGTGGAGTACATTTACAAAATGTGTCTGCTAAGGATTTTATGGAGAAAGTGCAGCACCGAGATGATCATTTGGAAACACAACTGATCAATCTGATGGCTTGTCAGCGTGGGACAAATTAATATTGGTACCGACGCCATGGTGAATTAAAATGCATGTTACGGAATTTAGGAACACCAACATGGTTCCTTACTCTAAGCTGTGCTGAGTACGCTTGGGATGATTTACTGGATTTTCTACAAGAGGCAAATTCAAACATTAAAAACATCGAATACAAGACAGCAGGAGAACTGTGCTCATTAGATCCGGTTAATGTTTGCAGATATTTCAATCATAGATTTGAGGCTATGATGTCCTTCATCTGCAATAAAAAAAATCCACCTCTTGGAGAAGTAGAGGATTTCTTTTGGAGAAAAGAGTACCAGGCAAGAGGTGCTCCTCATATTCATATGCTGTTGTGGATCAAGGATGCCCCAAAGTTTGGAACAGATACTGATGAAGCAGTGTTATCTTTCATTGAAGAATATGCAACATGTGCTATACCAAAAAGCACAGAAGAGAAAAAGTTAAAGGAGCAAGTTTTACTTTCCAAAGTCATCGGTGTGGAAAATACTGTCGACGGAAATACAAGAGCAAAGATAAATACTACACTAAATGTCGATTTGGATTTCCTAGACCTGTTCTTTCAAATGGAAGAGTAAACAGTTTTATGTCATCTGTGAGACATACTATTACAAGAAAATCACCTAAGAATACCTACAACCTTAAAAGAAAAGAAGAATCGAAAAATATAAATGACTACAACCCAGTGATTTTATCCATGTGGAATGCTAACATGGATATACAGTATGTAGCTGACAATTCCATTGCTGTTGCTCGATATGTAACGTCTTACATTACTAAATCTGAAAAAACTGAATTGAAAGAAATGTGGGAAGAGATTTCGCACGAGAAGACTGTCAGTAAGAAGCTGTACAGTTTCAGTTTAAAGATGTTATCGCATCGAGAAATTGGATCCTACGAATGTTCAGATAGGTTATCTTCTGCAAGTCTCTACTCGAAATCAAGAAGAAGAATTTGGGCAAGTTTAGGCCTTGCAGCAATGAGAAATCGGGTACTGAAATCTGTTGGAGAAATTGAATATTTGGCCGAAAATGACCCAGAAAGTACAGATATTTTGAAATCAAACATGTTGGACACATATTATCCCAAGAGAAGTCATTATCTGGAGAATATGTGTCTATATGAAGTGCTGCAGAACTACATTTATTCACGGAAAGCCGCAGAAGACATCAACAATGGAAAATATAAAGTCATTGGTGAGGAAGGATGTTTGGTGAAGCAAACAAAAGGAAGTTTGATAAATCACAGGAAGCTGAGTTGCGACACTACTGACAAAAAGGAATTTTACTACTTGGCTCTTTTACAGCTGTTTAAACCATGGCGTACAGAGGATGAACTATTGGGAGAATTTCAAAGCTATGAAGATTCATTTAATGCTTGCAAAGACAGCATACAATGCAGTACATTCACAACTTATGTGCAAATGTTAAATGAAGAAATTGAACAGGAAAATACAATTGCAGCTGAAGTAGCTAGAGACAGTTCTCAAGACAGCCAAAGTTCAGGAACACTCAGTCAAGATCCCCTAGGACAACCAATCTTTGAAAATGAAGCTGCAATAGCCATGAATGAAGTGGAAACGGCTATGAATCAAGCTCAAGAAGAATTTATAGACTTACCAAATTTGGAAAGACAACTGAATGAAGAGCAGCAACAAATTTATGAAGAGATCAGAAACAAAATTGATCACGGATTACTACATGAAAAAAAAGAGTGCTCATGCACATCATTTCATCCAATCAGGATGTATGTAAGCGGACAAGCTGGAACTGGAAAAAGTTTCTTAATAAAAGTCATCAGAAGCTACCTACAGCAAAAAACGGATTCTACTTTGTCTTGTGTGGTTACTGCTCCAACTGGGTTAGCAGCATATAACATAAAAGGAATCACCTTACATCGTTTGCTAATGTTACCAGTGGAGCATGAGAACAAAATACAATACCACAAGCTAACTGGAGAAGCATGCTTGGAAGTTTCAAGAGTATTGAAGAAGATGCAAGTTCTCATTATTGATGAGGTGAGCATGGTATCAAACTTAATGCTTGCCTTTGTGCATTTAAGAATGCAGCAAATTCTAAGGACAGACTATGACGTGTTATTTGGTGGAAAACATGTCATAGTTTTTGGGGATCTACTACAGCTTACTCCAGTTAAAGGACAACCAGTGTTTAATACTGTGACACATGAAGACACAAAGAAGTCATTGGGAAGCATTGGTAATGCAAATATTTGGTCCTTCTTTGAGTACAAGGAACTTACTACTAATATGAGGCAAGCAAACGATGAAGAATATGGAAGTATTCTGAAAGATATCAGGATTGGACTACTCACTGAAGCTGGCACAAAAGCATTACAGAGTCGGTTGCTACATAATTTATTTCCAAAGGAAGAAATAGTTGCAGAGAAGATATAAAAGAACATTGCAGAAAAGAAAAGTGTCATCTGCTTAATGCCAACTCTACGTGAATGCTCAATATTCAATGAGGAGCTTTTGAAATTGGAAAAGGAAGATATCAGGAAATTGGAAGCAGTGGACAAAATTCAGGATGGAAGAATTACTATCACATTAACAGGCAAACTGAAAAATAAATTGGATTCACTAGAGAAGAACATTTCCAAAACTGCTGGATTAGAAAAAAATCTATATGTTTGCATGAACTGTAGAGTATTTTTAAGGAAAAATTTGGATGTTGAAAAAGGTTTAGTTAATGGAGCTATGGGAAGAGTTGTGGGTTTTATTAATTATCAGAAAAAAGATGGAATAGAATGTTTAAAAATAAAATTTGATCAGATAGAAGAAGTTATAGACATTTGTCATTGTACAGTTCGTTTCATGCTTGTGAAAGACTTATATGTACAAAGGAAACAGTTTCCGTTTTCTCTAGCATATGCTGTAACTATTCATAAGTCTCAAGGATTGACTGTAGATTGTGCATTTGTAAACATTGGTTCAACTGTGTTCAAAGAAGGTATGGCTTATGTAGCTTTGTTACGAGTGAAAACATTATCTGGTTTATTCATGATAGACTTTGATGATTCAAAAGTTAGTGCTGATACAAACTGTGTAAAGGAGTATAATAGATTAAGAAGAACCTATGCTCCTCATTTAGGTCAGTATCCTGTGTTAGAGAAACGTGTAGTTTCTCGTAAAAGGAGAATTGAGAATATCTGTAATGAGGATGTAGAGAGGAGGAAAAAAAAGAGGAGTGATGTAATTGCAAGCAAAAAGAAAAAGGAAAATGAAGAAGAGGTTGTAGGATGTCATTTTGAAAATAGCTCTGGTGTCAACTGCTACGCTAATGTAGTGCTGAATGTTGCATTTTATCTGGAAAGTTTGCAAGAGCAGATAATAGTAAATCAGAGAAAAAGATTCTGTTCTGAGTTGAGTCTCCTTTTTCAAAAGCTGAGTAATGATAAAACTCAAATAGAAAGTGCTACTGAAATTAGAAAACTTTTAGATGTATGTTCAGGACGAACACAGTTTTCTCAAAATGTACAGCAAGACGCACAGGAATTCTTGATGTATTTTCTTCAGGTACTGGAAGAAGAAGGGGTTCCCATTGAAAATATGTTTGGTGTCTCTTATAAATGGGAACATAGTTGTGAAAACTGTTACAATACATGTGGCTCTAATGTTGATTCTGAAAGGTTTATTTATTTAACATTGCCAGACAGTAAAACAGTCACTTTTGCTAAATTAGTTAAAGATTCTAATCATAGCATGGAATGCGGTGAGTGTAAATCTGACATGTTTTCAACGTTAATTTTAAAGGAATACGGACAGTATGTAATTTTAATGATGCAACGATGTAAAGCTGATGGTTCAAAATTGGATACTTTAATAAAGAAGTTTATAGGACAGCAATTATCAATTTCAGGAAAAACTTTTGTAACAGTTGCAATAATTTTTCATGAAGGACCTACTGTTACTTCTGGACATTACACAGTTTATCTTAAATGTGAAAAAGGCTGGACACTGTGTAATGATTCCCAATTGATTTTCAAGCAACGTTTGCCTTTTGATTTAGCAAATTCCTATCTAATCTTCCTGAAACCAAAATTTTAGAGAGACTTGGCAAGATCTGTACAAAACAATTTTACCATTTTATTGGATTAGCATTGGAATTTAAAAAAAAAAAGATTTTTCAAATTACCATTTGGCCTAATGGAAAGGTAACCCATTGTAATGTGGACTTATTTAATTTTTAATGAATCTTTCGGAAACCAAAAATTTAGAGAAAATCGGTAACATCTGCACAATTTAAATTTTGGAATTTTATTGGATTATCATTGGAAATTTATTCAAAAAATATTTTTTAAACTACTATTACTATTTGGCCATAAGGAAAGGTAACCAATTGTATTGTGGACTTATTTAATTATTAATTAATCTTTCGGAAACCAAAATGTTAGAGAGAATCGGTAAGATCTGCACAATTTAAATTTTGGAATTTTATTAGATTACCATTGGAAATTTAATCAAAAAAGAATTTTAAAATTACTATTTGGCCTAAAGAAAATGGAACCAGATGTATTGTGGAGTTATTTGAGATATATCATTTTTGTGATTATGCTTCTGAAACAAAATTGTCAGACGGTATTTTAAAGAAATAATTATTGTTATTAGATGATATTTTTATAGAATATTATGCATTTCTATAATGTTATGTTTAAGTAAAAAGAGATTCTGGGCTTTTTTTAAAACAATCTTTGAGATTGTTATTTTTTTTTTGCCCGCTGTTAAGTGATGAATGCAATTGCTTTCACAATTTATAGTGAAATGCAATATATTCTGAAAACAGCAAAAAAAAAACAAAACATTTTTTGGGGAAAATATGTAAATACGTGTACTGTGTTATATAATGATTTATTAAATATTAATACTTTTTTCTTTTTTTTCAGATTGTGAAAGAAAATTTTCGAAAAAAACCAACCATTTTTTCAAGTAATTTCAATTACATTTTAATTAAAAATTAAATTGTTGGGTGGGTCAGGTAAGTCAGAAATTAGATGGTCCCTTACTTCCACTTTATCTCAAACAGATTTTTAGTATTTAGTTATTAATTCCTCAGGGATCTTGAGAAGTGGTAATTGATTTTTAGTGTTTTTTTAAAAAAAAAAAAAAATTACGCTTACCGTACGGTAAAAAAAAAAAAAAAAGTTTTAAAGAAAAAATAAAAAAAAGTTGAGAGGTAAGGTTGGCTCTTAAAAGAGCCGTTGTGTTCATGCAGGGACAGAGGAAAGGAAGAATGGGAACATTAGCTGGTAGGACAAATGTGCTGGTCTCTTTTGTTGTTAATGAGGGGAAGACTGGTCTCCCTATGAACAATTAGACCATGGCAAAATGAACACCGCATAGTAACCCTCGCAAACCGATGGTTCGTTTCCACAGGATCAGAAAAAGGTGAATCTGCCCCCACAGATGAAGGGCTCTGCTGAGCTTCCGAAGAAGGACTCGGCTGAGCTGCTGTGGATGTGCTTGGTTGACTTACTGAAGGGTTTCCTCCAGTATGTCGAGCATTTGTCCTAGGATGTACATCCTCAAGGTGTCTCAACATAGTGTGATTCCCGAAGGAATACTTCTTGTTGGGATTACCTCGTGAAAGTACACGCTGGCACAGCTTGCAAGTCACCAAGGCAGCATTGACTTTTTTCTCACCCTCAGGAAAAGTAAAATACTCCCATATAAAAGAGCTCTTCTGTTTCCTCTTTCTCTGCCTGATGGTGGTGCTGCTAGCCTCACTCTCAGCAGAAGAGTGCTGGTCTGCCATCGTATCACAAAGACAAGTCAGCTCCTTCACCTAAGGGATCACAAGCAGAAATGAGGGGAATGGGTGTGGTGTAGGAGAGTTCTAGAACTGAAACTACTTTGAACCAATCAAAAGTTTTGTTTCATGATCACATGACCCACCGTGCGCGTACGTTACGCTTACGTTACGCTTACGTTACGCTTACGGAGCGCTTACGGCAAAAGTACGCATGCGCGTAAAAAAGACACGCGCTCGCGCGCATGCGCATAACAGTCACTCCCCAACACTTCCGCGTAACGTGCGCGTGTAGCGTACACGCTTACGCGCCCCATACGCAGTACGCACGGCTACGCAAATTGCGTAACTATACGCAAAAAGAGTAGATAAATTACGAACATTACGTAAACCGTACGCTTACCGTACGCTTACCGTACGCGCACTTAAAAAAAAAAAAAAAAAAGAGAAAAAAAGGTTTTCTATGTTATACTAATATATCTTACCTGTTTGGTAAAAAAAAAAAAAGAGAAAAATTAATATATTGCAGAATTTTTTTTTAAAAAAACATAGCGTTTTAAGAGAATATAAAGTTAAAAAAAAAAAAAACTTGCTTTTTTTTTTAAAAAAAAAACACATTTAATATAAGAATTTATAATAAAAAAATCATACAAAATCAAAAAAAAATCCATGGGAATCACATATGTTATAGGTAAGAATTAGCATTTAAAAAACCTTGCAAATTCACTGAAAAAACCATAGGTTTCACACATGTTACAGTTAGGAATTAGCATTTAAAAAACCTTGCAAATTCACTGAAAAAACCATAGGTTTCACACACGTTATAGTTAGGATTTAGCATTTAAAAAACCTTGCAAATTCAGTGAAAAAACCAAAGGTTTCACACACGTTATAGTTAGCGGACATTTCACTCATAAAAAAACATTGAAATTCCCCCGTTATAGTTAGTTAAGCTAACTATAACTCGCGCACCCGCAATCCACTGCTGATGACGTAACATATTACATCACTCATGACATGGTCAGTGACATCACTCATGACATCACTGATGACATCTCAAATGACATCACTGATGACATCATCCAGTGAATGTGTGTTTTTCTGAAAATTAAATATGTTTTATATATGTATATCTCAAGGTCGATGGAAGAATAAATGGGTATATAAGTGTCTAAAAGGATGATTTGTTTTTGAAAAATTGATTGTGTAACTGACTGATTAAGTGTATCTTAGTGAATACATGGCTTAATGAGCAATGTTTAAATATTTAATTTTCTGTATCAGTCTCTCACTTTGTGTATAAGTGTCTGCATGGGTTGGTGAGTAACTATATGGGTGTTTATATTGGATTTTAGGTTGTTTTTTGAGTATCAGTCTGAGTGTCTGCATGGTTCGGTGGGGGGTTTAACGTAGTGCATAGGTGCATGAATGATTGTCTGTCTGGTTGTATGTTTTGAAGACAGCATGTGTGCATGACTGTATGGTTTGATGAGTGTGTGTATGGGTGTGTTAGTGAGTGAATGACTGTCTCAATAGTGTATTTATGAGTTACATAATATGTTTTAAAGAAGTATATTTGACTATTTTTGTATATAAGTGAGTATATGTGAGAGTGAGAGACTGAAATAGTTCCTGTATGAATAAGTATGTGTTTTTATTAGTGATTATTTAAAAGAGTAAGTATGTGTAAGTTTCTGTAGAAGTATATGTTGAGGTGTGTGTATAACTGGATATGCAAGTAAATGGGTGTTTGATTGTTTATTAGCATGAGTGACTATGTGTGTGAGTAACTCTATGGATGAGTGGCAATGTGTAACAGGATGTATAGGTGTATGAGTACATATGATGAGTGAGTACATGTATGAGTGACTGTACAGGACTGTTGGTGAATGAGTGGATGTGTATGTGGATCTAAGAATTAATGAATAGGTTGTTGTAACTGGTATTGGTATGTCCATTGTTTTGAAAATTGTAGTCTCTATTTTTGAATGTGTGTATCAAAGGTTATATTAGGGTGAGAGGAAGTCTACCACTCTGTCACAAGGATGATGTCATCAGTGATGTCATTTGAGATGTCATCAGTGATGTCATGAGTGATGTCACTGACCATGTCATGAGTGATGTAATATGTTACGTCATCAGCAGTGGATTGCGGGTGCGCGAGTTATAGTTAGCTTAACTAACTATAACGGGGGAATTTCAATGGTTTTTTATGAGTGAAATGTCCGCTAACTATAACGTGTGTGAAACCTTTGGTTTTTTCACTGAATATAGATATAGATAGATATATATATATATTCTTTTTTTTCACAGAGTGTGATTGATTCTTTGCATGACTGACTAGTTGTGTGAGTAACTCTATGGGTGAGTGGTGTTGTGTGAGTATCTGTATAGGTGTATGAGTGCATATTTCAGTGGATATATTGATGGGTGATTGCGTGTATGAGTGACTGTATGGGTGAGTGGATGTGTGTGTAGACCTAGTGAATCAGTGAGTGGGTATGTACTAACTGGTAGTGGTGTGTCTATGGTTTTGAGAATGGTAGTCTGTATTTTAGAGGGTGTGTATCAAAGGTTATATTAGGGTGTGAGGAGGTGCATCAGATGATCACATGGATGATGTCATCAGTGATTCATTTGATATGTCATGAGTGATGTCATCAGTGATGTCACAGACCATGTCATGAGTGATGTAATATGTGATGTCATCAGCAGTGCATGGCAGGGGTGTGAGTTATAGTTAGCTCAGCTAGCTATAACGGCTGAATTTCTCTGGTTTCGTACAAGTGAAATGTCAGACTAACTAAAACGTCCCTGAAACCTGTGTTTTTTTCTGTGAATATCTAAGGTTTTTTAAATGCTAATTTCTAACTATAACATCCCTGAAACCTGTGTTTTTTCAGTGAATTTTAAATATATATATTCAAACTCCTCTCACTCTTACAAGGAAGGAATCAGCAGTCAGGTTGTAGTGTGGAAGTATTTAATCTGCAAAGGATGTGATCCACGCTTTTCGGCTTGTCCGAACCTTGATAACAATACAAGACGTCATTTTAGCTTCCTTATTTAAATGTACAAATGCCTCCAGTTGCCAACATTAACAAAGGACTACAACTTACTTTAATCCAATAAGCTGGCGGCCATATTGGCCTGGTCACGATGTGAAAATTCAGGAATTGATACAATAAAGAAAAGAAAACAAGTGTTAATATGCACACAATGTCATTTCAGCATATCTTGCCCCGTGACCGCCATCCCTGTATGTTCGTCAACCTGACTTGTTTATAATAAACATACTTGCAAACATCAACATAAACAATGGACTACACATTACTTTAAAGTGAAAGGCTATCGGCCATATTGATTTGGGCACGTTGCGTATTATAATGGTTCTTACATGAAAGATAAGAAAAAAAAGGGGTGTTAATATACACGTACTATCCCTTAGTAAAGTTCTAGCGATTATAGTTCCATTCCATTCACAGATCATTTGAGATGTCATGAGTGATGTCACTGACCATGATTTAATGACTGAGATCATAAGCAGTGCATTGCGAGGGCGTAAGTTATAGTTAGCTCACGTAACTATAACTGCTAAATTTCACTGGTTTTGGACGAGTGAAATCTGAGTCTAACTATAACGTCCCTGTAATCTTTGTTTTTTTAGCAAATTTCTAGGTTTTTTAACGTTAAGTAAGATGCCTATCACAATGGATGGTGGGGATTGGATGCAGGGCCTGGCCTGGCATTGTGATGCCTTCAGCCAAGCTTGCTGCTCCTGCCTCTCCTCTTCCTTGCCATCCATTGTCCAAGTCCATGCCCCTGCTCCCTCATTACAGCCCTGTGTGACCGCTGTTCTGCCACTGGCCTTACCGCCTTCTCTAAACAGTTAGCTTGCTGCCCTAGCCACCTCCTCCCTATCCTCTGTTGTGTGAATACATGCACTAGCCTTATCCCTCCTGCTATGCATGGTCTGATGTGCTGCCACTGACCTCCATTTAGCATGATGTCCCAGTCCACTCCTCCTCCCCTCCATTGACCAATTCTATGCCCCATCATTGACCTTAGCCTCTGTGCTTAGCTTGTTGCCCCTACTCTTCTTCCCCTTGCCCTCCGATGTCTGTGTGCATACCCCTGCTCCATCTTATTTGCCCACCATGTTCCATGGACCTGCCCCTCCTATATACTCTGAGTGTTCTGTTGAGCTGCCACTCCCCTCACACCTGCCTAGCATTGTCAGATCTGGTAACAGCAAGGCACACCTTTAAATTGATTAATTTCATAGGATCATTAATAGGGTAATATAAACATCTATTACTCCTCCATTGGTAGTTCCAATCATGAACTATCATTATATCCCTGGTGCCATACAACTTAATATTTAATAATTCCCAATTGGTGAAAATACCCAACCATGTGTATAGTCACTCAACCAAAATCTATAGTGCACAAACACAAAAAGTGATGGAAAAATGAGAAAGTATCTCACGTGTGCAACACCAAGAGAGCTGCTGGTAGGTTCTCACCAGTTTGCTCACTATTTCATCATCGATATCTTTCTCATTGAAAATAATAATGTCCCAAACAAAGGAAAATGGGACACGATCCCTCCCGCCTCATGACTAAAAAACAATACACTTATAACACCGGCCAATAGCCAATGAGCAGAGTAGGACCAATTTGTAAACAGGCTGATAAAAGCGGGTGTATTACAAGCCCGTTTTTGTAACTGAAGCACAAGGAAATTGTGAGTTGGGGTTATACGCTGTGCGGCTGACATCGTGGCTTTGTAAATGCATAAGCAATAATAAGAGCGGAGTTAATAACATTGTGGGTGTCACTTATGAGAACTAGTGGCATATACTTCATTTGGATTATGGTAGACATGAGTAGATGACCTTAATACAGCGTACGAATTTACTAACTGGATCTATCTGTCTCCTTAGAGAGGGGGTGTAAGCAACGGATGTGCTTATAATAAGGAGAGGAAGAATAATCAACTCCAACTCCCTGAACTAATTGAGAGCCGGTATGCGGGCCTGTGGCTCTCATTAGGTAATTGACACCGTGGGCTATTGGCCGGTGTTATAAGTGTATTCTTTTTTAGTCATGAGGCGGGAGGGATGGTGTCTCTCATGAATTTACCAGCCATGTCCTTCTCCTTTTTTATCTTTGCATATTTGCAGTCACTCTTCTTTTGAAAAGGAAAAGAAAAAGGTCCAGGGAAAGTGAACGCAGACCTTTCATGCCCTGACGAATTTGCCGTAAATTTGATAAGGCAATGAAACATGTTGGCCAGTCCTAAAAGTGGTTACTTGACATGACCGTGCTTTTAAATTTTGGGATGACTCACACAATGGAATAAAGAAAATGGAATTGTATATGTGAGCCATACCTAATTTTACTTAAGACCACACGGGTCTTGGTCTGCACAAAAACTATTTATGTTTAAAAAACTTTCACATTTTCCTTTGTTTGGGACATTATTATTTTCAATGAGAAAGATATCGATGATGAAATAGTAAGCAAACTGGTGAGAAACTACCAGCAGCTCTCTTGGTGTTGCGCACGTGAGATACTTTCTAATTTTTCCATCACTTTTTGTGTTTGTGCACTATAGATTTTGGTTGAGTGACTATACACATGGTTGGGTATTTTCACCAATTGGGAATTATTAAATATTAAGTTGTATGGCACCAGGGATATAATGATAGTTCATGATTGGAACTACCATGGAGGAGTAATAGATGTTTACATTACCCTATTAATGATCCTATGAAATTAATCAATTTAAAGGTGTGCCTTGCTGTTATCAGGTCTGTTTTGTTGTAGTACAGATTGAGTGGAGGGCGACCTCCACTCAATCTGTACTACAACAAAACAGTCCTGATAACAGCAAGGCACACCTTTAAATTGATTAATTTCATAGGATCATTAATAGGGTAATGTAAACATCTATTACTCCTCCATGGACTAACTCCTTTTTTGAATATTAGCATTGTCAGATGACTGTAACCTGTCCCTGCCACCTCCTCCCTGCCTGTCCACATTCCATGCCCCTATCCCGTTCTTCCTGCTCTCCATGGTCCATTTTATTGCCACACCCTTCTGCCCTCAGTGGTCTGTTGTGCTGCAACCGCTCCTCCTGCCTGCCCTGCGTGGTCTGTTGTGGGGCCCCTTCCCTTGAACTCTCTTGTCTGTGCCCAGCTCCTACCCCTCCCTTCTATTCTCAATGGTCCTTTGTGCATGCTCCTTCCCCCTCCTTCTTGCCGATCATGGCCATTGTGCTGCCACTAACCCTCCTGCTTGCCATGCATGGTCTTCTGGCTGCCACGGCCCCTTCCACCTTCCTCGTGTGGTCAGCTAGCTACCCCTGACCCTCTCCCACCTTCCCTCCATAGTCTGTGTGTATGCCATTATAGTCTCACTGTTGCTCTCCATGGTGTGTCTTGCTTCTAGTGCCCATCCTGCCTGACCTCCATGGTCAGCTTGCTGCTCCTGCCCTGCCCTGCCCCCTTGCCTTCTGCCCTCTGTTTTCCTATTCCCTCCTTCCTGGCTAGTCTGTTTCATTCTAATGCCCCTGATACCTCCCTCCTGCCCTTTACGGTCCTTTATGCTACAGCTTTCTCTCCTGTCTGTCAATTATGGTCAGCTATCTGCCATTTCCTCTTTCCCCTCTGTTCTCTGTTTTCCATGTGCATGGTCCTGTCCCCTCCCTATTGCTTTCCATGGATTGTTGTGCTGCACTCCCATCTCGCATGCACTGTGTGGTGTATTGTGCTGCTGCAAACCCTGATGCCAGCCCTGTAAGGTCAGTTTGGTGCACCTGCCCATGTCCCTCCTGTCCCCTGTTATCCGAGGCCATGTCTCTACCCCAATTCCTCCTGCCTTCCATGATCCAATGTATCATACTTGTTAACATTTTGAACTTGGTAAGAGGGAGATTTTGAAAAAAAACTGGGGTATTGATTTTCCCCATTGACTTACATTGAAATAAGAGGAGATTGTAGACAGGAGACAGATCAAATAAAGCCCATTTGGGCTTAAAAACATTGGGCGTTTCCTGGCTGAATCGGGTCTGTTGGCATGTATGGTTGTACTACCACTGCCTCTTCCTTCTGCCCACAATGGTCTATTATATTGCCACAGCCTCTCTTCCCTGTCCTGTATTGTTGGTTTGTTGCCCCTGCCCCCCTTTCTACTGCCCTCCATAGTCTGTTGTGCTGCCACTGCCCTTCCTGCCTGCCCAGTGTGGTCACATTGTTGCCTCTGCAATCTCCCACCTGCCTTCAGTTTACTGAGTCCAGGCCCCTGGCCTCTGCATCTCAACAGTATCCAATAGACCCGATTCCGGCAGGAGACTCCTGATTTTTTAGGTAAAAAATGGCTTTATTTAGTTGTTTCCCGCCTGAAATTGCCTCTCCAACAACATAAGTCAATGGATAAAATACATTGTCCCGATTTTTATTTCAAAATCTCCCACTTCCCAGTTGAAAAATGTTGGCATGTATGAGTATCCTAATGAACAATTAGATTGTTAACATTCTATATTTCTTACAAAAGTTTGGCACGCCTGACATCATCTTGATGTAATCAAAACTGTAATACCTAAAGCATTTCCTTTAGAGAAATGAGAGGGTCTTATTTGCATCGAAATTATGGTTAGTGCTCTAAAAAACTAAAATGAGGACATATTTTCTGAGTTTTCAAATAGAGACAAAGCACTTTTAAATTATTTGTTAATCTTTATATTTTTTATCCAGTTGACCACTTGATTAAATGTTGCACTTAGGGGAGAGGATGTGGTATTACTTCCAGAGCTGCAGACTTTGCAACTGGGGAACCAGGTTGGAGTTTCTGCTTCAGCTCGACATTCTGTGATTCTGGTCAAATCACTTAATCTCCCCATGTCTACAACCAAAATGAATTTGTCCTTGAGTAATGTAACCAATGCTCATGTAAAGCACTCAACTACCTGACCAGTCTGCACTATATAAAACTGCCAGCGTTGCCAGATTTTGAGACCAGTCCCAATGGCTTCGAGAATGGTAGTCCGTATTTTAGAGGGGGTGTATCAAAGAATATATTAGGGTGTGAGGAGGTGCATCAGAGTCGCTCAAGTATAAGCCCAAATTCAGCCCAACGCAGACCAGTTTCAGCCCAAAAACCAGCCCAAAGTAGCAAGTCTCAAAATATGCAGAAATAGTCATCAGAAAATATTTTAAGGACAAATATACATTCTATTCAATATACAGATAGTGGGAGGGAGTTAACTGGGCACCTGCCTTAATGCTACTCATTTTTAAGACCAGTCCTCACTGTGACTTTGTAACGTGAAACAGGCACTGCTCAGATTACAATAGTAGAAAACATTTTGTGTTCACTCATCATAAAGCAGCATAGAGGGTTAATGAATAGTAAAAGGCTTACTAATTATGAACAAAAGGATCTGTGTTCAAAGCAGTAGCCCACTAACCTATCTACAGTAAAAATAAAATGTCATCTGAATATTACATGATGTGCTTTGCAGGAGAGACATTAACCTGCTACACTACTTTGATTTAGATCTGGGACTACACAAAGCAGAGATCTCTCTGACCAATACTTTAACCTCCAGAGCCCTCGCCAATTATTATTCACTGATATTTACTGGGCACCTCTGCAGATGTCTTAGCCCCATAAAATATTAGAAAATGCAGACTTTGCAACCAAATAAGCATTACAGATGTAGTACCATGCTTCTCCTTGTTGCCAATTTCTTTATGGCAGGGCTTTAAAAACAATCTTAGTACTATTTGTTGAGCCCCACATTTTGCATTGGGATTGTGCCACTTTTGCAGCACAAGCCTAAAGCACAATTTGTTAAATCTCATAATGTGCCTAATGTACTCATGATATACCTAATACTAACAAATGTGTGGGATCTTATTTGATGTTACTTCGCGTGATGTCACTTACTGTGATGACACACATTGTTACATCATGGGCTGTAACGGCACATGCCATGACTAATTAGGTTACTGACTAACTAGGTTATTCCCCCCATGTGCTAAAGCTGTAACTTCAATGTCTTTAATTTTAGGAAGGAATAATTTTACCCAAACACTAAACCGGCTTTGACAGCTTTTTCCAAAAACTACCAATCATTATTTTCAATATTGAAAAAAATAAAATTTACATATTTTCCCTTTAATGATTTGACAAAATTAACAGACGCATCCCATGGAAAAAGGCACTAAAAACACAGGGAAGGCAGTTCCATGCTTTCACATCCACATATACATTCCACAGGCCTGCCCCTCGCCTTCCCATTTGCCCCACTGAAGAGAAATAGAGATGGTTCCCTGAGAGTAGGCGGAGACAGCACGGGCACGTCTGTCAAACAGGAGAGGACTAAGCACTTGAGCAGCAATGCAGGAGCCGAGGCCCAGCGGCGCCTATCCTGAGCTTTGCGAGTGAATTGCAGGAGAGAGAGGCTGCTCGGGGCTTGGGAAGGGCAGACACCATCAGATGCGGATTATAAAACGTACTCTCTGGCTGGGTGGGTGGGAGATCACCCTGGAGTCCAAGAAGGAAGTGCAGATTTTGACAACCAGGTAGAAGAGTGTGTATGTTGACAGCAGCGAGAGACTGTAAAGCGAGACTACTCGAGAGCGAGTTATGCTTGCAGGTGGAATTTATGATTGACTCCATGTATAGCGTATCTCTGTGAAGAGAGTTTGCAACAACAGCGGATGTACACGGGGGCTGTGGGGTAGGTGTATTGAGAGACTGCAGGGAGGGAAAGTGAAAGGAAAGAGACAACTGGTAAAACTGTGTGGCAGAGGATAATATGGGGACGGGGTAGTTATGACCTGGGAATCTGGGAACAACGCACATTGGTCAGTGCACACACACCCTCTGCTCTGTGGCATCATGATTCTCAACCTAGACAAGGTTAAAATGAAGTGTCACTTACTTAGATAGATTAGTGGCCGGGCAGGATACAGTCAGTCAACTGAACCATCCTGGTCAACTCCTGGCGTCCTGATTCCTGAAGTTGAAGAAGGCAGCTGCCAGCCAGCTGCTCAAGGGCAGGGATTGAAGGCTGGGACCGCGCCGTGATTTGTTGTGGCAGCAGACAGTGGAGGTGCACACACAGACACACAGGCCAGCCAGGCCAGGCAGCAGCCCAGTGCATGCGTGGGGTGCGGTGCGTGATGACTCCGAGACGAGAGGATTAACCAAGTGATGGTAAACCAACACTCACTGTCACTGTGTGCCACACACTAGAGTCGAATCTCTCCAAGTGCCGAGTCCAACCTCGTGTGTGAGTGAGACTGAGTCTGGACTGCGGCTTTGCCTGGTGGAGGGGGAGACTCACCAAGATCTTGTTCAGTCCCTACCCTGCCCTGGCTTTTGGCCTCCTCCAGCCACGGGATCAATGCGGATTGCGGGCGGTCTGCGGTCAGATTACAGCCTTAGGCTTAAGGCAGTGCTCAAGCCTTGTCCTGCAATTTCTGCCAGGCAGCCGCAGGGCCCAGGGGCCAGGCCCATTGAGGTGCGCAGCAGCGCAGGCAGCAGGTATAGCCTAGGCTATGAGCATGAGTGACTGACGGTCCCGACTCCCGGACAGTGCAGTACAGTGTATTCGACGATGGGTGATGTGACAGGGCACCAGACCAGTCACCAGACCAGAGAGAGGTTGAGGAGCAAGTCTGCCTGCTGCGGCATGCTGACACCTGCCTGAGTGACCACCATGTGTCGACGACGAGAAACAAGGACAAGGCGTGACTATTAGTCAGTCCGACTCCGCCCGCGCGCCGAAAGAGAGCACGTGGTCAGCCAGCATTGTATAAGGAACCGGGCGGGGGCTGGCCAAAAATTATGCCCAGGGCCGTCATTGGTAGTGCTTTCACGCGCTACAAGATTGACGGCCCTGGAGACACACATATTGGCCCGCACACACTACTACCAAGCTAGGTGGTGGTCTGGTGGGTGTGCAGCGCTGCGCATGTATAAGCGGTTGCAGGTGCGCTTGCACTTACAATTTACATGTGGAGCCAGCCGTCTCACAGGTCATGATGCTCACGGGTAGGGTCATGTGGCACAGGCTGGCCCAGGTGGGTCCTCCTCCAATGATAGTCACTGATGTTAGCGCGCTGCACACTCATTCGCCAATGGACCTTGTGCGCCACTGTGATATGCGCTCGCCACAGAATTGTTGTGGTCGGTGCCACCCCAGCCAGTAAATTGTGCACACTGGCCTAATACCAGCCCAAAAATTAGCCCCCCGCCAGGTATGGGTTTTCCCCACACAAATGGGAAAAATGTCACCCAATTGAGCGGGAAATAGCCCAATCTGGCAACACTGAAGAAAGCAAAAAAACAAAAAATAAAAAGTGTTTTGCACACTTCTGTCATTGGGCTATACATGGCCTACATCTGGGTGATATTTGTGCTACATTTGGGCTCTTTTGACTCTGGTGGCCATCTTAGGAGATATATTTGTTATGACGTTTCATAATTTCCTCATTTACTGCAGTCTCCTCAATAGGAAATGCTTTCCGTTTTTTACTTTGAGTCCATCGAGAAGGCATTCAGATGTGTCTCACATTTGCCATAAATTCAGAATGTTAGCACTCTAGTTGCTCATTAGATCACTGTAATAAAGCTACTGCTCATCAGGGAAGTCTGCTGCTGGTATTGAAAGTGCATGTTTCAGTCTGCATGTCAGAATTGTTTAATGAAATAGAAGAGGCTTTGAGAAGTCACTCAAAATGTGCCCTAAATTTTCTTTCTTCAGCACTAATCATAATTTCGAAGGCAGAATGAACCCCTTCATTGTGTTCATTTTTAAATTAAATGTCTTAAGTGTTACCAGTTTATTCCAATTAAGATGGCTTCAAGTGTGCTATACCGTTGTCATAAGTAAGACTGTTAGCGCTCTAGTTGATCTTTAGAACATTCTGGGACATTCTGTCATTGGGCTATACGTGGGCTACATCTGGGTGATATTTGTGCTACATTTGTGCTCTTTTGTCTCTGGTGGCCATCTTGGGAGACTTATTTGTTATGAAGTTTCCTAAT
This sequence comes from Triturus cristatus, assembly GCF_964204655.1. Classification (NCBI taxonomy): domain Eukaryota; kingdom Metazoa; phylum Chordata; class Amphibia; order Caudata; family Salamandridae; genus Triturus; species Triturus cristatus. The sequence continues at coordinate 60,838,463 of NC_140587.1, forward strand.
TTCCTCATTTACTGCAGTCTCGCCAGTAGGAAATACTTGCAGTTTTTTTTACTTTGATTCCATCAGGAAGGCATTCAGATGTGTCACACATTTGCCATAAATTCAGAAGGGGAACAACCTTTACAACGCAACTTTTACAACGCACTACCATTACAACGAAACTGCTACAATGCGAGTGCATTGACAACGCAGGACAATACAACGCAAGTCTTTACATCGACTTGCACTAGATGGCGTGCTAACATTAAAAATAGTGTAGTTTACTATCCCAACACCTTCCCTACTGTTACGTGGACTGGAGTTGGAATAGTAAATTACACTTTTTTAATGTTAGCACGCCATCTAGTGCAAGTCGATGTAAAGACTTGCGTTGTAATGTCCTGCGTTGTCAATGCACTCGCGTTGTAAAACTTTCGTTGTAACAGCATGCGTTGTAACAGCATGCGTTGTAACGTCATACATCCATTCAGAATGTTAGCACTCTAGTTGCTCATTAGATCACTGTAGTAAAGCTACTGCTCACCAGGGAAGACTGCTGCTGGTATTGAAAGTGCATGTTTCAGTCTGCATGTCAGAATTTTTTAATGAAATAGAAGAGGATTTGAGAAGTCACTCAAAATGTGCCTTAATTTTTCTTTCTGCAGCACTAATCATAATTTCTATTGCAAAATGAACCCCCTCATTTTGTTCCTTTTTAATTAAATGTTTTAAGTGTTACCACTTTATTCCAATCAAGATGGCTTCAGGTGTGCCATACTTTTGGCATAAGTAAGACTGTTAGCGCTCTAGTTGTTCTTTAGAACACTCTGGGAAGCTGCAGTAGAACACCCAGGAATCAACTGACAGTCTCTGCCCTTGTTGGATGTACATGTTTTACTAAGAATGTCAGACTTCGTTCTCACATGACTGAGAAAGATAATGTGAATTTACAGAAAATGTGCTCTTATTTTAGCTTCTAGATCACCTTCTAAACCTCTATGGGAAAAGTATGAGAAAATAGTTTCCTCTCAAATATGATTCATGATATCCCAGCAGAAGGCTTTTTCACAGGGTAAAATCACCTTAGATCACACCAGAATTCCTAAAATGAGTATGATGCTATCAACAAATGATTTATAATGTAATTAAAGTCTTATCACCCTTTATCCGTTCTCCTTTTGGTGACCCTCAAAACCTTCCACTCACTACAATGCATTTTATTGGGGTGCTATCATGTAAATTGGTCCCAAGATGGCTGCCAACACTTCTTGGATGAAGTGCTGACAGCCAATCAGATCTCACGATGAGATGTGTGGTTAGGCTCCGCCCAGATAAATACATTTCTTTTTCCTTAAATATTTAAAAAACTACTGAACGGATTTACACCAATTTAAAAAAAGGGCACTTTCTGAACCAAGAGCTACCATGTTGCCAAATTTGGTGCAATTCTGTTCAGCAGTCTAGGCTGTAACCTTGTCTAAAGTTTCCTATGGAAATGAACATGGGGAAAACGCATTTTGTGTCCCCTCTTTTTTCTTGGCCCCTGCTTGATGAATCACCCCGAAACTTTCAAGAGAGGAGCTGACCTGAGTGGGCCATTAGTTTTGAACAAATTTGCGAAGCTTCGTCAAACAGCGCCAAAGATATTGGTAAAAGAAAAAATGATTTTTTAATAGAAACAAGATCCTGCCAGTAGGTAACATACATATAGATACATATGTATATTAACTACTGGCGGTCGCCAGTAGGTAGTTATAATTACAACCTAGTTTCCATAGGAATAGCATTTTTTGATTTGCTAATAACTTTGACGTCATTTGACGAATCTTCCTGAAATTCTCCCAAAAAAAAAGTCTATCCAGGTCAGCTTGTATCCTGAAAGTTTGGGGGTGATTCGTGAAGCAAGGGCTTAGAATAAAGGGGGGACCCAAAACATGTTTTATCCATGTTCATTTCCGTAGGAAATTTTGCTTTGAGCTACAGCCCGAACTGCTGAACAGCAATACCTCAAATTTGGCAAAAAAGCAGAGCTTGGTTCAGAAAGCGACCTTTTTTTTAATGGTGTAAATCCATTCAGTAATATTTGAGAAATTCAAAAAATAAGAGTAAAGAAATCTATTTCCCATATAAAACTTTGTACAAGGCTAGAGCCAACACTACTGAACGGAATTACCACAAATAATAAAGATGCTTGTGAGGTTGGTGAAAGGAGAATCTTAGTCATGTATGGATTTACATATAAAACATTTTATTAAAACCAAACAACAACTAATAAAACTATGTACAGCCATGTCGTGTCTTTGCTAGCATTTGTGAATCACAGTCTGCAAGACAAAAAGAAAGATTAGATGGTGCGTCATGCGTCCAACAAAGGAGAAAGAGAAAGAGAGAAAGAGTGAGGGAGAAAGACAGAAAGACAGAAAGAGTGAGAGAGAGAGGAAGGCAAAGAAAGAGTGAGAGAGAGTGAGGTACAAGGAAGAGCGAAAGAGAGAAACAGTATGAGGGAGAGGAAGAGGGAGAGAAGGAGTGAGAGAGAGGAAGACAGAGAAAGAGTGAGAGAGAGAGGAAGACAGAGACAGAGAAAGAGTGAGAAAGAGAGAAAGAGTAAGATACAAGGAAAAGAGAGAGAGAGAAATAGTGTGAGAGAGAGAAAGGAAGAGATAGAGAGTGATAGAGAGAGAAAGAGTGTGAGTGACAGAAAGGAAGAGATGGAGAGGGAGAGTGAGTGTTGACACTGTGGAGAAAATCCTCACAGCTCACCTTTCTGCCACCGGTGTGTCTCCAACCATGTGCCGGTATAAAATGCAGCCCTCAAGCTTAGTCATCTGAAAGATAGTATGGAATCAGTAATGGCAGAGTACATACAAGTGCACAATCTGTGAATCACAGCCTTTAAGAGAAAAAGAAAGATAAGATGGTGCATCATGTGTCCAGCAAAGGCGAGAGAGAAAGAGTGAGAGAGAGGAAGTGAGAGAGAAAGAAAGAAAGAGTGAGAGAGAGACAGAGAGAGACAGAGGAAGACAGAGAAGGGAGAAAGAGTGAGAGAGAGAAAGAGAGAGTGAGATACAAGGAAGAGAGAAAGAGAGAAACAGTGTGAATGAGAGGAAGAGAGAGAGAGAGAGAGTGAGAGGAAGAGAGAGAAAGAAAGAATGAGAGAGAGAGGAAGAGATAGAGAAAGATAGAAAGTGTGTGAGAGAGAAATGAAGAAATAGAGAATAAGAGTGAGATAGAGCGTGAGTGACAGAAAGGAAGAGATGAAGAGGGAGAGTGAGTGTTGACACTCTGGAGAAAATTCTCACAGCTCACCTTTCTGCCACCGGTGTGTCTCCAACCACATGCTGGGATATAGGGCAGTCCTCAAGCTTAGTCATCTGAAACATAGTATGGAATCAGTAATAGCCGAGTACATATAACTGCACAATTTGTGAATCACAGTCTGCAAGAGAAAAAGAAAGATAAGATGGTGCGTCATGTGTCCAGCAAAGGAGAGAGAGAGAAAGAGTGAGAGAGAGGAAGCGAGAGAGAAAGAAAGAAAGAGTGAGAGACAGAGGAAGACAGAGAAAGAGAGAACGAGTGAGAGAGAGAAAGATAGAGTGAGATACAAGGAAGAGAGAAAAAGAGAAACAGTGTGAGAGAGAGGAAGAGAGAGAGAGAAACCACTGCCCTAAACCCTGAAACACCACCCCCTGCACGACCACCTACTCTGCCCGAACACAACTGCACTGCCCTAAACCCTGAAACACCACCCCCTGCACGACCCCCTACACTGCCCGAACACCACTGTACTGCCCACAACCCTGAAACACCACCCCCTGCACGACCACCTACTCTCCCCGAACACCACTGAACTGCCCTAAACCCTGAAACACCACACCCTACACGACCCCCTACGCTGCCCGAACACCACTGCACTGCCCTAAACCCTGAAACAACTCCCCTGCACGACCCCCTACACTGCCCGAACACCACTGTACTGCCCAAAACCCTGAAACACCACCCCCAGCACGACCCCATACACTGCCCAAACGCCACTGCTCTGCCCTAAACCCTGAAACACCATCCCCCAGCACGACCCCCTACTCTGCCCGAACACCTCTGCACTGCCCAAAAGCTTGAAACGCTAGCCCCAGTACAACCCCATATACTACCCAAACACCACTGCACTGCCCTAAACCCTGAAACACTAGCCCCAGCATGACCCCCTATACTGCCCAAACACCACTGCACTAAACACTGAAACACCAGCGCCAGCACAACCCCCTACACTGCCCGATCAACACTGCACTGCCCTAAACCCTGAAACACCAACCCCAGTACGACCCTCTACACTGCCAGAACACCACTACACTACCCAAAACCATGAAACACCAGCCCCCGCACGATTCCCTACACTGCCCAAACACCACTGCACTTCCCTAAACCTGAAACACCAGGCCCCACACGACCCCCTACACTGCCCGAACACCACTGCACTGCACTAAACCCTGAAACACCGGCCCCAGCACGACCCCCTACACTGCCCGAACACCGCTGCACTGCCGTAAACCCTGAAACACCAGCCCCAGCACGACGCTCTACACTGACCGAACACCAATGCCCTAAACCCTGAAACACCAGCCCCAGCACGACCCCCTACACTGCCGAACACCAAAGCCCTCAACCCTGAAACAGCACCCCCAGCATGATCCCCTACTCTGCCCAAACACCACTGCACTGCCCTAAACCCTGAAACACCACCCCCTGCACGACCCCCTACACTGCTCAAACACCAATGCACTGCCCTAAAACCTGAAACACCACCCCCAGCACGGCCTCCCTACTCTGCCCAAACACCACTGCTCTGCCCTAAACCCTAAAACACCACCCCCAGCAAGACCCCCTACACTGCCCAAAAACCACTGCCCTAAACTCTGAAACACCACCCCCTGCACGACCCCCTACTCTGCCCGAACACCACTGCACTGTCCTAAACCCTGAAACACCACCCCCTGCATGACCCCATACACTGCCCGAACACCACTGTACTGCCCAAAACCCTGAAACACCCCCCCAGCACGACCCCCTACAGTGCCCAAACACCACTGCTTTGCCCTAAACCCTGAAACACCACCCCCAGCACGACCCCCTACTCTGCCTGAACACCACTGCTCTGCCATAAACCCTAAAACACCTCCCCCAGCATGTCCCCTACACTGCCCAAACCTCACTGCACTGCCCTAAACTCTGAAGCACCACCCGCAGAGAGACCCCCTACACTGCCCGAACACCACTGCCCTAAACCCTAAAACACCGCACCCAGCAAGACACCCTACACTGCCCGAACACCACTGCCCTAAACCCTGACACACCACCCCCTGCAAGACCCCGTACACTGCCCAAACACAACTGCGCTGCCCTACCCCCTGAAACACCACCCCTGCATGAAACTCTACACTGCCCGATCATCCCTGCACTGTCCTAAACCCTGAAACACCAGCACTCGCACGATCCCCTACACTGCCCAAATGCCACTGCACTGCCCTAAACCCTGAAACACCAGCTCCAGCATGACCCCCTACACTGCCCAACCATCACTGCACTGCCCTAAACCCTGAAACACCACCCACAGCACGACCCCCTACACTGCCCAAAGATCACTGCACTGCCCTAAACCCTGAAACACCACCCCGAGCACGACCCCAGACACTGCCCAAACACCACTGCAATGCCCTAAACCCTGAAACACCACCCCCAGCAAGACCCCCTACACTGACCGAACGCCACTGCCCTAATCCCTGAAACACCACCCCCTGCACGATCCCCTACTCTGCGTGCACACCAATGCACTGCCCTAAACCCTGAAACATCAGCCCCAGCAAGACAACCTACACTGCATGAACACCACTGCCCTAAACCCTGAAACACCACCCCCAGCAAGACCCCCTACACTGCCCGAACACTACTGCCCTAAACCCAGAAACACCACCCCCTGCAAGACCCCTTACACTGCCCGAACACCACTGCACTGCCCTAAACCCGGAAACACGACCCCAAGCACAACCACCTACACTGCCCGAACACCACTGCACTGCCTTAAACCCTGAAACGCCATCCCCAGCACAACCCCCTACACTGCCTGAGCACCACTGCACTGCCCTAAACCCTGAAACACGACCCCAAGCACTACCACCTACACTGCCCGAACACCACTGCACTGCCTTAAACATGAAACACCACCCCAAGCACGGCTGCCTACACTGCCCGAACACCACTGCACTGCCATAAACCCTGAAAAACCTCCCCCAGCACGACCCCCTACAGTTTCCCAAACACCACTGCACTACCCTAAACCCTAAAACACCAGCCCCAGCATGACCCCCTACACTGCCCGAACACAACTGCACTGCTCTAAACCCTAAAACTCCAGCCCAGCACGACCACCTACACTGCCCAAACAACACTGCACTGCCCTAAATCCTAAAACACTAGCCACAGCACGACCCCTCACACTGACAGAACACCACAGCACTGCCATAAACCCTTAAACTTCACACCCAGCACGACCCCCTACACTGCCCGAACATCACTGCACTGCCCTGAACCCTGAAACACCACCCCCAGCAAGACCCCCTACACTGCCCGAACACCACTGCACTGCCCTACACCCTAAAAACCAGACCCATCATGACGCCCTACAATGCCCGAAGACAACTGCACTGCCCTAAACCCTAAAACACAAGCCCCAGCAAGACCCCCTACCTACACTGCCCAAATACCACTACTCTAAACCCTGAAACACCCCCTCCTGCAAGACCCCCTACACTGCCCAAACACCACTGCACTGCCATAAACCATGAAACACCAACCCCAGCACGACCCCCTACACTGTCTAAACACCACTGCACTGCCCTAAACATGGAAACATGACCCCCTGCACGACCCCCTATGTGGCCCAAACACCACTGCACTGCCCTAAACACTGAAACACCAGCCCCCGCACGACCCCCTACACTGCCCAAACACCACTGCACTGCCCTAAACCCTGAAACACCAGCCCCCGCATTACCACCTACACTGCCCGAACACCACTGCACTGCCCTAAACCCTGAAACCCCAGCCTCCGCACGGCCCCCTACACTGCCCGAACACCACTGCAGTGCCCTAAACACTGAAACACCAGCCCATGCACGACCCCCTACACTGCCCGAACTCGACTGCACTGCCCTTAACCCTGAAACACCAGCTCCAGCACAACCACCTACACTTCCCAAACACCACTGCAGTGCCCTAAACCCTGAAACAACACCCCCAGCAAGACTCCCTACACTGTCCGAACACAACTGCACTGCCCTAAACCCTAAAACCCCACCCCCAGCACGACCCCCTACACTGCACGAACACCACTGTACTGCCCTAAACCCTAAAACACCAGCCTCAGCACGACCCCCTACACTGACCAAACACCACTGCACTGACCTAAACCCTAAAACACCAGCCCCAGCCAGACCTCCTACACTGCCCGAATACCACTGAACTAAACCCTGAAACACCTCCACCTGCAAGACCCCCTACACAGCCCGAACACCACTGCACCACTGCCCTAAACACTGAAACACCACCCCCAGCACTACCCCCTACACTGCACGAACACCACTGTACTGCCCTAAACCCTAAAACACCGGCCTCAGCACGACCCCCCACACTGACCAAACACCACTGCACTGCCCTAAACCCTAAAACACCAGCCCCAGCTAGACCTCCTACACTGCCCGAATACCACTGAACTAAACCCTGAAACACCACACCCAGCAAGACCCCCTACACTGCCCAAACAACACTGCCCTAAACACTGAAACACCACCCCCTGCAAGACCCCCTACACTGCCCGAACACCACTGCACTGCCCTAAACCCTGAAACTCCAGCCCCAGCACGATCCCCTAATCTGCGCGCACACCAATGCACTGCCCTAAACCCTGAAACATCAGCCCCAGCAGGAGTCCCTACATTGCTCGAACACCATTGCCATAAACCCTGAAACACCACCCCCAGCAAGACCCCCTACACTGCCCGAACACCACTGCCCTAAACCCTGAAACACTACTCCCTGCAAGACCACCTACACTGCCCGAACACCAATGCACTGCCTTAAAACCTGAAACAACACCCCCAGCATGACCCCCTACACTGTCCGAACACCACGGCACTGCCCTAATCCTTGAAACAACACCCCCAGAACGACCCCCTACAGTGCCTGAACACCACTGCGCTGCCTTAAACCCTGAAACACCACCCCCAGCATGACCCCCTACACTGTCCGAAAACCACTGCACTGCCCTAAACCCTGAAACACCACCCCCAGTACATCCCCCTACACTGCCCAAACAGCACTGCACTGCCCTAAACCCTGAAACACCAGCTCCAGCACGACCCCCTACACTGCCCAAACATCACTGCACTGCCCTGAACCGTGAAACAGCACCCCCAGAAAGACCCCCTACACTGCCCGAAGACCACTGCACTGCCCTAAACCCTAAAACACCAGCCCCATCATGACCCCCTCCACTGCCCGAAGACCACTGCACTGCCCTAAACCCTAAAACACAAGCCCCAGCAAGACTCCCTACACTGCCCGAATACCACTACCCTAAACCCTGAACCACCACCCCCTGCAAGACCCCCTACACTGTCCGAACACCACTACACCACTGCCCTAAACCCTGAAACAGCACCCCCAGCAAGACCCACTACACTGCCCAAACACCACTGCACTGCCCTAAACCGTGAAACACCAACCACAGCACGACCACCTGCACTGCCCAAACACCACTGCACTGCCCTAAACCCTGAAACACGACCCCCTGCACAACCCGCTACACGGCTCGAACTCCACTGTGCTGCCCTAAACCCTGAAACACTAGCCCCAGCATGACCCCCTACACTGCCTGAACACAACTGCACTGCCTTAAACCCTTCAACACCATCCGCAGCACGACCCCCTACACTGCCCGAACACCTCTGCATCACTGCCCTAAACCATGAAACACCACCCCCACTAAGACGCCCTACCCTGCCCGAACACCTCTGCTCTAAACCCTGAAACACCACCCCCTGCAAGACCCACTACACTGCCCGAACACCACTGCACCACTGCCCTAAACCCTGAAACACCACCCCAGGCAAGACCCCTACACTGCCTGAACACCACTGCCCTAGACCCTGAAACAGAACCCCCTGCAAGACCCCCTACACTGCCCGAACACCACTGCACTGCCCTAAACCCTGAAACACCACCCCCTGCAAGACCCCCTACACTGCCCAAACACCACTGCACCACTGCCCTAAACCCTGAAACATCAGCCCCAGCACGACCCCCTACACTGCCCGAACACCACTGCCCTAAACCCTGAATGAAACACCACCCCCAGCAAGACCCCCTAAATTGCCCGAAGACCCCTGCACTGCCTTAAACCCTGAAACACCACCCCCAGCACGACCCCCTACACTTCCAGAACACCACTGCACTGCCTTAAACCCTGAAACACCACCCCCAGCATGATCCCCTACACTGCCCGAACACCACTGCTCTACCCTAAACCCTGAAACACCACCCCCAGCATGACCCCCTACACTGCCCGAACACCACTGCACTGCCCTAAACCCTAAAACACCAGCCCCAGCACGACCCCCTACACTGCCCGAACACAACTGCACTGCTCTAAACCCTAAAACTCCAGCCCCAGCACGACCACCTACACTGCCCGAACACTACTGCACCACTGCCCTAAAGCCTGAAACACCACCCCAGGCAAGACCCCTACGCTGCCTGAACACCACTGCCCTAGACCCTGAAACAGAACCCCCTGCAAGACCCCCTACACTGCCTGAACACCACTGCACTCCCCTAAACCCTGAAACACCCCCCCTGCAAGACCCCCTACACTGCCCGAACACCACTGCACCACTGCCCTAAACCCTGAAACATCAGCCCCAGCACGACCCCCTACACTGCCCTAAACCCTGAAACACCACCCCCAGCAAGACCCCCTAAACTGCCCGAACACCACTGCCCTAAACCCTGAAACACCACCCCCTGCAAGACCCCCTACACTGCCAGAACACCACTGCACTGCCCTAAACCCTGAAACACCACCCCCAGCATGACCCCCTACCCCGCCCGAACACCACTGCACTGCCCTAAACCCTAAAACACCAGCCCCAGCACGACACCCTACACTGCCCGAACACACTGCACTGCTCTAAACCCTAAAACTCCAGCCCCAGCACGACCACCTACACTGCCCGAACACCACTGCACTGCCCTAAACCCTGAAACACCAGCCCTGCACGACCCCCTAAACTGCCCGAACACCACTGCACTAACCCTAAACCCTGAAATACCACACCCAGCACGACCCCCTACACTGCCCGAACACAACTGGTCTGCCCTAAACCCTGAAACACCACCCCCAGAACGTCCCCCTACACTGCCCGAACACCACTGCACTGCCCTAAACCCTGAAACACCAAACCCAGCCCGACACCCTGTGCTGCCCGAACACCACTACTCTGCCTTAAACCCTTTAACACCATCCCAGTACATCCCCCTACACTGCTCAAACACCACTGCCCTGCCCTAAACCCTGAAACACCAGCTCCAGCATGACCCCCTACAATGCCCAAACATCACTGCACTGCCCTAAACCCTGAAACACCACCCACAGCAAGACCCCATACACTGCCCGAACACCACTGCACTGCCCTAATCCCTAAAACATCAGCCCCATCATGACCCCCTACACTGCCCGAAGACCACTGCACTGCCCTAAACCCTGAAACACCAGCTCCAGCATGACCCCCTACACTGCCCAAACCTCACTGCACGGACCTAAACCCTGAAACACCACCCCCAGCAGGACCCCATACACTGCCCGAACACCACTGCACTGCCCTAAACCCTAAAACACCAGCCCCATCATGACCCCCTACACTGCCCGAAGGCCACTGCACTGCCCTAAAACCTAAAACACAAGCCCTACTAAGACCCCCTACACCGCCCGAATACCACTACCCTAAACCCTGAAACACCACCCCCTGCAAGACCCCCTACACTGTCCGAACACCACTGCACCACTGCCCTAAACCCTGAAACACCACCCCCAGCAAGACCCCCTACACTGCCCAAACACCACTGCACTGCCCTAAACCGTGAAACACCAACCCCAGCACGACCCCCTACACTGCCCAAACAACACTGCACTGCCCTAAACCCTAAAACACGACCACCCTGCACGAACCCCTACACGGCCCGAACACCACTGCACTGCCTTAAACCCTGAAACACCCTCCCCAGCACGACCCCCACACTTCCAGAACACCACTGCACTACCTTATACCCTGAAACACAAACCTAGCACGACCCCCTACACTGCCCGAACACCACTGCACTGCCCTAAACCCTGAAACACCACCCCCAGCATGACCCCCTACACTGCCCGAACACCACTGCACTGCCCTAAACCCTAAAACAAAAGCCCCAGCAGGACCCCCTACACTGCCCGAACACAACTGCACTGCTCTAAACCCTAAAACTCCAGCCCCAGCACGACCACCTACACTGCCCGAACACCACTGCACTGCCCTAAACCCTAAAACACCAGCCCCATCATGACCCCCTACACTGCCCGAAGACCACTGCACTGCCCTAAAACCTAAAACACAAGCCCCACTAAGACCCCCTACACTGCCCGAATCCCACTACCCTAAACCCTGAAACACCACCCCCTGCAAAACCCCCTACACTGTCCGAACACCACTGCACCACTGCCCTAAACCCTGCAACACCACCCCCAGCAAGACCCCCTACACTGCCCAAACACCACTGCACTGTCCTAATCCGTGAAACATTAACCCCAGCACGACCCCCTATGTAGGAGAGTAGGGTCTGCAATCCTATGATCACCCAGATTTTTTGCTTTTGCTTCATTGGTTTACGACTTTCTCCGGCTGTGGGCCTGCCAATCAGACCCACAGCCTAGCTGTTCTCTCTCGAAATTAACACACATGTACGTTAGGTGCATCCACTAATTGGAACTGGGCCGCCTTGTCAGTCCCTGTCTCAGCATACCACAGGTATCCAGGGCATCGGTGTACCCAGGGCCTACCAGGGGCTGAAGCATGTATTATGCCACCCCTGGAATGGCCGCCCAAATCTGACACAACTGGCTGCACGACAGCTGGGGCCACGTGGTGTAATCACCCGTTGCTGTAGGTGTAATATTCCTACACCTAAAACCCCAAAATGGACACATGGATTCCTATCAGTCACTCCTATAGCAGGCCTTATCAATCCTGAAGGCAGAGTGCAGGGAATCATGTGGGACGGTGCTCTGGCGCGAGCTGAGCCCGTCGACGGCTTGCGGAACCAAGTCCTAATAGCCGTTCCATGGTGACGCGGGCCAACTACTTTTAAGGCATTATAATCCTTGCGGTTATTTGCTAACTTTGGCATCGCATCACCTATACATGTCGAGTAAGGTGTCATACGAATGGGAATACGAACCCCTCGCCAGTCCTGGTGACGGGGTTAGCATTCCCCCCTTTTAGAGGGACACGACATGGAAGTAACCTTGAACCCCGGTTAAAGTTGACTCAAGCCTCAGCATCACAAAATGGATGCTGCCACCAGACACAAGTCTGACCTCCTGCTGCTGGGAGACCTTCCAGCGAAGGGAGCTTGGACAAAGGGTTTCCTGTCGAGGGCGGTGTTAGCACCGCCCCAGACAGGGTTTGTGTATCCCAGGTAGGCAGGGCTGAAAGGAAGGTGACTGCCAGTGGCACCCCGGTGCTCACTGTGCATAGCCCGGCTCAAACCAGTTCGGGGGCACACCAGCCCCTGAGCTGGCGCGAAGCCGGACAAAGGATAGGGGTGTAACCACCCCCCTCCTGGCTCCACCCATAGGTAGAACCTAGTCACGGGCCAACCCCCTTTTCTTAGAATAAAGGTAGGAGCGAGTCCCCTTCCCAAATTGGATAATCAGATAATCGGATAACTCCGAATCACGAACTACTTTCCACGAAAGGAACTCTTGACTATTTCTGAAGACTCTCCCTTGTGGCTAAGGAGTAGCCACCCTGCACCAGCAGGCACCATCTAAGCGCTTGCGGTTTGCTGTAAGTCTCTCCTACGGATCAAGACTGCCCAGCTCGACGAGACCCGAGTACCCTGCCATCTCTGACCTTTTACCTACCTCATCAGCCCAGCTGAGAGCCGTAGGTGTGACGAGACCTGCGGGACCGGCTATCTTCAGAACCTGCACGACGCTTATCTAGCACGCCCACCGAGGGACCCTCGAGTGAGTGCACCTAGGGTTTGAGAAGCCCTAACCCTGAGCAGCTCCAGCATCGAAGTCTGCCTCCCCAGCATCCCCGAGATCTGCGTGGGGGCCCTTCCGCTCCTTGTTGTTCACCGCGTTGTTCGACCACTCGCTGACCGGCTTGTGGCCCTCTTCACGACGCACCACGATTGTTTCATCACTAGTCTGGTTGCTCCAGACTGGCTCTTGCTCCCCTTCAACAGAGGAGTACCACGGACCCTCCTGGTCCACTCCCGACGCCATCTTGACTCCCCCGCCTGGGTGGCCACTGCCAAGATCCGCTGCCCCTTCCTGGGCCCAGCATCATCGACAGCAGACACCTTCGTGGGACAGCTCGCCCTCCATCCTGGTCGCCGCCGCGCCTCCTGGTCCGAGGAACAGCCGAGTCCGACGTCACCCACTCACCTGGTCGAGGTGACTTCAGCCGGTACCCTCCTGGTGCCCACACGATCGCTGGCTAGCGGTTGAGAACTGAGTCCCCTCTGCTTTCAGGTTTTCCTTCACCACCGATCCAGGCTTGGATCGCTCTGAACATCGTCACTGGTCGCCTGCCAGCAACTTCTTCTTTCAGGCTCCTGAGACTACACGAGGACTCCCGACATCTTGACGAACTTCACGCAGCCGCAGCCTCCGGGCTAGGTAACTCGAGCATCTCGGTGCTCCATCGCAGGTTCGCTCTACAAGTGTCCAGTTCCTTTTTTTCGTTTAGTCCCACTGATCGGATCACTCCGGAATCAGTATCTCCAGACTCTAACCATTCGCATTTCACTGTTAGTGTAGATGGTTTCTCGTGCCCTCGGGCATTTGTGTAAATTGTGCAACTGAAGTATTTTCCTAAGAGTTTTGTAGTGTGCTTAGCTCCCTGACTCATAAAGAGCCAGGGTAGTCTTGTTATAAATAAATATCCTTTTATTTTCATAACAACTTGTGTGGTGTCCTTTCACTTGGTGTTCAAGGGGTATATGTGATGGTAGACAGCTGGCTTAACACGCCCTCTAGAGTTTAGCCTAAGACTGCTCGTATCCACGCTACTAGGATAGCTGGTCAAAAAGGTTGACTTACAACCAATCATCAATAAGGGTCGTTTGGAATGATACACAGTGATCACTAGAATAGTGAGCACTACATATCAGGCCAACTTCTCACATTGGTGAGCAGCGGTTGGGATTTGAGCTTGCTGTTGTTTTACCACACACGTATCCTAAGAATATCGCAGTGAAAGATCACATAAGTACCCAGGTACATATAACTTAACTTAGAATACTCCGAGTTCTACTGAACCGGCTGTTGTAGTGTAACAGGGCTTAGCACACCCTGACTACAACTCTTAGCGAGGGATCAGTAGGTAAACCCATAGTGTAGGTAGGTGCAACACTTACACCTCACTAGAAAAGCATGTCGGTCCACGGAGAGTCTGCAGAGACTCCCTTAGTGGTCAGTGACCCTCCACAGGTCGTGTCACGATATGCAACTCTTAGCTTCAAGGAGATGAGACAACTGTGTGCCTCCCGGAAGCTAAACCAGGGTTCTAACCCTACCATCGCAATACTGATAGGTCTCTTAGAGGCGTACGATGCTAGGAGGTCCTCTAACCCAGGTCCCCCCAGTGCAGATGGGAACATGCCTCCCTTAGAGGGAACCCTCGGTGACCCAGACCTCGACCTCCACACAGAGGAGGAGGACGAGGACGAGTTATCGGGAGACGAGGCAGACAAAGGTCCAGTGGTAGTCGGCAGGCTTACAAGGACCAACTTAAGCAGGCATGAGAATGGAACTAGGGGAGCCCCGGGCCCACGCTCAAGCAGGCTTAACCTTGGGAACGGACGAGCTAGGTCTCTCTCCAGAGGCTCTGGCAGATCGGTTCATACACATGTCTCTCAGGCACCTTCTCAGAGAGGAATGACTTCCCCTCAGAGGAGGGAGCATGAAGCAAAGATGCGGGAGGTCAATCTGAGGATCGAGCGGGAAGAACTTGCCCTCGCCAAAGAAAGACTTGCCTTAGCCCGAGAGCAGAAATTAAGTGGGTTAGATCCCACTGGTGGCAGCATTCTCAATAGAGAGAAAGACAGGGGTATAGACACTAGACACCTGAGTAAAATAGTGCCCCCCTTTAAACAAGGGGACGACATCCACAAGTGGATAACTGCCTTGGAGAGGGCCTGCACTGTCCAGTGTGTCCCCCCAAGTCAGTGGGCAGCTATACTATGGCTTTCCTTTGAAGGTAAAGGAAGGGACAAGCTCCTCACTACAAGAGCTGAGGATGCTAACAACTACCAAGTCCTGAAGAACACACTGATTGATGGGTTCGGCTTAACCACGGAACAGTACCGGGTGCTGTTCCGAGACACCCAGAAAATTCAGTCTCAGGATTGGGCTGACTTTGTCGATTGTGCCACTAAGGCTTTGGAAGGCTGGTTGCTGGGTAGCAAGGTTACTGATTACACAGGATTGTACAATCTTATCATGCGAGAACAGATTTTAAACAACTGTCAGAACCAATTGTTGCATCAGCACCTTGTCGACTCGGATCTGACCTCTCCCCAAGAATTGGGAAAGAAGGCAGACAGATGGGTCAGAACAAGGGTCAAGCAGAACCAGAATCAGAACCAGGGTGGTCAGAAGAAAGCAGACCAAAAGGGTAACAAGAACGAACAAAATGACCAGAAGTCTTCGACAGGTCCCCAACAAACCAAAGAGGGTGGGGGTCAGGCTTCACAGAAGAAGAAGACTCAAGAAGGCCAGTCAAAAAGGTGGTGCCAATACTGTAAAAGTAAGACTCACTGGTTTAGTGAGTGCACCAAGAAAGGAGGGCAAACTCCTACCACTGCAGCCCCTAAGGCACCTGCGCCCCCTAGTACAGTCAGCAGTGGTAGTGCGCCTCCCAAGGCATTAGTTGGGTTAACCTTGGGAACCGAGGGGAGTGACGACTTAGTCGGCACGCTCACTCAGGCCGTCCTTGTCTGTACAGGGGATATGGATATGTCCCCTGATGCCAGTCCCAATACTTTGGGCAAATACAGACAGACACCTTTGATAAATGGAAAAGTAGCTCAGGCCTACAGAGACACGTGTGCCAGTGTCACCATGGTGACGCCTAACTTCGTGGACCCTGGACAGATCATGCTAGGTACCAGTTACCTAGTGACCAATGCCAGCAACGTCACTACCAATCACAGTATGGCAGTTGTTGATTTCTCCTGGGGAGGGGTAAGTGGCCCGAAAAAGGTTGTGGTTAGTTCAGACCTCCCCGTAGAATGTCTGTTGGGCAATGATTTGGAAACGTCACAATGGTCAGAAGTGGAGCAGAGGACTCACATGGAAATGTTAGGTTTGCCAGCACATGTCCTTGCTGTGACCAGGTCACAGGCCAAAAGATGCACCACTGAACAGGTGCTGGATCCTGGAAGAACGGACCAGACACCTTCCAAGAAAAGGAGCAGTAAGGGTAAGGCTTCGCCTTCCCCCTTGCCCCAGGTCGTGGATCAAGTCTCCGAGGAGGCTGACCTTAAAGAACTGAGGGAAACTGAGCCGCAAGAGCTTGAACCTGGTCAGGTTGAGTTTCTGGGCTCAGGGGGACCCTCCAGGGAAGACCTGGGGAAGGCACAGTTAGACTGCCCCTCACTTGAACCCCTCAGACAGCAGGCCGCTGCTGAGGCTGCAGGGAACGCCACGGGTACCCACAAAGTGTACTGGGACGATGGACTCCTGTACTCTGAGGCAAGAGACCCCAAACCTGGTGCGACCAGGAGGCTGGTCATCCCCTTGTCTCTGAGAGGTTTCCTTCTCACCTTGGCCCACGAGATTCCCCTTGCAGGTCACTTAGGCCAGAATAAGACTTGGGACAGAATTGTTCCACACTTTCACTGGCCCCACATGTCCGAAGATACGAAGGAGTTTTGCCGCTCCTGTGTCACTTGCCAAGCCAGTGGTAAGTCAGGTGGCACGACAAAGGCCCCCCTCATACCACTACCAGTGGTGGGGGTACCCTTTGAACGAGTGGGGATCGACATTGTCGGACCAATGGAACCCCAGACAGCATCAGGGCACAAGTTTATACTGGTGGTGGTGGACCACGCCACCAGGTATCCTGAAGCTATTCCCCTTAGGACCACTACGGCACCTGTGGTGGCACGGGCCCTACTTGGAGTGTTCTCCAGAGTGGGCTTCCCTAAGGAGGTCGTCTCAGACAGAGGTGCAAACTTCATGTCGGGATATCTGACTGCTATGTGGAAGGAATGTGGTGTCAACTACAAGTTCACCACACCCTATCACCCACAATGCAATGGGCTGGTTGAGAGATTCAACCGGACCCTAAAAGGGATGATTCGCGGACTACCTGAAAAGCTTCGGCGGAGATGGGATGTCCTGATACCCTGCCTCTTGTTCGCCTACAGAGAGGTCCCGCAGAAGGGGGTTGGCTACAGCCCTTTTGAGCTTCTGTTCGGACATCCTGTAAGGGGACCCCTTTGTTTGGTAAAGGAAGGATGGGAGAGACCTCTCAGAAAGCCGGCATCAAACATTGTGGACTATGTGCTCGGTCTCCGCTCGCGGATGGCGGAGTACATGGAAAAGGCGTCTAAAAACCTTGAGGCGAGCCAAGAATTACAGAAAGCTTGGCACGACCAAAAGGCTGTCCTGACTGTGTATCAGCCTGGACAGAAGGTGTGGGTGCTGGAGCCGGTGGCCCCAGCAGCACTCAAAGACAAATGGTCTGGGCCCCACACGATCATTGAGCAAAAGGGAGAGGTCACCTACCTGGTAGACCTGGGAACTCCCCGGAGCCCCCACAGGGTGCTCCACGTAAACAGGCTCAAGGCATATGTCGACAGGGAGGGCATGGGCTTGCTCATGGCCACAGATGAGGGACAGGAGGAGGAGAGTGACCCTCTCCCGGACCTGCTCTCTCAGAACCCTGACGATGGATCAGTAGATGGTGTTGTCTTTTGTGGCAGCCTCTCTGGACATCAACAAGAGGATTGTAAACAGGTTCTTCAATCCTTTCGACATATGTTCTCTCTGACACCCAGTCAGACCAAGTGGTGTACCCACGAGGTCGACACTGGGGACAGTCTGCCCGTAAAGAGCAAAATCTATCGGCAACCTGATCATGTCAGAGACTGCATCAAGACAGAGGTGCAGAAAATGTTGGAGCTGGGAGTCATTGAACCCTCGGACAGCCCCTGGGCTAGTCCCGTAGTGCTCGTGCCGAAACCTCACACCCAGGGCGGTAAGAAAGAGATGAGGTTTTGCGTGGACTACAGAGGTCTCAATGCGGTCACTAAGACCGACGCCCACCCGATACCAAGAGCAGACGAACTTATCGACCGGTTGGCCTCGGCCAACTACTTAAGTACGTTTGACCTGACAGCTGGGTATTGGCAAATCAGGTTAGCTGAGGAGGCCAAGCCCAAAACAGCATTTTCTACCCCGGGTGGGCATTATCAGTTCGTGGTAATGCCCTTTGGTTTGAAAAATGCACCTGCCACCTTCCAAAGGCTGGTGAATCGAGTTCTCACTGGGTTGGACGACTTCTGTGCGGCATATCTGGACGATATCGCTGTCTTTAGCTCCACCTGGGAGGATCACCTGGTCCACCTGAGGAAAGTGTTAGAGGCCCTGCAGAAAGCAGGCCTCACTATCAAGGCCACCAAGTGCCAGATAGGGCAGACACAGGTTGTATACCTGGGCCACCTTGTAGGTGGAGGCCAGGTTCAACCATTGGAGAGCAAAATACAGGCCATCCAGGACTGGGCTCCTCCAACCACCCAGACTCAGGTTCGAGCTTTCTTGGGCCTGACTGGTTATTACCGGAAATTTGTCAGAAATTATGGATCCATTGTGACCCCGCTAAACGACCTGACAAGTAAAAAGATGCCAAAAAAAAGTTCAGTGGACAGCAAGCTGTCAGAAGGCATTCGATGACCTAAAGCAGGCCATGTGCACAGCACCTATCCTAAAGAGTCCAGACTACTCCAAACCATTCCTTGTCCAAACAGACGCTTCGGTTTGGGCCCTGAAGAAGTTGAGGCCATACTTGTTTGGCACTCACTTCAAGATTCAGACCGACCATAAGCCCCTCTTGTGGCTAAATCAAATGAAGGGTGAAAACCCCAAACTACTTAGGTGGTCCATTTCCCTACAGGGGATGGACTTCACAGTGGAGCATAGACCTGGCACTGATCATGGCAATGCAGATGGGCTCTCCAGGTATTTCCACTTAGAGCAAGAAGACTCACCTGGTCAAGGTTAGCTTATTGTCCCAAAGTTTGGGGGGGGGTCATGTAGGAGAGTAGGGTCTGCAATCCTATGATCACCCAGATTTTTCATTGGTTTACGACTTTCTCCGGCTGTGGGCCTGCCAATCAGACCCACAGCCTAGCTGTTCTCTCTCGAAATTAACACACATGTACGTTAGGTGCATCCACTAATTGGAACTGGGCCGCCTTGTCAGTCCCTGTCTCAGCATACCACAGGTATCCAGGGCATCGGTGTACCCAGGGCCTACCAGGGGCTGAAGCATGTATTATGCCACCCCTGGAATGGCCGCCCAAATCTGACACAACTGGCTGCACGACAGCTGGGGCCACGTGGTGTAATCACCCGTTGCTGTAGGTGTAATATTCCTACACCTAAAACCCCAAAATGGACACATGGATTCCTATCAGTCACTCCTATAGCAGGCCTTATCAATCCTGAAGGCAGAGTGCAGGGAATCATGTGGGACGGTGCTCTGGCGCGAGCTGAGCCCGTCGACGGCTTGCGGAACCAAGTCCTAATAGCCGTTCCATGGTGACGCGGGCCAACTACTTTTAAGGCATTATAATCCTTGCGGTTATTTGCTAACTTTGGCATCGCATCACCTATACATGTCGAGTAAGGTGTCATACGAATGGGAATACGAACCCCTCGCCAGTCCTGGTGACGGGGTTAGCATTCCCCCCTTTTAGAGGGACACGACATGGAAGTAACCTTGAACCCCGGTTAAAGTTGACTCAAGCCTCAGCATCACAAAATGGATGCTGCCACCAGACACAAGTCTGACCTCCTGCTGCTGGGAGACCTTCCAGCGAAGGGAGCTTGGACAAAGGGTTTCCTGTCGAGGGCGGTGTTAGCACCGCCCCAGACAGGGTTTGTGTATCCCAGGTAGGCAGGGCTGAAAGGAAGGTGACTGCCAGTGGCACCCCGGTGCTCACTGTGCATAGCCCGGCTCAAACCAGTTCGGGGGCACACCAGCCCCTGAGCTGGCGCGAAGCCGGACAAAGGATAGGGGTGTAACCACCCCCCTCCTGGCTCCACCCATAGGTAGAACCTAGTCACGGGCCAACCCCCTTTTCTTAGAATAAAGGTAGGAGCGAGTCCCCTTCCCAAATTGGATAATCAGATAATCGGATAACTCCGAATCACGAACTACTTTCCACGAAAGGAACTCTTGACTATTTCTGAAGACTCTCCCTTGTGGCTAAGGAGTAGCCACCCTGCACCAGCAGGCACCATCTAAGCGCTTGCGGTTTGCTGTAAGTCTCTCCTACGGATCAAGACTGCCCAGCTCGACGAGACCCGAGTACCCTGCCATCTCTGACCTTTTACCTACCTCATCAGCCCAGCTGAGAGCCGTAGGTGTGACGAGACCTGCGGGACCGGCTATCTTCAGAACCTGCACGACGCTTATCTAGCACGCCCACCGAGGGACCCTCGAGTGAGTGCACCTAGGGTTTGAGAAGCCCTAACCCTGAGCAGCTCCAGCATCGAAGTCTGCCTCCCCAGCATCCCCGAGATCTGCGTGGGGGCCCTTCCGCTCCTTGTTGTTCACCGCGTTGTTCGACCACTCGCTGACCGGCTTGTGGCCCTCTTCACGACGCACCACGATTGTTTCATCACTAGTCTGGTTGCTCCAGACTGGCTCTTGCTCCCCTTCAACAGAGGAGTACCACGGACCCTCCTGGTCCACTCCCGACGCCATCTTGACTCCCCCGCCTGGGTGGCCACTGCCAAGATCCGCTGCCCCTTCCTGGGCCCAGCATCATCGACAGCAGACACCTTCGTGGGACAGCTCGCCCTCCATCCTGGTCGCCGCCGCGCCTCCTGGTCCGAGGAACAGCCGAGTCCGACGTCACCCACTCACCTGGTCGAGGTGACTTCAGCCGGTACCCTCCTGGTGCCCACACGATCGCTGGCTAGCGGTTGAGAACTGAGTCCCCTCTGCTTTCAGGTTTTCCTTCACCACCGATCCAGGCTTGGATCGCTCTGAACATCGTCACTGGTCGCCTGCCAGCAACTTCTTCTTTCAGGCTCCTGAGACTACACGAGGACTCCCGACATCTTGACGAACTTCACGCAGCCGCAGCCTCCGGGCTAGGTAACTCGAGCATCTCGGTGCTCCATCGCAGGTTCGCTCTACAAGTGTCCAGTTCCTTTTTTTCGTTTAGTCCCACTGATCGGATCACTCCGGAATCAGTATCTCCAGACTCTAACCATTCGCATTTCACTGTTAGTGTAGATGGTTTCTCGTGCCCTCGGGCATTTGTGTAAATTGTGCAACTGAAGTATTTTCCTAAGAGTTTTGTAGTGTGCTTAGCTCCCTGACTCATAAAGAGCCAGGGTAGTCTTGTTATAAATAAATATCCTTTTATTTTCATAACAACTTGTGTGGTGTCCTTTCACTTGGTGTTCAAGGGGTATATGTGATGGTAGACAGCTGGCTTAACACGCCCTCTAGAGTTTAGCCTAAGACTGCTCGTATCCACGCTACTAGGATAGCTGGTCAAAAAGGTTGACTTACAACCAATCATCAATAAGGGTCGTTTGGAATGATACACAGTGATCACTAGAATAGTGAGCACTACATATCAGGCCAACTTCTCACACCCTACACTGCCCAAACACCACTGCACTGCCCTAAACCCTGAAACACGACCACCCTGCACGAACCCCTACACGGCCCGAACACCACTGCACTGCCCTAAACTCTGAAACACTAGCCCCAGCATGACCCCCTACACTGCCTGAACACAACTGCGCTGCCTTAAACCCTTCAACACCATTCGCAACACGACCCCCTACACTGACCGAACACCTCTTCACCACTGCCCTAAACCATGAAACACCACCCCACTAAAACGCCCTACACTGCCCGAACACCAATGCTCTAAACCCTGGAACACCACCCCCTGCAAAACCCACTACACTGCCCGAACACCACTGCACCACTGCCCTAATCCCTGAAACACCACCCCGGGCAAGACCACCTACACTGCCTGAACACCGCTGCCCTAAACCCTGAAGCAGAACCACTTGCAAGACCCCCTACATTGCCCGAACACAACTGCACTGCCCTAAACCAAGAAACAACAGCCGCAGCACGACCCCCTACACTGCCCGAACAGCACTGCCCTAAACCTTGAAACACCACCCCCAGCAAGACCCCCTAAACTACCCAAACACCAGTGCCCTAAACTCTCAAACACCACCCCCAGCAAGACCCCCTACACTGCCCGAACACCACTACCTTAAACCCTGAAAAACCACCCCCTGCACGACCCCTTACACTGCCAGAACACCACTGTGCTGCTCAAAACCCTGAAACACCACCCAGAGCACGATCACCTACACTACCTGAACACCACTGCTCTGCCCTAAACCCTGAAACATCACCACAGCACGTCCCCCTACACTGCCCAAACACCTCTTCACAGCCCAAAATCCTGAAACACTAGCCCCAGCACAACCCTATATACTGCCCGAACACCACTTCACTGCCCTAAACCCTAAAACACTAGCCCCAGCATGACCCCCTACAATGCCCGAACACAACTGCACTGTGCTGAACCCTGAAACACCAGCCACAGTACGACACCCTACACTGCCTGAACACCACTGTTCTTCCCTACACCCTGAAACACCAGCCCCCACATGACCCCCCACACTGCCCGAAAACCACTGCACTGCCCTAAACCCTGAAACACCAGCCCTGTACAACTACCTACACTGCCCAAACACCACTGCACTTCCCTAAACCTGAAACACCAGCCCCCGCACGACCCCCTACACTGCATGAACACCACTGCACTGCCCTAAACCCTGAAACACTAGCCCCCGCACAATTCCCAACACTGCCCGAACAACACTGCACTGCCCTAAACCCTGAAACACCAACTCCAGAAAGTCCCCAAACACCGCCCGAACAACACTAGTGCCCTAAACCCTGAAACACCACCAGAGCACGACCCCCTACACTGCCCGAACACCCCTACAGTGCCCTAAACCCTGAAACACCAGCCCTAGCACGACGCCCTACACTGCCCAAACAACACTGCAGTGCCCTAAACCCTGAAACTCCAGCCACAGCACGACCCCCTACACTGCCTGAACACCACTGCAGTGCCCTAAGCCCTGAAACACCAACCCCAGCACGATCCCCTACACTGCCCGAACACCACTGCCCTGCCCGAAACCCTGAAACACCAGCCCCCGCACGACCTCCTACACTGCCCGAACACCACTGCACTGCCCTAAACCCTGAAAAAAAGCCCCCGCATGACCCCTACACTGCCCGAACATCACTGCACTGCCCTAAACCCTGAAATTACAGCCCCGCACGACCACCTACACTGCCCGAACACCACTGCACTGCCCTATACCCTTAAACACTAGCCCTCTCTCAACCACCTACACTGCCCAAACACCACTGCACTGCCCTAAACCCTGAATAATGAGCCCCCGCACGACCCCTTCACTGTCCGAACACCACGGCACTGCCCTAAACCCTGAAACACCAGCACCCGCACAACCCCCTACACTGCCCAAACACCACTGTACTGCCCTAAGCCCTGAAACACCAGTACCCCATGACCCCCTACACTGCCTGAACACCACTGCACTTCCTAAACCGTAAAACACAAGGCCCCGCACGACCCCCTACACTGCCCGAACACCACTGCACTGCCCTAAATCCTGAAACACCAGCTCCAGCACAACCCCCTACACTGCCCTAACACCACTGCACTGCCTTAAGCCCTTAAACACCACACCCAGCACCACCCCCTACACTGACCGAACACCACTACACTGCCCAAAACCCTGAAACACCACCCCCTGCATGACCCCCTACACTGCCCAAACACTACTGCCCTAAACCTTAAAACACCACCCCCAGCAAGACCCCCTACACTGCACGAACACCACTGCACTGCCCTAAACCCTGAAACACTACCCCCGGCAAGACCCCTACCCTGCCCGAACACCACTGCCCTAAACCCTGAAACACCACCCCCAGCAAGACTCCCTCCACTGTCCGAAAAGCACTACACTGCCCTAAACCCTGAAACACCACCCCCTGCATGACCCCCTACACTGTCCGAACACCACTGCACTGCCCTAAACCCAGAAAAACCACCCCCTGCATGACCCTCTACACTGCCCGAACACCACTGCGCTGCCCTAAACCCTGAAACACCATATCCAGCACGACCCCCTACACTGCCCGAACACCACTGCTCTGCCTTAAACCCTGTAATACCACCCCAAGTACATCCGCCTACACTGCCCGAACACCACTGCTCTGCCCTAAATCCTGAAACCACAGCACCAGCACGACCACCTACACTGCCCGAACACCACTGCCCTAAACCCTGAATGAAACACCACCCCCAGCAAGACCCCCTAAATTGCCCGAAGACCCCTGCACTGCCTTAAACCCTGAAACACCACCCCCAGCACGACCCCCTACACTTCCAGAACACCACTGCACTGCCTTAAACCCTGAAACACCACCCCCCCCATGATCCCCTACACTGACCGAACACCACTGCCCTAATCCCTGAAACACCACCCCCTGCACGATCCCCTACTCTGCATGCACACCAATGCACTGCCCTAAACCCTGAAACATCAGCCCCAGCAAGACAACCTACACTGCATGAACACCACTGCCCTAAACCCTGAAACACCACCCCCAGCAAGACCCCCTACACTGCCCGAACACTACTGCCCTAAACCCAGAAACACCACCCCCTGCAAGACCCCTTACACTGCCCGAACACCACTGCACTGCCCTAAACCCGGAAACACGACCCCAAGCACAACCACCTACACTGCCCGAACACCACTGCACTGCCTTAAACCCTGAAACGCCATCCCCAGCACAACCCCCTACACTGCCCGAGCACCACTGCACTGCCCTAAACCCTGAAACACGACCCCAAGCACTACCACCTACACTGCCCGAACACCACTGCACTGCCTTAAACATGAAACACCACCCCAAGCACGGCTGCCTACACTGCCCGAACACCACTGCACTGCCATAAACCCTGAAAAACCTCCCCCAGCACGACCCCCTACAGTTTCCCAAACACCACTGCACTACCCTAAACCCTAAAACACCAGCCCCAGCATGACCCCCTACACTGCCCGAACACAACTGCACTGCTCTAAACCCTAAAACTCCAGCCCAGCACGACCACCTACACTGCCCAAACAACACTGCACTGCCCTAAATCCTAAAACACTAGCCACAGCACGACCCCTCACACTGACAGAACACCACTGCACTGCCATAAACCCTTAAACTTCACACCCAGCACGACCCCCTACACTGCCCGAACATCACTGCACTGCCCTGAACCCTGAAACACCACCCCCAGCAAGACCCCCTACACTGCCCGAACACCACTGCACTGCCCTACACCCTAAAAACCAGCCCCATCATGACGCCCTTCAATGCCCGAAGACAACTGCACTGCCCTAAACCCTAAAACACAAGCCCCAGCAAGACCCCCTACCTACACTGCCCAAATACCACTACTCTAAACCCTGAAACACCCCCTCCTGCAAGACCCCCTACACTGCCCAAACACCCCTGCACTGCCATAAACCATGAAACACCAACCCCAGCACGACCCCCTACACTGTCTAAACACCACTGCACTGCCCTAAACATGGAAACATGACCCCCTGCACGACCCCCTATGTGGCCCAAACACCACTGCACTGCCCTAAACCCTGAAACACCACCCCCAGCAAGACCCCCTACACTGCCCGAACACTACTGCCCTAAACCCAGAAACACCACCCCCTGCAAGACCCCTTACACTGCCCGAACACCACTGCACTGCCCTAAACCCGGAAACACGACCCCAAGCACAACCACCTACACTGCCCGAACACCACTGCACTGCCTTAAACATGAAACACCACCCCAAGCACGGCTGCCTACACTGCCCGAACACCACTGCACTGCCTTAAACCCTGAAACGCCATCCCCAGCACAACCCCCTACACTGCCCGAGCACCACTGCACTGCCCTAAACCCTGAAACACGACCCCAAGCACTACCACCTACACTGCCCGAACACCACTGCACTGCCTTAAACATGAAACACCACCCCAAGCACGGCTGCCTACACTGCCCGAACACCACTGCACTGCCATAAACCCTGAAAAACCTCCCCCAGCACGACCCCCTACAGTTTCCCAAACACCACTGCACTACCCTAAACCCTAAAACACCAGCCCCAGCATGACCCCCTACACTGCCCGAACACAACTGCACTGCTCTAAACCCTAAAACTCCAGCCCAGCACGACCACCTACACTGCCCAAACAACACTGCACTGCCCTAAATCCTAAAACACTAGCCACAGCACGACCCCTCACACTGACAGAACACCACTGCACTGCCATAAACCCTTAAACTTCACACCCAGCACGACCCCCTACACTGCCCGAACATCACTGCACTGCCCTGAACCCTGAAACACCACCCCCAGCAAGACCCCCTACACTGCCCGAACACCACTGCACTGCCCTACACCCTAAAAACCAGCCCCATCATGACGCCCTACAATGCCCGAAGACAACTGCACTGCCCTAAACCCTAAAACACAAGCCCCAGCAAGACCCCCTACCTACACTGCCCAAATACCACTACTCTAAACCCTGAAACACCCCCTCCTGCAAGACCCCCTACACTGCCCAAACACCCCTGCACTGCCATAAACCATGAAACACCAACCCCAGCACGACCCCCTACACTGTCTAAACACCACTGCACTGCCCTAAACATGGAAACATGACCCCCTGCACGACCCCCTATGTGGCCCAAACACCACTGCACTGCCCTAAACCCTGAAACACCACCCCCAGCAAGACCCCCTACACTGCCCGAACACTACTGCCCTAAACCCAGAAACACCACCCCCTGCAAGACCCCTTACACTGCCCGAACACCACTGCACTGCCCTAAACCCGGAAACACGACCCCAAGCACAACCACCTACACTGCCCGAACACCACTGCACTGCCTTAAACATGAAACACCACCCCAAGCACGGCTGCCTACACTGCCCGAACACCACTGCACTGCCTTAAACCTGAAACGCCATCCCCAGCACAACCCCCTACACTGCCCGAGCACCACTGCACTGCCCTAAACCCTGAAACACGACCCCAAGCACTACCACCTACACTGCCCGAACACCACTGCACTGCCTTAAACATGAAACACCACCCCAAGCACGGCTGCCTACACTGCCCGAACACCACTGCACTGCCATAAACCCTGAAAAACCTCCCCCAGCACGACCCCCTACAGTTTCCCAAACACCACTGCACTACCCTAAACCCTAAAACACCAGCCCCAGCATGACCCCCTACACTGCCCGAACACAACTGCACTGCTCTAAACCCTAAAACTCCAGCCCAGCACGACCACCTACACTGCCCAAACAACACTGCACTGCCCTAAATCCTAAAACACTAGCCACAGCACGACCCCTCACACTGACAGAACACCACTGCACTGCCATAAACCCTTAAACTTCACACCCAGCACGACCCCCTACACTGCCCGAACATCACTGCACTGCCCTGAACCCTGAAACACCACCCCCAGCAAGACCCCCTACACTGCCCGAACACCACTGCACTGCCCTACACCCTAAAAACCAGCCCCATCATGACGCCCTACAATGCCCGAAGACAACTGCACTGCCCTAAACCCTAAAACACAAGCCCCAGCAAGACCCCCTACCTACACTGCCCAAATACCACTACTCTAAACCCTGAAACACCCCCTCCTGCAAGACCCCCTACACTGCCCAAACACCCCTGCACTGCCATAAACCATGAAACACCAACCCCAGCACGACCCCCTACACTGTCTAAACACCACTGCACTGCCCTAAACATGGAAACATGACCCCCTGCACGACCCCCTATGTGGCCCAAACACCACTGCACTGCCCTAAACACTGAAACACCAGCCCCCGCACGACCCCCTACACTGCCCAAACACCACTGCACTGCCCTAAACCCTGAAACACCAGCCCCCGCATTACCACCTACACTGCCCGAACACCACAGCACTGCCCTAAACCCTGAAACCCCAGCCTCCGCACGGCCCCCTACACTGCCCGAACACCACTGCAGTGCCCTAAACACTGAAACATCAGCCCATGCACGACCCCCTACACTGCCCGAACTCGACTGCATTGCCCTTAACCCTGAAACACCAGCTCCAGCAAAACCACCTACACTTCCCAAACACCACTGCAGTGCCCTAAACCCTGAAACAACACCCCCAGCAAGACTCCCTACATTGTCCGAACACAACTGCACTGCCCTAAACCCTAAAACCCCACCCCCAGCACGACCCCCTACACTGCACGAACACCACTGTACTGCCCTAAACCCTAAAACACCAGCCTCAGCACGACCCCCTACACTGACCAAACACCACTGCACTGACCTAAACCCTAAAACACCAGCCCCAGCTAGACCTCCTACACTGCCCGAATACCACTGAACTAAACCCTGAAACACCACCACCTGCAAGACCCCCTACACAGCCCGAACACCACTGCACCACTGCCCTAAACACTGAAACACCACCCCCAGCACTACCCCCTACACTGCACGAACACCACTGTACTGCCCTAAACCCTAAAACACCTTCCTCAGCACGACCCCCTACACTGACCAAACACCACTGCACTGCCCTAAACCCTAAAACACCAGCCCCAGCTAGACCTCCTACACTGCCCGAATACCACTGAACTAAACCCTGAAACACCACACCCAGCAAGACCCCCTACACTGCCCAAACAACACTGCCCTAAACACTGAAACACCACCCCCTGCAAGACCCCCTACACTGCCCGAACACCACTGCACTGCCCTAAACCCTGAAACTCCAGCCCCAGCACGATCCCCTAATCTGCGCGCACACCAATGCACTGCCCTAAACCCTGAAACATCAGCCCCAGCAGGAGTCCCTACATTGCCCGAACACCATTGCCATAAACCCTGAAACACCACCCCCAGCAAGACCCCCTACACTGCCCGAACACCACTGCCCTAAACCCTGAAACACTACTTCCTGCATGACCCCATACACTGCCCAAACACCACTGCTTTGCCCTAAACCCTGAAACACCACCCCCAGCACGACCCCCTACTCTGCCTGAACACCACTGCTCTGCCATAAACCCTAAAACACCTCCCCCAGCATGTCCCCTACACTGCCCAAACCTCACTGCACTGCCCTAAACTCTGAAGCACCACCCGCAGAGAGACCCCCTACACTGCCCGAACACCACTGCCCTAAACCCTAAAACACCGCACCCAGCAAGACACCCTACACTGCCCGAACACCACTGCCCTAAACCCTGACACACCACCCCCTGCAAGACCCCGTACACTGCCCAAACACAACTGCGCTGCCCTACCCCCTGAAACACCACCCCTGCATGAAACTCTACACTGCCCGATCATCCCTGCACTGTCCTAAACCCTGAAACACCAGCACTCGCACGATCCCCTACACTGCCCAAATGCCACTGCACTGCCCTAAACCCTGAAACACCAGCTCCAGCATGACCCCCTACACTGCCCAACCATCACTGCACTGCCCTAAACCCTGAAACACCACCCACAGCACGACCCCCTACACTGCCCAAAGATCACTGCACTGCCCTAAACCCTGAAACACCACCCCGAGCACGACCCCAGACACTGCCCAAACACCACTGCAATGCCCTAAACCCTGAAACACCACCCCCAGCAAGACCCCCTACACTGACCAAACACCACTGCCCTAATCCCTGAAACACCACCCCCTGCATGATCCCCTACTCTGCGTGCACACCAATGCACTGCCCTAAACCCTGAAACATCAGCCCCAGCAAGACAACCTACACTGCATGAACACCACTGCCCTAAACCCTGAAACACCACCCCCAGCAAGACCCCCTACACTGCCCGAACACTACTGCCCTAAACCCAGAAACACCACCCCCTGCAAGACCCCTTACACTGCCCGAACACCACTGCACTGCCCTAAACCCAGAAACACGACCCCAAGCACAACCACCTACACTGCCCGAACACCACTGCACTGCCTTAAACCCTGAAACGCCATCCACAGCACAACCCCCTACACTGCCCGAGCACCACTGCACTGCCCTAAACCCTGAAACACGACCCCAAGCACTACCACCTACACTGCCCGAACACCACTGCACTGCCTTAAACATGAAACACCACCCCAAGCACGGCTGCCTACACTGCCCGAACACCACTGCACTGCCATAAACCCTGAAAAACCTCCCCCAGCACGACCCCCTACAGTTTCCCAAACACCACTGCACTACCCTAAACCCTAAAACACCAGCCCCAGCATGACCCCCTACACTGCCCGAACACAACTGCACTGCTCTAAACCCTAAAACTCCAGCCCAGCACGACTTCCTACACTGCCCAAACAACACTGCACTGCCCTAAATCCTAAAACACTAGCCACAGCACGACCCCTCACTCTGACAGAACACCACTGCACTGCCATAAACCCTTAAACTTCACACCCAGCACGACCCCCTACACTGCTCGAACATCACTGCACTGCCCTGAACCCTGAAACACCACCCCCAGCAAGACCCCCTACACTGCCCGAACACAACTGCACTGCCCTACACCCTAAAAACCAGCCCCATCATGACGCCCTACAATGCCCGAAGACAACTGCACTGCCCTAAACCCTAAAACACAAGCCCCAGCAAGACCCCCTACCTACACTGCCCAAATACCACTACTCTAAACCCTGAAACACCCCCTCCTGCAAGACCCCCTACACTGCCCAAACACCACTGCACTGCCATAAACCATGAAACACCAACCCCAGCACGACCCCCTACACTGTCTAAACACCACTGCACTGCCCTAAACATGGAAACATGACCCCCTGCACGACCCCCTATGTGGCCCAAACACCACTGCACTGCCCTAAACACTGAAACACCAGCCCCCGCACGACCCCCTACACTGCCCAAACACCACTGCACTGCCCTAAACCCTGAAACACCAGCCCCCGCATTACCACCTACACTGCCCGAACACCACTGCACTGCCCTAAACCCTGAAACCCCAGCCTCCGCACGGCCCCCTACACTGCCCGAACACCACTGCAGTGCCCTAAACACTGAAACACCAGCCCATGCACGACCCCCTACACTGCCCGAACTCGACTGCACTGCCCTTAACCCTGAAACACCAGCTCCAGCACAACCACCTACACTTCCCAAACACCACTGCAGTGCCCTAAACCCTGAAACAACACCCCCAGCAAGACTCCCTACACTGTCCGAACACAACTGCACTGCCCTAAACCCTAAAACCCCACCCCCAGCACGACCCCCTACACTGCACGAACACCACTGTACTGCCCTAAACCCTAAAACACTAGCCTCAGCACGACCCCCTACACTGACCAAACACCACTGCACTGACCTAAACCCTAAAACACCAGCCCCAGCTAGACCTCCTACACTGCCCGAATACCACTGAACTAAACCCTGAAACACCACCACCTGCAAGACCCCCTACACAGCCCGAACACCACTGCACCACTGCCCTAAACACTGAAACACCACCCCCAGCACTACCCCCTACACTGCACGAACACCACTGTACTGCCCTAAACCCTAAAACACCGGCCTCAGCACGACCCCCTACACTGACCAAACACCACTGCACTGCCCTAAACCCTAAAACACCAGCCCCAGCTAGACCTCCTACACTGCCCGAATACCCCTGAACTAAACCCTGAAACACCACACCCAGCAAGACCCCCTACACTGCCCAAACAACACTGCCCTAAACACTGAAACACCACCCCCTGCAAGACCCCCTACACTGCCCGAACACCACTGCACTGCCCTAAACCCTGAAACTCCAGCCCCAGCACGATCCCCTAATCTGCGCGCACACCAATGCACTGCCCTAAACCCTGAAACATCAGCCCCAGCAGGAGTCCCTACATTGCCCGAACACCATTGCCATAAACCCTGAAACACCACCCCCAGCAAGACCCCCTACACTGCCCGAACACCACTGCCCTAAACCCTGAAACACTACTCCCTGCAAGACCACCTACACTGCCCGAACACCAATGCACTGCCTTAAAACCTGAAACAACACCCCCAGCATGACCCCCTACACTGTCCGAACACCACGGCACTGCCCTAATCCTTGAAACAACACCCCCAGAACGACCCCCTACAGTGCCTGAACACCACTGCGCTGCCTTAAACCCTGAAACACCACCCCCAGCATGACCCCCTACACTGTCCGAAAACCACTGCACTGCCCTAAACCCTGAAACACCACCCCCAGTACATCCCCCTACACTGCCCAAACAGCACTGCACTGCCCTAAACCCTGAAACACCAGCTCCAGCACGACCCCCTACACTGCCCAAACATCACTGCACTGCCCTAAACCGTGAAACAGCACCCCCAGAAAGACCCCCTACACTGCCCGAAGACCACTGCACTGCCCTAAACCCTAAAACACCAGCCCCATCATGACCCCCTACACTGCCCGAAGACCACTGCACTGCCCTAAACCCTAAAACACAAGCCCCAGCAAGACTCCCTACACTGCCCGAATACCACTACCCTAAACCCTGAACCACCACCCCCTGCAAGACCCCCTACACTGTCCGAACACCACTACACCACTGCCCTAAACCCTGAAACAGCACCCCCAGCAAGACCCACTACACTGCCCAAACACCACTGCACTGCCCTAAACCGTGAAACACCAACCACAGCACGACCACCTGCACTTCCCAAACACCACTGCACTGCCCTAAACCCTGAAACACGACCCCCTGCACAACCCGCTACACGGCTCGAACTCCACTGTACTGCCCTAAACCCTGAAAAACTAGCCCCAGCATGACCCCCTACACTGCCTGAACACAACTGCACTGCCTTAAACCCTTCAACACCATCCGCAGCACAACCCCCTACACTGCCCGAACACCTCTGCATCACTGCCCTAAACCATGAAACACCACCCCCACTAAGACGCCCTACCCTGCCCGAACACCTCTGCTCTAAACCCTGAAACACCACCCCCTGCAAGACCCACTACACTGCCCGAACACCACTGCACCACTGCCCTAAACCCTGAAACACCACCCCAGGCAAGACCCCTACACTGCCTGAACACCACTGCCCTAGACCCTGAAACAGAACCCCCTGCAAGACCCCCTACACTGCCCGAACACCACTGCACTGCCCTAAACCCTGAAACACCACCCCCTGCAAGACCCCCTACACTGCCCAAACACCACTGCACCACTGCCCTAAACCCTGAAACATCAGCCCCAGCACGACCCCCTACACTGCCCGAACACCACTGCCCTAAACCCTGAATGAAACACCACCCCCAGCAAGACCCCCTAAATTGCCCGAAGACCCCTGCACTGCCTTAAACCCTGAAACACCACCCCCAGCACGACCCCCTACACTTCCAGAACACCACTGCACTGCCTTAAACCCTGAAACACCACCCCCAGCATGATCCCCTACACTGCCCGAACACCACTGCTCTACCCTAAACCCTGAAACACCACCCCCAGCATGACCCCCTACACTGCCCGAACACCACTGCACTGCCCTAAACCCTAAAACACCAGCCCCAGCACGACCCCCTACACTGCCCGAACACAACTGCACTGCTCTAAACCCTAAAACTCCAGCCCCAGCACGACCACCTACACTGCCCGAACACTACTGCACCACTGCCCTAAAGCCTGAAACACCACCCCAGGCAAGGCCCCTACGCTGCCTGAACACCACTGCCCTAGACCCTGAAACAGAACCCCCTGCAAGACCCCCTACACAGCCTGAACACCACTGCACTGCCCTAAACCCTGAAACACCCCCCCTGCAAGACCCCCTACACTGCCCGAACACCACTGCACCACTGCCCTAAACCCTGAAACATCAGCCCCAGCACGACCCCCTACACTGCCCTAAACCCTGAAACACCACCCCCAGCAAGACCCCCTAAACTGCCCGAACACCACTGCCCTAAACCCTGAAACACCACCCCCTGCAGGACCCCCTACACTGCCAGAACACCACTGCACTGCCCTAAACCCTGAAACACCACCTCCAGCATGACCCCCTACCCTGCCCGAACACCACTGCACTGCCCTAAACCCTAAAACACCAGCCCCAGCACGACCCCCTACACTGCCCGAACACAACTGCACTGCTCTAAACCCTAAAACTCCAGCCCCAGCACGACCACCTACACTGCCCGAACACCACTGCACTGCCCTACACCCTGAAACACCAGCCCTGCACGACCGCCTAAACTGCCCGAACACCACTGCACTAACCCTAAACCCTGAAATACCACACCCAGCACGACCCCCTACACTGCCCGAACACAACTGGTCTGCCCTAAACCCTGAAACACCACCCCCAGAACGTCCCCCTACACTGCCCGAACACCACTGCACTGCCCTAAACCCTGAAACACCAAACCCAGCCCGACACCCTATGCTGCCCGAACACCACTACTCTGCCTTAAACCCTTTAACACCATCCCAGTACATCCCCCTACACTGCTCGAACACCACTGCCCTGCCCTAAACCCTGAAACACCAGCTCCAGCATGACCCCCTACACTGCCCAAACATCACTGCACTGCCCTAAACCCTGAAACACCACCCACAGCAAGACCCCATACACTGCCCGAACACCACTGCACTGCCCTTATCCCTAAAACATCAGCCCCATCATGACCCCCTACACTGCCCGAAGACCACTGCACTGCCCTAAACCCTGAAACACCAGCTCCAGCATGACCCCCTACACTGCCCAAACCTCACTGCACGGACCTAAACCCTGAAACACCACCCCCAGCAAGACCCCATACACTGCCCGAACACCACTGCACTGCCCTAAACCCTAAAACACCAGCCCCATCATGACCCCCTACACTGCCCGAAGGCCACTGCACTGCCCTAAAACCTAAAACACAAGCCCTACTAAGACCCCCTACACCGCCCGAATACCACTACCCTAAACCCTGAAACACCACCCCCTGCAAGACCCCCTACACTGTCCGAACACCACTGCACCACTGCCCTAAACCCTGAAACACCACCCCCAGCAAGACCCCTACACTGCCCAAACACCACTGCACTGCCCTAAACCGTGAAACACCAACCCCAGCACGACCCCCTACACTGCCCAAACAACACTGCACTGCCCTAAACCCTAAAACACGACCACCCTGCTCGAACCCCTACACGGCCCGAACACCACTGCACTGCCTTAAACCCTGAAACACCCTCCCCAGCACGACCCCCACACTTCCAGAACACCACTGCACTACCTTATACCCTGAAACACAAACCTAGCACGACCCCCTACACTGCCCGAACACCACTGCACTGCCCTAAACCCTGAAACAAAAGCCCCAGCAGGACCCCCTACACTGCCCAAACACCACTGCACTGCCCTAAACCCTAAAACAAAAGCCCCAGCAGGACCCCCTACACTGCCCGAACACAACTGCACTGCTCTAAACCCTAAAACTCCAGCCCCAGCACGACCACCTACACTGCCCGAACACCACTGCACTGCCCTAAACCCTAAAACACCAGCCCCATCATGACCCCCTACACTGCCCGAAGACCACTGCACTGCCCTAAAACCTAAAACACAAGCCCCACTAATACCCCCTACACTGCCCGAATCCCACTACCCTAAACCCTGAAACACCACCCCCTGCAAAACCCCCTACACTGTCCGAACACCACTGCACCACTGCCCTAAACCCTGAAACACCACCCCCAGCAAGACCCCCTACACTGCCCAAACACCACTGCACTGCCCTAATCCGTGAAACACCAACCCCAGCACGACCCCCTACACTGCCCAAACACCACTGCACTGCCCTAAACCCTGAAACACGACCACCCTGCACGAACCCCTACACGGCCCGAACACCACTGCACTGCCCTAAACTCTGAAACACTAGCCCCAGCATGACCCCCTACACTGCCCAAACACCACTGCACTGCCCTAAACCGTGAAACACCAACCCCAGCACGACCCCCTACACTGCCCAAACAACACTGCACTGCCCTAAACCCTAAAACACGACCACCCTGCACGAACCCCTACACGGCCCGAACACCACTGCACTGCCTTAAACCCTGAAACACCCTCCCCAGCACGACCCCCACACTTCCAGAACACCACTGCACTACCTTATACCCTGAAACACAAACCTAGCACGACCCCCTACACTGCCCGAACACCACTGCACTGCCCTAAACCCTGAAACACCACCCTCAGCATGACCCCCTACACTGCCCGAACACCACTGCACTGCCCTAAACCCTAAAACAAAAGCCCCAGCAGGACCCCCTACACTGCCCGAACACAACTGCACTGCTCTAAACCCTAAAACTCCAGCCCCAGCACGACCACCTACACTGCCCGAACACCACTGCACTGCCCTAAACCCTAAAACACCAGCCCCATCATGATCCCCTACACTGCCCGAAGACCACTGCACTGCCCTAAAACCTAAAACACAAGCCCCACTAAGACCCCCTACACTGCCCGAATCCCACTACCCTAAACCCTGAAACACCACCCCCTGCAAAACCCCCTACACTGTCCGAACACCACTGCACCACTGCCCTAAACCCTGCAACACCACCCCCAGCAAGACCCCCTACACTGCCCAAACACCACTGCACTGTCCTAATCCGTGAAACATTAACCCCAGCACGACCCCCTACACTGCCCAAACACCACTGCACTGCCCTAAACCCTGAAACACGACCACCCTGCACGAACCCCTACACGGCCCGAACACCACTGCACTGCCCTAAACTCTGAAACACTAGCCCCAGCATGACCCCCTACACTGCCTGAACACAACTGCGCTGCCTTAAACCCTTCAACACCATTCGCAACACGACCCCCTACACTGACCGAACACCTCTTCACCACTGCCCTAAACCATGAAACACCACCCCGGGCAAGACCACCTACACTGCCTGAACACCGCTGCCCTAAACCCTGAAGCAGAACCACTTGCAAGACGCCCTACACTGCCCGAACACCAATGCTCTAAACCCTGGAACACCACCCCCTGCAAAACCCACTACACTGCCCGAACACCACTGCACCACTGCCCTAATCCCTGAAACACCACCCCGGGCAAGACCACCTACACTGCCTGAACACCGCTGCCCTAAACCCTGAAGCAGAACCACTTGCAAGACCCCCTACATTGCCCGAACACCACTGCACTGCCCTAAACCAAGAAACAACAGCCGCAGCACGACCCCCTACACTGCCCGAACAGCACTGCCCTAAACCCTGAAACACCACCCCCAGCAAGACCCCCTAAACTACCCAAACACCAGTGCCCTAAACTCTCAAACACCACCCCCAGCAAGACCCCCTACACTGCCCGAACACCACTACCTTAAACTCTGAAAAACCACCCCCTGCACGACCCCTTACACTGCCAGAACACCACTGTGCTGCTCAAAACCCTGAAACACCACCCAGAGCACGATCACCTACACTACCCGAACACCACTGCTCTGCCCTAAACCCTGAAACATCACCACAGCATGTCCCCCTACACTGCCCAAACACCTCTTCACAGCCCAAAATCCTGAAACACTAGCCCCAGCACAACCCTATATACTGCCCGAACACCACTTCACTGCCCTAAACCCTAAAACACTAGCCCCAGCATGACCCCCTACAATGCCCGAACACAACTGCACTGCACTGAACCCTGAAACACCAGCCACAGTACGACACCCTACACTGCCTGAACACCACTGTTCTGCCCTACACCCTGAAACACCAGCCCCCACATGACCCCCCACACTGCCCGAAAACCACTGCACTGCCCTAAACCCTGAAACACCAGCCCTGTACAACTACCTACACTGCCCAAACACCACTGCACTTCCCTAAACCTGAAACACCAGCCCCCGCATGACCCCCTACACTGCATGAACACCACTGCACTGCCCTAAACCCTGAAACACTAGCCCCCGCACAATTCCCTACACTGCCCGAACAACACTGCACTG
The DNA here is from genome assembly GCF_964204655.1 of Triturus cristatus. NCBI lineage: Eukaryota > Metazoa > Chordata > Amphibia > Caudata > Salamandridae > Triturus > Triturus cristatus. The sequence goes on from NC_140587.1 coordinate 60,877,228, forward strand.
CCCTAAACCCTGAAACACCAACTCCAGAAAGTCCCCAAACACCGCCCGAACAACACTAGTGCCCTAAACCCTGAAACACCACCAGAGCACGACCCCCTACACTGCCCGAACACCCCTACAGTGGCCTAAACCCTGAAACACCAGCCCTAGCACGACGCCCTACACTGCCCAAACAACACTGCAGTGCCCTAAACCCTGAAACTCCAGCCACAGCACGACCCCCTACACTGCCTGAACACCACTGCAGTGCCCTAAGCCCTGAAACACCAACCCCAGCACGATCCCCTACACTGCCCGAACACCACTGCCCTGCCCGAAACCCTGAAACACCAGCCCCCGCACGACCTCCTACACTGCCCGAACACCACTGCACTGCCCTAAACCCTGAAAAAAAGCCCCCGCATGACCCCTACACTGCCCGAACATCACTGCACTGCCCTAAACCCTGAAATTACAGCCCCGCACGACCACCTACACTGCCCGAACACCACTGCACTGCCCTATACCCTTAAACACTAGCCCTCTCTCAACCACCTACACTGCCCAAACACCACTGCACTGCCCTAAACCCTGAATAATGAGCCCCCGCACGACCCCTTCACTGTCCGAACACCACGGCACTGCCCTAAACCCTGAAACACCAGCACCCGCACAACCCCCTACACTGCCCGAACACCACTGTACTGCCCTAAGCCCTGAAACACCAGTACCCCATGACCCCCTACACTGCCTGAACACCACTGCACTTCCTAAACCGTAAAACACAAGGCCCCGCACGACCCCCTACACTGCCCGAACACCACTGCACTGCCCTAAATCCTGAAACACCAGCTCCAGCACAACCCCCTACACTGCCCTAACACCACTGCACTGCCTTAAGCCCTTAAACACCACACCCAGCACCACCCCCTACACTGACCGAACACCACTACACTGCCCAAAACCCTGAAACACCACCCCCTGCATGACCCCCTACACTGCCCAAACACCACTGCCCTAAACCTTAAAACACCACCCCCAGCAAGACCCCCTACACTGCACGAACACCACTGCACTGCCCTAAACCCTGAAACACTACCCCCGGCAAGACCCCTACCCTGCCCGAACACCACTGCCCTAAACCCTGAAACACCACCCCCAGCAAGACTCCCTCCACTGTCCGAAAAGCACTACACTGCCCTAAACCCTGAAACACCACCCCCTGCATGACCCCCTACACTGTCCAAACACCACTGCACTGCCCTAAACCCAGAAAAACCACCCCCTGCATGACCCTCTACACTGCCCGAACACCACTGCGCTGCCCTAAACCCTGAAACACATTATCCAGCACGACCCCCTACACTGCCCGAACACCACTGCTCTGCCTTAAACCCTGTAATACCACCCCAAGTACATCCCCCTACACTGCCCGAACACCACTGCTCTGCCCTAAATCCTGAAACCACAGCACCAGCACGACCACCTACACTGCCCGAACACCACTGCCCTAAACCCTGAATGAAACACCACCCCCAGCAAGACCCCTTAAATTGCCCGAAGACCCCTGCACTGCCTTAAACCCTGAAACACCACCCCCAGCACGACCCCCTACACTTCCAGAACACCACTGCACTGCCTTAAACCCTGAAACACCACCCCCAGCATGATCCCCTACACTGACCGAACACCACTGCCCTAATCCCTGAAACACCACCCCCTGCACGATCCCCTACTCTGCGTGCACACCAATGCACTGCCCTAAACCCTGAAACATCAGCCCCAGCAAGACAACCTACACTGCATGAACACCACTGCCCTAAACCCTGAAACACCACCCCCAGCAAGACCCCCTACACTGCCCGAACACTACTGCCCTAAACCCAGAAACACCACCCCCTGCAAGACCCCTTACACTGCCCGAACACCACTGCACTGCCCTAAACCCGGAAACACGACACCAAGCACAACCACCTACACTGCCCGAACACCACTGCACTGCCTTAAACCCTGAAACGCCATCCCCAGCACAACCCCCTACACTGCCCGAGCACCACTGCACTGCCCTAAACCCTGAAACACGACCCCAAGCACTACCACCTACACTGCCCGAACACCACTGCACTGCCTTAAACATGAAACACCACCCCAAGCACGGCTGCCTACACTGCCCGAACACCACTGCACTGCCATAAACCCTGAAAAACCTCCCCCAGCACGACCCCCTACAGTTTCCCAAACACCACTGCACTACCCTAAACCCTAAAACACCAGCCCCAGCATGACCCCCTACACTGCCCGAACACAACTGCACTGCTCTAAACCCTAAAACTCCAGCCCAGCACGACCACCTACACTGCCCAAACAACACTGCACTGCCCTAAATCCTAAAACACTAGCCACAGCACGACCCCTCACACTGACAGAACACCACTGCACTGCCATAGACCCTTAAACTTCACACCCAGCACGACCCCCTACACTGCCCGAACATCACTGCACTGCCCTGAACCCTGAAACACCACCCCCAGCAAGACCCCCTACACTGCCCGAACACCACTGCACTGCCCTACACCCTAAAAACCAGCCCCATCATGACGCCCTACAATGCCCGAAGACAACTGCATTGCCCTAAACCCTAAAACACAAGCCCCAGCAAGACCCCCTACCTACACTGCCCAAATACCACTACTCTAAACCCTGAAACACCCCCTCCTGCAAGACCCCCTACACTGCCCAAACACCACTGCACTGCCATAAACCATGAAACACCAACCCCAGCACGACCCCCTACACTGTCTAAACACCACTGCACTGCCCTAAACATGGAAACATGACCCCCTGCACGACCCCCTATGTGGCCCAAACACCACTGCACTGCCCTAAACACTGAAACACCAGCCCCCGCACGACCCCCTACACTGCCCAAACACCACTGCACTGCCCTAAACCCTGAAACACCAGCCCCCGCATTACCACCTACACTGCCCGAACACCACAGCACTGCCCTAAACCCTGAAACCCCAGCCTCCGCACGGCCCCCTACACTGCCCGAACACCACTGCAGTGCCCTAAACACTGAAACACCAGCCCATGCACGACCCCCTTCACTGCCCGAACTCGACTGCACTGCCCTTAACCCTGAAACACCAGCTCCAGCACAACCACCTACACTTCCCAAACACCACTGCAGTGCCCTAAACCCTGAAACAACACCCCCAGCAAGACTCCCTACACTGTCCGAACACAACTGCACTGCCCTAAACCCTAAAACCCCACCCCCAGCACGACCCCCTACACTGCACGAACACCACTGTACTGCCCTAAACCCTAAAACACCAGCCTCAGCACGACCCCCTACACTGACCAAACACCACTGCACTGACCTAAACCCTAAAACACCAGCCCCAGCTAGACCTCCTACACTGCCCGAATACCACTGAACTAAACCCTGAAACACCACCACCTGCAAGACCCCCTACACAGCCCGAACACCACTGCACCACTGCCCTAAACACTGAAACACCACCCCCAGCACTACCCCCTACACTGCACGAACACCACTGTACTGCCCTAAACCCTAAAACACCGGCCTCAGCACGACCCCCTACACTGACCAAACACCACTGCACTGCCCTAAACCCTAAAACACCAGCCCCAGCTAGACCTCCTACACTGCCCGAATACCACTGAACTAAACCCTGAAACACCACACCCAGCAAGACCCCCTACACTGCCCAAACAACACTGCCCTAAACACTGAAACACCACCCCCTGCAAGACCCCCTACACTGCCCGAACACCACTGCACTGCCCTAAACCCTGAAACTCCAGCCCCAGCACGATCCCCTAATCTGCGCGCACACCAATGCACTGCCCTAAACCCTGAAACATCAGCCCCAGCAGGAGTCCCTACATTGCCCGAACACCATTGCCATAAACCCTGAAACACCACCCCCAGCAAGACCCCCTACACTGCCCGAACACCACTGCCCTAAACCCTGAAACACTACTCCCTGCAAGACCACCTACACTGCCCGAACACCAATGCACTGCCTTAAAACCTGAAACAACACCCCCAGCATGACCCCCTACACTGTCCGAACACCACGGCACTGCCCTAATCCTTGAAACAACACCCCCAGAACGACCCCCTACAGTGCCTGAACACCACTGCGCTGCCTTAAACCCTGAAACACCACCCCCAGCATGACCCCCTACACTGTCCGAAAACCACTGCACTGCCCTAAACCCTGAAACACCACCCCCAGTACATCCCCCTACACTGCCCAAACAGCACTGCACTGCCCTAAACCCTGAAACACCTGCTCCAGCACGACCCCTACACTGCCCAAACATCACTGCACTGCCCTGAACCGTGAAACAGCACCCCCAGAAAGACCCCCTACACTGCCCGAAGACCACTGCACTGCCCTAAACCCTAAAACACCAGCCCCATCATGACCCCCTACACTGCCCGAAGACCACTGCACTGCCCTAAACCCTAAAACACAAGCCCCAGCAAGACTCCCTACACTGCCCGAATACCACTACCCTAAACCCTGAACCACCACCCCCTGCAAGACCCCCTACACTGTCCGAACACCACTACACCACTGCCCTAAACCCTGAAACAGCACCCCCAGCAAGACCCACTACACTGCCCAAACACCACTGCACTGCCCTAAACCGTGAAACACCAACCACAGCACGACCACCTGCACAGCCCAAACACCACTGCACTGCCCTAAACCCTGAAACACGACCCCCTGCACAACCCGCTACACGGCTCGAACTCCACTGTACTGCCCTAAACCCTGAAACACTAGCCCCAGCATGACCCCCTACACTGCCTGAACACAACTGCACTGCCTTAAACCCTTCAACACCATCCGCAGCACGACCCCCTACACTGCCCGAACACCTCTGCATCACTGCCCTAAACCATGAAACACCACCCCCACTAAGACGCCCTACCCTGCCCGAACACCTCTGCTCTAAACCCTGAAACACCACCCCCTGCAAGACCCACTACACTGCCCGAACACCACTGCACCACTGCCCTAAACCCTGAAACACCACCCCAGGCAAGACCCCTACACTGCCTGAACACCACTGCCCTAGACCCTGAAACAGAACCCCCTGCAAGACCCCCTACACTGCCCGAACACCACTGCACTGCCCTAAACCCTGAAACACCACCCCCTGCAAGACCCCCTACACTGCCCAAACACCACTGCACCACTGCCCTAAACCCTGAAACATCAGCCCCAGCACGACCCCCTACACTGCCCGAACACCACTGCCCTAAACCCTGAATGAAACACCACCCCCAGCAAGACCCCATAAATTGCCCGAAGACCCCTGCACTGCCTTAAACCCTGAAACACCACCCCCAGCACCACCCCCTACACTTCCAGAACACCACTGCACTGCCTTAAACCCTGAAACACCACCCCCAGCATGATCCCCTACACTGCCCGAACACCACTGCTCTACCCTAAACCCTGAAACACCACCCCCAGCATGACCCCCTACACTGCCCGAACACCACTGCACTGCCCTAAACCCTAAAACACCAGCCCCAGCACGACCCCCTACACTGCCCGAACACAACTGCACTGCTCTAAACCCTAAAACTCCAGCCCCAGCACGACCACCTACACTGCCCGAACACTACTGCACCACTGCCCTAAAGCCTGAAACACCACCCCAGGCAAGACCCCTACGCTGCCTGAACACCACTGCCCTAGACCCTGAAACAGAACCCCCTGCAAGACCCCCTACACTGCCTGAACACCACTGCACTGCCCTAAACCCTGAAACACCCCCCCTGCAAGACCCCCTACACTGCCCGAACACCACTGCACCACTGCCCTAAACCCTGAAACATCAGCCCCAGCACGACCCCCTACACTGCCCTAAACCCTGAAACACCACCCCCAGCAAGACCCCCTAAACTGCCCGAACACCACTGCCCTAAACCCTGAAACACCACCCCCTGCAAGACCCCCTACACTGCCAGAACACCACTGCACTGCCCTAAACCCTGAAACACCACCCCCAGCATGACCCCCTACCCTGCCCGAACACCACTGCACTGCCCTAAACCCTAAAACACCAGCCCCAGCATGACCCCCTACACTGCCCGAACACAACTGCACTGCTCTAAACCTTAAAACTCCAGCCCCAGCACGACCACCTACACTGCCCGAACACCACTGCACTGCCCTAAACCCTGAAACACCAGCCCTGCACGACCCCCTAAACTGCCCGAACACCACTGCACTAACCCTAAACCCTGAAATACCACACCCAGCACGACCCCCTACACTGCCCGAACACAACTGGTCTGCCCTAAACCCTGAAACACCACCCCCAGAACGTCCCCCTACACTGCCCGAACACCACTGCACTGCCCTAAACCCTGAAACACCAAACCCAGCCCGACACCCTATGCTGCCCGAACACCACTACTCTGCCTTAAACCCTTTAACACCATCCCAGTACATCCCCCTACACTGCTCGAACACCACTGCCCTGCCCTAAACCCTGAAACACCAGCTCCAGCATGACCCCCTACACTGCCCAAACATCACTGCACTGCCCTAAACCCTGAAACACCACCCACAGCAAGACCCCATACACTGCCCGAACACCACTGCACTGCCCTAATCCCTAAAACATCAGCCCCATCATGACCCCCTACACTGCCCGAAGACCACTGCACTGCCCTAAACCCTGAAACACCAGCTCCAGCATGACCCCCTACACTGCCCAAACCTCACTGCACGGACCTAAACCCTGAAACACCACCCCCAGCAAGACCCCATACACTGCCCGAACACCACTGCACTGCCCTAAACCCTAAAACACCAGCCCCATCATGACCCCCTACACTGCCCGAAGGCCACTGCACTGCCCTAAAACCTAAAACACAAGCCCTACAAAGACCCCCTACACCGCCCGAATACCACTACCCTAAACCTTTGAAACACCACCCCCTGCAAGACCCCCTACACTGTCCGAACACCACTGCACCACTGCCCTAAACCCTGAAACACCACCCCCAGCAAGACCCCCTACACTGCCCAAACACCACTGCACTGCCCTAAATCGTGAAACACCAACCCCAGCACGACCCCCTACACTGCCCAAACAACACTGCACTGCCCTAAACCCTAAAACAAGACCACCCTGCACGAACCCCTACACGGCCCGAACACCACTGCACTGCCTTAAACCCTGAAACACCCTCCCCAGCACGACCCCCACACTTCCAGAACACCACTGCACTACCTTATACCCTGAAACACAAACCTAGCACGACCCCCTACACTGCCCGAACACCACTGCACTGCCCTAAACCCTGAAACACCACCCCCAGCATGACCCCCTACACTGCCCGAACACCACTGCACTGCCCTAAACCCTAAAACAAAAGCCCCAGCAGGACCCCCTACACTGCCCGAACACAACTGCACTGCTCTAAACCCTAAAACTCCAGCCCCAGCACGACCACCTACACTGCCCGAACACCACTGCACTGCCCTAAACCCTAAAACACCAGCCCCATCATGACCCCCTACACTGCCCGAAGACCACTGCACTGCCCTAAAACCTAAAACACAAGCCCCACTAAGACCCCCTACACTGCCCGAATCCCACTACCCTAAACCCTGAAACACCACCCCCTGCAAAACCCCCTACACTGTCCGAACACCACTGCACCACTGCCCTAAACCCTGAAACACCACCCCCAGCAAGACCCCCTACACTGCCCAAACACCACTGCACTGCCCTAATCCGTGAAACACCAACCCCAGCACGACCCCCTACACTGCCCAAACACCACTGCACTGCCCTAAACCCTGAAACACGACCACCCTGCACGAACCCCTACACGGCCCGAACACCACTGCACTGCCCTAAACTCTGAAACACTAGCCCCAGCATGACCCCCTACACTGCCTGAACACAACTTGCGCTGCCTTAAACCCTTCAACACCATTCGCAACACGACCCCCTACACTGACCGAACACCTCTGCACCACTGCCCTAAATCATGAAACACCACCCCACTAAGATGCCCTACACTGCCCGAACACCAATGCTCTAAACCCTGGAACACCACCCCCTGCAAAACCCACTACACTGCCCGAACACCACTGCACCACTGCCCTAATCCCTGAAACACCACCCCGGGCAAGACCACCTACACTGCCTGAACACCGCTGCCCTAAACCCTGAAGCAGAACCACTTGCAAGACCCCCTACATTGCCCGAACACCACTGCACTGCCCTAAACCAAGAAACAACAGCCGCAGCACGACCCCCTACACTGCCCGAACAGCACTGCCCTAAACCCTGAAACAACACCCCCAGCAAGACCCCCTAAACTACCCAAACACCAGTGCCCTAAACTCTCAAACACCACCCCCAGCAAGACCCCCTACACTGCCCGAACACCACTACCTTAAACCCTGAAAAACCACCCCCTGCACGACCCCTTACACTGCCAGAACACCACTGTGCTGCTCTAAACCCTAAAACTCCAGCCCTAGCACGACCCCCTACACTGCCCGAACACCACTGCACTGCCCTAAACCCTGAAACACCACCCCCAGCATGACCCCCTACACTGCCCGAACACCACTGCACTGCCCTAAACCCTAAAACAAAAGCCCCAGCAGGACCCCCTACACTGCCCGAACACAACTGCACTGCTCTAAACCCTAAAACTCCAGCCCCAGCACGACCACCTACACTGCCCGAACACCACTGCACTGCCCTAAACCCTAAAACACCAGCCCCATCATGACCCCCTACACTGCCCGAAGACCACTGCACTGCCCTAAAACCTAAAACACAAGCCCCACTAAGACCCCCTACACTGCCCGAATCCCACTACCCTAAACCCTGAAACACCACCCCCTGCAAAACCCCCTACACTGTCCGAACACCACTGCACCACTGCCCTAAACCCTGAAACACCACCCCCAGCAAGACCCCCTACACTGCCCAAACACCACTGCACTGCCCTAATCCGTGAAACACCAACCCCAGCACGACCCCCTACACTGCCCAAACACCACTGCACTGCCCTAAACCCTGAAACACGACCACCCTGCACGAACCCCTACACGGCCCGAACACCACTGCACTGCCCTAAACTCTGAAACACTAGCCCCAGCATGACCCCCTACACTGCCTGAACACAACTTGCGCTGCCTTAAACCCTTCAACACCATTCGCAACACGACCCCCTACACTGACCGAACACCTCTGCACCACTGCCCTAAATCATGAAACACCACCCCACTAAGACGCCCTACACTGCCCGAACACCAATGCTCTAAACCCTGGAACACCACCCCCTGCAAAACCCACTACACTGCCCGAACACCACTGCACCACTGCCCTAATCCCTGAAACACCACCCCGGGCAAGACCACCTACACTGCCTGAACACCGCTGCCCTAAACCCTGAAGCAGAACCACTTGCAAGACCCCCTACATTGCCCGAACACCACTGCACTGCCCTAAACCAAGAAACAACAGCCGCAGCACGACCCCCTACACTGCCCGAACAGCACTGCCCTAAACCCTGAAACAACACCCCCAGCAAGACCCCCTAAACTACCCAAACACCAGTGCCCTAAACTCTCAAACACCACCCCCAGCAAGACCCCCTACACTGCCCGAACACCACTACCTTAAACCCTGAAAAACCACCCCCTGCACGACCCCTTACACTGCCAGAACACCACTGTGCTGCTCAAAACCCTGAAACACCACCCAGAGCACGATCACCTACACTACCCGAACACCACTGCTCTGCCCTAAACCCTGAAACATCACCACAGCATGTCCCCCTACACTGCCCAAACACCTCTTCACAGCCCAAAATCCTGAAACACTAGCCCCAGCACAACCCTATATACTGCCCGAACACCACTTCACTGCCCTAATCCCTAAAACACTAGCCCCAGCATGACCCCCTACAATGCCCGAACACAACTGCACTGCACTGAACCCTGAAACACCAGCCACAGTACGACACCCTACACTGCCTGAACACCACTGTTCTGCCCTACACCCTGAAACACCAGCCCCCACATGACCCCCCACACTGCCCGAAAACCACTGCACTGCCCTAAACCCTGAAACACCAGCCCTGTACAACTACCTACACTGCCCAAACACCACTGCACTTCCCTAAACCTGAAACACCAGCCCCCGCACGACCCCCTACACTGCATGAACACCACTGCACTGCCCTAAACCCTGAAACACTAGCCCCCGCACAATTCCCTACACTGCCCGAACAACACTGCACTGCCCTAAACCCTGAAACACCAACTCCAGAAAGTCCCCAAACACCGCCCGAACAACACTAGTGCCCTAAACCCTGAAACACCACCAGAGCACGACCCCCTACACTGCCTGAACACCCCTACAGTGCCCTAAACCCTGAAACACCAGCCCTAGCACGACGCCCTACACTGCCCAAACAACACTGCAGTGCCCTAAACCCTGAAACTCCAGCCAGAGCACGACCCCCTACACTGCCTGAACACCATTGCAGTGCCCTAAGCCCTGAAACACCAACCCCAGCACGATCCCCTACACTGCCCGAACACCACTGCCCTGCCCGAAACCCTAAAACACCAGCCCCCGCACGACCTCCTACACTGCCCGAACACCACTGCACTGCCATAAACCCTGAAAAAAAGCCCCCGCATGACACCTACACTGCCCGAACATCACTGCACTGCCCTAAACCCTGAAATTACAGCCCCGCACGACCACCTACACTGCCCGAACACCACTGCACTGCCCTATACCCTTAAACACTAGCCCTCTCTCAACCACCTACACTGCCCAAACACCACTGCACTGCCCTAAACCCTGAATAATGAGCCCCCGCACGACCCCTTCACTGTCCGAACACCACGGCACTGCCCTAAACCCTGAAACACCAGCACCCGCACAACCCCCTACACTGCCCGAACACCACTGTACTGCCCTAAGCCCTGAAACACCAGTACCCCATGACCCCCTACACTGCCTGAACACCACTGCACTTCCTAAACCGTAAAACACAAGGCCCCGCACGACCCCCTACACTGCCCGAACACCACTGCACTGCCCTAAATCCTGAAACACCAGCTCCAGCACAACCCCCTACACTGCCCTAACACCACTGCACTGCCTTAAGCCCTTAAACACCACACCCAGCACCACCCCCTACACTGACCGAACACCACTACACTGCCCAAAACCCTGAAACACCACCCCCTGCATGACCCCCTACACTGCCCAAACACTACTGCCCTAAACCTTAAAACACCACCCCCAGCAAGACCCCCTACACTGCACGAACACCACTGCACTGCCCTAAACCCTGAAACACTACCCCCGGCAAGACCCCTACCCTGCCCGAACACCACTGCCCTAAACCCTGAAACACCACCCCCAGCAAGACTCCCTCCACTGTCCGAAAAGCACTACACTGCCCTAAACCCTGAAACACCACCCCCTGCATGACCCCCTACACTGTCCGAACACCACTGCACTGCCCTAAACCCAGAAAAACCACCCCCTGCATGACCCTCTACACTGCCCGAACACCACTGCGCTGCCCTAAACCCTGAAACACCATATCCAGCACGACCCCCTACACTGCCCGAACACCACTGCTCTGCCTTAAACCCTGTAATACCACCCCAAGTACATCCCCCTACACTGCCCGAACACCACTGCTCTGCCCTAAATCCTGAAACCACAGCACCAGCACGACCACCTACACTGCCCGAACACCAATGCTTTGCCCTAAACCCTGAAACACCAGCCGCAGCACGAACCCCTACACTGGCTGAACACCAGTGCACTGCCCTAATCCCTGAAAAACCAGCCCCAGGACACCCCGTACACTGCCCGAACACTACTGCACTGCCCTAAACCCTGAAACACCAGCCACAGCACGACCCCCTACACTGCCAGAACAACACTGCACTGCCCTAAACCCTGAAACACCAGCCCCAGCACAACCCCCTACAGTGCCCGAACACCACTGCACTGCCCTAAACCCTGAAACACCAGCCCCAGCACTACCCCCTACACTGCCAGAACAACACTGCACTGCCCTAAACCCTAAAACACCACCCCAGCACGACCCCCTACACTGCCCGAACACCACTGCTCTGCCTTAAACCCTGTAATACCACCACCAGTACATCCCCCTACACTGCCCGTACACCACTGCTCTGCCCTAAATCCTGAAACCACAGCACCAGCACGACCACCTACACTGCCTGAACACCAATGCTTTGCCCTAAACCCTGAAACACCAGTTGCAGTACGAAACCCTACACTGCCTGAACACCAGTGCACTGCTCTAATACCTGAAAAACCAGCCCCAGCACGCCCCCGTACACTGCCTGAACAACACTGCACTGCCCTAAACCCTGAAACACCAGCCCCAGCACGACCCCCTACACTGCCTGAACACCACGGCACTGCCCTAAACCTTGAAACAACACCCCCAGAACGACCCCCTACAGTGCCTGAACACCACTGCGCTGCCTTAAACCCTGAAACACCACCCCCAGCATGACCCCCTACACTGTCCGAACACCACTGCACTGCCCTAAACCCTGAAACACCACCCCCAGTACATCCCCCTACACTGCCCAAACAGCACTGCACTGCCCTAAACCCTGACACACCAGCTCCAGCACGACCCCCTACACTGCCCAAACATCACTGCACTGCCCTAAACCGTGAAACAGCACCCCCAGAAAGACCCCCTACACTGCCCGAAGACCACTGCACTGCCCTAAACCCTAAAACACCAGCCCCATCATGACCCCCTACACTGCCCGAAGACCACTGCACTGCCCTAAACCCTAAAACACAAGCCCCAGCAAGACTCCCTACACTGCCCGAATACCACTACCCTAAACCCTGAACCACCACTCCCTGCAAGACCCCCTACACTGTCCGAACACCACTACACCACTGCCCTAAACCCTGAAACACCACCCCCAGCAAGACCCACTACACTGCCCAAACACCACTGCACTGCCCTAAACTGTGAATCACCAACCACAGCACGACCACCTACACTGCCCAAACACCACTGCACTGCCCTAAACCCTGAAACACGACCCCCTGCACGACCCGCTACACGGCTCGAACACCACTGCACTGCCCTAAACCCTGAAACACTAGCCCCAGCATCACCCCCTACACTGCCTGAACACAACTGCACTGCCTTAAAACCTTCAACACCATCCGCAGCACGACCCCCTACACTGCCCGAACACCTCTGCATCACTGCCCTAAACCATGAAACACCACCCCCACTAAGACGCCCTACCCTGCCCGAACACCTCTGCTCTAAACCCTGAAACACCACCCCCTGCAAGACCCACTACACTGCCCGAACACCACTGCACCACTGCCCTAAACCCTGAAACACCACCCCAGGCAAGACCCCTACACTGCCTGAACACCACTGCCCTAGACCCTGAAACAGAACCCCCTGCAAGACCCCCTACACTGCCCGAACACCACTGCACTGCCCTAAACCCTGAAACACCACCCCCTGCAAGACCCCCTACACTGCCCAAACACCACTGCACCACTGCCCTAAACCCTGAAACATCAGCCCCAGCCCGACCCCCTACACTGCCCGAACACCACTGCCCTAAACCCTGAATGAAACACCACCCCCAGCAAGACCCCCTAAATTGCCCGAAGACCACTGCACTGCCTTAAACCCTGAAACACCACCCCCAGCACGACCCCCTACACTTCCAGAACACCACTGCACTGCCTTAAACCCTGAAACACCACCCCCAGCATGATCCCCTACACTGCCCGAGCACCACTGCTCTGCCCTAAACCCTGAAACACCACCCCCAGCATGACCCCCTATACTGCCCGAACACCACTGCACTGCCCTAAACCCTAAAACACCAGCCCGAGCACGACCCCCTACACTGCCCGAACACAACTGCACTGCTCTAAACCCTAAAACTCCAGCCCCAGCACGACCACCTACACTGCCCGAACACTACTGCACCACTGCCCTAAAGCCTGAAACACCACCCCAGGCAAGACCCCTACGCTGCCTGAACACCACTGCCCTAGACCCTGAAACAGAACCCCATGCAAGACCCCCTACACTGCCCGAACACCACTGCACTGCCCTAAACCCTGAAACACCCCCCCTGCAAGACCCCCTACACTGCCCGAACACCACTGCACCACTGCCCTAAACCCTGAAACATCAGCCCCAGCACGACCCTCTACACTGCCCGAACACCACTGCCCTAAACCCTGAAACACCACCCCCAGCAAGACCCCCTAAACTGCCCGAACACCACTGCCCTAAACCCTGAAACAACACCCCCTGCAAGACCCCCTACACTGCCAGAACACCACTGCACTGCCTTAAACCCTGAAACACCACCCCCAGCACAACCCCCTACACTGCCTGAACACCACTGCACTGCCCTAAACCCTGAAACACCACCCCCAGCATGACCCCCTACCCTGCCCGAACACCACTGCACTGCCCTAAACCCTAAACCACCAGCCCCAGCACGACCCCCTACACTGCCCGAACACAACTGCACTGCTCTAAACCCTAAAACTCCAGCCCCAGCACGACCACCTACACTGCCCGAACACCACTGCACTGCCCTAAACCCTGAAACACCAGCCCTGCACGACCCCCTAAACTGCCCGAACACCACTGCGCTAACCCTAAACCCTGAAGTACCATACCCAGCACGACCCCCTACACTGCCCGAACACAACTGGTCTGCCCTAAACCCTGAAACACCACCCCCAGAACGTCCCCCTACACTGCCCGAACACCACTGCACTGCCCTAAACCCTGAAACACCAAACCCAGCCCGACACCCTATGCTGCCCGAACACCACTACTCTGCCTTAAACCCTTTAACACCATCCCAGTAAATCCCCCTACACTGCTCGAACACCACTGCCCTGCCCTAAACCCTGAAACACCAGCTCCAGCATGACCCCCTACACTGCCCAAACATCACTGCACTGCCCTAAACCCTGAAACACCACCCACAGCAAGACCCCATACACTGCCCGAACACCACTGCACTGCCCTAATCCCTAAAACATCAGCCCCATCATGACCCCCTACACTGCCCGAAGACCACTGCACTGCCCTAAACCCTGAAACATCAGCTCCAGCATGACCCCCTACACTTCCGAAACCTCACTGCACGGACCTAAACCCTGAAACACCACCCCCAGCAAGAACCCATACACTGCCCGAACACCACTGCACTGCCCTAAACCCTAAAACACCAGCCCCATCATGACCCCCTACACTGCCCGAAGACCACTGCACTGCCCTAAAACCTAAAACACAAGCCCTACTAAGACCCCCTACACTGCCCGAATACCACTACCCTAAACCCTGAAACACCACCCCCTGCAAGACCCCCTACACTGTCCGAACACCACTGGACCACTGCCCTAAACCCTGAAACACCACTACCAGCAAGACCCCCTACACTGCCCAAACACCACTGCACTGCCCTAAACCGTGAAACACCAACCCCAGCACGACCCCCTACACTGCCCAAACACCACTGGACTGCCCTAAACCCTGAAACACGACCACCCTGCACGAACCCCTACACGGCCCGAACACCACTGCACTGCCTTAAACCCTGAAACACCCTCCCCAGCACGACCCCCACTCTTCCAGAACACCACTGCACTACCTTAAACCCTGAAACACCACCCCCAGCATGACCCCTTACACTGCCCGAACACCACTGCACTGCCCTAAACCCTAAAACAAAAGCCCCAGCACGACCCCCTACACTGCCCGAACACAACTGCACTGCTCTAAACCCTAAAACTCCAGCCCCAGCACGACCACCTACACTGCCCGAACACCACTGCACTGCCCTAAACCCTAAAACACCAGCCCCATCATGACCCCCTACACTGCCCGAAGACCACTGCACTGCCCTAAAACGTAAAACACAAGCCCCACTAAGACCCCCTACACTGCCCGAATCCCACTACCCTAAACCCTGAAACACCACCCCCTGCAAGACCCCCTACACTGTCCGAACACCACTGCACCACTGCCCTAAACCCTGAAACACGACCACCCTGCACGAACCCCTACACGGCCCGAACACCACTGCACTGCCCTAAACTCTGAAACACTAGCCCCAGCATGACCCCCTACACTGCCTGAACACAACTGCGCTGCCTTAAACCCTTCAACACCATTCGCAACACGACCCCCTACACTGACCGAACACCTCTGCACCACTGCCCTAAACCATGAAACACCACCCCACTAAGACGCCCTACAGTGCCCGAACACCAATGCTCTGAAACACCACCCCCTGCAAGACCCACTACACTGCCCGAACACCACTGCACCACTGCCCTAATCCCTGAAACACCACCCCCAGCATGACCCCCTACACTGCCCGAACACCACTGCACTGCCCTAAACCCTAAAACAAAAGCCCCAGCACGACCCCCTATACTGCCCGAACACAACTGCACTGCTCTCAACCCTAAAACTCCAGCCCCAGCACGACCACCTACACTGCACGAAAAACACAGCACTGCCCTAAACCCTAAAACACCAGCCCCATCATGACCCCCTACACTGCCCGAAGACCACTGCACTGCCCTAAAACCTAAAACTCAAGCCCCACTAAGACCCCCTACACTGCCCGAATCCCACTACCCTAAACCCTGAAACACCACCCCCTGCAAGACCCCCTACACTGCCCGAAGACCACTGCACTGCCCTAAAACCTAAAACACAAGCCCCACTAAGACCCCCTACACTGCCCGAATCCCACTACCCTAAACCCTGAAACACCACCCCCTGCAAGACCCCCTACACTGTCCAAACACCACTGCACCACTGCCCTAAACCCTGAAACACGACCACCCTGCACGAACCCCTACACGGCCCGAACACCACTGCAATTCCCTAAACTCTGAAACACTAGCCCCAGCATTACCCCCTACACTGCCTGAACACAACTGCGCTGCCTTAAACCCTTCAACACCATTCGTAACACGACCCCCTACACTGACCGAACACCTCTGCACCACTGCCCTGAACCATGAAACACCACCCCACTAAGACGCCCTACACTGCCCGAACACCAATGCTCTAAACCCTGGAACACCACCCCCTGCAAGACCCACTACACTGCCCGAACACCACTGCACCACTGCCCTAATCCCTGAAACACCACCCCGGGCAAGACCACCTACACTGCCTGAACACCGCTGCCCTAAACCCTGAAGCAGAACCACTTGCAAGACCCCCTACACTGCCCGAACACCACTGCACTTCCCTAAACCAAGAAACAACAGCCGCAGCACGACCCCCTACACTGCCCGAACAGCACTGCCCTAAACCCTGAAACACCACCCCCAGCAAGACCCCCTAAACTACCCAAACACCACTGCCCTAAACTCTCAAACACCACCCCCAGCAAGACCCCCTACACTGCCCGAACACCACTACCCTAAACACTGTAAAAACCACCCCCTGCATGCCCCTTACACTGCCAGAACACCACTGTGCTGCTCAAAACCCTGAAACACCACCCAGAGCATGATCACCTACACTACCCGAACACCACTGCTCTGCCCTAAACCCTGAAACATCACCACAGCATGTCCCCCTACACTGCCCAAACACCTCTGCACAGCCCAAAATCCTGAAACACTAGCCCCAGCACAACCCTATATACTGCCCGAACACCACTTCACTGCCCTAAACCCTAAAACACTAGCCCCAGCATGACCCCCTACAATGCCCGAACACAACTGCACTGCACTGAACCCTGAAACACCAGCCACAGTACGACACCCTACACTGCCTGAACACCACTGTTCTGCCCTACACCCTGAAACACCAGCCCCCACATGACCCCCCACTCTGCCCGAACACCACTGCACTGCCCTAAACCCTGAAACACCAGCCCCGTACAACTACCTACACTGCCCAAACAACACTGCACTTCCCTAAACCTGAAACACCAGCCCCCGCACGACCCCCTACACTGCATGAACACCACTGCACTGCCCTAAACCCTGAAACACTAGCCCCCGCACAATTCCCTACACTGCCCGAACAACACTGCACTGCCCTAAACCCTGAAACACCAGCTCCAGAAAGTCCCCCAACACCGCCCGAACAACACTAGTGCCCTAAACCCTGAAACACCACCAGAGCACGACCCCCTACACTGCCCGAACACCCCTACAGTGCCCTAAACCCTGAAACACCAGCCCTAGCACGATGCCCTACACTGCCCAAACAACACTGAAGTGCCCTAAACCCGGAAACTCCAGCCACAGCACGACCCCCTACACTGCCTGAACACCACTGCAGTGCCCTAAGCCCTGAAACACCACCCCCAGCACGATCCCCTACACTGCCCGAACACCACTGCCCTGCCCGAAACCCTGAAACACCAGCCCCCGCACGACCTCCTACACTGCCCGAACACCACTGCACTGCCCTAAACCCTGAAAAAAAGCCCCCGCATGACCCCTACACTGCCCGAACATCACTGCACTGCCCTAAACCCTGAAATTACAGCCCCTCACGACCACCTACACTGCCCGAACACCACTGCACTGCCCTATACCCTTAAACACTAGCCCTCGCACAACCACCTACACTGCCCAAACACCACTGCACTGCCCTAAACCCTGAATAATGAGCCCCCGCACGACCCCTTCACTGTCCGAACACCACTGCACTGCCCTAAACCCTGAAACACCAGCACCCGCACAACCCCCTACACCGCCCGAACACCACTGCACTGCCCTAAGCCCTGAAACACCAGCACCCCATGACCCCCTACACTGCCTGAACACCACTGCACTTCCTAAACCGTAAAACACAAGGCCCCGCACGACCCCCTACACTGCCCGAACACCACTGCACTGCCCTAAATCCTGAAACACCAGCTCCAGCACAACCCCCTACACTGCCCTAACACCACTGCACTGCCTTAAGCCCTTAAACACCACACCCAGCACCACCCCCTACACTGACCGAACACCACTACACTGCCCAAAACCCTGAAACACAACCCCCTGCATGACCCCCTACATTGCCCGAATACCACTGCACTGCCCTAAACCCTGAAACACCACCCCCCGCAAGACCACCTACACTGCCCAAACACTACTGCCCTAAACCTTAAAACACCACCCCCAGCAAGACCCCCTACACTGCACAAACACCACTGCACTGCCCTAAACCCTGAAACACTACCCCCGGCAAGACCCCTACCCTGCCCGAACACTACTGCCCTAAACCCTGAAACACCACCCCCAGCAAGACTCCCTCCACTGTCCGAAAAGCACTACACTGCCCTAAACCCTAAAACACCACCCACTGCATGACCCCCTACACAGTCCGTACACCACTGCACTGCCCTAAACCCTGAAACACCATATCCAGCACGACCCCCTACACTGCCCGAACACCACTGCTCTGCCTTAAACCCTGTAATACCACCCCCAGTACATCCCCCTACATGGCCCGAACACCACTGCTCTGCCCTAAATCCTGAAACCACAGCACCAGCACGACCAACTACACTGCCCGAACACCAATGCTTTGCCCTAAACCCTGAAACACCAGCCGCAGCACGAACCCCTACACTGCCTGAACACCAGTGCACTGCCCTAATCCCTGAAAAACCAGCCCCAGGACACCCCATACACTGCCTGAACACTACTGCACTGCCCTAAACCCTGAAACACCAGCCACAGCACGACCCCCTACACTGCCAGAACACTGCACTGCCCTAAACCCTGAAACACCAGCCCCAGCACAACCCCCTACAGTGCCCGAACACCACTGCACTGCCCTAAACACTGAAACACCAGCCCCAGCACTACCCCCTACACTGCCAGAACAACACTGCACTGCCCTAAACCCTGAAACACCACCCCAGCACGACCCCCTACACTGCCCGAACACCACTGCACTGCCCTAAACCCTGAAACACCACCCCCAGCACAACCCCCTACACTGCCCGAACACCACTGCTCTGCCTTAAACCCTGTAATACCACCACCAGTACATCCCCCTACACTGCCCGAACACCACTGCTCTGCCCTAAATCCTGAAACCACAGCACCAGCACGACAACCTACACTGCCTGAACACCAATGCTTTGACCTAAACCCTGAAACACCAGTCGCAGTACGAACCCCTACACTGCATGAACGCCAGTGCACTGCTCTTATACCTGAAAAACCAGCCCCAGCACGCCCCCGTACACTGCCCGAACACCACGGCACTGCCCTAAAACTTGAAACAACACCCCCAGAACGACCCCCTACAGTGCCTGAACACCACTGCGCTGCCTTAAACCCTGAAACACCACCCCCAGCATGACCCCCTACACTGTCCGAACACCACTGCACTGCCCTAAACCCTGAAACACCACCCCCAGTACATCCCCCTACACTGCCCAAACAGCACTGCACTGCCCTAAACCCTGAAACACCAGCTCCAGCACGACCCCCTACACTGCCAAAACATCACTGCACTGCCCTGAACCGTGAAACAGCACCCCCAGATAGACCCCCTACACTGCCCGAAGACCACTGCACTGCCCTAAACCCTAAAACACCAGCCCCATCATGACCCCCTACACTGCCCGAAGACCACTGCACTGCCCTAAACCCTAAAACACAAGCCCCAGCAAGACTCCCTACACTGCCCGAATACCACTACCCTAAACCCTGAATCACCACCCCCTACAAGACCCCCTACACTGTCCGAATACCACTACACCACTGCCCTAAACCCTGAAACACCACCCCCAGCAAGACCCACTACACTGCCCAAACACCACTGCACTGCCCTAAACCGTGAATCACCAACCACAGCACGACCACCTACACTGCCCAAACACCACTGCACTGCCCTAAACCCTGAAACACGACCCCCTGCACGACCCGCTACACGGCTCGAACACCACTGCACTGCCCTAAACCCTGAAACACTAGCCCCAGCATGACCCCCTACACTGCCTGAACACAACTGCACTGCCTTAAACCCTTCAACACCATCCGCAGCACGACCCCCTACACTGCCCGAACACCTCTGCATCACTGCCCTAAACCATGAAACACCACTCCCACTAAGACGCCCTACCCTGCCCGAACACCTCTGCCCTGAACCCTGAAACACCACCCCTGCAAGACCCACTACACTGCCCGAACACCACTGCACCACTGCCCTAAACCCTGAAACACCACCCCAGGCAAGACCCCTACACTGCCTGAACACCACTGCCCTAGACCCTGAAACAGAACCCCCTGCAAGACCCCCTACACTGCCCGAACACCACTGCACTGCCCTAAACCCTGAAACACCACCCCCTGCAAGACCCCCTACACTGCCCAAACACCACTGCCCTAAACCCTGAAACATCAGCCCCAGCACGACCCCCTACACTGCCCGAACACCACTGCCCTAAACCCTGAATGAAACACCACCCCCAGCAGGACCCCCTAAACTGCCCGAAGACCACTGCACTGCCTTAAACCCTGAAACACCACCCCCAGCACGACCCCCTACACTTCCAGAACACCACTGCACTGCCTTAAACCCTGAAACACCACCCCCAGCATGATCCCCTACACTGCCCGAACACCACTGCTCTGCCCTAAACCCTGAAACACCACCCCCAGCATGACCCCCTACACTGCCCGAACACCACTGCACTGCCCTAAACCCTAAAACACCAGCCCCAGCACGAACCCCTACACTGCCCGAACACCACTGCACTGCCCTAAACCAAGAAACAACAGCCGCAGCACGACCCCCTACACTGCCCGAACAGCACTGCCCTAAACCCTGAAACACCACCCCCAGCAAGACCCCCTAAACTACCCAAACACCACTGCCCTAAACTCTCAAACACCACCCCCAGCAAGACCCCCTACACTGCCCGAACACCACTACCCTAAACACTGTAAAAACCACCCGCTGAACGCCCCTTACACTGCCAGAACACCACTGCGCTGCTCAAAACCCTGAAACACCACCCAGAGCATGATCACCTACACTACCCGAACACCACTGCTCTGCCCTAAACCCTGAAACATCACCACAGCATGTCCCCCTACACTGCCCAAACACCTCTGCACAGCCCAAAATCCTGAAACACTAGCCCCAGCACAACCCTATATACTGCCCGAACACCACTTCACTGCCCTAAACCCTAAAACACTAGCCCCAGCATGACCCCCTACAATGCCCGAACACAACTGCACTGCACTGAACCCTGAAACACCAGCCACAGTACGACACCCTACACTGCCTGAACACCACTGTTCTGCCCTACACCCTGAAACACCAGCCCCCACATGACCCCCCACACTGCCCGAACACCACTGCACTGCCCTAAACCCTGAAACACCAGCCCCGTACAACTACCTACACTGCCCAAACACCACTGCACTTCCCTAAACCTGAAACACCTGCCCCCGCATGACCCACTACACTGCATGACCACTACTGCACTGCCCTAAACCCTGAAACACTAGCCCCCGCACAATTCCCTACACTGCCTGAACAACACTGCACTGCCCTAAACCCTGAAACACCAACTCCAGAAAGTCCCCCAACACCGCCCGAACAACAGTAGTGACCTAAACCCTGAAACACCACCAGAGCACGACCCCCTACACTGCCCGAACACCCCTACAGTGCCCTAAACCAAGAAACAACAGCCGCAGCACGACCCCCTACACTGCCCGAACAGCACTGCCCTAAACCCTGAAACACCACCCCCAGCAAGACCCCCTAAACTACCCAAACACCACTGCCCTAAACTCTCAAACACCACCCCCAGCAAGACCCCCTACACTGCCCAAACACCACTACCCTAAACACTGTAAAAACCACCCCCTGAACGCCCCTTACACTGCCAGAACACCACTGCGCTGCTCAAAACCCTGAAACACCACCCAGAGCATGATCACCTACACTACCCGAACACCACTGCTCTGCCCTAAACCCTGAAACATCACCACAGCATGTCCCCCTACACTGCCCAAACACCTCTGCACAGCCCAAAATCCTGAAACACTAGCCCCAGCACAACCCTATATACTGCCCGAACACCACTTCACTGCCCTAAACCCTAAAACACTAGCCCCAGCATGACCCCCTACAATGCCCGAACACAACTGCACTGCACTGAACCCTGAAACACCAGCCACAGTACGACACCCTACACTGCCTGAACACCACTGTTCTGCCCTACACCCTGAAACACCAGCCCCCACATGACCCCCCACACTGCCCGAACACCACTGCACTGCCCTAAACCCTGAAACACCAGCCCCGTACAACTACCTACACTGCCCAAACACCACTGCACTTCCCTAAACCTGAAACACCAGCCCCCGCACGACCCACTACACTGCATGACCACCACTGCACTGCCCTAAACCCTGAAACACTAGCCCCCGCACAATTCCCTACACTGCCTGAACAACACTGCACTGCCCTAAACCCTGAAACACCAGCTCCAGAAAGTCCCCCAACACCGCCCGAACAACACTAGTGACCTAAACCCTGAAACACCACCAGAGCACGACCCCCTACACTGCCCGAACACCCCTACAGTGCCCTAAACCCTGAAACACCAGCCCTAGCACGACGCCCTACACTGCCCAAACAACACTGCAGTGCCCTAAACCCTGAAACTCCAGCCACAGCACGACTCCCTACACTGCCTGAACACCACTGCAGTGCCCTAAGCCCTGAAACACCACCCCCAGCACGATCCCCTACACTGCCCGAACACCACTGCCCTGCCCGAAACCCTGAAACACCAGCCCCCGCACGACCTCCTACACTGTCCGAACACCACTGCACTGCCCTAAACCCTGAAAAAAAGCCCCCGCATGACCCCTACACTGCCCGAACATCACTGCACTGCCCTAAACCCTGAAATTACAGCCCCTCACGACCACCTACACTGCCCGAACACCACTGCACTGCCCTATACCCTTAAACACTAGCCCTCGCTCAACCACCTACACTGCCCAAACACCACTGCACTGCCCTAAACCCTGAATAATGAGCCCCCGCACGACCCCTTCACTGTCCGAACACCACTGCACTGCCCTAAACCCTGAAACACCCCCACCCGCACAACCCCCTACACTGCCCGAACACCACTGCACTGCCCTAAGCCCTGAAACACCAGCACCCCATGACCCCCTACACTGCCTGAACACCACTGCACTTCCTAAACCGTAAAACACAAGGCCCCGCACGACCCCCTCCACTGCCCGAACACCACTGCACTGCCCTAAATCCTGAAACACCAGCTCCAGCACAACCCCCTACACTGCCCTAACACCACTGCACTGCCTTAAGCCCTTAAACACCACACCCAGCACCACCCCCTACACTGACCGAACACCACTACACTGCCCAAAACCCTGAAACACCACCCCCTGCATGACCCCCTACACTGCCCGAATACCACTGCACTGCCCTAAACCCTGAAACACCACCCCCCGCAAGACCACCTACACTGCCCAAACACTACTGCCCTAAACCTTAAAACACCACCCCCAGCAAGACCCCCTACACTGCACGAACACCACTGCACTGCCCTAAACCCTGAAACACTACCCCCGGCAAGACCCCTACCCTGCCCGAACACTACTGCCCTAAACCCTGCAACACCACCCCCAGCAAGACTCCCTCCACTGTCCGAAAAGCACTACACTGCCCTAAACCCTGAAACACCACCCCCTGCATGACCCCCTACACTGTCCGAACACCACTGCACTGCCCTAAACCCAGAAAAACCACCCCCTGCATGACCCTCTACACTGCCCGAACACCACTGCACTGCCCTAAACCCTGAAACACCATATCCAGCACGACCCCCTTCACTGCCCGAACACCACTGCTCTGCCTTAAACCCTGTAATACCACCCCCAGTACATCCCCCTACACTGCCCGAACACCACTGCTCTGCTCTAAATCCTGAAACCACAGCACCAGCACGACCACCTACACTGCCCGAACACCAATGCTTTGCCCTAAACCCTGAAACACCAGCCACAGCACGAACCCCTACACTGCCTGACCACCAGTGCACTGCCCTAATCCCTGAAAAACCAGCCCCAGGACACCCCGTACACTGCCCAAACACTACTGCACTGCCCTAAACCCTGAAACACCAGCCACAGCACGACCCCCTACACTGCCAGAACACTGCACTGCCCTAAACCCTGAAACACCAGCCCCAGCACAACCCGCTACAGTGCCCAAACACCACTGCACTGCCCTAAACCCTGAAACACCAGCCCCAGCACTACCCCCTACACTGCCAGAACAACACTGCACTGCCCTAAACCCTGAAACACTACCCCAGCACGACCCCCTACACTGCCCGAACACCACTGCACTGCCCTAAACCCTGAAACACCACCCCCAGCACGACCCCCTACATTGCCCGAACACCACTGCTCTGCCTTAAACCCTGTAATACCACCACCAGTACATCCCCCTACACTGCCCGAACACCACTGCTCTGCCCTAAATCCTGAAACCACAGCACCAGCACGACCACCTACACTGCCTGAACACCAATGCTTTGCCCTAAACCCTGAAACACGTCGCAGTACGAACCCCTACACTGCCTGAACACCAGTGCACTGCTCTAATACCTGAAAAACCAGCCCCAGCACGCCCCCGTACACTGCCCAAACACCACGGCACTGCCCTAAAGCTTGAAACAACACCCCCAGAACGACCCCCTACAGTGCCTGAACACCACTGCGCTGCCTTAAACCCTGAAACACCACCCCCAGCATGACCCCCTACACTGTCCGAACACCACTGCACTGCCCTAAACCCTGAAACACCACCCCCAGTACATCCCCCTACACTGCCCAAACAGCACTGCACTGCCCTAAACCCTGAAACACCAGCTCCAGCACGACCCCCTACACTGCCCAAACATCACTGCACTGCCCTGAACCGTGAAACAGCACCCCCAGAAAGACCCCCTACACTGCCCGAAGACCACTGCACTGCCCTAAACCCTAAAACACTAGCCCCATCATGACCCCCTACACTGCCCGAAGACCACTGCACTGCCCTAAACCCTGAAACACCACCCCCAGCAAGACCCACTACACTGCCCAAACACCACTGCACTGCCCTAAACCGTGAATCACCAACCACAGCACGACCACCTACACTGCCCAAACACCACTGCACTGCCCTAAACACTCAAACACGACCCCCTGCACGACCCGCTACATGGCTCGAACACCACTGCACTGCCCTAAACCCTGAAACACTAGCCCCAGCATGACCCCCTACACTGCCTGAACACAACTGCACTGCCTTAAACCCTTCAACACCATCCGCAGCACGACCCCCTACACTGCCCGAACACCTCTGCATCACTGCCCTAAACCATGAAACACCACTCCCACTAAGACGCCCTACCCTGCCCGAACACCTCTGCTCTAAACCCTGAAACACCACCCCCTGCAAGACCCACTACACTGCCCGAACACCACTGCACCACTGCCCTAAACCCTGAAACACCACCCCAGGCAAGACCCCTACACTGCCTGAACACCACTGCCCTAGACCCTGAAACAGAACCCCCTGCAAGACCCCCTACACTGCCCGAACACCACTGCACTGCCCTAAACCCTGAAACACCACCCCCTGAAAGACCCCCTACACTGCCCAAACACCACTGCACCACTGCCCTAAACCCTGAAACATCAGCCCCAGCACGACCCCCTACACTGCCCTAACACCACTGCCCTAAACCCTGAATGAAAAACCACCCCCAGCAAGATCCCCTAAACTTCCCGAAGACCACTGCACTGCCTTAAACCCTGAAACACCACCCCCAGCACGACCCCCTACACTTCCAGAACACCACTGCACTGCCTTAAACCCTGAAACACCACCCCCAGCATGATCCCCTACACTGCCCGAACACCACTGCTCTGCCCTAAACCCTGAAACACCACCCCCAGCATGACCCCCTACACTGCCCGAACACCACTGCACTGCCCTAAACCCTAAAACACCAGCCCCAGCACGACCCCCTACACTGCCCGAACACAACTGCACTGCTCTAAACCCTAAAACTCCAGCCCCAGCACGACCACCTACACTGCCCGAACACTACTGCATCACTGCCCTAAAGCCTGAAACACCCCCCCAGGCAAGACCCCTACGCTGCCTGAACACCACTGCCCTAGACCCTGAAACAGAACCCCCTGCAAGACCCCCTACACTGCCTGAACACCACTGCACTGCCCTAGACCCTAAAACACCACCCCCTGCAAGACCCCCTACACTGCCCAAACACCACTGCACCACTGCCCTAAACCCTGAAACATCAGCCCCAGCACGACCCCCTACACTGCCCGAACACCACTGCCCTAAACCCTGAATGAAACACCACCCCCAGCAAGACCCCCTAAACTGCCCGAAGACCACTGCACTGCCTTAAACCCTGAAACACCACCCCCAGCACGACCCCCTACACTTCCAGAACACCACTGCACTGCCTTAAACCCTGAAACACCACCCCCAGCATGATCCCCTACACTGCCCGAACACCACTGCTCTGCCCTAAACTCTGAAACACCACCCCCAGCATGACCCCCTACACTGCCCGAACACCACTGCACTGCCCTAAACCCTAAAACACCAGCCCCAGCACGACCCCCTACACTGCCCGAACACAACTTCACTGCTCTACACCCTAAAACTCCAGACCCAGCACGACCACCTACACTGCCCGAACACAACTGCACCACTGCCCTAAAGCCTGAAACACCCCCCCAGGCAAGACCCCTACGCTGCCTGAACACCACTGCCCTAGACCCTGAAACAGAACCCCCTGCAAGACCCCCTACACTGCCCGAACACCACTGCACTGCCCTAAACCCTGAAACACCCCCCCTGCAAGACCCCCTACACTGCCCGAACACCACTGCACCACTGCCCTAAACCCTGAAACATCAGCCCCAGCACGACCCCCTACACTGCCCTAAAACCACTGCCCTAAACCCTGAAACACCACCCCCAGCAAGACCCCCTAAACTGCCCGAACACCACTGCCCTAAACCCTGAAACACCACACCCTGCAAGACCCCATACACTGCCAGAACACCACTGCACTGCCTTAAACCCTGAAACACCACCCCCAGCACAACCCCATACACTGCCAGAACACCACTGCACTGCCTTAAACCCTGAAACACCACCCCCAGCACGACCCCCTACACTGCCAGAACACTGCACTGCCCTAAACCCTGAAACACCAGCCCCAGCACAACCCGCTACAGTGCCCAAACACCACTGCACTGCCCTAAACCCTGAAACACCAGCCCCAGCACTACCCCCTACACTGCCAGAACAACACTGCACTGCCCTAAACCCTGAAACACTACCCCAGCACGACCCCCTACACTGCCCGAACACCACTGCACTGCCCTAAACCCTGAAACACCACCCCCAGCACGACCCCCTACATTGCCCGAACACCACTGCTCTGCCTTAAACCCTGTAATACCACCACCAGTACATCCCCCTACACTGCCCGAACACCACTGCTCTGCCCTAAATCCTGAAACCACAGCACCAGCACGACCACCTACACTGCCTGAACACCAATGCTTTGCCCTAAACCCTGAAACACCAGTCGCAGTACGAACCCCTACACTGCCTGAACACCAGTGCACTGCTCTAATACCTGAAAAACCAGCCCCAGCACGCCCCCGTACACTGCCCAAACACCACGGCACTGCCCTAAAGCTTGAAACAACACCCCCAGAACGACCCCCTACAGTGCCTGAATACCACTGCGCTGCCTTAAACCCTGAAACACCACCCCCAGCATGACCCCCTACACTGTCCGAACACCACTGCACTGCCCTAAACCCTGAAACACCACCCCCAGTACATCCCCCTACACTGCCCAAACAGCACTGCACTGCCCTAAACCCTGAAACACCAGCTCCAGCACGACCCCCTACACTGCCCAAACATCACTGCACTGCCCTGAACCGTGAAACAGCACCCCCAGAAAGACCCCCTACACTGCCCGAAGACCACTGCACTGCCCTAAACCCTAAAACACTAGCCCCATCATGACCCCCTACACTGCCCGAAGACCACTGCACTGCCCTAAACCCTGAAACACCACCCCCAGCAAGACCCACTACACTGCCCAAACACCACTGCACTGCCCTAAACCGTGAATCACCAACCACAGCACGACCACCTACACTGCCCAAACACCACTGCACTGCCCTAAACACTCAAACACGACCCCCTGCACGACCCGCTACATGGCTCGAACACCACTGCACTGCCCTAAACCCTGAAACACTAGCCCCAGCATGACCCCCTACACTGCCTGAACACAACTGCACTGCCTTAAACCCTTCAACACCATCCGCAGCACGACCCCCTACACTGCCCGAACACCTCTGCATCACTGCCCTAAACCATGAAACACCACTCCCACTAAGACGCCCTACCCTGCCCGAACACCTCTGCTCTAAACCCTGAAACACCACCCCCTGCAAGACCCACTACACTGCCCGAACACCACTGCACCACTGCCCTAAACCCTGAAACACCACCCCAGGCAAGACCCCTACACTGCCTGAACACCACTGCCCTAGACCCTGAAACAGAACCCCCTGCAAGACCCCCTACACTGCCCGAACACCACTGCACTGCCCTAAACCCTGAAACACCACCCCCTGAAAGACCCCCTACACTGCCCAAACACCACTGCACCACTGCCCTAAACCCTGAAACATCAGCCCCAGCACGACCCCCTACACTGCCCTAACACCACTGCCCTAAACCCTGAATGAAAAACCACCCCCAGCAAGATCCCCTAAACTTCCCGAAGACCACTGCACTGCCTTAAACCCTGAAACACCACCCCCAGCACGACCCCCTACACTTCCAGAACACCACTGCACTGCCTTAAACCCTGAAACACCACCCCCAGCATGATCCCCTACACTGCCCGAACACCACTGCTCTGCCCTAAACCCTGAAACACCACCCCCAGCATGACCCCCTACACTGCCCGAACACCACTGCACTGCCCTAAACCCTAAAACACCAGCCCCAGCACGACCCCCTACACTGCCCGAACACAACTTCACTGCTCTACACCCTAAAACTCCAGACCCAGCACGACCACCTACACTGCCCGAACACAACTGCACCACTGCCCTAAAGCCTGAAACACCCCCCCAGGCAAGACCCCTACGCTGCCTGAACACCACTGCCCTAGACCCTGAAACAGAACCCCCTGCAAGACCCCCTACACTGCCCGAACACCACTGCACTGCCCTAAACCCTGAAACACCCCCCCTGCAAGACCCCCTACACTGCCCGAACACCACTGCACCACTGCCCTAAACCCTGAAACATCAGCCCCAGCACGACCCCCTACACTGCCCTAAAACCACTGCCCTAAACCCTGAAACACCACCCCCAGCAAGACCCCCTAAACTGCCCGAACACCACTGCCCTAAACCCTGAAACACCACACCCTGCAAGACCCCATACACTGCCAGAACACCACTGCACTGCCTTAAACCCTGAAACACCACCCCCAGCACAACCCCCTACACTGCCCGAACACCACTGCACTGCCCTAAACCCTGAAACACCACCCCCAGCAAGACCCACTACACTGCCCAAACACCACTGCACTGCCCTAAACCGTGAATCACCAACCACAGCACGACCACCTACACTGCCCAAACACCACTGCACTGCCTTAAACCCTGAAACACGACCCCCAGCACGACCCGCTACACGGCTCGAACCCCACTGCACTGCCCTAAACCCTGAAACACTAGCCCCAGCATGACCCCCTACACTGCCTGAACACAACTGCACTGCCTTAAACCCTTCAAAACCATCCGCAGCACGACCCCCTACACTGCCCGAACACCTCTGCATCACTGCCCTAAACCATGAAACACCACTCCCACTAAGACGCCCTACCCTGCCCGAACACCTCTGCTCTAAACCCTGAAACACCACCCCCTGCAAGACCCACTACACTGCCCGAACACCACTGCACCACTGCCTTAAACCCTGAAACACCACCCCAGGCAAGACCCCTACACTGCCTGAACACCACTGCCCTAGACCCTGAAACAGAACCCCCTGCAAGACCCCCTACACTGCCTGAACACCACTGCACTGCCCTAAACCCTGAAACACCACCCCCTGCAAGACCCCCTACACTGCCAGAACACCACTGCACTGCCTTAAACCCTGAAACACCACCCCCAGCACAACCCCCTACACTGCCCGAACACCACTGCACTGCCCTAAACCCTGAAACACCACCCCCAGCAAGACCCACTACACTGCCCAAACACCACTGCACTGCCCTAAACCGTGAATCACCAACCACAGCACGACCACCTACACTGCCCAAACACCACTGCACTGACCTAAACCCTGAAACACGACCCCCTGCACGACCCGCTACACGGCTCGAACACCACTGCACTGCCCTAAACCCTGAAACACTAGCCCCAGCATGACCCCCTACACTGCCTGAACACAACTGCACTGCCTTAAACCCTTCAACACCATCCGCAGCACGACCCCCTACACTGCCCGAACACCTCTGCATCACTGCCCTAAACCATGAAACACCAATCCCACTAAGACGCCCTACCCTGCCCGAACACCTCTGCTCTAAACCCTGAAACACCACCCCCTGCAAGACCCACTACACTGCCCGAACACCACTGCACCACTGCCCTAAACCCTGAAACACCACCCCAGGCAAGACCCCTACACTGCCTGAACACCACTGCCCTAGACCCTGAAACAGAACCCCCTGCAAGACCCCCTACACTGCCCGAACACCACTGCACTGCCCTAAACCCTGAAACACCACCCCCTGCAAGACCCCCTACACTGCCCATACACCACTGCACCACTGCCCTAAACCCTGAAACATCAGCCCCAGCACGACCCCCTACACTGCCCGAACACCACTGCCCTAAACCCTGAATGAAACACCACCCCCAGCAAGACCCCCTAAACTGCCCGAAGACCAATGCACTGCCTTAAACCCTGAAACACCACCCCCAGCTTGACCCCCTACACTTCCAGAACACCACTGCACTGCCTTAAACCCTGAAACACCACCCCCAGCATGATCCCCTACACTGCCCGAACACCACTGCTCTGCCCTAAACCCTGAAACACCACCCCCAGCATGACCCCCTACACTGCCCGAACACCACTGCACTGCCCTAAACCCTAAAACACCAGCCCCAGCACGACCCCCTACATTGCCCGAACACTACTGCACTGCACTAAACCCTGAAACACCCCCTCTGCAAGACGCCCTACACTGCCCGAACACCACTGCACCACTGCCCTAAACCCTGAAACATCAGCCCCAGCACGACCCCCTAAACTGCCCGAACACCACTGCCCTAAACCCTGAAACACCCCCCCTGCAAGATCCCCTACACTGCCAGAACACCACTGCACTGCCTTAAACCCTGAAACACCACCCCCAGCAAGACCCACTACACTGCCCAAACATCACTGCACTGCCCTAAACCGTGAATCACCAACCACAGCACGACCACCTACACTGCCCAAACACCACTGCACTGCCCTAAACCCTGAAACACGACCCCCTGCACGACCCGCTACACGGCTCGAACACCATTGCACTGCCCTAAACCCTGAAACACTAGCCCCAGCATGACCCCCTACACTGCCTGAACACAACTGCACTGCCTTAAACCCTTCAACACCATACGCGGCACGACCCCCTACACTGCCCGAACACCTCTGCATCACTGCCCTAAACCATGAAACACCACTCCCACTAAGACGCCCTACCCTGCCCGAACACCTCTGCTCTAAACCCTGAAACACCACCCCCTGCAAGACCCGCTACACTGCCCGAACACCACTGCACCACTGCCCTAAACCCTGAAACACCACCCCAGGCAAGACCCCTACACTGCCTGAACACCACTGCCCTAGACCCTGAAACAGAACCCCCTGCAGGACCCCCTACACTGCCCGAACACCACTGCACTGCCCTAAACCCTGAAACACCCCCCCTGCAAGACCCCCTACACTGCCCGAACACCACTGCACCACTGCCCTAAACCCTGAAACATCAGCCCCAGCACGACCCCCTACACTGCCCTAAAACCACTGCCCTAAACCCTGAAACACCACCCCCAGCAAGACCCCCTAAACTGCCCGAACACCACTGCCCTAAACCCTGAAACACCACCCCCTGCAAGACCCCCTACACTGCCAGAACACCACTGCACTGCCTTAAACCCTGAAACACCACCCCCAGCACAACCCCCTACACTGCCCGAACACCACTGCACTGCCCTAAACCCTGAAACACCACCCCCAGCAAGACCCGCTACACTGCCCAAACACCACTGCACTGCCCTAAACCGTGAATCACCAACCACAGCACGACCACCTACACTGCCCAAACACCACTGCACTGCCTTAAACCCTGAAACACGACCCCCAGCACGACCCGCTACACGGCTCGAACCCCACTGCACTGCCCTAAACCCTGAAACACTAGCCCCAGCATGACCCCCTACACTGCCTGAACACAACTGCACTGCCTTAAACCCTTCAAAACCATCCGCAGCACGACCCCCTACACTGCCCGAACACCTCTGCATCACTGCCCTAAACCATGAAACACCACTCCCACTAAGACGCCCTACCCTGCCCGAACACCTCTGCTCTAAACCCTGAAACACCACCCCCTGCAAGACCCACTACACTGCCCGAACACCACTGCACCACTGCCTTAAACCCTGAAACACCACCCCAGGCAAGACCCCTACACTGCCTGAACACCACTGCCCTAGACCCTGAAACAAAACCCCCTGCAAGACCCCCTACACTGCCTGAACACCACTGCACTGCCCTAAACCCTGAAACACAACCCCCTGCAAGACCCCCTACACTGCCAGAACACCACTGCACTGCCTTAAACCCTGAAACACCACCCCCAGCACAACCCCCTACACTGCCCGAACACCACTGCACTGCCCTAAACCCTGAAACACCACCCCCAGCAAGACCCACTACACTGCCCAAACACCACTGCACTGCCCTAAACCGTGAATCACCAACCACAGCACGACCACCTACACTGCCCAAACACCACTGCACTGCCCTAAACCCTGAAACACGACCCCCTGCACGACCCGCTACACGGCTCGAACACCACTGCACTGCCCTAAACCCTGAAACACTAGCCCCAGCATGACCCCCTACACTGCCTGAACACAACTGCACTGCCTTAAACCCTTCAACACCATCCGCAGCACGACCCCCTACACTGCCCGAACACCTCTGCATCACTGCCCTAAACCATGAAACACCAATCCCACTAAGACGCCCTACCCTGCCCGAACACCTCTGCTCTAAACCCTGAAACACCACCCCCTGCAAGACCCACTACACTGCCCGAACACCACTGCACCACTGCCCTAAACCCTGAAACACCACCCCAGGCAAGACCCCTACACTGCCTGAACACCACTGCCCTAGACCCTGAAACAGAACCCCCTGCAAGACCCCCTACACTGCCCGAACACCACTGCACTGCCCTAAACCCTGAAACACCACCCCCTGCAAGACCCCCTACACTGCCCATACACCACTGCACCACTGCCCTAAACCCTGAAACATCAGCCCCAGCACGACCCCCTACACTGCCCGAACACCACTGCCCTAAACCCTGAATGAAACACCACCCCCAGCAAGACCCCTAAACTGCCCGAAGACCAATGCACTGCCTTAAACCCTGAAACACCACCCCCAGCTTGACCCCCTACACTTCCAGAACACCACTGCACTGCCTTAAACCCTGAAACACCACCCCCAGCATGATCCCCTACACTGCCCGAACACCACTGCTCTGCCCTAAACCCTGAAACACCACCCCCAGCATGACCCCCTACACTGCCCGAACACCACTGCACTGCCCTAAACCCTAAAACACCAGCCCCAGCACGACCCCCTACATTGCCCGAACACTACTGCACTGCACTAAACCCTGAAACACCCCCTCTGCAAGACCCCCTACACTGCCCGAACACCACTGCACCACTGCCCTAAACCCTGAAACATCAGCCCCAGCACGACCCCCTACACTGCCCGAACACCACTGCCCTAAACCCTGAAACACCACCCCCAGCAAGACCCCCTAAACTGCCCGAACACCACTGCCCTAAACCCTGAAACACCCCCCCCTGCAAGACCCCCTACACTGCCAGAACACCACTGCACTGCCTTAAACCCTGAAACACCACCCCCAGCAAGACCCACTACACTGCCCAAACATCACTGCACTGCCCTAAACCGTGAATCACCAACCACAGCACGACCACCTACACTGCCCAAACACCACTGCACTGCCCTAAACCCTGAAACACGACCCCCTGCACGACCCGCTACACGGCTCGAACACCACTGCACTGCCCTAAACCCTGAAACACTAGCCCCAGCATGACCCCCTACACTGCCTGAACACAACTGCACTGCCTTAAACCCTTCAACACCATACGCGGCACAACCCCCTACACTGCCCGAACACCTCTGCATCACTGCCCTAAACCATGAAACACCACTCCCACTAAGACGCCCTACCCTGCCCGAACACCTCTGCTCTAAACCCTGAAACACCACCCCCTGCAAGACCCGCTACACTGCCCGAACACCACTGCACCACTGCCCTAAACCCTGAAACACCACCCCAGGCAAGACCCCTACACTGCCTGAACACCACTGCCCTAGACCCTGAAACAGAACCCCATGCAAGACCCCCTACACTGCCCGAACACCACTGCACTGCCCTAAACCCTGAAACACCACCCCCTGCAAGACCCCCTACACTGCCCAAACACCACTGCACCACTGCCCTAAACCCTGAAACATCAGCCCCAGCACGACGCCCTACACTGCCCGAACACCAATGCCCTAAACCCTGAATGAAACACCACCCCCAGCAAGACCCCCTAAACTGCCCGAAGACCACTGCACTGCCTTAAACCCTGAAACACCACCCCCAGCACGACCCCCTACACTTCCAGAACACCACTGCACTGCCTTAAACCCTGAAACACCACCCCCAGCATGATCCCCTACACTGCCCGAACACCACTGCTCTGCCCTAAACTCTGAAACACCACCCCCAGCATGACCCCCTACACTGCCCGAACACCACTGCACTGCCCTAAACCCTAAAACACCAGCCCCAGCACGACCCCCTACACTGCCCGAACACAACTGCACTGCTCTAAACCCTAAAACTCCAGCCCCAGCACGACCACCTACACTGCCCGAACACTACTGCACCACTGCCCTAAAGCCTGAAACACCCCCCCAGGCAAGACCCCTACGCTGCCTGAACACCACTGCCCTAGACCCTGAAACAGAACCCCCTGCAAGACCCCCTACACTGCCCGAAAACCACTGCACTGCCCTAAACCCTGAAACACCCCCCTTGCAAGACCCCCTACACTGCCCGAACACCACTGCACCACTGCCCTAAACCCTGAAACATCAGCCCCAGCACGACCCCCTACA
The DNA here is from genome assembly GCF_964204655.1 of Triturus cristatus. Classification (NCBI taxonomy): domain Eukaryota; kingdom Metazoa; phylum Chordata; class Amphibia; order Caudata; family Salamandridae; genus Triturus; species Triturus cristatus. The sequence continues at coordinate 60,913,976 of NC_140587.1, forward strand.
CTGCCCGAACACCACTGCCCTAAACCCTGAAACACCACCCCCAGCAAGACCCCCTAAACTGCCCGAACACCACTGCCCTAAACCCTGAAACACCACCCCCTGCAAGACCCCCTACACTGCCAGAACACCACTGCACTGCCTTAAACCCTGAAACACCACCCCCAGCACAAACCCCTACACTGCCCGAACACCACTGCACTGCCCTAAACCCTGAAACACCAAACCCAGCCCGACACCCTATGCTGCCCGAACACCACTACTCTGCCTTAAACCCTTTAACACCATCCCAGTACATCCCCCTACACTGCTCGAACACCACTGCCCTGCCCTAAACCCTGAAACACCAGCTCCAGCATGACCCCCTACACTGCCCAAACATCACTGCACTGCCCTAAACCCTGAAACACCACCCACAGCAAGACCCCATACACTGCCCGAACACCACTGCACTGCCCTAATCCCTAAAACATCAGCCCCATCATGACCCCCTACACTGCCCGAAGACCACTGCACTGCCCTAAACCCTGAAACACCAGCTCCAGCATGACCCCCTACACTGCCCAAACCTCACTGCACGGACCTAAACCCTGAAACACCACCCCCAGCAAGACCCCATACACTGCCCGAACACCACTGCACTGCCCTAAACCCTAAAACACCAGCCCCATCATGACCCCCTACACTGCCCGAAGGCCACTGCACTGCCCTAAAACCTAAAACACAAGCCCTACTAAGACCCCCTACACCGCCCGAATACCACTACCCTAAACCCTGAAACACCACCCCCTGCAAGACCCCCTACACTGTCCGAACACCACTGCACCACTGCCCTAAACCCTGAAACACCACCCCCAGCAAGACCCCCTACACTGCCCAAACACCACTGCACTGCCCTAAACCGTGAAACACCAACCCCAGCACGACCCCCTACACTGCCCAAACAACACTGCACTGCCCTAAACCCTAAAACACGACCACCCTGCACGAACCCCTACACGGCCCGAACACCACTGCACTGCCTTAAACCCTGAAACACCCTCCCCAGCACGACCCCCACACTTCCAGAACACCACTGCACTACCTTATACCCTGAAACACAAACCTAGCACGACCCCCTACACTGCCCGAACACCACTGCACTGCCCTAAACCCTGAAACACCACCCCCAGCATGACCCCCTGCACTGCCCGAACACCACTGCACTGCCCTAAACCCTAAAACAAAAGCCCCAGCAGGACCCCCTACACTGCCCGAACACAACTGCACTGCTCTAAACCCTAAAACTCCAGCCCCAGCCTGACCACCTACACTGCCCGAACACCACTGCACTGCCCTAAACCCTAAAACACCAGCCCCATCATGACCCCCTACACTGCCCGAAGACCACTGCACTGCCCTAAAACCTAAAACACAAGCCCCACTAAGACCCCCTACACTGCCCGAATCCCACTACCCTAAACCCTGAAACACCACCCCCTGCAAAACCCCCTACACTGTCCGAACACCACTGCACCACTGCCCTAAACCCTGAAACACCACCCCCAGCAAGACCCCCTACACTGCCCAAACACCACTGCACTGCCCTAATCCGTGAAACACCAACCCCAGCACGACCCCCTACACTGCCCAAACACCACTGCACTGCCCTAAACCCTGAAACACGACCACCCTGCACGAACCCCTACACGGCCCGAACACCACTGCACTGCCCTAAACTCTGAAACACTAGCCCCAGCATGACCCCCTACACTGCCTGAACACAACTGCGCTGCCTTAAACCCTTCAACACCATTCGCAACACGACCCCCTACACTGACCGAACACCTCTGCACCACTGCCCTAAATCATGAAACACCACCCCACTAAGACGCCCTACACTGCCCGAACACCAATGCTCTAAACCCTGGAACACCACCCCCTGCTAAACCCACTACACTGCCCGAACACCACTGCACCACTGCCCTAATCCCTGAAACACCACCCCGGGCAAGACCACCTACACTGCCTGAACACCGCTGCCCTAAACCCTGAAGCAGAACCACTTGCAAGACCCCCTACATTGCCCGAACACCACTGCACTGCCCTAAACCAAGAAACAACAGCCGCAGCACGACCCCCTACACTGCCCGAACAGCACTGCCCTAAACCCTGAAACACCACCCCCAGCAAGACCCCCTAAACTACCCAAACACCAGTGCCCTAAACTCTCAAACACCACCCCCAGCAAGACCCCCTACACTGCCCGAACACCACTACCTTAAACCCTGAAAAACCACCCCCTGCACGACCCCTTACACTGCCAGAACACCACTGTGCTGCTCAAAACCCTGAAACACCACCCAGAGCACGATCACCTACACTACCCGAACAACACTGCTCTGCCCTAAACCCTGAAACATCACCACAGCATGTCCCCCTACACTGCCCAAACACCTCTTCACAGCCCAAAATCCTGAAACACTAGCCCCAGCACAACCCTATATACTGCCCGAACACCACTTCACTGCCCTAATCCCTAAAACACTAGCCCCAGCATGACCCCCTACAATGCCCGAACACAACTGCACTGCACTGAACCCTGAAACACCAGCCACAGTACGACACCCTACACTGCCTGAACACCACTGTTCTGCCCTACACCCTGAAACACCAGCCCCCACATGACCCCCCACACTGCCCGAAAACCACTGCACTGCCCTAAACCCTGAAACACCAGCCCTGTACAACTACCTACACTGCCCAAACACCACTGCACTTCCCTAAACCTGAAACACCAGCCCCCGCACGACCCCCTACACTGCATGAACACCACTGCACTGCCCTAAACCCTGAAACACTAGCCCCCGCACAATTCCCTACACTGCCCGAACAACACTGCACTGCCCTAAACCCTAAAACACCAACTCCAGAAAGTCCCCAAACACCGCCCGAACAACACTAGTGCCCTAAACCCTGAAACACCACCAGAGCACGACCCCCTACACTGCCCGAACACCCCTACAGTGCCCTAAACCCTGAAACACCAGCCCTAGCACGACGCCCTACACTGCCCAAACAACACTGCAGTGCCCTAAACCCTGAAACTCCAGCCACAGCACGACCCCCTACACTGCCTGAACACCATTGCAGTGCCCTAAGCCCTGAAACACCAACCCCAGCACGATCCCCTACACTGCCCGAACACCACTGCCCTGCCCGAAACCCTAAAACACCAGCCCCCGCACGACCTCCTACACTGCCCGAACACCACTGCACTGCCATAAACCCTGAAAAAAAGCCCCCGCATGACACCTACACTGCCCGAACATCACTGCACTGCCCTAAACCCTGAAATTACAGCCCCGCACGACCACCTACACTGCCCGAACACCACTGCACTGCCCTATACCCTTAAACACTAGCCCTCTCTCAACCACCTACACTGCCCAAACACCACTGCACTGCCCTAAACCCTGAAACACCCTCCCCAGCACGACCCCCACACTTCCAGAACACCACTGCACTACCTTATACCCTGAAACACAAACCTAGCACGACCCCCTACACTGCCCGAACACCACTGCACTGCCCTAAACCCTGAAACACCACCCCCAGCATGACCCCCTGCACTGCCCGAACACCACTGCACTGCCCTAAACCCTAAAACAAAAGCCCCAGCAGGACCCCCTACACTGCCCGAACACAACTGCACTGCTCTAAACCCTAAAACTCCAGCCCCAGCACGACCACCTACACTGCCCGAACACTACTGCACTGCCCTAAACCCTAAAACACCAGCCCCATCATGACCCCCTACACTGCCCGAAGACCACTGCACTGCCCTAAAACCTAAAATACAAGCCCCACTAAGACCCCCTACACTGCCCGAATCCCACTACCCTAAACCCTGAAACACCACCCCCTGCAAAACCCCCTACACTGTCCGAACACCACTGCACCACTGCCCTAAACCCTGAAACACCACCCCCAGCAAGACCCCCTACACTGCCCAAACACCACTGCACTGCCCTAATCCGTGAAACACCAACCCCAGCACGACCCCCTACACTGCCCAAACACCACTGCACTGCCCTAAACCCTGAAACACGACCACCCTGCACGAACCCCTACACGGCCCGAACACCACTGCACTGCCCTAAACTCTGAAACACTAGCCCCAGCATGACCCCCTACACTGCCTGAACACAACTGCGCTGCCTTAAACCCTTCAACACCATTCACAACACGACCCCCTACACTGACCGAACACCTCTGCACCACTGCCCTAAATCATGAAACACCACCCCACTAAGACGCCCTACACTGCCCGAACACCAATGCTCTAAACCCTGGAACACCACCCCCTGCAAAACCCACTACACTGCCCGAACACCACTGCACCACTGCCCTAATCCCTGAAACACCACCCCGGGCAAGACCACCTACACTGCCTGAACACCGCTGCCCTAAACCCTGAAGCAGAACCACTTGCAAGACCCCCTACATTGCCCGAACACCACTGCACTGCCCTAAACCAAGAAACAACAGCCGCAGCACGACCCCCTACACTGCCCGAACAGCACTGCCCTAAACCCTGAAACACCACCCCCAGCAAGACCCCCTAAACTACCCAAACACCAGTGCCCTAAACTCTCAAACACCACCCCCAGCAAGACCCCCTACACTGCCCGAACACCACTACCTTAAACCCTGAAAAACCACCCCCTGCACGACCCCTTACACTGCCAGAACACCACTGTGCTGCTCAAAACCCTGAAACACCACCCAGAGCACGATCACCTACACTACCCGAACACCACTGCTCTGCCCTAAACCCTGAAACATCACCACAGCATGTCCCCCTACACTGCCCAAACACCTCTTCACAGCCCAAAATCCTGAAACACTAGCCCCAGCACAACCCTATATACTGCCCGAACACCACTTCACTGCCCTAATCCCTAAAACACTAGCCCCAGCATGACCCCCTACAATGCCCGAACACAACTGCACTGCACTGAACCCTGAAACACCAGCCACAGTACGACACCCTACACTGCCTGAACACCACTGTTCTGCCCTACACCCTGAAACACCAGCCCCCACATGACCCCCCACACTGCCCGAAAACCACTGCACTGCCCTAAACCCTGAAACACCAGCCCTGTACAACTACCTACACTGCCCAAACACCACTGCACTTCCCTAAACCTGAAACACCAGCCCCCGCACGACCCCCTACACTGCATGAACACCACTGCACTGCCCTAAACCCTGAAACACTAGCCCCCGCACAATTCCCTACACTGCCCGAACAACACTGCACTGCCCTAAACCCTAAAACACCAACTCCAGAAAGTCCCCAAACACCGCCCGACAACACTAGTGCCCTAAACCCTGAAACACCACCAGAGCACGACCCCCTACACTGCCCGAACACCCCTACAGTGCCCTAAACCCTGAAACACCAGCCCTAGCACGACGCCCTACACTGCCCAAACAACACTGCAGTGCCCTAAACCCTGAAACTCCAGCCACAGCACGACCCCCTACACTGCCTGAACACCATTGCAGTGCCCTAAGCCCTGAAACACCAACCCCAGCACGATCCCCTACACTGCCCGAACACCACTGCCCTGCCCGAAACCCTAAAACACCAGCCCCCGCACGACCTCCTACACTGCCCGAACACCACTGCACTGCCATAAACCCTGAAAAAAAGCCCCCGCATGACACCTACACTGCCCGAACATCACTGCACTGCCCTAAACCCTGAAATTACAGCCCCGCACGACCACCTACACTGCCCGAACACCACTGCACTGCCCTATACCCTTAAACACTAGCCCTCTCTCAACCACCTACACTGCCCAAACACCACTGCACTGCCCTAAACCCTGAATAATGAGCCCCCGCACGACCCCTTCACTGTCCGAACACCACGGCACTGCCCTAAACCCTGAAACACCAGCACCCGCACAACCCCCTACACTGCCCGAACACCACTGTACTGCCCTAAGCCCTGAAACACCAGTACCCCATGACCCCCTACACTGCCTGAACACCACTGCACTTCCTAAACCGTAAAACACAAGGCCCCGCACGACCCCCTACACTGCCCGAACACCACTGCACTGCCCTAAATCCTGAAACACCAGCTCCAGCACAACCCCCTACACTGCCCGAACACCACTGCGCTGCCCTAAACCCTGAAACACCATATCCAGCACGACCCCCTACACTGCCCGAACACCACTGCTCTGCCTTAAACCCTGTAATACCACCCCAAGTACATCCCCCTACACTGCCCGAACACCACTGCTCTGCCCTAAATCCTGAAACCACAGCACCAGCACGACCACCTACACTGCCCGAACACCAATGCTTTGCCCTAAACCCTGAAACACCAGCCGCAGCACGAACCCCTACACTGCCTGAACACCAGTGCACTGCCCTAATCCCTGAAAAACCAGCCCCAGGACACCCCGTACACTGCCCGAACACTACTGCACTGCCCTAAACCCTGAAACACCAGCCACAGCACGACCCCCTACACTGCCAGAACAACACTGCACTGCCCTAAACCCTGAAACACCAGCCCCAGCACAACCCCCTACAGTGCCCGAACACCACTGCACTGCCCTAAACCCTGAAACACCAGCCCCAGCACTACCCCCTACACTGCCAGAACAACACTGCACTGCCCTAAACCCTAAAACACCACCCCAGCACGACCCCCTACACTGCCCGAACACCACTGCTCTGCCTTAAACCCTGTAATACCACCACCAGTACATCCCCCTACACTGCCCGAACACCACTGCTCTGCCCTAAATCCTGAAACCACAGCACCAGCACGACCACCTACACTGCCTGAACACCAATGCTTTGCCCTAAACCCTGAAACACCAGTTGCAGTACGAAACCCTACACTGCCTGAACACCAGTGCACTGCTCTAATACCTGAAAAACCAGCCCCAGCACGCCCCCGTACACTGCCTGAACAACACTGCACTGCCCTAAACCCTGAAACACCAGCCCCAGCACGACCCCCTACACTGCCTGAACACCACGGCACTGCCCTAAACCTTGAAACAACACCCCCAGAATGACCCCCTACAGTGCCTGAACACCACTGCGCTGCCTTAAACCCTGAAAAACCACCCCCAGCATGACCCCCTACACTGTCCGAACACCACTGCACTGCCCTAAACCCTGAAACACCACCCCCAGTACATCCCCCTACACTGCCCAAACAGCACTGCACTGCCCTAAACCCTGACACACCAGCTCCAGCACGACCCCCTACACTGCCCAAACATCACTGCACTGCCCTAAACCGTGAAACAGCACCCCCAGAAAGACCCCCTACACTGCCCAAAGACCACTGCACTGCCCTAAACCCTAAAACACCAGCCCCATCATGACCCCCTACACTGCCCGAAGACCACTGCACTGCCCTAAACCCTAAAACACAAGCCCCAGCAAGACTCCCTACACTGCCCGAATACCACTACCCTAAACCCTGAACCACCACCCCCTGCAAGACCCCCTACACTGTCCGAACACCACTACACCACTGCCCTAAACCCTGAAACACCACCCCAGCAAGACCCACTACACTGCCCAAACACCACTGCACTGCCCTAAACCGTGAATCACCAACCACAGCACGACCACCTACACTGCCCAAACACCACTGCACTGCCCTAAACCCTGAAACACGACCCCCTGCACGACCCGCTACACGGCTCGAACACCACTGCACTGCCCTAAACCCTGAAACACTAGCCCCAGCATGACCCCCTACACTGCCTGAACACAACTGCACTGCCTTAAACCCTTCAACACCATCCGCAGCACGACCCCCTACACTGCCCGAACACCTCTGCATCACTGCCCTAAACCATGAAACACCACCCCCACTAAGACGCCCTACCCTGCCCGAACACCTCTGCTCCAAACCCTGAAACACCACCCCCTGCAAGACCCACTACACTGCCCGAACACCACTGCACCACTGCCCTAAACCCTGAAACACCACCCCAGGCAAGACCCCTACACTGCCTGAACACCACTGCCCTAGACCCTGAAACAGAACCCCCTGCAAGACCCCCTACACTGCCCGAACACCACTGCACTGCCCTAAACCCTGAAACACCACCCCCTGCAAGACCCCCTACACTGCCCAAACACCACTGCACCACTGCCCTAAACCCTGAAACATCAGCCCCAGCCCGACCCCCTACACTGCCCGAACACCACTGCCCTAAACCCTGAATGAAACACCACCCCCAGCAAGACCCCCTAAATTGCCCGAAGACCACTGCACTGCCTTAAACCCTGAAACACCACCCCCAGCACGACTCCCTACACTTCCAGAACACCACTGCACTGCCTTAAACCCTGAAACACCACCCCCAGCATGATCCCCTACACTGCCCGAGCACCACTGCTCTGCCCTAAACCCTGAAACACCGCCCCCAGCATGACCCCCTACACTGCCCGAACACCACTGCACTGCCCTAAACCCTAAAACACCAGCCCGAGCACGACCCCCTACACTGCCCGAACACAACTGCACTGCTCTAAACCCTAAAACTCCAGCCCCAGCACGACCACCTACACTGCCCGAACACTACTGCACCACTGCCCTAAAGCCTGAAACACCACCCCAGGCAAGACCCCTACGCTGCCTGAACACCACTGCCCTAGACCCTGAAACAGAACCCCATGCAAGACCCCCTACACTGCCCGAACACCACTGCACTGCCCTAAACCCTGAAACACCCCCCCTGCAAGACCCCCTACACTGCCCGAACACCACTGCACCACTGCCCTAAACCCTGAAACATCAGCCCCAGCACGACCCTCTACACTGCCCGAACACCACTGCCCTAAACCCTGAAACACCACCCCCAGCAAGACCCCCTAAACTGCCCGAACACCACTGCCCTAAACCCTGAAACAACACCCCCTGCAAGACCCCCTACACTGCCAGAACACCACTGCACTGCCTTAAACCCTGAAACACCACCCCCAGCACAACCCCCTACACTGCCTGAACACCACTGCACTGCCCTAAACCCTGAAACACCACCCCCAGCATGACCCCCTACCCTGCCCGAACACCACTGCACTGCCCTAAACCCTAAACCACCAGCCCCAGCACGACCCCCTACACTGCCCGAACACAACTGCACTGCTCTAAACCCTAAAACTCCAGCCCCAGCACGACCACCTACACTGCCCGAACACCACTGCACTGCCCTAAACCCTGAAACACCAGCCCTGCACGACCCCCTAAACTGCCCGAACACCACTGCGCTAACCCTAAACCCTGAAGTACCACACCCAGCACGACCCCCTACACTGCCCGAACACAACTGGTCTGCCCTAAACCCTGAAACACCACCCCCAGAACGTCCCCCTACACTGCCCGAACACCACTGCACTGCCCTAAACCCTGAAACACCAAACCCAGCCCGACACCCTATGCTGCCCGAACACCACTACTCTGCCTTAAACCCTTTAACACCATCCCAGTACATCCCCCTACACTGCTCGAACACCACTGCCCTGCCCTAAACCCTGAAACACCAGCTCCAGCATGACCCCCTACACTGCCCAAACATCACTGCACTGCCCTAAACCCTGAAACACCACCCACAGCAAGACCCCATACACTGCCCGAACACCACTGCACTGCCCTAATCCCTAAAACATCAGCCCCATCATGACCCCCTACACTGCCCGAAGACCACTGCACTGCCCTAAACCCTGAAACATCAGCTCCAGCATGACCCCCTACACTTCCGAAACCTCACTGCACGGACCTAAACCCTGAAACACCACCCCCAGCAAGAACCCATACACTGCCCGAACACCACTGCACTGCCCTAAACCCTAAAACACCAGCCCCATCATGACCCCCTACACTGCCCGAAGACCACTGCACTGCCCTAAAACCTAAAACACAAGCCCTACTAAGACCCCCTACACTGCCCGAATACCACTACCCTAAACCCTGAAACACCACCCCCAGCAAGACCCCCTAAACTGCCCGAACACCACTGCCCTAAACCCTGAAACACCCCCCCCTGCAAGACCCCCTACACTGCCAGAACACCACTGCACTGCCCTAAACCGTGAAACACCAACCCCAGCACGACCCCCTACACTGCCCAAACACCACTGGACTGCCCTAAACCCTGAAACACGACCACCCTGCACGAACCCCTACACGGCCCGAACACCACTGCACTGCCTTAAACCCTGAAACACCCTCCCCAGCACGACCCCCACTCTTCCAGAACACCACTGCACTACCTTAAACCCTGAAACACCACCCCCAGCATGACCCCTTACACTGCCCGAACACCACTGCACTGCCCTAAACCCTAAAACAAAAGCCCCAGCACGACCCCCTACACTGCCCGAACACAACTGCACTGCTCTAAACCCTAAAACTCCAGCCCCAGCACGACCACCTACACTGCCCGAACACCACTGCACTGCCCTAAACCCTAAAACACCAGCCCCATCATGACCCCCTACACTGCCCGAAGACCACTGCACTGCCCTAAAACGTAAAACACAAGCCCCACTAAGACCCCCTACACTGCCCGAATCCCACTACCCTAAACCCTGAAACACCACCCCCTGCAAGACCCCCTACACTGTCCGAACACCACTGCACCACTGCCCTAAACCCTGAAACACGACCACCCTGCACGAACCCCTACACGGCCCGAACACCACTGCACTGCCCTAAACTCTGAAACACTAGCCTCAGCATGACCCCCTACACTGCCTGAACACAACTGCGCTGCCTTAAACCCTTCAACACCATTCGCAACACGACCCCCTACACTGACCGAACACCTCTGCACCACTGCCCTAAACCATGAAACACCACCCCACTAAGACGCCCTACAGTGCCCGAACGCCAATGCTCTGAAACACCACCCCCTGCAAGACCCACTACACTGCCCGAACACCACTGCACCACTGCCCTAATCCCTGAAACACCACCCCCAGCATGACCCCCTACACTGCCCGAACACCACTGCACTGCCCTAAACCCTAAAACAAAAGCCCCAGCACGACCCCCTACACTGCCCGAACACAACTGCACTGATCTCAACCCTAAAACTCCAGCCCCAGCACGACCACCTACACTGCACGAAAAACACAGCACTGCCCTAAACCCTAAAACACCAGCCCCATCATGACCCCCTACACTGCCCGAAGACCACTGCACTGCCCTAAAACCTAAAACTCAAGCCCCACTAAGACCCCCTACACTGCCCGAATCCCACTACCCTAAACCCTGAAACACCACCCCCTGCAAGACCCCCTACACTGCCCGAAGACCACTGCACTGCCCTAAAACCTAAAACACAAGCCCCACTAAGACCCCCTACACTGCCCGAATCCCACTACCCTAAACCCTGAAACACCACCCCCTGCAAGACCCCCTACACTGTCCGAACACCACTGCACCACTGCCCTAAACCCTGAAACACGACCACCCTGCACGAACCCCTACACGGCCCGAACACCACTGCAATGCCCTAAACTCTGAAACACTAGCCCCAGCATTACCCCCTACACTGCCTGAACACAACTGCGCTGCCTTAAACCCTTCAACACCATTCGTAACACGACCCCCTACACTGACCGAACACCTCTGCACCACTGCCCTGAACCATGAAACACCACCCCACTAAGACGCCCTACACTGCCCGAACACCAATGCTCTAAACCCTGGAACACCACCCCCTGCAAGACCCACTACACTGCCCGAACACCACTGCACCACTGCCCTAATCCCTGAAACACCACCCCGGGCAAGACCACCTACACTGCCTGAACACCGCTGCCCTAAACCCTGAAGCAGAACCACTTGCAAGACCCCCTACACTGCCCGAACACCACTGCACTTCCCTAAACCAAGAAACAACAGCCGCAGCACGACCCCCTACACTGCCCGAACAGCACTGCCCTAAACCCTGAAACACCACCCCCAGCAAGACCCCCTAAACTACCCAAACACCACTGCCCTAAACTCTCAAACACCACCCCCAGCAAGACCCCCTACACTGCCCGAACACCACTACCCTAAACACTGTAAAAACCACCCCCTGCATGCCCCTTACACTGCCAGAAAACCACTGTGCTGCTCACAACGCTGAAACACCACCCAGAGCATGATCACCTACACTACCCGAACACCACTGCTCTGCCCTAAACCCTGAAACATCACCACAGCATGTCCCCCTACACTGCCCAAACACCTCTGCACAGCCCAAAATCCTGAAACACTAGCCCCAGCACAACCCTATATACTGCCCGAACACCACTTCACTGCCCTAAACCCTAAAACACTTGCCCCAGCATGACTCCCTACAATGCCCGAACACAACTGCACTGCACTGAACCCTGAAACACCAGCCACAGTACGACACCCTACACTGCCTGAACACCACTGTTCTGCCCTACACCCTGAAACACCAGCCCCCACATGACCCCCCACTCTGCCCGAACACCACTGCACTGCCCTAAACCCTGAAACACCAGCCCCGTACAACTACCTACACTGCCCAAACAACACTGCACTTCCCTAAACCTGAAACACCAGCCCCCGCACGACCCCCTACACTGCATGAACACCACTGCACTGCCCTAAACCCTGAAACACTAGCCCCCGCACAATTCCCTACACTGCCCGAACAACACTGCACTGCCCTAAACCCTGAAACACCAGCTCCAGAAAGTCCCCCAACACCGCCCAAACAACACTAGTGCCCTAAACCCTGAAACACCACCAGAGCACGACCCCCTACACTGCCCGAACACCCCTACAGTGCCCTAAACCCTGAAACACCAGCCCTAGCACGATGCCCTACACTGCCCAAACAACACTGAAGTGCCCTAAACCCGGAAACTCCAGCCACAGCACGACCCCCTACACTGCCTGAACACCACTGCAGTGCCCTAAGCCCTGAAACACCACCCCCAGCACGATCCCCTACACTGCCCGAACACCACTGCCCTGCCCGAAACCCTGAAACACCAGCCCCCGCACGACCTCCTACACTGCCCGAACACCACTGCACTGCCCTAAACCCTGAAAAAAAGCCCCCGCATGACCCCTACACTGCCCGAACATCACTGCACTGCCCTAAACCCTGAAATTACAGCCCCTCACGACCACCTACACTGCCCGAACACCACTGCACTGCCCTATACCCTTAAACACTAGCCCTCGCACAACCACCTACACTGCCCAAACACCACTGCACTGCCCTAAACCCTGAATAATGAGCCCCCGCACGACCCCTTCACTGTCCGAACACCACTGCACTGCCCTAAACCCTGAAACACCAGCACCCGCACAACCCCCTACACCGCCCGAACACCACTGCACTGCCCTAAGCCCTGAAACACCAGCACCCCATGACCCCCTACACTGCCTGAACACCACTGCACTTCCTAAACCGTAAAACACAAGGCCCCGCACGACCCCCTACACTGCCCGAACACCACTGCACTGCCCTAAATCCTGAAACACCAGCTCCAGCACAACCCCCTACACTGCCCTAACACCACTGCACTGCCTTAAGCCCTTAAACACCACACCCAGCACCACCCCCTACACTGACCGAACACCACTACACTGCCCAAAACCCTGAAACACAACCCCCTGCATGACCCCCTACATTGCCCGAATACCACTGCACTGCCCTAAACCCTGAAACACCACCCCCCGCAAGACCACCTACACTGCCCAAACACTACTGCCCTAAACCTTAAAACACCACCCCCAGCAAGACCCCCTACACTGCACAAACACCACTGCACTGCCCTAAACCCTGAAACACTACCCCCGGCAAGACCCCTACCCTGCCCGAACACTACTGCCCTAAACCCTGAAACACCACCCCCAGCAAGACTCCCTCCACTGTCCGAAAAGCACTACACTGCCCTAAACCCTAAAACACCACCCCCTGCATGACCCCCTACACTGTCCGTACACCACTGCACTGCCCTAAACCCTGAAACACCATATCCAGCACGACCCCCTACACTGCCCGAACACCACTGCTCTGCCTTAAACCCTGTAATACCACCCCCAGTACATCCCCCTACATGGCCCGAACACCACTGCTCTGCCCTAAATCCTGAAACCACAGCACCAGCACGACCAACTACACTGCCCGAACACCAATGCTTTGCCCTAAACCCTGAAACACCAGCCGCAGCACGAACCCCTACACTGCCTGAACACCAGTGCACTGCCCTAATCCCTGAAAAACCAGCCCCAGGACACCCCATACACTGCCTGAACACTACTGCACTGCCCTAAACCCTGAAACACCAGCCACAGCACGACCCCCTACACTGCCAGAACACTGCACTGCCCTAAACCCTGAAACACCAGCCCCAGCACAACCCCCTACAGTGCCCGAACACCACTGCACTGCCCTAAACACTGAAACACCAGCCCCAGCACTACCCCCTACACTGCCAGAACAACACTGCACTGCCCTAAACCCTGAAACACCACCCCAGCACGACCCCCTACACTGCCCGAACACCACTGCACTGCCCTAAACCCTGAAACACCACCCCCAGCACAACCCCCTACACTGCCCGAACACCACTGCTCTGCCTTAAACCCTGTAATACCACCACCAGTACATCCCCCTACACTGCCCGAACACCACTGCTCTGCCCTAAATCCTGAAACCACAGCACCAGCACGACAACCTACACTGCCTGAACACCAATGCTTTGACCTAAACCCTGAAACACCAGTCGCAGTACGAACCCCTACACTGCATGAACGCCAGTGCACTGCTCTTATACCTGAAAAACCAGCCCCAGCACGCCCCCGTACACTGCCCGAACACCACGGCACTGCCCTAAAACTTGAAACAACACCCCCAGAACGACCCCCTACAGTGCCTGAACACCACTGCGCTGCCTTAAACCCTGAAACACCACCCCCAGCATGACCCCCTACACTGTCCGAACACCACTGCACTGCCCTAAACCCTGAAACACCACCCCCAGTACATCCCTCTACACTGCCCAAACAGCACTGCACTGCCCTAAACCCTGAAACACCAGCTCCAGCACGACCCCCTACACTGCCAAAACATCACTGCACTGCCCTGAACCGTGAAACAGCACCCCCAGATAGACCCCCTACACTGCCCGAAGACCACTGCACTGCCCTAAACCCTAAAACACCAGCCCCATCATGACCCCCTACACTGCCCGAAGACCACTGCACTGCCCTAAACCCTAAAACACAAGCCCCAGCAAGACTCCCTACACTGCCCGAATACCACTACCCTAAACCCTGAATCAACACCCCCTACAAGACCCCCTACACTGTCCGAATACCACTACACCACTGCCCTAAACCCTGAAACACCACCCCCAGCAAGACCCACTACACTGCCCAAACACCACTGCACTGCCCTAAACCGTGAATCACCAACCACAGCACGACCACCTACACTGCCCAAACACCACTGCACTGCTCTAAACCCTGAAACACAACCCCCTGCACGACCCGCTACACGGCTCGAACACCACTGCACTGCCCTAAACCCTGAAACACTAGCCCCAGCATGACCCCCTACACTGCCTGAACACAACTGCACTGCCTTAAACCCTTCAACACCATCCGCAGCACGACCCCCTACACTGCCCGAACACCTCTGCATCACTGCCCTAAACCATGAAACACCACTCCCACTAAGACGCCCTACCCTGCCCGAACACCTCTGCCCTGAACCCTGAAACACCACCCCTGCAAGACCCACTACACTGCCCGAACACCACTGCACCACTGCCCTAAACCCTGAAACACCACCCCAGGCAAGACCCCTACACTGCCTGAACACCACTGCCCTAGACCCTGAAACAGAACCCCCTGCAAGACCCCCTACACTGCCCGAACACCACTGCACTGCCCTAAACCCTGAAACACCACCCCCTGCAAGACCCCCTACACTGCCCAAACACCACTGCCCTAAACCCTGAAACATCAGCCCCAGCACGACCCCCTACACTGCCCGAACACCACTGCCCTAAACCCTGAATGAAACACCACCCCCAGCAAGACCCCCTAAACTGCCCGAAGACCACTGCACTGCCTTAAACCCTGAAACACCACCCCCAGCACGACCCCCTACACTTCCAGAACACCACTGCACTGCCTTAAACCCTGAAACACCACCCCCAGCATGATCCCCTACACTGCCCGAACACCACTGCTCTGCCCTAAACCCTGAAACACCACCCCCAGCATGACCCCCTACACTGCCCGAACACCACTGCACTGCCCTAAACCTTAAAACACCAGCCCCAGCACGAACCCCTACACTGCCCGAACACCACTGCACTGCCCTAAACCAAGAAACAACAGCCGCAGCACGACCCCCTACACTGCCCGAACAACTCTGCCCTAAACCCTGAAACACCACCCCCAGCAAGACCCCCTAAACTACCCAAACACCACTGCCCTAAACTCTCAAACACCACCCCCAGCAAGACCCCCTACACTGCCCGAACACCACTACCCTAAACACTGTAAAAACCACCCCCTGAATGCCCCTTACACTGCCAGAACACCACTGCGCTGCTCAAAACCCTGAAACACCACCCAGAGCATGATCACCTACACTACCCGAACACCACTGCTCTGCCCTAAACCCTGAAACATCACCACAGCATGTCCCCCTACACTGCCCAAACACCTCTGCACAGCCCAAAATCCTGAAACACTAGCCCCAGCACAACCCTATATACTGCCCGAACACCACTTCACTGCCCTAAACCCTAAAACACTAGCCCCAGCATGACCCCCTACAATGCCCGAACACAACTGCACTGCACTGAACCCTGAAACACCAGCCACAGTACGACACCCTACACTGCCTGAACACCACTGTTCTGCCCTACACCCTGAAACACCAGCCCCCACATGACCCCCCACACTGCCCGAACACCACTGCACTGCCCTAAACCCTGAAACACCAGCCCCGTACAACTACCTACACTGCCCAAACACCACTGCACTTCCCTAAACCTGAAACACCTGCCCCCGCACGACCCACTACACTGCATGACCACTACTGCACTGCCCTAAACCCTGAAACACTAGCCCCCGCACAATTCCCTACACTGCCTGAACAACACTGCACTGCCCTAAACCCTGAAACACCAACTCCAGAAAGTCCCCCAACACCGCCCGAACAACACTAGTGACCTAAACCCTGAAACACCACCAGAGCACGACCCCCTACACTGCCCGAACACCCCTACAGTGCCCTAAACCAAGAAACAACAGCCGCAGCACGACCCCCTACACTGCCCGAACAGCACTGCCCTAAACCCTGAAACACCACCCCCAGCAAGACCCCCTAAACTACCCAAACACCACTGCCCTAAACTCTCAAACACCACCCCCAGCAAGACCCCCTACACTGCCCAAACACCACTACCCTAAACACTGTAAAAACCACCCCCTGAACGCCCCTTACACTGCCAGAACACCACTGCGCTGCTCAAAACCCTGAAACACCACCCAGAGCATGATCACCTACACTACCCGAACACCACTGCTCTGCCCTAAACCCTGAAACATCACCACAGCATGTCCCCCTACACTGCCCAAACACCTCTGCACAGCCCAAAATCCTGAAACACTAGCCCCAGCACAACCCTATATACTGCCCGAACACCACTTCACTGCCCTAAACCCTAAAACACTAGCCCCAGCATGACCCCCTACAATGCCCGAACACAACTGCACTGCACTGAACCCTGAAACACCAGCCACAGTACGACACCCTACACTGCCTGAACACCACTGTTCTGCCCTACACCCTGAAACACCAGCCCCCACATGACCCCCCACACTGCCCGAACACCACTGCACTGCCCTAAACCCTGAAACACCAGCCCCGTACAACTACCTACACTGCCCAAACACCACTGCACTTCCCTAAACCTGAAACACCAGCCCCCGCACGACCCACTACACTGCATGACCACCACTGCACTACCCTAAACCCTGAAACACTAGCCCCCGCACAATTCCCTACACTGCCTGAACAACACTGCACTGCCCTAAACCCTGAAACACCAGCTCCAGAAAGTCCACCAACACCGCCCGAACAACACTAGTGACCTAAACCCTGAAACACCACCAGAGCACGACCCCCTACACTGCCCGAACACCCCTACAGTGCCCTAAACCCTGAAACACCAGCCCTAGCACGACGCCCTACACTGCCCAAACAACACTGCAGTGCCCTAAACCCTGAAACTCCAGCCACAGCACGACCCCCTACACTGCCTGAACACCACTGCAGTGCCCTAAGCCCTGAAACACCACCCCCAGCACGATCCCCTACACTGCCCGAACACCACTGCCCTGCCCGAAACCCTGAAACACCAGCCCCCGCACGACCTCCTACACTGTCTGAACACCACTGCACTGCCCTAAACCCTGAAAAAAAGCCCCCGCATGACCCCTACACTGCCCGAACATCACTGCACTGCCCTAAACCCTGAAATTACAGCCCCTCACGACCACCTACACTGCCCGAACACCACTGCACTGCCCTATACCCTTAAACACTAGCCCTCGCTCAACCACCTACACTGCCCAAACACCACTGCACTGCCCTAAACCCTGAATAATGAGCCCCCGCACGACCCCTTCACTGTCCAAACACCACTGCACTGCCCTAAACCCTGAAACACCCCCACCCGCACAACCCCCTACACTGCCCGAACACCACTGCACTGCCCTAAGCCCTGAAACACCAGCACCCCATGACCCCCTACACTGCCTGAACACCACTGCACTTCCTAAACCGTAAAACACAAGGCCCCGCACGACCCCCTCCACTGCCCGAACACCACTGCACTGCCCTAAATCCTGAAACACCAGCTCCAGCACAACCCCCTACACTGCCCTAACACCACTGCACTGCCTTAAGCCCTTAAACACCACACCCAGCACCACCCCCTACACTGACCGAACACCACTACACTGCCCAAAACCCTGAAACACCACCCCCTGCATGACCCCCTACACTGCCCGAATACCACTGCACTGCCCTAAACCCTGAAACACCACCCCCCGCAAGACCACCTACACTGCCCAAACACTACTGCCCTAAACCTTAAAACACCACCCCCAGCAAGACCCCCTACACTGCACGAACACCACTGCACTGCCCTAAACCCTGAAACACTACCCCCGGCAAGACCCCTACCCTGCCCGAACACTACTGCCCTAAACCCTGAAACACCACCCCCAGCAAGACTCCCTCCACTGTCCGAAAAGCACTACACTGCCCTAAACCCTGAAACACCACCCCCTGCATGACCCCCTACACTGTCCGAACACCACTGCTCTGCCCTAAACCCAGAAAAACCACCCCCTGCATGACCCTCTACACTGCCCGAACACCACTGCACTGCCCTAAACCCTGAAACACCATATCCAGCACGACCCCCTTCACTGCCCGAACACCACTGCTCTGCCTTAAACCCTGTAATACCACCCCCAGTACATCCCCCTACACTGCCCGAATACCACTGCTCTGCTCTAAATCCTGAAACCACAGCACCAGCACGACCACCTACACTGCCCGAACACCAATGCTTTGCCCTAAACCCTGAAACACCAGCCACAGCACGAACCCCTACACTGCCTGACCACCAGTGCACTGCCCTAATCCCTGAAAAACCAGCCCCAGGACACCCCGTACACTGCCCAAACACTACTGCACTGCCCTAAACCCTGAAACACCAGCCACAGCACGACCCCCTACACTGCCAGAACACTGCACTGCCCTAAACCCTGAAACACCAGCCCCAGCACAACCCGCTACAGTGCCCAAACACCACTGCACTGCCCTAAACCCTGAAACACCAGCCCCAGCACTACCCCCTAAACTGCCAGAACAACACTGCACTGCCCTAAACCCTGAAACACTACCCCAGCACGACCCCCTACACTGCCCGAACACCACTGCACTGCCCTAAACCCTGAAACACCACCCCCAGCACGACCCCCTACATTGCCCGAACACCACTGCTCTGCCTTAAACCCTGTAATACCACCACCAGTACATCCCCCTACACTGC
The DNA here is from genome assembly GCF_964204655.1 of Triturus cristatus. Taxonomy (NCBI): domain Eukaryota; kingdom Metazoa; phylum Chordata; class Amphibia; order Caudata; family Salamandridae; genus Triturus; species Triturus cristatus. Next base: position 60,934,142 of record NC_140587.1, read on the forward strand.
CCGAACACCACTGCTTTGCCCTAAATCCTGAAACCACAGCACCAGCACGACCACCTACACTGCCTGAACACCAATGCTTTGCCCTAAACCCTGAAACACCAGTCGCAGTACGAACCCCTACACTGCCTGAACACCAGTGCACTGCTCTAATACCTGAAAAACCAGCCCCAGCACGCCCCCGTACACTGCCCGAACACCACGGCACTGCCCTAAAACTTGAAACAACACCCCCAGAACGACCCCCTACAGTGCCTGAACACCACTGCGCTGCCTTAAACCCTGAAACACCACCCCCAGCATGACCCCCTACACTGTCCGAACACCACTGCACTGCCCTAAACCCTGAAACACCACCCCCAGTACATCCCCCTACACTGCCCAAACAGCACTGCACTGCCCTAAACCCTGAAACACCAGCTCCAGCACGACCCCCTACACTGCCCAAACATCACTGTACTGCCCTGAACCGTGAAACAGCTCCCCCAGAAAGACCCCCTACACTGCCCGAAGACCACTGCACTGCCCTAAACCCTAAAACACTAGCCCCATCATGACCCCCTACACTGCCCGAAGACCACTGCACTGCCCTAAACCCTGAAACACCACCCCCAGCAAGACCCACTACACTGCCCAAACACCACTGCACTGCCCTAAACCGTGAATCACCAACCACAGCACGACCACCTACACTGCCCAAACACCACTGCACTGCCCTAAACACTCAAACACGACCCCTGCACGACCCGCTACACGGCTCGAACACCACTGCACTGCCCTAAACCCTGAAACACTAGCCCCAGCATGACCCCCTACACTGCCTGAACACAACTGCACTGCCTTAAACCCTTCAACACCATCCGCAGCACGACCCCCTACACTGCCCGAACACCTCTGCATCACTGCCCTAAACCATGAAACACCACTCCCACTAAGACGCCCTACCCTGCCCGAACACCTCGCTCTAAACCCTGAAACACCACCCCCTGCAAGACCCACTACACTGCCCGAACACCACTGCACCACTGCCCTAAACCCTGAAACACCACCCCAGGCAAGACCCCTACACTGCCTGAACACCACTGCCCTAGACCCTGAAACAGAACCCCCTGCAAGACCCCCTACACTGCCCGAACACCACTGCACTGCCCTAAACCCTGAAACACCACCCCCTGAAAGACCCCCTACACTGCCCAAACACCACTGCACCACTGCCCTAAACCCTGAAACATCAGCCCCAGCACGACCCCCTACACTGCCCTAACACCACTGCCCTAAACCCTGAATGAAAAACCACCCCCAGCAAGATCCCCTAAACTTCCCGAAGACCACTGCACTGCCTTATACCCTGAAACACCACCCCCAGCACGACCCCCTACACTTCCAGAACACCACTGCACTGCCTTAAACCCTGAAACACCACCCCCAGCATGATCCCCTACACTGCCCGAACACCACTGCTCTGCCCTAAACTCTGAAACACCACCCCCAGCATGACCCCCTACACTGCCCGAACACCACTGCACTGCCCTAAACCCTAAAACACCAGCCCCAGCACGACCCCCTACACTGCCCGAACACAACTGCACTGCTCTACACCCTAAAACTCCAGCCCCAGCACGACCACCTACACTGCCCGAACACAACTGCACCACTGCCCTAAAGCCTGAAACACCCCCCCAGGCAAGACCCCTACGCTGCCTGAACACCACTGCCCTAGACCCTGAAACAGAACCCCCTGCAAGACCCCCTACACTGCCCGAACACCACTGCACTGCCCTAAACCCTGAAACACCCCCCCTGCAAGACCCCCTACACTGCCCGAACACCACTGCACCACTGCCCTAAACCCTGAAACATCAGCCCCAGCACGACCCCCTACACTGCCCTAAAACCACTGCCCTAAACCCTGAAACACCACCCCCAGCAAGACCCCCTAAACTGCCCGAACACCCCTGCCCTAAACCCTGAAACACCACCCCCTGCAAGACCCCCTACACTGCCAGAACACCACTGCACTGCCTTAAACCCTGAAACACCACCCCCAGCACAACCCCCTACACTGCCCGAACACCACTGCACTGCCCTAAACCCTGAAACACCACCCCCAGCAAGACCCACTACACTGCCCAAACACCACTGCACTGCCCTAAACCGTGAATCACCAACCACAGCACGACCACCTACACTGCCCAAACACCACTGCACTGCCTTAAACCCTGAAACACGACCCCCTGCACGACCCACTACACGGCTCGAACCCCACTGCACTGCCCTAAACCCTGAAACACTAGCCCCAGCATGACCCCCTACACTGCCTGAACACAACTGCACTGCCTTAAACCCTTCAAAACCATCCGCAGCACGACCCCCTACACTGCCCGAACACCTCTGCATCACTGCCCTAAACCATGAAACACCACTCCCACTAAGACGCCCTACCCTGCCCGAACACCTCTGCTCTAAACCCTGAAACACCACCCCCTGCAAGACCCACTACACTGCCCGAACACCACTGCACCACTGCCTTAAACCCTGAAACACCACCCCAGGCAAGACCCCTACACTGCCTGAACACCACTGCCCTAGACCCTGAAACAGAACCCCCTGCAAGACCCCCTACACTGCCCGAACACCACTGCACTGCCCTAAACCCTGAAACACCACCCCCTGCAAGACCCCCTACACTGCCAGAACACCACTGCACTGCCTTAAACCCTGAAACACCACCCCCAGCACAACCCCCTACACTGCCCGAACACCACTGCACTGCCCTAAACCCTGAAACACCACCCCCAGCAAGACCCACTACACTGCCCAAACACCACTGCACTGCCCTAAACCGTGAATCACCAACCACAGCACGACCACCTACACTGCCCAAACACCACTGCACTGCCCTAAACCCTGAAACACGACCCCCTGCACGACCCGCTACACTGCTCGAACACCACTGCACTGCCCTAAACCCTGAAACACTAGCCCCAGCATGACCCCCTACACTGCCTGAACACAACTGCACTGCCTTAAACCCTTCAACACCATCCGCAGCACGACCCCCTACACTGCCCGAACACCTCTGCATCACTGCCCTAAACCATGAAACACCAATCCCACTAAGACGCCCTACCCTGCCCGAACACCTCTGCTCTAAACCCTGAAACACCACCCCCTGCAAGACCCACTACACTGCCCGAACACCACTGCACCACTGCCCTAAACCCTGAAACACCACCCCAGGCAAGACCCCTACACTGCCTGAACACCACTGCCCTAGACCCTGAAACAGAACCCCATGCAAGACCCCCTACACTGCCCGAACACCACTGCACTGCCCTAAACCCTGAAACACCACCCCCTGCAAGACCCCCTACACTGCCCATACACCACTGCACCACTGCCCTAAACCCTGAAACATCAGCCCCAGCACGACCCCCTACACTGCCCGAACACCACTGCCCTAAACCCTGAATGAAACACCACCCCCACCAAGACCCCCTAAACTGCCCGAAGACCAATGCACTGCCTTAAACCCTGAAACACCACCCCCAGCTTGACCCCCTACACTTCCAGAACACCACTGCACTGCCTTAAACCCTGAAACACCACCCCCAGCATGATCCCCTACACTGCCCGAACACCACTGCTCTGCCCTAAACCCTGAAACACCACCCCCAGCATGACCCCCTACACTGCCCGAACACCACTGCACTGCCCTAAACCCTAAAACACCAGCCCCAGCACGACCCCCTACATTGCCCGAACACAACTGCACTGCTCTAAACCCTAAAACTCCAGCCCCAGCACGACCACCTACACTGCCCGAACACTACTGCACCACTGCCCTAAAGCCTGAAACATCAGCCCCAGCACGACCCCCTACACTGCCCGAACACCAGTGCCCTAAACCCTGAAACACCGCCCCAGGCAAGACCCCTACGCTGCCTGAACACCACTGCCCTAGACCCTGAAACAGAACCCCCTGCAAGACCCCCTACACTGCCCGAACACCACTGCACTGCACTAAACCCTGAAACACCCCCTCTGCAAGACCCCCTACACTGCCCGAACACCACTGCACCACTGCCCTAAACCCTGAAACATCAGCCCCAGCACGACCCCCTACACTGCCCGAACACCACTGCCCTAAACCCTGAAACACCACCCCCAGCAAGACCCCCTAAACTGCCCGAACACCACTGCCCTAAACCCTGAAACACCACCCCCTGCAAGACCCCCTACACTGCCAGAACACCACTGCACTGCCTTAAACCCTGAAACACCACCCCCAGCAAGACCCACTACACTGCCCAAACATCACTGCACTGCCCTAAACCGTGAATCACCAACCACAGCACGACCACCTACACTGCCCAAACACCACTGCACTGCCCTAAACCCTGAAACACGACCCCCTGCACGACCCGCTACACGGCTCGAACACCACTGCACTGCCCTAAACCCTGAAACACTAGCCCCAGCATGACCCCCTACACTGCCTGAACACAACTGCACTGCCTTAAACCCTTCAACGCCATACGCGGCACGACCCCCTACACTGCCCGAACACCTCTGCATCACTGCCCTAAACCATGAAACACCACTCCCACTAAGACGCCCTACCCTGCCCGAACACCTCTGCTCTAAACCCTGAAACACCACCCCCTGCAAGACCCGCTACACTGCCCGAACACCACTGCACCACTGCCCTAAACCCTGAAACACCACCCCAGGCAAGACCCCTACACTGCCTGAACACCACTGCCCTAGACCCTGAAACAGAACCCCCTGCAAGACCCCCTACACTGCCCGAACACCACTGCACTGCCCTAAACCCTGAAACACCACCCCCTGCAAGACCCCCTACACTGCCCAAACACCACTGCACCACTGCCCTAAACCCTGAAACATCAGCCCCAGCACGACGCCCTACACTGCCCGAACACCAATGCCCTAAACCCTGAATGAAACACCACCCCAGCAAGACCCCCTAAACTGCCCGAAGACCACTGCACTGCCTTAAACCCTGAAACACCACCCCCAGCACGACCCCCTACACTTCCAGAACACCACTGCACTGCCTTAAACACTGAAACACTACCCCCAGCATGATCCCCTACACTGCCCGAACACCACTGCTCTGCCCTAAACTCTGAAACACCACCCCCAGCATGACCCCCTACACTGCCCGAACACCACTGCACTGCCCTAAACCCTAAAACACCAGCCCCAGCACGACCCCCTACACTGCCCGAACACAACTGCACTGCTCTAAACCCTAAAACTCCAGCCCCAGCACGACCACCTACACTGCCCGAACACTACTGCACCACTGCCCTAAAGCCTGAAACACCCCCCCAGGCAAGACCCCTACGCTGCCTGAACACCACTGCCCTAGACCCTGAAACAGAACCCCCTGCAAGACCCCCTACACTGCCCGAAAACCACTGCACTGCCCTAAACCCTGAAACACCCCCCTTGCAAGACCCCCTACACTGCCCGAACACCACTGCACCACTGCCCTAAACCCTGAAATATCAGCCCCAGCACGACCCCCTACACTGCCCGAACACCACTGCCCTAAACCCTGAAACACCACCCCCAGCAAGACCCCCTAAACTGCCCGAACACCACTGCCCTAAACCCTGAAACACCACCCCCTGCAAGACCCCCTACACTGCCAGAACACCACTGCACTGCCTTAAACCCTGAAACACCACCCCCAGCACAACCCCCTACACTGCCCGAACACCACTGCACTGCCCTAAACCCTGAAACACCACCCCCAGCAAGACCCACTACACTGCCCAAACACCACTGCACTGCCCTAAACCGTGAATCACCAACCACAGCACGACCCACTACACTGCCCAAACACCACTGCACTGCCCTAAACCGTGAATCACCAACCACAGCACGACCACCTACACTGCCCAAACACCACTGCACTGCCCTAAACCCTGAAACACGACCCCCTGCACGACCCGCTACACGGCTCGAACACCACTGCACTGCCATAAACCCTGAAACATCAGCCCCAGCACGACCCCCTACACTGCCCGAACACCACTGCCCTAAACCCTGAATGAAACACCACCCCCAGCAAGACCCCCTAAACTGCTCGAAGACCACTGCACTGCCTTAAACCCTGAAACACCACCCCCAGCACGACCCCCTACACTTCCAGAACACCACTGCACTGCCTTAAACCCTGAAACACCACCCCCAGCATGATCCCCTACACTGCCCGAACACCACTGCTCTGCTCTAAACCCTGAAACACCACCCCCAGCATGACCCCCTACACTGCCCGAACACCACTGCACTGCCCTAAACCCTAAAACACCAGCCCCAGCACGACCCCCTACACTGCCCGAACACAACTGCACTGCTCTAAACCCTAAAACTCCAGCCCCAGCACGACCACCTACACTGCCCGAACACTACTGCACCACTGCCCTAAAGCCTGAAACACCCCCCCAGGCAAGACCCCTACGCTGCCTGAACACCACTGCCCTAGACCCTGAAACAGAACCCCCTGCAAGACCCCCTACACTGCCCGAACACCACTGCACTGCCCTAAACCCTGAAACACACCCCTTGCAAGACCCCCTACACTGCCCGAACACCACTGCACCACTGCCCTAAACTCTGAAACATCAGCCCCAGCACGACCCCCTACACTGCCCGAACACCACTGCCCTAAACCCTGAAACACCACCCCCAGTAAGACCCCCTAAACTGCCCGAACACCACTGCCCTAAACCCTGAAACACCACCCCCTGCAAGACCCCCTACACTGCCAGAACACCACTGCACTGCCTTAAACCCTGAAACACCACCCCCAGCACAACCCCCTACACAGCCCGAACACCACTGCACTGCCCTAAACCCTGAAACACCACCCCCAGCAAGACCCACTACACTGCCCAAACACCACTGCACTGCCCTAAACCGTGAATCACCAACCACAGCACGACCACCTACACTGCCCAAACACCACTGCACTGCCCTAAACCTTGAAACACAACCCCCTGCACGACCCGCTACACGGCTCGAACACCACTGCACTGCCCTAAACCCTGAAACACTAGCCCCAGCATGACCCCCTACACTGCCTGAACACAACTGCACTGCCTTAAACCCTTCAACACCATCCGCAGCACGACCCCCTACACTGCCCGAACACCTCTGCATCACTGCCCTAAACCATGAAACACCACTCCCACTAAGACGCCCTACCCTGCCCGAACACCTCTGCTCTAAACCCTGAAACACCACCCCCTGCAAGACCCACTACACTGCCCGAACACCACTGCACCACTGCCCTAAACCCTGAAACACCACCCCAGGCAAGACCCCTACACTGCCTGAACACCACTGCCCTAGACCCTGAAACAGAACCCCCTGCAAGACCCCCTACACTGCCCGAACACCACTGCACTGCCCTAAACCCTGAAACACCACCCCCTGCAAGACCCCCTACACTGCCCAAACACCACTGCACCACTGCCCTAAACCCGGAAACATCAGCCCCAGCACGACCCCCTACACTGCCCGAACACCACTGCCCTAAACCCTGAATGAAACACCACTCCCAGCAAGACCCCCTAAACTGCCCGAAGACCACTGCACTGCCTTAAACCCTGAAACACCGCCCCCAGCACGACCCCCTACACTTCCAGAACACCACTGCACTGCCTTAAACCCTGAAACACCACCCCCAGCATGATCCCCTACACTGCCCGAACACCACTGCTCTGCCCTAAACCCTGAAACACCACCCCCAGCATGACCCCCTACACTGCCCGAACACCACTGCACTGCCCTAAACCCTAAAACACCAGCCCCAGCACGACCCACTACACTGCCTGAACACAACTGCACTGCTCTAAACCCTAAAACTCCAGCCCCAGCACGACCACCTACACTGCCCGAACACTACTGCACCACTGCCCTAAAGCCTGAAACACCACCCCAGGCAAGACCACAACGCTGCCTGGTCACCACTGCCCTAGACCCTGAAACAGAACCCCCTGCAAGACCCCCTACACTGCCCGAACACCACTGCACTGCCCTAAACCCTGAAACACCCCCCCTGCAAGACCCCCTACACTGCCCGAACACCACTGCACCACTGCCCTAAACCCTGAAACATCAGCCCCAGCACGACCCCCTACACTGCCCGAACACCACTGCCCTAAACCCTGAAACACCACCCCCAGCAAGACCCCCTAAACTGCCCGAACACCACTGCCCTAAACCCTGAAACACCACCCCCTGCAAGACCCCCTACACTGCCAGAACACCACTGCACTGCCTTAAACCCTGAAACACCACCCCCAGCACAACCCCCTACACTGCCCGAACACCACTGCACTGCCCTAAACCCTGAAACACCACCCCCAGCATGACCCCCTACCCTGCCCGAACACCACTGCACTGCCCTAAACCCTAAAACACCAGCCCCAGCACGACCCCCTACACTGCCCGAACACAACTACACTGCTCTAAACACTAAAACTCCAGCCCCAGCACGACCACCTACACTGCCCGAACACCACTGCACTGCCCTAAACCCTGAAACACCAGCCCTGCACGACCCCCTAAACTGCCCGAACACCACTGCACTAACCCTAAACCCTGAAATACCACACCCAGCACGACCCCCTACACTGCCCGAACACAACTGGTCTGCCCTAAACCCTGAAACACCACCCCCAGAACGTCCCCCTACACTGCCCGAACACCACTGCACTGCCCTAAACCCTGAAACACCAAATCCAGCCCGACACCCTATGCTGCCCGAACACCACTGCACTGCCCTAAACCCTGAAACACCAAATCCAGCCCGACACCCTATGCTGCCCGAACACCACTACTCTGCCTTAAACCATTTAACACCATCCCAGTACATCCCCCTACACTGCTCGAACACCACTGCCCTAAACCCTGAAACACCAGCTCCAGCATGACCCCCTACACTGCCCAAACATCACTGCACTGCCCTAAACCCTGAAACACCACCCACAGCAAGACCCCATACACTGCCCGACCACCACTGCACTGCCCTAATCCCTAAAACATCAGCCCCATCGTGACCCCCTACTCTGCCCGAAGACCACTGCACTGCCCTAAACCCTGAAACACCAGCTCCAGCATGACCCCCTACACTGCCCAAACCTCACTGCATGGACCTAAACCCTGAAACACCACCCCCAGCAAGACCCCATGCACTGCCCGAACACCACTGCACTGCCCTAAACCCTAAAACACCAGCCCCATCATGACCCCCTACACTGCCCGAAGACCACTGCACTGCCCTAAAACCTAAAACACAAGCCCTACTAAGACCCCCTACACTGCCCGAATACCACTACCCTAAACCCTGAAACACCACCCCCTGCAAGACCCCCTACACTGTCCGAACACCACTGCATCACTGCCCTAAACCCTGAAACACCACCCCCAGCAAGACCCCCTACACTGCCCAAACACCACTGCACTGCCCTAAACCGTGAAACACCAACCCCAGCACGACCCCCTACACTGCCCAAACACCACTGCACTGCCCTAAACCCTGAAACACGACCACCCTGCACGACCCCCACACTTCCAGAACACCACTGCACTGCCTTAAACCCTGAAACACAAACCCAGCACGACTCCCTACACTGCCCGAACACCACTGCACTGCCCTAAACCCTGAAACACCACCCCCAGCATGACCCCCTACACTGCCCGAACACCACTGCACTGCCCTAAACCCTAAAACAGAAGCCCCAGCACGACCCCCTACACTGCCCGAACACAACTGCACTGCTCTAAACCCTAAAACTCCAGCCCCAGCACGACCACCTACACTGCCCGAACACCACTGCACTGCCCTAAACCCTAAAACACCAGCTCCATCATGACCCCCTACACTGCCCGAAGACCACTGTACTGCCCTAAAACCTAAAACACAAGCCCCACTAAGAAACCCTACACTGCCTGAATCCCACTACCCTAAACCCTGAAACACCACCCTCTGCAAGACCCCCTACACTGTCCAAACACCACTGTACCACTGCCCTAAACCCTGAAACACCACCCCCAGCAAGACCCCCTACACTGCCCAAACACCACTGCACTGCCCTAATCCGTGAAACACCAACCCCAGCACGACCCCCTACACTGCCCAAACACCACTGCACTGCCCTAAACCCTGAAACACGACCACCCTGCACGAACCCCTACACGGCCCGAACACCACTGCACTGCCCTAAACTCTGAAACACTAGCCCCAGCATGACCCCCTACACTGCCTGAACACAACTGCGCTGCCTTAAACCCTTCAACACCATTCGCAACACGACCCCCTACACTGACCGAACACCTCTGCACCACTGCCCTAAACCATGAAACACCACCCCACTAAGACGCCCTACACTGCCCGAACACCAATGCTCTAAACCCTGAAACACCAAACCCTGCAAGACCCACTACACTGCCCGAACACCACTGCACCACTGCCCTAATCCCTGAAACACCACCCCGGGCAAGACCACCTACACTGCCTGAACACCGCTGCCCTAAACCCTGAAGCAGAACCACTTGCAAAACCCCCTACACTGCCCGAACAGCACTGCACTGCCCTAAACCAAGAAACAACAGCCGCAGCACGACCCCCTACACTGCCCGAACAACACTGCCCTAAACCCTGAAACACCACCCCCAGCAAGACCCCCTAAACTACCCAAACACCACTGCCCTAAACTCTCAAACACCACCCCCAGCAAGACCCCCTACACTGCCCGAACACCACTACCCTAAACCCTGAAAAACCACCCCCTGCACTACCCCTTACACTGCCAGAACACCACTGTGCTGCTCAAAACCCTGAAACACCACCCAGAGCACGATCACCTACACTACCCGAACACCACTGCTCTGCCCTAAACCCTGAAACATCACCACAGCATGTCCCCCTACACTGCCCAAACACCTCTGCACAGCCCAAAATCCTGAAACACTAGCCCCAGCACAACCCTATATACTGCCCGAACACCACTTCACTGCCCAAACCCTAAAACACTAGCCCCAGCATGACCCCCTACAATGCCCGAACACAACTGCACTGCACTGAACCCTGAAACACCAGCCACAGTACGACACCCTACACTGCCTGAACACCACTGTTCTGCCCTACACCCTGAAACACCAGCCCCCACATGACCCCCCACACTGCCCGAACACCACTGCACTGCCCTAAACCCTGAAACACCAGCCCCGCACAACTACCTACACTGCCCAAAGACCACTGCACTTCCCTAAACCTGAAACACCAGCCTCCGCACGACCCCCTACACTGCATGAACACCACTGCACTGCCCTAAACCCTGAAACACAAACCCCCGCACAATTCCCTACACTGCATGAACACCACTGCACTGCCCTAAACCCTGAAACACTAGCCCCCGCACAATTCCCTACACTGCCCGAACAACACTGCACTGCCCTAAACCCTGAAATACCAGCTCCAGAAAGTCCCCCAACACCGCCCGAACAACACTAGTGCCCTAAACCCTGAAACACCACCAGAGCACGACCCCCTACACTGCCCGAACACACATACAGTGCCCTAAACCCTGAAACACCAGCCCTAGCACGACGCCCTACACTGCCCAAACAACACTGCAGTGCCCTAAACACTGAAACTCCAGCCACAGCACGACCCCCTACACTGCCTGAACACCACTGCAGTGCCCTAAGCCCTGAAACACCACCCCCAGCACGATCCCCTACTCTGCCCGAACACCACTGCACTGCCCTAAACCCTGAAACACCACCCCCTGCATGACCCCCTACACTCCCCGAATAACACTGCACTGCCCAAAACCCCTTAATCACTAGCCTCAGCACGACTCCCTATACTGCCCAAACACCACTGCACTGCCCTAAACACTGAAACACTAGCCCCCGCACAACCCCCTACACTGCCCGAACACCACTGCCCTGCCCGAAACCCTGAAACACCAGCCCCCGCACGACCTCCTACACTGCCCGAACACCACTACACTGCCCTAAACCCTGAAACACCAGCCCCCGCATGACCCCTACACTGCCCGAACATCACTGCACTGCCCTAAACCCTGAAATTACAGCCCCGCACAACCACCTACACTGCCCGAACACCACTGCACTGCCCTATACCCTTAAACACTAGCCCTCGCTCAACCACCTACACTGCCCAAACACCACTGCACTGCCCTAAACCCTGAATAATGAGCCCCCGCACAACCCCTTCACTGTCCGAACACCACTGCACTGCCCTAAACCCTGAAACACCAGCACCCGCACAACCCCCTACACTGCCCGAACACAACTGCACTGCCCTAAGCCCTGAAACACCAGCACCCCATGACCCCCTACACTGCCTGAACACCACTGCACTTCCTAAACCGTAAAACACAAGGCCCCGCACGACCCCCTACACTGCCCGAACACCACTGCACTGCCCTAAATCCTGAAACACCAGCTCCAGCACAACCCCCTACACTGCCCTAACACCACTGCACTGCCTTAAGCCCTTAAACACCACACCCAGCACCACCCCCTACACTGACCGAACACCACTACACTGCCCAAAACCCTGAAACACCACCCCCTGCATGACCCCCTACACTGCCCGAATACCACTGCACTGCCCTAAACCCTGAAACACCACCCCCATAAGACCACCTACACTGCCCAAACACTACTGCCCTAAACCTTAAAACACCACCCCCAGCAAGACCCCCTACACTGCACGAACACCACTGCACTGCCCTAAACCCTGAAACACTACCCCCGGCAAGACCCCTACCCTGCCCGAACACCACTGCCCTAAACCCTGAAACACCACCCCCAGCAAGACTCCCTCTACTGTCCGAAAAAGCACTACACTGCCCTAAACCCTGAAACACCACCCCCTGCATGACCCCCTACACTGTCCAAACACCACTGCACTGCCCTAAACCCAGAAAAACCATCCCCTGCATGAGCCTCTACACTGCCCGAACACAACTGCACTGCCCTAAACCCTGAAACACCATATCCAGCACGACCCCCTACACTGCCCGAACACCACTGCTCTGCCTTAAACCCTGTAATACCACCCCCAGTACATCCCCCTACACTGCCCGAACACCACTGCTCTGCCCTAAATCCTGAAACCACAGCACCAGCACGACCACCTACACTGCCCGAACACCAATGCTTTGCCCTAAACCCTGAAACACCACCTGCAGCACGAACCCCTACACTGCCTGAACACCAGTGCACTGCCCTAATCCCTGAAAAACCAGCCCCAGGACACCCCGTACACTGCCGGAACACTACTGCACTGCCCTAAACCCTGAAACACCAGCCACAGCACGACCCCCTACACTGCCAGAACAACACTGCACTGCCCTAAACCCTGAAACACCACCCCCAGCACGACCCCCTACACTGCCCAAACACCACTGCACTGCCCTAAACCCTGAAACACGACCACCCTGCACGAACCCCTACACGGCCCGAACACCACTGCACTGCCCTAAACTCTGAAACACTAGCCCCAGCATGACCCCCTACACTGCCTGAACACAACTGCGCTGACTTAAACCCTTCAACACCATTCGCAACACGACCCCCTACACTGACCGAACACCTCTGCACCACTGCCCTAAACCATGAAACACCACCCCACTAAGTCGCCCTACACTGCCCGAACACCAATGCTCTAAACCCTGAAACACCACCCCCTGCAAGACCCACTACACTGCCCGAACACCACTGCACCACTGCCCTAATCCCTGAAACACCACCCCGGGCAAGACCACCTACACTGCCTGAACACCGCTGCCCTAAACCCTGAAGCAGAACCACTTGCAAGACCCCCTACACTGCCCGAACAGCACTGCACTGCCCTAAACCAAGAAACAACAGCCGCAGCACGACCCCCTACACTGCCCGAACAACACTGCCCTAAACCCTGAAACACCACCCCCAGCAAGACCCCCTAAGCTACCCAAACACCACTGCCCTAAACTCTCAAACACCACCCCCAGCAAGACCCCCTACACTGCCCGAACACCACTACCCTAAACCCTGAAAAACCACCCCCTGCACTACCCCTTACACTGCCAGAACACCACTGTGCTGCTCAAAACCCTGAAACACCACCCAGAGCACGATCACCTACACTACCCGAACACCACTGCTCTGCCCTAAACCCTGAAACATCACCAAAGCATGTCCCCCTACACTGCCCAAACACCTCTGCACAGCCCAAAATCCTGAAACACTAGCCCCAGCACAACCCTATATACTGCCCGAACACCACTTCACTGCCCAAACCCTAAAACACTAGCCCCAGCATGACCCCCTACAATGCCCGAACACAACTGCACTGCACTGAACCCTGAAACACCAGCCACAGTACGACACCCTACACTGCCTGAACACCACTGTTCTTCCCTACACCCTGAAACACCAGCCCCCACATGACCCCCCACACTGCCCGAACACCACTGCACTGCCCTAAACCCTGAAACACCAGCCCCGCACAACTACCTACACTGCCCAAACACCACTGCACTTCCCTAAACCTGAAACACCAGCCCCGCACGACCCCCTACACTGCATGAACACAACTGCACTGCCCTAAACCCTGAAACACTAGCCCCCGCACAATTCCCTACACTGCATGAACACCACTGCACTGCTCTAAACCCTGAAACACTAGCCCCCGCACAATTCCCTACACTGCCCGAACAACACTGCACTGCCCTAAACCCTGAAATACCAGCTCCAGAAAGTCCCCCAACACCGCCCGAACAGCACTAGTGCCCTAAACCCTGAAACACCACCAGAGCACGACCCCCTACACTGCCCGAACACACCTACAGTGCCCTAAACCCTGAAACACCAGCCCTAGCACGACGCCCTACACTGCCCACACAACACTGCAGTGCCCTAAACCCTGAAACTCCAGCCACAGCACGACCCCCTACACTGCCTGAACACCACTGCAGTGCCCTAAGCCCTGAAACACCACCCCAGCACGATCCCCTACTCTGCCCGAACACCACTGCACTGCCCTAAACCCTGAAACACCACCCCCTGCATGACCCCCTACACTCCCCGAATAATACTGCACTGCCCAAAACCCCTTAAACACTAGCCTCAGCACGACTCCCTATACTGCCCAAACACCACTGCACTGCCCTAAACACTGAAACACTAGCCCCCGCTCAACCCCCTACACTGCCCGAACACCACTGCCCTGCCCGAAACCCTGAAACACCAGCCCCCGCACGACCTCCTACACTGCCCGAACACCACTACACTGCCCTAAACCCTGAAAGACCAGCCCCCGCATGACCCCTACACTGCCCGAACATCACTGCACTGCCCTAAACCCTGAAATTACAGCCCCGCACAACCACCTACACTGCCCGAACACCACTGCACTGCCCTATACCCTTAAACACTAGCCCTCGCTCAACCACCTACACTGCCCAAACACCACTGCACTGCCCTAAACCCTGAATAATGAGCCCCCGCACGACCCCTTCACTGTCCGAACACCACTGCACTGCCCTAAACCCTGAAACACCAGCACCCGCACAACCCCCTACACTGCCCGAACACCACTGCACTGCCCTAAGCCCTGAAACACCAGCACCCCATGACCCCCTACACTGCCTGAACACCACTGCACTTCCTAAACCATAAAACACAAGGCCCCGCACGACCCCCTACTCTGCCCGAACACCACTGCACTGCCCTAAATCCTGAAACACCAGCTCCAGCACAACCCCCTACACTGCCCTAAGACCACTGCACTGCCTTAAGCCCTTAAACACCATACCCAGCACCACCCCCTACACTGACCGAACACCACTACACTGCCCAAAACCCTGAAACACCACCCCCTGCATGACCCCCTACACTGCCTGAATACCACTGCACTGCCCTAAACCCTGAAACACCACCCCCGCAAGACCACCTACACTGCCCAAACACTACTGCCCTAAACCTTAAAACACCACCCCCAGCAAGACCCCCTACACTGCACGAACACCACTGCACTGCCCTAAACCCTGAAACACTACCCCCGGCAAGATCCCTACCCTGCCCGAACACCACTGCCCTAAACCCTGAAACACCACCCCCAGCAAGACTCCCTCCACTGTCCGAAAAGCACTACACTGCCCTAAACCCTGAAACACCACCCCCTGCATGACCCCCTACACTGTCCGAACACCACTGCACTGCCCTAAACCCAGAAAAACCACCCCCTGCATGAGCCTCTACACTGCCCGAACACCACTGCACTGCCCTAAACCCTGAAACACCATATCCAGCACGATCCCCTACACTGCCCGAACACCACTGCTCTGCCTTAAACCCTGTAATACCACCCCCAGTACATCCCCCTACACTGCCCGAACACCACTGCTCTGCCCTAAATCCTGAAACCACAGCACCAGCACGACCACCTACACTGCCTGAACAACACTGCCCTAAACCCTGAAACACCACCCCCAGCAAGACCCCCTAAACTACCCAAACACCACTGCCCTAAACTCTCAAACACCACCCCCAGCAAGACCCCCTACACTGCCCGAACACCACTACCCTAAACCCTGAAAAACCACCCCCTGCACTACCCCTTACACTGCCAGAACACCACTGTGCTGCTCAAAAACCTGAAACACCACCCAGAGCACGATCACCTACACTACCCGAACACCACTGCTCTGCCCTAAACCCTGAAACATCACCACAGCATGTCCCCCTACACTGCCCAAACACCTCTGCACAGCCCAAAATCCTGAAACACTAGCCCCAGCACAACCCTATATACTGCCCGAACACCACTTCACTGCCCAAACCCTAAAACACTAGCCCCAGCATGACCCCCTACAATGCCCGAACACAACAGCACTGCACTGAACCCTGAAACACCAGCCACAGTACGACACCCTACACTGCCTGAACACCACTGTTCTGCCCTACACCCTGAAACACCAGCCCCCACATGACCCCCCACACTGCCCGAACACCACTGCACTGCCCTAAACCCTGAAACACCAGCCCCGCACAACTACCTACACTGCCCAAAGACCACTGCACTTCCCTAAACCTGAAACACCAGCCCCCGCACGACCCCCTACACTGCATGAACACCACTGCACTGCCCTAAACCCTGAAACACTAGCCCCCGCACAATTCCCTACACTGCATGAACACCACTGCACTGCCCTAAACCCTGAAACACTAGCCCCCGCACAATTCCCTACACTGCCCGAACAACACTGCACTGCCCTAAACCCTGAAATACCAGCTCCAGAAAGTCCCCCAACACCGCCCGAACAACACTAGTGCCCTAAACCCTGAAACACCACCAGAGCACGACCCCCTACACTGCCCGAACACACCTACAGTGCCCTAAACCCTGAAACACCAGCCCTAGCACGACGCCCTACACTGCCCAAACAACACTGCAGTGCCCTAAACACTGAAACTCCAGCCACAGCACAACCCCCTACACTGCCTGAACATCACTGCAGTGCCCTAAGCCCTGAAACACCACCCCCAGCACGATCCCCTACTCTGCCCGAACACCACTGCACTGCCCTAAACCCTGAAACACCACCCCCTGCATGACCCCCTACACTCCCCGAATAACACTGCACTGCCCAAAACCCCTTAAACACTAGCCTCAGCACGACTCCCTATACTGCCCAAACACCACTGCACTGCCCTAAACACTGAAACACTAGCCCCCGCAAAACCCCCTACACTGCCCGAACACCACTGCCCTGCCCGAAACCCTGAAACACCAGCCCCCGCACGACCTCCTACACTGCCCGAACACCACTACACTGCCCTAAACCCAAAAACACCAGCCCCCGCATGACCCCTACACTGCCCGAACATCACTGCACTGCCCTAAACCCTGAAATTACAGCCCCGCACAACCACCTACACTGCCCGAACACCACTGCACTGCCCTATACCCTTAAACACTAGCCCTCGCTCAACCACCTACACTGCCCAAACACCACTGCACTGCCCTAAACCCTGAATAATGAGCCCCCGCACGACCCCTTCACTGTCCGAACACCACTGCACTGCCCTAAACCCTGAAACACCAGCACCCGCACAACCCCCTACACTGCCCGAACACCACTGCACTGCCCTAAGCCCTGAAACACCAGCCCCGTACAACTACCTACACTGCCCAAACAACACTGCACTTTCCTAAACCTGAAACACCAGCCCCCGCACGACCCCCTACACTGCATGAACACCACTGCACTTCCTAAACCGTAAAACACCAGCCCCCGCACGACCCCCTACACTGCATGAACACCACTGCACTGCCCTAAACCCTGAAACACTAGCCCCCGCACAATTCCCTACACTGCATGAACACCACTGCACTGCCCTAAACCCTGAAACACTAGCCCCCGCACAATTCCCTACACTGCCCGAACAACACTGCACTGCCCTAAACCCTGAAATACCAGCTCCAGAAAGTCCCCCAACACCGCCCGAACAACACTAGTGCCCTAAACCCTGAAAAACCACCAGAGCACGACCCCCTACACTGCCCGAACACACCTACAGTGCCCTAAACCCTGAAACACCAGCCCTAGCACGACGCCCTACACTGCCCAAACAACACTGCAGTGCCCTAAACACTGAAACTCCAGCCACAGCACGACCCCCTACACTGCCTGAACATCACTGCAGTGCCCTAAGCATTGAAACACCACCACCAGCACGATCCCCTACTCTGCCCGAACACCACTGCACTGCCCTAAACCCTGAAACACCACCCCCTGCATGACCCCCTACACTCCCCGAATAACACTGCACTGCCCAAAACCCCTTAAACACTAGCCTCAGCACGACTCCCTATACTGCCCAAACACCACTGCACTGCCCTAAACACTGAAACACTAGCCCCCGCAAAACCCCCTACACTGCCCGAACACCACTGCCCTGCCCGAAACCCTGAAACACCAGCCCCCGCACGACCTCCTACACTGCCCGAACACCACTACACTGCCCTAAACCCAAAAACACCAGCCCCCGCATGACCCCTACACTGCCCGAACATCACTGCACTGCCCTAAACCCTGAAATTACAGCCCCACACAACCACCTACACTGCCCGAACACCACTGCACTGCCCTATACCCTTAAACACTAGCCCTCGCTCAACCACCTACACTGCCCAAACACCACTGCACTGCCCTAAACCCTGAATAATGAGCCCCCGCACGACCCCTTCACTGTCCGAACACCACTGCACTGCCCTAAACCCTGAAACACCAGCACCCGCACAACCCCCTACACTGCCCGAACACCACTGCACTGCCCTAAGCCCTGAAACACCAGCACCCCATGACCCCCTACACTGCCTGAACACCACTGCACTTCCTAAACCGTAAAACACAAGGCCCCGCACGACCCCCTACACTGCCCGAACACCACTGCACTGCCCTAAATCCTGAAACACCAGCTCCAGCACAACCCCCTACACTGCCCTAACACCACTGCACTGCCTTAAGCCCTTAAACACCACACCCAGCACCACCCCCTACACTGACCGAACACCACTACACTGCCCAAAACCCTGAAACACCACCCCCTGCATGACCCCCTAGACTGCCCGAATACCTCTGCACTGCCCTAAACCCTGAAACACCACCCCCGCAAGACCACCTACACTGCCCAAACACTACTGCCCTAAACCTTAAAACACCACCCCCAGCAAGACCCCCTACACTGCACGAACACCACTGCACTGCCCTAAACCCTGAAACACTACCCCCGGCAAGACCTCTACCCTGCCCGAACACCACTGCCCTAAACCCTGAAACACCACCCCCAGCAAGACTCCCTCTACTGTCCGAAAAGCACTACACTGCCCTAAACCCTGAAACACCACCCCCTGCATGACCCCCTACACTGTCCAAACACCACTGCACTGCCCTAAACCCAGAAAAACCACCCCCTGCATGAGCCTCTACACTGCCCGAACACCACTGCACTGCCCTAAACCCTGAAACACCATATCCAGCACGACCCCCTACACTGCCCGAACACCACTGCTCTGCCTTAAACCCTGTAATACCACCCCCAGTACATCCCCCTACACTGCCCGAACACCACTGCTCTGCCCTAAATCCTGAAACCACAGCACCAGCACGACCACCTACACTGCCCGAACACCAATGCTTTGCCCTAAACCCTGAAACACCACCTTCAGCACGAACCCCTACACTGCCTGAACACCAGTGCACTGCCCTAATCCCTGAAAAACCAGCCTCAGGACACCCCGTACACTGCCCGAACACTACTGCACTGCCCTAAACCCTGAAACACCAGCCACAGCACGACCCCCTACACTGCCAGAACAACACTGCACTGCCCTAAACCCTGAAACACCAACCCCAGCACGACCCCCTACACTGCCCAAACACCACTGCACTGCCCTAAACCCTGAAACACGACCACCCTGCACGAACCCCTACACGGCCCGAACACCACTGCACTGCCCTAAACTCTGAAACACTAGCCCCAGCATGACCCCCTACACTGCCTGAACACAACTGCGCTGCCTTAAACCCTTCAACACCATTCGCAACACGACCCCCTACACTGACCGAACACCTCTGCACCACTGCCCTAAACCATGAAACACCACCCCACTAAGACGCCCTACACTGCCCGAACACCAATGCTCTAAACCCTGAAACACCACCCCCTGCAAGACCCACTACACTGCCCGAACACCACTGCACCACTGCCCTAATCCCTGAAACACCACCCCGGGCAAGACCACCTACACTGCCCAAACACTACTGCCCTAAACCTTAAAACACCACCCCCAGCAAGACCCCCTACACTGCACGAACACCACTGCACTGCCCTAAACCCTGAAACACTACCCCCGGCAAGACCCCTACCCTGCCCGAACACCACTGCCCTAAACCCTGAAACACCACCCCCAGCAAGACTCCCTCTACTGTCTGAAAAGCACTACACTGCCCTAAACCCTGAAACACCACCCCCTGCATGACCCCCTACACTGTCCAAACACCACTGCACTGCCCTAAACCCAGAAAAACCACCCCCTGCATGAGCCTCTACACTGCCCGAACACCACTGCACTGCCCTAAACCCTGAAACACCATATCCAGCACGACCCCCTACACTGCCCGAACACCACTGCTCTGCCTTAAACCCTGTAATACCACCCCCAGTACATCCCCCTACACTGCCCGAACACCACTGCTCTGCCCTAAATCCTGAAACCACAGCACCAGCACGACCACCTACACTGCCCGAACACCAATGCTTTGCCCTAAACCCTGAAACACCACCTGCAGCACGAACCCCTACACTGCCTGAACACCAGTGCACTGCCCTAATCCCTGAAAAACCAGCCCCAGGACACCCCGTACACTGCCCGAACACTACTGCACTGCCCTAAACCCTGAAACACCAGCCACAGCACGACCCCCTACACTGCCAGAACAACACTGCACTGCCCTAAACCCTGAAACACCACCCCCAGCACGACCCCCTACACTGCCCAAACACCACTGCACTGCCCTAAACCCTGAAACACGACCACCCTGCACGAACCCCTACACGGCCCGAACACCACTGCACTGCCCTAAACTCTGAAACACTAGCCCCAGCATGACCCCCTACACTGCCTGAACACAACTGCGCTGCCTTAAACCCTTCAACACCATTCGCAACACGACCCCCTACACTGACCGAACACCTCTGCACCACTGCCCTAAACCATGAAACACCACCCCACTAAGACGCCCTACACTGCCCGAACACCAATGCTCTAAACCCTGAAACACCACCCCCTGCAAGACCCACTACACTGCCCGAACACCACTGCACCACTGCCCTAATCCCTGAAACACCACCCCGGGCAAGACCACCTACACTGCCTGAACACCGCTGCCCTAAACCCTGAAGCAGAACCACTTGCAAGACCCCCTACACTGCCCGAACAGCACTGCACTGCCCTAAACCAAGAAACAACAGCCGCAGCATGACCCCCTACACTGCCCGAACAACACTGCCCTAAACCCTGAAACACCACCCCCAGCAAGACCCCCTAAACTACCCAAACACCACTGCCCTAAACTCTCAAACACCACCCCCAGCAAGACCCCCTACACTGCCCGAACACCACTACCCTAAACCCTGAAAAACCACCCCCTGCACTACCCCTTACACTGCCAGAACACCACTGTGCTGCTCAAAACCCTGAAACACCACCCAGAGCACGATCACCTACACTACCCGAACACCACTGCTCTGCCCTAAACCCTGAAACATCACCACAGCATGTCCCCCTACACTGCCCAAACACCTCTGCCCAGCCCAAAATCCTGAAACACTAGCCCCAGCACAACCCTATATACTGCCCGAACACCACTTCACTGCCCAAACCCTAAAACACTAGCCCCAGCATGACCCCCTACAATGCCCGAACACAACTGCACTGCACTGAACCCTGAAACACCAGCCACAGTACGACACCCTACACTGCCTGAACACCACTGTTCTGCCCTACACCCTGAAACACCAGCCCCCACATGACCCCCCACACTGCCCGAACACCACTGCACTGCCCTAAACCCTGAAACACCAGCCCCGCACAACTACCTACACTGCCCAAACACCACTGCACTTCCCTAAACCTGAAACACCAGCCCCCGCACGACCCCCTACACTGCATGAACACCACTGCACTGCCCTAAACCCTGAAACACTAGCCCCCGCACAATTCCCTACACTGCATGAACACCACTGCACTGCCCTAAACCCTGAAACACTAGCCCCCGCACAATTCCCTACACTGCCCGAACAACACTGCACTGCCCTAAACCCTGAAATACCAGCTCCAGAAAGTCCCCCAACACCGCCCGAACAGCACTAGTGCCCTAAACCCTGAAACACCACCAGAGCACGACCCCCTACACTGCCCGAACACACCTACAGTGCCCTAAACCCTGAAACACCAGCCCTAGCACGACGCCCTACACTGCCCACACAACACTGCAGTGCCCTAAACCCTGAAACTCCAGCCACAGCACGACCCCCTACACTGCCTGAACACCACTGCAGTGCCCTAAGCCCTGAAACACCACCCCAGCACGATCCCCTACTCTGCCCGAACACCACTGCACTGCCCTAAACCCTGAAACACCACCCCCTGCATGACCCCCTACACTCCCCGAATAACACTGCACTGCCCAAAACCCCTTAAACACTAGCCTCAGCACGACTCCCTATACTGCCCAAACACCACTGCACTGCCCTAAACACTGAAACACTAGCCCCCGCACAACCCCCTACACTGCCCGAACACCACTGCCCTGCCCGAAACCCTGAAACACCAGCCCCCGCACGACCTCCTACACTGCCCGAACACCACTACACTGCCCTAAACCCTGAAACACCAGCCCCCGCATGACCCCTACACTGCCCGAACATCACTGCACTGCCCTAAACCCTGAAATTACAGCCCCGCACTACCACCTACACTGCCCGAACACCACTGCACTGCCCTATACCCTTAAACACTAGCCCTCGCTCAACCACCTACACTGCCCAAACACCACTGCACTGCCCTAAACCCTGAATAATGAGCCCCCGCACGACCCCTTCACTGTCCGAACACCACTGCACTGCCCTAAACCCTGAAACACCAGCACCCGCACAACCCCCTACACTGCCCGAACACCACTGCACTGCCCTAAGCCCTGAAACACCAGCACCCCATGACCCCCTACACTGCCTGAACACCACTGCACTTCCTAAACCATAAAACACAAGGCCCCGCACGACCCCCTACACTGCCCGAACACCACTGCACTGCCCTAAATCCTGAAACACCAGCTCCAGCACAACCCCCTATACTGCCCTAAGACCACTGCACTGCCTTAAGCCCTTAAACACCACACCCAGCACCATCCCCTACACTGACCGAACACCACTACACTGCCCAAAACCCTGAAACACCACCCCCTGCATGACCCCCTACACTGCCCGAATACCACTGCACTGCCCTAAACCCTGAAACACCACCCCCGCAAGACCACCTACACTGCCCAAACACTACTGCCCTAAACCTTAAAACACCACCCCCAGCAAGACCCCCTACACTGCACGAACACCACTGCACTGCCCTAAACCCTGAAACACTACCCCCGGCAAGACCCCTACCCTGCCCGAACACCACTGCCCTAAACCCTGAAACACCACCCCCAGCAAGACTCCCTCCACTGTCCGAAAAGCACTACACTGCCCTAAACCCTGAAACACCACCCCCTGCATGACCCCCTACACTGTCCGAACACCACTGCACTGCCCTAAACCCAGAAAAACCACCCCCTGCATGAGCCTCTACACTGCCCGAACACCACTGCACTGCCCTAAACCCTGAAACACCATATCCAGCACGATCCCCTACACTGCCTGAACACCACTGCTCTGCCTTAAACCCTGTAATACCACCCCCAGTACATCTCCCTACACTGCCCGAACACCACTGCTCTGCCCTAAATCCTGAAACCACAGCACCAGCACGACCACCTACACTGCCCGAACACCAATGCTTTGCCCTAAACCCTGAAACACCAGCCGCAGCACGAACCCCTACACTGCCTGAACACCAGTGCACTGCCCTAATCCCTGAAAAACCAGCCCCAGGACACCCCGTACACTGCCCGAACACTACTGCACTGCCCTAAACCCTGAAACACCAGCCACAGCACGACCCCCTACACTGCCAGAACAACACTGCACTGCCCTAAACCCTGAAACACCACCCCCAGCACGACCCCCTACACTGCCCGAACACCACTGCTCTGCCTTAAACCCTGTAATACCACCACCAGTACATCCCCCTACACGGCCCGAACACCACTGCTCTGCCCTAAATCCTGAAACCACAGCACCAGCACGACCACCTACACTGCCCGAACACCAATGCTTTGCCCTAAACCCTGAAACACCACCTTCAGCACGAACCCCTACACTGCCTGAACACCAGTGCACTGCCCTAATCCCTGAAAAACCAGCCTCAGGACACCCCGTACACTGCCCGAACACTACTGCACTGCCCTAAACCCTGAAACACCAGCCACAGCACGACCCCCTACACTGCCAGAACAACACTGCACTGCCCTAAACCCTGAAACACCAACCCCAGCACGACCCCCTACACTGCCCAAACACCACTGCACTGCCCTAAACCCTGAAACACGACCACCCTGCACGAACCCCTACACGGCCCGAACACCACTGCACTGCCCTAAACTCTGAAACACTAGCCCCAGCATGACCCCCTACACTGCCTGAACACAACTGCGCTGCCTTAAACCCTTCAACACCATTCGCAACACGACCCCCTACACTGACCGAACACCTCTGCACCACTGCCCTAAACCATGAAACACCACCCCACTAAGACGCCCTACACTGCCCGAACACCAATGCTCTAAACCCTGAAACACCACCCCCTGCAAGACCCACTACACTGCCCGAACACCACTGCACCACTGCCCTAATCCCTGAAACACCACCCCGGGCAAGACCACCTACACTGCCCAAACACTACTGCCCTAAACCTTAAAACACCACCCCCAGCAAGACCCCCTACACTGCACGAACACCACTGCAGTGCCCTAAGCCCTGAAACACCACCCCAGCACGATCCCCTACTCTGCCCGAACACCACTTGTAGGAGAGTAGGGTCTGCTATCCTATGGTCACCCCAAATTTTTGCTTTTTGCTTCACTGGTTTTTGACATATTGAGGCTGTGGGCCTGCCAATCAGACCCCCAGCCTGCTGTTCTCTCTACTAAATTAAAACT
Source organism: Triturus cristatus (assembly GCF_964204655.1). Taxonomy (NCBI): domain Eukaryota; kingdom Metazoa; phylum Chordata; class Amphibia; order Caudata; family Salamandridae; genus Triturus; species Triturus cristatus. Next base: position 60,960,085 of record NC_140587.1, read on the forward strand.
ATGCACCCTAGGTGCATAACCAATTGGAAGTGGATCACCCTGTCAGCCCCTGTACCAGTGTACACTAGGTACCCAGGGCATTGGTGTACCCAAGGCCTGCCAAGGGCTGCAGCATGTATTATGCCACCCCAGGCTTGGCCTAACAATCTGACACAACTGGCTGATCACTCAGCTGGGGTAAGTTGGTGTAATCACCTCTTACTTAGGTGTAGTATACCTATACCTAACCTTAAATGGGACACCTGGTAACCTATAAGTCACTCCTATGGCAGGCCTTAACAATCCTGAAGGCAGAGTGCTTGGTTCCATGTGAGATGGTGCTCTGGCATGAGCTGAGCCTGTCTGCAGTGGTCGGAACAACTTCCTTCTACTGTTTCCAGATATCGTCATACCATATACTCTTAAGTGCATTATGAACCTCGCGGTTAAATGCTATCTTTGGTTTGGCTTTATCAAAACATGTCGAGTAAGGTGTCATACGAATTGGAATACTAACCCCTCACCAATTCTGGCGACGGGGTTAGCATTCCACCCTTCTAGAGGGACACGACATGTACAGTGCCTGAAACCCGGGTAAAATCAGACCTAGCCTCAGCTCCACAAAATGGATGCTGCCACCACAGACACAAGTCTGCCCTCCTGCTGCTGGGAGTCCTTCCAGCTTGGGAGGTGTGGACAAAGGGTTTCCTGCCAGGGGAGGTGCATGCACCACCCCAGACAGGATTTTGTGTATTGGTCAGGTAGGGCTTGAAAGAAACCAGACATGCCTGTGGCTCACAAGGAGCCTCGGTGCATATGCCAGTTCAAACCGGTCCTGGGGCACACCAGTCCCGGGCCTGGGGCGAGCTGGACAAAGGATTGGGGGTGTAACCACCCCCCTTCCTGGTCCCACCCATAGGGAGGGACCTAGCAGGTAGTCCGGCCCCTAGAATCCGAATAAAGGTAGGAGCTGTGTCCTAAGACTTCAGACATCCTGGAATCAACTTGAAACTAAGAAGAAGACGGGAACTTCGACGCTCTGTAGCACAGAGGACTGAAGCCAATCTCCCCTGTGGTCAGGGAGTGACCACCTTGCTAACGCAAGCACCATCCAGCGAATCAACGTCTGCTTTGCCGCCGCCTCCCGCCGGAGCCCGAGCCCAGAGACTGACAAGACCTGGACCTCCAGACCTCTCACCGCCCGATCCACAGTCCCTGCAAAGAGGAGACCCGTGGAGGCACCGAGACACGTGGAGCCAGCCATCTTGAAACGACTACGACAAGCTGACCAGTGCAACAACCGAGGCTCCCTCCAAGTTGTGCTTTGGGTCCTGAGAAGCCCAACCCTCGAGCAGCATCTGCACCAAAGGTGAGCCCTCCAGCATCTCCACGATCTGCGTGGGGCCCTTCTGCATTTTGCCACTCGACGCGCCTAACCGGTTGCTGGCCCGCTGGCTAGTGGCCATCTTGGCGACGAAATCTACAACAAACACCGCTGGTCTGGTTGCTCCAGACTGGCCCTTGCTCCCCTCCAAAGGAGCAGTTCCTCTGACCTTGCTGGTCAGAACCATCAGCTTAAACTCCTTGCCTACAACAATTGCTTTTGCCAAGGCTTGTTTGCTTCGATCAAGTCGCCGACACCGCCGACAGCGAGAGCCTGCGTGGGACAGCTCGTGACTCGACTCCTGGACGTCGTCGACCTTCAGGGACCACGTGGCTGCAGAGTCAAGCTACACCTTCCTTCCTGTTTGCACCCGACATCGCCTGGTACCCACCTGGTGCCACGCTGGTCACTGGCTAGTGACTGTGAACACTGTCCCCTCTGCTTACAGGTCTTCAACATCTCCGATCCACTCTTGGATCCACTGCATCTCTTCCCGACCGACCGCCTGCAGCACTTTTGTCTACAGGCCCCACGGAACAGATAGAAGAAACCCGACGCACTTCGAGGCCTATGCACCCGCTTCCTGTGGGTGAGGTAAAGCTGGCACTCCTGTGCCCAAGTGTAGTATTACATCTCTAGTGCCTGTGTTCCAAATCTTAAGTTCCTAGGTCATCCGGAAGATTCCTTTTGCAGTAACTTTGTACTTTTTACGCACCCATTGAAACCTATGGGAGCACGCGTGTGACTATTTGCTCTGCACACGCCACCCGTGGACCTCCTGGTCACTAACTGACGTTAGCTCCTTGTAGGCCCAGCGATTCTAGAGGCCCTAGGCCTTTTCCCTTTTCTGTTCGTGGTACTTATACCACTATTTTAGTATATGGTTTGAGTGGCCACCAGGGCCTATCCATATAACGTGCAACTTCTGTGTATTCTGTGATAATCTTGTTTGACGATTTGTGCTCCTGTGCTCATAAAGAGACTAGGGGTTACTTTGATAAATAAATACATATATATTTTGAATATATATCTGTGTGGTGTCCTTTCATTGGTATAAAAGGGGGTTACTATTGGTAAAACAGCTTGCTTAACACGCTTCACGAGTTTAGCCTCAAAGACTGCTTAGCCTACGCTACCACTAGGGCAGCTAGTCCAAAAAGGTTGACTTACAACCACACCATAGGGGTTGCTTGGCATGGTACAAGGTGATCACTTTAACTAGTGAGCATCATATATCAGGCCAACTTCTCACATTGGTGAGCAGCGGTTGGATTTGAGCTTGCTGTGTTTTACCATTGTAATCTCTTGGTTACCAATTGAAAGATCACATAGGTACCTGTAGGTACATATAAAACAAGATTAGATATACTTAAGTTCTACTGAACTTAGTTGTTGTAGAGCAAAGGGAGTAGCACACCCTGACTACAACTACTAGATAGGTTTAGTAGGTAAACCCAAGTGTAGGTAGATTGCAACACATCCACCCACACTTAAGAGCAATGGCCGGGGCAGAGGGGTCCACTGTACCCATCTCTGTTGAGAGTGACCCCCAGAGGGCAACATCCAGCTTTGCTACCCTTAATCAGAATGAGCTCAGGCATTTGGCAACTCTTAGAGGCCTTAAACAGCCCAAGAACCCAAACTCTGCTGAGCTCAGAGAGCTCTTACAGAATGATGAGAATCAGAGAGCACTCAAGAAAGCTTCCCAGTTAGCCCCCTTAGGGACAGGAACAGGAGGCCCCCCTTCTGAAGATGCCACTGAAGTACCCCTTTCCAATAGTCACCCCTTAGATGGGATGCCTACCACAGAGGAAGAGAGTGAGGGAGATTCAGATAGTGGTGAGGATGAAGGGAGAACTAGCCCAGTGCCAAGTGTTATACTTGGCCCAGCTAAACCAAGGCTATTGGGGACTGACAGTGGGTTCACCCCACTGGATCTCCCCAGTGGACTTAACACAGGGCTTGGGAGGCAAAGGAATCGTTCAGGTGACTCCAATGCTTCCCATGGCTCTAGAGGCTCTCAAGGTCACTCCAGGAGAAGGATGACCACCCCTCAGAGGAGGGAACATGAGGCCAAGATGCAAGAGGCTCAGCTGAGGATCAGGAAGCAGGAGCTAGAAGTAGCCCTGATGGAAGAGAAACTTAGCAAGGCTAGACAGCATAAAGAGAGTGGGTCTATACCCACTGGTGGCAGCATTGTCCCTAAGGACAAAGATAGGGTTTTCGACAATAGAAACCTGTCTAAGGTTGTGCCCCCCTACAAAAGTGGGGATGACATCCACAAGTGGATAACTGCTCTTGAGAGAGCCTGCAAAGTACAGCAGGTTCCTGAAGATCAGTGGGCAGCAATCCTCTGGCTCTCCTTTGAGGGAAGAGGCAGAGACAGACTCCTCACTGTTAGAGAAGAGGATGTCAGAAACTACAGAGTCCTGAAGAGTGTTCTAGTTGATGGGTTAGGCTTAACCACTGAGCAGTACAGGTTAATGTTCAGAGACACCCAAAAGACACAGACTCAGGACTGGTCTGAATACATTGAATGTGCCACTAAGGCTTTGGAGGGTTGGTTGCTGGGAAGTAAGGTATCTGATTTTACAGGATTGTATAATTTGATGATGAGAGAACAGATTTTAAATAACTGTCAAAACCAGCAACTGCATCAACACTTGGTTGACTCTGATCTGACCTCTCCCCAAGAATTGGGAAAGAAGGCAGACAAATGGGTCAGAACCAGGGTTAAGCAAAAGAACCAGAACCAGGGCCAAGGGGGTGATCAGAAGAAAACAGACCAAAAGGGTGGAGATCAGAAATCTAAAGACCAGAAGTCTTCAACAGGGCCCCAAACTACTGCTAAGGAGGGTGGGTCCCAACAACAGTCCAAAAAGAAGAAAGAAGGTCAAAAGAAACCCTGGTGCAATCATTGTAAAAATACAACTCACTGGACTAGTGATTGCAAAAAGGGTGGAGCCCCCAACACTGTTGCCCCTAAGGCACCTGCTCCCAGTACTACTGTTAGCAGTGTTGGTCCCCAGACAAAGGGTGTAGTGGGAATCACTATGGGAACTGAAGGAGATTCTGACTTAGACAGAACCCTTACACAGGCAGTCTTGATCTGTGATGGGGACATTGATTTGTCCCTGACTGTGAGCCCCAGTAACCTGGGCAAGTACAGACAGACTCCTTTAATTAATGACAAAGTGGCTCAAGCTTACAGGGACACATGTGCCAGTGTCACTATGGTGACACCAGGCTTTGTGGACCCTGGACAGTACATACCAGGTGAGAACTACCTGGTGACCAATGCCAGCAATGCCACTACTTCACACAGTGTGGCAGTTGTTAACTTCTCATGGGGAGGGGTAACTGGCCTCAAAAGGGTTGTGGTTAGTGCAGACCTCCCAGTAGAATGTTTGTTGGGCAATGACCTAGAGAGTTCTCTATGGTCAGAAGTGGAGTACAGGACTCATGCAGAGATGTTAGGTATATCATCACATGTCCTTGCTGTGACCAGGTCACAGGCCAAAAAGTGCCTCACTGAACCACAGGTCTTGGATCCTGGAACAATGGACCAAGCACCTACCAAGAAGAAGAACAGGAGGGTCAAGGCTGTGCCTTCCCCCCTGCCTCAGAGTGATGATCAGCCTTCCCAGGAAGCTGATCTAGAGGACCCTGAAGGAACTGTCCCTGAAGAGCTTGAACCTGACCAGGTTGAGTTTCTGGGGACAGGGGGACCTTCAAGGGCTGACTTGAGGCAGGCTCAGTTATCCTGTCCCTCTCTTGAACCCCTCAGACAGCTGGCTGCTGCTGAGGCTGCTGGGAATGCTCAAGGTACCCATAAAGTGTATTGGGATGAAGGGCTCCTTTATTCAGAGGCTAGAGACCCCAAGCCTGGTGCTACCAGGAGGTTGGTCATACCTCTGCAATTTAGGGGCTTCCTTCTTACCTTGGCCCATGACATTCCTTTAGCAGGACACCTAGGCCAGAATAAGACCTGGGACAGACTTGTCCCTCACTTTCACTGGCCTCATATGAATGAAGATACAAAGGAGTTTTGTCGCTCCTGTGTCACCTGCCAAGCCAGTGGCAAATCAGGTGGCACAACAAAGGCCCCCCTAATACCACTACCTGTGGTGGGGGTCCCCTTTGAAAGAGTGGGAATAGACATAGTGGGTCCCATGGATCCTCCCACTGCATCTGGGCACAGATTTATACTGGTGGTAGTGGATCATGCCACCAGGTATCCAGAGGCAATTCCCCTTAGGACCACTACAGCACCTGTTGTGGCCAGGGCCCTGCTGGGAGTATTCTCCAGAGTGGGGTTTCCTAAGGAGGTAGTATCTGACAGAGGTACCAACTTTATGTCAGGGTACTTGACAGCTATGTGGAAGGAATGTGGTGTCAACTACAAGTTCACCACCCCTTATCACCCACAATGCAATGGGCTTGTTGAGAGATTCAACAAGACCCTAAAGGGTATGATCAAAGGATTACCTGAAAAGCTCAGGCGAAGATGGGACATCCTTCTACCCTGCCTTCTGTTTGCTTACAGAGAGGTCCCACAAAAAGGAGTTGGCTACAGCCCCTTTGAATTGTTGTTTGGGCACCCTGTGAGAGGCCCACTGTGTTTGGTGAAGGAAGGCTGGGAGTTACCTCTCAAAAAGCCTAAGCTAGACATAGTGGACTATGTACTTGGTCTCCGCTCCAGGATGGCTGAGTATATGGAGAAGGCATCTAAAAACCTTGAGGCAAGCCAGGCCTTACAGAAAGCTTGGCATGACCAAAAGGCTGTCTTGGTTGAGTATCAGCCAGGACAGAAGGTATGGGTGTTGGAGCCAGTGGCCCCAGCAGCACTCCAAGACAAATGGTCTGGACCCCATACAATCCTGGAAAAGAAGGGAGAGGTCACCTACTTGGTGGACCTAGGAACTCCCAGGAGTCCCCACAGGGTACTCCATGTTAACAGGCTTAAAGCATATGTTGACAGGGCAGACATGGGCTTGCTCATGGCTACAGATGAGGGACAGGAGGAAGAGAGTGACCCTCTCCCAGACCTGTTGTCTCAGAACCCTGAAGATGGCTCAGTAGAAGGAGTGACCCTTGGAGGCAACCTCACTGCCCATCAGCAGACTGAATGTAGACAGGTTCTACAATCATTTTCACATATGTTTTCCTTGATACCTAGTCAAACTGACTGGTGTACCCATGTTGTGGACACTGGTGACAGTCTGCCTGTAAAGAACAAACTTTACAGACAACCTGACCACGTCAGGGACTGTATAAAGGCTGAGGTACATAAAATGCTGGAATTAGGTGTCATTGAACCCTCAGAGAGCCCCTGGGCTAGCCCAGTGGTTCTGGTCCCCAAACCTCACACCAAAGATGGCAAGAGAGAGATGAGGTTCTGTGTGGATTACAGAGGACTCAATGCTGTCACCAGGACAGATGCACACCCTATTCCAAGGGCAGATGAGCTCATAGACAAACTAGCTTCTGCAAAGTTTTTGAGCACATTTGACTTAACAGCTGGCTATTGGCAAATCAGATTAGCTGAGGAGTCTAAGGCCAAAACAGCATTCTCAACCCCAGGTGGGCATTATCAGTTTGTGGTGATGCCCTTTGGTCTGAAGAATGCACCTGCCACCTTCCAAAGGCTGGTGAACCAAGTCCTTACTGGGTTGGATGACTTTTGTGCAGCATATCTTGATGACATTGCTGTCTTTAGCTCCACCTGGGAGGATCACCTGATCCACCTGAAGAAGGCTCTTGAGGCCCTGCAGAGGGCAGGCCTCACTATCAAGGCTACTAAGTGCCAGATAGGGCAGAGTAAGGTTGTATATTTGGGCCACCTTGTAGGTGGAGGCCAAGTTCAACCACTGGAGAGTAAGATACAATCCATCAAGGACTGGTCCCCTCCAACCACCCAGACTCAAGTTCGAGCTTTCTTGGGCTTGACTGGGTACTACAGGAAGTTTGTTAAGAACTATGGGTCCATTGTGACTCCTCTTAATGATCTGACATCCAAGAAGATGCCCCAAAAAGGTTCAGTGGACAGTAAGCTGTCAAAAGGCATTTGATGACCTGAAGAAGGCCATGTGCTCTGCACCTATCCTGAAAAGTCCTGACTACTCCAAAGAGTTTATTGTCCAAACAGATGCTTCTGAGTTGGGTGTGGGAGCTGTGCTGTCACAACTTAATGTAGATGGTCAAGACCAACCCATTGCTTTTATTAGCAGAAGGTTGACCCCCAGAGAGAAGAATTGGTCAGCTATTGAGAGGGAGGCCTTTGCTGTGGTGTGGGCCCTGAAGAAGCTGAGGCCATACTTGTTTGGCACTCACTTCAAGATTCAGACCGACCATAAGCCCCTCTTGTGGCTAAATCAGATGAAGGGTGAAAACCCCAAACTGCTTAGGTGGTCCATTTCCCTACAGGGGATGGACTTTACAGTGGAGCACCGGCCAGGTACTGACCATGGGAATGCAGATGGTCTCTCCAGGTACTTCCACTTAGGACATGAAGACGAGACTGGTCAAGGCTAGTTTAATGTCCCAGCGTTTGGGGGGGGGTTGTGTAGGAGAGTAGGGTCTGCTATCCTATGGTCACCCCAAATTTTTGCTTTTTGCTTCACTGGTTTTTGACATATTGAGGCTGTGGGCCTGCCAATCAGACCCCCAGCCTGCTGTTCTCTCTACTAAATTAAAACTATGCACCCTAGGTGCATAACCAATTGGAAGTGGATCACCCTGTCAGCCCCTGTACCAGTGTACACTAGGTACCCAGGGCATTGGTGTACCCAAGGCCTGCCAAGGGCTGCAGCATGTATTATGCCACCCCAGGCTTGGCCTAACAATCTGACACAACTGGCTGATCACTCAGCTGGGGTAAGTTGGTGTAATCACCTCTTACTTAGGTGTAGTATACCTATACCTAACCTTAAATGGGACACCTGGTAACCTATAAGTCACTCCTATGGCAGGCCTTAACAATCCTGAAGGCAGAGTGCTTGGTTCCATGTGAGATGGTGCTCTGGCATGAGCTGAGCCTGTCTGCAGTGGTCGGAACAACTTCCTTCTACTGTTTCCAGATATCGTCATACCATATACTCTTAAGTGCATTATGAACCTCGCGGTTAAATGCTATCTTTGGTTTGGCTTTATCAAAACATGTCGAGTAAGGTGTCATACGAATTGGAATACTAACCCCTCGCCAATTCTGGCGACGGGGTTAGCATTCCACCCTTCTAGAGGGACACGACATGTACAGTGCCTGAAACCCGGGTAAAATCAGACCTAGCCTCAGCTCCACAAAATGGATGCTGCCACCACAGACACAAGTCTGCCCTCCTGCTGCTGGGAGTCCTTCCAGCTTGGGAGGTGTGGACAAAGGGTTTCCTGCCAGGGGAGGTGCATGCACCACCCCAGACAGGATTTTGTGTATTGGTCAGGTAGGGCTTGAAAGAAACCAGACATGCCTGTGGCTCACAAGGAGCCTCGGTGCATATGCCAGTTCAAACCGGTCCTGGGGCACACCAGTCCCGGGCCTGGGGCGAGCTGGACAAAGGATTGGGGGTGTAACCACCCCCCTTCCTGGTCCCACCCATAGGGAGGGACCTAGCAGGTAGTCCGGCCCCTAGAATCCGAATAAAGGTAGGAGCTGTGTCCTAAGACTTCAGACATCCTGGAATCAACTTGAAACTAAGAAGAAGACGGGAACTTCGACGCTCTGTAGCACAGAGGACTGAAGCCAATCTCCCCTGTGGTCAGGGAGTGACCACCTTGCTAACGCAAGCACCATCCAGCGAATCAACGTCTGCTTTGCCGCCGCCTCCCGCCGGAGCCCGAGCCCAGAGACTGACAAGACCTGGACCTCCAGACCTCTCACCGCCCGATCCACAGTCCCTGCAAAGAGGAGACCCGTGGAGGCACCGAGACACGTGGAGCCAGCCATCTTGAAACGACTACGACAAGCTGACCAGTGCAACAACCGAGGCTCCCTCCAAGTTGTGCTTTGGGTCCTGAGAAGCCCAACCCTCGAGCAGCATCTGCACCAAAGGTGAGCCCTCCAGCATCTCCACGATCTGCGTGGGGCCCTTCTGCATTTTGCCACTCGACGCGCCTAACCGGTTGCTGGCCCGCTGGCTAGTGGCCATCTTGGCGACGAAATCTACAACAAACACCGCTGGTCTGGTTGCTCCAGACTGGCCCTTGCTCCCCTCCAAAGGAGCAGTTCCTCTGACCTTGCTGGTCAGAACCATCAGCTTAAACTCCTTGCCTACAACAATTGCTTTTGCCAAGGCTTGTTTGCTTCGATCAAGTCGCCGACACCGCCGACAGCGAGAGCCTGCGTGGGACAGCTCGTGACTCGACTCCTGGACGTCGTCGACCTTCAGGGACCACGTGGCTGCAGAGTCAAGCTACACCTTCCTTCCTGTTTGCACCCGACATCGCCTGGTACCCACCTGGTGCCACGCTGGTCACTGGCTAGTGACTGTGAACACTGTCCCCTCTGCTTACAGGTCTTCAACATCTCCGATCCACTCTTGGATCCACTGCATCTCTTCCCGACCGACCGCCTGCAGCACTTTTGTCTACAGGCCCCACGGAACAGATAGAAGAAACCCGACGCACTTCGAGGCCTATGCACCCGCTTCCTGTGGGTGAGGTAAAGCTGGCACTCCTGTGCCCAAGTGTAGTATTACATCTCTAGTGCCTGTGTTCCAAATCTTAAGTTCCTAGGTCATCCGGAAGATTCCTTTTGCAGTAACTTTGTACTTTTTACGCACCCATTGAAACCTATGGGAGCACGCGTGTGACTATTTGCTCTGCACACGCCACCCGTGGACCTCCTGGTCACTAACTGACGTTAGCTCCTTGTAGGCCCAGCGATTCTAGAGGCCCTAGGCCTTTTCCCTTTTCTGTTCGTGGTACTTATACCACTATTTTAGTATATGGTTTGAGTGGCCACCAGGGCCTATCCATATAACGTGCAACTTCTGTGTATTCTGTGATAATCTTGTTTGACGATTTGTGCTCCTGTGCTCATAAAGAGACTAGGGGTTACTTTGATAAATAAATACATATATATTTTGAATATATATCTGTGTGGTGTCCTTTCATTGGTATAAAAGGGGGTTACTATTGGTAAAACAGCTTGCTTAACACGCTTCACGAGTTTAGCCTCAAAGACTGCTTAGCCTACGCTACCACTAGGGCAGCTAGTCCAAAAAGGTTGACTTACAACCACACCATAGGGGTTGCTTGGCATGGTACAAGGTGATCACTTTAACTAGTGAGCATCATATACCAGGCCAACTTCTCACACCACTGCACTGCCCTAAACCCTGAAACACCACCCCCTGCATGACCCCCTACACTCCCCGAATAACACTGCACTGCCCAAAACCCCTTAAACACTAGCCTCAGCACGACTCCCTATACTGCCCAAACACCACTGCACTGCCCTAAACACTGAAACACTAGCCCCCGCACAACCCCCTACACTGCCCGAACACCACTGCCCTGCCCGAAACCCTGAAACACCAGCCCCCGCACGACCTCCTACACTGCCCGAACACCACTACACTGCCCTAAACCCTGAAACACCAGCCCCCGCATGACCCCTACACTGCCCGAACATCACTGCACTGCCCTAAACCCTGAAATTACAGCCCCGCACTACCACCTACACTGCCCGAACACCACTGCACTGCCCTATACCCTTAAACACTAGCCCTCGCTCAACCACCTACACTGCCCAAACACCACTGCACTGCCCTAAACCCTGAATAATGAGCCCCCGCACGACCCCTTCACTGTCCGAACACCACTGCACTGCCCTAAACCCTGAAACACCAGCACCCGCACAACCCCCTACACTGCCCGAACACCACTGCACTGCCCTAAGCCCTGAAACACCAGCACCCCATGACCCCCTACACTGCCTGAACACCACTGCACTTCCTAAACCATAAAACACAAGGCCCCGCACGACCCCCTACACTGCCCGAACACCACTGCACTGCCCTAAATCCTGAAACACCAGCTCCAGCACAACCCCCTATACTGCCCTAAGACCACTGCACTGCCTTAAGCCCTTAAACACCACACCCAGCACCATCCCCTACACTGACCGAACACCACTACACTGCCCAAAACCCTGAAACACCACCCCCTGCATGACCCCCTACACTGCCCGAATACCACTGCACTGCCCTAAACCCTGAAACACCACCCCCGCAAGACCACCTACACTGCCCAAACACTACTGCCCTAAACCTTAAAACACCACCCCCAACAAGACCCCCTACACTGCACGAACACCACTGCACTGCCCTAAACCCTGAAACACTACCCCCGGCAAGACCCCTACCCTGCCCGAACACCACTGCCCTAAACCCTGAAACACCACCCCCAGCAAGACTCCCTCCACTGTCCGAAAAGCACTACACTGCCCTAAACCCTGAAACACCACCCCCTGCATGACCCCCTACACTGTCCGAACACCACTGCACTGCCCTAAACCCAGAAAAACCACCCCCTGCATGAGCCTCTACACTGCCCGAACACCACTGCACTGCCCTAAACCCTGAAACACCATATCCAGCACGATCCCCTACACTGCCTGAACACCACTGCTCTGCCTTAAACCCTGTAATACCACCCCCAGTACATCCCCCTACACTGCCCGAACACCACTGCTCTGCCCTAAATCCTGAAACCACAGCACCAGCACGACCACCTACACTGCCCGAACACCAATGCTTTGCCCTAAACCCTGAAACACCAGCCGCAGCACGAACCCCTACACTGCCTGAACACCAGTGCACTGCCCTAATCCCTGAAAAACCAGCCCCAGGACACCCCGTACACTGCCCGAACACTACTGCACTGCCCTAAACCCTGAAACACCAGCCACAGCACGACCCCCTACACTGCCAGAACAACACTGCACTGCCCTAAACCCTGAAACACCACCCCCAGCACGACCCCCTACACTGCCCGAACACCACTGCTCTGCCTTAAACCCTGTAATACCACCACCAGTACATCCCCCTACACTGCCCGAACACCACTGCTCTGCCCTAAATCCTGAAACCACAGCACCAGCACGACCACCTACACTGCCTGAACACCAATGCTTTGCCCTAAACCCTGAAACACCAGTCGCAGTACGAACCCCTACACTGCCTGAACACCAGTGCACTGCTCTAATACCTGAAAAACCAGCCCCAGCACCCCCCCGTACACTGCCCGAACAACACTGCACTGCCCTAAACACTGAAACACCAGCCGCAGCACAACCCCCTAAAGTGCCCGTACACCACTGTACTGCCCTAAAACCTTAAACACCACACCCAGCATGACCCCCTATGCTGCCCGAACACCACTGAACTGCCTCATACCCTGAAACACCATCCACACAACCCCCTACACTGACCGAACACACACTGCACTGCCCAAAACCCTGAAACACCACCCCCTGCACGACCCCCTACACTGCCCGAATACCACTGCAATGCCCTAAACCCTGAAACACCACCCACAGCAAGACCCCCTACACTGCCCAAACACCACTGCACTGCCCTAAACCGTGAAACACCGACCCTAGCATGACCCCCTACACTGCCCAAACACCACTGCACTGCCCTAAACCCTGAAACACGACCACCCTGCAAGACCCCCTACACTGCCCAAACACTTCTGCCCTAAACCTTAAAACACCACCCCAGCAAGAACCCCTACACTGCCTGAACATCACTGCACTGCCCTAAACCCTGAAACACAACCCCTGGCAATACCCCCTATCCTGTCCAAACACCACTGCCCTAAACCCTGAAACACCACCCCCAGCAAGACTCCCTACACTGTCCGAAAACCACTACACTGCCCTAAACCCTGAAACACCACCCCCTGTACAACCCCGTACACTGTCCGAACACCACTGCACTGCCCTAAACCCTGAAACACCACCCTCAGCATGACCCCCTACACTACCCGAACACCACTGCTCTGCCTTAAACCCTGTACCACCCCAGTACATCCCCCTACACTGCCTGAACACCACTGCACTGCCCTAAATGCTGAAACACCAGCACCAGCACGACCCCCTACACTACCCAAACACCACTGCTCTGCCCTAAACCCTGAAACACCGGCCACAGCACGACCCCCTACACTGCCAGAACAACACTGCACTGTCCTAAACCCTGAAACACCAGCCCCAGCATAACCTCCTACAGCGCCCGAACACCACTGCACTGCCCTAAACCCTGAAACACCAGCCCCAGCACGATCCCCTACTCTGACCGAACACCACTGCACTGCCATGAACCCTAGAACAGCATCCCCAGCACGACCCCCTACACAGCCCGAACACCACTGCACTGTCCTAAATCCTGAAACACCAGCCCCAGAACGATGCCCTACACTGCCCGAACACCACTGCACTGCCCTAAACCCTGAACACCAGCCCCAGCACGACCCCCTACACTGCCCAAACACCACTGCACTGCCCTAAACCCTGAAACACCAGCCCCAGCATGACCCCCTACACTTCCTGACCACCACTGCACAGCTCTAAACCCTGAAACAACACCCTCCACATGACCGCCTACACTGCCCGAACACCACTGCACTGCCCCAAACCCTGAAACACCACCCCTCAGCAAGACCCCCTAGACTGCCCGAACACCACTGAACTGCCCTAAACCCTGAAAAACCACCCCCAGCATGACCCCTACACAGCGCGAACACCACTGCTCTGCCTCAAACCCTGTACCACCACCCCCAGTACATCCCCCTACATTTTCCGAACACCACTGCTCTGCCCTAAATGCTGAAACACCAGCACCAGCAAGACCACCTACACTGCCCGAACTCCACTGCTCTGCCCTAAACCCTGAAACACCAGCCGCAGCACGAACCCCTACACTGCTCGAACACCAGTGCACTGCCCTAATCCCTGAAAAAACAGCCCCAGCATGCCCCCTTACACTGCACGAACACCACTGCACTGCCCTAAACCCTGAAACACCAGCCCCAGCACGACCCCCTACACTGCCAGAACAACACTGCACTGCCCTAAACCCTGAAACACCAGCACCAGCACAACCCCCTACAGTGCCCGAACACCACTGCACTGCCTTAAACCCTGAAACACCAGCCCCAGCATGATCCCCTACTCTGCCCGAACACCACTGCACTGCCCTAAACCCTGAAACAGTTTCCCCAGCATGACCCCCTACACTGCCTGAACACCACTGCACTGCCCCAAACCCTGAAACACAAGCCCCAGCACGACCCCCTACACTGCCAGAACAACACTGCACTGCCCTAAACCCTGAAACACCAGCACCAGCACAACCCCCTACAGTGTCCGAACACCACTGCACTGCCTTAAACCCTGAAACACCAGCCCCAGCATGATCCCCTACTCTGCCCGAACACCACTGCACTGCCCTAAACCCTGAAACAGTATCCCCAGCACGACCCCCTACTCTGCCCGAACACCACTGCACTGTCCTAAATCCTGAAACACCAGCCACAGAACGACGCCCTACACTGCCCGAACACCACTGCACTGCCCTAACCCTTGAAACACCAGCCCCAGTACGACGCCCTTCTCTGCCCGAACACCATTGCACTGCCCTAAACCCTGAAACACGACCACCCTGCACGAACCCCTACACAGCCCGAACACCACTGCACTGCCCTAAACTCTGAAACACCAGCCCCAGCATGACCCCCTACACTTCCCGACCACCACTGCACTGCCCTAAACCCTGAAACAACTCCCCCGCACGACCCCCTACACTGCCTGAACACCACTGCACTGCTCTAAACCCTGAAACACCACCCCCCACATGACCGCCTACACTGCCTGAACACCACTGCACTGCCCTAAACCCTGAAACAACTCCCCCGCACGACCCCCTACACTACCTGAACACCACTGCACTGCTCTAAACCCTGAAACACCACCCCCCACATGACCGCCTACACTGCCTGAACACTACTGAACTGCCCTAAACCCTGAAACACCACCCCTGCACGACCCCCTACACTGTCCGAACACCACTGCACTGCCCTAAACCCAGAAACCCCCCCCCTGCATGATTCCCTACACTGCCCGAACACCACTGCACTGCCCTAAACCCTGAAACACCACCCCCAGCATGACCCCCAAACTGCCCGAACACCACTGCTCTGCCTTAAATCCTGTACCACTCCCAGTACATCCCCCTACACTGACCGAACACCACTGCTCTGCCATAAATGCTGAAACACCAGCACCAGCACGACCACCAGCACGACCACCAACACTGCCCGAACACCACTGCTCTGCCCTAAACCATGAAACACCAGCCGCAGCACAAACCCCTACACTGCTCGAACACCAGTGCACTGCCCTAATCCCTGAAAAACCAGCCCTAGCACACCCCCTTACACTGCATGAACACCACTGCACTTCCCTAAAGCCTGAAACATCAGCCCCAGCACGACCCCCTACTCTGCCCGAACACCACTGCACTGCCCTAAACCCTGAAACAGTATCCCCAGCACGACCCCCTACACTGCGTGAACACCACTGCACTGCCCCAAACCCTGAAACACCAGCCCCAGCACGACCCCCTACACTGCCAGAACAACACTGCACTGCCCTAAACCCTGAAACACCAGCACCAGCACAACCCCCTACAGTGCCCGAACACCACTGCACTGCCTTAAACCCTGAAACACCAGCCCCAGCATGATCCCCTACTCTACCCGAACACCACTGCACTGCCCTAAACCCTGAAACAGTATCCCCAGCACGACCCCCTACTCTGCCCGAACACCACTGCACTGTCCTAAATCCTGAAACACCAGCCACAGAACGACGCCCTACACTGCCCGAACACCACTGCACTGCCCTAACCCTTGAAACACCAGCCCCAGTACGACGCCCTTCTCTGCCCGAACACCATTGCACTGCCCTAAACCCTGAAACACGACCACCCTGCACGAACCCCTACACTGCCCGAACACCACTGCACTGCCCTAAACTCTGAAACACCAGCCCCAGCATGACCCCCTACACTTCCCGACCACCACTGCACTGCCCTAAACCCTAAAACAACTCCCCCGCACGACCCCCTACACTGCCTGAACACCACTGCACTGCTCTAAACCCTGAAACACCATCCCCCACATGACCGCCTACACTGCCTGAACACCACTGCACTGCCCTAAACCCTGAAACAACTCCCCCGCACGACCCCCTACACTGCCTGAACACTACTGAACTGCCCTAAACCCTGAAACACCACTCCTGCACGACCCCCTACACTGTCCGAACACCACTGCACTGCCCTAAACCCAGAAAATCCACCCCCTGCATGATCCCCTACACTGCCCGAACACCACTGCACTGCCCTAAACCCTGAAACACCACCCCCAGCATGACCCCCAAACTGCCCGAACACCACTGCTCTGCCTTAAATCCTGTACCACCCCCAGTACATCCCCCTACACTGACCGAACACCACTGCTCTGCCATAAATGCTGAAACACCAGCACCAGCACGACCACCAGCACGACTACCAACACTGCCCGAACACCACTGCTCTGCCCTAAACCATGAAACACCAGCCGCAGCACAAACCCCTACACTGCCCAAACACCACTGCACTGCCCTAAACCCTGAAACACCAGCCCCAGCATGACCCCCTACACTTCCCGATCACCACTGCACTGCCCTAAACACTGAAACAACACCCCTTGCACAAACCCCTACACTGCCCGAACACCACTGCACTGCTGTAAACACTGAAACAACTCACCCGCACGACCCCCTACACTGCCTGAACACCACTGCACTGCTCTAAACCCTGAAACACCACCCCCCACATGACCGCCTACACTACCCGAACACCACTGCACCGCCCCAAACCCTGAAACACCACCCCTCAGCAAGACCCCCTAGACTGCCCGAACACCACTGAACTGCCCTAAACCCTGAAACACCACCCCTGTGCCACCCTATACACTGCCCAAACACCACTGCACTGCCCTAAACCCTGAAACACCACCCCCAACAAGACTACATACGCTGCCCGAACTCCACTGCACTGCCCTAAACCCTGAAACACCCCCCCTGCACAACCCTCTAATCTGCCCGACCACCACTGCATTGCCCTAAACCCTGAAACACCAGCCCCAGCACAATGCCCTTCACTGCCCGAACAATATTGCACTGCCCTAAACCCTGAAACACCAGCCCCAGCACGAACCCCTACACTGCCCGAACACCACTGCACTGCCCTAAACCCTGAAACACCAGCCCCAGCATGACCCCCTACATTGCCCGACCACCACTGCACTGCCCTAAACCCTGAAACACCAGCCCCAGCACAATGCCCTTCACTGCCCGAACAACATTGCACTGCCCTAAACCCTGAAACACCAGCCCCAGCACGAACCCCTACACTGCCCGAACACCACTGCACTGCCCTAAACCCTGAAACACCAGCCCCAGCATGACCCCCTACATTGCCCGAACACCACTGCACTGCCCTAAACCCTGAAACACCACCCCTTGCACGTCCCCCTACACTGCCTGAACACACTGCACTGCCCTAAACCCTGAAAGTCCACCCCCAGCACAACCACCTACACTGCCCGAACACCACTGCACTGCCCTAAACCCTGAAACACCATCCCTCACACGACCGGGCACACTGCCCGAACACCACTGCACTGCTCCAAACCCTGAAACACCACCCATCAGCAAGACCCCCTACACTGCCCGAACACCACTGCACTGCCCTAGACCCTGAAATACCACCCCTGTGTGACCCCTACACTGCACTAACACCACTGCACTGCCCTAAACCCTGAAACACCACCCCCAGCAAGACCCCCTATGCTGCCCAAACACCACTGCACTGCCCTAAACCCTGAAACACCACCCCCAACAAGACCCCCTATGCTGCCCTAATACCACTGCACTGCCCTAAACCCTGAAACACCACCCCCAGCAAGACCCCCTACGCTGTCCGAACACCACTGCACTGCCCTAAACCCTGAAACACCACCCCCAGCAAGACCCCCTTCTCTGCCCGAACACCACTGCAGTGCCCTAAACCCTGAAACACCACACCCAGCAAGACCCCCTACGCTGCCCGAACTGCACTGTACTGCCCTAAACCAAGAAACGCCACCCCCTGCAAAACCCCCTATGATGCCCGACCACCACTGCACTGCCCTAAACCCTGAAAGACCACCCTCTGCACGACCCCCTACACTTCCCGACCACCACTGCACTGCCCTAAACCCTGAAAGACCACCCCCTGCATGACCCCCTACACTGCCCGAACACCACTGCACTGGCCTAAACTCTGAAACCCCACCCCCAGCACGGCCCCCTACACTGCCCGAACACGACTGAACTGCCCTAAATCCTGAAACACCACCCCCAGCACGACCCCCTACACTGCCCGAACACGACTGCACTTTCCTAAACCCTGAAACACCACCCCCAGCACGACCCCCTACAGTACCCAAACACCAGTGCACTACTCTAATCCCTAAATCTACCCCCAGCAGGACCCCTACACCACCCAAACACCACTGCACTACCCTAAACCCTAAATCTACCCCAACATGACCCAAACACCACTGCACTACCCTAAACCCTAAATCTACCCTCAGCACGACCCCTACACTACCCAAACACCACTGCACTACCCTAAACCCTAAACCACTACCCCCAGCACGATCCCCTATACTACACCAACACCACTGCACTACCCTAAACCCTAAAACACCTCCCCAGCGCGACCCCCTACTCTACCCAAACACCACTGCACTACCCTAAACCCTAAAACACTACCCCCAGCACGACCCCCTACACTTCCCAAACACCACAGCACTACCCTAAACCCTAAATCTACCCCCAACACGACCGAAACACCACTGCACTACCCTAAACCCTAAATCTACCCTCAGCACGACCCCAACACTACCCAAACACCACTGCACTACTCTAAACCCTAAACCACTACCCCCAGCATGACCCCCTACACTACATCAACACCACTGCACTACCCTAAACCCTAAAACACCTCCCCAGCACAACCCCCTACACTACACAAACACCACTGCACTGCCCTAAACCATAAAACACTACCACCAGAACGACCCCCTAACACTACACAAACAATACTTCAGCGGCAGCTTCCGTAATGCGAACTGAAAGTTTCTCAATGCGAGCAGTAGCGACTTATCGTGACAGCCTGCGTGGGAAGTCTCACCGGGAGGGGGTCTGGAGTTTTAGGTGCCTCGCTTGCCAACTTAACGTTGGCAAGCTCAAGAGATGAAAATACTCTGTTCCGCTGACTTTTTCGTATCTCTGCCTCCTACACAGAGTGGGAAACACTCCGCAAAATCCTTGAGCAGAGGCGATTTTCACACCAAGGCCTGTGTAAGAGATATTGTGGATGTTTGTACACTGTTTTCTATAAATAAGCAATAGAATGTCCAGGAATTTTGTATGGCTATTTTGGAAATTGTATCATGAATGTTTCCAATTCTTAAATGCTTTGTCAACTGTCACAGAATTTGAAAGAAGTGTATAACTTCCTATTCCTGATTGTAAATCAATATCATTAAAAAAATGAATATATCAAGCTGTTTGGGCTTACGTTTGTTCAAACTGTGGATCTAAATTTGTCTCAAGACATTGTTTAACTACGGTGAATAAATATTTATATGTAATGATACAAAGAAGTGCTCCAGATAAAATTAGAATGAATACCTCGATTACTGATTTCAAGGCTACCCAAATTTCTATTTCAGGCCACACTAGTACTTCTCCCTCAATCAATTTTCATCATAGACAAAATACTATTTCAGGACATTACATCATATATTTAAGGAACAATACATGATGGACTGAATGTGATGTACTGTTTATGATTAGGCCCGGGAGGAGTTTGCGTTGTCACACTACGCGGAACTGTGTCGCGTTATATGAAGTTCCGTGATCGGGTGGAGTTCCCTTGTCATGCCCATTTGCATGACGTTTACGTTATACATCAATGCAAATGGCCATGCAAGGGAACTCTCGCGCAAATTTCAACAAGCGGTTCGAATGGGCGCGGCCACCTTGTTATTCACTCTGTTTATGGTGCTGGGGCCGATTTTTGCCTCATCTCTTAATCTGTTTAACCCTTCCCTTATACAACGTATTTACCCAAATGTGTATTTATTATCTTATGTTTATGTGTGGGCATTTTACATTTTTTCAATTTTTTTGTGTTTTTGCGTGAGCTTGTAGTTTTTAAATTTTTCACTTTCTCTCTCTTCTCCCCAGCGCCATGGAATAAAAAGGCAGCCTCAGTTTTAGGCTGCCCAAAAGCACCACCAACTGCCTTCATTGGGTTGGCAGCACCGCAAATGTGTGCAGCCCTATTTTCAGAGGTGGAGGTGGAAGCACTGATATTTTATATCCAGCGCAACCTCCCCTACATGCTGGCAGCAGGCGGCAGACCTGGTAGCGGGTAGAGACTCCCGGAATGTCAGCAGTGTTGGGAGAGTGTGAACCAGGCTGTGGGCCACTGCTCTGCAGTCCAAAGCACCCAGCAACAGCTGAAGCACAAGTGGTTTGACGTCCTGGAATGAGACAAGGACCGGCTGGACCTGCTAGGTGTTGAGGTCAAGGGGCTCGGTAATTATCATTATTTATGTTCTATTCTAATATTTGTTTTCTCAAATAGCAAGCATGCATGCTGACACAAAGGTCAGTTAAGTGTACAAATGATATGTGATCATTTTTCTAGACAGGTGCTCGGTTCTACCTAATTGTACTTGTTGGCCCTTGCTTGGGCTGATTATTTAAAAAGTAATGCAGAGAGTCCTGTATCCTATCATTAAGATAGTTGTAGTATTAGTGAGTTAGTGCGTTCTCTCACTTCTTGAGCCTTTATTTGTTTGTAGCTCGTACACTGTCAATCAATATCGCAGTGATGTGTATGCATGCATTTATCTATGCAATGGAAAATACAGACTTAGTGAATTGGCCTGTCAAAAGGGGGTTGAGAGATTGCGAATGAGAAGGAAGCCTCATTTGTTGCAATTTATTAGTAATTCCAAAATGTAGTTTAGGAAATTTGGAATAGGGTAGGTATGTTAAGGAAATTTGGAATAGGACTGTCCTCGATACTACTAATGGATCTGAGTTAGAAAAGTTCAATGTTATTGCAATTGCCTTTTCCTGCCAAAATATATTTTGAGAGATTATGTACCACCAATCATTTTTCTTTTCTTTTCTTTTTTTCCTTTCTTTTCTTTTATTTTCCTTTCTTTATGTCTTACATCAGAATCCAGGGGAAGAAGAGGTCTGATGAGGTGGGTGAGGGAGCTGGAGGAGCCTCCCAAAGTTCCGCGGCCGATGACTCTGCAGGCCCCAGTAAGTCTTCCTGTTGGTAACATTAATATTTAGTTCCCTAACTTTTGCCACTCCACATTTTGAGCTTATTTCTGCCTGTGTCCTAATATTTTCTAAATCCTCTTCGATCTTTCCATTTCCTAAATTCTAGTTATCTCTGCATTATCCTATTCCCTTTTATTCCAAATTTCAAGTTTCTGTAATTTACTTTAAACTGTTTCTGTAGTATGTCTGTTGCTTCCTTTCTTCTGCTTTGTCAATAAGCTTTCCGGCTCTCCTTATATATCTTGTGGACTGGTTGTGGTACTCTAAGACTCAAAGAACCCATTGGTCACGTACTACTACTCTACAGTGAAGACTGCAAGCTCAAGTAAGGTATTCTATAAATGTTTGTTGAGATGAGAAGGGTTTCTTTTTCTTGCTCATGCTCAATCAGTAAAATGAGAGAGTGGTCATGGTCATGTTGGGCCCCCGAATGGTATGTATGTATTAATATAGAATACCAGCAGTGCACCATGGCTGGAAGGAAGTATGAGAAGGACAGGCCCATTGCATTTGCCAACCATGACCATATGTCCACCCTTTTATTTCTTTTCAAAAGCTCAGATCCATTGATAGGTCTGCTACCCCACTATAAAACATTATTGTTTGTCTTGACTACCTGACTTTTCAAAAATTGCCGCCAACTAAATGCCCAACCCAATATTTTTGATGGAAGATAATGTAACCAAATTGTAGTGATGTATTGTGGTTGTATTTTGCGTTTAAAAAAGTAATAGGGGGTGGAGTATCTGGCATCTAAAAAATGTGTCATGTTTTTTCTAGCCATACATACCACCAGTGCCGGAGCCAGCAGTGACGGTGTCAGCCAAGCAAATGCAGCAGCTGTTCAAGGGGGTGAGGTTGGTGGCGAGCAGTGGTAAGACACATTGCTTGCTGTTAGAAATGGGGGTCTCTAGTTGGCAGAGGTAGGTATCTTTGTCCAAATAGGGACCATAACTTCTAGTCAGGGCAAGGGGGATACAATTCTAAAATAACCCCTGCTCACCTCCTTGGTAGCTTGGCACGAGCAGACAGGCTTATCTCAGAGGCAGTGTGTAAAGCATTTGTGAACACAAACAGTAATACAGTGAAAACACTACAAATGGACATCACACTAGTTTAGAAAAAAGAGTAATCGTTATCTAAACCAAAACAAGACCAAACAACAAAAATCCACAGTACAGTAATAAAAATATGACTTTCGTGTGGTAGAGATAGTTCAGTGCAAAGTAAATTGCAGATGCGACATCTTTCACACAAAGTCACGCAAACAAGCAAAACGGGCTGCAGGGTAGGTGATGCATCAGTTCCTTACACTCAGGGAAGCTGATGCGTTGGTTCCTTGCTCCACGGGAGGTGATGTGTTGGTTCCTTACTGCTGCGCAGGGGAGGTGATGCGTCGGTTCCTTATCGGAGAGGAGGTGATGCGTCGGCTTCTTACTGCATGGGGAGGTGATGTGTCAGTTTCTTACTGCATCCCCCAATGATGCAACAAACTTGGCACCCGATGCGATGCGACGATCCAGGAGGATGCCTGGATTGTTCCAGCTTCCAGCGGAAAACAGTCTATAGAGGTCTAAAACAACAGCAGGCATCTCTTTGCAGGTCAGAACTCCCAGCAAGGAAGTTCAGGGGAGCTGGTGGTGACGTTGTTGTGTCCCTGAGACTTCAGAACAGGAGGCAAGCTCAGTTTCAAGCCCTTGGAGATCTTCCTCAAGCAGGGGACACAGCAAACAGCTAAGTCCTTTTCTCCTTTCCTTGGCAGCAAGTAGCTACTACAGGCCAACCCCAGACAGCAAACAGCACAGGGGCAGTATTCCTCCTCAGCTTCTCCAGCTCTTCTCCTTGGTAAAGGTTCCTCTTGATTTCCCAGAAGGGATCTAAATGTCTGGGGTCTGGGCCCCCTCTTTATATACCCCAAAATCCTTTGTTCTCTGAAGGCAGAGAGTTTATGTACCAAGCCAAAACCAGTTCTGTGGTGCACAACAACCTCCATTGTCAGTGTGAGCCCTGGCTCCAGACACACCACAGGGGGGTGGAGCCATCATTGTGGAAGGCAGGAACAGCCCTATTAAGGTGCAGGTGCTACTTCTCCCGCCACTCTAAATGCAGATCAGGCCTATTCAGCCCAGCCCTGACTCATCAGGCTCTCTGGAGCCATTGCTCCTCCCCAACCCCTGATACTCTAAGGCCAGACCTGCAATACACAAGCCTAGCAGAGGCATACTGGATGGCTAATTGAAAAAACACCTACTTTCCTAAAGTGGTATTTTCAAACAGAATTTAAAAATCACCCTCACTAAAAGATGCATTTTAACATTCTGAGTTCAGGCAGATCAAACTTTATTTTCCTACCTTGTTTACAGGGGTAGTTATGGTTATAAGATGTTATAAACAAACACCCTATTCTATCATATGGGAGCAGGTAGCTTTGCAATAGTGAAAAACGAAATTGGCAGTATTTCGCTATCAGGACATGCCACACACATTTGGGCATGCCCTACTTTTCACATACAATGCACCCTGCCCACAGGGGTACCTTGGGCCTACCATAGGGATGACTAACATGTAAGAAAAGGGAAGGCAAGTGGGTGCATTTGCCAAGTTGACATGGCAGTACCAGACTGCACACAGGCTCTGCAATGGCAGGCGTGAGTTACATTTTACAGGTTGCTTTCGTGGGTGACACAATAAGTGCTGCAGCCCACTAGCAGCATTTGATTTACAGGCCCTGGGCACACACAGTGCACTGTACTAGTGTCTTATTAGTAAATCAAATATGCCAATCATGGATTCACCAATCATAAACACAATTTACAGAGAGCATATGCACTTTAGCACTGATCAGCAGTGGTAAAGTGCCCAGAGTCATAAAACCAACAAAAACAGGTCAGAAACAATACAAGAGGAAGACAAAAAGTTCTAGAATGACCCTGCAAAAAGGGCCAAGTCCAACACTTGCTTATTGACAATTAATAGTATACTTACTAGAAGGGAGTACCGTTGACTTGTAAACACCCCACTTTGGTAGATACAGCAGGAGTTGAGTATTTAATGGCCTCTTCTATCTGCAACTCAGCAGACAAAGTTTCATACTGACATTTAACTATGATGGGTTGATGGAAAAGGGAAAGAAGGATGGAAGGAGAAAGGATGGGTGAAAAGTAATATGAGTTAAAGAGAATTATGCGTGGGTGAAAGAATGCATATAGGTGGGTGATAGGATGCATGGGTGGGCAAAAGAAGGATGAAAGGGTATACTGGTTAAAGGATACCTGCCTGGGTGTGTGAAAGGATATGTGTGAAAGGATGCCTGTATGACTGAGCAAAAGGAATCCTTGGGTGTGCTGGATGGGTGAATGAGTGAAAGGATGCATGGGTGGGAAAAGATTAGGAATACTAGTAGAACAATGCAATGATGTTTGGATAAATGCTTGGAATGAAGAAAAAAACAAGGGACTGGGGAGCTCCTCGGGAGGGGTGTTCTCACCTACTTTACTTGGTTTGTTGGTTTGAATGATTGTATCAAAGCTTTGATTCAAAGGGTTGAGGTTGTACAGATTGTACAGGTTGTCAGATCTGGCTCCCCCCTTGAATCCTGTCCTCTCAAGATCCTAAAACTAGGGAGGGAGGCCAATGTACCCCTCTTGACTTCTATCATCAATGCTGCTATTTCCTCTGGCCAGGTTCCTGCTCTATGGAAAATGGCGGCGGTTAAACCCTTGCTTAAAAAGGCTTCTTTGGATCAATCAATCAATCAATCAATCAATGAATTTGTAAAGCGGCTACTCCCCCGTAGGGTCTCAAGGCGCTGGGGGGAGGGGATCCGCTACTGCTCGAAGAGCCAGGTCTTGAGCTCTTTCCTGAAGGAGAGATCGTTCTGGGTCAGTCGTAGGTGGGTGGGGAGGGAGTTCCATGACTTGGCCGCCAGATAGGAGAAGGATCTTCCTCCGGCGGTGGTCTTGCGGATGCGCGGGACGGTGGCGAGGGCGAGGCTGGCGGAGCGGAGGTGGCGGGTGGGTGTGTAGAATGTGAGGCGGTTGTTGAGGTATGTGGGTCCCATGTCATGGAGAGCCTTGTGTGCGTGGGTGAGGAGTCTGAACGTGATCCTCTTGCTGATGGGGAGCCGACCCGGGGAGGAGAAATACGTGAAGACGGCAGGATATCTAAAAAGAATCGTAGGACGCCGCCACGGCGCGCAGACACCACCTATTCACGAAGGTGTATATTTGGAATAAACTCCCCAATCAGGAGCCTATGTTTGAAAGTGGAAAACGTGCAATATCGATGCAGCATCTTGATGCACGCACGTACCGGATTCTATTGGGTAAAATCCCCCATTTTCCGCAGTAACCTAAAATTATCGAGATCCCACATCTGAATAAACTGGGACTCTTTGAGAACTACATCTTTTCATGCAACAGATAACATTTATATCTGTTCTTCAGATTGGACTGCACCCGCAATAGGGGTTTTTAAATTGCTCAAAAATATTGGCGAGCTTTTATCTTTGTCCTGAAGAAGGTGGATATTAATTAGAACTAACCACCGAAACGCGTCGACGCCTGCATTACCCAGAATTGGTCTAAAATCCAGAAATTGTCTCACACTTGGATCTACTGTACTAAAAATAGACCTGTGACACATATATATGTATATATGAATGTATACTGGAATTATACCATTCTGAGATGAATGTATAGATTTCACATTGTACCTTTGCTCTCTAATTTTTATGTTTTTAGACATTGTTTATGCTTTTCTTTTTGATTTGTTTATATGAATTTGAGTGCACAATCACTGATATGTGGACAAATTGTTATCAATAAATCAGAATATTAATTTTTACTCTTTTTGGTTTTTTGTCTTTGAGATATATGCGGCTATCGTTGTGGGTATTTGAGACCCTTAGTTGAGTTGGTTTGTATGATCGGAGTGAACTTGATATGGTTGTAGTTTAGGTGGTCTGATACACCCAAGAGAAACTCTCTTTTTTACACTGATGGGGAGCCAGTGCAGGTCTCTCAGCTGGGGAGAGATGTGGCTGAAGCGGGGGTGTCCAGGATAAGTCGTGCAGAGGCGTTCTGTATGCGCTGGAGTCTTTTCTGTAGTTTGGCTGTAGTTCCAGCGTAGAGGGTGTTTCCGTAGTCCAGTCGGCTGGTGACGAGGGCCTGGGTGACCGTCTTCCTGGTGTCGGTGGGGATCCACCGGAAGATCTTTCGGAGCATCCGCAGGGTGTTGAAGCAGGATGACGAGACGGCGTTGACTTGCTTGGTCATCGTGAGGGAGGAGTCCAGGATGAAGCCCAGGTTGCGAGCATGGTCCGTTGGCTTTGGAGCAGAGCCCAGGGCAGGGGGCCACCAGGAGTCGTCCCAGGTGGAGGGGGATGTTTCCAGGATGAGGACTTCCGTCTTATCTGAGTTCAGTTTCAGCCGGCTGAGCTTCATCCATTCCGCGACGTCTTTCATTCCTTCCTGGAGGTTGGCTCTGGCTGTGGCGGGGTCGTTGGTGAGGGAGAGGATCAGCTGGGTGTCGTCGGCGTAGGAGATGATGTTGAGGTTGTGTTGGTGTACGATGGCTGCGAGGGGGCTCATGTAGACATTGAAGAGGGTGGGGCTGAGCGAGGAGTCTTGCGGGACGCCTCAGATGACTTCGGTGGCCACGGACCGGAACGGGGGAAGGCGGACTCTCTGGGTTCTGCCGGCGAGGAACGAGATGATCCATTCCAAGGCCTTTCCTTGGATTCCGATGTTATTGAGGCGCTGTATCAGGGTGCGGTGGCATACGGTGTCGAAGGCTGCCGAGAGGTCCAGGAGGATGAGGGCAGCTGTTTCCCCGTTGTCGAGCAGGGACCTGATGTCGTCGGTGGCTGCGATGAGGGCGGTCTTGGTCCTGTGGTTTGCTCGGAAGCCGGACTGCGAGGGGTCGAGGGATCCGTTGGTCTCGAGGAAGGCGGAGAATAGTTTGTTGACGATCTTCTCGATGACTTTGGCCGGATAGGGGAGGAGCAAGATGGGGCGGAAGTTCTTGAGGTCTGTGGGGCCCGCGGTGGGTTTCTTCAGGAGGGCGCTGAGCTCGGCGTGTTTCCAGCTCTCTGGGAAGGTAGCGGATGCGAAGGAGCTGTTGATGATGTTCCGGAGTTGGGGTGCGATGATGGAGTCGGCTTTGTTGAAGATGTGGTGTGGGCAGGGATCGGTTGGGGACCCGGAGTGGATGGTGTTCATCGTGTGGGTGGTATATTCGGTGCTGACCGTCGTCCAGGTGCGGAGGGTGGTGGTGGGGGGCGCCGGATCGGTGGTAGGGTGCGCGGTCTGTGCGCCAAAACTGTTGTGTATGTCGCCAATCTTGCGGTGAAAGAACGAGGCGAGTGAGTCGCAGAGGTCCTGCGAGGGTGTGATGTCATTGTTGCAGGCGCTGGGGCTGGAGAGCTCTTTGACGATGCTGAAGAGTTCCTTGCTGTTGTGGGAGTTGTTGTCCAGTCGTTCTTTGAATGTGGTCCTTTTGGCGGATCAGTTGGTGGTGTTTGCGGGTGGCGTTCTTGAGGGCTGTCATGTTTTCTGTAGTCTGGTCGTGGCGCCAGGCTTTCTCGAGGGTGCGGCAGGTTTTCTTGGAGTTTTTGAGGTCATTGGTGAACCAGGGGGCTTTCTTGCTGCCGTGTCTGCTGGGGGGGGTTCTTCAGTGGTGCAAGGTCATCTGCGCAGTTGGTGAGCCACTGTGTGAGGTTGCGGGCTGCTTCGTTGGGGTCCGTCGTGTTGGTGGGGGGGTTCTGGCTGAGGGGGGTGGTGAGCTGGTCGGCGGTGATCTTGCTCCAGCTTCTGCGGGGAACCTGTTGAGGGTGGTTGTGGGTCGCGGTTCTCCTGAAGTTGAAGTGGACGCAGCTGTGGTCTGTCCAGTGCAGTCTGGAGGAGTGGCTGAAGGAGATGTGCTTGCTGGAGGAGAAGATGGGGTCAAGCGTGTGGCCGGCGATGTGGGTGGGGGTGTTCACCAGTTGCTTGAGTCCAAGGTTGGAAAGGTTGTCCAGCAGGGTGGCGGTGTTGCTGTCATTGTTGTTCTCCAGGTGGAAGTTGAGGTCTCCTAGGAGGATGTAGTCTGAGGAGGTAAGGGCGTGCGGGCTGACGAAGTCTGCGATGGCTTCGCTGAATTGTGTGCGTGGTCCTGGGGGTCTGTAGACAAGGGTGCCTCTGAGGTTGGTCTTGGGGTCGGTGTGTATCTGGAAGTGAAGGTGTTCGGTGGCGGTGAAGGTGTCGTCGGAGTTGGTCGTGATTCGGATGGTGTTTCTGTGGACGATGGCGATGCCTCCTCCGGCTTGGTTGACGCGGTCCTTCTGGGCGATCTTGTAGCCATCCGGGATGGCTATGGTGATGTCCGGAGCTGAGGAGGCGTTCATCCATGTTTCTGTGAGGAAGGCGACGTCTGGTGATGTTGTGTCGAGAAGGTTCCAGAGTTCGACGGTGTGCCTGTGGATGGAGCGGGTGTTGAGCAAGATGCATTTGAGGTGGTCGTTGCTGAAGCCTGGCTTGGTGGGTGCGGTGCAGGATCGGGTGCAGGTGAAGTTGCAGGCGTGGCAGGTGAATGCTTCGTGGGTGCGTTTCGGGTTGGCTTGGTAGCAGGCTGGCTGTCGGCCGGTGTTGAGTGCGTGGAGGGTGGCGGCGTCGTATCTCTGTCGGGTTGGCTGGCTCCGGCGGTGTCCAGGGGTTCTGGCGCTGGGCGCGGTCCAGGCGTGGACGGGCGTAGACAGGCTTGCCTTTGGCGCGCAATCGGCGCGCACGCTGCGCGTATGCGCGGTCCCCGCCATATATGGCAAAGTGGGAGGGAGGAGCAGCTGGGAGGCGGGAGCGGGGCGGCGAATGGGGAGCGGGTGACAAGAGAAGGGGGTGGGGCCACAGGAGAGCAGCGGCGGGGAGCGGAAGGGGGGGTGGAAAGAGCGGGAAGATGGAGCGGGAGAGCGAGGGCAAGCCTGGTCAAGCCTGGAGAGCAGGGGCCTTAAGGAGAGGCGGCAGCAAGAGAGGCCAAGAAGGCATCAGAATCTGGGCACACGGGGGCCGTGCGGAGTGGAGTGACCGGGTCAAGGGTCACTGCTCACTGCCGCGCGGTCCCCGCCATATATGGCCAAGTGGGAGGGAGGAGCAGCTGGGAGGCGGGAGTGGGGCGGCGAATGGTGAGCGGGTGCCAAGAGAAGGGGGCGGGGCCGCAGGAGAGCAGCAGCGGGGAGCAGAAGGGGGGGTGGAAAGAGCGGGAAGACGGAGCGGGAGAGTGAGGGCAAGCCTGGGCAAGCCTGGGCAAGCCTGGAGAGCAGGGGCCTTAAGGAGAGGCGGCAGCAAGAGAGGCCAAGAAGGCAGCAGCAGCAGAATCTGGACACACGGGGGCCTTGCGGAGTGGAGTGACCAGGTCAAGGGTCACTCCAACTGATCTAAAAAACTTTCGGCCCATTTCTCTCCTGCCGGTTCCAGCTAAGATTTTGTAAAAACATCTTAATCGTCATCTTAGCTCTTATTTGAGGGAACATCAATTATTGGATGGGTCACAGCATGGGTTTAGGAGTGAACACAGCACGGAGACGGCCCTAACCGTTGTCCTGAATAACATCTGACAACAGGTTGATGCTGGCCATTCCACCCTACAGATCCTCCTGGATCTGACGGCAGCCTTTGATACCATCTCTCCTGGCATATTGCTGGCAAGACTGTGGAAAATCGGGATAATGGATGTTGCACTTAGCTTGCTCTCCTCATTTCTTCTGAATCGATCGCAAGTAGTTAAGATGGGCCAATATCTTTCTGCCCCGAAACAACTATCCTGTGGAGTTCCCCAGGGATCCTCATTGAGTCCTACTCTTTTCAATATCTGTGTGGCACCGCTCGCTGCTGTGGTAAGGTCGTTTGGCCTGGAAGTGCTTTCATATGCCGATGACACTCAGATTTTGATTTCCATCACTGAGAGTGTCTCTGCCTCAGCACTTAATTTTAAGAACTGCATGAGAGCGGTGTCTGCGTGGATGGTTGAGAATTATCTGAGACTCAATGGGGATAAAACGGAGGTTCTTATCTTTGGTGGGAAGACTGATATTTGGTCAGAGGCCTGGTGGCCGGATTCGCTTGGCTCTTGCCCCATACCCAGTGCAACTACCAAGAATTTAGGCATTATCATGGACTCCACGCTTTCCCTGGGCTCTCAAATAAATAGGACAGTTTTGGGGTTTTACGGATTCTTAAGAAGATTTTCCGTTTTATCCCCCTGCCTGCCCGTAAACAGGTAGTACTGGCCCTTGTGGTGTCCAGGTTGGACTACTGCAATGCTCTTTATGTGGGGGTTAATAAGGGTCTTTTGCGTCGTCTCCAACTAGTACAGAATGCCGCCGCCAGGCTAGTGATGGACCTCCCCAAATTCCACTCAATTGCTGCCACTATTAGGAGCTTGCACTGGCTTCCTCTGAGGATGAGAATTGTGTTTAAAGCCTTGTGTTTGGTTCACAAGGCTGTACATAAAAAGGGGCCAGATGACATAAATAAAATGTTTCATAGATACTGTCCTGGTAGGGTTCTTAGATCTGCAAATAAGAACCAGGTTGTTGTTCCCACATCTAGAAGAGCCAGGTGGGAGGGGCCTTCTCCCTGATTGGGGCGAATCTGTGGAATTCCCTTCCTTCTAATGTTTCCTCTTTGGAATCCCATCTAGTTTTCCGGAAGTCCTTGAAAACCTGGCTTTTTACCTGTCCGCCTGCTGGGTTTAATGTGAATTGTTAGTGTCTTCATCATCTGATATCTCCTTCATCAATCCAGTTCCGTAGCGCCTTGATGCTCCTGGGCTAATTCTGCGCTCTATAAAACTTATATTCATTCATTCATTGGTTTGAATGATTGTATCAAAGCTTTGATTCAAAGGGTTGAGGTTGTATTTCTAACTACTCCCTTGACTCACAGTACTTTACAAGAGAGACATATATTATGTATCCTATCCACCCAGCATCAATCATCACCAACCTCCCTACTTACCTATGTCATTTCACCAGGGACACCCATGGTGACCCAAGGGCAGCATGGTTTAATTTGGCGGCATTGCATTTTTGGCTGAGCAATGTGCTTCTGCTTCAGTTAATATGCCATTTACAATGTTCATGGCAATGAGAAAACAAGGGTTGCTTCCTTTCCCTCTCAGTGCCCACTTATTCTTTCCTAAGTTCTATCTGAGGCTTTCCAAACATTTGAAAAAAATATTCTTTGCATGTGCTACATTTCTCTGGAAAGTGATACATTTTATTCTGGCTTCCATAGCAGGTTATGTCTGTTCAAATTGTTCCCTTTCAACATTTGCAAACCACAGTGACTCACTACCAGCCAAAGCTTAGGCACATGATGATAATCAGCAAAATTTCTACCTACCCGGCCTAATCCCTCTAAGTTATTCTTCAATAGAGTAAGTTAATAATTCCTTCCCTTACTGCCAAGCAAATCATATTGTTGGAAAAAAAGCAATTTCAAAGTGTGGTGAAGGAAGGTGAGGCCAGGAAGTAAAGTGGGACTAAGAGTAAGTGCCTTGACTTTTCCAAATGGGATAGCGTGTGACGATTGAGCTAAATACTGTTGCTTAATCCATTTCCTGTACTGTAGTGCATTGCTTTTTCCACCGTCTATTTATGGCAGACAGGAGGATGTCTGCATGATTAACTCTATAGTGCATCATGTGACGTACATCATTCATAGTATTCGTCTGCCTTGTGGTCGGGGTAAAATTAAAAGCCATTAGGTCAGAGCATGTCCATAGGAATATGATAATTGTCTATTACAGCTGCCCCACCTGCAGACAGTAGCAAAGTAACACGAGTATGACTAGGTTGCCAGCTGAGCAAGCATACCTCCAATAATTTAGCTTACAAGAGAGAGAAGAATACTTGTGTACTACATAGTGCATAATGTCTGAAACACATCAAAATCGAATGGCCTGAAGATACCAGCAAATATACTGGTACTGTACCCCTACATTATTTGTTTTGCTAAGAGCATTATTTACAATTTGTCTTTTTTCCTCTCTTGATATAGCTAATTCTTCTGGTCCTAAAAGACAGGAGATAGCAGCCTGGATGCAGCAGAGGAAACTGGAGGCCATCAGGGCACAATACCAGCAGCTGGCAGGTGAGGAGGTGGAGGCAGCAGCAGCCCAATGCCTCCAGTACAGCGATGCCACATTCTGATGGCAGCCACCTACTTCACTCCCATCACTGCTGGCCTCCCCTCAGACCGTATATTTTAGCGCAGCATTCTGCAGAGGCCGGCGTGCATAGACGCCAGCCAGGAAGGCATAGAGACAGGCAGGAATGAATGGAAGCCAGGTAGGAATCCATGGAGGGGCACCTGAAGAAGCTCTTAATCCTAGCCCACCATTAGTTCCCTCTACTGTCTGATTTTTGTTATCCTTTTTTAGGTGTTTGGGACTTGTTGTGGGAAGAGGGTGGGAATGTGGGAGTTGGGACGTTTAGATTTTTTATATAAACCATTTCAATTACAGACTTACTTAGACACAACTTTCTTTTGGGACCTTGGTTGGGGATGGGGAGATTTGTTTGGTGAGAGGGGTGAGCCAGATATGGTTTGAGTTTTATATTGTTAGGGAAATAAATAATTTTTAATTTTACATTATTTTTTTGAGTGTTTTCCTTTGCACTGCTGCCTTTGCAGCAGCCTGTTTGTAAAATCTGCTGATAGTGTATAAGAAATTAGTTAAGTGGTACACTTGTCCTGCTACTCTCATAGTCTCTGCAACTATATTGACCCTTAAGGAGTGGTTGGGGGTCATTTTTCCCAGTTCAACAATGTTCCATAGTTGTTTTACCTGAATAGATGAATCGAGGGCTGCATAGTTTCCCAAGGTGCCATGGTGGTAGTAGTAGTAGCAGCATGCTGGTGCGCTAACAGTGAAGGCATGAGAAGGTAGGTCCCACTCCCTTCTAGTTGAACTCAAACTATAGTATAAGGACTATTCACACACTGAGCTAAATAATATATAGAGCGCAAAAGGCAAGCTAATTTTGCATATGAAGAGAAGTGCTGCCCCTTCCAGGACAGGGCTGCCCTGTAAATAGATTCTCCACAAAAGTGCCCAGAAGCATTTCAAAGGAGCACTCGACATCACTTGCGCCCTCCAGCCTGATTATGCCTTTTGCCCGAGAAGAAGAGGCGTGCAGCCTCGAAACGCGTCGGCGGAATGATTAATGGTTGGAGCACAAGACAAGCTGCATAATCAGGCTGGAGGGCGCATTTACAGGGCAGCCCTGTCCTGGAAGGGGCACCATCTCTAATATACTGGAGAGGCTGAGGAACAGAACGATTCGAATCCCATGCAGCACTTCACTTCATATGCAAAATTAGCTTGCCTTTTGCTCTCTACATCTTACTAAGGAGAACTGAAAGCTTGTTAATCATGAATGCGCATTACACCTACTTAAGGTTTTATTTTGCTCACTCTGGGAACTATACATCCCATAATGCATCTATATGACATTGCACTGAGCGAAGCCCAGGTGGGGCTATAATAGAAATAAAAGATGCCGGAAATTGTGTTCATGTGAGCCTGTGATGCCATTCTTTCAGCAGCCCGAGAAGAAGAGGCGTGCAGCCTCGAAACGCGTCGGCGGAATGATTAATGGTTGGAGCGCAAGACAAGCTGCATAATCAGGCTGGAGGGCGCAAGTGATGTCGAGTGCTCCTTTGAAATGCTTCTGGGCACTTTTGTGGAGAATATATATATATATATATATATATATATATATATATATATTCACTTAAAAAACCATAGGTTTCACACATGTTATAGTTAGCTGTACATTTCACTCGTAAAAAAACAATGAAATTCCACGTTATAGTTAGATCAGGTAACTATAACTTGCGCGCCCACAATAAACTGCTGATGACGTCACATATTACATCACTCATGACATGGTCAGTGACATCACTCATCACATCAATGATGACATCTGAAATGACACATTGTGGATTGCGGTCGCACAGGTTATAGTTACCTGATCTAACTATAACGTGGAATTTCATTGGTTTTTTACGAGTGAAATGTACAGCTAACTATAACATGTGTGAAACCTATGGTTTTTTAAGTGAATTTGCAAGGTTTTTTAAATGCTAATTCCTAACTATAACGTGTGGGAAACCTATGGTTTTTTCAGTGAATTTGTACGGTTTTTTAAATGCTAAGTTATGTATTAATTTTTTATTTTTTTTTCTGGTTTTTCAACGTGGATAGTTATAGTTAGGACCGTGTTTCCATAGGAAATCCGCAACATTCTATTTGGAATAACTTTGGCGCCGGTTGACGAATCCTTGCAAAATTTTCAAAATAGGTGGGGCGCTCCGCTCCGACCCCGAAAGTCTCGGGGGGATTCGTCAAGCGGGGGCTGAGAAAAAAGGGGGGTCCCAAAACGCGTTTTCCCCATGCAATTTTCCATAGGGACCTTTAGTCCAAGGTACAGCCCGAACGGCTGAACAGAATTACTTGAAATTTGGCAGAGAGGTAGTCCTCAGGTCAGGGATGTGCCTTTTGCAGGTCTGGTGTCAATCTGTTCAGTAGTACCTGAGAAAATCAAAAGTAAAATCATATATATATGTGGGCGGAGCCTAACCACACATCTCATCCTGAGATCTGATTGGCTGTCAGCACTTCATCCAAGAAGTGTTGGCAGCCATCTTGGGACCAATATACATGATAGCACCTCATTAAAAAGCATTGCAGTTAATAGAAGGTTTTAAGACTTTAGTTACATTATAAATCATTTGTTGATGGTACCATACTCATTTTAGGAATTGTGGTATGTTCTAAGGTGATTTCACCATGTGAAAAAGCCTTCTGCTGGGATATCATGATTGAGAGAAAAATATTTTCTCATGCTTTTCCCACAGAGGTTTGGAAGGTGATCTATAAGCTAAACTGAGAGCTTATTTTCTGTAAATTCACATTATCTTTCTCAGTCATGTGAGAATGAAGTCTGACATTCTCAGTAAAACATGTACATCCAACAAGGGCAGAGACTGTCAGTTGATTCCTTTGTGTTCTACTGCAGCTTCCCAGAGTGTTCCAAAGAACAACTAGAGCGCTAACAGTCCTACTTATGATAAACGTATGGCACACCTTAAGCCATCTTGCTTGGATTAAAGTGGTAACTCTTAAAACATTTAATTTAAAAAGGAACAAAATGAGGGGGTTCATTTTTCGATAAAAAGTATGATTAGTGCTGCAGAAAGAAAAATTAGGGCACATTTTGAGTGACTTCTCAAATCCTCTTCTATTTCATTAAAAAATTCTGACATGCAGACTGAAACATGCACTTTCAATACCAGAAGCAGTTTTCCCTGGTGAGCAGTAGCTTTACTACAGTGATCTAATGAGCAAAAAGAGTGCTAACATTCTGAATTTATGGAAAATGTGTGACACATCTGAATGCCTTTGGAATCAAAGTAAAAAACTGAAAGTATTTCCTACTGAGGAACTGCAGTAAATGAGGAAATTAGGAAACTTCATAACAAATAAGTCTGCCAAGATGGCCACCAGAGACAAAAGAGCCCAAATGTAGCCCAAATATCACCCAGATGTAGCCCAAGTATAGCCCAATGACAGAATGTCCCGGAGTGTTCTTAAAAATAACTAGAGCGCTTACTGTCTTCATTATGACAAAAGTATGGCATACCTGAAGCCATCTTGATTGGAATAAACTGGTAACACTTAAAACATTTAATTTAAAAAGGAACACAATGAGGGGGTTCATTTTGCCATAGAAATTATGATTAATGCTGAAGAAAGAAAATGAGGGCACATTTTGAGTGACTTCTCAAATCCTCTTCTATTTCATTAAAAAATTCTGACATGCAGACTGAAACATGCACTTTTAATACCAGGAGCAGACTTCCATGGTGAACAATAGTTTTACTACAGTGATCTAATGAGCAACTAGAGTGCTAACATTCAGAATTTATGGCAAATGTGTGACATATCTGAATACCTTCATGATGGAATCAAAGTTAAATACTGAAAGCATTTCCTACTGAGGAGACTGCAGTACATGAGGAAATTAGGAAACTTCATAACAAATAAATCTCCCAAGATGGCCACCGGAGACAAAAGAGCCCAAATGTAGCCCAAAATCACCCAGATGTATCCCAAATATAGCCCAATGACAGAAGTGTGCAAAACACTTATTATTTTGTGTTTTTGCAGTGTTATATAGTGCAGACTTGTCAGGTATAGGAGTGCTTTACATGAGCATTGGTTACATCACACAAAAACAAATTCATTTTGGTTGAAGACATGGGGAGACTAAGTGATTTGACCAGAATCACAGAATGTCGAGCTGAAGCAGAAACTCCAACCTGGTTCCCCAGTTGCAAAGTCTGCAGTTCTGGAAGTAACACCACATCCTCTCCCCTAAGTGCAACATTTAATTAAGTGGTCAACTGGATAAAAAAACATAAAGGTAACAAATAATTTAAAAGTGCTTTCTCGCTATTTGAAAACTCAGAAAATATGTCCTTATTTTAGTCTTTTAGAGCACTAACCATAATTTTGATGCCAATAAGACCCTCTCATATATGTAATTTCTAAAGGAAATGCTCTAGGTATCACAGTTTTGATTACATCAAGATGGCGTCAGGCGTTCCACACTTTTGTAATAAATATAGAATGTTAGCAATCTAGTTGTTCATTAGGATACTGTTGAGAGGCAGAGGCCAGGGGCACGGACTCTGAAAATTGAAGGCAGGTAGGAGGGTGCAAAGGCAACAATTTAACCACACTGAGCAGGCAGGAAGGGCCGTGGCAGCACAACAGACTATGGAGGGCAGTGGAAAGGGGGGCAGGGGCAACAAACCAACAATACAGGACTTGCAAGAGAGGCTGTGGAAATGTAATAGACCATTGTGGGCAGAAGGAAGAGGCAACGGTAGTACAACCATACATGCCAACAGACCCGATTCAGCCAGGAAACGTCCAATGTTTTTAAGCTCAAATGGGCTTTATTTGATCTGTCTCCTGTCTACAATCTCCTCTTTTTCAATGTAACTCAAAGGGGAAAATCAATACCCCAGTTATTTTTTTAAATCTCCCTCTTACCAAGCTCAAAATGTTCGCAAGTATGGTACATTGGATCATGGAAGGAAATGGGGTAGGGACATGGACTTGGATAACAGAGGACAGGAGGGACATGGAGAGGTGCACCAAACTGACCCTGCAGGGCAGGCATCAGGGTTTGCAGCAGCTCAATACACCACACAGGGCATGCGGGACGGGAGTGCAGCACAACAATTCATAGAAAGCAAGAGGGAGGGGACAGGACCATGCACATGGACAACAGAGAACAGAGGGGCAAGAGGCAATGGTAGCTAGCTGACCATAATGGACAGACAGGAGAGAAAGCTGCAGCATAACAGACCATAAAGGGCAGGAGGGACGGATCAGGGGAATTACAATGGAACAGACAAGCCAGGAGGGAGGGAGTAGGGGTCTTCACATGTAAACAGAGGGCTGGGGGCAAGGGGGCAGGGCAGGAGCAGCAAGTTAGCCATGGAGGTCAGGCAGGATGGGCACTAGAAGCAAGACACACCATGAAGAGCAACAGTGAGACTGTGATGGCAGACCATGGAGGGAAGGTGGGAGGGGGTCAGGGGCAGCTAACTGACCACACAGGGAAGGTGGGAGGGGGCATGGCAGCACAGAAGACCATGCATGGCAAGTGGGAGGGTTAGTGGCAGCACAATGGCTATGATAGGCAAGAAGGAGGGTGCAGGGGCATGCACAAAGGACGATGGAGGATAGAAGGGAGGGTCAGGACCTGTGCACAGACAAGAAAGTTCAGGGGAAGGGGCCTCACAACAGACCGCACGGGGCAGGCAGGAGGAGCAGTTGCAGCACAACAGACCAGGGAGGGCAGAAGGGTGTGGCAGTACAATGGACCATGTAGGACAGGAGGAAGAGGATAGGGGCATGGCATGTGGACAGGCAGGGTGGAGGTGGCAGGGACAGGTTACAGTCATCTGACAATGCTAGGCAGGTGGGAGGGGAGTGGCAGCTCAACAGAACACTCAGAGTAGATAGGAGTGGCAGGTCCATGGAACATGGTGGGCAAAAAGGATGGAGCAGGGGCATGCACAAAGACATCGGAGGGCAGGGGGAAGGAGAATAGGGGCAGCAAGCTAAGCACAGAGTTTAAGCAGGAGGTCAATGATGGGGCATAGAATTGTATAAGCAAAGAACAATGGTTCTGTCGGAAATTGAACGAAATAGCTTAATAGGTACTGAATACACTCTTCAATTATCAAGGACACACACAAACCCAAAGAAACAGGACAGAATCCAAGTCACTTGATAGAATGATATTAATTAATGTATCGAGAGCACCAAAATATTTACAGGGTAAACCAACCAAAATAAACCACTTTAGGGTTCGATTTCCTT
This sequence comes from Triturus cristatus, assembly GCF_964204655.1. NCBI lineage: Eukaryota > Metazoa > Chordata > Amphibia > Caudata > Salamandridae > Triturus > Triturus cristatus. Next base: position 60,999,357 of record NC_140587.1, read on the forward strand.
GCTACATAAGTGGATTTGCACAGGTAACGTCGACGTTTCGACCCGATGTAATTGTGCCAATTAGTATGCATCAAAGGGGGTCTTCATCAGGACAAGAGAGGTTGGGGACCTGTAAGCGCAAAGAGTTTGGTGTCAGGGCAGTGTGTGCGTCACATGTAAAGGAAATAATTAATTTCCCAAATGCGGTCAAGTGCCTCTGTCTTTTATGTTCACAGTACGTGGCGATTGTTGAGACAGCACCACTTCTCCTTCTAAATCAAATATTACCGTCCCACAGGTATGTGCTTCTTCCTTTAAACGGGTATGTTTCAATTATCTTTACACGCAGCCTGTTTAGTCTTTACAACAGCCCCTCCTCTTTAATTTCTTGCAGGAGTTGAACATTTTTCTCAAATTTGATGTTGGCCATCTGCATTAGAGACAACAGGAATCTTTTTCCTCTTGATTAAGTCGGTTCCCCAGGTGAGCTAATTGACCGCATTTGGGAAATTAATTATTTCCTTTACATGTGACGCACACACTGCCCTGACACCAAACTCTTTGCGCTTACAGGTCCCCAACCTCTCTTGTCCTGATGAAGACCCCCTTTGATGCATACTAATTGGCACAATTACATCGGGTCGAAACGTCGACGTTACCTGTCCTATGCGTCCTGTGCAAATCCACTTATGTAGCAAGGAAATCGAACCCTAAAGTGGTTTATGTACTGTAAACAGGACCTGTTTGTTTATTATGTTTATGTATTGTCCATTGTACATATTCGTTATATGTGACGTGTTCTGTGCACATTATCACTGTCTCACCAATTGTTTCACTATGAATGTGTATTTTGGTTGGTTTACCCTGTAAATATTTTGGTGCTCTCGATACATTAATTAATATCATTCTATCAAGTGACTTGGATTCTGTCCTGTTTCTTTGGGTTTGTGTGTGTCCTTGATAATTGAAGAGTGTATTCAGTACCTATTAAGCTATTTCGTTCAATTTCCGACAGAACCATTGTTCTTTGCTTATACTATTACGCCCAGGTTCTGAGGGTTACTGGGTTGCCCCATTATCGTTAAGGGGCATAGAATTGGGCAATGGAGGGCAGGAGGAGTGGACTGGTACATCATACTAAATTGAGGGCAGTTGCTGCACATCAGATCATGCATGGCAAGAGGGAGGAGGCTAGTCCATGGATTCACACAACAGAGGATAGGAAGGAGGGGGATGGGGCAGCAAGCTAACTGTTCAGAGAAGGCGGGTATTAGGAACTTTATTGTTTTTAAAACGTGTGTCTGTGCAAACTACTTAAAATATGAAAAAGTATGCAGCATAATCTCACTTTTATTCAGGAAGAAGAGGGCGTTTGTGACTGTGACTCCGGGCTCACTTGGCAGAAACACCCCCTGACCCTCCACCCCCTATCGCAAAATGTAATGCCCGTGAAAAGGGTAGGTGAACACAGTGTTATATAGAACATAGTCCTGAGAGCACGATTGAAAATGAAAACTAGATATAGTGTATGGTATAAACTATGCACCAAAAAGTGTGATGTAAGATGAACCGGGCGTGAAATATAATATGCAATACATTGTGCGCAATGACAGATTCATTGGAGAGCGCGAGATAGCACAGGCACTAGCGCGTGCTATGCGATATGTGCCTTGGAGTGTAATATGCACAGGGCAGTGTCGTGTAACCTAAGTAGTATCTAAAGTTGTAATATAAAATATGTGCTGTGGAGTGTAACGTTGCATATGCACTGTGACAAAGATATGGATCCCAGATTGTAATATGTATGGCATAGCACTGTGCGTTATAACATAGGCATCGAGGAAGGCACGTTAGATGGGGCAATATAACCCGTGCGAAGACAAGTGTGGCATGACATATTCACGGGGTGGTGTTACAGTGCACATGGGCTAGAGAGTGTCATAGCATATGCACTAGCTAGTGGAATACAACACAGAGGTGTGTGGCACTCAGCAGGCAATGGTGGGTGTAACACAGCATTGGGCTCTGCCAGGAGCGCGCTGTGACTCTCAAGTGATGTTCGTCCCCTTTCCAGAGAGTAAAATAAAAAGTATTACACATCCGGCAGTGGATGTGTGTTTTATTAACTGTGAGGGGGGTCTCTTGCATAGTTTTGGTCGAATTTTTGTCGAATCCCCTTTGAATGGCTTGGTGTGCATGTGTATTAAATGTGCCCGTCAATAGCTACCCATGTTTGTATAAATAAACGACAAGGGTGTCTACCGGGATTAGGCACGGTAGGGCATCAGACATGTCAGAGCTTCACTAGTGGTGTAAATACATTCCACGTGGATTCATTGTATGCATAGTCGCCTTTTAATGAATATCACGCAAATCGTCATGGTGATAGGTACGTACGGTTTGTCCAGCATGTCCTAGGTGTGTCTATAAATATATATTTTTTAAAAATAATAAAAAACAGTGGCCGGCCCTGGGGATTGGGGTCAAAAAAATATAATTAGGAGACAGGCCCTGGGGGATGGGGTCATCATGGCCAATGAATTAGAATAAGAAGGGGAACCACACAGCCCCCCTTCTTAAAAAATTAAAATAAATAAAAGACTGGCATTGTGCCCGAGGCCACGCCCCCTCCTTGCAGCACTCTGCAAACGTGCCCCCTGGCGAGTTGTAAGTTGGGGAATTAATTCCTCTTCAATAGGCATCTCCAGTATGCACCAGGGAGCTGCGCTGCAGACAGGTGTTCTGAGGCCAAGCCCCTTTTTACACCTCTCTGCAACGCAGCTCTGTGGCGCTTACTGGAGGTACCTAGTGGTCTAGTTTGACCCTAGGGACCCTTAGGATTCAAGGGGACTTAATCTCTCAACTTAGAACAGCCACAGGGCGCGTTTACACAGTGGTGAAGGGAGGGGACGGGGCCTGAGGTGACGTGTGCAAACACGCACTATGGCACGTTTTAAATTGGGGATATAATTTTCCTTCAATACTGAGGGCCCCTGGGGGCTAACTAGCCCACCAAGTGCTTCCAGTAAGCGCCACTGAGCTGCATTGCAGAGAGGTGGTCCAGGCCATGCCACTTTTTACACCTCTCTGCAGCGCAGCTCTGTGGCACTTACTGGAGGTACCTAGTGGGCTAGTTGGACCCTAGGGACCCTCAGGATTCAAATGAACTTAATCTCCCAACTAAAAACGGACACAGGGCGTGTTTACACAGTGGTGAAGGGAGGGGACGGGGCCTGAGTTAACGTGTGCAAAAACGCCCTGTGGCCTGTTTTAAGAGGTAGTTTCAATCCCCCTGCCCTATTATATACTAGGGGCTTACAGAGGAGGTCATGCTAATCACAGGGGGACCCCAACGCATAATGTTCCCTAGTGTATGTAGGTATTTTCACTGTATTCTAAGTGTCTTTTAACATAGCACTGGCTCTAGGACTGGTTAGTCAGACTCAGTTACCACCAGTATCCGTCTGAAAAAGTTGAGGGTACAGGATGATTGTGCAACAAGGCTTCTTTCTGCTCTTCTTTTTGTTCTTTCTGCACGTTATCCTTCTTCCTGCACTTTTCTTCATCTTTGAGGACTTCTGTTGCTTCTTTCTGCACTTCTTTTTTTTCTTTCTGTGCATTTTTTCTTCTTTCTTCACATGTCCTATCTCTGTAGGCATAGTTAGAAATTAGCATTTAAAAAACCTTTGAAATTCACAGAAAAAACCATAGGTTTCAGGCACGTTATAGTTAGGAATTAGCATTTAAGACACCTCAGAAATTCACTGAAAAAACCATAGGTTTCAGGGGTGTTATAGTTAGCTGGACTTTTCACTTGTACAAAACCATTGAAATTCCCCCGTTATTGTTAGTTCAGCTAACTATAACTCGCGCGCCCGCAATGCACTGCTGATGACGTCACATATTACATCCCTCATGACATGGTCAGTGACATCACTCATGACATCACTGATGACATCTCAAATGACATCACTGATGACATCATCCTTGTGATAGAGTGGCAGACCTCCTCTCACCCTAATATAACCTTTGATACACACATTCAAAAATAGAGACTAAACTTTTCAAAACAATGGACATACCAATACCAGTTACAACAACCTCTTCAGTAATTCTAAGATCCACATACACATCCACTCATTCACCAACAGTCCTATACAGTCACTCATACATGTATCCACTCATCATATGTACTCATACACCTATACATCCTGTTACACAATGCCACTCATCCATAGAGTTACTCACACACATAGTCACTCATGCTAATAAAGAATCAAACATACATTTATATGCATATACAGTTATACACACACCACCACACTTACTTCTACGGAAACTTACACATACTTAGTCTTTTAAACAATCACTTATAGAAACACATACTTATTCATACAGGAACTCTTTCAATCTCTCACTCTCACATATACTCACTTATATACACCAATAGTCACATATACTAGTTTAAAACATATGTAGTTACTCATAAAGACACTATTGAGACAGTCATTCACTCACTAACACACCCATAGACACACTCATCCACCCATACAGTCCTGCACACATGCTGTCTTCAACACATACAAAGAGTGAGTCACTCATTCATGCACCTATGCACTACGTAATACCCCCCACCGAACCATGCAGACACTCAGACTGATACTCAAAAAACCAACTAATAACCTATATAGACACCCATGTAGCTACTCACCAACCCATGCAGCCACTTATACACAAAGTGAGAGACTGATACAGATATTTACATATTTAAACATTACTCACTAAGCCATGTATTCACTATGATACACTTAATCAGTCAGTTACACAATCAATTTTTCAAAAACAAATCATCCATTTAGACACTTATATACCCATTTATTCTTCCATCGACCTTGAGATATACATATATAAAACATATTTAATTTTCAGAAAAACACACATTCACTGGATGATTTCATCAGTGATGTCATTTGAGATGTCATCAGTGATGTCATGAGTGATGTCACTGACCATGTCATGAGTGATGTAATATGTGACGTCATCAGCAGTGTATTGCGGGCGCGCGAGTTATAGTTAGCTGAACTAACTATAACGGGGGAATTTCAATGGTTTTGTACAAGTGAAAAGTCCAGCTAACTATAACACCCCTGAAACCTATGGTTTTTTCAGTGAATTTCTGAGGTTTTTTAAATGCTAATTCCTAACTATAATATGCCTGAAACCTATGGTTTTTTCTGTGATATATATATACATACAGATATATATATATATATATATATTATCTACTGGCGGTCGCCAGTAGATAGTTATAGTTAGGACCCTGTTTCCATAGGAAATCCGCAACATTCTATTTGGAATAACTTTGGCGCCGGTCGACGAATCCTCGCAAAATTTTCAAAATAGGTGGGGCGCTACGCTCCGCTCCTACCCTGAAAGTCTCGCGGGGATTCGTCCAGCGGGGGCTGAGATAAAAGGGGGGTCCCAAAACGCGTTTTTCCCATGCATTTTTCCATAGGACCTTTAGACACAGCTACAGCCCGATCGGCTGAACAGAGTTACTTGAAATTTGGCAGAGAGGTAGTCCTCAGGTCAAGGAAGTGCCTTTTGTAGGTCTGGTGTAAATCTGTTCAGTAGTTCCTGAGAAAATAGCATTTAAATCAATATATATATCTGAGCCAGCTTACGGTGCGCTTACCGTGCGCTTACGGTGCGCGAACGCGCATGGAACGAACTGCGTTAAGTGGGCTCGCACGCCACGAATGGCGTAAAGTAACTTAGCATTTAAAAAAACATACAAATTCACTGAAAAAACCATAGGTTTCACACACGTTATAGTTAGGAATTAGCATTTAAAAAACCTTGCAAATTCAGTGAAAAAACCATAGGTTTCACACATGTTATAGTTAGCTGGACATTTTACTGATAAAAAACCAATGAAAAACCGCAATCCTCTGCTGATGACATATGTGTCTTTATGAAAAAAAAATATTTGTAATATATGTATAGCTAAAATTTAATGGAAGAAGACATGGGCAAATAATTGTCTAAATACAGTATTAGCATCAGCAGAGGATTGCGGTCGCGTGAGTTATAGTTGCCTGCACTAACTATAACGGGGGAATTTCATTGGTTTTTTATCAGTAAAATGTCCAGCTAACTATAACATGTGTGAAACCTATGGTTTTTTCACTGAATATATATATATATATGTTAGACCTGTCAGCCCTTTGGGTGGTCCCTCCTCATCATTATTTATTTTGTCCCACTTTTGCCTCAAACCCTGTTTGAATTTTTCCTTTTTGGGAACCACCAGACTTTTTAGTGTTGCTGCAGATTCAGGGAGCCATTTTACCTACCCCTGAAACTTCTGTCTGAGGGCCTGAAGCACAAAATGGTGGCCACCTGTGACATCACCAGCATCCACTGGAACCTACCAGCACCTTCCAGAACATTCCAGAACCCTGTGACAGTTGGAGGCGGTTTAGAATGTTGGGGAGTTAAGAGAGAGAGTTGGCAGTTGGAGCTGGCAGTTGGCACCTGACTGGTGAGGAGTGAGCAGCAAAAACGTGAAGGAGGAAGGAGTGAAGCAGCAGGGGTGGAAACTTGTGCCTGGAGTGGGGTCCATAAACCCACCCTTGATACTAGTCCCTACTGACGGAGCCCAGCCTAGAGCCCTGTGTGGGAAGAAGTCAGAAAAACCATCCTGAGGACCTGGACAGCAGGAACAGGCCTTAGAAACAAGAGAACAGCAAGATCCTGACCTGGAAGCTGGTTTCCCTGAAGTCCGACGTCGAGTAGCCTAAGACCTGGAGCCCGAGGTGGAGAAGCGGCGCTGACTGGAAAAGCAGACGTCGTACCCGGAGCCGCCAGAGGTCGAGAGAGGGCGCCGTCAGAGGTCGTGAGGAATACCAGAGGTCGAGGAGGAAGTCACCCGAGGTCGAGTGAGCGGCGTCATCGGAGGAGTGAAGTCCGCCCTCCGGAGTCGTCGGAGACCGAGGTGAAGGGTAACGGAGGTCGGGAGTGAGGATCGCACTCCGGAGTCGCCGGAACCTGTGAGAATCGTGCCGGAGGTCGGGAGTGGAGGTCGCACTCCGGAGTCGCCGGAAACCTGTGAGGAGCACCGGAGGTCGGGAGTGAGGATCGCACTCCGGAGCCGCCGGAAGTCGACATCGAGGCAAGGCCGGCCGACGTCATCGAAGCCGAGGTCGCCATCGGACCGGAGCCGCCCGAAGTCGACATCGAGTAAGACTGCCCGACACCATCGAATCGGAGGTCGAGATCGAACCGAGGCCGCTGACATCGAGACCGGATCCGCCTGCCGGCGTCGTCAAAGAATTGACATTGTGCCGAGGCCGCCGACATCGAGCTGGAACCGCCTCACGGCATCGACCCGACTCCAGCGGCGTCGGAGCATCAGAAAAAGGGCAGTAAGTGGAGTAGAGGGCGCCTAAGGCCCTGTGGAGACCTGAGAGACTGCTCTAAGGGGCTAGGGAGGTGCTGGAACCAACCTGACTGTGCCAGGGGTGAACTGGGACTAATCTAGAGAAGTTGTGTGGAGAGAGAGAGCCAGGTCTCTGGTATTTCCCCCCTTTATCTACCTCAGTTTAGGCCTCAGCCTTGACCAAGCCAGGGAGTAGACACCCCCAAGCCTTCCACATCCCCACAAGCTGTGCTTGGGCCAAATCAGCCCTTAGGAATCAAAAGTGAGCTGATTCCATGAGTGTCACTGTCAGCTTTTAAGTATTTATTAGGGGCACTGTATTTATTGTATTTAACCTATTTATTGTTCCACTGTATTTATTGGTCCACAGTATTTATTGATGCACAATATTTATTGGTTACAGTATTTATTGCCTCAGAATATTTAATTGCCTGTCTGTATTGCACTTTTATTTATGCCTTCAGTATTTATGATCACCCCTATTTATTGAATCAATAAGCCAGTATTTATTTGTCCTGCACTTTCTAAAAAGTTTGTATATTGTGATTGTTATTTATTTCCTCCAATCAGCAACTAAGAGAAAAAGCAGATAAACAGATATTTTCATAATTTTTACGGTGTAGAGTCGTTTTTGGAACGGATGCACGCATGGTTATTGTTTGGGTATGTTGTATGCTTAGCACGGAGCCTGATTCCTGACCACTCGAGCCAAGCTACCACAGTGTGTTCGGAAGACCACCACCACCCCTTCTAGTGTGGGAGTGGATTTCCAACATAAATTGGTGTTCAGTGGTGGGATAGAGCTGTGCCTACGCATACTCAACAATAACTGTGGGTAGTCCATAGGCCTACACCGGGAGTTTTCTCAAAAGCGGCCTTCCTAATTGTGGGTTTTTGTTTTTTCCAAATTTACTCTGGTGGTGGGAGGAGGTATTATTAAAGGTACCCCCCTGCATAGTTACTGCACAAAAACCTGTCCTCTAACCTGAGTGGGCAAGATGGAGTTTGTACTAGAAAATCTAGAAACGTACACTGTGGCCCAACTCAGGGAGTTTTGCCAGCGGGAGGGGGTGTACTGTCCCCCAGGAGCAAAGAAGGGTGCACTCCAAACCAGCTTAAGGGCTTGGGGGGAGGCACGCCGAGAAAGCAAGGCTGAGGAGGAAGACAGGGATGGAGAGCCTGACACCGAGGGGGCTGAGATGTACCAACCTGAGGTGGGGAACCTGTCAGCAGGGCCCAGAACCATTTCTAGGAAGGGCAGCAGTGCCTCTAGCGGTGGCTTGTCTGAAGTGGACTTAACGGACCGGAGGGAGAAAAGACAGCTCACATGGGACCTAGCAAGGCTGGAAAAAGAGAAGGAGGAGCAGAGGATGGCCCATGAATTACGACTGAAAGAAATAGATCTTCAGATCTTGAGAATCGGGGCACAACCTGTTCCTAATGGTGGCAGCCAGACCCAAGAGATCACCAGGGAATCTAAACCATACCTGCCAAAGGACATAGTAGCTAGCTATGGGGTGGGCGACGATATCGCCAAGTGGCTAGCGGCCTATGAGGTCTCACTGAGGGCCCATGGGGTTCCAGAGAAGTACTGGGGAGGGGGATTGTACAAGTACATACCTCCAGCTGGTAGGGATGCTTTATTGGCCCTCGAAGAGGATGAGCAGACCCACTACCCCACCATGAAACTGGCGCTCATCAGAAAGTTTGGACGAACACCTGAAAAGTACAGACAGAAGTTCAGGGGTAGTCACAAACTGGGCACGCAGAATTGGGTGGACTTCCTGGACTATGCAAAGAAGGCAATGGAAGGTTGGATTCAGGGCAGTGAAGTGAGGAACTACGAGGGGCTGTTTGACCTAGTACTGAAGGAACACCTGCTCGAGAAATGTTTCCCTGAACTGCGGCAACACCTGGTGGATAGCAAGCTGACCAGTCCCCGGAAGCTTGCTGAGGAGGCGGACATTTGGGCTAGTACCCGGGTGTCCACAAGGGGGACTGGAGGGGATACTCAAAAGGCCGGACAGGGCGCCCCCCAGAAGAAAGAGGGAGGGGAAAAGAAAAAGGAGTTCTCCAAAGGCCCCCAAAATAACTTCCAAGGGAAGGGAACAGGATTCACCCCTAAGGCTAACCCGCCCAGAAACCCTAATCCTGGCCAGAGTCAGCAGCCAAGGGTTGTCCATTGCTATGAGTGCGGTGGCGTTGGACACTATAAAGGAGATCCGAAGTGCCTGAAACGACCACCCCCTCCCACTGGAGGAAAGACCCCCGGAGTAGCTAGTGTAGTGCTCGGGGAGGAGATGCCCTTAACTAAGGGAAGGGAGTGGGCGGGTGTCACTTTAGTGTCCCTGGGAGAACGGGAGATGGTTCCTAAGATCCAGGTGCCCGCAAATACCGCAAAGTATGGGCAGTGGGTCACCATCAACGGCCAAAGAGGGGAGGCTCTGAGAGACACAGGAGCCAGTATGACTATGGTGCGTAGCCAACTGGTGTCTCCAGAGCAGGTAATTCCCGATGTACTCCACCCAGCCGCGATGGCTGACGGCAGAACAGGCCACTATCCAGTGGCCGAGGTTCCCTTTGAATGGGGGGGGGTTGCAGGTTCACTTCGAGTTGCCGTAAGCCCTGCCGTGCCAGTCGATTGTCTGCTGGGGAATGACCTGGAGCACAACGCTTGGAAGGAGGTGGTGGACCAGGAGTCTGCGGTGGGGGACGTTACCAACCTGGAGGACCTACCCATCCCGGCCGAGTGGCACGTGGAGGGAGGCCCGTCCAGGGAGGAATTCTGCCAGGGCCAGAGGGAGTGCCCTACCCTTGAGGGGCTGAGGCGACAGGCCGAAGCCCAGGCAGCAGGGAACGTTGAAGGGAACTACAGTGTTTACTGGGAGGATGGCCTCCTCTACAGTGAACCCAAGGCACCCCTACACGGATCGTCACGAGCCTTGGTAGTCCCTCAACGTTATCGAGCCTTCCTTCTGGAGTTGGCTCACGAGATACCATTGGCAGGACACCTGGGGCAAGACAAGACCTTCGCCCGTCTTGTCCCACACTTTTATTGGCCTCAGATGAAAGTGTCGTCCGATACCTACTGCCGGACATGTGTGTCTTGCCAAGCCAGTGGGAAAACAGGGGTGAAGCTGAAAGCTCCCCTGGAACCACTTCCTGTCGTTAGCACCCCCTTTGAAAGGGTGGGCATCGACATTGTGGGTCCGTTAGATCCACCAACTACAGCTGGTCACAGGTTTATCCTGGTTCTGGTGGATCATGCCACACGGTACCCAGAGGCAATACCTCTGAGGACCATAACAGCACCTGTTGTGGCAAGGGCCCTGATGGGAATCTTTACCCGAGTGGGTTTTCCCAAGGAAGTTGTGTCCGACAGGGGGACCAACTTCATGTCAGCGTATATGCGGGCAATGTGGAAGGAGTGTGGAGTGACCTACCGGTTCACAACTCCTTACCACCCCCAGACCAATGGTCTGGTAGAGAGGTTTAACAAAACCTTGAAGGGCATGATCAGAAGTCTGCCTGAAAGCCTGCGGAGGAAATGGGACGTCCTCCTACCCTGTTTACTTTTTTCCTACAGGGAAGTGCCACAGAAGGGAGTGGGCTTCAGCCCCTTCGAGCTTCTGTATGGGCACCCTGTACGTGGACCTCTCAACCTGGTGAGAGACGGATGGGAAAGAACTCCCAGAAAGCTTCCCCAGGATGTGGTGAGCTACATGCTGGCCTTCCGGAGCCAAATGGCTAAGTTGTGGAAGCAAGCTTCTGACAACTTGGAAGCCAGCCAAGCAGTGATGAAGGCGTGGTATGACCACAATGCTCACCCGGTGGAGTTGGAGCCTGGCCAGAAGGTGTGGGTGATCGAACCAGGAGAGCTTAGTGCCCTCCAGGATCGCTGGTCAGGACCCTTTGAGGTGTTGGAGAAGAAGGGTAAGGCTACCTACTTGGTGGACTTGAAGACCCCTCGTCAGCCCCTGCGGGTGCTGCATGCCAACCGCCTCAAACCCCACCACGAGAGGCCCGAAGTCATCTTGATGATGGTGACTGACGGAGGAGAGGACGTGGAAAGCGAGCCTCTCCCTGATCTGTTTGCGTCTCAAGAGAAGGATGGGTCGGTGGAGGGAGTGATTCTCTCCCCATCTCTAACTCCTGAACAGCAGGAGGACTGTCGCCAGGTCCTGGGGCAGTACTCCTCGTTGTTCTCCCTTGTCCCGGGTAGGACTCACCTGTGCGTCCATGACGTGGACACAGGAGACAGCCCACCTGTGAAGTCCAAGATCTACCGGATGTCAGACAAGGTGAAGGCCAGCATTCATAGTGAAGTCACTAAGATGCTGGAGCTAGGAGTGATCGAACCTTCTAGCAGCCCCTGGTCCAGTCCGGTGGTGTTAGTACCAAAAGCTGCACCACCGGGTGCCCAACCAGAACTGAGGTTCTGTGTGGACTATCGGGGACTGAATTCAGTGACCAAAACTGATGCTCATCCGATCCCTAGGGCGGATGAATTGATTGACCGGCTGGGAGCTGCCCAATATCTAAGTACCTTTGACCTTACTTCAGGGTACTGGCAGATCTCTTTGACTGATGGAGCAAGGGAAAGGTCAGCCTTCTCCACGCCCAATGGCCACTACCAGTTCTGTGTGATGCCCTTTGGGCTCAAGAACGCACCTGCCACGTTTCAGCGCCTGGTAAACCAGATCCTCACCGGAATGGAGAGTTTCTCTGCTGCTTATCTGGATGACATAGCCGTCTTCAGTAACAGCTGGGAGGATCACTTGCGTCACCTGCAAGCTGTTCTCCAGGCCCTGAGACAAGCTGGATTGACGATCAAGGCCAGCAAGTGCCAGATCGGGCAGGGGTCGGTAGTGTACCTTGGACACTTGGTGGGTAGGGGAGCGGTGCAACCCCTCCAGGCGAAGATCGAGGCCATCATGGCCTGGGAACCCCCCAAGACACAGACTGAGGTCCGAGCATTTTTGGGCCTCACGGGATACTTCGTGAAGGGGTACGGTACCATCGTAGCCCCCCTCACGGAGCTCACGTCCAAGAAACAACCTCGACGGGTAGTCTGGACGGAGGCTTGTCAGCAAGCCTTTGAGAGATTGAAGAAAGCCATGTGCGAGGCCCCGGTCTTAAGGGCCCCAGACTTTTCCAAGGAGTTCATTGTCCAGACAGATGCATCAGAACATGGCATTGGGGCAGTGTTATCGCAACTCAACGAAGAGGGTCTGGATCAACCCGTGGTCTTCCTATCCCGGAGACTACTTCCCAGGGAACAGAAGTGGAGTGCAATAGAGCGTGAAGCCTTTGCAGTGGTATGGGCTCTGAAGAAGTTGCGGCCATACCTGTTTGGCTCGCACTTCCTAGTTCAGACCGACCACAGACCCCTTCGTTGGCTGATGCAAATGAAGGGGGAGAATCCCAAGTTGTTGAGGTGGTCTATTTCCCTACAGGGGATGGACTTTCAGGTGGAACATCGGCCTGGAGTGGACCACGCCAATGCAGACGGTCTCTCAAGGTATTTCCGCCTTAGTGATGAGAACTCCCAAGGGGTTGGGTAGCTCTCCCCACTTTCAGCTGGGGGGGACGCGTGTTAGACCTGTCAGCCCTTTGGGTGGTCCCTCCTCATCATTATTTATTTTGTCCCACTTTTGCCTCAAACCCTGTTTGAATTTTTCCTTTTTGGGAACCACCAGACTTTTTAGTGTTGCTGCAGATTCAGGGAGCCATTTTACCTACCCCTGAAACTTCTGTCTGAGGGCCTGAAGCACAAAATGGTGGCCACCTGTGACATCACCAGCATCCACTGGAACCTACCAGCACCTTCCAGAACATTCCAGAACCCTGTGACAGTTGGAGGCGGTTTAGAATGTTGGGGAGTTAAGAGAGAGAGTTGGCAGTTGGAGCTGGCAGTTGGCACCTGACTGGTGAGGAGTGAGCAGCAAAAACGTGAAGGAGGAAGGAGTGAAGCAGCAGGGGTGGAAACTTGTGCCTGGAGTGGGGTCCATAAACCCACCCTTGATACTAGTCCCTACTGACGGAGCCCAGCCTAGAGCCCTGTGTGGGAAGAAGTCAGAAAAACCATCCTGAGGACCTGGACAGCAGGAACAGGCCTTAGAAACAAGAGAACAGCAAGATCCTGACCTGGAAGCTGGTTTCCCTGAAGTCCGACGTCGAGTAGCCTAAGACCTGGAGCCAGAGGTGGAGAAGCGGCGCTGACTGGAAAAGCAGACGTCGTACCCGGAGCCGCCAGAGGTCGAGAGAGGGCGCCGTCAGAGGTCGTGAGGAATACCAGAGGTCGATGAGGAAGTCACCCGAGGTCGAGTGAGCGGCGTCATCGGAGGAGTGAAGTCCGCCCTCCGGAGTCGTCGGAGACCGAGGTGAAGGGTAACGGAGGTCGGGAGTGAGGATCGCACTCCGGAGTCGCCGGAACCTGTGAGAATCGTGCCGGAGGTCGGGAGTGGAGGTCGCACTCCGGAGTCGCCGGAAACCTGTGAGGAGCACCGGAGGTCGGGAGTGAGGATCGCACTCCGGAGCCGCCGGAAGTCGACATCGAGGCAAGGCCGGCCGACGTCATCGAAGCCGAGGTCGCCATCAGACCGGAGCCGCCCGAAGTCGACATCGAGTAAGACTGCCCGACACCATCGAATCGGAGGTCGAGATCGAACCGAGGCCGCTGACATCGAGACCGGATCCGCCTGCCGGCGTCGTCAAAGAATTGACATTGTGCCGAGGCCGCCGACATCGAGCTGGAACCGCCTCACGGCATCGACCCGACTCCAGCGGCGTCGGAGCATCAGAAAAAGGGCAGTAAGTGGAGTAGAGGGCGCCTAAGGCCCTGTGGAGACCTGAGAGACTGCTCTAAGGGGCTAGGGAGGTGCTGGAACCAACCTGACTGTGCCAGGGGTGAACTGGGACTAATCTAGAGAAGTTGTGTGGAGAGAGAGAGCCAGGTCTCTGGTATTTCCCCCCTTTATCTACCTCAGTTTAGGCCTCAGCCTTGACCAAGCCAGGGAGTAGACACCCCCAAGCCTTACACATCCCCACAAGCTGTGCTTGGGCCAAATCAGCCCTTAGGAATCAAAAGTGATCTGATTCCATGAGTGTCACTGTCAGCTTTTAAGTATTTATTAGGGGCACTGTATTTATTGTATTTAACCTATTTATTGTTCCACTGTATTTATTGGTCCACAGTATTTATTGATGCACAATATTTATTGGTTACAGTATTTATTGCCTCAGAATATTTAATTGCCTGTCTGTATTGCACTTTTATTTATGCCTTCAGTATTTATGATCACCCCTATTTATTGAATCAATAAGCCAGTATTTATTTGTCCTGCACTTTCTAAAAAGTTTGTATATTGTGATTGTTATTTATTTCCTCCAATCAGCAACTAAGAGAAAAAGCAGATAAACAGATATTTTCATAATTTTTACGGTGTAGAGTCGTTTTTGGAGCGGATGCACGCATGGTTATTGTTTGGGTATGTTGTATGCTTAGCACGGAGCCTGATTCCTGACCACTCGAGCCAAGCTACCACAGTGTGTTCGGAAGACCACCACCACCCCTTCTAGTGTGGGAGTGGATTTCCAACAATATATATATATATTCACTTAAAAAACCATAGGTTTCACACACGTTATAGTTAGGAATTAGCATTTAAAAAACCTTGCAAATTCACTTAAAAAACCATAGGTTTCACACATGTTATAGTTAGGTGGACATTTCACTCGTAAAAAAACAATGAAATTCCCCCGTTATAGTTAGTTCAGATAACTATAACTCGCGCGCCCACAATCCACTGCTAATGACTTCACATATTACATCACTCATAACATGGTCAGTGGCATCACTGATGACATCACTGATGACATCATCCTTGTGATAGAGTGGCGGTCGCACGAGTTATAGTTATCTGAACTAACTATAACGGGGGATTTTCATTGGTTTTTTACGAGTGAAATGTCCACCTAACTATAACATGTGTGAAACCTATGGTTTTTTAAGTGAATATATATATATATATATATATATATTACCTACTGGCGGTCGCCAGTAGGTAGTTATAGTTAGGACCACGTTTCCATAGGAAATCCGCAACATTCTATTTTGAATAACTTTGGCGCCGGTCGACGAATCCTCGCGAATTTTTCAAAATAGGTGGGGCGCTACGCTCCGCTCCTACCCTGAAAGTCTCGGGGGGATTCGTCAAGCGGGGGCTGAGATAAAAGGGGGGTCCCAAAACGCGTTTTTCCCATGCATTTTTCCATAGGACCTTTAGACAGGGCTACAGCCCGAACGGCTGAACAGAATTACTAGAAATTTGGCAGAGAGGTAGTCCTCAGGTCAAGGAAGTGCCTTTTGTAGGTTTGGTGTAAATCTGTTCAGTAGATTCTGAGAAAATAGCCTTTAAATCAATATATATATCTGAGCCAGCTTACGGTGCACTTACGGTACGCTTACCGTACGCGTACGGTGGCGTGCGCGAGAGCGATTCTGATTGGCTCTTAGATCTTAGTAAACATTCGAATCGGTCGAAACCAGGAAGCGGCAGCCGCCATTTCGTGTGTTTCACACAGAATAAAAAAGAGTGATATCTTGAAAAGGGGGCAAGGAGGAGAGTTACAGACCCCCTAACATTTGTAAGGGGGTCAAAGAAGGACAGAAAAGTACAAAGAAAACATTTATTGATTTAAAAAAAAATCGCGGGGTACGCGTACGGTAAAAAAAAAAAAAAAAGAAATTAAATGCAGATTTAAGTGTTTAGATATTAGGGGGCTCTAAAAAGAGCCGTTGTGTTTATTAAGGGATTTTTTAGTGGTACCTACAAGTAAGTACCGATGCAGAGTCTAAGGTTCAAGAGGAAGACTCTGTTCCCTTCATCATTGAAGTGCACACCATCTCCTCTATAAATGTCTTGCATGTCGAAACGCAAGTTGTTGTGGTAAATGGAACCCATACCATAGTCACGGAGGAAAGCAGAAACAGATTTGTTGACATGCTTTCTTGCTTTGTCAATCTGCGGACAAAATTGGTTGGACCAGTTCCATTTTTGCCTTTGGCATATGTTAGAAAACACAAAGGCAGTTTTAGGGAAAAGTGAAAACAGTTGTGCAAAGGTGTCCTTCATAAGCATTTCCAGACCTACCCCAGTCAAAGTGCCTAGGTCATTGCCACTACAGTGCACTATTATGAGGTCAGGGTGTTGGATTTGCATGAAGGATTTCACCAATGGCATCAATTGGTGCCACTTTAACCCTCTCTGACCAATCCATTTAATGTCTACATTTGGCAAAGCAAGGTCTCTCACCATATCTGTTTTCTCTGCATACTTTTCACTCCAGAAGACATAGGTGTGCCCTACAATCCACACTGTGAACATCTTCCAAGGAGAACTGGATGCACTCAGGAGGTGTAATTCAGTAGAATGGTAAAAAGAAATGAAAGACAGTTTGGAAATGGAGGCATACATATTTTTTTTATAAAAAAAAGAAATGATTGGCTGTTTCATACCATTCTAGAATAAAAACTAGGCTGTATGTGTAAATTAATAGAAGCATGTTTTGTATTGGTACAGAAAAATGTGTTACCAAAGAACAGTACTATGGATTTGCTGTTAGGTTTGAAAAGTCAAGCACTCTTGCTCTGTGGAATTGAAACATTGTGTGGTGAACTTCTGACCTAACTCCACACAGCAGTGTTCCATGAGCTGTTGCTATGGTAGCAGGCAGAAGTCAAGTTGGGGGAAGGGTACTAGGCAGAAGTCAAGTTGGGGGAAGGGTACTTTTGGAAAAGGGTTGGTTTTCAACCAATAAAAATGTGTGATTACATTTGAAAAAAAGGGGGAAGCACTGAGATTTGAAACTTACATGTATATGTGTGGAAAAATAGAGGGAAACTTTGCCATTATCTGGTTCTGCTGAGAGGAGAGAGGTGTAGAGAACAGAGATCCTGGCTCTGATAATCTGCTGTTTGAGTGCCACATTTCTTTCACAACTAACTAATTTTAAAGGTGAGTTTAGAGTTTGAGAGGGGATGTATATAGTAAATTAAGAAATGAATAATAGAAATGCAATTCTTTTTGTTGAAGTTGTGTTTATTATTTTCTGTTTTGGGAGAAATTTAAATGTGAGGAACATGTAAAATAATATGGACTATGTTTTCACGATAAATTAAGGTGTACTGGTATAAATAAAGAATACTTTAAGGGTTTGAGGTTGCACTCAGTAATGCAAATACATTCAGCATCAGTAAGGCTGGTTTCCCTTGCTGGAGTGTAGTGAGTCACCCAGGTTACACATGTTGCTGGTCTCAGAAAGCTGTTTGGTATTGCTCTGGTGATTTTACATTTGCATTAGATGGAAAGGGGGAGGTATTTTTTTCTGCAGAAGCAGACTCTTAGCACAAAGCCAGCTGCTTATCCTGTGGTATCATGCACAGTATTCACAACCAAGTGGGGTTTGAGGTTTCAGTCAGTAATGCAAATTCATTCAGCATCACTAAAGCTGGTTGCCCTTGCTGGAGTGTAGTCAGTCACCCAGGTTACACATGTTGCTGGTCTGAAAAAGCAGTTTGGACATGTGCTTTTTTAAAAATCTGAAAAGTGGATTCATAATATGTCAGTCTGTAAAAGTGATTATCACTTGCCAAAAAAAGAGTAGTTAGTGTGCTTTCAAATTGGCAAAGAAATTTTGTTTTGTGACTAATGTGAAAACATGAGTCTGTGTGCAAATAGGAATTACAGGCAGAGATTATTTGCGTATTGCTCTGGTGATTTCACAGTTGCATTAGATGGAAAGGGGGAGCCATTTTTTGGTGCAGAAGCAGACTCTTAGCACACACCCAGCTGCTTACCATGTGGAATCATGCACAGTATTCACAAGCGAGTGGGGTTTGAGGTTTCAGTCAGTAATGCAAATACATTCAGCATCACTAAGGCTGGTTGCCCTTGCTGGAGTGTAGTCAGTCACCCAGGTTACACATGTTGCTGGTCTGAAAAAGCAGTTTGGACATATGCTTTTTTAAGAATCTGAAAAGTGGATTCATAATGTGTCAGTCTGTAAAAGTGATTATCACTTGCCAAAAAAAAGAGTAGTAAGTGTGCTTTCAAATTGGCAAAGAAATTTCGTTTTGTGACTAATGTGAAAACATGACTCTGTGTGCAAATAGGAATTACAGGCAGAGATTATTTGCGTATTGCTCTGGTGATTTCACAGTTGCATTAGATGGAAAGGGGGAGCCATTTTTTGGTGCAGAAGCAGACTCTTAGTACACACCCAGCTGCTTACCATGTGGAATCATGCACAGTATTCACAACCGAGTGGGGTTTGAGGTTTCAGTCAGTAATGCAAATTCATTCAGCATCACTAAAGCTGGTTGCCCTTGCTGGAGTGTAGTCAGTCACCCAGGTTACACATGTTGCTGGTCTGAAAAAGCAGTTTGGACATGTGCTTTTTTAAAAATCTGAAAAGTGGATTCATAATGTGTCAGTCTGTAAAAGTGATTATCACTTGCCAAAAAAAAGAGTAGTTAGTGTGCTTTCAAATTGGCAAAGAAATTTCGTTTTGTGACTAATGTGAAAACATGAGTCTGTGTGCAAATAGGAATTACAGGCAGAGATTATTTGCGTATTGCTCTGGTGATTTCACAGTTGCATTAGATGGAAAGGGGGAGCCATTTTTTGGTGCAGAAGCAGACTCTTAGCACACACCCAGCTGCTTACCATGTGGAATCATGCACAGTATTCTCAAGCGAGTGGGGTTTGAGGTTTCAGTCAGTAATGCAAATACATTCAGCATCACTAAGGCTGGTTGCCCTTGCTGGAGTGTAGGCAGTCACTCAGGTTACACATGTTGCTGGTCTGAAAAAGCAGTTTGGACATGTGCTTTTTTAAAAATCTGAAAAGTGGATTCATAATGTGTCAGTCTGTAAAAGTGATTATCACTTGCCAAAAAAAAGAGTAGTAAGTGTGCTTTCAAATTGGCAAAGAAATTTCGTTTTGTGACTAATGTGAAAACATGACTCTGTGTGCAAATAGGAATTACAGGCAGAGATTATTTGCGTATTGCTCTGGTGATTTCACAGTTGCATTAGATGGAAAGGGGGAGCCATTTTTTGGTGCAGAAGCAGACTCTTAGCACACACCCAGCTGCTTATCCTGTGGTATCATGCACAGTATTCACAACCGAGTGGGGTTTGAGGTTGCAGTCAGTAATGCAAATACATTCAGCATCACTAAGGCTGGTTGCCCTTGCTGGAGTGTAGGCAGTCACCCAGGTTACACATGTTGCTGGTCTGAAAAAGCAGTTTGGACATGTGCTTTTTTAAAAATCTGAAAAGTGGATTCATAATGTGTCAGTCTGTAAAAGTGATTATCACTTGCCAAAAAAAAGAGTAGTTAGTGTGCTTTCAAATTGGCAAAGAAATTTCGTATTGTGACTAATGTGAAAACATGAGTCTGTGTGCAAATAGGAATTACAGGCAGAGATTATTTGCGTATTGCTCTGGTGATTTCACAGTTGCATTAGATGGAAAGGGGGAGCCATTTTTTGGTGCAGAAGCAGACTCTTAGCACACACCCAGCTGCTTACCATGTGGAATCATGCACAGTATTCACAAGCGAGTGGGGTTTGAGGTTTCAGTCAGTAATGCAAATACATTCAGCATCACTAAGGCTGGTTGCCCTTGCTGGAGTGTAGGCAGTCACCCAGGTTACACATGTTGCTGGTCTGAAAAAGCAGTTTGGACATGTGCTTTTTAAAAAATCTGAAAAGTGGATTCATAATGTGTCAGTCTGTAAAAGTGATTATCACTTGCTAAAAAAAAGAGTAGTAAGTGTGCTTTCAAATTGGCAAAGAAATTTCGTTTTGTGACTAATGTGAAAACATGAGTCTGTGTGCAAATAGGAATTACAGGCAGAGATTTATTGCGTATTGCTTTGGTGATTTCACAGTTGCATTAGATGGAAAGGGGGAGCCATTTTTTGGTGCAGAAGCAGACTCTTAGCACACACCCAGCTGCTTACCATGTGGAATCATGCACAGTATTCACAAGCGAGTGGGGTTTGAGGTTTCAGTCAGTAATGCAAATACATTCAGCATCACTAAGGCTGGTTGCCCTTGCTGGAGTGTAGTCAGTCACCCAGGTTACACATGTTGCTGGTCTGAAAAAGCAGTTTGGACATGTGCTTTTTTAAACATCTGAAAAGTGGATTCATAATGTGTCTGTCTGTAAAAGTGATTATCACTTGCCAAAAAAAAGAGTAGTTAGTGTGCTTTCAAATTGGCAAAGAAATTTCGTTTTGTGACTAATGTGAAAACATGAGTCTGTGTGCAAATAGGAATTACACGCAGAGATTATTTGCGTATTGCTCTGGTGATTTCACAGTTGCATTAGATGGAAAGGGGGAGCCATTTTTTGGTGCAGAAGCAGACTCTTAGCACACACCCAGCTGCTTACCATGTGGAATCATGCACAGTATTCACAAGCGAGTGGGGTTTGAGGTTTCAGTCAGTAATGCAAATACATTCAGCATCACTAAGGCTGGTTGCCCTTGCTGGAGTGTAGTCAGTCACCCAGGTTACACATGTTGCTGGTCTGAAAAAGCAGTTTGGACATGTGCTTTTTTAAGAATCTGAAAAGTGGATTCATAATGTGTCAGTCTGTAAAAGTGTTTATCACTTGCCAAAAAAAAGAGTAGTAAGTGTGCTTTCAAATTGGCAAAGAAATTTCGTTTTGTGACTAATATGAAAACATGACTCTGTGTGCAAAGAGGAATTACAGGCAGAGATTTATTGCGTATTGCTCTGGTGATTTCACAGTTGCATTAGATGGAAAGGGGGAGCCATTTTTTGGTGCAGAAGCAGACTCTTAGCACACACCCAGCTGCTTACCATGTGGAATCATGCACAGTATTCACAAGCGAGTGGGGTTTGAGGTTTCAGTCAGTAATGCAAATACATTCAGCATCACTAAGGCTGGTTGCCCTTGCGGGAGTGTAGGCAGTCACCCAGGTTACACATGTTGCTGGTCTGAAAAAGCAGTTTGGACATGTGCTTTTTTAAGAATCTGAAAAGTGGATTCATAATGTGTCAGTCTGTAAAAGTGATTATCACTTGCCAAAAAAAAGAGTAGTTAGTGTGCTTTCAAATTGGCAAAGAAATTTCGTTTTGTGACTAATGTGAAAACATGAGTCTGTGTGCACACAGGAATTGTTTTTAGATATTTAATTGGTGAAGGTGTTATTGTGATTTACTTTTATAGGAAAGGGGTTTATAGTATTTTAAGATTTCTAAAGAACATAAAAAATGTAGTAATATATTTAAATAAAATAAAGGATTTTTTTTTTTAGTTTTTTTCAGGTATTGCTGAAGAGCAGTGAACAAAATTTAAGATGCCTACAAAATCCAGAGTAAAGAAAGTCCACAAAAAAAACTATATTTGAAGACAACTGGAGGACCTAAGTTAGTTGGAGATGCTCATGTTGGGAAAAAGAAAAAATCTTCTGGTAAGCAGACAAAAATATTTCTAAAGAACATATTCAAAAAAAGGAAAAATGTACAAAATGTCTGTACTGGAAAGAATGATTTCAATCGAAAAGGACAGGGAAAAATTGAGAATTTAGTTAATGCAAATATACCTTCTCCAACTAAAAAGATTAACTTAAACAGAAAAACAGCGTTTAAAGAGATACGTAGAAAAATGTTTCAGAGAAGAGTTATGTCCAATTTGATAAAGGATGTGAAGAAATATAAGCAAAAGGCTAAGTTTTATAAGAGAAAAAAAGAAATTGAAGCCATTGCAGCAAAGGCATTAGAACTAAAAAGGAAACTATTCATTTTAATTTTTAATAGGATGCGTACATTAGACAAAATGGTTAATGTACTGAAATCACAAAGCAAAAGGAAAAGAGTAGTGAACAGAACAAACTTTTCTAAAGTGTTTTTAGGAAAATGGATGCATAGTTCAAGTAGTGAACCTTTTTTTATTGAAGAGAGCTATTTTCAAAGTAATAGTTTGCTGCATGCAGTTGACACCAGAGGTCGTGCTTACGAAGTGAAAAATGGTTGCATAATGGAGAAGGAGATAATGGTTCCAAGAGATGAGGTACAAGTGATGGCGGATGAGGCTATGGGGAGACGTCCTAAAGCCCCAGTGTACACTTGGAATTGTAGTAGTATTTGCACTGTGCGTCAGGAATCTATTGATAAATTTCGTGAGTTTCTAAGAGAATATAGTAAAAAAAGTGTAAAACAAAAAATTAAGGTGCTTCAAAGTCTGGATCCATGCAGAGTGAGAGAGAATACTGGTTTGCAGGGTCATTCTCTGGCTTGTCTATCTAGAAAAGTGTGTAATAGTGTTTTCCATCATTTTAGGATGCTGGCTGTTCATCATACTGAAATGAGAAAGTTTGTGAGACGGTTGTATTTTGCTAAAAGTCCAGCAATAAAGTTAGATGAATTGAATAGGGCTCTGTTCCGTGGAACGGTATCAGATGTAGAGAAGGTTGTTGATGAAATTCAGTTTTGTTACTTTGGTCCTGAACAAAACAGTGCAGAAAAGGACACAGTAAATGAGGAAGAAGTGGAAGAGAATGTAGAACCCTCTGTAAGTAAGACATTTAATGATCAAATAACAAAATTTGCAATAATCTCTAATGAAAGACCAAATATTACTTGTATTTGTTGCCGCAGAACTCATTATTGAAAACAAACTAGGAATGTTGATCTCTACAGAAAGAGTGAAAATGAAGATAATTATAAGTGGAAGGATTTTGCCACATATATATTTCTTGAAAATTGTTTTGAATTGGGTGAAGATCAGCGTATTTGTAAATACTGTTACAACAAGTTAGAGGAAAATAGAATGCCGACCAGAGCTGTACATAATAATTTAGAATTGGATGCTATTCCTGCTGAACTTTCTGAATTAAATACATATGAGTCTATACTCATTCAATGTGTTCATCCGTTCCAGACCATAGTACGTATGGAGCCCAAAACTGGTAAATTACCTCCTTCAGATTTACTGAGAGGTTTAAAAGGTAGAGTGGTGTATTTGCCCTTGGATTTGAAAAAAAATATGGAAACTATTGATGCGGATACTTTGGAAACTGAACCATTAATTATTCTGGTTAATGGTGTACCTACAAAGAATAAGAAGATTTGGCAGGAGCTGGTAGATGTACGGAAAGTACAAAGAGCAAATTTGTATTTGAAAAGGAATAACAAATGGTATGAATCAATTTATATAGAAGAAGAAGAAGAAGAAGAAGAAGAAGATTTACAAGAAGACACAGAAACACCAACTGGACAAATTGAAAAAGTGGACAAGTCAAAGGAAGAAGAAATTTATGAACATTTTAGCATACATCCTCTTCATTCAAAAGAAGTTATGGGAGACAATATTGATCTGTTTCAGATGAAGAAAGCAAAAGGAACTCCCGTGAGTGTATGGGAGGAGAGCTTGGAAGCTCGATGTTTTCCCCAGCTGTTTCCTAAAGGAAAAGGAGGACGATACGATGAACGTCCGGAACAGATTCCAGCTTCTGAGTATCGGACTACAAGACTATATGCTGAAGATCCCAGATTTCGACACAGTATTCCTTATTTGTTCCATCTTTTATTTGAAAGCGACTTGTCTGCATTGTCATATGCAGTAAATCACATTTTAAAAAGTGGAGTACATTTACAAAATGTGTCTGCTAAGGATTTTATGGAGAAAGTGCAGCACCGAGATGATCATTTGGAAACACAACTGATCAATCTGATGGCTTGTCAGCGTGGGACAAATGAATATTGGTACCGACACCATGGTGAATTAAAATGCATGTTACGGAATTTAGGAACACCAACATGGTTCGTTACCCTAAGCTGTGCCGAGTACGCTTGGGATGATTTACTGGATTTTCTACGAGAGGCAAATTCAAACATTAAAAACATCGAATACAAGACAGCAGGAGAACTGTGCTCATTGGATCCGGTTAATGTTTGCAGATATTTCAATCATAGATTCATCTGCAATAAAAAAAATCCACCTCTAGGAGAAGTAGTGGATTTCTTTTGGAGAAAAGAGTACCAGGCAAGAGGTGCTCCTCATATTCATATGCTGTTGTGGATCAAGGATGCCCCAAAGTTTGGGACAGATGCTGATGAAGCAGTGTTATCTTACATTGAAGAATATGCAACATGTGCTATACCAAAAAGCACAGAAGAGAAAAAGTTAAAGGAGCAAGTTTTACGTTTCCAAAGTCATCGCTGTGGAAAATACTGTCGACGGAAATACAAGAGCAAAGATAAATACTACACTAAATGTCGATTTGGATTTCCTAGACCTGTTCTTTCAAATGGAAGAGTTAACAGTTTTATGTCATCTGTGAGACATACTATCACAAGAAAGTCACCTAAGAATACCTACAACCTTAAAAGAAAAGAAGAATCAAAAAATATAAATGACTACAACCCAGTGATTTTATCCATGTGGAACGCTAACATGGATATACAGTATGTAGCTGACAATTCCATTGCTGTTGCTCGATATGTAACGTCTTACATTACGAAATCAGAAAAAACAGAATTGAAGGAAATGTGGGAAGAGATTTCTCACGAGAAAACTGTCAGTAAGAAGCTGTACAGTTTCAGTTTGAAGATGTTATCGCATCGAGAAATTGGATCCTACGAATGTTCAGATAGGTTATCTTCTGCAAGTCTCTACTCGAAATCAAGAAGAATAATTTGGGCAAGTTTAGGCCTTGCAGCAATGAGAAATCGGGTACTGAAATCTGTTGGAGAAATTGAATATTTGGCCGAGAATGACCCAGAAAGTACAGATATTTTGAAATCAAACATGTTGGACACATATTATCCCAAGAGAAGTCATCATCTGGAGAACATGTGTCTCTATGAAGTGCTGCAGAACTACATTTATTCACGGAAAGCCGCAGAAGACATCAACAATGGAAAATATAAAGTCATTGGTGAGGAAGGATGTTTGGTGAAGCAAACAAAAGGAAGTTTGATAAATCACAGGAAGCTGAGTTGCGACACTACTGACAAAAAGGAATTTTACTACTTGGCTCTTTTACAGCTGTTTAAACCATGGCGTACAGAGGATGAACTACTGGGAGAATTTCAAAGCTATGAAGATTCTTTTAATGCTTGCAAAGACAGCATACAATGCAGTACATTCTCAAGTTATCTGCAAATGTTAAATGAAGAAATTGAACAGGAAACTACAATTGCAGCAGAAATAGCTAGAGACAGTTCTCAGGACAGCCAAAGTTCAGGAACACTCAGTCAAGATCCCCTAGGACAACCAATCGTTGAAAATGAAGCATCAATAGCCATGAATGAAGTGGAAACGGCTATGAATCAAGCTCAAGAAGAATTTATAGACTTACAAAATTTGGAAAGACAACTGAACGAAGAGCAGCAACAAATTTATGAAGAGATCAGAAACAAAATTGATCACGGATTTCTACATGAAAAAAAAGAGTGCTCATGCACATCATTTCATCCAATCAGGATGTATGTAAGCGGACAAGCTGGAACTGGAAAAAGTTTCCTAATAAAAGTCATCAGAAGCTACCTACAGCAAAAAACGGATTCTACTTTGTCTTGTGTGGTTACTGCTCCAACTGGGTTAGCAGCATATAACATAAAAGGAATCACCTTACATCGTTTGCTAATGTTACCAGTGGAGCATGAGAACAAAATACAATACAACAAGCTAACTGGAGAAGCATGCTTGGAAGTTTCAAGAGTATTGAAGAAGATGCAAGTTCTCATTATTGATGAGGTGAGCATGGTATCAAACTTAATGCTTGCCTTTGTGCATTTAAGAATGCAGCAAATTCTGAAGACAGACTATGACGTGTTATTTGGAGGAAAACACGTCATAGTTTTTGGAGATCTTTTGCAACTTACTCCAGGTAAAGGACAACCAGTGTTTAATACTGTGACACATGAAGACACGAAGAAGTCATTGGGAAGCATCGGTAATACAAATATTTGGTCCTTCTTTGAGTACAAGGAACTTACTACTAATATGAGGCAAGCAAACGATGAAGAATATGGAAGTATTCTGAAAGATATCAGAATTGGACTACTCACTGAAGCTGGCAAAAAAGCATTACAGAGTCGGCTGCTACATAATTTATTTCAAAAGGAAGAAATAGTTGCAGAGAAGATATACAAGAACATTGCAGAAAACAAAAGTGTCATCTGCTTAATGCCAACTCTACGTGAATGCTCAATATTCAATGAGGAGCTTTTGAAATTGGAAAAGGAAGATATCAGGAAATTGGAAGCAGTGGACAAAATTGAGGATGGAAGAATTACTGTCACATTAACAGGCACACTGAAAAATAAATTGGATTCACTAGAGAAGAAGATTTCCAAAACAGCTGGATTAGAAAAAAATCTATATGTTTGCATGAACTGTAGAGTATTTTTAAGGAGAAATTTGGATGTTGAAAAAGGTTTAGTTAATGGAGCTATGGGAAGAGTTGTGGGTTTTATTAATTATCAGAAAAAAGATGGAATTGAATGTTTAAAAATAAAATTTGATCAGATAGAAGAAGTTAAAGACATTTGTCGTTGTTCAGTTCGTTTCATGCTTGTGAAAGACTTATATGTACGTAGGAAGCAGTTTCCGTTTTCGCTAGCATATGCTGTAACTATTCACAAGTCTCAAGGATTGACTGTAGATTGTGCATTTGTGAACATTGGTTCAACTGTGTTCAAAGAAGGTATGGCATATGTTGCTTTGTCACGAGTGAAAACATTATCAGGTTTATTCATGATAGACTTTGATGACTCAAAAGTTAGTGCTGATGCAAATTGTGTAAAGGAGTACAATAGATTAAGAAGAACCTATGCTCCTCATTTAGGTCAGTATCCTGTGTTGGAGAAACGTGTAGTTTCTCGTAAAAGGAGAAATGAGAATATCTGTAATGAAGATGTAGAGAGGAGGAAAAAAAAGAGGAGTGATGTAATTGCAAGCAAAAAGAATAAGGAAAATGAAGAACAGGTTGTAGGATGTCATTTTGAAAATAGCTCTGGTGTCAACTGCTATGCTAATGTAGTGCTGAATGTTGCATTTTATCTGGAAAGTTTGCAAGAGCAGATAATAGTAAATCAGGAAAAAAGATTGTGTTCTGTGCTGAGTCTCCTTTTTCAAAAGCTGAGTAATGATAAAACTCAAATAGAAAGTGCTACTGAAATTAGAAAACTTTTAGATGTATGTTCAGGATGAACACAGTTTTCTCAAAATGTACAGCAAGACGCACAGGAATTCTTGATATCTTTTCTTCAGGTACTGGAAGAAGAAGGGGTTCCCATTGAAAATTTATTTGGTCTCTCTTATAAATGGGAACATAGTTGTGAAAACTGTTATAATATATGTGGCTCTAATGTTGATAATGAAAGGTTTATTTATTTAACATTGCCAGAAAGTAAAACAGTCACTTTTGCTAAATTAGTTAAAGATGCTAATCATAGCATGGAATGCGGTGAGTGTAAATCTGAAATGTTTTCAACGTTAATTTTAAAGGAATATGGACAATATGTAATTTTAATGATGCAACGATGTAGAGCTGATGGTTCAAAATTGGATACTTTAATAAAGAAGTTTACAGGACAGCAATTATCAATTTCAGGAAAAACTTTTGTAACAGTTGCAATAATTTTCCATGATGGACCTACTGTAACTTCTGGTCATTACACAGTTTATCTTAAATGTGAAAAAGGCTGGACACTGTGTAATGATTCCCAATTGATTTTTAAGCAACATTTGCCTTTTGATTTAGCAAATTCCTATCTAATCTTCCTGAAACCTAAATTTTAGAGAGATTTGGCAACATCTGGACAAAACAATTTTACCATTTTATTGGATTACCATTTGGAATTTACAAATAAAAAGATTTAACAAATTATCATTTGGCCTAATGGAAAGGCAACTAATTGTAATGTGGAATTTTTCCATTTTTTAAGGAAACTTTGGAAAACCAAAAATTTAGAAAAAATCGGTAACATCTGCACAATTTAAATTTTGGAATGTTATTGGATTGCCATTGGAAATTTTTTCAAAAAAGATTTTTAAAATTACTATTTGGCCATGCGGAAAGGTAAACAATTCTATTGTGGACTTATTTAATTATTAATAAATCTTTCGGAAACCAAAATGTTACAGAGAATCGGTGAGATCTGAACAATTTAAACTTTAGATTTTTATTGGATTACCATTGGAAATTTAACCAAAAAAGAATTTTAAAATTACTATTTGGCCTAAAGGAAATGGAACCAGATGTATTGTGGAGTTATTTGAGATATATTATTGTGATTATACTTCTGAAACAAAAATATCAGACGGTATTTTAAAGAAATAAGCATTGATATTAGATGATATTTTTTAAGAATATTATGCATTTCTATAAAGTTATGTTTATGCAAAAAGAGATTGTGGGCTTTTTTAAAACAATCTTTGAGATTGTTAATTTTTTTTTTGCCTGCTGTTAAATGATGAATGCAATTGCTTTCACAATTTATAGTGAAATGCAATATATTCTGAAAACAGCAAAAAAAAGGCAAAAATATTTTTTGAAAAATATGTAAATATGTGTACTGTATTATAAAATGTTTTATTAAATATTAATACTTTTTTCTTTTTCAGATTGAGATAGAAAATTTTCGAAAACTAGAACGATTTTTAAAGCAATTTAAAAAAAATTTAAATGAATAAATATTTTGTTGAGTGGGTATGGTAAGTCAATAATATCATGGTCCCTTTTTTTCACTTCTCTACAATCACATTTTCAGTTTTTAATTGTAGTCTCTCAAGGACCTTGTAATGTGATAATTGATTTTTTGTGTTTTTAAAAAAAAAAAAAAAAAAATTACGCGCACCGTAAAAAAAAAAAATTAAAAAAAGTTTTAAAAAACATATATAAAAAATAGATGAAAGGTAAGGTTGGCTCTTAAAAGAGCCGTTGTGTTCATGCAGGGACAGAGGATAGAAAGATTGGGAATATTAGATGGTACGACAAGTGTGCTGATCTATTTTACTGTTCACTAGGGAAATACTGGTCTCCCTATAAGTAATTAGATCATGACAAGTGGCGCACCGTACTTCAACCCTCGCAAACCGAGGGTTAATTTCCAGAGGACCAGAAAAAGGAGATGCTCCCCCCACAGATGAAGGGCTCACCTGACCTGCAGAAGAAGGACTCGGCACTGCAGATGATGGTCCAGGCTGAGCTGCTGTGGATGTGCTTGGTTGATTTACTGAAGTGTTACCTTCAGTAAGTCGAGCATGTGTCCCTTTGTGTACATCCTTAAGGTGTCTCATCATGGTGTGATTCCCAAAGGAATACTTCCTGTCGGGATTCCCTCTAGAAAGTACACGACCACACAGCTTACAAGTCACTAAGGGTGCATTTACCTTTTGCTGGCCTTCTGGAAAAGAAAAATACTCCCATATGTAAGAGGTCTTTTGTTTCCTCGCTCTCTGCCTCAAGGTAGTGCTGCTAGCCTCACTCTCAGAAGGGCTCTGCTGTTCTGCCATCATATCACAAAGACAACCCAGCTCCTTCTCCTAAGGGATCACAAGCAGAAATGAGGGGAATGGGTGTGGTGTAGGAGAGTTCTAGAACTGAAAGTAGTTTCAACCAATCAAAAGTTGTGTTTCATGATTACATGACCTACCGTACGCTTACGGTACGCTTACGGTCCGCTTACGGCAAAAAGTACGCATGCGCGTAAAAAAGGCACGCCCCTTCACTTCCGCGTAACGTGCGCGTGCAGCGTACGCGTTACGCGCTATGCGCGCGTGACGTGCGTATACGCAAATTGCGTAAATGAACGCAAACAGCGTAGAAAACTAACGTAATCACAGCAAGACGTGCGCTTACCGTACGCGCACGGTAAAAAACAAAAAAAAAAAAAAAATGTATTGCTAATAAATTTTACCTGTTTATTTTTTAAAAATTGTAAAATAAAAACATATTGTCGAATTTTTAAAATTTAACCATAGTCTTTAAAAAAGGATAGAAAATTAAAATAAAAATATGTAAAAAAAAGAAGAAAAAAAAAAAAATTAGCATTTAAAAAACCTTGCAAATTCACTGAAAAAACCATGGGTTTCACTCACGTTATAGTTAGGAATTAGCATTTAAAAAACCTTGCAAATTCACTGAAAAAACCATGGGTTTCACACACGTTATAGTTAGGAATTAGCATTTAAAAAACCTTAGAAATTCAATGAAAAAACCAAAGGTTTCACACATGTTATAGTTAGCTGGACATTTCACTCGTAAAAAACCATTGAAATTCCCCCGTTATAGTTAGTTCAGCTAACTATAACTCGCGCGCCCGCAATGCACTACTGATGACGTCACATATTACATCACTCATGACATGGTCACTGACATCACTCATGACATCACTGATGACATCTCAAATGACATCACTGATGACATCACTGATGACATCATCCTTGTGATAGAGTGGCAGACCTCCTCTTCCCCTAATATAACCATTAAAACACACATTCAAAAATAGAAACTAAAATGTTCAAAATAATGAACATATCAATATCAGTTACAACAACCTATTCAGTAATTCTAAGAACCACATACACATACAGTCATTCACCAACAGTCCTCTACAGTCACTCATACATGTACTCAATCATCATATGTATTCATACACCTATACATCCTGTTACACAACGCCACTCATCCATAGAATTACTCACACACATAGTCACTCATGCTAATAAAGAATCAAACATCCATTTACTTGCATATACAGTTATACACACACCACCACACTTACTTCTACAGAAACTTACATATACTTACTCTTTTAAACAATAACTTATAGAAACACATACTTATTCATACAGGAACTCTTCCAATCTCTCACTCTCATATATACTCACTTATATACACCAATAGTCACATATACTAGTTTAAAACATATGTAGTTACTCATAAAGACACTATAGAGACAGTCATTCACTCACTAACACACCCATGCACACACTCATCCACCCATACAGTCCTGCACACATGCTGTATTCAACACATACAAACAGTGAGTCACTCATTCATGCACCTATGCACTAAGTAATACCCCCCACCGAACCATACAGAAACTCAGACACTCATACTGATAAAAAACCAACTAATAACCTATATAGACACTCATGTAGCTACTCACCAACCCATGCAGCCACTTATACACAAAGTAAGAAACTGATACAGATATTTAAATATTTAAAGATTACTCAGTAAGCCATGTATTCACTATGATACACTTAAACAGTCAGTTACACAAAAAAAAATTCAAAAAAAAGCATCCATTTAGACACTTATATACCCATTTATTCTTCCATTGACCTTGAGATATACATAAATATAAAAAATATTTAATTTTCAGAAAAACACACAATCACTGGATGATGTCATCAGTGATGTCATCAGTGATGTCATTTGAGATGTCATCAGTGATGTCATGAGTGATGTCAGTGACCATGTCATGAGTGATGTAATATGTGACGTCATCAGTAGTGCATTGCGGGCGCGCGAGTTATAGTTAGCTGAACTAACTATAATGGGGGAATTGCAATGGTTTTTTACGAGTGAAATGTCCAGCTAACTATAACATGTGTGAAACCTTTGGTTTTTTCATTTAATATATATATATATATATATATGAACACAAAGTTTGTAGCTGTTCCCAAGCCTCTGGTTCGGCGGGCTCACGGCTGGGGTAGCCACCCCCAAAATTCTCACACGTACAGTCCGGCGCAATCCTTCCCAAGTAGATCAAAGGAATCACACAGGAGCCGTGGCCTCTATTTCAGTGCAGATTTATTGCAGACACAAACGTCCTACGCGTTTCGGAGTGGAACACTCCTTCGTCACGGGCCCTGAAATAGAGGCCACGGCTCCTGTGTGATTCCTTTGATC
Organism: Triturus cristatus; assembly: GCF_964204655.1. Lineage (NCBI taxonomy): Eukaryota > Metazoa > Chordata > Amphibia > Caudata > Salamandridae > Triturus > Triturus cristatus. The sequence continues at coordinate 61,031,754 of NC_140587.1, forward strand.
TACTTGGGAAGGATTGCGCCGGACTGTACGTGTGAGAATATATATATATATATATATTCACTGAAAAAAAACATAGGTTTCAGGGGTGTTATAGTTAGCTGGACATTTCCCATGTACAAAACTCTAGATATTCCCCTGTTATAGTTAGTTCAGCTAACTATAACTCACGCCCCCGCAATGCACTGCTGATGACATCACATATTACATCACTCATGACATGGTCAGTGACATCACTGATGACATCACTGATGACATCTCAAATGACATTACTGATGACATCACTGATGACGTCATCCAGTGAGTATGTGTTTCTGTAAAGTTTTAATATGTCATCCATGTGATAAATTAGTGCATCTTCTCACACCCTAATATAACCTTTGATACACCGGCTCAAAATTTCAGACGGCCATTTTGAAAACCATAGATACTCCAATACCAATAACTACATACCCAATCATTGACTCTTAGGTCTACATACATCTCCACTCACTCACTTGTACAGTCACTCATACTTACAGTCACTCCGTACAGGACTATCATATGCATGTATAGACCTATATAGACACTCACACACCGCCAATCATCCATTGAGGTAATGACACACCTAGTCAGTCATGCAAATAATTAATCACTGTCCAATTTACTCACCTATACAGTTAAACACACTCAAGTTCACTTACTGATAAAAATACTAACAAATTCTGACGCTCTTCTACAATTACTGATACAAGCACACACTCATCCATACAGCCACTCCCGCAATCATACACTCACACATATAGATAGCTATATACTCTTACACACATAAATACTGCATTTCACATATGTAGTTACTGACACATGTACAACTGAGATATACATTCAATCACTAACACACCCATACATACACTCACCCAACCATACAGACCATCACAGTTGCACTCTTAAAACCATGCACCCATAGAATCACCCACTCACACATCTATTCACAGTCACACACACCCTTCCCACACAAACACTCAGGCACCCATACAGATACTCAGACAACCAATCAATAACCCATAAAGACACTCATATAGCTATTCACAAAACCATGCAGCCACTTATACACCAACACACAGACACATACAGACATTCACACAGTTTAGTCACTAGTCTGCAGTAAGATACATTTAATGACTTATAGAGTCAGTTACGCACCTAGAAAATCATCCATTCACACACTTGTGCACCCACTCATTCTTCAACAGGCCTTTCCCTATATATAGTAAACATATTAAAACTTTACAGAAACACATACTCACTGGATGACGTCATCAGTGATGTCATCAGTGATGCCATTTGAGATGTCATCAGTGATGTCATCAGTGATGTCACTGACCATGTCATGAGTGATGTAATATGTGACATCATCAGCAGTGCATTGCGGGGGCACGAGTTATAGTTAGCTGAACTAACTATAACAGGGGAATTTCTAGGGTTTTGTACGAGGGAAATGTCCAGCTAACTATAACGCCCCTGAAACCTATGGTTTTCTCAGTGAATTTCTAAGGTTTTTTAAATGCCAATTCCTAACTATAATGCCCCTGAAACCTTTGGTTTGTTCAGTGAATTTCAAAGGTTTTTTAAATGCCAATTCCTAACTATAACGTGCATGAAACCTATGGTTTTTTCAGTGAATTTCAAAGGTTTTTTAAATGCTAATTCCTATCTATAACTTATCTCTAAAGATATCATGTTTAATGATTTTCATTGGATTTCTATATTTTTCAAATTCAGTGTGTCGATTTTATTAATTATGTTTTTTCGAAATTCTTTTTTAACACTATGTTTTTAACACTATTTTGTTAACCTATTTTTTCATTTAAATCTTTTCAAAATTAAAAAATATTATTTGTTTTTATTGAGTTTTTCAAACATTTTTTTATATTGTTAAAGATATTTTTTTAACTATATGTTCCAAACTTTATTTTATATATTTTTTCCCATGTTTTTGGATCCGCGCACCCTATGCGCACCGTTCTCGATTCCTACGTGAGAGCATCCGCGCATGGTATGAGTTGGGTACGTGTTTAGTGCGCGATCGCAATGCGACCGGTACGCGACTCCCAGCCTATTCGCGACACGTTTGATGTACGTAACGCGACGTTTACGTGCTTCCGCGATGCGTCATCTGCGTCTATGACGCGGTAGGTGCGCGGATTCCGCGAAATATTTAACATTTAAAAAAACATATATATGTATTTCATGTGAATATTAATTGAAGACAAACTCTAAACTAGTGTTAAAAGTAATCTATTTTTACATCTAATCCTGTATTTCTTTTTAATTCAATTTTGCGGATGCGCGCTGTGTGCGTGATGCGTAAGCGCAGGGTGCGCGGATCCCATGTGACCTGCAAAAAAAGAGATTTGATTGGTTCATGACACTTCCTGTTCTTACTCTTGAAAGACCCCACCCAATTCAATCATTCTTCTTTCACCTTCTTTGGAGGAGCATCTCTTTGCAGACAAGAAGATTTTTGGGACAAAGATAACACTTAGCTCTAACTTTTTTGTCCTAACAATGGCTTCAGGGCAGCAGGCATCACCTGCATCTCCTCATACATCTGAGGATGAATTTTTGGAGGAGGCACCACCCACACCACGTTTTTCTTCAGTGGCGTGGACATTTTTTACTTTTCCGAGGGGCAAACAAAGACCAATGCCACCTTGGTCACGTACAAGATTTGCAAAAGAGTGCTGTCACGAGGGGATCCTAACAAGAAATACTCGTGCGGCACGGCAAGTATGATGAAGCACCTAAGGACCCTTCATCCGAACAATCTTGCACGAGAAGAGTGCAAACGGATGAGAAACACTCCTGCGCCTTCCACCTCATCGCAGCCGAGCACTTCAAGAGTGCATCCATCAGCCAAAAACTTGGACATTCATCCTCAATTTTAATATTTAAAAGTGCTCTTCACTAAGTGCAATGCGACTTTGTGCTACGGTGAGCAGTCGATCGATCTGATCTGCCGCCGGCAAGAGAGTCACATTTGCTAGGTTTTTTTTGTTTGTTTTTTTGTTCCCTGAAGTTCATTGTTTGGTTCCTCCTGTTTTTTTTTCCCAGAAAAACCAAAAAAAATCACAAAATTGTTAGAAAAAACCAAAAAAAATATATAAAAGAAGAAGGAAGAAAAAAAAAGTTCTTCTAAGAACTAACTTTCCTGGTTTACAAAAAGAGCTACATTTCTTTGTTAGTGTGTGAAAGTTTAGATGAATGTATGTGTAGTATGTAATTGACTGAATGAATGCATTAGTAGCGTATGGTGAATGTATAAGTGCAGAACTATGAGGAAGTGCTACAGCATCACACAGTAACCTCTTTAACTGCAGTGTGCTGTAGTACTTCCAAAGCACAGGGATGCAACATATGTACATAAATATGTTGCAAATCTATGCTTCTCTCTGCACGGCTGCTTAAACTGCAGCCATGTGGTGACACAGGCACCCTTGCACCATAGTGCAAGGATATCTGTGTCATGTGCTGTTTGTTTTTGTGCAGGAAGACACACCTTCCTGCACAAAAAACAATCAGTAAAGGCATTTTTCTCCTTCAATGTATGCTGAGCATTGTAGCATGCATTGAAGATATAAAAATGTGGAGAAATGAAAACAATTCTCCTTGTTGTGCTTTCCTACACCAATTTTAGAATGGTGCAGCATTCACACACATATCAAGATTTGTGATTTCTGATAAATCTAGACATGTGTCTTGTTCTATGAGTATTCAGTGCAATCATGCACAACAACACTTATAGAACACCCTTTCAACGCAAAGTGGTGTGCATAATGAGGTTGTATTTACATGGAGTATAAAAAGTGCACAGAGTGCCTTTTCCTCACTTTGTAAATATGAAAGAGTGTCTTGCACAATAACTATGTTACAAAAAGTGACATATTTCCGGTTTTAAAATTCCTTGCGAATGATAGAAGGTAAGCACAGAGTTTTGTCTGCAAAGATGTTCAAAGAAGAATGATTGAAATGATTATGGTCCTTCAATAGGTACAATGGGAAATATTCTGAACCCCTCAAATCTCTTTTTTTGCAGGTCACATGATATCTGATTATGGTCAGATTTCAAAACTACATAGGTATAAACAGAGTGTTTTTAGAAACGTGTTTCAACTTTGTAGCTTCTTGCAGACCTCCTCATTCTGCATATGGAGACTTAGTTAAACTTACCTTCACAGTAATAGGAATAAAAAATGGTATATAACATGTAATAATAAATTTTTTACAACACAGCATAATTTCCACGAAGTAATTTGTTTGCCTTTTTTGCTGTTCTCAGAATATATTCAATTTCACTAAAAATAGTGATTTCAGTCGTACTCATCACTTAACAGCGGGCAAGAAAAAAACAATAGGAAAGATTGTTAAAAAAAAACAACATGCTATTCTCAGCAAAATACCACAAGATACAAATCACAGATATATAAAATGCTTTCGGCTAACAAAATTTTAGAAGTTTAATTTACAAAAACTGTAAATGTTGCCGCTTTAAAATATTCACCAAATCTGAGGATACATTTTTGGAGAAGGCACCACGCCCACAACGTTTTTCTTCAGTGGTGTGGAAATGTTATCTTTTCCCGAGGGGCAAACAAAGACCAATGCCACCTTGGTCACGTGCAAGATTTTCAAAAGAGTTCTGTCGCGAGGGGATCCTAACAAGAAATACTCGTACGGCACGGCAAGTATGATGAAACACCTAAGGACCCTTCATCCGAACAATCTTGCACGAGAAGAGTGCAAACGGATGAGAAACACTCCTGCTCCTGGGCCTTTCTGAGTTTCTTTTCTTTTTCTTTTTTTTCTGGTATGATTTCTCTATTTTTACGTTGAAAAACAGTATCTGTAAAAAAGAATCACAAATAAATGTATATTAATAACTTTCAAATTTATACTATTCCATTACTGTACAAACAAATTTTATATAAAAACTGACTAAGAAACTATAGCCCTGAACCACAAGTGTGACGATGGTTAAAACACTACATGCATAGTGCATACTACTTTGAAGCAGTTCATGCCCCAAAGCCTACCTCACTAAAAGACTACATGCTAACTGACTGAATGATTACAGTACTATAAGGAGACACACTGGGTGAGTGACAGGGTATTTGCTAGAAGTGTATGAAAACTGATTGGGGAATTGAAGGTGTGAAAGACAACTGTGTAGGTGATTAGAGGACTGCATCCATAGTGAATAGGCACTTGAAGCAGTCCATGTGCTAAGGCCTGGCTCACTGCATGAGTACTTGGGTACTGACGGAATGATTAGAGTACAGCAAGGAGAGTGCCTGGGTGAATTTATAAGTGGTTGGCTTTTGACACAGTGAATGGATTAGTACTTGGTACTGAATGGGTCACTAGAGGAGTGCAAAGGGAGTGCCAGGATGTTTGCTGGACTGTATGGATACTGACTAGGGAATTGAAGGTGTGAAAGACAAGTGTATAGTATGTTAGAAGACTGCATGCATACTGCATAGACATTTGAAGCAGTCTATGTGGTAATGTATGGTTCACAACATGAGTACTTGGAAACTGACTAAATCATCAGACTACTGCTAGGACAGTGCCTGGGTAAAACTTTTACATTTTCAGTTCTGGCACAGTGAAGAGAATAGTACATGGTACTGCACTTTAGTGTCAAACCCTGACTCATTTTATCAATGCATAAGCAAAGAATAGCTTCTAAAGCTACTAAAACTTGACAACATGACCGGTTTTAAAACAGTTATCTGTCAGCAAATACACAATGTTACCAACTGCTTCTATCACAATCCTTACCCAAATGCACACAGACTCACAGTGTGATTTTAGACAAGCAACACTATCCTAGGAGTTTACCAAAACTCATTCACTAGTCTAGAAGAGGTAAGGGTACTGCACACAAACTACATATTTAAGTACAGCACATTAGTGTCAAAGCATGACTCATTTAATCAACGCATAAGCAAAGACTGGCTTCTAATGCTACTAAAACTTGACAACATGACAGGTTTTAAAAGAGTTATCTGCCAGAAAATACACAATGTTACCAAATGCTTCTCTCACAGTGGTTCCCAAATGCACACAGACTCACAGTGTGATTCTAGACAACAACCACTATACCTAGGAGTTTACCAAAAATCATTCACTACTGTGGAACTGGTAAGGGAACTGCACACAATCTACATATTTCAGGACTGCACTTTTGTGTCAAAGCCTAACTCATTTAATCAACGCATAAGCAAAGACTGGCTTCTAATGCTACTAAAACTTGACAACATGACATGTTTTAAAAAAGTTATCTGTCAGAAAATACACAATGTTACCAAATGCTTCTCTCACAGTGGTTCCCAAATGCACACAGACTCACAGTGTGATTCTAGACAAGCAACACTATCCCTAGCAGCTTACAAAAACTCATTCACTACTGTGCAAGGGGTAAGGAGACTACACACAATTTACATATTAAAGTACAGCACATTAGTGTCAAAGCATGACTTATTTTATCAATGCATAAGCAAAGACCGGCTTCTAATGCTACTAAAACTTGACAACATGACAGGTTTTAAAACAGTTATCTGTCAGCAAATACACGATGTTACCAAATGCTTCTCTCACAGTGGTTCCCAAATGCACACATACTCACTGTGTGATTCGAGACAAACAACACTATCCCTTGCACTATACCAAAACACATTTCTTCATCTAGAAGGAGTACTACATTTTAGTATAGAAACATAAATCATTTCACAAATTCATAAACAATGACTGGTTTCTAATTCTACCAAAATATAAAAACAGCACAGTTATCTGTCTGCAAACACATGAAAAACACAAATGCTTATCACAGAATGGTTTCTACATGCACACACACTGTCAATAAGATTGTAGAGAAAAAAAGTACTCCCTACACTTTAGCAGGAGAAATACATAAGTCTGATTAAAATCAAAATAGTCTACATACATCACCTCACAATTAAATAACTCACCTTTCAAGTTGTTTTGTAGATTAAGAAGTATATCAGTCACACACCAGATATCAGTCACACACCAGATTTTCTTATACAGAATCTCTGCACTGTGCACCTCTCAGCAAAAACAAAGAATGGCAAAGTTTTCCTTTCATTTTCCACACATATACATGTATACATCAAATCACAGTCCTTCACACATAAATTCAAAAGCAAACATTTCAACCCTTTCCAAATGAAATACATTTCAACCCTTCCCCCAATCAGCCTTCTGCCTGTTACTATAGAAAGAGGTCATGGAACACTGCACTGAGCACACAGGTCACAAGTTCAGCACACAATGTTGCTAAACAAGACAGCAAGTGTGCTTGACTTTTCAACATATCAGCTTATCATATATAATGTTCCTTACAATCAGTTTTAGTTAACCAATAAGAATCATGCGTTTAAAAAACAGAAATATACACCCTACCTTTCAGTGTAGAAAGTTGTCATACAACCAATGATTTCTTGTCTTTTTCAATTTTTTTTTCCTTGGATCCGCGTACCCAACGCGAGAGGATCCGTGCACCAAACGCGATAGGATGCACGCACCCTGCGCGTATTTCGCCGCTTTTTTTTTTTTTAAAAAAGGGGGGCCCAGGGGGTCCTTCTGGGACCCCCTAAGCACCTCTAATGGGCCAGAGTATTTCCACTCTGCCCCCTTTATATGTTTTACACACTTATTCCCCTTGCTTCTTCAGCCTCGCTTCTACCTAGGCAGAAAATGGCCGCCAACAGTTCCTGGTTTCGGATGTAGACAGACACTCGACAGCCAATTATGATTCAGCACGCGATCGGGAGGGTGCGCGCTCGGTTCGGGGAGGGTGCGCTTACGGTGCGGGTAGGGTGCGCAGATCCTCCCCGGCCATAGATATATATGTACTTTTAAGTCTAATTTTCTCAGGAACTACTGAACAGATTTACACCATTTAAGCAAAAAGCACGAGTCTGAACTGAGGACTACCTCTTTGCCAAATTTGGTGTCATTCCGTTCAGTGGTTCGGGCTGTAGCTGCGACAACAGATCCTATGGGAAATTGCATGGGGAAAATGTGTTTTGGGACCCCCCTTTTTTCTCGGCCCCGGCTTGACGAATCACCACGAAACTTTCAGGGTAGGAGCGGAGCGGAGCTGGCCAAAAGTTTGGAAAATTTCGCGAAGATTCGTCAACCGGCGCCAGACTTATTGGGAATAGAATGTTGCGGATTTCCTATGGAAAATAGGTCCTGACTATAACTATCTACTGGCGACCGCCAGTAGATAATATAATTATATATATATATATATATATATATATATATATATATATATATATATATATATATATATTCACTGAAAAAAACATAGGTTTCAGGGGCATTATAGCTAGCTGGACTTTTCACTCGTAGAAAACCATTGAAATTCTCCCGTTATAGTTAGTTCAGCTAACTATAACTCGTGCGCCCGCAATGCACTGCTGATGACGTCACATATTACATCACTCATGACATGGTCAGTGACATCACTCATGACATCACTCATGACATCTCAAATGACATCACTGATGACATCACTGATGACATCATCCAGTGAATGTGTGTTTTTCTGAAAACTACATATGTTTTATATATGTATATCTCAAGGTCGATGGAAGAATAAATGGGTATATAAGTGTCTAAATGGATGATTTGATTTTGAAAAATTGATTGTATAACTGACTGATTAAGTGTATCTCAGTGAATACATGGCTTAGTGAGTAATGTTTAGATATGTAAATATCTGTATCAGTCTCTCACTTTGTGTATAAGTGGCTGCATGGGTTGGTGAGTAGCTACATGAGTGTCTATATAAGTTATTAGTTGTTTTTTTGAGTATCAGTATGAGTGTCTGAGTGTCTGTATGGTTCGATGGGGGAATATTACGTAGTGCATAGGTGCATGAATGATTGATACACTGTTTGTGTTGAAGACAGCATGTGTGCAGCACTGTATGAGTGGATGAGTGTGTGCATGTGTGTGTTAGTGAGTGAATGACTCTCTCAATAGTGTCTTTACGAGTAACTACATATGTTTTAAACTAGTATATGTGACTATTGGTGTACATAAGTGAGTATATGTGAGAGTGAGAGATTGAAAGAGTTCCTGTATGAATAAGTATGTGTTTCTTTAAGTGATTGTTTAAAAGACTAAGTATGTGTAAGTTTCTGTAGAAGTAAGTGTGGTGGTGTGTGTATAACTGTATATGCAAGTAAATGGATGTTTGATTCTTTATTAGCATGAGTGACTATGTGTGTGAGTAACTCTATGGATGAGTGGCGTTGTGTAACAGGATGTATAGGTGTATGAGTACATATGATGAGTGAGTACATGTATGAGTGACGGTATAGGACTGTTGGTGAATGAGTGGATGTGTATGTGGATCTTAGAATTACTGAATAGGTTGTTGTAACTGATATTGGTATGTCCATTGTTTTGAAAATTTTAGTTTCTATTTTTGAATGTGTGTATCAAAGGTTATATTAGGGGGAGAGGAGGTCTGCCACTCTGTCACAAGGATGATGTCATCAGTGATGTCATTTGAGATGTCATCAGTGATGTCATGAGTGATGTCATTTAATGAGTGATGTAATATGTGACGTCATCAGCAGTGCATTTCGGGCGCGCGAGTTATAGTTAGCTGAACTAACTATAACGGGAGAATTTCAATGGTTTTGCACGAGTGAAAAGTCCAGCTAACTATAACGCCCCTGAAACCTATGGTTTTTTCAGTGAATTTCTAAGGTTTTTTAAATGCTAATTCCTAACTATAACGTGCCTGAAACCTATGGTTTTTTCAGTGAATTTCAAAGGTTTTTTAAATGCTAATTTCTAACTATGCCTACAGAGATAGGACATGTAAAGAAAGAAGAAAAAACGCACAGAAAGAAAAAAAGAAATGCAGAAAGAAGCAACAGAAGCAACAGAAGTCCTCAAAGACGAAGAAAAGTGCAGGAAGAAGGATAACGTGCAGAAAGAACAAACAGAAGAGCAGAAAGAAGCCTTGTTGCAAAATCATCCTGTACCCTCAACTTTTTTAGACGGATACTGGTGGAAACTGAGTCTGACTAGCCAGTCCTAGAGCCAGTGCTATGTTAAAAGACACTCAGAATACAGTGAAAACACCTACATACACTAGGGAACACTATGCGTTGGGGTCCCCCTGTGATCAGCATGACCTCCTCTGTAAGCCCCTGGTATATAATAGGGCAGGGGATTAAAACTACCTCTTAAAACGTGCCGCAGGGCGTGTTTGCACACGTCACCTCAGGCCCCGTCCCCTCACTTCCCCACTGTGTAAACACGCCCTGTGGCCGTTTTAAGTTGGGAGATTAAGTCCCCTTGAATCCTGAGGGTCCCTAGGGTCTAACTAGCCCACTAGGTACCTCCAGTAAGCGCCACAGAGCTGCGTTGCAGAGAGATGTATAAAGGGGCACGGCCTAGACCACCTCTCTGCAACGCAGCGCAGTGGCGCTTACTGGAAGCACCTGGTGGGCTAGTTGGCCCCCAGAGTCCCTCAGGATTGAAGGGGAATTATTTCCCAACTTAAAACTCGCCACAGGGCTTGTTTGCACACGTTAACTCAGGCCCCGCCCCCTCCCTTCACCACCGTGTAAACAAGCCCTGTGGCCGTTTTTAATTGGGAGATTAAGTTCATTTGCATCCTGAGGGTCCCTAGGGTCCAACTAGCCCACTAGGTACCTCCAGTAAGCGCCAAAGAGCTGCGTTGCAGAGAGGTGTAAAAAGTGGCACGGCCTGGACCACCTCTCTGCAACGCAGCTCAGTGGCACTTACTGGAAGCACCTGGTGGGCTAGTTGGCCCCCAGGGTCCCTCAGGATTGAAAGGGAATTATTTCCCCAACTTAAAACGCGCCACAGAGCATGTTTGCACACGTCACCTCAGGCCCCGTCCCCTCCCTTCACCACTGTGTAAACGCGCCCTGTGGCCGTTCTAAGTTGAGAGATTAAGTCCCCTTGAATCCTGAGGATCCCTAGGGGCAAAATAGCCCACTAGGTACGTCCAGTAAGCGCCATTGCAGAGAGGTGTAAAAAGGGGCACGGCCTGCACCACCTCTCTGCAACGCAGAGCAGTGGCGCTTACTGAAAGCACCTGGTGAGCTAGTTGGCCCCCAGGGTCCCTCAGGATTGAAAGGGAATTATTTCCCCAACTTAAAACGCGCCACAGGGCGTGTTTGCACACGTCACCTCAGGCCCCGTCCCCTCCCTTCACCACTGTGTAAACGCGCCCTGTGGCTGTTCTAAGTTGAGAGATTAAGTCCCCTTGAATCCTAAGGGTCCCTAGGGTCAAACTAACCCACTAGGTACCTCCAGTAAGCGCCACAGAGCTGCGTTGCATAGAGGTGTAAAAAGGGGCATGGCCTCAGATCACCTGTTTGCAACGCAGCTCCCTGGCGCATACTGGAGATACCTGTTGGGCTAGTTGGCCCTCAGGGACCCTCAGTATTGAAGGGGAATTAATTCCCCAACTTACAACTGGCCAGGGGGTGCGTTTGCAGAGTGCTGCAAGGAGGGGGCGTGGCCTCCAGCGTGATGCCGGTCTTTTATTTATTTTATTTTTTTAAGAAGGAGGGCTGTGTGGCCCCCCTTCTTTTTCTAATTTACTGGCCCTGGGAACCCCATCCCCCAGGGCCTGCACCCTAATTTTGTTTTGTTGAAAAAAATAAATTTGGCCCTCCCAAGGCCTTAATCGGCCCAGGGGACCCCAACCCCCGGGTAATGGCCTTTTTTTTTTTAATATTCTTTAGGGGGGGGAGCTGCGTTGCCCCCCTCCTCAGGCCACTAATGGCCCCGGGGACCCCATCCCCCAGGGCCGGCCTTTGATTTTTATTATTAAATAAAAAATATATATTTATAGAAACACCTAGGACATGCTGGACAAACCGTATGTACCTATCACCATGACGATTTGCATGATATTCATTAAAAGGCGACTATGCATAGAATGAATCCACATGGAATGTATTTACACCGCTAGTGAAGCTCTGACGTGTCTGACGCCCTACCGTGCCTAATCCCGGCGCCCCCGCCGGTGGGTACTCTCCAAGTAGACACCCTTGTCCTTTATTTATACAAACATGGGTAGCTATTGACAGGCACATTTAATATACACGCACACCAAGCCATTCAAAGAAGATTCGACAAAAATTCGACCAAACTATGCAAGAAACCCCCCTCACGGTTAATAAAACACACATCCACTGCCGGATGTGTAATACTTTTTATTTTACTCTCTGGAAAGGAGACGAACCTCACTTGAGAGTCACAGCGTGCTCCTGGCTGAGCCCAATGCTGTGTTACACCCACCAGTGCCCGCCGAGTGCCTCACACCTCTGTGTTGTATTCCACTAGCTAGTGCGTATGCTATGACACTCTCTAGCCCATGTGCACTGTAACACCACCCCGTGAATATGTCATGCCACACTTTCCTTCGCACGGTTATATTGCCCCATCTAACGTGCCTTCCTCGATGCCTATGTTATAACGCACAGCGCTATGCCATACATATTACAATCTGGGATCCATATCTTTGTCACAGTGCATATGCAACGTTACACTCCCCAGCACATATTTTATATTACAACTTTAGAGACTAGATAGGTTACACGACACTGCCCTGTGCATATTACACTCCAAGGCGCATATCGCATAGCACGGGCTAGTGCCTGTGCTATCTCGCGCTCTCCAATGAATCTGTCATTGCGCACAATGTATTGCATATTATATTTCACGCCCCGGTTCATCTTATATCACACTTTTTGGTGCATAGTTTATACCATATACTATATCTAGTTTTCATTTTCAATCGTGCTCTCAGGACTATGTTCCATATAACACTGAGTCCACCTACCCTTTTCACGGGCATTACATTTTGCGATGGGGGTGGAGGGTCAGGGGGTGTTTCTGCCAAGTGAGCCCGGAGTCACAGTCACAAACGTCCTCTTCTTCCTGAATAAAAGTGAGATTATGCTTCATACTTGTTCATATTTTAAGTAGTTCGCACAGACACACATTTTAAAAACAATAAAGTTCCTAATACCCACCTTCTCTGAACAGTTAGCTTGCTGCCCCATCCACCTCCTCCCTATCCTCTGTTGTCTGAATCCATGGACTAGCCTCCTCCCTCCTGCCATGCATGGTCTGATGTGCTGCCACTGCCCTCCATTTAGCATGATGTACCATTCCACTCCTCCTGCCCTCCATTGCCCAATTCTATGGCCCATCATTGACCTCATGCTTAGCCTCTGTGCTTAGCTTGCTGCCCCTATTCTCCTTCCCCCTGCGCTCCGATGTCTTTGTGCATGCCCCTGCTCCATCCTTTTTGCCTACCATGTTCCATGGACCTGCCACTCCTATCTACTCTGAGTGTTCTGTTGAGCTGCCATTCCCTCCCACCTGCCTAGCATTGTCAGATGACTGTAACCTGTCCCTGCCACCTCCACCCTGCCTGTCCACATGCCATGCCCCTATCCCCTTCCTCCTGTCCTCCATGGTCCATTTTACTGCCACACACTTCTGCCCTCCCTGGTCTGTTGTGCTGCAACTGCTTCTCCTGCCTGCCCCGCACGGTCTGTTGTGAGGCCCCTTCCCCTGAACTCTCTTGTCTGTGCCCAGGTCCTGACCTTCCCTTCTATCCTCCATGGTCCTTTGTGCATGCCCCTGCACCCTCCTTCTTGCCCATCATAGCCATTTTGCTGCCACTAACCCTCCCGCTTGCCATGCATGGTCTTCTGTGCTGCCATGGCCCCTCCCACCTTCCCTGTGTGGTCAGCTAGCTGCCCCTGACCCCCTCCCACCTTCCCTCCATGGTCTGTGTGTATGCCACCATAGTCTCATTGTTGCTCTCCATGGTGTGTCTTGTTTCTAGTGCCCATCCTGCCTGACCTCCATGGTCATCTTGCTGCTCCTGCCCTGCCCCCTTGCCCCCAGCCCTCTGTTTCCATGTGCAGACCCCTATTCCCTCCCTCCTGGCTTGTCTGCTCGATTGTAATGCCCCTGATCCGTCCCTCCTGCCCTTTATGGTCTGTTATGCTGCAGCTTTCTCTCCTGTCTGTCCATTATGGTCAGCTAGCTACCATTGCCTCTTTCCCCTCTGTTCTCTGTTGTCCATGTGCATGGTCCTGTCCCCTCCCTATTGCTTTCTATGGATTGTTGTGCTGCACTCCTGTACCGCATGCGCTGTGTGGTGTATTGTGCTGCTGCAAGCCCTGATGCCTGCCCTGTAGGGTCAGTTTGGTGCACCTCTCCATGTCCCTCCTGTCCTCTGTTATCCGAGTCCATGTCCCTACCCCAATTCCTCCTGCCTACCATGATCCAATGTACCATACTTGCGAACATTTTGAACTTGGTAAGAGGGAGATTTGGAAAAAAAAACTGGGGTATTGATTTTCCCCTTTGAGTTACATTGAAAAAGAGGAGATTGTAGACAGGAGACAGATCAAATGAAGCCTATTTGAGCTTAAAAACATTGGACATTTCCTGGCTGAAACGGGTCTGTTGGCATGTATGGTTGTTCTACCACTGCCTCTTCCTTCTGCCCACAATGGTCTATTATATTGCCACAGCCTCTCTTGCCAGTCCTGTATTGTTGGTTTGTTGCCCCTGCCCCCCTTTCCACTGCCCTCCATAGTCTGTTGTGCTGCCACTGCCCTTCCTGCCTGACCAGTGTGGTCAAATTGTTGCCTCTGCACTCTCCTACCTGCCTTCAATTTTCAGAGTCCATGCCCCTGGCCTCTGCCTCTCAACAGTATCCCAATGAACAACTAGATTGCTAACATTCTATATTTATTACAAAAGTGTGGAACGCCTGGCGTCATCTTGATGTAATCAAAACTGTAATACCTAGAGTATTTCCTTTAGAAATTACATATATGAGAGGGTCTTATTTGCATCAAAATTATGGTTAGTGCTCTAAAAAACTAAAATGAGGACATATTTTCTGAGTTTTCAAATAGCGACAAAGAACTTTAAAATTATTTGTAAACTTTATGTTTTTTATCCAGTTGACCACTTGATTAAATGTTGCACCTAGGGGAGAGGATGTGGTGTTACTTCCAGAGCTGCAGACTTTGCAACTGGGGAACCAGGCTGGAGTTTCTGCTTCAGCTCAACATTCTGTGATTCTGGTCAAATCACTTAATCTCCCCATGCCTACAACCAAAATGAATTTGATCTTGTGTGATGTAACCAATGCTCATGTAAAGCACCCCAATACCTGACAAGTCTGCCCTATATAAAACTGCAAATACACAAAAAATAAGTGTTTTGCACAGTTCTGTCATTGGGCTACATGTGGGCTACATCTGGGTGATATTTGTGCTGCATTTGGGCTCTTTTGTCTCTGGTGGCCATCTTGGGAGATTTATTTGTTATGAAGTTTACTAATTTCCTCATTTACTGCAGTCTCCTCAGTAGGAAATGCTTTCAGTTTTTTATTTTGGTTCCATCAAGAAGGCATTCAGATGTGTCACACATTTGCCATAAATTCTGAATGTTAGCACTCTAGTTGCTCATTAGATCACTGTAGTAAAACTACTGCTCACCAGCGAAGTCTGCTGCTGGTATTCAAAGTGCATGTTTCAGTCTGCATGTCAGATTTTGTTTATGAAATAGAAGAGGATTTGAGAAGTCAAAATGTGCCCTAATTTTTCTTTCTGCAGAACTAATAATAATTTCTATGGCAAAATGAACCCCCTCATTTTGTTCCTTTGTAAATTAAATGTTTTAAGTGTTACCACTTTATTCCAATCAAGATGGCTTCAGGTGTGCCATACTTTTGTCATAAGTAAGACTGTTAGCGCTCTAGTTGTTCGTTAGAACACTCTGGGACATTCTGTCATTGGGCTATACTTGGGCTACATCTGGGTGATATTTGGGCTACATTTGGGCTCTTTTGTCTCTGGTGGTCTTCTTGGGAGATTTATTTGTTATGAAGTTTCCTAATTTCCTCATTTACTGCAGTCTCCTCAGTAGGAAATACTTTCAGTTTTTTACTTTGGTTCCATCAAGAAGGCATTCAGATGTGTCACACATTTGCCATAAATTCTGAATGTTAGCACTCTAGTTGCTCATTAGATCACTGTAGTAAAGCTACTGCTCACCAGGGAAGTCTGCTGCTGGTATTCAAAGTGCATGTTTCAGCCTGCATGTCAGAATTGTTCTATGAAATAGAAGAGGATTTGAGAAGTCAAAATGTGCCCTAATTTTTCTTTCTGCAGCACTAATCATAATTTCTATGGCAAAATGAACCCCCTCATTTTGTTCCTTTGTAAATTAAATGTTTTAAGTGTTACCACTTTATTCCATTCAAGATGGCTTCAGGTGTGCCATACTTTTGTCATAAGTAAGACTGTTAGCGCTCTAGTTGTTCGTTTGAACACTCTGGGACATTCTGTCATTGGGCTATACTTGGGCTACATCTGGGTGATATTTGGGCTACATTTGGGCTCTTTTGTCTCTGGTGGCCATTTTGGGAGACTTATTTGTTATGATGTTTCCTAATTTCCTCATTTACTACAGTCTCCTCAGTAGGAAATACTTTCAGTTTTTTTTACTTTGATTCCATCAAGAAGGCATTCAGATGTGTCACAAATTTGCCATAAATTCAGAATGTCAGCACTCTAGTTGCTTATTAGATCACTGTAGTAAAGCTACTGCTCACCAGGGAAGTCTGCTGCTGGTATTAAAAGTGCATGTTTCAATCTGCATGTCAGAATTTTTTAATGAAATAGAAGAGGATTTGAGAAGTCATTCAAAATGTGCCCTAATTTTTCTTTCTGCAGCACTAATCATACTTTCTATGGCAAAATGAACCCCCTCATTTTGTTCCTTTTTAAATTAAATGTTTTAAGAGTTACCACTTTATTCCAACCAAGATGGCTTCAGGTGTGCCATACGTTTGTCATAAGCAGAACTGTTAGCGCTCTAGTTGTTCTTTAGAACACTCTGGGAAGCTGCAGTAGAACACAAAGGAATCAACTGACAGTCTCTGCCCTTGTTGGATGTACATGTTTTACTGAGAATGTCAGACTTCATTCTCACATGACTGAGAAAGATAATGTGAATTTACAGAAAATATGCTCTCAGTTTAGCTTATAGATCACCTTCCAAACCTCCGTGGGAAAAGCATAAGAAAATAGTTTTCTCTCAAACATGATTCATGATATCACAGCAGAAGGCTTTTTCACATGGTAAAATCACCTTAGAATACACCACAATTCCTAAAATGAGTATGGTACCATCATCAAATGATTTATAATGTAACTAAAGTCTTAAAACCTTCTATTAACTGCAATGCTTTTTAATGAGGTGCTATCTTGCATATTGGTCCCAAGATGGCTGCCAACACTTCTTGGATGAAGTGCTAACAGCCAATCAGATCTCACGATGAGATGTGTGGTTAGGCTCCGCCCAGATATGTATGTGATTTTACTTTTGATTTTTCAGGAACTACTGAACGGATTTACACCATTTAAGCAAAAGGCACGAGTCTGAACTGAGGACTACCTCTTTGCCAACTTTGGTGTAATTCCGTTCAGCACTTCGGGCCGTAGCTGCGTCAACACGTCGTATGGGAAAATGCATGGGGAAAACGCGTTTTGGGACCCCCCTTTTTTCTCGGCCTCCACTTGACGAATCACCATGAAATTTTCAGGATAGGAGCGGACCGGAGCTGGCCAAAAGTTTGGAATATTTTGTGAAGATTCATCAATCGACGCCAACGTTATTCCAAATAGAATGTTGAAGATTTCCTATGGAAAATAGGTCCTAACTATAACTATATATATATCAAAAGAGCACCTCCATTTTACCGGGGGCCCCCGGTCCTGCAGGGCGAGCTCTGGAGCCAGGAATGGAGATCCTGGTAACAATGGTACTCCCACCACACACGAAAAGAGCTCAACACCGACTGAGTGACAGGCTTGACTTTTATTCGTCTTTGAAAGCGGAGGTAAGAACACCCATAAATCCTTACGCATTTCAGCCGTTAGGCCTTGGTCACAGGTGAGTGTCATTAAAATTATAATCCCAGTGGTCACTTGGCTTGTATTCCAACTGCAAACCCCAGAATGCAATGTTCTTTTCTTTCGCATCAAAACATGGCATATTTATAATTTTGCAATGTTCGCGTTTATTTACAATGTCCCAATGAATTGCTTTTCAATTTGTCTCTGCATAGTACGGGTTCTCAATTTGTCTCTGCATAGTGCGGGTTCCTCCGCTTTCCTGAAATTGCTGCTTGTCATGCGGTGCCGTCAGAGAAGGAATTAACCTTCTCTTCTCCCTTTCTCGGACGGAATGCTGCCAAATAGCAATGGAAATCCTTTGCTGCTGGCCCTTCCACGAGTGGACCATGCCCCCTCATTTAACATCAAAAGAGCACCTCCATTTTACCGGGGGCCCCCAGTCCTGCAGGGCGAGCTCTGGAGCCAGGAATGGAGATCCTGGTAACAACGGTAGTCCCACCACACACGAAAAGAGCTCAACACCGACTGAGTGACAGTATATAAAATATATTATATTATTAGAATATAATTATATCATAGCTTTACAAACAATTGAGACAGTCACCAGACTAGACTACTAGTACAGAAGACTAAAAAGAATAACTGATAGAGAAAATATTATAAGCAATGCTAAATTGAATCATTTAGAACAATTGTGAGCTTATAAAACTTATCAAATGAACTGGACTCGAACTCTGCCTAAATGGTGATGATGCTGGCAAATTATGTTCTTTTGAAAATATTAAACACAGCTTTTATGTGTGGGTGAGTAAATGGGAACACGGGGGGCTATATTTACAGCTGAAGATTCTGCACTGAGTTGGAGTTGCTATCACCACATCCACCTCACCACGGGGCATATCAGCAACACCCGGCGATAATTATCGCTCAGCGCTCTTAGCGTGAGGATAATTATCGCTGGGTAACGTGGATTTTTATCGCTGAGATAGCGTGCTATTAGCACTGCTTATCTCCTCAGTGATAAAAATCCTCACGCTAACTGCCTAACGTAAGATTTTCGCTGGAAACCCCGCGATAATCTCACGCAATGTGGCGTTAGCTTGCTGATAGGGACTCACAAACTTAGCCATGATATCCACCTTCCATAGGATATCATGGCTAAGTCAGTCCTGAAGCAGGCATAAGGAAAGTAGCGATAACAGTGGTTATCACTACTTTTCCTGACGCTATGCTTCATAGCGTGGGGCTTGATGATAGGAGAAATGTTGCTCAGCGTCATTTCTCCTGTCATGTCAGGTCAGGAACGCCCACTTTGCATCTCATTAGAGATGCAAAGCTGGGTGTTAGGATTTCTAACACTAAAGCAAGGTTTCACGCGTTAGCGTGGCCTTGCTAATTAGGCGATAAAATTATCGCCGCTTTTCAGCCGAAAACGGCCGCAAAAGTTTTTATCGCCTGCATGTAAATATGCCCCCAAGTGTGTGATCAATTATTGGTGTAAATTATTAAGTCACACCTCAATAAATCACACAGCTTGAGGGAAAGAGGGTTAGGGATTTGAAGAATGGATGGAAAAGGGTATTTGGGTAAAGGTGTGACAAAGAAAAACACTACACAAGGACAACATTAACCCTTTCGGTGCTCACGATGGCACCAGAGGGATTTATTTTTCTTCCCCAAAGCCTCGGGAGCTGGGGAAGAGCTTCCCTAGATACCGAGGCAACCCCCGTGGTTTCTATGAAATGACGATTAGCGCGCACGTCACGCTGACGTCATTCCATAGAAACCAAAACTGAAATGAGCCTTAATGCTCATTTCAGTTTCACTTTCTATGTGCTCAGGGGGCTATCTCAGCCCCCTGAGCAATTAGAAAGACGGGAGAGGTATCATACCTCGCCGGGTGTCTAGTTTACAGAAATGTGTGTGTTTGGTAGTTTTCCAAGATGGCCACCGAACCCGGGGCCAAAAATTCAGGTGACCCCTCTTGCAAAATCAGGTTGTTTTTTGATAGGTCATTTTGATGTCTCCTCAATACGTTTTGGGCCCTTGCCTGTCGCGGGTACTTGACCCACCCACGCGAGTGAGGTATCATTTTTATCAGGAGACCTGAGGGAAAGCTGGGTGGTAGGAAGTGTTTGGATCCACGTAGTTTCCAGAACTTTCCCACACAGAAATTTGAGAAAAAAGTGATTTTTTTCAGATAAATTTGAGGTTTGCAGGGCATTCTGGGTAGGAAAACGTTGGGGTACCCACGCAAGCCATACATTGCTGGACTCCCCCGGGTGTCTAGTTTCTAGAAATGTTTGGGTTTGGTAGATTTCCCTAGATGGCCGCCGAGCCCCTGGACAAAAACTCATGGGACCCCCCTTGCAAAACCCGGTTGGTTTGTGATAGGTAATTTTGATGTCGCCTCAATAGGTTTTGGGCCCTTGCCTGTCTCGGGGCCTTGACCCACCCACGCAAGTGAGGTACCATTTTTATCGGGAGATGTTGGGAACGCTGGGTGGGAGGAAATTTGTGGATCCACGACGATTCTAGAACATTCCCACACAGAAATGTGAGAAAAAAAGTCATTTTTTCAGCTAAATTTGAGGTTTGTAGGGGATTCTGGGTAGGAGAATGTTGGGGGACCCATGCTAGCCATACCTCGCTGGATGCCCCCAGGTGTTTAGTTTTCAGAAAAGTGTGGGTTTGCTAGGTTTCCCTAGATGGCCGCAGAGCCCCAGGCCCAAAACAAATGGGACCACCCTTGCAAAAACGGGTTGGTTTGCGATAGGTAATTTTGAAGTCGCCTCAATAGGTTTTGGGCCCTTGCCTGTCGCGGGTACTTGACCCACCCACACAAGTAAGATACCATTTTTCTCGGAAGACTTTGGGGAACGCGGGGTGGGTTGATTTTTGTGGATCCACGCAGATTCAAGAACTTTCCACCAGAGAAAAATGATGAATTATTTTTTTTTTGGGACACATTTTTAGGTTTGCAAGGGATTCTGGGTAACAGAACCTGGTGAAAGCCAGTCAAGTCACCCTATCCTGGATTCCTCCGGGTGTCTTGTTTTCAAAAATGTATAGGTTTGCTAGGTTTCCCTAGGTGCCGGCAGAGCTAGAGTTAAAAAACTACAGCTAGGCACTTTGCGAAAAAAAGAAATTTTTCACTGTGAAAATGTGGTATGTCCACGTTGCGTTTTGGGCCCTTTTCCTGTCACAGGCACTAGGCCTACCCACACAAGTGAGGTACCATTTTTCTTAAAAGACTTTGGGAAACGCTGGGTGGTAGGAATTTCGTGGATCCACGCAAATTCCAGAACTTTCCACCACAGAAATGTGAGGAATTTTTTTTAGGTGTGCAAGGGATTCTTGGTAACAGAACCTGGTGAGAGTCAGTCAATTCACTCCAACCTATATTCCCCTGGGTGTCTAGTTTTGAAAAATGTATAGATTTGCTAGGTTTCCCTAGGTGCCGGCAGAGCTAGGATTCAAAAACTACAGCTAGGCACTTTGCAAAAAAAGGGTCATTTTTCACTGTGAAAATCTAGTGTGTCCATATTGCGTTTTGGGCTGTTCCCTGTTGTGGGCACTAGGCCTACCCACAAAAGCGAGGTACCATTTTTCTCAGAAGACTTTAGGGAACGTGGGGTAGGTGGAATTATGTGGATCCATGAAGATTCCAGAACTTTCCACCACAGAAATGTGAGGAAAATGTGTTTTCTTTTACGATGTTTTAGGTTTGCAAGGGATTCTGGGTAACAGAACCTGGTGAGAGCCAGTCAAGTCACCCCATCCTGGATTTACCTGGGTGTCTAGTTTTCAAAAATGTATAGGTTTGCTAGGTTTCCCTAGGTGCCGGCAGAGCTAGGGTTAAAAAACTACAGCTAGGCACTTTGCAAAAAAAGGGTCATTTTTCATTGTGAAAATTTGGTATATCCACGTTGAGTTTTGATCCGTTTCCTGTTGTGGGCACTAGGCCTACCCACACAAGTGAGGTGCCGTTTTTATCGGGAGACTTAGGGTAACACAGGATTGTAGAGCAACTGTTATTACCTAATGACTTTCAATGTATTTCTGCCTTCCAAATGAAGGACAATGTGTAAAAAAGAAGTCATTTTGAAAAATGACCTATACTTCTCATGCTAATATGGATACTCCCAATTTTGGAAATGTGCAAATATCTACTGTTTCTAAAATCTACATAGGTGTCTTTCATACCAATATTTCCATGTATACATTTTCCCAAAATAATTGCTATATACATGGTATATAATAAGAACCATTGCAAGACGCTGCACAGTTATTGGCTCTGTGTTCGTCGGGTTCTTGGTGAACCTACAAGTCCTATATATTCCCACAACCAGAAAGGTCCAGCGGATGTAACGGTGTGTTATAAATAGATGAAGTTACAGGTGAAAATGTTGACACAAATGGCTGTTTTGATATAATGAACGTAACGATGAGGGTTACAACTATGTGTGCACCAGAGAGTAATATCTAGTAGATAGTTATTAACTTGCAATTAATAGTCTTCTGCTCACTTCCTAGTGGCCCACCGTTAAAGCCACTTGAATACAAAACTTTTGAATTATAATGGAAAGGAGCGGAGTAATATTACATAATATAAACAAATAAATGTTGTAGTACAACAAATGAATTTATATTATTTGTTTT
The DNA here is from genome assembly GCF_964204655.1 of Triturus cristatus. NCBI lineage: Eukaryota > Metazoa > Chordata > Amphibia > Caudata > Salamandridae > Triturus > Triturus cristatus. The sequence continues at coordinate 61,054,445 of NC_140587.1, forward strand.
TTTTTCTCATTCTTTATATTTCTTAATATTGTTCCTTCCTGATTTTTTCAATTATTCAATCATTAAATGGTATTCCAATCAACTAATACATTGGTTTTCATCTAAACCTATACATGTACAACTGTTACATTAATTCCAACTAACAATATTCAAAATTTCAAACACCATAATAAATCCGTTGAGTGAATATTGCTCAATGTACATAGCCATACAGCCGACGCGTTTCGTCCTGTCTAGGACATCATCAGGGCTGTAATGAAGGAGAAAAGAAAAAAGAATATCGTATCACTCTCCATTATTCCATGTATGATTCTTACTAAGTACCTATACAAGGAAGAAATGTATCCCTAGTATACAGAATATACCTATTGAACAATACAATCATTAACATAAAAATCAAAAATATCCATTTATGATCAAACAGTGTTAACAAATATTTTCCATTCTAGTGATGAGCTAATCGCTTCTTTGACCCCTGATTTTCCAGTTGTGCCCTTGGTCCCACCCATGGCCGTATTATTCCTTTCACGTGTTCCATTACAGAGAGGATAACCCACAACATCCTGCCTATAATATAACTGTTTACAAAATCAACATTCATTTAAGAACTCACAATTTATTATCAAACTTAAAGATATAAGCTCCAATTCAATTTTATATTTTCCCAAAATTGACCCTTTTGTCATAAAACCACTCTACCTCTCCCCTCCTGCTAATAATATCCAAAAGCTTGCATTTCTCTAATAATTATTTCTCACCTTCATATTACACGGAACAATCCTTGCACAACTATGCTTTCCTTTACTTTAATTCACCTCTTAGTTTTCAGTTGCTTTGTTTATTGTCACCCAAATTTTTTTTTTTTTTTTTATCCCAATCAATCCTTCTGTATACGATTGATTAATCTAAAATATATAACAATAGATACATTAGTAATAACAATCCTTTCCATCCTTCCATTAGTAAGTTGACACGTCCAATTTCCTTATCGTACCTATAATCTTATGTCCTCACAACTCCCACATCTGATCCAATGATCCCGCTCAGTTGCTTATAATCGCCATTATCCGTTTGAAACCTCCAAGCTTCCATCAATATTATTGCAAATTCAACTTGTTTGTTATCTTCCTGTTCACTGACTATTTAACTGTAAATGTAACCAAAAGACACCATATTAATATCACTACTATCAAGCCTCCAAAATTTAAATAAAACGCCCTATTACAAACACGTACCTTGCAACAGAAAACCCTTGTGGGATTCAGGCCAATATATGAAGTTAGCATAACGTATCTAGGGTTGTGTCTCCCTCAATATACATAGAATCGCTTCCTAAGATGGCTTATTCTTAATAGTACCCGGCATGATAGAAAGGGCCGAAAAGCCATAGTTCAGCCATATTGGATTGCGACTGACTAGGCCTAGGTCACGTGACTCTCTGTAAACACTATCTGTATGATTTAGCTTGTACCAGCCTAAAAAACAGGGTGAATTGTATTTACGGCCGAGGCTCAAGGTCACATCTGCGAAAGGGAGTACGAAGCTAAATTCCTCTGTGCCCGAGACGAAAGGCCAGTCACCCGGCCGACCTTCTTTGAACAAGATAGTAACCTTATACGGGCAGATGGTATGAGCTCATTTAGGAGCTCTAGGGCTAACTGGTACTTTTCCACTTGCAATGCTTTGTATGCCGAATCTGTAATGTATATAAGTGTTGTTCTGTCAAGGAGCCAGCAGTCTTCGTCGGCACACCTTCTGGGTGAGGTTCGATGGGGCTCCTCTATGTAGAGTTCTGTTGTGGCCAATAAACGCTTGAACCTTCTTCGTTGCCAACTGCTTATTATTGATTCGATATTGCGGGCCACTGGTAAGTGTGGCCCTTGGGATTACTATTAGATTACTTCACCCTCGTGACTTGCAGCCGGTCCGATAGCCTAGCTCTGTAGCCTGATACCGCTAACTCTCCTTTTGAAGGATTCAAGCACCAATCATTTTCTCCGATTTCCAAACCTCATTACCATATCTCTCCGGGTGTTTCCATTCTGGTCCACCTGTTTGAACCTCCAATCAAATCACGTTTAACTACATCAAATTCCAAGCAATGTCTGAATGTCTTTCAAACATTGCCGACCAATCATTTTCTCCGTTTTTCCAAACCACGTAACCAGGGTGTTTCCATTCTGGTCCACCAGTGTGAACTTCCAATCAAATCCCGTCAACTACATCAAATTTCAAGCCATGTCTAAGTATCGTTCCAAACATTACCGACCAATCATTATCTCCAATTTCTGCGTCCCGTTACCATGTCCCATTTGGGTGTTGCCATTCTAGTCCACCAGTTTAAACCTCCAATCAAATCACGTTTAACCACATCAAAATTCTAGCAATATCTGCATATCTTTCTAAACGTTACCGATCAATTATTATTTCTGGTTTCAAAGCCTCATTTACACAAGGGCTCAAGTAACTCTCTCTCTGGTCCGATTACCCTCACCCAACGTCCGTGAAGAACAAAAATAAAAATACATAAAAATATATAAGGACGCCTATTCCTGTTCACTAATACCGTTATTGACAATGTCAAGCTAATTATTGTTCCTAGTTACTACGCCTCATTCACATTTGGGCTCAGATAGTTCCCTATCCGACCTATTTAGCCTCACCCAACATCCATGAAGGACAAAGATAAGGGAACACCTATTCAATACATCAACAGACCAGTATCTAGAAAGGATCCTTATAACAATTAGTATTGTGTATTCTAGGACAGATCCCTAATTTTACAAAATTGGTTAACACTGAAGAATCATACCTGGCAAACGCCCTCTGTCACCAATACCGGCCGCAATCTATTGCGATTCCTGCTAGAAATGCCACCTCATAATCCAATCACAACCCATCTACATTAGCAATACTGCAGAGGATACCACTGGAATTATTTTATTCCAAAAAATAGTGGAGCTCAGAATCGCTGTTTAAACCCAGCTCCACTGTTCTACACCTACTAATCCATCGTGCCTCCTCCTGTCTGATCTTTAGTTCCCAGTTACCTCCTCTACGTCCTTGTTCTATTTTCAGTATACCATGGAACCTTACATCTTTACTCAGTGGATGTACCTCCTTAATATGCTGAAACAGTGGTGACCTGATATCCTCATTATTAATTGACCGTTTATGTTCCTGTATTCGCAATTTTAAATTGCGCTTTGTACTACCAATATACACTTTTCCGCATGCACAAATTATAACATACATGACCCCCGTACTGTTACAGTTTATAAATTCCCTGATGGGATATTTCCTCTTTGTGCTATATGAAAACTCCTTAATCTTATTAATACCCATATTGCATACATTGCAGGTGCCACAAGTGTAGAAACCATTCGGAGGTGGTGGTAGCCACGTCCTACCCCCACCAGTAATTGGTTCTATATAATTTCTGGTCACCATTTCCTTAATAGTAGGACTGCGTTTAAATACAATCCCCGGCTTGTCTCCAATTACATTCATCAAGCCTGTCACTCCTTTTAAGAGACCCCAATTCTTTCCTAGAGCCCTGTAAATTTGATTTTGTTGGGAACAGTACGTGGTCACAAATGCAATTCTCCCAGTAGACTGAATTTTCTTTTTCTGTTTCAAAGTATTCATTCTGTCTACCCTCAAAATTCTTTGTCTAGCCTTTACCAAATTCTTTTGCTGATATCCTCTGTTTATTAGGCGTTTCTCAAGATTCTCTAATTCCTTAATAAAGTCCACTTTGTTGCTACAATTCCTCCGAATCCTTACCATTTCACCATAAGGAATTCCCCTTGTCACTGAGCCCGCATGTGCACTTTCTGCTCTCAATATTGAATTAGTAGCTGTATTTTTTCTAAATAATCTGCTGTTAATGGTGTCCCCATCAACAAACAGTTCCACATCCAAGAACTCTAATTTTTCAAAATCATGTTTCATAGTGAAATTAATATTGAAATTGTTCGAGTTCAAATACTGCAAGTATTCATTCAATTCACCTGAATTACCTCTCCAAATCATTAAAACGTCATCAATAAAACGAACCCAGAATAAAATCTGATCTGTCCATTGTGCCGCATTCCTACCCCAGGCATGCTCCCTCTCATACCATCCCATAAATAGATTGGCATAAGAGGGAGCAAACCTGGAGCCCATCGCGGTCCCCCTGATCTGATGGAACCACGTATCCTCAAAATGAAAAAAATTGTTCTTCAAAATCAATTGACTCATTTCTACTAACATCTTAGAATGTTCTCTCAAACTTGCACTGCGACTACTCAAAAAATGATTCAATGCCTGCACACCCTTATCATGTTCAATACATGCATATAAGCCTACCACATCTAGTGTTACTAAACTCATATTTGATTCCCATTTCAAGTCCTGTAGTTTATTGAGTACATCCATGGTGTCTCTTATGTAAGAAGGCAAATTAGTGACTAAGGGTTTCAGAAATATATCAACAAATTCTGACATATGTTCTGTCATACTGCCTATACCAGAGACTATTGGTCTCCCAGGTGGGTTGAGTCTGGACTTATGCACTTTAGGCAAAGTGTAAATAAAGGGGTGTGTTGGATGTTCTACATATAAATATCTAAATTCTGCATCATCTATGAATCCCTCCTCTTTCCACACAGATAGTCTCTCTAAAATATGTTTATTTGCTAATGCCAAGGGATTCATTTGTAATTTCACATAACAGCTGGAATCATTTAATTGCCTATTGATTTCCGCACAGTAATCCATTCTATCCATCACCACAATGTTTCCGCCCTTATCAGCCTCCCGAATAACAATATTCTTATCACTTTTCAAACTTTTAAGTGCTACTCGTTGTTCCCATGTTAATTTGTCCTTTATTTGAAAATGCCAACCATCCCTTTGTTTCTGATCCTCCAATTTATGAAATTCTTCTTTTGTTAGTTTAATATACATATCAATAGCAGAAAATTGGGTACCCTGTGGAATGAATTTAGATTTCATTTTCAGTCCACTGGTACAACTGTAATCCGTTTGTATATTCAACATTGAGGCGACATCATCTATTCCAAACCTCTCCCCCTCAGTCAGTGACAAAAGCAATTGAACATTACACAGCTCTGCAGTAGTCATTTCTGATCCTTTAATGTCTGATTTGACAATAACATTGCTTTCAAGTATAGAAAAAAAACTTTTCAATTTCAATAATTGTGAAAATTTGAATAGGTCTATCTCCAAATCAGTATAGTTACATTCATTTTTGGGACAAAATGACAGACCCTTCTTAAGTACACTCAACTCATCTGATTTCAAGTTTCTTGTGGAAAGATTGATAACCTCCAATTCCTCAACTTCCTTATTGATGTTAATTAAATCTTCATTTAATGCCATACCTACTTCCTGTTCTTGTCCTGACTGCGGGTCCCAATTCTTGTATTTCCTGTGTTTCCTCCCCCTTCTTTTCCTATAATGGCTTTTGTTTTTCCCCTTTTTATCCTCATGATTTCCTCGGAAAAAGAAGAATTTGTGGTGGGTATACCCCCCACTGCTCCTCCTAATAATGGTTCATCAGTAGATGAGATACTCGAACTGCTATAATGAACCAAGCTCAATTCGCCTTGATCTAAATTGTCTTTAGTTTGCTTTGGTTTTGGAGCTTCATCAGAGCCCTTAGCAAATGTAAAAACTCTACCCTGATTATAGTCTCTGTCGTCTCTGCGTAATTTGCTCAGTTTCTTATCTTTAATTTGAAGTTGATGTCTATTAATAACATCTTTCAGAATAACATAATTTTTGTCAGTTAGTTACGGTAAATTCATTTCCTTAATTTCTTTTTCCAAATCAATAATTTGCTGTTTCAATTTCTCAACTTTTCTCTCTGCATTTTTAACCAATATGCCCATCATTGTAAAGGATGATGCATATAGATTCTCCTCCCAGTCCTTCTAATGGTCATCCTCAAGGTCGTCAAAAGTAGGAAAAATTAAAATCCTAAGCCCTCTAGGAATTCTTTTTTGGTCCAGATAATTTTTGAGTATCACCCCATCCCACCATTTGGATAGTTCTAATTTTTTCAATTTTTCCAATTTTAGAAACTTATCCCTTAAACTGATATTGGATACATCCTTCCTCATAGTTGACTTTAATAACTTGCCCTGTTGGAATACTTCTGCAGCTAGTTTCTCCCAATCATCTTACATTTTTAAATTCCCCACTCTACTCCTGTGCTACAACCCCTATAAATCTGATATAATGAATGTAATGATGAGGGTTACAACTATGTGTGCACCAGAGAGTAATATCTAGTAGATAGTTATTAACTTGCAATTAATAGTCTCCTGCTCACTTCCTAGTAGCCCACCATTAAAGCCACCTGAATACAAAACTTTTGAATTATAATGGAAAGGAGCGGAGTAATATTACATAATATAAACATATAAATGTTGTAGTACAACAAATGAATTTATATTATTTGTTTTTATTTCTCATTCTTTATATTTCTTAATATTGTTCCTTCCGGATTTTTTCAATTATTCAATCATTAAATAGTATTCCAATCAACTAATACATTGGTTTTCATCTAAACCTATACATGTACAACTGTTACATTAATTCCAACTAACAATATTCAAAATTTCAAACAATATAATAAATCCGTGGAGTGAATATTGCTCAATGTACATAGCCATACAGCCGATGCGTTTCGTCCTGTCTAGGTCATCATCAGGGCTGTAATGAAGGAGAAAAGAAAAAAGAATATCGTATCACTCTCCATTATTCCATGTATGATTCTTACTAAGTAACTATACAAGGAAGAAATGTATCCCTAGTATACAGAATATACCTATTGAACAATACAATCATTAAAATAAAAATCAAAAATATCCATTTATGATCGAACAGTGTTAACAATTATTTTCCATTCTAGTGATGAGCTAATCGCTACTTTGACCCCTGATTTTCCAGTTGTGCCCTTGGTCCCACCCATGGCCGTATTATTCCTTTCACGTGTTCCATTACAGAGAGGATAACCCACAACATCCTGCCTATAATATAACTGTTTACAAAATAAACATTCATTTAAGAACTCACAATTTATTATCAAACTTAAAGATATAAGCTCCAATTCAATTTTATATTTTCCAAAAATTGACCCTTTTGTCATAAAACCACTCTACCTCTCCCCTCCTGCTAATAATATCCAAAAGCTTGCATTTCTCTAATTATTATTTCTCACCTTCATATTACATGGAACAATCCTTGCACAACTATGCTTTCCTTTACTTTAATTCACCTCTTAGTTTTCCGTTGCTTTGTTTATTGTCACCAAATTTAAATACTATTTAATGATTGAATAATTGAAAAAATCAGGAAGGAACAATATTAATAAATATAAAGAATGAGAAATAAAAACAAATAATATAAATTCATTTGTTGTACTACAACATTTATTTTTTTATATTATGTAATATTACTCCGCTCCTTTCCATTATAATTCAAATGGCTGTATTCTTCAATTAATTTTCAATTTGTTCTATATTTTACTGTTAGTTTCTTTAAGAAACCTTGAAGGATCTACACAAATGACCCCTTGCTAAATTCAAAATTCTGTCTACTTTTCTCAAATGTATAGCTTTCCAGGATCCATTATTGCTTTCTTACCCATTTCTACCATTAACTGGAAGGAGGTTGAAAGCACAAAAAATAGCAAAAATACGCTATGTCGCAGAAAAATGCCAAAACTGTGTAAATATTTTGGGTTTTCTGACAAAAGTCTGCTTGTCCCTGAAAGCTGGGAATATGGTGATTTCAGCACCACAACCACTTTTTTTTTATACCATTTGCAGGGAAAATACCAGATGCTTTAATCTGTAGCCCCTTTTATTCCATTCCCCCCCCCAAAAGAAAATGTAGCAGTATTTTGGCTAATGTCTGGGTCCCCTCCAGGGGGATCAACAAACACTGGGTACCTTTAAAATTCCCATGATGTTGGAAAACAAGGACGCAAATTTGACGTGGATACCTTATGTGTTCAAAACGTTACAGGGGCTTAAGCGCGAACTACCCCAAATAGCCAAAATAAGGCATAGCACAGGGGGGGAAGGCCTAGCAGCGAAGGGGTTGATCTGGGCAATGAGCAGCCAACCATCATAAATATGTAATGGGAAGAAATTAACACGAAGGAATGAGTATAGGTAACTCAAATGCAATGCAAACCAAATGGTGCATATTCCCCCAGCGGGACCTAAGTATTATATTATATGTATATGTTCTGTTACCTAGCTTTGATATATAGCAAACATATTACAAATTATGTAGGAGCCAAGTGAACAACACACACAGTTCTAAAGATTATTAACGGAAAAAATGATAATGTATTGCCAAATTGAGAGTTGCATCTGCAATCTTCTTGGATTGTTCAAAAATCTTGGGTGACTGGCTGATGTGGTCCGGTAAAGTAAGCGTGAGTGTTATGGTGCTTTTCCAGTTTGCACAGAATAATAGAAAAGCAAAGGGAACAAATGATGGATGGAATGCTTTACAATGCAAACATTAACCCCCAGTCAAGAAGATCTTGGTTTAATCTATTGTTCTTTTGCTCACCATGCTATCCCAGTTTGGACCCCGCCATTTGCGAATCAGTCTTGACCCTGTGCTTCATGGGAACAGCCCAGTCCGAACTGCCAAGCCAGGTCCTCTCTGGACAGGACCAAGCGTCCTGGGACCGTTTTCAGGGCATCAACCCATATCAGCCAGGCGAGCTTGAATCTAGTGGCGCTGTGAGCATGGGACCCATTTCTGGGCACACCCTTCCCACTTAGGGCAACAAAAGCAAAGGGAACAAATGATGGACGGAATGCTGAACAATGCAAAGATTCACTCCCAGTCACAAAGATCTTGGTTTAATCCATTGTTCTGTTGCTCACCATGCCACCCCAGTTTGGACCCAGCCATATGCAAATCAGTCTTGACCCTGTGCCTCATGGGAACATTCCAGTCCAAACTGTCAAGCCAGGTCCTCTCCCTGGACTGAAAACAAGCATACTGGGACCAGTTTTAGGGCATCACCCCTGATCAGCCAGGCTAGCTTGAATCCAGTGGTGCTGTGAGCATGGGATCCACCTGGGCACACCCTTCCCACTTATGGCAACAAAAACAAAGGGAACAAATTATGGACGGAATGCTGAACAATGCAAACATTCACTCCCACTCACAAAGATCTGGGTTTAATCCATAGTTCTGTTGCTCACCATGCCACCCCCGTTTGGACACAGACATATGCAAATCATTCTTGACCCTGTGCCTCATGGGAACAGTCCAGTGCGAACTGCCAAGCCAGGTCCTCCCGGGACTGGAAACAAGCATCCTGGGACCGGTTTTGGGGCATCACCTCTCAAATGAGAAGGCCTACGGATAATAAACAAAAATTATATTGTAGATTCAAGGAGAAGGAAAGAAGGTAAACTTCATAAGGAGAAGAATATTCCTTTTTGCACTCATTCATTTTATGACTGATGTTTGAATTATTTGGTGAGAGCAATTTTACAATAACCAACAATCACACAAAAGTAATTATCAGGCCGATCAAACTCGCTACTGTCATGATCCTCGATTCATCACCATAGATCACAACAATAATATGTAGTCTAACAGCAAGTGCATAATGTGATGATCATTCATGACCATATGTCTGTTTCCAGTTAACTCCAACAACAGGCCCCCAACCCAACCAACAACTTAGCTTTAAATTTGAGCCAGACAGCACTGAGCACACACACTCAGCAACATTGCATTTTCAAAATCAAGTAAACTCAATGCCCCAAGTTCAACACCACTCAACAGAGTTGGGTAGGCCACTTTAAAGTCATCACCAAATCGGTTGGTTTCAGTGAAGTTAGAAACTTCCTTCTTCTGGTGGCAGTTCTTGAAGTAGCCACGCTCATGTCATGTGCCCTTCCATTATCCTCCTGGCTCAGAGTAAAGTGTCCAAATCTGCATCGACAGAGTCCCGACTCAAATGCAATAGATCAACCTGTAGTACAATGCTGTTGATGCACAACAAGAGAAACATTGAGTCATTTTTTGTGCAGACTAGATTTATGTTTGTGTTACCTAAAGGGACTGGTCAGGTCTTTGAGGAGTGTGAAATAGAAAACAAAGCAGTGTGGAGTAGACCCGGTGAACATATCTTGCTAAGTCTCAAAGGGGAAGGGAAAAATCACCTTCAGGAAAAAAAGGATCAGCTGTAGTTACTTAGGCCACCAACATTGTAAATCATTACAAACACATTCAAGCATAATAGTTACAGATAAACAAACATCAGTTGTAACTGCCTGCCACCACATGAATCATCTCAACACTCACAAACAACAATCACTCAGCGTGCAATGCATCATTTACCTATTCTTCTAGTTAAGGCGTGGTCACCGTGGTACATTGCATATCCATTGTTCACAAAACAGACATTGGCCAGTCTTGTTAATCAAATAATGTGGGGCAGTCCAGCTAGGGTAATAAACTAGGAAAGGATTGATAGGCATGGGATGGAGGTAGTCACAAATTTGTATCTGCAATGGCCATGAGGGCAATGGGTTGGGGGGCTACTTCACTGCACACTGTTGCAACTCCAATCCAGCAATAAAATGGGTCTACGATGGTGGGGCTGCATTAGTCAGCCAGACACATACAAATAAAATACAATAATGTTCCCCTAGCGATATATATATTTTTTGCTTCAAAGCAAATCAGGGATAGAGAGAGAAAGTTCTATGGTTGGTAGCCCAGGCCTAGTAGTCAGGGAAGTAGAGTTTGGCCTCAAACTAAGGTGGTTTATCCAGAAGTAGGTCAGCTAATACACTACTTGCAAAACCTGAGACCTGACCATCACCCTTATCTTCCTCATGTCGTTCTTCAGGTATTGAGTAATTTGGTGGTATAATGTGCTGATTCATTTTGATTATGACTAATCTCACTACATTTTGGGGCAAAAGACTAGTCCTTCTCACTGTGACAACTGCCGTAGCAGCACTGAAAACACGTTCAGTGGAGACACTGGTCACCGAGCCAGCCTACTCAGCACTGGCCATTGGCGCCTCTTCCCATACCTATACACCAATGGGTTTTGATCAAGATAGACCTCTCTTGGATCATGCAGAGAGGTCGGGACCATCCGTTCAATAGTCATTGGTGATCCATCTTGTTTAACCTCATTTGCCTTCATTTCTGCAGTGGACTTGAGCCCTGCCAGTAAAAACAAATCATATACAGATTTGGGAGGTGATGCTCTTGTTGCTGTTGTTGCTGGTGTTCTTGTTGTTGGTTTTGGCTGTTGTGAGCCAACAGCACTTCTCTAATGCTCTGAATTTTAAGGTTGCACTGCAGAACTTATGCCCTGGAGGAGTTGCCCTCTAATTCCCGGCCGTTCTTTTTTTAGCTCACTAGCTTCCTCAGCAATCCATGCTTTGTAGTTTGCAAAATCCCCATCTGAAAAAGGAATGAAAGTGGCAACAAATGGTTTGAATGAAGAGAACAAAATAGAAAAAATGGTAATGGTGAGTCAGTTTTCCAACATTAGTAATAAAGTGAAGAATATTATTAACCACAATTGGAAGATCCTCAATGATGGTGAGGAGGTAATCCTGCTGAAACCAATGTTTGCCTACAGAAAAAATAAAAATTTACGTAACACTTTTGTGCAAACGTACAGAGAGGACAAGGGGGAGACACAACAAACTATCTCAGGCAGTAGTGCCACGGGTAACCACAAATGTGGTAGTTGCAGTATTTGTGATCTATGTTTAGTTACAAAGAGCATAACCTTAAATTCAGTAAAAGTTGAAATTAAGACATCAAACAACTGTAGAAGCAAGAATATCATTTACCTTATTCTCTGTCCGTGTGGACAGGGGTACATAGGAGAAACTGGAAGGGAGTTGCGATTAAGAATATGCGAACATAGATCGGCAATAAATATAAATAAAGACAACGCACCCCTAGTAAGCCATTGGAAAGAGAAAGGCCATAATGCAAACGACATGAGGTGGGTGATACTAGAGAAAATTACAGTACAAAAAAGAATAGGTAATTGTACACAACGCAGAAAACATCAAGAGCAATGGTACATTATCAAACTGGATACCATTAAAATGGACTGAATAGTAGGGAGGATTGGGAAACTATCACTTAGAAAATAAAGTAATGCAAGATAATCAGGAGACTAGAAACATATGTTATTAGATTCAGGTTAGGAAAACCGTCCAGAGTCCATTCTCAGATGGCGGCCATATGTTGCGGGGTAGACCAGTAACATTTGATAATAGAAATCTGGGCTAACGACGAATAGAGAACTTATATTTTATATGCACAATATAAATTCCCATATAACTGTTGGGGTGAAATCTTGTGTCTGGCGGCTCATAATAGTGGACTAATAGTTGTGGAGAATACGATCCTTTGAAGGAATATATTTTTTGCCTTTCAAAAATGGCCGCCACATATGTACTATGGAGCCAATGATTGGCCTGGGGTTAAACCTTAATATATGACGATAAAGTTCGGGGTAAATTACAAACAGTTGACTTGTAGTTCACACGTAGAACATAACAAAATCCTTAAACAACTGCAGGGAAGTAATTGCTTGTCCAGCGGCCTATAAGATTAGATTGTTACTCGTGGAGAATACGATGCTTAGAAAGAAAACACCTTTTGACATATCCAAGATGGCCGCCATACATGCGCTTAGGAACTAGAGAGCATTTCCAACTGAACTAACATATCGCGTATACATGGATATCTCGCGAGAACACGATTGTGTTTCGGAGACCGGTCAATTGAATAAATAGAAGGGAATAGGACGCTATACTGAATGACAATTAGGAGTAGATTGGACATCGCAACTCTTCCACGCTGAGGTAAGATCTCTACGCATAGGCAAAAAACAAATAGCAAAGTTGGTTAAAGATTATACCCGCGTGTTGAGGGGAACGAGTAAATCTTTACCTGCACGGGAAGGGGCGTTTAATCAAAAGCCTTATACCTGTACCCAGTTCTTAGGGGGAACGAGTAAAACTTTGCTTAAACGGGTCAGGTTATATAATTGAAAGCTGTACATGGCGCAAAATATAGATTAAAGTTAGGGCAGCTAAACAGGGACAATGAGGTGAGGACATATGGGTAATACATAATAGAATAGAAACAGACCCAGCCTCATACGGTAAAAAGCATAACACAGCCCCTAAGATTTAGAGAAATACCTGCGAATAAGAGGACACAACTGAAGATACAAATTGACAATTGTGTAAGAATAGAAAGACAATACATGAACAATGAGGGATAAAAACAAACACATCTTTATCTATGTTGTTCCTAGATTGCCGAAACTGTGGACTACCCAGATAAGATATATTAAAATCTACTGGGTTCTGAAATAAGACGTGGGCAGAACAAAACTCCCACCATTTAACAAAACATCATCGTATTAAAGGTAAGCCCCCCAGAAGAAAAACGTGAGGGGATAACACTTCTTGAACCGGAATAGATACTAAAATAAATAATATCGAACTGATTATGTGATAATCTTTCGTTACAGTTGCTAGATGTGGCCAAAAGTGTACCATTGATCTAGAGGACTGGCCGAATACTGTTAAAGAAAGAAGAAATGTATATGGCCTTATGTATGGAACAAAATAATGGAAGACTAATGAAATAATTAACAAAATTGGAGGTAATAATCAAAAATATATAATTAAAAACATTTTTTAGAAACAAGAAGCTACACTAAAACGCAAAAACTATGTGATTGATAGATCTTTCTATATTTTGAATTAGATCCAGAAATCAGGAGGATCTGTAATTAGACAATCAGATGTCCAGTCTAAATACATGACCCTACATACTTTATGGTCAGTTTAAACCTTATACTATGAAATGATACGTGAACAAATGTGGAGTGTGTGAGATTGATTGGTTTTCTTCTTAAAAAATAAAAAAACTCTGGGGTTTTACCCAATGAAGGGTTTTAAGAGTTATTGGTACCTCAAGGTATTGGCACACAAACCTAAAATGAAATATACTTAAAACAAAGTATTTTTAGACAGTTACAGTATCGAATTGTATGTTTTATTTAAAAATAGTCTAATCTTCTCAATAAAAGATAAGGAATTGTATGTTTTAGATCATGTAAGGCTGTATAAAAGATAGCAGTGGCTGATATTTGTTTTTTTCTTACATATAGACATTATAAACTCTATATTGTGGAGAAAATAGACCTGTTATCAGTTTTCTGTCCTGAAGAAGGTGGTTTCTGCGTATAAAGCCATATATACCACCGAAACGCGTTGACGCCTTTGTTAAGCAAGAATCCAAACAAACAGGGAACACTTTAGATAAGAATGAAATCCTTTCACTAAAGACCCCTTATATACTGTGTATTGTTTTTGGATCATTTGTAAACAGATATTTCTGACTGTTTCTGTTCTCTCCTTGGGTCCATGCTTTTTAATGTTTTTAATGATTTAGTATGTTGATATAAGATATTGTACTGTATGAAATGTGATACTGTAATTGTATGAAACAATTTTTTATTGCACTGATGTTTATAATTTAGACCCTGGTGGGTTTTTTTAAGATAAAAGAGAGAGTAAAACTCTTTTTAATAAAACAATAATAGCATTATATTTCTGTTTGAGGTTGAATTTGTGTGCCAACATTTTGTAAAAACCTTTTATATAGAACCTATTGAGCGATTGTGTGCAGAGTGATAAATGAATGAGAACCTTCCAGGGATTCTTCCTCTTTTTACCAACAAATGGTTTGTACCATGGATCAAGAATTGCGGCACAGATGTAGTGCTTGGATGACACAATAGAAGTGATTAAGATGTCGGTACACCATCTCAGACTCGGGACCGACCGACCCCTGATTACGATGCGACTGAACACTGCTCAGATGGATGATCACATTTATCTATGGGAGCTTCCATTACGGCCATAAACTGGCCGTAATACAGGCTCCCATGAAGAAATGGGTGTCTGTATAAAATCCTGCACCCTGTGGCAGACACCCAATGGTGCTAGCCACACAGTGCATGGATTTACAGGTGGACACCCTAGGTACCACCCTTGGCCACCAACCATAGGCCATGAAGGCAAGGGGACCCAGCTAGGGAGCCCCAAAGCCACTTTCCGACAACCATTCCCTGTTGGATTCAGAAAGGCTGTTGGAAACGGACATCGTAATCCTGATGGCGCAAAAGCCGTCAATAGGGATTACAGTGCTGTCTTGATTGTCCAGAAGACAGATGGTTGGAACCGCTTAGGAATGAGTGACCGGTTCACACTCCGACCGCCACATCATAAATGGCAGTCGGACCACAAACCCACTGTGTCAGTCGGAAAGCCTCCGATTGCAGTCAGAAAGCTTCCAACTAGTGGTCAGAGGCTTACCGACCAACATTGTAATCAGCCCCAATGTCTCTTTGCACCTTCGCATTAATAGATAAGTGAAGTATTAAGCTCTCCACCAACTCATATACATTTTAGTTCCTCCACACCTGCATACATTTCAGACACCTCCTTGAGCTGTTCCTATAGCATGTGCAACAATGGGATAGCTTGGCCCATGGTAATGTCCTCCCTGATGACTTCCCATGTGAACACCTCAAAAGGAAGCATCATCTCTGTCAAGCATTTGAATAGGCCCCATTGGTCCATCTCAATGATCATGCCTTTCACAGTTGTATCCCCTCTTTGCATGACATATTCAGTGATCAGTCTGTACTACTCAAACAGACATTGCAACATGTAGTAAGTTGAATTCCAGCGTATTGGCACCCCCTGTGTGAGTGCTTTAACTAGCATTCTATTATCATGCTGAATGACCCTCAGCTGCTTCTGGGCTTTAAATGAATGGTTGAAATGCACGTGGACAGTAAGTTGCTGACTCAGTCTTTTTCTTTTTAGAAAGTCCTGTACAATTATGTTTTTTCTGTGTGTCAAACATAGGCCCTGAAATATCCACCATCTTCCATGGCCTTAACTACATTGTCCATGGCAACAAATCCAATGCTAAGCCTTCTTGGTCACAGCCATTAAAAGTCCTTGTTGTTAAAATCTTCCAAAATGTTTACAGCAGTTTGGGATTTCTCCATGGTGAACTTGGCTACTGTTGCATGCTTCTGAATGCCATTAAAAATCTCAGCAGTGTCAGCAACTGCAGATATCTTTTCTCTAACCCCCACAAAAGAGATCCAATGTGCAGTGATGCACATGTAATCAGTGGTTTGGCAACTGGTCCACATGTCTGTCCTCAGGTGGATAGTGTGAACAGCATTCTGATACAAATCTTGTCAGCAACGCTGGCAAAATAGAACCAGCTGAGAACCATCCATTTCAGGCAAATGGCAGCCACAAAATCTAGAAAACGCACCCCTTCCACAAAAGAAATAGGGAGGAGGTCCAGAGCTAACATTTTAGCCAGCTTTGTGTTGTACAAATTGCCTTTGGCTGATTGAGTTAGTACTGCCACTCCTGCCTAAACATACCAGGATTAGTAGCCTGGATTTGTTTTTTCTGGTGCCACTGATGCAGGTGATTTCTTGAGAGAAGAAAGTGGTAGGCTCAATGTGCATCCCATCGGTGCAGTCACTGTACTCGCCTTGGTGTCTTGTGCCTTCACGATGTTGCTGATGTGGGCTATACTACTAGGGACAGGGCTGCTTTGCATAACGAAAATGTCTTCCCCTTCTTCACCTTCAACTGCGATCAGATCCCCTGCTCATTTTTTTTATCCCTTTACCCGCACCACTTACAGTTTTGAGGCTGCTAAGGTACCACAGTTTGCACCAAGTTTACCCCTAGTAACACTTGCTACATAATGGAGCATATGGCAATGTTCTGTTCCTTCTTGCTAACCGTAAAGAAGTCCCAAACTGGGGAGGACCGCGTTCTGATGCTGGTGCCCCTGCCAATGTCAGATGAACAGGTGGTAGGTAAGCATTTTGACATTTGCCTCTCTGCAGTACGTACTTCTAATGAGTTGGTTGTAGATGTAGGTCACTTTGCAAATATGACAGCTGACAGTGGTGGTAGTGGTATCTGTGGTGCCACATCTTTCACAGCAGATTGGGGTGGGATAATGTCGCTCTCCACTAGGACTGGACTAACATCCAGGATGGCTGCCTCGTCGTCATCCTCCTCCTCTACATCAATAAGTCTAAGGCTTTCAGGAACCTTCATTTTCCCTAACCTCTCATGGCATTTCTAACTCTCAGACTGAGGCGGAATCCAAATGGTATCTGGATCATCAGAACAGGGGCTTGGAGAAGAACACGGTGGACTAACCCTCCTTTTTCTTGCTGGAGATATGGATCTTCTGAAAGAGTGGCTTCCTCTACTTCCTCAGCATGAAGCTCAATCTCTTGAACTGCTCCTACTTCGGGAGGAACTAATATTGCTGGCTGTGGCTGAGTTTCCTGCACAATTGGGAACTACTTTGCTATCGAAATAAGTCAATTTCAATACCACTGATCATCGGCATTGCCGTGATTAGACTGGCTGCCTCAGTGACAGGCACAGGCTTTGGACAAGGATGGGGTAGGTCCACTGACGCTGGGTGATGCTCCCAGCTTGCTCACTGGAGGCCTGTGCAGCAGGCACAGGTTTTGTTTCCTGAAAAAGGCCTGGGTCGAGATACCAGTGATGGTTAGCTCCTTCTTCTTATCACTGTCACTGGCCACTTTCCTGGTAGCACTTTTCTTTGGGCCAGCTTGAAGCTGTTAGTTGGCATTGACAGTTAGCTTCACAAGTTGAAGAGATGTCCATGATGTATGGTCACACGTCACATAGTGCACAGGCCTTGTGTCTGGCAGTACTGTAGGTGATGTTATCTCTTGTGCACCTAAAAGGAAACAAGCAAGAAGAACATCAGTGAAACTTGGCATTGTTGCAACTCAATTAGTAGTTCAAAAAAACAATATTATTTAGTGTTGTCACTGGTTACTTAAGGTATTATAAATAATTAACAGCACAGTGTATCTACTATCCATTCGTAAAACCACACCTACATAAACATTCATGGTCTGTGCACTCAGGAAGGATAAGAAAGAGCAACAACAACATTCAGATATAACTTTATGTGCTTCACATGGGATGTGGCACTCAGGGAGGCTCAGCTAACAAATTTTGACACTGAATTTTCCCGAGACAGTGAACGCTGTTTTGCACCTACAGCACACGTGGGGCTGATTCATCGATGCCAGTTGTTATGAAAATGGTTAAAAAAATGACAAATTAAAATTACATTCAATGAATTAAAATAAAAATAAAAAATATTAAAAAATGAAAATAAAAAAGTAAAAATGAAATAAGAAAATTATAAAAAAATGTAATTCAAAATGAAAAAAAATAAAATAAAAAAAATTATAAATAAGTAAAATGATTCTCAATCATATATAATTTGTGAAACTGCTATCTCAATTCTCAGCTTTTCATGCAAGCCCATGGCAAAGGGCCTCACTGGCTGGATACACTAAAAGGCTGCAGTGCTAGATGGTGATCAACAACAACAAAACTGAGGAAACAGGCACTGGGAATAAAGAGAAGAAATGCCGACCTATAGCAAAAACACACTGGCTGCCTACACAAAATGGCCACTGACCACATTGTCACAACAACAACAACCAGCAAAAAGGCTTGGCCACAACAAAGAAGACATGCAGGCCTAAGGCAAAAGCACCATGGCAGCCTACACAAAAAGGCCACCGACCAGATGGTCACAACAACAACAACCAGCAAGAAGGCATGGCCACAACTAAGAAGACATTCAGGCATATGACAAATGTACACTGGCTGCCTACACAAAATGGCCACTTGCCACATGGTCACAACAAGAAGCAGGAGGCCTGGAAAACAAAGAACACATGCAGGCCTAAGGGGAAAGCATACTGGCTGCTACACAAAATGGCCACCGGTTACATGGTCACAACAACAGCAACCAGCAAGAACGCATGGCCACAACAAAGAAGACATACAGGCCTAGGCAAAAGCACACTGGCCGGCTACACAAAATGGCCCCCAGCCACATGGCCATGGAAAGAAGCAGGAGGTCTGAAAATGAAGAACACATGCAGTTCTATGGACACTAACTATGCAAAATGGTCCCTGGCCACATGGTATGGGGAACAAAGGCAAATGATGGCCTATGGCAAACAAGCACACACACATATTTACTGGCCAGACAAATGAGGCAATGGTGACAGAGAGAACACAGCATTAATTCAGCAATGCCAAAAACAAAGAATAATCGGGCTAAAATTGTTTACGACAGCATAACCCCACCTATACACTGTTGCAGGGGAATAAACATGAAATACCCTAAAAAACACATTTAGTATTTTAATCCAATATCATCCATGGGCTAAATGATGTTTCAATGCAACAGACACCACAGACACAGTTGTTTCATGCATTGGACAGACTGGTTGGAAGGCCCATTGGCAGACTAGCCACATAGCAAATTAAATCAATATTGCAAAGTTATTAAAACACATGGAGAGAAATGAAGTAAATTGTGAAGCATTTTTCATTTATAAAAGAAGACCAATTACATGCAAAAAAATAGGACCCTACTGAAACTGCAGGCCACCCACCACAATAAAGCTTAAAAACAAATTAAACGTGCAAATGAATACAGGTGCATGCCTCCAATCAAACAAACAACACCCCAATACACCAGTTTTTCAACTTGCTTGTGAAATATCAAATACAAAGTCCTTAAATCAAATGGTATGCATGCAGCATACAAGGACAGTGATCCTTCTATCTCCAAATACCAAAGAAAACTGACCAGGAGTGGGACAAAGCACTGGGAGTAGCCTGCTAGACAGGAACAGGAAATTGGAGACTCCGGAGCACTTCCTTCCTGAAGATAAGTAAAAAGAAAAAAGACTCCTCCCACAAAAAAACAATGCCAACTGTCCATTTGCGAAAGTTATGTCATCAAATTGTCATTTTGTAAAGATTTTGATGCTTCTCAAGGGGAGAATCTTCCCCAGATTGCAACGGCGGTACATCCTGAGTGTTCTGGATCACGTACATCACTACAATATCCGCAGAGAGTCACTGGCTCACCCGAAAAGCGTGTTGGTGAACCCAAAATCTCACGGGAGCTTGCGGTCGGCTAGCAAATCTCATGATGCTCCCGAATAGCTCTTAAATCTCAAAGTCACTCCCACACGAGAAAGTACATTTTGAGTGTGCTATCAAAAATAAAACTCTTCTCCATTGAGGAGAGAGAAGTTTATCAGTAACTCCATGTTCTACGCAGATCTCAGAGTTGCTGAACTCCACAAACTCTGTGAGCGGAGTTTTAAACCCAGGCCTAACTATGACCTCACATACTACATTACTCATGACGTGTTCTATGACATCATTTGTGAAATCACTAATTTAAGTGACATGTTCATTAAATGTTCTCAGACATCATTGATTACTTCCCTAATGGCATCACTGATGACATCACCCAAAATTCTTATGCATACATCACTCTTTAAACTAGCATGTCATTAGAGGCCTGAAAGTAAGTACAAAATAGCTCAGAATAATATGAAGCATCATTAATCCTATGACATATACAACTCCCTTAAGTGTAGCTAGCATATATCATGAGCAACATCAACCCTATACTATACACTTCATTGGCAGCTTAGTTCACATTAAAATGGGAAACTCTCAATGTACACGGTCTTCAATATGTATACAACTGTACAGAGAAAGCCAAGTTCATCAAGATACTCAATGTCCTTTTTTAAATTGATTCACTGCTACGGACAGCTTTTATCTGTATCGAACACTCACAGTCACCAAACCTACTTTGATAAATGAAGTTGATAGGAGTAGTAAAGATGGTACTTTAAACACTGTTTACTCTATGGAGAGAGTATACTCTGGAAACACAAGGAGATGATGGACTGAGCGCTGAAACGTATCAGACACTCAAACCCAGTCACAGATTTGGGCTGAATCCATCATTGATCTTTAGCTCACTTCGCCACCCCAGTTCAGGCCCAGCTATATTCAAATCAGTCTTGACCCTGTGCCTCATGGGAATAGTCCAGCCCGGACAGTCAAGCCAGGTCTTTCCTGGACCAGAAACAAGCATCCTGGGACCGGTCTCAGGGTAACCCCCCATATCAGCCAGGCTAGCTTAAATCCAATGGCAAAGTGAGCAAGGGACCCACGTCTGGGCATACCCTGCCAACTTAGGGCAAACAAAGCAAACACAAGGAGATGATGGACGGAGCGCTGAAATATTTCAGACACTCAGCCCCAGTCACAGATCTGGGTTGAATCCATCATAGTTCTTTAGCTCACTTTGCCACCCCAGTCCAGACCCAGCTATGTACAAATCATTATTGACCCTGTGTTTCATGGTGACAGTCCAGCCTGAAATGCCAAGCCAGGTCTTTCCTAGACTTGGGTAACACCCCTTATCAGCCAGGCTAGCTTTAATCCAGTGGCAAAGTTAACAAGGGACCCACATCTGGGCATACCCTGTAAACTTAGGGCAAACAAAGCAAAAACAAGGAGATGTATACTCTGTACCACACTGTTTGCAGTCAGTTAAACTTTCATGATAAATACACCATAGAGTATTAAAAACTATCCACTGATAACAGTGTACAATCTATGCAACAGTTATCAAAAGAGATAGTATTAAAATAACCTAGGTTCTAAGGATCCTAATACCTGAAGCTGTTGTTAAAACTTTGCAGATAGCTCACCTCCTAAAGCAAAGAAGCACATGTACATTAGGCATGGGCGGAGTTTGCAGAGTTCCCCGTAGTGACCCAAAAACTCGGCTGCGCTACACAGAGTTCCGCAAGCGGTGTAGTGTGTTTAGTTGTGATTCTCGTACTGATTGTAACTGCTGGGTGTTTGTTCTGTGGTATACAATCAGTGTGAATGGTACCACATGCAGTGCAAGAGGGTGCTGCTTCTGTCTGATGCCAGAGTATATGTTCTACTTGAGTGGCAGCTTCCTCAACGATAGTAGAATGTTTCTTAGCGCAAGTGGTACCGTCCAGCCGCGACCGCATTAGGTTTAGAAATCTCACCTGGTGGTAGTCTTGAGTGAGATTTAACTCGCTCACCGATTTAATGTTGGCAAGCCAGGGAAGAGGAAAAATTCTACTCTGTGCAGTTTTTCGGAACTCAGTGCTCTACACACAGCGCAGAATGCAAAAAACTCTGCAAACTCCTTGAGCGGAGTGGAATTTCTCAAGTAATGTACATTGGTTTGTACCTGGTTCACACAATCTTTTATGTTATGTAGAAAATGTCATGCTATGACCAGTCTGTCTAATGACTCAAGGCTGCTTACAATACCTAAAATGTACTATTTAGAATATTTTCCCTGTTTGAAACTTTTTCTGCAGAACCAAAAAACTTGTGTAAAACATACTCGACACAAGACTTCAACTGTCATCTACACAGAGTTTTTCTTCAATATAAAGATTTAGAAAGTATGCAATACCTCTACACACCTATGATGTATGAGAAGCACATGCATTTTGTAAAACTTAGGCAGTAAGAATTAGGTTGTAACGTAATATGGTAGTTACCCATCACTATAAAAACTTTATAACAAACTAACACAATTATTAAATGATGTCATCAGTAATATCATCAATGATCTCATTTGCGATGCAATCAGTGACGTCATAATTTATGTCAAAGTTCAAAATTACTTAACTCAGAGAAGACCGCATCCGTAAAAGCACAATCACATTACAAGTTGAAAAATGCACAACTTCATATTAAATTATGTCATAGAACATGTCACGAGTGATGCAATATGTGAGGTCATAAGAAGTGCATGATGGGGCACAAGTTATAGGAAATTCTGCTAACTACATCATGTGAATGTCTGTGTGTTTTTTTAGTTCAAAACGTTAATGTTGTCACTGGTATATTACTTTAGCTATGGTCATGGAAGGGATATATGCTATTGGTATCCTGCCATGATGACCTGTCATGCACTGTCATGGTATCATTTTGGGATTCATGTCCATCTATGTTCCTGTACAATTGAGTGTTTGGCCAAAAAAGCTTTAATAAAGCCCTCTGACAATCCACATGTTGTGAATGGTTAGGTCTGTGTTCCTGTTCACATTACCAACAATCCTGTGTTAAAATAACACAAGATATTTAAAAGAGGAGCAAGGGAATGGATTCAGAAAAGTGAGGGAAACAAACCTCCAGATAGGAGGAAGTCAGCTGTGGAAATTGAGGACTTTAATTCACAAAGGTAAACTTACACTTTGGTGTATGTTTTTGATTGTTTGCAATTCACAAAGGGATTCATGAGTAGTATTCCTGAGGGTATATAAAATAAAGTACAAGGAGGAAGGTCAGGTCTACTCATAGAACTCCCCTTAACCCTTCACCAGTAAATTAATAATACTTAAATAAACTTTAAAAATCCCCAACCACAGACCACTCTAACATACTTTATATATTGTATAGTTGCAGATAAAAACCAAAACACAATATCAGCCATGTCACACATGCACACATTCATGCAAAATAATAGGCACGCACATTGGGAAGAAGGTAGCTGAGAACAAAGGCCACATCTATCTATGTGGGATTGGGCTCCAGGTGCTATCCCAACCCTAGTCATCAAAATCCACTTGCAGACAAAAAATAACCTACATTTTGCGTTAAATACAAAGCCTTCTACAATCCGTGAAAAGATTTAAAAACAAATAGCACAAGTGAAAATATTAAGACAAACAACGAAAAATACACTCAAACCATAATGTAGAGCAGACTAGGCCTCTAACAAGAAACAACAACAATGTAAAATGGTTAGCGGTCCTATATAAAATTCACAAAAAATGCAAAGAAATAGAGAAAATGCATGTAAAACAACAGGCCTCCAACATCCCAAACATATGCAAACTTTATCCTTTAAAACAGTGTCTTTCCACAAAGCACCAGACTAATAACTCTAGGCTATCCAACATCAAATTAAGAAAAAGGAAAAAAGCTAAAAGGAACAATCAATCAACAGGATTTGTAAATCCCGGCTAAAAACCTGGGTAGGGCTTCCACGAGCTGTGTACCCTGCCATGGAAGGGGTTTAGTTGAACAGCTAGGTCTTCAGTCCTTTCCTGAATTCCAGCAGAGAGTATGTGGTTCAGAGGTGAAAGGGGAGGTAGTTCCAGCACTTTGCAGCGAGGTAGAAGAAAGAGCGACGTCCACTGTTGCTTTGGCAGATGTGGGGAGGTGAGCGAGGACAAGTGTGTCAGATCACAGGTTTCTGGAGGGTAGGTGGAAGTTAATGCAGTGGTCCTTGGTTGTGCAGGGCTTTGTAGGTGTGGAGCAGCATCTTGAAATGGCATATCTTCTGGATGGGTAGCCAGTGTAGCTTCCTGAAGTGCTGGGTGATGTGTGTTAGTCTGGGGAGGTCAAGGATGAGTCTGGTCACTGGTTTCTTAATCTGGATCAGGCCAATGTTGTTCATGCTTTACAGGAGGTTTACTGTTTTGGTGTCATTGGCGCCATCAAAGTGAAAGCTGAGGTCTCCAATGAAGATGTATTCCTTGGAGTCGATAGTGAGCCAGGCGATAAGTTCAGGAAAGGCATTGTAGAAGCTGGGGTGAGGTCTTGGGATTCTGTAGGTGAGGTTGCCTGAGATGGTGGTTTTCCATCGGATTGGAGTTGGAAGTTGACCAGAATTCCATTGTTTATGGTGGTGTTGCAGAGAATGGTCTGGGGCGATGTCGGACCTGGAAGTGGGCTTGAGCAAGGTCTCAGTGAGGAAGATGATATCGGGACGAGCGAAGTTATAGTATCCCAGATCTCTGTGGTATGCTTGGAGAGTGATTGAACATTGAGCAGGAGGCAGTTGAGTGTATTTGATGTGGTTGTGGAGGAGGTTGCGGTACATGTGGTAGAAGCAATGTTGCAGGAAAAGAGGCAGTGTCGGCAAGTGAACTGTCCTGTTGTGGAACTTCATGAGGTGCGGCAGCAGTAGCTGTTGCAGGGCACACGGTCCAGGGCACTGAGCTTGGTGGGGGTGTATATCTTCAGGTGGAGGGAGGGTCAGGGTTCCTGGCACTGGGCGCTGTCCAGACATGGACAGCCACAGACAGGCTTGCCTTGGGCACACCTTGGGTGTGCCTTGTGGCATGTGTCCACTGTGACCTCCATTAAGTAGGTTGGGAGGAGGGCAGGGCACTGCGCTAGTGGGCAATACGGTACAAGGAAACAGCAGAAATGTGACAATTGGTGAACAGGGGAGAAGGATACAAGATAACAGTTATTACAAGCTAACAGATGTGAACAGTTATCAAATTAAGTACAAATTACAACCTAGAGGTAACATATTAGGTTAATAGTCACTGGGCTAAGTGGAACAAACAAGCACAACAAACAAAATCACAGGGGCTGCGGAAGAGCTAGTGTGGGAAGCCGGCTCACTGTAGCTACGCTGCGTCCTCCATTATGTAGACTGGGAGATGGTGGGGCGTCACAGCAGTGGGCAGGGCGGCAGGAAGGAGCAGCAGGAATTTGGTAAATTGTGAAGTATATAGTCACTGGGCTAAGCAGAGCAAACAAGAACCACAAGGGAAATCTCAGGGGCTGCTGGACAGCTAGTGTAGAAAGACTTCTCACGTGAGCTGTGCTGCCCTCTCTCTCCATTAAGTAGGTTGGGAGGAGCGCAGTGTCTGCCCTGCCTCAAACAACAAAGTTTTTGCAAAGTACTTTAGTCAAATTACTTTATTTTTCCAGAAAGTAAAGGTTTCAAGGGTGTAGATTTAGTAGAGATTTCAGATAAAATGACAGTGATGTCTTCTCTACAAAACTCAGATGCAAAATAACCATGGTCTAGGCAAAGCAGAGAGCATAGAGAAGAGTATTCAGGACAGGCAGATGATAGTGCTACTATTGCAATGTCTTCTGTTAGTAAAAAAAGGAAAAAAGTGTTTAAAACTCAAAAAATTACCAGAGCAGTCTGCTCAAGGAATAATTCAATTTGAAATTGTAGTTTAAGTCAATTCCTGGTCTCTGATCATAAAAAAAACTGCTGATTTAATTCATATTTGTAATTTCATGTTCAAATTTACCCGAGACTGCTTGGTTAAAGAATCTACCTGAAATGGTTGATGACAACCACCTGCATTAAAAGAAGAGCCGCTCATGTTCAGAAAATGCCATTTGCATTTGTGCAGATCACATTGTTTCATATCATCTTCTGTTATGATTTCGGTGTGCAGACAAACATATCGAAAATAAAATATCGTGATTCAGAAACATCGAGTTGGAAATATTGTGATGCACAAATATTGTGCAGAAACATTGTTGACAAGAATATCGATTTTCAAGGTAAGTAATATCAATGTTAAAAATATAATTCTTTTTATATATTTTACAGCACATTGTAATTGTACATGCTATAAATTGCTTTTACAATTCTTGTTATTGTTTTTTAATATAGTTTGTACATTTTTTGTTGTTTTTAATTTGAGTTTAATATTTTATTGTAATTTTGAGTGCCTTAGCGGGTTTTGGGGTTTATAGGGGTAGAGAAGTGTAGCTCACTGGTTAGAGGAGGCATACCCTGAAGCAGAGGTCAGACCCGGGACCAGGGTTCAATTCCCGACGCGGCAGGGTCCGGAGCCCAATTGTCCACGGACTCGATAATTCTCGCTTCGGTGCCCACTCTAAGCACGAGTTCACACTATGCAGCTCTGGGCAACAAGCTTGCTTAATCTCCACAACAGCCCCCCCGCGGCGGGATGCCTGGCTTTCACCTTGGGGATGCCCAGTACGGGTTATCTCACAGGGAAAAACCAGGACGGGTTCCCAATGCAAGCGCCAAGATGCCCAAGGGTAAGTTGAGCGCTATATAAGAACACATAATAATAATAGAGGGTGGCAAGTAAATAAATTATAATTAATAATTAATGAAAAATGTATTAATATTCATTATTTCATTGATAATTAATTATGTAATTGTGTAAAAAAATTTAAAGTATGAGGGTCAGGCTTTGGGGTTATTAGTGGTGTACGGTGGGAAGTGGTTTAATTATAATTAATTAATATTTATTATTATTAATAATTTAATTGATAATTAATTATGTAAATTTTGTAATTAATTAAAAAATGTAAGCTATATATCAGGTGCGGGTAGCTGGGTTTGTAGGGTTTGAGGGCAGGAAGTTCACTAAATACAATTAATTTATTATTAATTAATTATTATTAATTGTTTAATTGATTATTAAGTACATTATATAATTAACATATTTTGTAAGTCATATATATCATGTGGATTGTTGAGTTTGTAGGTATGAAGGGTGCGTATTCAATTAAATATATTTAAGGCATTATTATTTATTTATCATTCATTGTTTAATTGATAATTATGTGAAATGAGTAATTATTATAATTTTTAAGATATATTTTAGGTGTGTGTTGTTTAGATTGTAGATGTATATGGCAGGAAGTTATTTAAGTAATAACAAATGTAAAAATAGTTATTCATTTATTACAAATTATAATATGTATAATTGTATTTCTTAATTTTATTATGCTTTTTAATTATAAATAAGATTATATTTGTTGGTTGCTATGATTGTGAGCATATAGTTTGGTATTTTAATTAGATTACTATTATTTGTTTTATTTTATCATATTTATTAGGATTGTAATAAATATATATATATTTTTTATTTATACATATCATTTTTACATTTAAATATTTATATTTTTGTTATTTAATATAGTTGTTAAAATATTTATTTTGAAGTGAAAACGGTCCTACCACCATAGTTATAATACAGCGGTCGGCCACTGGGCCACTGCACCTCCACCATGGGCAAACTCCTAATCAGTCCACGAGTCTACAAGGAAAAGTAAAGGAAATGGTTGGGGACGTGCTGGGTGCCATCACACCATTGGCTGCTGTACAGCCTAATAGTTTTTTTTTGTAATAACATTACCATCGTTGGTGTCAATGCTGTAGCAGGATGAGTACAACAA
This sequence comes from Triturus cristatus, assembly GCF_964204655.1. Taxonomy (NCBI): domain Eukaryota; kingdom Metazoa; phylum Chordata; class Amphibia; order Caudata; family Salamandridae; genus Triturus; species Triturus cristatus. The sequence continues at coordinate 61,082,488 of NC_140587.1, forward strand.
AGAGAAGTACTCGCTGCATTTAAGGATGATAAAAGATGCTCTTTTCTAATTCCACCACCTTGCAGTATTATTGAAGAGAGACAGTGTCTTGGACCCAAAGACCCTTCCAGTCCCACCTAATCATCATCATTGTCATCCCTTGATGGAAATGTGCCCTTTCTGCAGGGCCACCCTGAATTTGTTGCCTTTTAACTGAGTCCTATTTTTGCTAAATATAGAGTTCTGTGCACTTTATCCCTGCTAACCAGTGGTAAAGTGCTTTCAAAATGGTGGAATTGATGTACATCTCATTGGTATATTAATCTTACCTGTAAGTCCCCAGTAAATGGTACCAAGTAGTAAGCAGGGTGTATATCATAAATGTCATAAGTGTACTGCAGCAATCATTGGGCCATACACTACAGCAACAATGTAAATATGACCGCAGGCCTGCCAGCAGTGGCCTGGCTGTACAAGTGTTAACTTCAAATTTGACCTGTCCGAATAACCGCATTTGACAGACCTAAATGTGCTTTTTAAACATTTATAAGTCACACTTCTAGACCTTATCTCCAAAAAGGCAGGATTCATGGTAAATAAAAGATGGGCATGGAGAGGTATAATATTAAACATGTATTTACAGTGAAAAAGCCCTGAAAGCTATTTTAGTAGGTTGTTCGATTGGAAAGCACTAAGGTACCAAGGGCCTGATTATGATGCCAGCTGGACCCCCTGTCCAACTGTCACGGTCCGATTCCAACCACCGAGGCTGGGAAAGCTCCCTCCACCGTATTATGATGCAAATGCTGCTATTGTGGCGGTCTCATCTATGGAGGTGCACATATCCCTGAATATGTCACTGCAAGTGCATACAAAATCACAGGAAATGTGGTATATAGACACGTGTATGACATATGTGGGGATATGCCTTGTGCTGCATGTACCCCATTGCTGGAGTGTGGCAGAATGTGTACAGTCCAGTCAATAGGGATACATACCACCTACAGACCTACCTGCACTCCGGTGCCCACAGGGTCGTATTCTTCAGGGTTCCACTACCATGGGATAGGGTGACCCGGAGGAAGGGATACATGCTGGAGACTGTCGAGGAGAAGCTGATTTGGCTAAGTTTGCACCCAAAATCCTTTTTTTCTTTGACTCGAAGCTGGCCGTCGGACCGCCGAGGTCGGGTTGTCAGAAACCCACATCATAATCCGGACGGTGGTCAGATATCCCTGTACTGCCCTATGGCTTCTGTTCCTCTCCGACTGCTAGCTCGGTGGTCGAAGGAAGGCTATCCGAGTCGGCGGTCTTTCAGCAGTTGGTTGGAGAACACGCTTCATGCACTGTAATCCGGCAGTCAGACCGTCCTCTTTTGAGGAGACCTCTGCTGTTAAACCGCCTCCAACAGGACCTCGGAAGCCGGTCCTACCGACATCGTAATCAAGCATAGATTAGGTTTAATAAATATTATCTGCTGTTTGGAAGCATCTACAAATAAACATTTTGGGACTTTTTGAAATATTTATTACAGGTGCAACTTACTGGTGAAGTCAAATTTGTAATAAATATTTTGGATATATAACTTTCTAAAAACTACTTTTGCCCTGCTTGAAGCTCTTATAAACTAAATCTGCTTTTTTGTTCTTCTGTTCTTCCAGCCAGTAATAAGCATTTCAATAGGTGGTAATGAGGTGTAAACTTGCTCCCAGGACAGGCACAAAAGGCTTTGTGTGACAGGAGGTGTTGTTGTGCTGTTGACAGGATGGCCTGTGGGCTGGGCTCAAGGACATGATTAACTTCAAAAAGGCCTAGCTTGTCACAAGCAGATTCACAAACTTTAATGTGTCTGGCTTATGATCCTTACTTGAACCCATTTCACAATTTGTGGACTGTTGTTTGGGACCCCTGGTTCCTAATTTGCCATCATGCTGTGTCTTTTGATATAGACAAACATGGCTTAGTTACCGTTCATGTGGAGTCATTATATTCTAATATCCCACAAGGTGAAACTCTACAGATGGTAGAATCTTTACTGCGTTACTGAGTATTGGACTGCGCAATATTCGCCAAGATGGAGAACTATTTTCTTTTTCTGATTCAACTGTATTGGCAAACCAGAGAAACTTTGATGGGCAGTACTTTTTCCCCAAGCATGTCAAATCTGTACATGCACGGTTTAAAAAAAATATATGTCTACACCACTAAAACTATGGGGAACAAATATTGATGACATCCTTTAAAGTTGGGAAGGTGAATGGTTTCTCTAGTATACATGTGTGAATACAGTAAAAGTCAACTTCAATTTTTGGACCTACTGCTGTACCCAAAGAATGGGTACATTGAGTCAGAACCAGTGCTTAATTTATGCCGGTGCTTCCCGGTGCTTAGCACCGGCACATATTTATCAGGGCCGGGTCTATATAACACCATGCATCTGTATCTCTGAACATCACCACTCATATGACAATGTGAATGTGGCGTAGACCAGGTAGTATATTAAAATTAAATTACCTTACTGACTCCGCGTGCGCATCACGTATGATCAATACTGTCTGGTCCAGACCATCAGAGTGCGACTCATAATTTAGTTATTCCAATATTTCTGATCACTCCACATCATGTGATTCAGACTTGACGATGCGCATTTCGATTCAAATTTGCTTTACGCTGCCCTTGGTTCAGTGTTGCTGTCAGTGGGTGGGAGTCCTGGACCCTTATTGGGCAGGGGGCTGAATTTGGTTCTGTGGGGGTATGGCTCTGAAACAGGCAGTGTGAGCAACGTGCGTGGATTCAAATTACACGTCCGAGCCAGCAGTCATCGCCAGTTCAGGCAGTTCCACGTTGAGTGAAGGCAGCAGAAGCCGCCTATCTTTTCCCATTAGGCATAGGGTCAGACTGATTTGCATATGGCCATGTCTGAACTGGGGTGGTGGAATGAGCTGAAGAATGATGATGGATTAAAACCAGATCAGTTGACTGGGGGTGAGTGTTTGATTTGCTCAAATGCTCCGTCCATCATCCCCTTTGGTATCGCTGTGTTCGCCCTAAGTTGGCAGGGTGTGCCCAGACGTGGGTCCCTTGCTCTCTTTGCCACTGGATTCAAGATAGCCTGGCTGAGGAGGGTTATGAACACGAAACCGGTCCCAGGATGCTTGTTTCCGGTCCAGGGAAGACATTGCTTGGCAGTTCGGGCTGGACTGTTCCCATGAGGCACATGGTCAGACTGATTTGCATATGGCCATGTCTGAACTGGGGTGGTGGAGTGAGCTAAAGAATGATGATGGATTAAACCCAGATCAGTTGACTAGGGGTGAGCGTTTGATTTGCTCAAACGCTCCGTCCATCATCCCCTTTGGTATCGCTTTGTTCGCCCTAAGTTGGCAGGGTATGCCCAAACATGGGTCCCTTGCTCACTTTGCCACTGTATTCAAGGTAGCCTGGCTGATGAGGGTTATGAACCGAAACCTGTCCCAGGATGCTTGTTTCCGATCCAGGGAAGACATAGCTTGGCAGTTCGGGCTGGACTGTTCCCATGAGGCACAGGGTCGGACTGATTTGCATATGGCCATGTCTGAACTGGGGTGGTGGAGTGAGCTAATGAATGATGATGGATTAAACCCAGATCAGCTGACTGGGGGTGAGTGTTTGATTTGCTGAAACGCTCCGTCCATCCTCCCCTTTGGTATCGCTTTGTTCGCCCTAAGTTGGCAGGGTAATCCCAGACGTGGGTCCCTTGCTCACTTTGCCACTGGATTCAAGATAGCCTGGCTGATGAGGGTTATGAACCCGAAACTGGTTCCAGGGTGCTTGTTTCCGGTCCAGGGAAGACATGGCTTGGCAGTTCGGGCTGGACTGATCCCATGAGGCACAGGGTCAGACTGATTTGCATATGGCCATGTCTTAACTGGGGTGGTGGAGTGAGCTAAAGAATGATGATGGATTAAACCCAGATCAGTTGACTGGGAGAGAGTGTTTGATTTGCTCAAACGCTCCGTCTATCATCCCCTTTGGTATTACCTATCGAATAAAGGCAGGTAGGCAGCCCACCACCACCAGTAACTGTAAGTACTGAAGCAGCCATTACCAACGCTACTTTTTTTTTCTTGAGCGTGGTGGGTGGCGTGACACACTGCGTGATGGTCTCTGCCGTGGTAGGCTAGCTCCCACTCCATTCCACATCGTGACATTCCACAATCAACAGTAATAAATTCCGGTCCAGGATTAAGTTAAAGGCTCTGCAACGGCCCCTGCCTTTCTTCCAGCCTTCTCCTTGCCTAGGCCGGGCAGTGGCATTATACTTACTTGCTGCACACAGTCAGGTGCCCGACACCAGAGGCATGATTGCTCAGGGCAGGCCTTGGACTCGCATGAAGTGAACTATGAAGCGAACCACGAGTGACGACTCAGAGTCCAAGGCCTGCCCTCAACAATCATGCCTCCATGTCATGCTTCCATGTTTGCACTCACATTGCATTCTGAATATATCCGAAAACTCCCTGTACATTGCTACTGTCTAATATTTCTACTGTCTACTGCTCCTTACATGCAATAGCGTGACTAGCAAGGCATCCATCCATTACTATACCCAGAAAGCTGAGCTCACTTTTCTGTCACCCATGAGCTTTCCCCTAGTCACCTATATTGTGCAAGTACAATGCCAAGCCGGTCTACTGTTGCGAGACCCGTGGTAGGGGGCCCTATCCCCAGTGCCCTAGGCCTCGCAACCATGGTTTTCCGCTACTTAGCCCAGAGGGAGGGGCCGGCCCAGCCTCGTAGTCATGACCTAATGCTGGGAGGCCCAGGTGATGGAAACACCTCGTCGCCTATGTCTTGCAATAATGTAGTGCTCTGAATTTAGGCCCACGCTGCCAACTCAGTGACGTCCAGGGTAGGGATCCTCTCTTAGGCCTCACAGCCATTGTCTAGCTCTGAGGTCCACGGGAGCAGGCCAGCCAGGGTACCCCTAAACTTGGTCTTGCAGCAGAGGGCAATCTCTATGAGACCCTGGGGACATATGCCCTCTTCGCTGGACCCGGTAGCTATAACCCAGTGCTGCCAAGTCCAGGGAGGGGAGGGCAAGTGAATGAAAAGGAAGGAGCCATGGTTGTGTGCTGCAATGCTCAAGGGCGAGGGATTTCCTCCCCTGCTACTCTAAGTGATGGTTTTGCACTGTGAGGCACACAATCCTCTTAAACTGGGTCCTTTGTACCAAAGTAAAATGGGCCAAGTTCAACTCCTCCAGCACTTAAGGCTTCTCTGCTGTTTACAGACATACAATTCCTTGTGACTCGCAGACAAGTGACAGGACCGATAAAATAAAAATAGGCCACGGGTGCGGAAGGATTTTCCCAGCATGGCTGAAGGCTGACTAGACGAACAAATCAGAGCCATCAGAAGCTCGAGAGGTCCCACCCCTCCTCTCGCCATCCTTAAAATTATAAAAAGAATACTTCACATTTCGCTGACTTTTGTATTTCACATTATATGAATGCTTTAATTTGACTGACTGAAGGAGTGGCACCAGTGCTTAATTTGAGCAGGTGGTTTCCGGTGCTCGGCCCCTGATTGCCAGCACCAGGCCTTATGACTGTCTGTCAAATGGTGGCCCTGTCTGGCTAATTTAGGTTTGAGCACAACAACAGCCCTTTATTAGTTGAATTTACATTTTTATTTACTAATACCTACCTCCCAAACCATTTTTATAGCGTTGGGGGCCTGGAATAGTATGAACTGTCACACTTGTCAGAGTATGATGGTTAGTAGTTGTGTTTGTAGTGTCATTGGCAGCTGGCAGGGGCGATGTGTGGTATAAGCTGCCATGGCCTCCCGAGGACAGACCCGGCACTTATGATTTTACAAATTAAGCACTGGTCAGAACTATACAAATCCTAGGACATGAAACGTTCTACTACTGTATGGCAGCTTCTTACCAAGAGCACTACGCCTCAACCTACTGGTTGTCAGTTCTTGAGAATATGTAAAAGTTACTCTGAATTAGAAAATGTAAAAAAAAAAACATTGCAGCCAACATAGTTAAAACCTCATAAACAGGAACTATGCTTACTACTTGGGGGCCGATTCCGATGGCCGGTCGGACAGCTGTCCGTAGCCTTACCCTGCGACCGACACGTACCCGGAGCCGGTCTGTCCTGTAGAGTAAGTACGATGCGCATAACTGCCAAAAACACGACCGACACGTAGGCTGTGAATCAAGACCCATTCTCCGTCCGAGCCGTAACTCCCAAAGAGGAACCGTGTCGCCCGGAAGCAGTATCCATGACAGTTTCCGGCATGACAAGTACGATGCGTACTTCCTACGCGCCGGACGGGTCGTCACGTACGGCACGTCACAGCATCCAGAAAACAAGCATATCAGCTACGATTCGTGCCACAAATCAATACACGGCTATGAGACGGAAGAGCTTGCAGTGGGTACGAGACAGAGCAACAAGCAGCGTGTACGACACGAACACATCATGAATCCCATCGCGCAGGTCATACCAGTACACTACATCTATGACCGGATCAGGGACCGACGCCGACAGCGCAGGCGGTAAGTCAGACACCTACCACATAAACACACGACACGTACACGCCAAATGGCACACACACACAGGGGATACATATCCTGGCCACTAACAACAGCCCACCATAGGGGTTGCATGGCCAGCACCACTAACACCCCCACCCATAGGGGGCATGTTGCCCATCACCCCTGCCACCCCCACTTACAGAGGACCTGTTGCCTATCACCCCTGTCACCCCCACTCACAGGGGACCTGTTGCCCATCACCCCTGCCACCCCCACTCACAGGGGACCTGTTGCCCATCACCCCTGCCACCCCCACTCACAGGGCTTATGTTGCCCATCACCCCTGCCACCTCCACTCACAGGGCTTATGTTTCCCATCACCCCTGCCACCCCCACCCATAGTGGACCTGTTGCCCATCACCCCTGCCACCCCCACTCACAGGGCTTATGTTGCCCATCACCCCTGCCACCCCCACTCACAGGGGACCTGTTGCCCATCACCCCTGCCACCCCCACTCACAGGGCTTATGTTGCCCATCACCCCTGCCACCCCCACTCACAGGGCTTATGTTTCCCATCACCCCTGCCACCCCCACCCATAGTGGACCTGTTGCCCATCACCCCTGCCACCCCCACTCAGAGGGGACCTGTTGCCCATCACCCCTGCCACCCCCAGCCAAAGGATGGGTGATGCGCAACACATCCAGCATACACAAACATCAGGTATGTCCGCAAAATACATCCCCCACGACATCATGACAACAGTGTGTAGTCTGAGACAAATGCCCACAACAGTGAATATGGCTACGAGCATACAATGTAAGTAACAGCACATGTGTGACCAACACATGAGTGTGACATACACAAGGCAAGCATCACCATAGCACTGTGGCAATGTAAAAAGAACACCTCCTCCACACAGAGATGTGTTGAGGCAAACAGTGCTGTGAAAACATAACACTCTCGGCCATGTGCAGACAAGCACCACACATGGGGGCTGACAATGCACACAGCGTACAATGACACAACAGAAGAAGTGACCATCACCAAGCATGCACACATCTTGAAAATAGACACACCAACCCAAACAACATGTGTAGACTGTAGGTGTCAGCTCACTAACTCACATTCCATGCCAGCAATGGCACCCAACAAACAGGATGAATGTGCACAATGATGTGAAATGACTCACAGAGACAGCATGCAAAATCACAGAAACAGCATCCAGACAAATGCCCACAACAGCAATATCAATGCACTGGTGCAGATGCACAAACACAAACAGGCAAACTCACACTGCATATCGGACACAACATGTGTGTGTGTGTCACAGTATCCCCAGGCAACTACACAACACATGAAGGGGGCTGAACCACAGTGACACAGATGCGGACACAGTGCCATACAAAAGTAACCATCACTGGGACACCCTCAGTGGGCAATCAGGCGTTTTGAGATGAGAGGAAGCACAACAGACACATGTGACAGTACCTGGAATGAACACCAACTAACACAGCAAGAGACTGACACACAACAGCACAATCCCCAGGGACAAGACATTGGGGTGACACAAGCATGCATGACACCTCCACTGTGATGAAAAAGGCAGATGTCGTACAAACTGGGAAACCCAGACATGTGTCCTGTGCCACAAACGTACATCACACATACACAAACACAAATCACTCAGCATGGCCCCTCATCCATGGACAAACGGGAGCTAGGGGACCATCCATGCAAACATTCACATCAGTTCACCATCAACACTACACACCTGAACTGCAACAATGTGTATCTGTGAAGCCCACATGGACAGGTGACATTGCACATGCCCACATGACAAACACAGGAATGTTGGCAGGAACTAAGGTGTACACACACATCACACAAGGACTGTTTACAACCCAGGGAATGACAGACGCACAGTATGCGGTACATGGCCATGACCTCAAAGCTCATGTGACCTTCACAATCGCTGCCACAGTCCCAGGACTATGCAGATGCCAAGGAGGAACACCGGCACCCATGCTGACACCTGCCAGCATCGCTGCTGTGAACCCGACAAGTAGGAGCAGTCACACACACATACAAATGTCTCAATCACTGAAAACTACCACCTAGGGACAACTACATGATATTACGAACAAACACGTCCCTTGAGGAACCCTCACTGTGTCCCGTCTGACAACATCATCAACACTCAGAAATGACAAATCACAATGATGATACACCAATTAACAGTAGTGAGTCATGCACCCACACATCTGGTAGCCCATTGGAAAAGTAGTGGGATTAACCCAGTACCACTCAGCAAGCATCAACAACAGGAACATATCAAGGGAACACTGTCTGTGTATGAATAGGGATGTGGACACACACACATGCACATACAACACACACCATGGGCCCAGGCAATGTCACTGGACAACACACTAACTTGAGGGGACACAACTCTTGTGGGAGCCCAGCTGTGCCAAACATATTCCCCGCAAGTCCCACTCATGTCTGCAGAACACTTGGTCAGTCAGCCATCAGTTACCACACAATGAAGGCTCTGGTCACAACAGCCTGGGTACGGGAGTCACCCCTAAGTCAGCTGCACATACCCCAAACATATGTCTAGCAAGTTGCACAGAGGACCCAGTTTCTCCTATCACAATGATGCCCACACCTGTAGGGCCAGTAGGGATGAGCACGAAGTATGTGGAAGTGACAATTTGGACAATGGGAAGCATATCATATGTGCAGGGGTGCAAGCCACAGATGTGACCATGGCAATTAAATGCTCACAGAGAGATGTACACAAATAGTTGATCCAGACACACCCAGGTAGCTGCAAAGGATGACATGGATACCCACCAGAATAGGATACATATCTCATGAACCACAGGGAGTACCTCCCATCAACACATCAGTATGCAGCATTGTAAACCAAGCATTACAGGTGCAAGGGCATCTAAAACAACCTCAACATGATGTACAGCTAAATCAAGTTCACAGGGAAAAAGTAAAAAGCTTTATTCAGCATATGAAAAGTGAAAAGTCTGTTCCAACAAAAGGCCAATCGCCAGTCCATGTCCAAATGGCAAGGAGTGAACTAGACTGACACATTCAGTATATGAAATTCGAAACGTGTTTGCAACCAAAAGGCCAATGGCCAGTCCATGTCAAATTGCCAAGGAGTGAACTAGAGTGACAACTGTCACACCTTGCTTGCCTGCACTGCTACGGACCGGGGTCATCCCCTCGGAGGGGCATACATGGGGGCAGGCCAGGCACCGCAGGGACAGGATCAGGGTGCAGCAGAAGGAGGCAGTGAAGAGGTGGTGGATGCAGGTGAGACACTTGCAACTGCAGTGGTGCTGACTGAAGTGGTGGGTGCTGTCACAACTGTGGGGCACAAGTCAGATGGGGTGGGTGCCGGCACAACTCCAGTGGGCAGGTCAGATGGAGTGGATTGGCTCACCACTGCAGTGCCCATGTCAGACGGGGTGGGCGTGGACTCCAAAGCAGTGCCTACATCCATGGAAGCGGAATGGGGGACAGGTGAGGTCTGCAGGGCAGGGGGTGGGGACACGGTCTCCACATCAGTGGCACCAACTGTCTGACCAGGTGTGGAGGAGCAAGTGCTAGGGGGGGATGGCCTTAGCATTTTGGGGATGGTGTATCTGTGTGTGGGGGAACACGGGGCACGGAGTGGCGGGGGAACCTCTGGAGTGGTGTCCTGGGGGATGGAGGACGGAGACTTTGCCTTGGAGCTGCGTGCTGGCGGGGGGTCTTGCTCTTCTTGAGCCGGGGGTACTTGCGGGTGGGCGTCTCCGTCTGACTGCGCCTAGGGGAGGGTGTCCATGTGTGAGGGGCACTCCCTTCTGTGTGTGGGGACTTCCTCTTCCCCTTGTAATCAGGATCTGCTGGGTCGGTGGGGAAGAGGCCAAGGTCACAGAGGTGGGTTTTTTGAACGTTGCAGCAGCACATAGGTTGGGTGACACAGCCAGATGATTAGCCCATTGCACTACATGGCACTCATCTGGACATGTGGAATTGAGATGTGAGGGGGTGGTCTTGTAGGTGACATATGTGTCCATGCCCAACAGCACACACCTCAGTACATTGTGTAATGTCATGAACTAGCATATGAGAGTGATAGTGGTCATGGCCACATGGGGGGATGTACTGACTATCCTTCTTTGTGCATCTCTGTACTGCAGGGCACCAGCTGTGCATCGTCCATTCCCAGCCCTTGCAACCATGCAGGAACGCGACAGCATCAGACGGTACCGCTTCACCAGGCCACTGATTGAGGAGTTGGCAGAGCAGTTGGCGCCACATCTGCTACCTAGCCGGACATACCCTACAGCACTGACCCCAGAGGTGAAGGTGATGGCAGCCCTGCACTTCTTTGCTACTGGTACCTTCCAGAACACTGTGGCTACTGCTGGTGGGATGTCGCAAACGATGTTTAGTCGGGTGCTACGCGATGTCTTGGAGGGGATGTTGCAATTCCTCGACCTGTATATCAAGTTCCCGAGCCAAGATGAACTCCCTGAAATTAAGGATGCCTTTTATACACTGGGGAGGATGCCGAACGTCATTGGATCCATTGATGGCACACATGTTGCCCTGATACCACCACAGGTACATGAGCAGGCATACCGTAACAGGAAGCACTATCATTCGATCAATGCTCTGGTGGTCTGTCTTGCTGACATGTTGATCACACATGTGTGTGCACGGTTCCCTGGTTAGGCGCACGATGCCTACATTATGAAGAGTAGTCACATTACAACGCTGATATCACAGATGCCAGCTCAGTGTGCCTGGTTTGTCAGTGTGTACTGACTGTTTCTCATTTTGTGTGTTTGTCAGTGTTGTATTCCGCACTCCTACAAAACTCATCTATTTGTTCATTTTTGTGTGTGTAGGTGACTCCGGATACCCCAACATGCCGTGGTTGCTGACACCCCTCAGGAACCCTGTGACACCAGCCGATCTGCGCTACAATGAGGCACATGGTCGGAGCAGGAGGGTGATTGAGCGGACATTCGGCCTCCTGAAAAGCCGCTTTCGCTGCCTGGACAAGACCGGAGGGGCCCTCCCATATGAGCCTGCAAAGGTGTGCAAGATAATACAGGTCTGCTGCATGGTACACAACATGGCGGTGTTGAAGGAGGTGCCTCTCATCCAGGATGAGGATGACGATGACCGACGTCCGGCACCTGTGGAGGATCCCGGCCTGGGCCAAGATGCCAGTGATGATGAAGATGATGGTGACGTCTGCTCCCAGCTCATCAACAACTTCTTCACCTGAAAGTGAGTTTCCAGGGTTGTTATGTGAATGTATGGAGGTAGGCAGGAATTTGTTGAGCCAGCTCTGTTGCTGTCTGTGTGTATCTGTGTGCCACTTGACTGGATGCGTGCTGTGATGTGTCCATTCAGCGGGTGTGTACTCCACAATAGGGTAGTACTGCTAACTATTGTTTGTGTAGGTGTTTTGCAACATGTTTTGTGCATGTGTATTGCATTTCTCTCCTGTTCGTCTGTGCTTTTGACTGTATCTTGTCTGTCCTTCCCAGGGTCCTTTGCCTGTTGTGTGGTCAACACTGACCCCCAACACCCAGAAGCCAACACCAGTGTTGAAGTTGACAATTCCCATCAACTGATGTACCACACATCCCTGGACTTCCATTCTCCAACACATTGTGAGCGTGTGTCCACTGTTACGTAGAATTACTGTGCAACTATTGTGGAATAAACGTGTTGCTGATGTGTAATGAACCTGTGCTACGCTTTTTTATGTGCGTTGTCTGTCTTCCCACATCTGAGTGATATCTTCTTACCTCACCTGTGGACTTGTTACCACTGACTGTGCTTGGTGTTGTGTCTGTGCATGCCAATGTGTTTCAGGTCAACATCATTGTGTGTGATGAGTAACATGGCCATGGTGAGTATGTTTTTTGTTGTCATAGTGGTGTGTCTCCCTCACATGTGTCACATCCCCATGACTGACCTTACGTTGGTCACATTGTTGGAGTATTTGGCATGCACTGTGTTGTGTAGCAGATCGACTTCGCCCTGAACATGACAAGTTTGAATCACAACAGAGGCAAGTGTGGTGTACTGGTGAGTTTATTTACAAACATGTGTGAGTGAGGTTGCTGTACAGTGGTTTGGGAATCCAAAGTTCACATTGGAGTTGGAAATGCTGGTAGAGGAAATGTCCAGAGTAAAGTCCACAGTCGTCTGCTACTTTGGCCCAACATGAACCCTCCATGTCATGTGGGCGAGTTGTGTGCGATTGGACAAGGTGAACGGGTTGCGCACAAAGAACATTGTCCAGAACAGGTTTAGAGGCCCTGGGGGATGTGCTGGGACATCTGCCTCTCACATGTCCTTCTTCGGACGACCCCTCTTCTTCCGGGGGGGGGATCCTCATGTGCAGGGGACTCTCCGCCAGAGTCCTCCTCCCTCCCTTTGGCGCTGGCAGATGGTGTTGCGACAGATGTTGTGGGCACACAGGGGGGTGGGGACAGGTTGGTGTTGATCTGGCATTGTAGTATGTCCCGATGCACTGCAGAGATGTCATCCCAATTGGCCTCTATGCGGGCATGGTGGGCGACCTGCTCATGTTGCATATACTTGAGGATCCCCACTATCTGGCCAAATCCTCCGGTGCTATCCTGGTAGGCATCAATGATGCGTGCCAGTTGGGGGTCATCATGCAGTCCAGACCCCTCTGCAAGGCATGCCCTGTGCCTCCCACCCCTCCCAGCACCCCTCTCCACACGGACAGGACCAGCGGCTGTACGCACAGGTGACCCTGGGACCCCTTGGGTGGTGTTGCTGGTGATGTTAGCTGTATCTTCCGGGGGGTCCTGTGTCCGTGTGCTGTGGGTGTTGATTGTCCTTGGTCTGTCCATGTTGGCGGGGGTGCCCTGTCGGTGTCCAGATGGTGGAGGCATGGGTACGGGGGGGGCAGATGTTGCTGCTGCTAGTGCTGCATGATGGCTCACACCGGAGGGGCCAGGTTGGTCGTCGTCATCCAAAGAGGCCAGTGAGAGAGTCAGACCAGAGAGCTCAGTGTCCAACAGAGTCTGGGACTGGGTATCGTCATTTGTTAGTGGGTGCCCAGCACGACCTGTGTTTGGAAGAGACACACAATGTGATTTATGTTTCTACATGCATCGTTGGTTCACAAACATGAGATTTTCTACTTTTCATACAGATGCCTGCCTGTACACTGCTTTTTCGCAGCTTGTCACAGACAGAGTTTGGTCTTGTTGTTGGCCATTTGCCAGCATGGCTTTGTGCTCCCCACAACAGAGCCCAGTGTCAGACATCTTGTCGGTCCCTTCCCACTCCCTGTGAGGCGAGTATGTTTCAGTTTGATCTTGCTGGGCCATGTGGATGGATGTAGGTTGTCTGTGACTGCGAGTCCCATCATACTCTTGGCTACACCCCCCTTCCCAGCATGCCCATGCTTCCTCCATCTTGACTCTGCTTCCCTGTGAGGGGGTGTGATAGCAATGGCAAGATGGCTGACTGTGAAATCCTGGTGTTTGTTTGGCTACAAGTCCCAAGTGAGCCCCTGTGCTTCACACAGCAGCACCCAAGACGGGGTATCTTTTGCTGATATTTCAATGAGGTGTGTGTCAATGCATTGTACCCGGTGAGTTGTGTGGAGTTTGTGTTGGGGGGTGTCTCGCCATGCTGATTAGTATGGTCAGGGCTGTCAGTCCTCCTTCCCATCATGACACGTGCTTCCATTGGAGGGCGTGCAAGTTGTCTTTCAGGATGTCAGTCAGTGGTGTCCTGCTTCTGATTTGCACACATGCCCTAGCAGGGCCTTGTGCTCCCCACAGCAGGACCCAGTGTCAGCCATCTTGTCATTCATTTTCCACTCCCTGTGGTGTGGGCATGTTTCAGAGTGGTCTTGATGGGCCAATCAGGAGGGGGAGCATTATCTGTGACTACTTGACTGACATGCTTTCCCTACCTACCTCGACGCCTTTGAAGCCTCTATTCTTTGATCTAGGTAGACATTCATTCCAAGATATAGCACGTTTTTGCCCTCTTCTTTTCTGGGCCCGTATCAAAAGGACTGCAGAATTGACCACTTACGCAGCAGCTCTTGATGAATTGGTAGCAGCCGACTCTGGGAGTAAGATCAAATGGCTAACGGATCTCCGGAAACTCTTATCCGCCATTGGACTAAATGAGGCATGGTGTAGCCAGACCTCTCCTACAAAGCAGGTTTTAAATTTTTTTTACTGGGAATGGGTGCAGATTCAGGTCACTCACAATCCCAGACTGGGGAAACTGACGGAGGGATTTTTCCAGCATAAAACTACTTGCACATTGGAACCTTATTTGGATTTCATCCAGATCCCCAGAGACAGGGCACTATATATGAAGATGAGATTCGGGACTCTCCCTACCAACAGCTTAGTTGCATGCTGGAAAGGGCCAAATACGACACCCATACCCTGTCCGGGCTGTGCCTATCACAATGAGTCCATTGCACATTTCCTGTTCGCCTGTCCGACGTATAGGCTCCCCAGAAAGAGGTGGCTAAAGCCGGTTTGCCAATTACTGGGCCCAATGTGTCATCGTAACGCTCTCCGCATTTTATGTACAGATACCTCCTCACTTACTTTGATATGCGGGGTGGCCAAATTCTTGGGCTCTGCCTGGTTAACAAGAAGTAAGATTTTGGCTAGGAAGCCTAATTGCCTAATTAGTGTAGACACTAATTGTGATCAGCGTCCACCTATCTAGGGTTACAGAACTGGGTCTCCCCTTTTTTATATAGGGCTTCAGTTAATATTTTTAGTTCTAGACTTTTTATGGTTTTTTAAACAAATTATGAACAAAATATGTATTGGAAACTGTATTCATATAAGCTGTTTTAGGTGATGGTTTAATTGTTTTTTTAAAACTAACTCTGTAAATATGTTTTTCTTTTTATTCGAAAATGCACTGCTTTTATGATATATTTTAATATCGAATAAAGCTTATACTACTACTACTACTACGACTACAGGCCCCATCATGCTTTTGTCTACACTCACTTCAACTGCATCCCCAATATTCCTTCCTGACAGTCAGCTGCACTGTGAGGTGGTGTGTTTGTGGTGGCAAACTGTCTGGCTGGATGTATTTGGCTTAGTGCTAGTGGCTTGCTCTATTTGTTTGTAGGTGGGTGCATGTCATGACACAGTTCCCAGTCCCTATGAGATGGCAGGTATTATGTTTGTGTGACTGGCATACACATCTTGGGTTGATTATCTATTGGTTAGTGTAGGTTTGCTTGGGGTGCATGGTTTCACTGTCCCCTTGCCACACTATCTTGGGTATGTTGTTTGTGTACTCACCAGTCTCTGGGATGTCTGTTAGGCCATGGACGCTCTCTGGTGGTAGGATGTCCCGCACCTTCTCCTCCCCGGTGCGCTGACTCAAGGCGTGATCTTTCTCGATGTGTTTCTTGACCCTCCTGCGCACGTCATACCACCTGTTCTGGATATCGTCCTTTGTGCGCAACGTTGGTGCTTGTGCGTTCACCTTGTCTACAATCCTCGCCCACATCTTGGTTTTCTGTGAGATGGGGGTCCTTTGAACCAATGTACCAAACAAATGTGGCTCTACTCTGATGATCCCGTCTACCAGCACTTCGAACTCACTATCTGTGAACTTTGGATTCTTCTTTGGAGGCATGGTGATGGGTGGTGGTGGTGAGGGATGTGTGTGTGAGGGTGCAAGTGATGTAGGTTTGGTTTTGGATTTGCTGTGTGTATGTGTGTGTTCTTTTGTATGAGGTGCTGATGGTGTGTGAGTTGTGTGATGTGTGAGTTGTGAGTGTGTCTGTGGTTGCTGTGTACTGGTGTTTGCTGCTGGCTGTGCCTCCTGTTTGCAAGGGATGATGGTAGTGCTTGTAGTCGTTTATATAGTTGTAGTTCTGGGTGTGTCTTTGTCCAATTAATTTGTGTTGGGTATTTAT
Organism: Triturus cristatus; assembly: GCF_964204655.1. Taxonomy (NCBI): domain Eukaryota; kingdom Metazoa; phylum Chordata; class Amphibia; order Caudata; family Salamandridae; genus Triturus; species Triturus cristatus. The sequence continues at coordinate 61,098,996 of NC_140587.1, forward strand.
TGGCTTAGTCATTGCTTGTTTGGTCCTTTTTTGTGTTTTTTCCTTTGTGTTTTGTAGGCATGCAGGAGACGTTCATGTGATGGAAACGGACGCTGCTGTTGTCTCGTGCGGGCTTCTCCGCCTCGTTCACGCTGCCTGTCTTCTGTGTTTGGTAGGCGTCGTTCGCGGCGGTCTCTATTGCTTGTGTTCCGGGTTGTCTGTGCGCATTGGTCGTGCGGCTTGGTCGCCGTGCGAGTCGGTCTGGTTTTACACGCATTGCATCGTACTGCGCTAATCGTACATCACTGGTATGGGTCGGTCGGGTTGATTCTGGGTTTGTGTCGGTCGGTGAAAATCGCGTCGGTTTTCCGTTCGGATCACTATTTTCCCTCCGGCTCGGTCGTACGGCTTGTATTCCGTACGTGTCAGTTGTAATTCACTTGCGTTGCATCATACTGCACGGGTCGTACGGCGCTGGTCCGTGTCGGTCGGTATTCGGTCCGGGGTCGTGTCGGTTGGTTCGTTTTGCGGCCGGAATCGGAATCGACCCCCAAGTTCAGAAAGCAGCCAAGAGAGCAAGAAACAGCCATTGAGTGCACTATTAAGAAATCAGACTATGCCACCTTCTAAAAGACTGGTGTATGAGCAATTCTAGTCACCTGACTAATACCATCAAAAGGTCATACATGATATATGGATTTCTACACACTGATGTTTGCCTGTGAACATAGCATAAATCTAAAAGACATGGTGGTACACACCAGTCCTCAAATATTGTATAGTGATGATCAGGAGGCCCTTTGGACCTTTCTTAAAATTTGAGGCCATTTTCCATGTGCAGGAAAGAGCCCTTTTTGTATGTCCACCCCAAACTTTTTGCTCCAAATGCAGATAGTGCACCGGAGGCTGCTACCCAGCCCCCCACACCTGTGCTCTTTCCTAAAACTGTTTTGCTTGGAGGGATAACCTGCACCTGTGGCAACACTCTTTGAAATGCCCGATCAAGACTCGTCCTAGGCTATGTCTTTGTTCCCAAGACAGAGGCACTCTAGTGGAAGCATGAAGCACCCTCAGACTTCCCTTGACTAGTGGCACTAGTCCCCTGCAAACTGCAGGTAAAAAGAAGCTCCGGATCTGATGAACCTGTGGCCATCAAGCCCTCCAAGGGATTCCCTGAACCCAGGTAGTCTAGTGCATTATGGGACCAGTAGTCCTGCTTTCCACAAAGTTACAGGTAGCTACTGCGTTCACCTGGCCCTACTGATGTCGAAGTTACGCTCTGCTCTGTTTATTGCTGCCAAGAATTGTTGGTCGCCAGTCTAGCAGCAAACCCCTTCACTTAATGCTGCATTAAGAGGGGACTCCATCTGACCTTTGACCGACACCAGCACCTACTCCATTGCTATCTTTTTGCAACTTTTTCCCTCGCCGCATCGTTTCAGGGGTAAAATCAGGTCTTCCTCGGCTCCCTTTCATCACAAGGGAAAGCCAGGACAACTCTGCACCCTGGCTCCACGGGTTAGGTACAATTGAACTAACTGTCATGGCTTGGTCCTGGGACCTGCATCACATTTACCCTGCAAGGGTAAAACAAAATTCAAGCTGTAAGTGACCGATTGTCACCAGTGGTTTATCCCATTGACCGCAATGTTAAATTTTCACTGTATTATTTTGCATTGATTTTCTATTACTTCTAAAATCTATAACTCCTGTTGTATATATGCAATTCCATTCATTCCAGTGTCTAAATTTAGATAAAAATACACTATGTTTTTTAATTGGTGTCGGATTTCTCTTGAGTTGTGCCAAATACTTATCGTTCATGTTGAACACATGTTCCTCTAGTAAAGCCTGACTGCTCTTTGCCACACGACCAGGACTAGGTTAAGAATTTATTAATATGACTCTAAGGACCATCTTTGGGGTATTGTAATAGCATTACATGGTAAGAACTAACCCCTACACCACATAATACTCCACTTTTGTACACCATGCAGTTCTTGCTTTGCCTGTCATCTCACTCGACAAGAAGCGGAGATTGACTTAGAGCTTACAACCCCACTGATAATTAAACATCACATGTACTGTGACACAAGTGGCGTAACTATCTGATTCGATGCCCATGTAACTAATTTTACATAGGTATGACTACTCACAAAGTAAAGACAAGACTAGTGGAACATCAGAGTACAATAAGATGCTCCAATTAACCTGACATTTTCTAACTTCCCAACACCGTGAGAATGATTTACAGTGAATTGTTCTTGACAAACCCCTTTCTACCTTACACATGTGTAGCCTTGAGAGCTTTCTGTCTTAAAAGGAACAGTGTTGGGTATTTAGAATGAAAAACCGTATCACAGACCTTACTGATTATATCCCCGCGCTGCCCTGTCATGATCTATAAAAACATGATAATGTTTTATGAAAGAATACACTGCTCTGGGTTATGCTGTCTTGGTTTTACAATTTCTCTTATGCAGAGTTATTATATACGTACATTATGCAACATACATAAGAGTCTCATAATGATAGTGACACAGTTGATATGACACAGATTTCATAAACATATGCTGGATATCATTTATTTTTCCTCTCACAAGGCCCTTGTACTTGTTTTTTGACTGTTCCCGCTGGGTCTCTTTCGCGATATTGAAGATAAACAAAGAACTGCTGCTTGAACATGAAATATCTTGAAAAAACAAGAGGCATTTGACAACATATGAACGGTTTCTTTAATTAAACAATATGCCCGGGAGCACAGTCAGAGGCAGAGGGTCTGTGGACTGTCTCAATGTACAATTGGTCTAACACAAAGTTTTACACAGTTCATTGGGTGTAGTAAAATGTTTCCAGCAATCCTTTTTTGGTAAGGAATGTGTACCTCTGTCTTTGGAGCCATAAATTAAGGAATTGGATGAGAAATCCCGATGGCCCTCGATCTTGCATGGAAACACTCTGGCCAGTGGGTAACATGTCCAGATGTCTGGCATGGAAAGCGTGTGATCACTGCGTGTACTGTGTGTGCTATGCCTTGATCGGCTAAGTATTCTTAGCCTCATGTGGCATCTGACTTTATGGTGTTTTGGGGACACATGCACCCCTCCAACCATGTGTGCTTTATTGGGACCAATCTCCCTGTACCATTGTTGTGTCGCTGCGCCTAGCTGTAGGATCGTCCTGGGATATCCTGTTTATGTTTTTGCATGCTGGCTACCTGCTACCCCACCTGTGATCTGTCAATCAGCAACCTTGGGCCTGGATCTCAGGGCCTACCTAAGCACGTATTTCTGAGTCGGGGTTCATGTGCAGTACACAATGGTCAAATTTGATTTAATTTTTATACATGAATGTATCCTCCCTTTAGTTGAATTTTAACCACACTATCTAACCCATTCTTCATGGCAGTTTATTGGGGGACTGTTCTTCGGTTCTGACAATTATTACGTTCCTATTTATGTGCACTTTACCCAATTTGAGGACTGCATTTTTACAGCAGGAAATCCCCATTTGCATGGAGCCACACACAGACAAGAACACAATGAAAACAGGTAGCAATGATGTGCACAATCTGAAAAGCCACCAGGGGAGCCAGGTGAACCAATTCGAAAACCGCTCCTACTCAGGGGCACCTCCCTCCTCACACATGTCTGTTTGTAAACTGTGCAGTGCTTGAATTACAAGAGCCAATGTCCCATCATCCAGGTCATTCCCTGGGATAAATATACAGCAGGATGCACCATTGTTGCCGCACACTCCTCCCTCCATAATGGTCATTAAGTCCAACACTTGCCAATGCTGCATCACTATGAGGCGGATTACTCTCAGTTCTTCTTCGATTTAATTAAGGCCTAGCTCAGTGCTGTTAATCATTAAAAAAATAAATCCCACCTGGTGATTTAAAGCCAGCGTGCATTGGCTTTCATCTGCGTGGTGAAGAAGGGTATGTGCCCTCCCACCGATACTTGTGAGTCAGAGAACAGTCTATATTCTTGTGGAATGTTCAGCCAAAATATTCTGCAGTTCTTTTTTCATGATCCTGATGCAGCAGGGCTGACTTCTTCCTTTGCAGGTGCTGGTACAAGACCGATAGTCAGACATACATATTGGTAGGACTACGAATGTGCGAGCAGTCCCACAAGATGTACGTCTGACGTAGGGGTTTCCGTTTGCTGAAGAGACCACAGCCAGGAGGAGGGAAGACCAAAGATGCTGCAATAGAGGTAAGTGTGTCTTTTAATCGTAGTTATTTAAAAAAATATATATATATTTATTTGGGGAGGGTCGAGGCGCGGAGTGGAGTGGAGGTCCACAGAGTTGTTTCCCAACTCCGTGGAGCTCTGCGTAGAGCAACTACGCCAGCTCCGCCGAGGCTTATAGCTAATGCATTTCCCCGGGATACAAAATCCTTGCCTCTGGTATGAGCTGGGCACTTTACCATGGCCACAAGTTTAGGTAGGGTCAGTGATTCATTTGGCAACTCCAAGAAGTCCATGTGTACAAAGGGTGTACCGTCAGGTTTCAGGAACCCATTTCTTTTCCACCTTCTTTTACTAGAATGCACTGTGGAGGTGACATAGTTTGAGTCTGAGTAAATAGTTACTGTTTTCTCCAGGCTTTGGGTGAGGGCTTCGATTAGCGCTGTCAGCTCTGCCGCCTGTGCTGAAAGGAGGGGGGGAGGAGGTTTTGCTGCACAGTGACTTGCAGCACTTATAAGGGTGGTTAGCTATGAACCATTACTACTGCCACTCTAAGAAAGGTAATGGTAGGGTTTTTAATGCTAGACATGATAGAGAAGTTAGACTGTGCATTCAATGACATAGGCGCCAATTCCTCATGCACACTCCCACTCATACTCTTACTGCCTAAAGGTGCGTCCCTCGCCGTATACCTAGAAACCTCCACTTCTCTTCCCCATCGATGTCAGGATGAGAGAAAACTTAGCGTTTATATAGGCGTACCCCAATTATGAAATTAGCTGATCTTCGGCACTTGTGTAAAAGCGCCGTCAATTTAATTGCCAGATCCGATGTCCGTGCTGTCTCCTGCCTGTAGATCGCGTAATACTGTAGTAAAATGGGTGATTATGCTGTTTTGTACCAGTGGTGACTTGCTGCTAGCGCGGTAATTTCCATGCTTTATCCGGTGTCTGGGATAACGCGCCTGGAGGCCGCGTGATGACACGACACAGGCCAGGCGGCAGCAACAAGAGATTAGACATGACAACCTCTGCAAGCGTCTTGTGTCCCAGACGTCTAGGGACAACATATGTATGTGTTTTTTTAGATGAAAACACCATTTGTAAATTGGGCAATTCAAGAATAAAAATGTAATGTTTTACCCTGTTCACCGAGGCCTGCTGGTTCCAAAATGATTTCAAAATTATTTACAGAGTATCATATCCCATAAATGGATGTCATGTCTCATCAAAATTATGAATAGAAGTGTACACTAACGTCCTAACCCATAATATATTGGTGAACTGAACATATATCAATTCATTTGCAGATATGTTCATTATGGTAATATCCCTCACAGGAGTATAATTTGTTGCATGCTGGACCATAATATACATGTGAAGTAGTACATTCCGTTAAATTTACAAGGGTGCAAGTTGAGGCAGGGAGTGAAGGGGAGTCATAACAATTCTAGTGCACTCCTCACTATCATTAAATATAAGTGCCAATCCAAATGGAGTAGGCTAGTATGATTATAATTGGTATATCACACTGTGCTCATAGCGGGTGCATTATCCTTATCTTTTCTTGGTCATTCGTGCTAGTACTCCATTCCGTCAGGTTCTCTGTCTTTATGTTAGTGCTAGCTAATCCAGGGGATGGGGAATGGGGGCTCCAGATGTATTACTCATTATCCAATCTGTAACCATAGGATATCATAGTTCAGTCCAGCTTCCCACATCCTTAGATGGCACACCCTTCGTTGTTCGCGAGTAAAAGGTTTTTTCTGGACAAATTGACATTTACTGGTAATTTTCTCTGAAACTACCCATTCCAAGTCCACGTCTCGATGGCCTTTTTCCAGGTACTGGCGTGTAAGTTTAGTATTTGTCTTCTTGCACCTGATCATGTTTCTATGTTTGTTGATTCGTGTTTTCACTTTTCTAGTGATCATTCCGACGTAGAGAAGATCGATTGGGCAGGCGATGAGGTATTTAATGTTTTCACTGTTACCGTTGGTCAAATCCTTCAGAATCCATGGACTTCCTGTCTTGATGTCAACCTCTTTTGTGATTTTAGTAAATTGGCATGCTATGCAATTACCACAGGGATAATGGCCTACCAGCTGATAGTTTTACCATAGCGTTGTTTGGGTTTTGATTTGCAGCGGTAGAGTTTTTGCATGGACCAATTCGTCCTGAATGGTTGTGTTCCTTTTAAAAGCAAAAAGAGGTTGAGGCCATTGCTTTTTTCCCCCATTCAAAATATGCCAGTTCTTGCGTACTATATTCTGGACATTATTTGAAATGGGGGTATATGTGGTGGCACAAACTACCCTGTCATTCTTAGGTTTCTTGTGGTTCTCAAGCAGGGCCTCTCGGTTATTATTTCTTGCTCTTTTTTTCGCTTTCATCACCAATTTTCTTGGATAATGGCATGTGATTAGTTTTTCTCCCATTGTCTTTGCCTGTGTTTCAAAAACTTCCAGAGAGGAGCAGTTTTTTTCTGACCCGTAGGAACTACCCAATGGGGAGGTTCTGTCGGAGTGCTTTCAGATGAAAGCTTTCAAACAGTAGAAGGCTGTTTCTGTCTGTCGCTTTGTTGTGGACTCTCGTATTTATTCCTTCTTTGTCCATTGTGATGACCCCAAATGCGATGCAGTGCACGCAACGATTATTAATTTATATGTTAACTTACCTGTAAACCGCCGTAATCCATAGTTTACTACCCCTCACCCTGCCCCTCCCCCTCCCCACGTCACCACCCTGCAGTTACTCCTACTACCGACCGTGGCTGAAAGGACGTCTGTTGTCTCTTTCAGGCATGAAGTAGAAGTTTCCACTATGGGTCTAAGGTGTTGGTGTTAGCGGTGTGTCAGCAATGAGAAACTCTGCCTCATGTTTGGTAAGTCAATCGTTCATGAGGACTTCCTCTACCAAAGATTTTATTTTATTTGTTAGTCTTAGTGTCGGATCTATATGTACAATTTCAGAACTCTCACCATCGGAAAATAGTCGGGTACATTCTTTATGGTACATGTTCCTATCCATGACAACTGTTGCACCGCCCTTATCAGCTGGTTTTATAAACAGCTCTGTGTTCTTCTTGAGATTTTCCAAAGCTATTTTCTCCTCTTTCCTCAAATTCTGAAAAGCTTTGTGGTTATGACATTCGATTGTGTCAATCTCCTTAAGGACTGCCTGTTCGAAGGCTAACAAATGACATGGGATGGCTTGTGTTGGTGGTACAAAGGTTGACTAGATGACACTGCACTATTTTTAATGATGGTCTGGAGAGCATGAGCTGGCAGCATGAGACCTGTTGCATAGTCAACATGCAGTTGTTCTTTTTCATGACCACAAACACTAAATGTTTGGCACACAGTGTCAGCGACCTCCCCATTACAATGGGGGTGCTTTTATCAACAGCAAAAGCTGCCGCCGCCAGGGTTTTTTTACATGGAAAGTGACCCTGCATGACTAAGTCTAAGTGCCCGCTGTAGTACGCAAGGTGTTTGTGCCCCAAAGGATACTTCTGCATCAAGACTGCTGACATGACTTGCCCATCGCTGTGGCTGATTGAGAAGAATTCCTTCTAATAATCGGGTATACCTAACAGAGGGGAGAGCTTTATCTCTGTTTTGAGCATGCAGAAGGTATTGTGCATCCTGGATGTCCATGTCAGTTTCTTGTTGCTGCCTTTTGTCTTTTTCATGGCCTTGAGCAGGGGGACGACGAGTATGCTATAGTCAAAGACCCATTGCTGCATGTGAATATGCAATCCTAAAAACGTTTGCATACCCCTTTTCATCTGCGGTGGCGGCATACCATGGAGTCTGGGCACTCCGGTGTGACCAGTTGCCCAGCCTCTGATAATAGTTGGCAAGGATAGTTCAATTCTGGCTGCACATACTGTATCCTTCCCCTCTCTACTTTGTAACCCCTCTTAGCAAGCACAGTGAGAAGAGCTATCTTGTCCTGGTGACATAGGTTTTCAGAGAAGCTGCATATCAAAATGCTGTCTGCGTCCTATATCAGCTTGTGTTATCACTGTCTGGAACCACTACAAACCTCCCTGTCACTTGTGTATGGGCGCATCAATCAGTAAGGGTCGGTGTTCTATGCTCTGCTGGACTTCTATGTATCAGGCGTGATGGATGGGTGGTCAAACTTCTGGGAGCCCTTGCTTCGGACTAGGGTTGGTCTGTGACTGCTTGGGCCTGCTGGCCTGTTAGTCTCGCTTGCCTCAGCCAAACTACTTGATGTTTGGGGAGCCTGCCTACTTCTTCGACCAGTGGATTAGGATATACTAATGCAGGGAGAGAGAACCTCCACACCTGCATATGGTGGGAGAGGTACTGTCGCATTTTTTGCTATATGTAATGCAGGACTGTTGTTCTGGGCCAACTTAAAGAAGGCCCCTAGTTCTACTAATGTCTCTCTCATATCATTTTTCTGACCAGTGTATGTTGCATGTATGTTCGAATGTGTTCAAGTACATCAGTGTTGAACGTTTACTCCTTTAGCCATGGAAGTTATGTGTACCTGCTGTTCTTGGCAAACTTTATTACGTTTTATAGCCTGTGTGGGGAGCCGGATTTGCATATATTTTAATGGTGTCTCCATGATAAGTTTGGTAATTTTAGAGAACTAAGGGGCATATCAACAACAACCGGCGATAATTATCTCTAAGCGCACTTAGCGCTCGGATAATTATCGCCGGCTAGCGTGAATTTTTATCGCTGAGATAGCGTGCTATTAGCAACGCTTATCTCAATAGCGATAAAATTCCTCACGCTAACAGGCTAATGTAAGATTATCGCTGGAAACCCAGCGATAATCTCACGTTACCTTGTTGATAGGGACAGGCAAACTTAGCTATGATATCCTCCTTCCATAGGATATCATGGCTAAGTCTGAAAAATGTATCTCACAAAAAGTGATGAAATGCTTATGTCCTAAGAGGGAGACATGTGTGTATGAGGAAGGGAGGCCAAGAAAATAATTCTTTTAAAGACGAGAACCCTCACTCACCCGAGGGTGACATGCTTCATCATTGGGTCCCCTCTTGCACACTGTAACCGCAAGGTATACAGTGTGAGCTACAACTCTCAAAAAAGGGACAAGAGAGGAGCGTGAGGTGTTTTAATGGGGATATCCAAAGTGACAGGGGGAGTAAGGGGCAGAGTGTGAAAAGAAACAGTGTGTAGGTAAGTAAAACTAGCTACAGGGTAACAAAATCAATTTTAATAGTAGTTCCCATCAGCTAGGATTAAAATGAGGTGATCTAGGATTAACAAAATATCCTAGTAATTGGTGGTCGACATGTTTCTGCCAGATGACTTAATTGTTCGCGGCATTCATCAGGACCTCTCAATATATCACTCTGCTCGTATAATCAAAATTAATGAGTTACAGACCATACTCGTTGGTAGGTAATAAATGACAAAAGGACCAGCTGCAGTCCGGTACAATGTCTCTGAAAAAAATAACAGTTCATTGTCATTTATACCAACTTAAAAGGTCAACCTCCACATACCAAAAGAAACACCACACACGTGATATGTGTTGCACACGTGATTAAAACACAAAACATTCTGGTGAGTAAGTATTATCTAGGAACTCACCTAGGGGTAATATTAATTTACCTCTACCTTGCGACGAATGGTGCTAAAGAGCACAGATTGCTAAAAAGATAAAAGACTGGTTCAGAATGGTTTGCACAAGTTGCACGAAAAAACATATAGACTAATAGATAAGTATTGCTCTCAATCGATGTAGTATGGCGAGCACTATCTAGAATTCACCCAAACAGCAGTATTTCAAATAAAAATAGGCTTATTCTCATGTCCCAAAGGAAAGGGGAGGGGACGATGGAGGGGTGTGACACGCATTCACTTCATGCCACGTCTCACATGTAAATGTAAGGGACATATTGTGTGCCAAATCACAATCGTATGTATGTAAAAACACATAAAAATCAATCTTCCCAACGAGTGGGTCCAGAGCGTCACTCGCCCGCTCCCAGCTCTTAGAATCATAAAGTTTGACACTACAGGTAAAGTTAGTGGAAACTGCGCTAACCCGCTTTGAAAATGCCCTTGATAACCCCGACATCCATGACCTAACTGGTTGTACCCACTCACTCCAGGGCGTCACTCGCCCGCTCCCAGCTCTCGGAATTAAGGGGTTCCACAATGCAAGTAAAGTAAGTGACAAGGCACTCGATACCTCCAACACCCCTAACGATACCGGTTTACAACAGTCACTCCTTGAATTACCTTTCGTTAGTCTGGCTCAGCCTAATTAGAGCACCAACCCGCTGGGGAGAAGCTACGCGTCTCGCAGTGGTTATGAGCGTTCCCGTGTATCTTCGTGAGTGCGCGAACCCGGAAGTGCAGCAAATAACTTCCGGGCAGCGCAGAATCATGGGAAGTGTAGTTCGCTGTAAGGCGGAGGCGCCAGACGCGATTGGAATACAGCACTATGCGCCGTATTGAGGCTATAGTCATGGTTATCACCAGTTTAACAAAAAATGTGTCGAAGTACAACAGAATGCCAGACACAGGACGTCTAGTGTTGCCTCCGTGTGGTATGCCATAAAGTCAGCAAAACGAGAGCTCTATACAAAAAGGGGGGGCTATATGACCACAGTCATACTCATGCAGATATGGTGGCTAAATACATAGGAAGCACTCCATAAAATCGTTCCAAAATGCAGAGCCAGATACCAATTCCAAAACACATAGTATTGGTAATTACATATGTAGTGCATGTATTAGGCTGTCTATCCCAAAGGGAATCAGACCAGTAACGCAACATAAATGTGTGGTGTTGTGCGGCAACTACAAATGGGAGAAGCTGATACAGGAGACCCGGATGAGGTTACACAGAACACCAGGGAATATCTTCATTCAGACCCCTCAAGTGGCTTTTGAGACGGAACACCCACCGTTGTTCACGGCGGAATAGAACTTGTTCCAATGGTCCCATATTAATATCATAGTGAGGTTTGTCAATAATGACCCACTGAAGGTCGTTTTCTGTGTGGCCCTTCTCAAGGTAATGCCTAGTCATTTGTGTATTCGATTTTTTGCATCGGATGGTACTACGATGCTCAGTAATTCTTTGTCGTACCTTGCGACATGTCATTCCAATGTAAATCAAATTACAAGGGCACTTAATCATATATATAACCCCACTGGTGTTGCAGTTGGTGTGGTTATTCAATTTCCATGGTCTCCCCGGTAAAATGTCCAGCTCTGTGGTGTGACTGGTGAAGGGACAGCACGAACAGGATCCGCATGGAAAATGACCAACCACAGGATTAGTGTTCCATAGTGTTGTCTGGCTGTTGTGATGTACAACGGTTCTTGGTCGTGTATGTACCATGAGGTCCTGCAAGTTACTGCTCCGTTTCAATGCAAACAGAGGTGAGTCCAATGTCAGCTTGCCTGTATTGAGTATGTGCCAATTCTTGTTGATTGCCCTTTTTACATTTGTAGTTAAGTTGCTGAAAGTTGTCACACATACCAATCTGTCTGATTTTGGTAGCTATGAAAGCTCAGTAGGGAGTTACGGGCCATCGGTTTCTGATATAGCTCAGAAACCGATGGCCCGTAACTCCCTACTGAGCTTTCATAGCTTCCACCCAAGGGCATTACTTACCAACCTTCCAGTCGGTCAATTTCTTAGACTGAGGAGAAACTGTTCAGAATTGGTGCAGTATTATAAACATGCAAAGAAACTAACTGATGAACTAGCTGCACGACACTATCCAGTACAATTGGTAAAAAGAGCGGCAAAAAGAGCACGCAACAATGACAGGGGGGCACTCCTGGAAACATACACCAAACCAAAATCAGACAGATTGGTATGTGTGACAACTTTCAGCAACTTAACTACAAATGTAAAAAGGGCAATCAACAAGAATTGGCACATACTCAATACAGGCAAGCTGACATTGGACTCACCTCTGTTTGCATTGAAACGGAGCAGTAACTTGCAGGACCTCATGGTACATACACGACCAAGAACCGTTGTACATCACAACAGCCAGACAACACTATGGAACACTAATCCTGTGGTTGGTCATTTTCCATGCGGATCCTGTTCGTGCTGTCCCTTCACCAGTCACACCACAGAGCTGGACATTTTACCGGGGAGACCATGGAAATTGAATAACCACACCAACTGCAACACCAGTGGGGTTATATATATGATTAAGTGCCCTTGTAATTTGATTTACATTGGAATGACATGTCGCAAGGTACGACAAAGAATTACTGAGCATCGTAGTACCATCCGATGCAAAAAATCGAATACACAAATGACTAGGCATTACCTTGAGAAGGGCCACACAGAAAACGACCTTCAGTGGGTCATTATTGACAAACCTCACTATGATATTAATATGGGACCATTGGAACAAGTTCTATTCCGCCGTGAACAACGGTGGGTGTTCCGTCTCAAAAGCCACTTGAGGGGTCTGAATGAAGATATTCCCTGGTGTTCTGTGTAACCTCATCCGGGTCTCCTGTATCAGCTTCTCCCATTTGTAGTTGCCGCACAACACCACACATTTATGTTGCGTTACTGGTCTGATTCCCTTTGGGATAGACAGCCTAATACATGCACTACATATGTAATTACCAATACTATGTGTTTTGGAATTGGTATCTGGCTCTGCATTTTGGAACGATTTTATGGAGTGCTTCCTATGTATTTAGCCACCATATCTGCATGAGTATGACTGTGGTCATATAGCCCCCCCTTTTTGTATAGAGCTCTCGTTTTGCTGACTTTATGGCATACCACACGGAGGCAACACTAGACGTCCTGTGTCTGGCATTCTGTTGTACTTCGACACATTTTTTGTTAAACTGGTGATAACCATGACTATAGCCTCAATACGGCGCATAGTGCTGTATTCCAATCGCGTCTGGCGCCTCCGCCTTACAGCGAACTACACTTCCCATGATTCTGCGCTGCCCGGAAGTTATTTGCTGCACTTCCGGGTTCGCGCACTCACGAAGATACACGGGAACGCTCATAACCACTGCGAGACGCGTAGCTTCTCCCCAGCGGGTTGGTGCTCTAATTAGGCTGAGCCAGACTAACGAAAGGTAATTCAAGGAGTGACTGTTGTAAACCGGTATCGTTAGGGGTGTTGGAGGTATCGAGTGCCTTGTCACTTACTTTACTTGCATTGTGGAACCCCTTAATTCCGAGAGCTGGGAGCGGGCGAGTGACGCCCTGGAGTGAGTGGGTACAACCAGTTAGGTCATGGATGTCGGGGTTATCAAGGGCATTTTCAAAGCGGGTTAGCGCAGTTTCCACTAACTTTACCTGTAGTGTCAAACTTTATGATTCTAAGAGCTGGGAGCGGGCGAGTGACGCTCTGGACCCACTCGTTGGGAAGATTGATTTTTATGTGTTTTTACATACATACGATTGTGATTTGGCACACAATATGTCCCTTACATTTACATGTGAGACGTGGCATGAAGTGAATGCGTGTCACACCCCTCCATCGTCCCCTCCCCTTTCCTTTGGGACATGAGAATAAGCCTATTTTTATTTGAAATACTGCTGTTTGGGTGAATTCTAGATAGTGCTCGCCATACTACATCGATTGAGAGCAATACTTATCTATTAGTCTATATGTTTTTTCGTGCAACTTGTGCAAACCATTCTGAACCAGTCTTTTATCTTTTTAGCAATCTGTGCTCTTTAGCACCATTCGTCGCAAGGTAGAGGTAAATTAATATTACCCCTAGGTGAGTTCCTAGATAATACTTACTCACCAGAATGTTTTGTGTTTTAATCACGTGTGCAACACATATCACGTGTGTGGTGTTTCTTTTGGTATGTGGAGGTTGACCTTTTAAGTTGGTATAAATGACAATGAACTGTTATTTTTTTCAGAGACATTGTACCGGACTGCAGCTGGTCCTTTTGTCATTTATTACCTACCAACGAGTATGGTCTGTAACTCATTAATTTTGATTATACGAGCAGAGTGATATATTGAGAGGTCCTGATGAATGCCGCGAACAATTAAGTCATCTGGCAGAAACATGTCGACCACCAATTACTAGGATATTTTGTTAATCCTAGATCACCTCATTTTAATCCTAGCTGATGGGAACTACTATTAAAATTGATTTTGTTACCCTGTAGCTAGTTTTACTTACCTACACACTGTTTCTTTTCACACTCTGCCCCTTACTCCCCCTGTCACTTTGGATATCCCCATTAAAACACCTCACGCTCCTCTCTTGTCCCTTTTTTGAGAGTTGTAGCTCACACTGTATACCTTGCGGTTACAGTGTGCAAGAGGGGACCCAATGATGAAGCATGTCACCCTCGGGTGAGTGAGGGTTCTCGTCTTTAAAAGAATTATTTTCTTGGCCTCCCTTCCTCATACACACATGTCTCCCTCTTAGGACATAAGCATTTCATTACTTTTTGTGAGATACATTCATTTGGAGTCAGTGATGTCTGATGCTTTATTTTTCTCCATTATTCGTACCCCTTAGTGTGATATATAAGTCTGAAAAATACCAGACGTAAAAAAGCAGCGTTAACCGCGGTTAGCGCTGCTTTTTTTGTCTCTAACAGGGTTAGCGACATTCTTGATAATAGGAGAAATGTCGCTTAGCGACATTTCTCCTATTATTTTACTCTGGAACGCCCCCTTTGCATCTCATTAGAGATGCAAGGGGAAGCGTAGAGTAAAAGGGTGCTAACATGCAAATTTGCATGTTAGCACCCTGTTGTTGATAGGGCGCTAGTTTTATCTCTCCTTTTTTGGCTTTTAAAGCCAAAAAAGCAGAGATAAAGCCCTTGTTGATATGCCCCAAAATACCTTAGCTTCTTTGTTTTAGGAACTCTCAGATTTCAATCTGAATTGTGGGGAAAAATATACATGGGGGTTTACTGTTTCTAGTTATGTAACTACGAGCTCAGCGCTATGTACAGATGCATCAACTATTCAGCATGAACATTTCATAAACACAAATAACAATGCACATGAAAGGTTGCAACATAACAAGTGCAGTTTGTGAATAAAAATGTATCAATAAAAATGGTATCTGAACGATATTTACTCCTCGCATTAATTACGGTGGGTGAAAAATAGAAGCATCTTCACACAACAAAAGTGCAATAATTATGACAAAACTCAATTTGCAGTAATTTAACAGCACCACAATATCACACATCAAAAACTGCACCCTGTATCACACCCAGGGGCTAAGCGTACCATCGTTATCCCGCCCAGCGGTCAAAGCAATCAACACCTAAAAAACTGACTTTGTCCCAAAAAAACCTTATCCCACTTCTAGCGCATCCTATCATGTGGCCAGGTGACATTTCTGAGTGGATTAAGTGAGCTTTATAGTCTGTCAATATCGGCTGCAGGACAAAGACATCAGCAATAATTCACGGAACAAAGGAATAACTCGAGAACCACAGGCCCAGAACAAGTTACACCGAATCTCCCAGGTCCAATCTTTTCCCTAAATGTCCCAATCCCACCCTGTATCACACCCAGGGGCTAAGCATAACATGTGTGGCATGCCCATGCAGTCCAAGCATACAGACTGTGTTACACTCCTCAGGAATAGCACACCATCTGTGTTATGCCCGGCAATCCAAGCAACCAACACCTCTAACTTCTTTCAGATACCAAGTGTGTTGGGTAAGCAGTTTCCAGGCATGCTGATTCTCAAAAAAAGATGACTACCACAGGATCACTTCCGAGCCCGCCTTGCGACTATTCAGCTAGGACATCTACCAAAGGTAAAAAAGAAATTATTTCATCTGTTTATTGATTTTTGCATTAAAAACATGTATTGTTACATCATAGTTACAGCATATGCATAAGAAATGAGTGCACTCTGGGATGATTTATAGAAGCATTACAGCATACAGTCACGCAGATCAAAGTATAGATGCTGTCCTGCCGCTGTTGTACAACAGGTGAACAAACTGTATCAGGATGTGCATATTGCTGATAGCATTTAAGTTTCATTAGATCGAAAAGTTCTTAAACCTTTAAACAATATAACCTCAGGCAACCTCTCCTCAAAACGCCCTTCCCAAGACAAATCATGAATATATCTGATCAACTATACGACCAATAGTTCCAAATATTACATACTCCAATTCAAGAATTCTTCCTGTATAATATCACAATATTTGCCACTTAATGGAGAGATCACAGCCTCATCCTCCAGCTGAGTGTCAGTATCTTATTCTATGGATCGTCTACTGCTGGGTTGGGGTGTGTAGCCATTTGGCAAGCCACGGGGAACGCGTTCTAGGCTAGCTATCCCAGAAGCGAAATGTTCATTGCTGCATGGTGCAAAACAAGACTATCCTGAACAAGTCAGATAGACAGGAACCTAACTGGGAAAAACAGAAGGTGTAGGAAACAATTTGATCCTTAAAGACACCTTTATCTGAAAGGGAAGTCTTATCTCTTTCTATAGTCCCCTCACTCACCAGGGTTTCCCCACGGTGACATGCTTCATCATAGGGGTCCTCCCAGTCCTCTACGGACTGAGGCGTGCTGCGACTTGCGGAGTTACGTAGGAGTTTCAGTGCTCCTACGTAACTCCGCAAGTCGCAGCACGCCCCAGTCCGTAGAGGACTGGGAGGACCCCTATGATGAAGCATGTCACCGTGGGGAAACCCTGGTGAGTGAGGGGACTATAGAAAGAGATAAGACTTCCCTTTCAGATAAAGGTGTCTTTAAGGATCAAATTGTTTCCTACACCTTCTGTTTTTCCCAGTTAGGTTCCTGTCTATCTGACTTGTTCAGGATAGTCTTGTTTTGCTAAATATATTTGTGGAGGATGAACCTAACTTTTACCTCTACTTCCCCTTATTTCTGAACTGATCATTGCTGCATGGTCTCTTCCCTTTTGAAGGGACATACCCTCCGCATTGGCCCAGTTGTGGACGGAGCAAGACCAGGCCTGCGAGGGTGGTGGATAATTGGATTTCCAGTGATCGTTATTAACCGTTTACCCACCACTAGCCACAGATCTAGAAAGTGACTCTGGCTCTATGTTTTTATCTCCCTTGAACAGCCCAAATATGCATACTTCTCATGTATTGGATAGTTGTCTATCTGTGCAGTTAGATAGGTATTGTGTCACCCCCTCACAGTACTGCTGTAGTTTAGGGCTTGACCGTAGCATATGTAGTAGACCTGCGTCTAGGCAAGAACATCAAGGGCATATCATGTGCTGTCTATGAAAATAGCAATGGATTTTCTTCGGGTTGAGAAATGTTCTATGTACTATGTAGTACTGGAGTAATCTGAATAGGACATTACGTGGGACATATGTGGGACTTGCCAAGACTGTACTCTATTCTGTGTCCATGCATGGGCGACCGAGGTCAGATTCCTATTTTGTGCATAGCAGGGTCAGGTCCGATGCAGTGTGTGATGGACTACATCTGCAAACCAGCAAGATAAGTGTTTACCTTCTCCCATAACATGAATGTATTGAAGAACAAGGTTTGTCTGTAATTCTTGTGTTATGTCTCCCCATCTGTGACATAGCAGACTGATCCTCGAAGCGTGCATGATAAAGTGCCCTGGAGGCAATCTTCTTTTTGTGTGAGATCATTGTACAACATGAGTGCTTCATATAAACAGAGCTCTCCCAACAAATGTAGCCCTGCTGTGTGCCAAGCAGTGAGATCAGTCAGAGAAGTTATCCTGTCACCTCTGGGTGTCCCAAGTAATGGAATTGCTGGGGCATATGGTCTAACCTTCCTGGTAAGGAACACTGACCTATGAAATCAACGGTAGGCCACCCGCAACAGCACGGGGAGAGGGCCAGGCTTCTTGCCACAAGGGTGAAACAAAGAGAGAATAGTGCTAACCGTGAGCGGCACTCTACATCGCGATTTGTTCCATATTCAATTGCGTAGCATTCTCTCTATGGGTCGGAAGAAAGATGGCTATAGAGAGAGCAGCAGGTTAGTGAAGTAATGAAGGAGATGGGGAGGCACCACCATCTTAATAAGTGACACCCTGCCCACTACGAAAAGAGCAAGCGTCTTCACCTGAAATGATAGCCATGTAAGGTTGCCGTCTAGGAGGTTACGATCATCATGGTACACCCTAATACACAAGCAATGGAACATGGACGGCTGCCAAGTGACTGGTATTCCCCCTATGCTAAGCGATGGGTCAGGTGTGTTGGGATCCAATGGGAATAAACATGATTTTCCCCAATTGACCTGCAGCCCTGAGAACCAAGCAAACAGACCCAGAGTATTGGGTATAATATTTGGGACTTCTCCCACATCTTTCATATAGAACAACAAGTCATCAGCGTATAAAGAGATTATCTCCCACATGAACACCCCACCGGGTTGCCTATGCTCGCATTGCCAAGGCCAGTGGCTCAATGGCCAGGGAAAAGAAAAGAGGGGAGAAGGGGTATCCCTGCATTGTGCCTCTCTTAACCGATATAGGTTGTGATACCAAGCTCCCAGTCCTAACTCTAACAACCAGATTATTATACAGCAGCTTTATCAACACCATAAAATTGGGTCCCAGCCCTTAGCGAGGCAAGACGCTAAAGATAAATGGGCACTCTACCATATCAAAAGCTTTCTCTAAGTCAAGTACCATACATCCAGAGCAGGGCATAACAGCCAGTGCAAGCTGAGGGTAGTGGATTCATCCAGGACGAACCCATTCTGATCCTCATGGATCAGGTGGGGTACTAGCGGTGCCAGCCTGACCTGCAAGAATACTACCCAATGATTGTAGTCCACATTTAGTAGTGCTAGTGGACAGCATTAGCCAAGCTGCTTGGGGTCCCTATCTAGCTTCAGCAGTGTGACCAACAGGGCTTCGCACATAGGGCTCGGTAAGCGTGATAGATTTATTGCTTCCTCATACACCTTCAGTAGTGTTGGTGCAAATTTATCCTAATAAGCCTTATATATATCAGAGGGGAAGCCATCCGGGCCCAGCACCATTCCTGAGGCTGGGGAGCGAATCATTCTCTGTATTTCCTCTAGTCTTGTAGGCACGTTAAGGTCCATGCGTTGGTTGGGTGTAAGTGTAGATAACGAGAGTCCGTGCAGAACAATATTCAGTGCTGAGTCAGAGGCCTCCACAAGTTATTGGTAGCGTGATTTAAAGTGGAGGACTATCTCTTCATCTATCTCATGTTGAGTATATTTCATCAACCCAGTGGGGGAGTGTAGTGCTGTGATGGGATTGCTCGGCTGATCCTGTCTGATTAACCAGGAAAGCAGGGTGACAGATCGATCCGCTTGCACATGTGTCCTGGCTGAATGTGCCGCATAATTATGGCACCTCAGCCTTTCTATTAGGGCTGAATGTGCTGCTCTTGCTTTTAACAGTGCGATGGAGCAGGAGGTGTCTGAGGAAATGTGTGTTTTCAATGCTAATAATTCACGCTACAGTTCTAAGAGCTCAGCTCTATCTGTCATTGCATTCCTCATCCCAGCCCCAAGCAACTGCCTCTTAGTGTCTCCTTAAAAACATCCCATTCCGATGAAATGGAAGAGGCCGTGCCTGCATTCTGCTAAAACTATTGCTCTGCAGTAGAGCGAAGAGATTCGCGGAAGGACAGGAATCCTGTCGGTCTGTCTCCATCACAGAGGAAGAGCATGCGGAGGTTCCGAAGCCTTCTCCTCTAGATCACCCCAGATCGTTTTTGGATGAGGCAGTATGTCTGCTTCCAGAAAACAATGCTGTGAACTACACTGTTGAAGCACCTTTGCAATGCAGTAGAGACTTACAGCTGAGAGACCCCCGCCCTCTGGTAGCGAGTAGGTGGCACAGCTTCATACAGCCACCATCTCCTGTTTCACACTTATATCGCCCAGAGGCCTGGTGCACACATGGCAATGGCATCCCAATGTATTATGAGCAGACCAGAATCAAACAGGTTGCAGATCGGGTCTGCAGGTAATGCCCCATGACACACCACAATGTCTCTGCTGAGTTCCCTCTGAGACAGTCCCATGGATTGTTCCAGTGGAGGTCAGCTACTCAGATGTCCATTGGTAAAATATATGTTAAAGCGCTTCGCAAATGACATCCCTTTCCTATATATCGAGTCACTCACATCTGTAGAAGTGTTCCAATAGGGGCCAGAGTGAGCAGGAAGGCTTTCAATGCTATGTTCACTTTGAAGAGGGGGAGCACTGTCCCATAGACAGGCGTGGCTCAAAGCGCCTGCCAGCTATTGTGCTGTTGGGAATTGTAATTAATGGCAGGATTTATTATTCACCCATTGCCTCCAACTGGTAGCCCTCAGTCTGCTTCAAGCCACAGAATATCTGGAGCAGGCCCTGTAACCCCAGGCCCAGCTCCGGTCCTGATGCTCCAGCATAGGGGGCCCAGGTATTCCTGCCTGTGGGTCAGCCACGCCGTAGTTGGACCCCCTCCCGGCTCTCACCTTTGTTTTGCTGCTTCTGTGCCGCACATGCAGTTGCAACCTGCTGGGCCTCAGAACCAAGACATCAGCACCCAGTCGCAGGCCTTCAGTCCTCAGCACCTCTTCAGAGCCCACCTCTGCAGCCTATGTCTCCTCCCACACAGCTCAGGCCCTTCACTCTGGCTCCTCTCAGGCAAGCACGCATCAGGATACTAGGGGTGCTTGTAACTCCCGGAGTTTGGTTCAGATAAATGATGCGCAGTTACAGAACTGGTGCGCTAAAACATCAGCACCAATTGCACCACGAGGTTCTCCGTCGGGCATAGCTTCCCGACGGGATTTTGCTTCTGCTCGAGTAGATTTTCCAATCGAGCGGCAGCCTTCTGATCATGAATGGTCAGGACCGCACGCATTAGAATAATCTCACCGCATGTCCTCCAGGCGACCTGAAATCGCAGTGGGGGACACCAAATCTGGCCTGCGCTCACAAACCTACCAATTTGTAGGTGCACAAGAAAACATTCCACCATGTATTGGCAGAATTTGTCTGGAACTGAGCAATATAAGAGTCATCAAAATTAACTCTCACTGTGCAGAAAATCACTCCCAGTGAGCCTGCTGCGTTCTCTCGCAAGAATACCAATTCGAATGTCTGATGCCGCTGACATTGCTTGCTTGCCGATTCAAATGGCTGCCAGCTGCAGTACATGTTGCTTCCATGACGGATTTACCAAGATGGAGTCAACAATCGACCATGGTGGGTGATTACTAGCTTCAAACCATTAATCTTATCTTACCTTCAGTCACACAGGCATTGACTTTGTGCAACTGAATATGAGAATGTTAGCATACTTCTCCTGCTCTAGTTTTAGACAATTCTTTAACTCTGACTATTTACCATTGTTTCTATGATTTATCCTTGCTTATTAAGGTTTACCTCTATTGAAGCTTTAACTTCAATATGCTTACATAAGTTACTCCTGTTGAAGCTTTAACAATGCTGGATTCATTTTTATATACTTACCATGTTGATAAATATATTGCCTTTTTTCCATGCATGTGTAGCTATGTTACATAGGTTTGCCCTTAAGGAGGCTAGAGTTGAGGTCTGACACCCAACCATTGTGGGTAAGAACAAGTGCTCCATCTTGATGACGCATTCCGATTTTTAATTGAGTGTTACATGTGGACTGTGCAATATCACTAATCCATGACCACCAGCACATGCGGCAAACACACCTAGAGCATGAGTGTGCACGGCAACTCTGTGTCTTTTTTAATTATGGGTTTCTATGAAAGGGGATTTGTTTTACAATTATTGTGGGTCACAGTCTGTATCGATCCATTCAATCTTTATCCCACTTCATTCACAATACTTTGCAGAATGTTATGCGTTTATGGTTCTGAGGAATGTCTAGAAGCTCTTTGCAAGGTCATGAGTCAAGCAGAGATATGTTGACCTCTCTCATATTGGACTTTAAGTCTCAATCCTCTCTTAACTTTTAGTCTATCCATTGGCGACACCAGAATAAGAGGTCTATTCAGCCTACCAACAGGTAGTTTAAATCCACCTTACATATACCCAGCATTCTGCATTCCTGATCCAGAGCAACAACTCCTCAAGGGCCCATATTATTGCAAAAACCCTCAAGAGCTCCTCTCCAACAAAGCGAGTTTTAGCCCGCGCCAGGAACCTTTGTTCCTAGTATGAAGAAGGATCCAATGATGAAGCAAGCCACCTGAGGTTGGGTAAAGTTTACTGTTCTTAACAAGATAGTATTCTCTTGTGGCGGATTGTGGCTTAAATGACTAAAGTAAGAATGCAAAGCCTTTGGCCACTGAAATCAACGTCAAACTGCAACAAGGTCCTGTTCTACCGCAATCATTGACTATTATTGGCACTTTATACTTCTCGAAACAATTTCTACTTACATATTTAAAAATTCATATTTCTGATTTCCCTTATTTAATTTTTGCCATTTTGGTGTCAATTGTTTTACTATTTTTCTAATTTGTTTTGGAATATTTATTGTTTTACATGTTGACTTTGTTGCTGTTTTACTGCATTAATACTTTACCTATTGCCTCTATGTTAGGCCTGTCTGCTCTGTAGCATAGTTACCAGGGTGTTGAGCTCAGGCGCATATAATGACTTTAAGGGTTCACCCTGACAAGGACTGTGATTGTTACTTGTGATGGGTACTTACCCTCTTCAGCTAATGACCCAGTTTTGTCCATCACTCCATTTCTAAGGCAGATACATTTCACTAGCAAGGAGAGGGCTTGGTATGTGGACTGATCACATCCCGTGTCTCTTTTTAACCACACTTATTGGGTAGCATTTTACTGCTAATCATAAGGTAGCGGTAATACAATGCCTCAATGGACTCCATTTAAGGTATAAAAGGCTTTCATAACTGGCTTTAGCATTTAGTTAATATCGGTGATAAGCCACACAGAAGTGTGAGCTGACATTTCAAACCCAACCAAGGACCACTCCCTCCATGGCAGACCAGCCCTTCTTGGCACCATTGTAAAGCGGGTCACTCTTTGGAGCGCTCCTTCGCTTTGTCTTTGCCTTTCTTTCCTGTGTCTGCTTCTTGTTCTGACTCGATGGTGAACACTTGTTAAAAATAGCCTAGGTGTGCGACATCAGGAAGATGGCAAGCACCTCTCTGTCCCCCATGGCCACACCTCTTTCTATAGATAGTCCCTTCGGCTGGCTGAGCCTCGCCGAGCAGACGCGTCGCCGACTCTCCTCTGCGTTCGCAGCCTCCTCCTTGAAGAGATTGTGGCGATGGGTTCGATGATGAGTGGACACTCGGAAATCCTCATCGGAGCGCTGATTGCTTTCGCCTTCGGGGTTCTGCTCCTTATCTTTTGTCTGTTCTGCAAAGAGCAAATAGGTACGTTCGTGTATTTACCATAAAATACGGTAACTGGTATATTTAGCTGTCGATATTCAGTAGCAATCCTAGGAACGGCGCTGTCCGTACCCTGACGAGCCACTTACAACGGATTGTCACTATATGAGTGATCCCATTGCCAATCCCAAAACCAATGCAACACCGTAGCCGTGTTTGTCTACATGGCAAACTAAAGCGCCCACCCCATAACTAAACTACTTCTTGGCGAACGTTGATTAGCAGCCATGTTTTTGCTTGTCCCAATGCGTTATTAAAGAGCAAACCCTTCATGCTCTCCTGGCTGAGCTCATTTGGCACAGGGCCAGACAGGGCCAGACAGGGTCAGACAGGGCCAGACAGGGTCAGACAGGGCCAGACAGGGTCAGACAGGGTCAGACAGGGCCAGACAGGGTCAGACAGGGCCAGACAGGGTCAGACAGGGCCAGACAGGGCCAGACAGGGTCAGACAGGGCCAGACAGGTCCAGACAGGTCAGACAGGGCCAGACAGGGCCAGACAGGGCCAGACAGGGTCAGACAGGGCCAGACAGGGCCAGACAGGGTCAGACAGGGCCAGACAGGGTCAGACAGGGTCAGACAGGGCCAGACAGGGTCAGACAGGGCCAGACAGGGTCAGACAGGGTCAGACAGGGCCAGACAGGGTCAGACAGGGCCAGACAGGGTCAGACAGGGCCAGACAGGTCCAGACAGGTCAGACAGGGCCAGACAGGGCCAGACAGGGTCAGACAGGTCAGACAGGGCCAGACAGGGCCAGACAGGGTCAGACAGGGCCAGACAGGGTCAGACAGGGCCAGACAGGGCCAGACAGGTCAGACAGGGCCAGACAGGGTCAGGCAGGGCCAGACAGGGTCAGACAGGGCCAGACAGGGCCAGACAGGGTCAGGCAGGGCCAGACAGGGTCAGACAGGGTCAGACAGGGCCAGACAGGGCCACATGGACCGAACAGGACAAGCTCTAGCCGAGGCGTTTCTTTTTCTCCCATATCTATGTTTGCCCTGAGCTGGCAGACTGACTGCACATCACTGCACTCTCAGGGCATCATGTGTTTGGGCGTCTTCTTATGTTATGTTATGTTATGTTATGTTATGTTATGTTATTTATTCTTTTGTATAGCGCAACGGTTACTCAAAAAGAGTGTCCCGGCGCTTTTTAGGTAAGGGAAACAGATTTCAGAATAACACAACACAACTAAAAAGAGGTTAAAAGATAAACAAAAAAAAAGAAAACAAACAACTGGGAGACCTATTGAGAAAACAGCCAGGTTTTGAGACCTCTTCTAAATGTTCCCGGGATTGACTGCTCCTATTTTGTCTTGGAATAGTAAACACATGAATAACATTTGGCAAAGATTGTTAGGAAGCTCAAAAGCCCCCGAGAGCCTGTTCGAAGGTCTAACCCTTTACTAGCAACAAGAGAAGGCTGAACAAACGAACTCAGAAGTGATGCCCTCAATCGGCGCTCCACTGTTCAGCCTCTGTGACATGGCTCACAAGTTCAAGGCTTGCTTGGAACCTCTCGTGGGAGGTCGAATCAGCAACATTGACATCAGAGGACAGAGCAACTCTCATAAATGAGCATTGGCAGCGGCCACTTCGGTGATGTGACCCGTGGCCTCTGCGGCAGGGTCGGGTGGACTCTTGTCTTCAACAGTTGGACCAGTCGTATTGTGCCACCTTAGACAATGTAAGTGATCGCTTGACACAGGAGCTGTTACCTGGAGGTGTGACAGCATTTGTTTATAAATCTAACGAAAAATAATGAACACGATAATATAAACAAAGACTCATAACAACTCAATTAAAACTTAATAAAACATTCAAAACAAAAAAGACACTATAACACAATTTCTGACTACAATAATGCTGCACAATTCACAGTAGTACAATAACAGCAAAAGACCAGAACAAAATGCCACACAGCAAATAAGATTCCTGTCACACCTCGGCACCTCCGGAAACCCGCTTTTCTAATGGCAAAAGGTGTTTGCCACCTCCTCTACGTTCACTTACCACCTAGGGCATGAAATAGTGCCAGTGAAAGATGTTTTGTGACACTACTTTAGGCATGATATTTTAAATGTTATGAAAACCAATATTCCTGAAATGCGTTTTAAGAAATATAATGCATCCTCTTACAAAGATTTGAAACAGAAAACTATTTTTGACGCTGCTACAGTTACTTCCTTGTAGTTTCTTACTGGGAGTACTTTAATCTAACATCCCTTTGTCTTGGATCTTTCATAGGTAGTGCAGGTGCCAACCGCAGAGCGTGTGCATCAATAATGCAATGTCCTATGAGAAATGGTGAACACCATATCGAAAATAAACGTGAAAAGATTTGTCTTAAACCATGCCAGCTGCACACAAATGTGAAATACATTTTTCACACACTGTCAGAGACTGAAGATTCCATTCACTCATAAGCATCCGTGAAATCCAGATTCAGGCCTGGCCACATCTGTGTCATTAGGGTACAACTGACACGTTTGTGTTACCCTTATCATAGGAAATTCCCTACATTTCCCAATAATACCACATTGCATAGTTATGCTCTGTTGAGAGAAACATTTACCACAAATGCAGCGTTCACTGTGCAGAGTTTCTGGGTAACCAGGGGAACAATGCACACATTATTTCAAGCTCCCCTCAATTTCTCTTTGCTTTCCGGGTGTCGGTTCTGAATCGATGATGAATACTTGATAATGGCCGAGGTGTGAGCCAGCAAGAAGTTTGCAAACAAAAGCAAATTTCACATATTTCGCACACACCTAATCCAGCTACCATGGTCTTTCTTGCTTTAAGCAAATGTTTCGAAACAATATTGTTGGCAGGTGCAACCACCATAACATGGAATTGCGAAGACTGATTCAGGAGAGGAGTTCAGGGCTAGGGTGGTCGATCTTAAATCTGGGGAACCAGGTTCGAGTCTTAGCAAGGACGCGCAACATCCTGTAATTCTAGGTAAATCACCAATCTCCCCGTGCCTAACAAAAATGAATGTGTCCTCATGTAAAGCAAGTGGCGCTTGTGATACCCGATACCTTTGGGTCAAGTTCGCACTATAAAAAAGAAAATATCCATCCGCTGATTTGGCTAAACACATTACATGGTCTACATTGCTTTTAAAGGATTTCATTAGATGATTCTTTAGATGAATTAAGATATTTGAAAAGTGCTGGTACCCTTTTTGAAAAATAATTATCTGAAAATGCTTAGAGTGATGAAGTGCAAAACACATTAAATTATACTTTACTATCCCTAGGTGAATGGTATTTCATCAACCCTTTCTATGGCTTACTATATGACAAATCGTTTGTAGTGTTTTCGACTAGATTTATGATATATTCTCTTGCTGCCTTTTTATCTTGTTTTTCTTATGTTATTGTTATTTTAATTTTGCAGATATTAGGTAATATTTCAGTTTTTCCTTTTATGCTGACCTGGCATGTTATAAGCTGTGAGTTACAACGGAAGTACTTTGTTAAAAAATAATTAAAATACAAGTTAACACAATATACATTTACTTGAAGAGAGGGTGGTAAATATTTATTTGTCTTATAGTTATGTCTGTTTTTGATATGCTTTAATAAGTGATCTGAATTGAATTAATTTACTTCTACTTTGTTTAAGGTGTGTTTTTAAGGGTATTATGTTTTTGTCTTAATGTACATTCATTTATTTATTAATATTTATTTTTTCGTATAAGTCTGAATGTGTTCTGTTTTAATAAAATATATGTTTTTGACTGAATAGTAAAACTAATTAAAATAATATCTACATGTAAATAATTAGGGCACATTTTTGTCAGTGATAGTTTTATTTCCGGTTAAGTTGTAAAACTAGAATAATTTAGAATAGTGTTCGTCCGATAGATTATAGGTATGGTAGGCCTTGGTTATTTACAAATGTTTGTACTTTGCACTGTAGTATTCAGCACATTTCTTTGGTTTGCGTTGATACTTTAGGTTTTAGATGGTAGCCGTGTTCTTTTTTTAATATTTCAAAAAAATGATCGAAGGTAGGGTGGTTTCAGCCAAGTGTTCTTATGAAGGCTTTGTGCTACCCTGTCATAGTAAACCACAAAAGTTATCAAATTAACTTGTGCTTAAACCTCTGGTAGCATGGCACAAAATCACTCAGGCTTAACTTTGAGGAAATGTGTAAAGTATTTATTCAACACTTAAACAGTAATAAAGTGAAAACACAACACAAGAAAAATCAGACACAAATTTAGAAAAAGGAAGTAACATTTAATAAATTATTAGACAACAAAAATCCAATCAGATCAAATGGAGTTATGAATTTTTCAAATTTAAAACTAGCATCTCAAAGATCAGAGCACCATACCACACATCTACCAATGTGAGACTGGGCAAAGTTTAATGTTATGACTGACCGCGATTGAGCTTGGTTTGGCTACACAAAGTGGATTGGATCCAGTCTCTGCTTACCTTCAGATTTAGAAGAAGTCCTCGATCATTATAGCTATGAACTTTAGAATTCTATATTGGTCAATGGTTTAATAATAAATAAATTTTTAATCAGCATTAACATTTAAACATACTTTATAAGATAATGGAACTCTAAGGTGACTTGCAAAGTCCTTATCATGGTCACGCCATCACCTTTCCACAAACCACTTAAAACCTTGTTGAGTAGTTCTGTCAGATGAAAGAGAGAGCATGTTTGCATTCTTGAAAAAAATTTAGAACTTCTAGTGCAAAATTTAACACATCAAACACCTGTTAGCTATTCTTTGCAAAAAGATATTATAAAACAGTTCAATGCAATTTGTTTTTTAAAAATCAAGTGCAGTAGCTCGGAATGTGTAGAAACATGCAGAACAATTTGAACTTTTCTATAATAATCTGAGGGCAAAAAATAAAGTTCTTCTTTCTACTTTTCACTGTGAGATGGAAAATAGTGCAGAAGAAAAGCAATATTTCATTTTCGTTGCATTAAACAGCTGCTTCTTTACCTGACCTGCCTTTCACCTCGACTGCTGACAGCAGGCACTCGACTGTAATAACTTATTACAGTTGACCTCTGACCTCCGTGTATACAGGGTTGCGGAGTCCCATGTTTAATATTATGCTCATTTAATGATGCCCTGGTGCCCCGACCATCATGCTCATGTTGGGAGAGTAATTGCACAGTTTTCCTCAGAGTTTTTCCCGTAAGGCTTGTGCTATAACTGACAGGTTTTCCTTTCTTCCTCTACATTTGTAATCAGACCCTATATTAGTACATGAAATGTGAGCCACAGAACACTTGCCTTACTTCACCTTCCTTCCTCGGCCTCACTGCACAGGCAGCATAGTCTGCACGCCCATTATACATATTTTCACATAAGGTTGCATATTGCTATTTTATTTTCAGGGTGAAGTTCACATTCAGATAAAAAATATCCGGTTTCATCAATCAAACAACACAAATTAAAATGTAAACTCACACGTGTGAGGAAGAAACGTGTACACAGTATTTTGTTTTGCAGAAGCAGTTGAAAGCTGAGTTCAGTTTTATACAGTGGATTACAATCACACACACACACACACACACACGCACACACGCGCACACACACACACACACACAGACATGCGCATGCATGACCTTGTGCAGAACTACACAGGATCACAGGAGATCACAGGATAGGTTTCTGATCTAGGGTCCTTGTATACTACAGTAGATGTAAGAGGGAGACAGAGGGATATAGTCATGTGAGAAGAGAAATGAGATCAAAGTCACATTTAACTCACCTGGAGAGCAAATAGGAGTCGTCAATTCGCTTCTGGTTAGTGGTTAAAGGGCAACAGGAGGTACTGTCTTTTTCAGTGACTTTTCAAATGAATGAAGAATTATACATCACTAACATTTTTGCCAACAACTCATTAACAATCTCACATCACTTTTTGTTATTGCCTTCTGTAACCTGTGTGGCTCCTCTATAGCAGATCATCTTCATTTGGCTCACCACATTTCTTTTGTAAGTCCTTTTATTCCACAAAGGTCAAGCCTTGAGACCATGCCTGTACCAACCTTGTAGGTATGCAAGCGCCAGTTTTCCACCAATCAGAGACTGTAATGTGGCCCAAAAAGCAGGGTGGGGATTTGCACTGGATTACTCTATTTATTCCCTGTATGGATTATAACAAGTCTACCATTTAACCCTAAAGAGAAAGATGATGTTCGCTACTCCTGGAACTTGACTTACATCGCCATCCATACTCCATTACCAAGTACCATGTGTGAATTCTGCCTTTGTAAAATAATAGAAAATTGGACGTACACAAGCCAGATGAAAACAAGGTTGAACAAGTTGTCGTGTGCCACAGAGGGGTCACTCTCTGAACCTAGGGAGTATTTTTATCAAGAATCCATCATGCGTTGTCTGCCATTAGACAACGTCCCTCTGGGCGCTACGTGGTTTATCGCGTTGGCGAGTTTTGAATGTTGTACATAAATCCTATTCGCACGGTCTTTTACCGGCATCAATAACGCAGCGGCCCACACCCGGCCTGATTGTTTTCATACACTCCGTCTTTTGATGTTTGCACAGAGCATGCTTTAACCACTTATGTCCATGGCGTAACTTGCATTTTGGCATAACCGGCACTCTCCCGACTCAACTGACCATACACACAACGTTATGGCTTTACCGGTGGCGCTGTTCACAAAGAGCACTTTCATCACACACGCTCTACAGCGTACTATATATTTTTGCACCATTGTTATTTCACACCCGCTGTGTTTCTTTAACGCCACTTTGCGGCTTCACCTTTAATTTTCACTCGTGACCTTTTGAATTTTACAATGATAGAACAACTATTAATGGGATTTCTCAGTTGCGCTGCTGCTCATTAAGACCAACGTCTTTATCATCTTTATTGACACACTATCCACGAGTTGTTGGTTGATTATTTTCTTCTTTTGTTTACCTTTGGCACCATTGCATTAACCCACTAGGTATTTAAATACAATGTTCTCATTGGGATGGTCCCTCATTGTGATACCAGTTTTACTTTACTATTTAGATTCCCCTGATGAAGGGCCCAGTGTGCCCGAAATGCATTGGGATCACATTTAAAAGAAGCTTAACCGCATCAGGATGATGTTTCTCTTCGTTCAAATTATGGAATATCAATAAAGTTTTGTTACAAACTCTGGGACGAGACTAGTATCAACTTCATTGATTAAACGTTATGTACAACATTCAAAACTTGCCAACGCGATAAACCACGTGGCGCCCAGACAACGCATGATGAATTCTGCCTTTAACATGCCCCAAATTGTTGTCATAGTCAGTGTTGCAAATCTACAAGTGCATATGTTCAGGAAAATCCCCAGCTTCTTTACACTGAGGATAGTGTGGAGTTGCTCTTGGTCCTTTGAAAAGGCTGTTGGGAATGGGCATATATTCTTTTAGGGCGGCCCTGAAAGCTCATTGAGAGACTGGCAATAACTATGAAACTAGGCTGACAGAATCTGCCTAGTCTTTCAGAAGTGTGATTATGTGGCACTGGCCGTTAAAGACTTCCAGTATTTCCCTGAGGAGACAGACATGAACATCAATGGTTTTTGCACCATTCTCTAGGCTTAATGAAGCAATTTCCCTGGTTAGTTGCCTGATCTGGTACTTCACTGCATTGCTGTCAGGAACCTCATTTTCTATAACCCATACTCAGTATATCAGTGAGCCTTACGGTGCATCAAAGGGAGAGATTCCTCCTATTACCTAAAACCTAATCTAAGCTGAACAGAAATGCTTTTGTTTCAGAAATCTCTTGAAGCCAGGTTGCGTTCCTGCATCGACTCTTACCAGGTGGTGGCGGCTGACAATAGTACCTGGTGGCGGCAACTAACTATAGTACCTGGTGGTGGCAGCTGACTGAATGTAGTACCAGGTGTTGGCAGCTGAATACAGCACCAGGTGGTGGCAGTTGTCAATAGTACCAGGCGGTGGCAGCTGACTATAGTACCAGGTGGTGGCGGCTGACTATAGTACCAGGTGGTGGCGGCTGACTAAAGTACCAGGTGGTGGTGGGCGACTATAGTACCAGGTGGTGGCAGCTGACTATAGTATCAGGTGGTGGCGGGTGACTATACTACCAGGTGGTGGCAGCTGACTTTACTACCGGGTGGTGGCAGCTGACTGTAGTACCAGGTAATGGCAGCTGACTCTAGTACATGTGAAGGCAGCTGATTATTTTTTCTTAATAAATGATTTTTATTGATTTTGACAAAAGAACATCCAGAGCATTTGCATAATAATCAGGGTATACTATTGACAATACAAATTAGCAAGAAATGGAATGGCCTAGGTAGGGGCAGAAGGAAAGTCATAATCAATTAGCATTTCCATGGCTACTGGGCTGGGCGGCTCACTGCTTCACTCCGCAGCGCCGCACAACCAAACATGGGCAATTTACAACAAAATTGTCGAAAGGAAAACCAGGCATTGCTCCTCATATCCAGTCCAGTTATATACAGTAAACCTCTGAATTAGACAGTATGAATTCGAACACAAATAAATCCAACACATGAAAAAAGAAAGAGAGGAAAAAATAAAATATATGTATATATATATATTATCTACTGGCGGTAGCCAGTAGATAGTTATAGTTAGGATCGTGTTTCCATAGGAAATCCGCAACATTCTATTTGGAATAACTTTGGCACCGGTTGACGAATCCTCCCAAAATTTTCAAAATAGGTGGGGCGCTCCGCTCCGCTCCTACCCTGAAAGTCTCGGGTGGATTCGTCAAGCGGGGGCTGAGAAAAAAGGGGGGTCCCAAAACGCATTTTCCCCATGCAATTTTCCATAGGGACCTTTAGTCCAAGGTACAGCCCGAACGGCTGAACAGAATTACTTGAAATTTTGCAGAGAGGTAGTCATCAGGTCAGGGATGTGCCTTTTGCAGGTCTGGTGTCAATCTGTTCAGTAGTTCCTGAGAAAATCAAAAGTAAAATCATATATATATGTGGGCGGAGCCTAACTACACATCTCATCCTGAGATCTTATTGGCTGTCAGCACTTCATCCAAGAAGTGTTGGCAGCCATCTTGGGACCAATATACATGATAGCACCTCATTAAAAAGCATTGCAGTTAATAGAAGGTTTTAAGAATTTAGTTACATTATAAATCATTTGTTGATGGTACCATACTCATTTTAGAAATTGTGGTATGTTCTAAGGTGATTTCACCATGTGAAAAAGCCTTCTGCTGGGATATCATGATTGAGAGAAAAATATTTTCTCATGCTTTTCCCACAGAGGGTTGGAAGGTGATCTATAAGCTAAACTGAGAGCTTATTTTCTGTAAATTCACATTATCTTTCTCAGTCATGTGAGAATGAAGTCTGACATTCTCAGTAAAACATGTACATCCAACAAGGGCAGAGACTGTCAGTTGATTCCTTTGTGTTCTACTGCAGCTTCCCAGAGTGTTCCAAAGAACAACTAGAGCGCTAACAGTCCTACTTATGATAAACGTATGGCACACCTGAAGCCATCTTGCTTGGATTAAAGTGGTAACTCTTAAAACATTTAATTTAAAAAGGAACAAAATGAGGGGGCTCATTTTTCCATAAAAAGTATGATTAGTGCTGCAGAAAGAAAAATTAGGGCACATTTTGAGTGACTTCTCAAATCCTCTTCTATTTCATTAAACAATTCTGACATGCAGACTGAAACATGCACTTTCAATACCAGAAGCAGTTTTCCCTGGTGAGCAGTAGCTTTACTACAGTGATCTAATGAGCAAAAAGAGTGCTAACATTCTGAATTTATGGCAAATGTGTGACACATCTGAATGCCTTTGGAATCAAAGTAAAAAACTGAAAGTATTTCCTACTGAGGAGACTGCAGTAAATGAGGAAATTAGGAAACTTCATAACAAATAAGTCTGCCAAGATGGCCACCAGAGACAAAAGAGCCCAAATGTAGCCCAAATATCACCCAGATGTAGCCCAAGTATAGCCCAATGACAGAATGTCCCAGAGTGTTCTTAAAAACAACTAGAGCGCTTACTGTCTTCATTATGACAAAAGTATGGCATACCTGAAGCCATCTTGATTGGAATAAACTGGTAACACTTAAAACATTTAATTTAAAAAGGAACACAATGAGGGGGTTCATTTTGCCATAGAAATTATGATTAATGCTGAAGAAAGAAAATGAGGGCACATTTTGAGTGACTTCTCAAATCCTCTTCTATTTCATTAAAAATTTCTGACATGCAGACTGAAACATGCACTTTTAATGCCAGGAGCAGACTTCCATGGTGAACAGTAGTTTTACTACAGTGATCTAATGAGCAACTAGAGTGCTAACACTCAGAATTTATGGCAAATGTGTGACATATCTGAATACCTTCATGATGGAATCAAAGTAAAAAACTGAAAGCATTTCCTACTGAGGAGACTGCAGTACATGAGGAAATTAGGAAACTTCATAACAAATAAATCTCCCAAGATGGCCACCGGAGACAAAAGAGCCCAAATGTAGCCCAAATTCACCCAGATGTAGCCCAAATATAGCCCAATGACAGAAGTGTGCAAAACACTTATTATTTTGTGTTTTTGCAGTGTTATATAGTGCAGACTTGTCAGGTATAGGAGTTTTTTACATGAGCATTGGTTACATCACACAAGAACAAATTCATTTTGGTTGAAGACATGAAGCAGAAACTCCAACCTGGTTCCCCAGTTGCAAAGTCTGCAGTTCTGGAAGTAACACCACATCCTCTCCCCTAAGTGCAACATTTAATCAAGTGGTAAACTGGATAAAAAAACATAAAGGTAACAAATAATTTAAAAGTGCTTTCTCGCTATTTGAAAACTCAGAAAATATGTCCTTATTTTAGTCTTTTAGAGCACTAACCATAATTTTGATGCCAATAAGACCCTCTCATATATGTAATTTCTAAAGGAAATGCTCTAGGTATTACAGTTTTGATTACATCAACATGACATCAGGCGTTCCACACTTTTGTAATAAATATAGAATGTTAGCAATCTAGTTGTTCATTAGGATACTGTTGAGAGGCAGAGGCCAGGGGCACGGACTCTGAAAATTGAAGGCAGGTAGGAGGGTGCAAATGCAACAATTTAACCACACTGAGCAGGCAGGAAGGGCCGTGGTAGCACAACAGACTATGGAGGGCAGTGGAAAGGGGGGCAGGGGCAACAAACCAACAATACAGGACTTGCAAGAGAGGCTGTGGAAATGTAATAGACCATTGTGGGCAGAAGGAAGAGGCAATGGTAGTACAACCATACATGCCAACAGACCCGATTCAGCCAGGAAACGTCCAATGTTTTTAAGCTCAAATGGGCTTTATTTGATCTGTCTCCTGTCTACAATCTCCTTTTTTTCAATGTAACTCAAAGGGGAAAATCAATACCCCAGTTTTTTTTCAAAATCTCCCTCTTACCAAGCTCAAAATGTTCGCAAGTATGGTACATTGGATCATGGAAGGAAATGGGGTAGGGACATGGACTTGGATAACAGAGGACAGGAGGGACATGGAGAGGTGCACCAAACTGACCCTGTAGGGCAGGCATCAGGGTTTGCAGCAGCACAATACACCACACAGGGCATGCGGGACGGTGTCATGCCTCGCGATTCAGCCCCTACAGGTGGCAAGTATATAAGGGGCAAAGAGCGTGTACAAGCCGCTTCGCGTTCTTGCATTGAGCCCCATTTCCGTCACAAGTGCTGTTGCCTGACTTCCTGTGGTGTTAGTTCCGGTTTCCTGTTTCGAGTCGGGGACGTTCCTCGGCGCCGGTGGTTGTAGCGTTTGGATCCTGTTGTTACGGAGAGTGGAAGGTGTCCTCTCTCTCCAGGATATTCGCGAGGGTTTCTCCTGGTTGTGGCATCGTCATCCAAGTAAGGTCTGCTGGGTGTTTGGAGGTCCAGGGGTTTCCTGTCTCGCGTCTCTTTGTGCTGAGAGGTAGTCTGACTTTGACGGAGCGCTTTCTCCATTCCTAGCGCTGCCTGGCGTGGTGTCTTCTGTCTATCGCCACGCTGATCCATATGTTATACTTGAATATTATTAAGTATAGTTTGGCCTGCTGTTAAGGTACTCCAAGTTTGGTTTAGTTGGAGTCGTTTCCTTTGTCCGGTTGTCACGCCCCCTGTATCCTTTTCTCCCATCACCATTATATCCATCCCCTTCATCATCCTGAGCAGCTATCAGGAATCCGGTGGTGATATATTGCGAGGACCATTGAGCAGGGGGGTTAGGTTTCCTGCTCTTCTACATATTAAGCCAGGTACTTGATCTTCCCCACCTTACTCAGGTATTAAAGGAATACTCTACCTTCCCAGGAGTATAATCTTGGTATACTTATTCCCTGCAGCTGCACACTAAGGAACTACTACTTAGAACACACCTGCTGGTTCATACAGATTTATACAGACGATATACCGGTAGGTGTTGGGGACATACAGAAGTAAGGGACACAGGGAGGGCGATACAGAGGTATATCACTAACCACCTTTGTATTACAGCTGGGAGACCTACTTGTTTGCCTTGTGGAGATCTCTTACGCTCCTGTTGTTCCTCTTGACGACATCACCTATCAAGACCTACCGGATCCCCCCACCTATCCTTGTTTTGTTTCCCTGTTTTCCCCAGTGGGTTCTCCGCACTCTAGAGTTTGATAGAGTCGGGGAAAACACGGGGGACGGCTGTGGACTCATCTTCACGACTCCAGACGCTCCTGCAGAACATCCGCGATCCTTACAGAACGCGAAGCCCTTATAGAATATTCTGCCCGAGCGCCATGGAGCTAGGTATGGTTACACTGGCAGACGTCGCCGGCATGCTCGGCAATCTGCAAGCGGAAACCCAGGCATTATCTGCCAGAATAGATACCCTCCAGCATCGACAGGAGATAGGGGCTGTGGGAGGGAGAGTTGATCCACCCAACTCAGTGATACAGGTTACCACCCCTACCTCCATCCCGTTAGCCCCTCCAGAAAGGTTTTCAGGGGATACTTCGCGGTGTGCCGCCTTTCTTAGCCACTGCCAGCTGCATTTTTCTTGTAAGGCCACCTGCTTCCCCACAGATCAGGCCCGGGTTGCATTTATGGTTTCCTACCTTAGTGGGGCGGCCGTGGACTGGGCTATACCTCTAGTGGACCGAGATGACCCTTTATTGTATGATTACACCGAGTTTAAGAGGGAGTTTCGCAAGCTTTTTGATAGACACACATATACCCACTCTGCAGACTCTGAACTATTGGCTCTGAGACAGGGCAATCAAGACCTAGTTGCCTACATCACTACATTTCAGAGACTAGTAGTTGAATCTAATTGGCCCGAAGAAAAGCGTGGCACACTGTTTTACAGAGGACTACGTGACGATTTAAAAGACGCCCTTTCGCAGATAGTGGACCTTCCTACTGCCTGTCCTGAGTTAATAGACCTGGTGGTGAAAATTGAACATCGTATCCAGGAAAGGAAGCAGGAAAAGGGGAAAGGAGATCAGCGATTTGTTCTCACCAAAGTAAAAGGAGTTGAGGCGGTCAAAGTCCCTGAGGATAGTGAACCTATGCAAATAGGAATAGTGAGAGGGCCCTTAACTCCTGAAGAACGACAGAGGCGTCGCACCAACAGACTGTGTCTCTATTGCGGGAAGGCCGGTCATTTCCTACGGTCATGCCCTGTAAAATCTTTACCTCCAAAGTCTTCGGGAAACTAGAGAGCCTAGGAAACATGGAGGCAGGACTCCTGGGCGTTTCTGACCTTACAGTCTCCTCCTCTGACCCTGAATCTAGATCAGTCACTCACCTCTATGTGTCAGCATACCTTTCAGTAGAACACCTGGGATTGCATGTGGCCATCATGATAGATTCTGGGGCCTCTGGTAACTTTATGGACGAGAAGTGGGCAATTGACAACGTTATACCATGTGTCAAAAAGAAAGTGCCCAATGCGGTCATCACTATTGATGGCCGTTCTCTCGTTTCAGGCCCCGTCACTCACAAAACATGCACCCTCCATATGCATATAGACCCGAACCACCATGAGAGTATTGAATTCGATTTGATTCGCTCACCTCAAATACCAGTACTTTTAGGAATCCCTTGGTTGCGAACACACAACCCAATCATTGACTGGAAGGCAGCCACACTTCAGTTTCGCCCTGTCAAACCTCTTGATACTGGGGCCCCAGTAGCTCTTGCAGCCTCTATGGTGGATCAGACTGACACCAGAACCGAGCTGCCAGAGTGTTACAATGATTTGAGCACTGTATTCGATCCGAAAGAGGCAGACGTCCTTCCCCCGCATAGGGTATACGACTGCCGCATTGATTTAGAGACCGGGGCTCGAATCCCTTGCAGCAGAGTGTATGCCCTAACCGAGAAAGAGAATACTTACCTCCGAGAATACTTGGACACCATGCTGGAGAAGGGGTTTATTAGGCCTTCCAGATCCCCTGCCTCCTCATCGCTGTTTTTTATTCCTAAGCGTGAGGGGGGTCTTCGATGTTGCATCGATTATCGGAGATTGAATGAGGTGACCATTAAAAACAGGTATCCCTTGCCCTTGATTTCCTCCCTCCTTGACAGAGTACGCAATGCCAACTATTTCACCAAATTGGATTTGCGAGGCGCCTACCATCTAGTGCGTGTCAAGGAGGGAGATGAATGGAAAACTGCTTTCTGTACAAAATACGGATTGTTTGAGTATTTAGTAATGCCCTTTGGGCTTTGCAACGCTCCAGCGGCGTTTCAGTTTTTCATTAACGAGGTCTTGTGGGATATGCTGGACCTCTATGTCATCGCCTACATCGATGATCTACTGATATTCTCTTCCTCCATGACTGAACATGTGGGTCATGTTCGACGTGTGTTGGAACGCTTACGTGCTCATGATTTGTACTGCAAACTGGAAAAATGTTCTTTCCATACTCAGGAGGTACCTTTTTTGGGCTTTATTGTCTCCCCACTCGGACTTCGTATGGATCCTGTTAAGGTCAAGGCGGTTCTCGCCTGGCCATCGCCTACTTCTGTGAAGGACCTGCAAAAATTCTTAGGTTTCGCCAATTTTTATCGGCGTTTTATTCAAGGCTACTCTGAATTGGCAACCCCACTCACGCTCCTCTTGCGGAAGGGGGTCCCGTACGTTTGGTCGACTGTGGCTGAAGCATCATTTCGGAGTTTGAAGGAGGCCTTTACGCGCGCCCCGGTTTTGAGCCATCCGGATCCAGCCTTGCCTTATGTGGTTGAGGTGGACGCTTCTCAAGTGGCAGTGGGAGGGGTTCTGAGTCAAGTCGATCCTGATACCGGGGTGTGCCATCCCATTGCGTATTTCTCTCACAAGTTCTCTCCCGCAGAATTCAACTATGCGGTGGGGGACAAGGAACTCCTGGCGATCAAGAAAGCCTTTGAGGAGTGGCGGCAATACCTCTTAGGTGCTCGTTTCCCTGTGGTGGTTTACACCGACCATCGCAATCTCCAGTACCTTAAATCCACCAAGGCGCTGTCCATGAGGCAACTTAGATGGACCCAGTTCTTCTGTGAATATGACTTCACTATTAGGTTCCGCCCTGGGAGGAAGAATGGCAAGGCCGATGCCCTGTCCCGGTTAGGGTTCCAACTTCCCGATGTGCCTGAGGTCGCGCCCCCTGTCATCCCGGAAGAGCGCATTGTGGGGGGAGTGTTTGGGGAGGAAGACTTCGGGGCTCAAATTCGGCAGAGTCAACTTTCGATGGCCATGCCTGACTTTGTGGGGGCGGAGGAGTGGGTCAGCACAGATGGGTTGGTGTGTGTCCGAGGGGGAGTGGTGTTGCCCACTCCTGCTTTGCAAACACAGGTCCTGGACTGGTATCACTCGCACCCCTTGTCAAGTCACCCTGGTATTAAGAAGACCATCCAGATCATACGTGAGCGGTTCTGGTGGCCCACTATGTTGCAGGACGTAGAGCAGTACGTGAGGTCATGCCATGTCTGTGCGCAAACCAAGAGTTCCCATCAAAACCCAGTGGGTCTTCTGCTCCCTCTTGCTACACCTCCCGGCCCATGGTACACAGTATCACTTGACTTCATAGTGGAACTACCTGCCACCAAGCGCTTGAATAACACCTTGCTGGTGGTGGTAGACCACTTTACGAAGACAGCACATTTCATTCCTTTAACGGGGTTACCTACAGCAGCTGCATTAGCTTCCATCTTTTTACAACAGGTTGTACGGCTACATGGCCTTCCCTCGGTCCTGATTTCTGATAGGGGGGCCCAGTTTGTGTCCCGATTTTGGAAATGCCTCTGTGCCTTGCTGCAGATTGACGTTAGGCTCTCTTCCAGTCATCATCCCCAATCTGACGGGCAAACAGAGAGAGTCAACCAGTGCTTTGAACAATATGTACGTAACCAAGCTCTGCACTCAGCCAAGGAGTGGGATGAGTGGGTGTGGATGGCAGAATTGTCATATAACAACAGTCCACATTCCTCCACCCTCCATACCCCTTTCTTTTGTTCGCACGGTTTTCACCCCAAGCTGTTGCCTCTAGGGATCCCTGTTAGCAGCCCAACTCCTGCAGCCAATGACCTAGTGCAGAGATTACACGATGTCCATAAACAGACGATAGTCAACCTCGATCTGGCAAAGGTGCGATATAAAGAGGGGGCGGATTTACACCGGAGGTTGGAACCCATATACGCCCCTGGGGACAAGGTGTGGCTTTCCACTAAACACATTAGACTCAGTGGTCCTCGCAAGTTCATGCCCAAATACATTGGTCCTTATACTGTGGTGAGACTGATCAATCCAGTGGCGGTGAAGATCGAACTGCCTGCAGCTCTTAAGATTCACCCAGTATTCCATATTTCGTTACTTAAGCCTGTTGCACCTGGTACACGACTCCCTAAGAAACCCTCGCCAGTTACCATACAAGACACTGAAGAATACGAGGTGGACACCATTGTAGACTCCCGCTTCGTGGGTAAAACGCTTCAATATCTGCTACATTGGAAAGGTTATGGGGTGGAGGAGCGTTCTTGGGTGTCTGCGAGGGAAGTGCATGCTCCCCGGTTGGTGCGAGTGTTTCATCAGCGATACCCTCACAAACCTAAGCCTGGGGAGGGGCGTTGTGAGGGGAGAGTACTGTCATGCCTCGCGATTCAGCCCCTACAGGTGGCAAGTATATAAGGGGCAAAGAGCGTGTACAAGCCGCTTCGCGTTCTTGCATTGAGCCCCATTTCCGTCACAAGTGCTGTTGCCTGACTTCCTGTGGTGTTAGTTCCGGTTTCCTGTTTCGAGTCGGGGACGTTCCTCGGCGCCGGTGGTTGTAGCGTTTGGATCCTGTTGTTACGGAGAGTGGAAGGTGTCCTCTCTCTCCAGGA
The DNA here is from genome assembly GCF_964204655.1 of Triturus cristatus. Taxonomy (NCBI): domain Eukaryota; kingdom Metazoa; phylum Chordata; class Amphibia; order Caudata; family Salamandridae; genus Triturus; species Triturus cristatus. The sequence continues at coordinate 61,139,874 of NC_140587.1, forward strand.
TATTCGCGAGGGTTTCTCCTGGTTGTGGCATCGTCATCCAAGTAAGGTCTGCTGGGTGTTTGGAGGTCCAGGGGTTTCCTGTCTCGCGTCTCTTTGTGCTGAGAGGTAGTCTGACTTTGACGGAGCGCTTTCTCCATTCCTAGCGCTGCCTGGCGTGGTGTCTTCTGTCTATCGCCACGCTGATCCATATGTTATACTTGAATATTATTAAGTATAGTTTGGCCTGCTGTTAAGGTACTCCAAGTTTGGTTTAGTTGGAGTCGTTTCCTTTGTCCGGTTGTCACGCCCCCTGTATCCTTTTCTCCTATCACCATTATATCCATCCCCTTCATCATCCTGAGCAGCTATCAGGAATCCGGTGGTGATATATTGCGAGGACCATTGAGCAGGGGGGTTAGGTTTCCTGCTCTTCTACATATTAAGCCAGGTACTTGATCTTCCCCACCTTACTCAGGTATTAAAGGAATACTCTACCTTCCCAGGAGTATAATCTTGGTATACTTATTCCCTGCAGCTGCACACTAAGGAACTACTACTTAGAACACACCTGCTGGTTCATACAGATTTATACTTGGCATCAGACGATATACCGTTAGGTGTTGGGGACATACAGAAGTAAGGGACACAGGGAGGGCGATACAGAGGTATATCACTAACCACCTTTGTATTACAGCTGGGAGACCTACTTGTTTGCCTTGTGGAGATCTCTTACGCTCCTGTTGTTCCTCCTGACGACATCACCTATCAAGACCTACCGGATCCCCCCACCTATCCTTGTTTTGTTTCCCTGTTTTCCCCAGTGGGTTCTCCGCACTCTAGAGTTTGATAGAGTCGGGGAAAACACGGGGGACGGCTGTGGACTCATCTTCACGACTCCAGACGCTCCTGCAGAACATCCGCGATCCTTACAGACGGGAGTGCAGCACAACAATTCATAGAAAGCAAGAGGGAGGGGACAGGACCATGCACATGGACAACAGAGAACAGAGGGGCAAGAGGCAATGGTAGCTAGCTGACCATAATGGACAGACAGGAGAGAAAGCTGCAGCATAACAGACCATAAAGGGCAGGAGGGACGGATCAGGGTAATTACAATGGAACAGACAAGCCAGGAGGGAGGGAGTAGGGGTCTTCACATGTAAACAGAGGGCTGGGGGCAAGGGGGCAGGGCAGGAGCAGCAAGATAGCCATGGAGGTCAGGCAGGATGGGCACTAGAAGCAAGACACGCCATGAAGAGCAACAGTGAGACTGTGATGGCATACACACAGACCATGGAGGGAAGGTGGGAGGGGGTCAGGGGCAGCTAACTGACCACATAGGGAAGGTGGGAGGGGGCATGGCAGCACAGAAGACCATGCATGGCAAGTGGGAGGGTTAGTGGCAGCACAATGGCTATGATGGGCAAGAAGGAGGGTGCAGGGGCATGCACAAAGGACGATGGAGGATAGAAGGGAGGGTCAGGACCTGTGCACAGACAAGAAAGTTCAGGGGAAGGGGCCTCACAACAGACCGCACTGGGCAGGCAGGAGGAGCAGTTGCAGCACAACAGACCAGGGAGGGCAGAAGGGTGTGGCAGTACAATGGACCATGTAGGACAGGAGGAAGAGGATAGGGGCATGGCATGTGGACAGGCAGGGTGGAGGTGGCAGGGACAGGTTACAGTCATCTGACAATGCTAGGCAGGTGGGAGGGGAGTGGCAGCTCAACAGAACACTCAGAGTAGATAGGAGTGGCAGGTCCATGGAACATGGTGGGCAAAAAGGATGGAGCAGGGGCATGCACAAAGACATCAGAGACAGGGGGAAGGAGAATAGGGGCAGCAAGCTAAGCACAGAGTTTAAGCAGGAGGTCAATGATGGGGCATAGAATTGGGCAATGGAGGGCAGGAGGAGTGGACTGGTACATCATACTAAATTGAGGGCAGTGGCAGCACATCAGACCATGCATGGCAAGAGGGAGGAGGCTAGTCCATGGATTCAAACAACAGAGGATAGGGAGGAGGGGGATGGGGCAGCAAGCTAACTGTTCAGAGAAGGCGGGTATTAGGAACTTTATTGTTTTTAAAACGTGTGTCTGTGCGAACTACTTAAAATATGAACAAGTATGCAGCATAATCTCACTTTTATTCAGGAAGAAGAGGGCGTTTGTGACTGTGACTCCGGGCTCACTTGGCAGAAACACCCCCTGACCCTCCACCCCCTATCGCAAAATGTAATGCCCGTGAAAAGGGTAGGTGAACACAGTGTTATATAGAACATAGTCCTGAGAGCACGATTGAAAATGAAAACTAGATATAGTGTATGGTATAAACTATGCACCAAAAAGTGTGATATAAGATGAACCGGGCGTGAAATATAATATGCAATACATTGTGCGCAATGACAGATTCATTGGAGAGCGCGAGATAGCACAGGCACTAGCGCGTGCTATGCGATATGCGCCTTGGAGTGTAATATGCACAGGGCAGTGTTGCGTAACCTAAGTAGTATCTCAAGTTGTAATATAAAATATGTGCTGTGGAGTGTAACGTTGCATATGCACTGTGACAAAGATATGGATCCCAGATTGTAATATGTATGGCATAGCACTGTGCGTTATAACATAGGCATCGAGGAAGGCACGTTAGATGGGGCAATATAACCCGTGTGAAGACAAGTGTGGCATGACATATTCACGGGGTGGTGTTACAGTGCACATGGGCTAGAGGGTGTCATAGCATATGCACTAGCTAGTGGAATACAACACAGAGGTGTGTGGCACTCAGCAGGCAATGGTGGGTGTAACACAGCATTGGGCTCTGCCAGGAGCGCACTGTGACTCTCAAGTGATGTTCGTCCCCTTTCCAGAGAGTAAAATAAAAAGTATTACACATCCGGCAGTGGATGTGTGTTTTATTAACTGTGAGGGGGGTCTCTTGCATAGTTTTGGTCGAATTTTTGTCGAATCCCCTTTGAATGGCTTGGTGTGCATGTGTATTAAATGTGCCCGTCAATAGCTACCCATGTTTGTATAAATAAACGACAAGGGTGTCTACCGGGATTAGGCACGGTAGGGCATCAGACATGTCAGAGCTTCACTAGTGGTGTAAATACATTCCACGTGGATTCATTGTATGCATAGTCGCCTTTTAATGAATATCACGCAAATCGTCATGGTGATAGGTACGTACGGTTTGTCCAGCATGTCCTAGGTGTGTCTATAAATATATATTTTTTTAAAATAATAAAAAACAGTGGCCGGCCCTGGGGATTGGGGTCAAAAAAATATAATTAGGAGACAGGCCCTGGGGGATGGGGTCATCAGGGCCAATAAATTAGAATAAGAAGGGGAACCACACAGCCCCCCTTCTTAAAAAATTAAAATAAATAAAAGACTGCCATTGTGCCGGAGGCCACGCCCCCTCCCTGCAGCACTCTGCAAACGCGCCCCCTGGCGAGTTGTAAGTTGGGGAATTAATTCCTCTTCAATACTGAGGGTCCCTGAGGGCCAACTAGCCCAACAGGCATCTCCAGTATGCACCAGGGAGCTGCGCTGCAGACAGGTGTTCTGAGGCCAAGCCCCTTTTTACACCTCTCTGCAACGCAGCTCTGTGGCGCTTACTGGAGGTACCTAGTGGTCTAGTTTGACCCTAGGGACCCTTAGGATTCAAGGGGACTTAATCTCTCAACTTAGAACAGCCACAGGGCGCGTTTACACAGTGGTGAAGGGAGGGGACGGGGCCTGAGGTGACGTGTGCAAACACGCACTATGGCACGTTTTAAATTGGGGATATAATTTTCCTTCAATACTGAGGGCCCCTGGGGGCTAACTAGCCCAACAGGCATCTCCAGTATGCACCAGGGAGCTGCGCTGCAGACAGGTGTTCTGAGGCCAAGCCCCTTTTTACACCTCTCTGCAACGCAGCTCTGTGGCGCTTACTGGAGGTACCTAGTGGGCTAGTTGGACCCTAGGGACCCTCAGGATTCAAATGAACTTAATCTCCCAACTAAAAACGGACACAGGGCGTGTTTACACAGTGGTGAAGGGAGGGGACGGTGCCTGAGTTAACGTGTGCAAAAACGCCCTGTGGCCTGTTTTAAGAGGTAGTTTCAATCCCCCTGCCCTATTATATACTAGGGGCTTACAGAGGAGGTCATGCTAACGCATAATGTTCCCTAGTGTATGTAGGTGTTTTCACTGTATTCTAAGTGTCTTTTAACATAGCACTGGCTCTAGGACTGGTTAGTCAGACTGGTTAGTCAGACTCAGTTACCACCAGTATCCGTCTGAAAAAGTTGAGGGTACAGGATGAGTGTGCAACAAGGCTTCTTTCTGCTCTTCTTTTTGTTCTTTCTGCACGTTATCCTTCTTCCTGCACTTTTCTTCGTCTTTGAGGACTTCTGTTGCTTCTTTCTGCACTTCTTTTTTTTCTTTCTGTGCATTTTTTCTTCTTTCTTCACATGTCCTATCTCTGTAGGCATAGTTAGAAATTAGCATTTAAAAAACCTTTGAAATTCACAGAAAAAACCATAGGTTTCAGGCACGTTATAGTTAGGAATTAGCATTTAAGACACCTCAGAAATTCACTGAAAAAACCATAGGTTTCAGGGGTGTTATAGTTAGCTGGACTTTTCACTTGTACAAAACCATTGAAATTCCCCCGTTATAGTTAGTTCAGCTAACTATAACTCGCGCGCCCGCAATGCACTGCTGATAACGTCACATATTACATCACTCATGACATGGTCAGTGACATCACTCATGACATCACTGATGACATCTCAAATGACATCACTGATGACATCACTGATGACATCATCCTTGTGATAGAGTGGCAGACCTCCTCTCACCCTAATATAACCTTTGATACACACATTCAAAAATAGAGACTAAACTTTTCAAAACAATGGACATACCAATACCAGTTACAACAACCTCTTCAGTAATTCTAAGATCCACATACACATCCACTCATTCACCAACAGTCCTATACAGTCACTCATACATGTACTCACTCATCATATGTACTCATACACCTATACATCCTGTTACACAATGCCACTCATCCATAGAGTTACTCACACACATAGTCACTCATGCTAATAAAGAATCAAACATACATTTATTTGCATATACAGTTATACTCACACCACCACACTTACTTCTACGGAAACTTACACATACTTAGTCTTTTAAACAATCACTTATAGAAACACATACTTATTCAGACAAGAACTCTTTCAATCTCTCACTTTCACATATACTCACTTATATACACCAATAGTCACATATACTAGTTTAAAACATATGTAGTTACTCATAAAGACACTATTGAGACAGTCATTCACTCACTAACACACCCATACACACACTCATCCACCCATACAGTCCTGCACACACGCTGTCTTCAACACATACAAAGAGTGAGTCACTCATTCATGCACCTATGCACTACGTAATACCCCCCACCGAACCATGCAGACACTCAGACTGATACTCAAAAAACCAACTAATAACCTATATAGACACCCATGTAGCTACTCACCAACCCATGCACCCACTTATACACAAAGTGAGAGACTGATACAGATATTTACATATTTAAACATTACTCACTAAGCCATGTATTCACTATGATACACTTAATCAGTCAGTTACACAATCAATTTTTCAAAAACAAATCATCCATTTAGACACTTATATACCCATTTATTCTTCCATCCACCTTGAGATATACATATATAAAACATATTTAATTTTCAGAAAAACACACATTCACTGGATGATGTCATCAGTGATGTCATTTGAGATGTCATCAGTGATGTCATGAGTGATGTCACTGACCATGTCATGAGTGATGTAATATGTGACGTCATCAGCAGTGCATTGCGGGCGCGCGAGTTATAGTTAGCTGAACTAACTATAACGGGGGAATTTCAATGGTTTTGTACAAGTGAAAAGTCCAGCTAACTATAACACCCCTGAAACCTATGGTTTTTTCAGTGAATTTCTGAGGTTTTTTAAATGCTAATTCCTAACTATAATATGCCTGAAACCTATGTTTTTTTCTGTGATATATATATACATACACATACAGATATATATATATTTATATATATATATATATATATATATATTTATATTCACTGAAAAAAACCATAGGTTTCAGGGGTGTTATAGTTAGCTGGACATTTCCCTTGTACAAAACTCTAGAAATTCCCCTGTTATAGTTAGTTCAGCTAACTATAACTCACGCCCCCGCAATGCACTGCTGATGACATCACATATTACATCACTCATGACATGGTCAGTGACATCACTGATGACATCACTGATGACATCTCAAATGACATCACTGATGACATCACTGATGACGTCATCCAGTGAGTATGTGTTTCTGTAAAGTTTTAATATGTCATCCATGTGATAAATTAGTGCATCTTCTCACACCCTAATATAACCTTTGATACACCGGCTCAAAATTTCAGACGGCCATTTTGAAAACCATAGATACTCCAATACCAATAACTACATACCCAATCATTGACTCTTAGGTCTACATACATCTCCACTCACTCACTTGTACAGTCACTCATACTTACAGTCACTCCGTACAGGACTATCATATGCATGTATACGCCTATATAGACACTCACACACCGCCAATCATCCATTGAGGTACTGACACACCTAGTCAGTCATGCAAATAACTAATCACTGTCCAATTTACTGACCTATACAGTTAAACACACTCAAGTTCACTTACTGATAAAAATACTAACAAATTCTGACGCTCTTATACAATTACTGATACAAGCACACACTCATCCATACAGCCACTCCCGCAATCACACACTCACACATATAGATAGCTATATACTCTTACACACATATACACTGCATTTCACATATGTAGTTACTGACACATGTACAACTGAGATATACATTCAATCACTAACACACCCATACATACACTCACCCAACCATACAGTCCATCACAGTTGCACTCTTAAAACCATGCACCCATAGAATCACCCTCTCACACATCTATGCACAGAGTCACACACACCCTACCCACACTAACACTCAGGCACCCATACAGATACTCAGACAACCAATCAATAACCCATATAGACACTCATATAGCTATTCACAAAACCATGCAGCCACTTATACACCAACACACAGACACGTACAGACATTCACACAGTTTAGTCACTAGTCTGCAGTAAGATACATTTAATGACTTATAGAGTCAGTTACGCACCTAGAAAATCATCCATTCACACACTTGTGCACCCACTCATTCTTCAACAGGCCTTTCCCTATATATAGTAAACATATTAAAACTTTACAGAAACACATACTCACTGGATGACGTCATCAGTGATGTCATCAGTGATGCCATTTGAGATGTCATGAGTGATGTCATCAGTGATGTCACTGACCATGTCATGAGTGATGTAATATGTGACGTCATCAGCAGTGCATTGCGGGGGCGCGAGTTATAGTTAGCTGAACTAACTATAACAGGGGTATTTCTAGGGTTTTGTACGAGGGAAATGTCCAGCTAACTATACCGCCCCTGAAACCTATGGTTTTTTCAGTGAATTTCTAAGGTTTTTTTAAATGCCAATTCCTAACTATAATGCCCCTGAAACCTTTGGTTTGTTCAGTGAATTTCAAAGGTTTTTTAAATGCCAATTCCTAACTATAACGTGAATGAAACCTATGGTTTTTTCAGTGAATTTCAAAGGTTTTTTAATTGCTAATTCCTATCTATAACTTATCTCTAAAGATATCATGTTTAATGATTTTCATTGGATTTCTATATTTTTCAAATTCAGTGTGTCAATTTCATTAATTATGTTTTTTCGAAATTCTTTTTTAACACTATGTTTTTAACACTATTTTGTTAACCTATTTTTTCATTTAAATCTTTTCAAAATTAAAAAATATTATTTGTTTTTATTGAGTTTTTCAAACATTTTTTTATATTGTTAAAGATATTTTTTTAACTATATGTTCAAAACTTTATTTTATATATTTTTTCCCATGTTTTTGGATCCGCGCACCCTATGTGCACCGTTCTCGATTCCTACGTGATAGCATCCGCGCATGGTATGAGTTGGGTACGTGTTTAGTGCGCGATCGCAATGCGACCGGTACGCGACTCCCAGCCTATACGCGACACGTTTGATGTACGTAACGCAACGTTTACGCGCTTCCGCGATGCGTCATCTGCGTCTATGACGCGGTAGGTGCGCGGATTCCGCGAAATATTTAACATTTAAAAAAACATATATATGTCTTTCATGTGAATATTAATTGAAGACAAACTCTAAACTAGTGTTAAAAGTAATCTATTTTTACATCTAATCCTGTATTTCTTTTTAATTCAATTTCGCGGATGCGCGCTGTGTGCGTGATGCGTAAGCGAAGGGTGCGCGGATCCCATGTGACCTGCAAAAAAAGAGATTTGATTGGTTCATGACACTTCCTGTTCTTACTCTTGAAAGACCCCACCCAATTCAATCATTCTTCTTTCACCTTCTTTGGAGGAGCATCTCTTTGCAGACAAGAAGATTTTTGGGACTAAGATAACACTTAGCTCTAACTTTTTTGTCCTAACAATGGCTTCCGGGCAGCAGGCATCACCTGCATCTCCTCATACATCTGAGGATGAATTTTTGGAGGAGGCACCACCCACACCACGTTTTTTCTTCAGTGGCGTGGACATTTTTTACTTTTCCCGAGGGGCAAACAAAGACCAATGGTCACGTACAAGATTTGCAAAAGAGTGCTGTCACGAGGGGATCCTAACAAGAAATACTCGTGCGGCACGGCAAGTATGATGAAGCACCTAAGGACCCTTCATCCGAACAATCTTGCACGAGAAGAGTGCAAACGGATGAGAAACACTCCTGCGCCTTCCACCTCATCGCAGCCGAGCACTTCAAGAGTGCATCCATCAGCCAAAAACTTGGACATTCATCCTCAATTTCAATATTTAAAAGTGCTCTTCACTAAGTGCAATGCGACTTTGTGCTACGGTGAGCAGTCGATCGATCTGATCTGCCGCCGGCAAGAAAGTCACATTTGCTAGGCTTTTTTTGTTTGTTTTTTTGTTCCCTGAAGTTCATTGTTTGGTTCCTCCTGTTTTTTTTTTTTTCCAGAAAAACCAAAAAAAATCACAAAATTGTTAGAAAAAACAAAAAAAATATATAAAAGAAGAAGGACGAAAAAAAAGTTCTTCTAAGAACTAACTTTCCTGGTTTACAAAAAGAGCTAAATTTCTTTGTTAGTGTGTGAAAGTTTAGATGAATGTATGTGTAGTATGTAATTGACTGAATGAATGCATTAGTAGCGTATGGTGAATGTATAAGTGCAGAACTATGAGGAAGTGCTGCAGCATCACACAGTAACCTCTTTAACTGCAGTGTGCTGTAGTACTTCCAAAGCACAGGGATGCAACATATGTACATAAATATGTTGCAAATCTATGCTTCTCTCTGCACGGCTGCTTAAACTGCAGCCATGTGGTGACACAGGCACCCTTGCACCATAGTGCAAGGATATCTGTGTCATGTGCTGTTTGTTTTTGTGCAGGAAGACACACCTTCCTGCACAAAAAACAATCAGTAAAGGCATTTTTCTCCTGCAATGTATGCTGAGCATTGTAGCATGCATTGAAGATATAAAAATGTGGAGAAAAGAAAACAATTCTCCTTGTTGTGCTTTCCTACACTCATTTTAGAATGGTGCAGCATTCACACACATATCAAGATTTGTGATTTCTGATAAATCTAGACATGTGTCTTGTTCTATGAGTATTCAGTGCAATCATGCACAACAACACTTATAGAACACCCTTTCAACGCAAAGTGGTGTGCATAATGAGGTTGTATTTACATGGAGTATAAAAGGTGCACAGAGTGCCTTTTCCTCACTTTGTAAATATGAAAGAGTGTCTTGCACAATAACTATGTTACAAAAAGTGACATATTTCCGGTTTTAAAATTCCTTGCGAATGATAGAAGGTAAGCACAGAGTTTTGTCTGCAAAGATGTTCAACGAAGAATGATTGAAATGATTGTGGTCCTTCAATAGGTACAATGGGAAATATTCTGAACCCCTCAAATCTCTTTGTTTGCAGGTCACATGATATCTGATTATGGTCAGATTTCAAAACTACATAGGTATAAACAGAGTGTTTTTAGAAACGTGTTTCAACTTTGTAGCTTCTTGCAGACCTCCTCATTCTGCATATGGAGACTTAGTTAAACTTACCTTCACAGTAATAGGAATAAAAAATGGTATATAACATGTAATAATAATTTTTTTACAACACAGCATAATTTCCATGAAGTAATTTGTTTGCCTTTTTTGCTGTTCTCAGAATATATTGAATTTCACTATAAATAGTGATTTCAATCGTACTCATCACTTAACAGCGGGCAAAAAACAATAGGAAAGATTGTTAAAAAAACAACAACATGCTATTCTCAGCAAAATACCACAAGATACAAGTCACATATATATAAAATGCTTACGGCTAACAAAATTTTATAAGTTTAACTTACAAAAACTGTAAATGTTGCCGCTTTAAAATATTCACCAAATCTGAGGATACATTTTTGGAGAAGGCACCACGCCCACAACGTTTTTCTTCAGTGGTGTGGAAATTTTTTACTTTTCCCGAGGGGCAAACAAAGACCAATGCCACCTTGGTCACGTGCAAGATTTGCAAAAGAGTTCTGTCGCGAGGGGATCCTAACAAGAAATACTCGTACGGCACGGCAAGTATGATGAAACACCTTTTCTGGCATGATTTCTCTATTTTTACGTTGAAAAACAGTATCTGTAAAAAAGAATCACAAATAAATGTATATTAATAACTTTCAAATTTATACTATTCCATTACTGTACAAACACATTTTATATAAAAACTGACTAAGAAACTATAGCCCTGAACCACAAGTGTGACGATGGTTAAAACACTACATGCATAGTGCATACTACTTTGAAGCAGTTCATGCCCTAAAGCCTACCTCACTAAAAGACTACATGCTAACTGACTGAATGATTACAGTACTATAAGGAGACACACTGGGTGAGTGACAGGGTGTTTGCTAGAAGTGTATGAAAACTGATTGGGGAATTGAAGGTGTGAAAGACAACTGTGTAGGTGATTAGAGGACTGCATCCATAGTGAATAGGCACTTGAAGCAGTCCATGTGCTAAGGCCTGGCTCACTGCATGAGTACTTGGGTGCTGACGGAATGATTAGAGTACAGCAAGGAGAGTGCCTGGATGAATTTATAAGTGGTTGGCTTTTGACACAGTGAATGGATTAGTACTTGGTACTGAATGGGTCACTAGAGGAGTGCAAAGGGAGTGACAGGATGTTTGCTGGACTGTATGGATACTGACTAGGGAACTGAAGGTGTGAAAGACAAGTGTATAGTATGTTAGAAGACTGCATGCATACTGCATAGACATTTGAAGCAGTCTATGTGGTAATGTATGGTTCACAACATGAGTACTTGGAAACTGACTAAATCATCAGACTACTGCTAGGACAGTGCCTGGGTAAAACTTTTAAATTTTCAGTTCTGGCACAGTGAAGAGAATAGTACATGGTATTGCACTTTAGTGTCAAACCCTGACTCATTTTATCAATGCATACGCAAAGAATAGCTTCTAAAGCTACTAAAACTTGACAACATGCCCGGTTTTAAAACAGTTATCTGTCAGCAAATACACAATGTTACCAACTGCTTCTATCACAATCCTTACCCAAATGCACACAGACTCACAGTGTGATTTTAGACAAGCAACACTATCCTAGGAGTTTACCAAAACTCATTCACTAGTCTAGAAGAGGTAAGGGTACTGCACACAATCTACATATTTAAGTACAGCACATTAGTGTCAAAGCATGACTCATTTAATCAACGCATAAGCAAAGACTGGCTTCTAATGCTACTAAAACTTGACAACATGACAGGTTTTAAAAGAGTTATCTGCCAGAAAATACACGATGTTACCAAATGCTTCTCTCACAGTGGTTCCCAAATGCACACAGACTCACAGTGTGATTCTAGACAACAACCACTATACCTAGGAGTTTACCGAAAATTATTCACTACTGTGGAACTGGTAAGGGAACTGCACACAATCTACATATTTCAGGACTGCACTTTTGTGTCAAAGCCTAACTCATTTATTCCACGCATAAGCAAAGACTGGCTTCTAATGCTACTAAAACTTGACAACATGACAGGTTTTAAAAAAGTTATCTGTCAGAAAATACACAATGTTACCAAATGCTTCTCTCACAGTGGTTCCCAAATGCACACAGACTCACAGTGTGATTCTAGACAAGCAACACTATCCCTAGCAGCTTACAAAAACTCATTCACTACTGTGCAAGGGGTAAGGAGACTACACACAATCTACATATTAAAGTACAGCACATTAGTGTCAAAGCATGACTTATTTTATCAATGCATAAGCAAAGACCGGCTTCTAATGCTACCAAAACTTGACAACATGACAGGTTTTAAAACAGTTATCTGTCAGCAAATACACGATGTTACCAAATGCTTCTCTCACAGTGGTTCCCAAATGCACACATACTCACTGTGTGATTCTAGACAAACAACACTATCCCTTGCACTATACCAAAACACATTTCTTCATCTAGAAGGAGTACTACATTTTAGTATAGAAACATAACTCATTTCACAAATTCATAAACAATGACTGGTTTCTAATTCTACCAAAATATAAAAACAGCACAGTTATCTGTCTGCAAACACATGAAAAACACAAATGCTTATCACAGAATGGTTTCTACATGCACACACACTGTCAATAAGATTGTAGAGAAAAAAAGTACTCCCTACACTTTAGCAGGAGAAATACATAACTCTGATTAAAATCAAAATAGTCTACAAACATACATCACCTCACAATTAAATAACTCACCTTTCAAGTTGTTTTGTAGATTAAGAAGTATATCAGTCACACACCAGATATCAGTCACACACCAGATTTTCTTATACAGAATCTCTGCACTGTGCACCTCTCAGCAAAAACAAAGAATGGCAAAGTTTTCCTTTCATTTTCCACACATATACATGTATACATCAAATCACAGTCCTTCACACATAAATTCAAAAGCAAACATTTCTACCCTTTCCAAATGAAATACATTTCAACCCTTCCCCCAATCTGCCTTCTGCCTGTTACTATAGAAAGAGGTCATGGAACACTGTACTGAGCACACAGGTCACAAGTTCAGCACACAATGTTGCTAAACAAGACAGCAAGTGTGCTTGACTTTTCAACATATCAGCTTATCATATATAATGTTCCTTACAATCAGTTTTAGTTAACCAATAAGAATCATGCGTTTAAAAAACAGAAATATACACCCTACCTTTCAGTGTAGAAAGTTGTCATACAACCAATGATTTCTTGTCTTTTTCAAATTTTTTTTCCTTGGATCCGCGCACCCAACGCGAGAGGATCCGTGCACCAAACGCGATAGGATGCACGCACCCTGCGCGCATTTCGCCGCTTTTTTAAAAAAAAAAAAGGGGGGGGCCCAGGGGGTCCTTCTGGGACCCCCTAAGCACCTCTAATGGGCCAGAGTATTTCCACTCTGCCCCCTTTATATGTTTTACACACTTATTCCCCTTGCTTCTTTAGCCTCGCTTCTACCGAGGCAGAAAATGGCCGCCAACAGTTCCTGGTTTCGAATGTAGACAGACACTCGACAGCCAATTAGCATTCAGCACGTGATCGGGAGGGTAAGCGCTCGGTTTGGGGAGGGTGCGCTTACGGTGCGGGTAGGGTGCGCAGATCCTCCCCGGCCATAGATATATATGTATTTTAACTCTAATTTTCTCAGGAACTACTGAACAGATTTACACCATTTAAGCAAAAAGCACGAGTCTGAACTGAGGACTACCTCTTTGCCAAATTTGGTGTCATTCCGTTCAGTGGTTCGGGCTGTAGCTGCGACAACAGATCCTATGGGAAATTGCATGGGGAAAATGTGTTTTGGGACCCACCTTTTTTCTCGGCCCCGGCTTGACGAATCACCACGAAACTTTCAGGGTAGGAGCGGAGCGGAGCTGGCCAAAAGTTTGGAAACTTTCGCGAAGATTAGTCAACCGGCGCCAGACTTATTGGGAATAGAATGTTGCGGATTTCGTATGGAAAATAGGTCCTGACTATAACTATCTACTGGCGACCGCCAGTAGATAATATAATTATATATATATATATATCTATATATATTCACTGAAAAAACCATAGGTTTCAGAGGCGTTATAGCTAGCTGGACTTTTCACTCGTAGAAAACCATTGAAATTCTCCCGTTATAGTTAGTTCAGCTAACTATAACTCGCGCGCCCGCAATGCACTGCTGATGACGTCACATATTACATCACTCATGACATGGTCAGTGACATCACTCATGACATCACTGATGACATCTCAAATGACATCACTGATGACATCACTGATGACATCATCCAGTGAATGTGTGTTTATCTGAAAATTACATATGTTTTATATATGTATATCTCAAGGTCGATGGAAGAATAAATGGGTATATAAGTGTCTAAATGGATGATTTGTTTTTGAAAAATTGATTGTATAACTGAATGATTAGGTGTATCTCAGTGAATACATGGCTTAGTGAGTAATGTTTAGAAATGTAAATATCTGTATCAGTCTCTCACTTTGTGTATAAGTGGCTGCATGGGTTGGTGAGTAGCTACATGAGTGTCTATATAAGTTATTAGTTGTTTTTTTGAGTATCAGTATGAGTGTCTGAGTGTCTGTATTGTTCGGTGGGGGAATATTAGGTAGTGCATAGGTGCATGAATGATTGACACACTGTTTGTGTTGAAGACAGCATGTGTGCAGGACTGTATGGGTGGATGAGTGTGTGCATGTGTGTGTTAGTGAGTGAATGACTGTCTCAATAGTGTCTTTACGGGTAACTACATATGTTTTAAACTAGTATATGTGACTATTGGTGTACATAAGTGAGTATATGTGAGAGTGAGAGATTGAAAGAGTTCCTGTATGAATAAGTATGTGTTTCTTTAAGTGATTGTTTAAAAGACTAAGTATGTGTAAGTTTCTGTAGAAGTAAGTGTGGTGGTGTGTGTATAACTGTATATGCAAGTAAATGGATGTTTGATTCTTTATTAGCATGAGTGACTATGTGTGTGAGTAACTCTATGGATGAGTGGCGTTGTGTAACAGGATGTATAGGTGTATGAGTACATATGATGAGTGAGTACATGTATGAGTGACGGTATAGGACTGTTGGTGAATGAGTGGATGTGTATGTGGATCTTAGAATTACAGAAGAGATTGTTGTAACTGGTATTGGAATTTCCAATATTTTGTTAATTTTTAGTCTCTATTTTTAAATGTGTTTATCAATTGTTATATTAGGGTGAGAGGAGGTCTGCCACTCTATCACAAGGATGATGTCATCAGTGATGTCATCAGTGATGTCATTTGAGATGTCATCAGTGATGTCATGAGTGATGTCAGTGACCATGTCATGAGTGATGTTATATGTGACGTCATCAGCAGTGGATTGCTGGTGCGCGAGTTATAGTTAGCTTAACTAACTATAACGGGGGAATTTCATTGGTTTTTTACGAGTGAAATGTCCAGCTAACTATAACGTCTGTGAAACCTATGGTTTTTTCACTGAATTTGCAAGGTTTTTTAAATGCTAATTCCTAACTATAACGTGTGTGAAACCCATGGTTTTTTCAGTGAATTTGTATGGTTTTTTAAATGCTAACTCTTATATTTAACGTGTGTGAAACATTTGTTTTTTTTTTATCTTTGCAAGTTTTTTTACATCTTTTTTTTAAACTTTTTTTTCCCTTTAAACACTATGGTAAAATTTAATGCATTCTGCAATATATAAATTTTCACGTTTTTTTTTAAAAAAAAACAGGTAAGATATAGTAGTATACCATAGTGAATCTTTTTTACAAATTTTTTTTATTTTCTTTTTACCGTGCGCGTACGGTAAGCTTACCGTAAGCGCACGTTTTGCTTTATGTACGTAATATTTCTACTCTGTTTGCGTATGGTTACGCAATTTGCGTAGACGTCCGTACTTCCTACGCGACGCGTAAGCGCATACTTTACACGCGTACGCGCACGTTAAGCGGAAGTGTTTGAGCGTGCCTGTTATGCGCATGCGTGCGTGCGCGTGTCTTTCGTACGCGCATGCGTACTTTTACCGTAAGCGCTCCATAAGCGTAACGTACGCGCACGGTTGGTCATGTGATCAAGAAACAACACTTTTGAAAGGTTTAAACTACTTTCAGTTCTAGAACCTTCCTACACCACACCCATTCCCCTCATTTCTGCTTGTGATCCCTTAGGAGAAGGAGCTGAGTTGTCTTTGTGATACGATGGCAGAACAGCAGTCCTCTTCTGAGAGTGAGCCTGGTAGCAGCATCATCAGAGAGAGAAGGAGGAAACAAAAGACTTCTTTTGTATGGGAATATTTCACCTATCCAGAGGGGCAGAAAAAGGTAAATGCTCCTTTAGTCACCTGCTCACTTTGTGAGCGTGTCTTATCAAGAGGGAATCCAAGGAAGAAGTATTCCTTTGGAAATCACTCTATGGTTAGACACATTAAGGATAAACATCCCAGGACTTATGCTCGACATACTGGAGAAACATCTCCAGTAAGTCACCCAAGCACACCTGCAGAAGCTCAGCCGAGTACATCTTCGGCAGCTCAGCTGAGCCCTTCCTCTGCGGTGGGAGCATCACCTTTTTCTGCTCCTCTGGATATAAACCCTCGTTTTGGGAGGGTTACAATGAGGTGCACAAGATGTCATGGCCTTATTGTTCATGCGGAGACCAGTGTTTCCCTCATAAACAATAGGATAGACCAGCACATCTGTGGTCCTTGTTAGTATTCCCATTCTTTCTTTCCTCTTTCCCTTTATGAACACAACGGTTCTTTTGAGAGCAAACCTTACCTCTTAACTTTTTTTAAAATTTATTAAATGACTTTTTTTTTTCTTTTTTTTTTTTTTACCGTACGCGCATTCTTTTTTTTTTTTTTAAAAAAGAAAAAAATGTTAATCACCCTACAAGGTCCTTGAGGGACTACTACAGAAATGAGAAAAGCATAGAGAAGAGTAGTGAAAAAAAGTGAGCATTAAAGTAAATGTGTGATAATTCCAGAAATTTCACACTTACCTGACAATGAAAACAACTTAATTAAAAATAAGTGATTTATTTAACTTTATATAAAGAAGTTAATTTTTAATATTTTTCCTTTCTCAATCTGTAAAAAAAGAAAAAGGTATTAATATTTAACAATACATGTTAGAATACAGTGTACATATATTCATATTTCAACAAACATTTTTTTGCCCTTTCTTTGCTGTTTTCAGAATATATTGCATTTCACTGTAAATCGTAAAAGCAATTGCATTCATCACTTAACAGCGGGCAAAAAAAAAAACAATCTGAAAGATTGTTTAAAAAAAGCCCAGAATCTCTTCTTACTAAAACATACTGTAATAGAAATGAAACATTTGCAATAAAAATCTCACCTAAGAACAATAACTAATTCCAGTAAATATCGTCTGAAAATTGTGTTGCATAAGCATAATCACCAAAATAATTTATGTCAAAGAAGTCCACAATGCAAATTATTACCTTTCCTTTAGGCCAAATGGTAATTTTTAAAATATTTTTTGATGACATTTCCAATGGTAATCCAATTAAATTGTAATAATGTTTTGTACAGATGTTGCAATTTCTGTCTAAAATTTTGGTTTCAGAAAAATTAAATAGGAATTTGCTAAATCAAAAGGCAAACGTTGCTTGAAAACTAATTGAGAATCATTACACAGTGTCCAGCCTTTTTCACATTGAAGAAAAACTGTGTAATGACCAGAAGTTACAATAGGCCCATCATGGAAAATTATTGCAACTGTGACAAAAGTTTTTCCAGAAATTGATAATTGCTGTCCTGTAAATTTCTTTATTAAAGTGTCCAATTTTGTTCCATCAGCTCTACAACGTTGCATCATTAAAATAACATACTGTCCATATTTCTTTAAAAATAACGTTGAAAACATGTCTGATTTACATTTAGAACATTCCATGTTGTGATTGGCATCTTTAACTAATTTACTAAAAGTCACTGATTTAGTCTCTGGCAATGTTAAATAGATAAACCTTTCTGAATCAACATTAGAGCTGCATGTGTAGAAACAGTTTTCACAACTATGTTCCCATTTATAACAGAGACCTAACAAATTTTCAATTTCTATCCCTTCATCTTCAAGTACCAAAAGGATGTACATCAAGAATTCCTGTGCATCTTGCTGGACATTTTGAGAAAACTGTGTTCGTCCTGAACAAACATCTAATACATTTCTAATTTCAGTCGCACTTTCTATTTTAGCTTTATCAACACTCAGCTTCTCATAAAGAAGACTTAGCAAAGAACAGAATCTTTTTTCATGATTTTCTATTATCTGCTCTTGCAAACTTTCAAGATAAAATACAACATTCAGCACTACATTTGCGTAGCAGTTGACACCAGAGCTATTTTCAAAATGGCAACCAACAACCTCTTCAACATTGTCCTTTTTCTTTTTGCTTGCAATCACATCACTGTATATTTGTTTTCTCTTCTGTACAACCTCATTACAGAAATTCTCAATTCTCCTTTTCCGACAAACAACACGTTTCTCCAACACAGGATACTGACCTAAATGAGGAGCATAGGTTCTTCTTAATCTATTATACTCCTTAACACAATTTGCATCAGCACTAACTTTTGAGTCATCAAAGTCTATCATGAATAAACCAGATAATGTTTTCACTCGTGACAAAGCAACATATGCCATACCTTCTTTGAACACAGTAGATCCAATGTTTACAAATGCACTATCAACAGTTAATCCTTGACACTTGTGAACACTTACAGCATATGCTAGAGAAAATGGAAACTGCTTCCTACGTACATATAAGTCTTTCACAAGCAAAAAACGGACTGAACAACGACTAATGTCTTTTACCTCTTCAATCTGATAAAATTTTATTTTTAAAAACTCAATTCCTTCTTTTTTCTGGTAGTTAACAAAACCCACAACTTTACCCATAGCTCCATTTACTAAACCTTTTTCAACATCCAAATTTCTCCATAAAAATACTCGACAGTTCATGCTAAGATATAGATTTTTTTCTAATCCAGCTGTTTTCGAAATGTTCTTCTCTAGAGAATCCAATTTATTTTTCAGTTCGCCTGTTAATGTAATAGTAATTACACTGCTTCCATTTTCTTAATCTCTTCCTTTTCCAATTTCAAAAGTTCCTCATTGAATATTGAGCATTCACGTAGTGTTGGCATTAAGCAGATTACAGTATTTTTTTCTGCAATGTTCTTGTATATTTTCTCTGCAACTATTTCTTCACTTGGAAATAAATTATGTAGCAACCGACTCTGTAATGCTTTTCTGCCAACTTCTGTGAGTAGTCCAATTCTGATATCTTTCAGAATACTTCCATATTCTTCATCATTTGCTTGCCTCATATTGGTAGTGAGTTCTTTGTACTCAAAGAATGACCAAATATTCGCATTACCAATGCTTCCTAATGACTTCTTCGTGTCCTCATGTGTCACAGTATTAAACACTGGTTGTCCTTTAACTGGAGTGAGCTGCAGTAGATCCCCAAAAACTATAACAGGTTTTCCACCAAATAACACGTCATAGTGTCTTTTTAGAATTTGCTGCATTCTTAAATGCACAAAGGCAAGCATTAAGTTTGATACCATGCTTACCTCATCAATAATGAGAACTTGCATCTTCTTCAACACTCTTGAAACTTCGAAACATGCTTCGCCAGTTAGCTTGTGATATTCTATTTTGTTCTCATGCTCCACTGGTAACATTAGCAATCGATGGAGAGTAATTCCTTTAATATTATATGCTGCTAACCCAGTTGGAGCAGTAACAACACAAGATAAAGTTGAATCAGTTTTTTGCTGTAGGTAGCTTCTGATGACCTTAATTAAGAAACTTTTCCCAGTTCCAGCTTGTCCACTCACATACAACCTAATTGGTTCAAATGATGTGCATGTGCACTCTTTATTTTCATGTAGTAATCCGTGATCAATTTTTTTTCTGACTTCTTCATAACTTTGTTGTTGTTCTTCATTCAGTTGTTTTTCCAAATCTGGTAAGTCTATTAAATCTTCCTGAGCTTGATTCATAGCCGTTTCCACTTCAGTCATGGCTATTGCAGCTTCATTTTCTAAGATTGGCTGTCCTAGTGGATCTTGACTGAGCGTTCCAGAACTTTGGCTGTCTTGAGAACTGTCTCTAGCTACTTCAGCTGCAATTGTAGCTTCCTGTTCAATTTCTTCGTTTAACATTTGGACATAATTCCTGAAAATACTGCATTCAATGGTATCTTTACATGCATTAAATGAATCCTCATAGCTTTGAAACTCTCCAAGTAGTTCGTCCTCTGAACGCCATGGTTTAAACAGCTGTAAAAGTGCCAAGTAGTAAAATTCCTTTTTGTCAGTAGTGTCACAACTCAGCTTCCTGTGATTAATCAAACTTCCTTTTGTTTGCTTCACTAAACATCCTTCCTCACCAATGACTTTATATTTTCCATTGTTGATGTCTTCTGTGGCTTTCCGTGAAAAAATTTAGTTCTGCAGCACTTCATAGAGACACATGTTCTCAAGATGATGGCTTCTTTTTGGGTAATATGTGTCCAACATGTTTGTTTTCAAAATATCTGTACTTTCTGGGTCGTTCTCGGACAAATATTCAATTTCTCCAACAGATTTCAGTACCCGATTTCGCATTCCTGCAAGGCCTAAACCGACCCGAATTATTCTTCTTGATTTTGAGTACAGACTTGCAGATGATAACCTATCTGAACATTCGTAGGATCCAATTTCTCGATGTGATAACATCTTTAAACTGAAACTGTACAGCTTCTTACTGACAGTCTTCTCGTGAGAAATCTCTTCCCACATTTCCTTCAATTCTGTTTTCTCAGATTTAGTGATGTAAGATGTGACATACCGAGCAACAGCAATAGAATTGTCTGCCACATACTGAATATCCATGTTAGCATTCCACATGGATAAAATGACTGGGTTGTAGTCATTTATATATTTTGACTCTTCTTTTCTTCTTAGGTTGTACGTATTTTTGGGAGATTTTCTTGTAATAGTATGTCGCACAGCTGACATAGAAACTGTTGACTCTTCCTTTTGAAAGAACAGGTCTAGGAAATCCAAATCGACATTTTGTGTAGAATTTATCTTTGGTCTTGTACTTCCGTCGACAGTATTTTCCACACCGATGACTTTGGAAACGTAAAACTTGCTCTTTTAACTTTTTCTCTTCTGTGCTTTTAGGTATAGCACATGTTGCATATTCTTCAATGAAAGATAACACTGCTTCATCAGCATCTGTTCCAAATTTTGGAGCATCCTTGATCCACAACAGCATATGAATGTGAGGAGCACCTCTTGCTTGGTACTCTTTTCTCCAAAAGAAATCCACAACTTCTCCAAGTGGTGGATTTTTTTTATTGCAGATGAAGGACATCTTAGCCTCAAATCTATGATTGAAATATCTGCAAACATTAACCGGATCCAATGAGCACAGTTCTCCTGCTGTCTTGTATTCGATGTTTTTAATGTTTTAATGTTTGAATTTGCCTCTCGTAGAAAATCCAGTAAATCATCCCAAGCGTACTCGGCACAGCTTAGGGTTAGGAACCATGTTGGAGTTCCTAAAATTCCGTAACATACATTTCAATTCTCCATGGCGTCGGTGCCAATATTCATTCGTCCCACGCTGACAAGCCATCAGATTGATCAATTGTGATTCCAAATGATCATCTCGCTGCTGCACTTTGTTCATAAAATCCTTAGCAGACACATTATGTAGATGTGTTCCACTTTTTAAAATGTGGTTTACTGCATAAGATAGTGCAGACAAGTCACTTTCAAATAACAGATGGAACAAATAAGGAATACTTTGACGAAATCTGGGATCTTCTGCATATAATCTTGTAGTCCGATACTCAGAAGCAGGAATCTGGACTGGACGTTCATCATAACGTCCACCTTCTCCTGTAGGAAACAGCTGGGGAAAACAACGAGCTTCCAAGCTCTCCTCCCATACACTCACGGGAGTTCCTTGTGCTTTTTTCATTTGAAACAGATCAATGGTGTTTGCCATTACTTCTTTTGAATGAAGCGGATGTATGCTGAAATGTTCATAAATTTCCTCTTCTTTTGACTTGTCAACTTTTTCAATTTGCCCAGTTGGTGTTTCTGTGTCTCCTAGTACATCTTCTTCATCTTCATCTATATAAATTGATTCATACCATTTATTATTTTTTTTCAAATACAAATTTGCTCTTTGTACTTTTCGTACATCTACCAGCTCCTGCCAAATTTTCTTACTCTTTGTAGGTACACCATTAACCAGAATACCTAATGGTTCAGTTTCCAAAGTATCTGTATCAATAGTTTCCATATTTGTTTTCAAATCCAACGGCAAATAGACAACTCTTCCTTTTAAACCACTCTGTAAATCTGAAGGAGGTAATTTGCCTGTTTTTGGCTCCATACGTACTATGGTCTGGAACTGATGAACACATTGAATGAGTATAGACTCATACGTATTTAAATCAGAAAGTTCTGCAGGAACTTCAACCAATTCTAAATTATTATGTACAGCTGTAGCTGGCATTTTATTCTCTTCTAACTTGTTGTAACAGTATTTACAAATACGATGATCTTCACCCAAATCAAAACAATTTTCAAGAAATATATATGTTGCAAAATCCTTCCACTTATAATTATCTTCTTCTTCACTTTTTTTGTAGAGATCAACATTCCTTGTTTGGATTTTATAATGGCTTCTCCGGCAACAAATACAAGTAATATTTGGTCTTTCATTAGAGATGATAGCAAATTTTGTTATTTGATCTTCAAATTTCTTATTTATGAAGGGTTCTACATTCTCTTCCACATTTTCCTCAATAACTGTGTCATTCCCTGCACTTTCTTGTTCTGGACCAAAGTAACAAAACTGAATCTCATCAGTAACCTTCTCAACATCTGATACAGATCCACGAAACAGAGCCTTATTTAACTTTAGTGCTGGACTTTTAGCAAAATACAATCTTCTCACAAATTTTCTAATTTCAGTATGATGAACTGCCAGCATCCTAAAATGGTGAAAAACACTTTGACAAACTTTCCTAGATAGACAAGCCAGAGAGTGTCCTTGCAAACCAGTATTCTCTCTCACTCTGCATGGATCTAGTCCTTGAAGCACCTTAATCTTCTGTTTAACACTCTTTTTACTATTTTCTCTTAAAAACTCACGTAATTTATCAATAGATTCCTGTCGCAAAGTACAAATACTACTACAATTCCAAGTATACACTGGGGCTTTAGGACGTCTCCCCATAACCTCATCCGCAATCACTTCTTCCTAATTTCTTGGAACCATTTTCTCCTTTTCCATTATACAACCATCTTTTACTTCATATGCTCGTCCACTGGTGTCAACTGCATGCAGCAAACTATTACTTTGAAGATAACTCTCTTCATTAAAAAATGGTTCAGTACTTGAACTATGCATCCATTCTCCTAAAAACACTTTACAAAAGTTATTTCTTTTTACTACTCTTTTCGTTTTGCTTTGTGACTTCATTACCTTAACTATTTTTTCTAATGTACGCATCCTGTTCAAAATTAAAATGAATAGTTTTCTTTTTAAATCTAAAGCCTTAGCTACAATGGCTTCAATATCTTTTTTTCTCTTGTAAAATGTAGCTCTTTTCTTATATTTTTTCACATCCTTTAGCAAATTGGACATCACTCTTCTCTGAAACATTTTCCTACGGATCTCTTTAAATGCTGATTTTCTTTTCAAGTTAATTTTTATAGCTTCTGCTTGTACATTAGCATTTAGTAAATTCTCACTATTCTCCTGTTGTTTTCTACTTGAAACAGTTTTTCCAATGGGGGCATTTTTTAAATTTTTCCTTTATTTGAATATATTTTTAAAGAATTCCTTTGTCTGCTTACCAGAAGACTTTTTCTTTTTCCCAACATGAGCATCTTCAACTAACTTGGGTCCTCCAGTTGTCTTCAAATATAAAAAAAAATTCTGTTGTTTTCGCTGTCTTGATTTTATAGGCATCTTATATTTCCTTCACTGCACTGCAGCAATACCTGAAAGTAAGTAAAAAAAAATACCTTTTTGTAATTTAAATATATTACTATATTTGTTATGATCTTTTCTTTTCTTATAACACTATCTACCCCTTTCTTACAAGTGAAAAACACAAGAAAACCAACACGAATTTAATCTCTAAGAACAATTCCTGTGTGCACACAGACTCTTGGTGTGATTCTAGGCAGAACACGATATTTCATTTGCAATTCAAAAGCACACTTACTTTTTTTTTTTTGCAACTGTTAATTACTCTAACAGTCTGACACATTTTCTTTATAGTTTAGAGAGGCAGAAAAGAGCACATGTCCAATCAGCTTTTTTAGAGCATGTACATGTGTAACCTGGCTGACTGACTACACTCCAGCAAAGATAATGATCCTTGGTGATGTTGAATGCATTAGCGTTCCTCACTCCTACCTAAAACACCACACAGTGCTGATTAGTAAGCATCAGTGTACAGGAAAAACAGCAACCTCTCTGCTAAGAGTGTGGTTCTGAAGACTGTCTACTGTCAGGTGCAAGAGAGACTTGAATGGACCCTTACATAACTGCATAAACACTGTAAACATGTATGTAAGACTACATGTGTGGTAAGGGTTAATATGAGTTTTTAGCATGTAGCAACTACATGACCCATTGCAAGAGTGGAAGAAAAATCTACCATGTTGATTTCAAATATGTTAGCATTTGCCTCTTATTTGAGAAACTGTTTTGGGCTGAATGCTAACCACCACATTTCCAGAAAACAAGCTTCCCCTTACACACGAACTACATCTCTGACAGCAATTCCTCTGTGCTCACAGACTCATGCTGTGATTTTACGCAGAAAATGAAATTTGCTTGCCAATTTCGAGGCACACTTACTACTGTTTTCTGTGATTTTAGGCAGAAAATGGAATTTGCTTGCCAATTTCAAAGCACACTTACTACTGTGTTTTCCTGCAAGTGTTAAGTATTCTAACAGTCGCATACATTTTCATTACAGTTTTCAGATACAGAAAACAGCACATGTGCAAACAGCTTTTTCAGACCATGAACATGTGTGACCTTGGTGACTAACTACACTCCAGCAAAACAAATCAGCCTTAGTGATGTTGAATGTATTAGCGTTACTCACTGCTACCTGAAACACCACTCACTTGTGAATACTAAGCATGATTCTACAGGATAAACTGCTGGGTGTGTGCTAACAGTCTGCTTATGCAGACTGTGTATTTTCAGTTGCAAGAGACATATGCATGGATACTACCAAAAAGAACCAGAGAGACACGAAATACATCTCTGACAGCAATTCCTCCGTGCTCACAGACTCATGCTGTGATTTTACGCAGAAAATGAAATTTGCTTGCCAATTTCAAAGCACACTTACTACTGTTTTCTGTGATTTTAGGCAGAAAATGGAATTTGCTTGCCAATTTCAAAGCACACTTACTACTGTTTTTTCCTGCAAGTGTTAAGTACTCTAACAGTCGCATACATTTTCATTACAGTTTTCAGATACAGAAAACAGCACATGTGCAAACAGCTTTTTCAGACCATGAACATGTGTGACCTTGGTGACTAACTACACTCCAGCAAAAGAAATCAGCCTTAGTGATGTTGAATGTATTAGCGTTACTCACTGCTACCTGAAACACCACTCACTTGTGAATACTCAGCATGATTCTACAGGATAAACTGCTGGGTGTGTGCTAACAGTCTGCTTATGCAGACTGTATATTTTCAGTTGCAAGAGACATATGCATGGATATTTCCAAAAAGAACCAGAGAGACACGAAATACATCCCTGACAGCAATTCCTCTGTGCTCACAGACTAATACTGTGATTTTATGCAGAAAATGAAATTTGCTTGCCAATTTCAAAGCACACTTACTACTGTTTTCTGTGATTTTAGGCAGAAAATGAAATTTGCTTGCCAATTTCAAAGCACACTTACTACTGTTTTTTCCTCCAAGTGTTAATTACTCTAACAGTCGCATACATTTTCATTACAGTTTTCAGATACAGAAAACAGCACATGTGCAAACAGCTTTTTCAGACCATGAACATGTGTGACCTTGGTGACTGACTACACTCCAGCAAAAGAAATCAGCCTTAGTGATGTTGAATGTATTAGCGTTACTCACTGCTACCTGAAACACCACTCACTTGTGAATACTCAGCATGATTCTACAGGATAAACTGCTGGGTGTGTGCTAACAGTCTGCTTATGCAGACTGTGTATTTTCAGTGGCAAGAGACATATGCATGGATACTTCCAAAAAGAACCAGAGAGACACGAAATACATCTCTGACAGCAATTCCTCTGTGCTCACAGACTCATGCAAAAATCACCACATACATCCCCTCTCAAACTCATAACTCACCTTTAAAATTAGTTAGTTGAGAAAGAAATGTGGCACTCAAACAGCAGACTATCAGAGTCAGAATATCAGAGCTGTACACCTCTCTCCTCTGAGCAGAACCAATTAATGACAATGTTTCCCTCTCTTGTTTCACACATATACATGTTAATTACAAATCTCAGTGCTTCCAACTTTTTTTCAAATGAAATCATACATTTCTATTGGTTGAAAACTTCAACACTTTTCCAAATGTACCCTTCCCCCTACTTGACTTCTGCCTGCTACCATAGCAACAGCTCATGGAACACTGCTGTGAGGAGAGAGGTCAGAAGTTCACCACACAATGTTTCAAATCGAAAGACCAAGAGTGCTTCACCTGTCCAACATAACAGCAAATCCAAACTATTCTTCTGTGGGAACACAATTTTCTGAACCAATCCAAAACATGCTTTTAAAAATGTAAACATACAGCCTAGTTTTTAGTGTAGAATGGTGTGAAACAGCCAATGAGTTCTTTTTATTTTAAAAAAATATGTATGCCTCCATTTTCAAACTGTCTTTCATTTCATATTGCCATTCTACTGAAAGACACCTTCTGAGTGCATCCAGATCTCCTTGAAAGATGTTCACAGTGTAGATTGTAGGTCACAGCTATGTCTTCTGGAGTGAAAAGTATGCAGAAAACAGAGGTATGGTGAGAGACCTTGCTTTGCCAAATGTAGACATTAAATCGATTGGTCAGAGAGGGTTAAAGTGGCACCAATTAATGCCTTTGGTGAAAACCTTTCAACATCTCCCACAGCCTAACCTTATTATTGTGCACTGTGGTGGAAATGACCTAGGCACTTTAACTGGTGTAGGTCTGGAAATGCTTATTAAGGACACCTTTGTGCAATTGATGTAGCTTTTTCCTCAATCTGCCTTTGTATATTCTAACATATGCCAAAGGCAAAAGTGGAACTGGTCCAACCAATTTTGTCCGCAGATTGACAAAGCAAGAAAGCACGTCAACAAATCTGTTTCTGCTTTCCTCAGAGACTATGGTATGGGTTCTATATACCACAACAACTTGCGTTACAACATGCAAGACATTTATAGAGGAGACGGTGTACATTTCAATGATGAAGGGAACAGAGTCTTCCTCTTGAACTTTAGACTCTGCATCAGTACTTACTTGTAGCTACCAAAAAACACTCAATGAACACAACGGCTCTTTTTAGAGCCCCCTAATATCTTAACACGTAAATTTGTTTTTTTCTTCTTTTTTTTTTATTTTCTACCGTACGCGTACGGTAAGCTTACCGTACGCGCACCCCGCGATTTTTTTAAAAAAATTTTAAATGTATTTTTCATACTTTTATGACCTTCTTGGTCCCCCTGACAAACGCTAGGGGGTCTGCAACTCTCTTCGTTGCCCCCTTTCCACGTTCTCCTCCTTTGTTTATCAGTGTGAGACACACAAAATGGAGGCCGACACTTCCTGATTTCGACCGATTCGAATGTTTACAGTCATGTAACCACCAATCAGAATTAACCTCGCGCATGGCAGCGTGCGCGTACGGTAAGCTTACCGTACGCGCTCGGAGCGCGCCTATAGATATATATATTGATTTAAATGCTATTTTCTCAGCAAATACTGAACACATTTACACCAGACCTACAAAAGGCACATCCCTGACCTGAGGACTACCTCTCTGCCAAATTTCAAGTAATTCTGTTCAGCCGTTCGGGCTGTAGCTTGGACTAAAGGTCCTATGGAAAAATGCATGGGGAAAACACGTTTTGGGACCCCCCCTTTTTCTCAGCCCCCGCTTGACGAATCCCCCCGAGACTTTCAGGGTAGGAGCGGAGCGCAGCGCCCCACCTATTTTGACAATTTCGCCAGGATTCGTCAATCTGCGCCAAAAGTTATTCAAAATAGAATGTTGCGGATTTCCTATGGAAACGCGGTCCTAACTATAACTACCTACTGGCGACCGCCAGTAGGTAATATATATATACATATATATATATATATTCACAAGTGACCTGGATAAGAGAACAAAAGCCAAGCTCTACATATAAAGCTCAGTACAACCACTGTTGCTGGTCTGGTGCAATAGATAATGACATGAATATACTCTTGGGGACATGATGGGATGAGTACTGTCGTGTCGTGCACCTCGGGAGGAAACATAGGAATAAATGGATGAGGAGGAGGAGGGGGGAAAGTGGACGAGCCGGGGTTGGGGGGGCTAAAGAGAGGACATAGAGACCAATGGGGAGTGACCAACCTCACATCCCCACGAATGCGGTTTAGAATTCAGGGGGGAGGAACGGCCATAGCAGCCCTAGCCTCAATCACCGTTAAGAAATCCTGCCATTGCACAGGAGTCTGCCACGCCCGCTCCTCAGCCTCGCACTGATTTATGCATAAAGAGACCAATGCCCTCTGCGGATCCAGCAGCCACACAGCGAACCCGGGGCCCGCCTGCGCCTTCCAGGCCATAGCAATCCTCCATTTAGCCAGACCCAGAGCGAGATCCAGAAATGTATTCACACTCTTGCGAGTTGAGTTACGTCTCGTTACTCCCAATAGGAAGTGGAGGAGTTCCACTTCCACCTGCGCATCCATCGCCGCTGTAAGCACAGCAGCCACCTCTAGCCAGAATACGCAACTGGTGATGCAAGTCCAGACCATGTGAGTGAAAGCAGCTTCCTGATGTCCGCATCTAGGACAGACTTCCATGGCAGTAGGGTACATGCGTGCCAGTCTGTATGGGGTGAGATATGTATGGTGAAGGCAGTTAAATTGAGTGTATTTCACCCTGGCGTTAGTCAAGATACTTTTGGGGTGGCCAAGACATTGTTGCCATTGTTTATCCGACAGGGTAATGGACAGTTTGCCGTCCCAACACGCTCGCAGTGTAAGCGATGCAGGGGGATTGTCCAGTCTAATGGAGGTGTATATGGCTGTTATGGCATGACACCCACGGCCATGCATAGGCAGAGTGTGCAGTAAGTGCGAAATACCATGTTCCGCCCCGTCAGCATCCCAGGTCTGCAAGGACAGGTGAGTCAGTAGGGTATACAGTAAAAAGGAGCCCTATGGAACTCCATGCGATTCCACTAGGCCCTCAAATGTCAACAACTGCGAGTCAGCGAACATATCTCCCCATGTGTCCAGCCCGCTCTTTCTCCACGCCCCCAGCTCCAGGCGTCCATGGCATGTATACGTGCCAGGGAGTAACTCCAAGGTAGACTAGGAGCGTAAGGCGATGTTTGGCCCTTGGGCGTCACATACCTAACCCAGTGCCGTCAGGCTGCAGTCATCAACAGATTGCCCTGTCGCCGCTGTGTTGGTGTAGCCGTTCCCAAGAGCCACTCCAGGAGTGTTGGGTCACGGCGCCAGTGATCAACTCAGTGAGGTCGCTCATGGTGAGCCACCGCATTGGCCACTGTAGTTGTGCCGCTGCGTAGTACCGCTCGTACTTTGGCACACCCAGGCCGCCATCCGACAGTGGCAAGAATAATTTATGGAGGGCCACCCTAGCCCATGAAGCACCCCATATCAGCGACACCAGCAAGGACTCCAGGTCTCGGAAGAGTTTCCGGGGCAAGCGATACGGGAGTATGCAGAAAAAATATAGGAGACGGGGAAGGACTAACATCTTGGATATTGCTACCCGGCCCATTGGAGACAAAGGGAGGCCTTTTCAAAATGGGAGGGTCGTGCACGTTCGCATGATCCCTCGGCCTAGGTTACCGTCGATCGTGTCCGATCCCAAGTGATAAACCTGTACCCCCAAGTATTTTAAAGGTGTCAAATGCCCACTTCAGTGGAGTAAGCGGTGCTAGCTGTCTTTGCGCTGGTGTCATAGGTGTCATAGGGAACACCACTGATTTTCCCCAGTTAACCTGGAGTCCAGATACGCAGCATGATCGTATAAAAGGGTCATGATGGATTGTAGGGTCTCGGCCTCGCCGTGGAGGTAAATCAGCGCGTCAATGGCGTACAATGAGACAATGTGCCATCGCTGATCAACCCGTATACCCCATTCCCTCACCCACAACGGTAACTGACACGCTAACGGCTCCATGGCTAGAGCAAAGAGGATTGGCGACAGGGGGCAGCCCTGTTGTGTCTCCCTCGCTATGGTCATAAGCAGTGAATAAGTGCAGCCCATGTTTACCCTAGCCTGTGGCCCGCGGTATAACAGTCGTATCCATCGCAAGAAATGGGGACCTATGCCAAACTCTGAGAGGGTCGCCTCCAGGTAAGCCCAGCTTAAGGTGTCAAACGCCTTTTCTATGTCA
This sequence comes from Triturus cristatus, assembly GCF_964204655.1. Taxonomy (NCBI): domain Eukaryota; kingdom Metazoa; phylum Chordata; class Amphibia; order Caudata; family Salamandridae; genus Triturus; species Triturus cristatus. Next base: position 61,170,819 of record NC_140587.1, read on the forward strand.
AGCGAGGCGATACAAGGCCGTTCCTCCCCAGCCCACACCCACTCCAGGAGTGTGAATTCCCGCCCCAGATTCAACCCCGTACTGCGGTCGGGAATGAAACCAGTCCAGTCCTCATGGACCAGTATAGGGACAGCAACAAGTAGTGGATTAGCTAGTAATTTCCCCAGGATCTTATAATCAACGTTTAGCATCGACAAGGGATGATAAGAGGCCATGAGAAGGGGTTCTCGGCCTGGTTTAGTTAAGATAACCAGCGTTGCCTCTCTCATGTTGGGCGGTAACTCACCCGTCTCAAAGGCCTTAGCATACTCCCTGGCCAGCCTAGGCGATAGCTGGGCAGAGAAGGTATGATAGAATTCTGCCGGCCACCCATCCGTCCCTGGTGTCTTGCCCAATGCCAGCTGCTGGACGGCATCCATGATCTCATCTAGCCCAACGGGCTGTTCCAGGGCGTCCCGGTGGGCTGAGGTGACTGTGGGAGCGGGACTCCCTCCAAAAATTCCTGAATGTGAGCAGGGTCGGGGGGTGCCAGAGCTGTGCACAACGCGGTGTAGTACTCATAAAAGGAGAGATTGACATCTGCCTGTGTGTTCACTAGGGCCCCAGCACTCGTGTAGATGGTAGTAATGGGAGGCTGGGCTGTGTCGGATCGAAGGAGCCACGCCAGGAGCTTCCCGGCCTTGTCTCCCTCTCCGAGTCTACGCGCTAAATACGTTTTGTAGTCCAAGGCACACAGATCGTCCATCGCGTTCTTATACGCTAAATCGAGCCTGGGTGCGGGAGGGGGTAAGCAGGGGATCAGTCGGAATGCGCTGCTCATAACTCTGGATTGCGGACTCACGGGTGTCTAGCGCTGCAGTCAGGGTCTTACGAGCCCTATACGTGGTCTTAATGGCGTGGCCCCTAAGAACAGACTTGAAGGCGTCCCACTCCATCCTCACCAACGAAGCAGTCCCCTCATTCAACCTCAAAGTAAGAGGTAATGGACTCCAGTAGGGTGGCCCGGTAGTAGGAATCAGCGAGTGCAGCCCCAGGCAAGCACCAAGTCGAGATCGCAGGACTTTGAGCACCCCAGGTCAGGTTCAGCTGTAAGGGTGTATGGTCAGAAAGCGCGAACGCCAAATACATTGCATGTACCACACTGTGTAGAGCATCATCCGAGCAAAACACCATGTCAATCCGTGTATGTAAATCATGCAGTACCGAGTAGTGGGAGTATACACACAGCTGCGGATATAGCCTGCGCCATACATCATGTATCTGCCTTTGAAGCGCCTATTCCCGCATATGGTGTGCCAGTGTAATAGATTGTGGCCCTGTGAGAGGCGGGCGGGAGTGGTCCAAGGCAAGATCCCATTCCCCATTAAAATCACCCCCCCAGTATGTGGGGACCATTGGGTCCATAAGTAGCGAGGGTGTGAGTAGTCACAAGAAGTTGGATTGACCTGAGTTTTGGGCATACAGGGAAACCAATGCCAGGGGGTAACCATTTAGCACGCCCTCCATGGCACCATAGCCGCCCTGCGGGTCCACTCTGGAGTGTGTGATTTGTAAAGGAGTCCCAGGAGCCACCCAAATAAGCACCCCCCTGGCGTAGCCTGAGCACGTCGTACCCAGGACTGTGCCCCGCCAGCTCTTGCGGAGTGATGTTAGCATCTGTGTCGTGAGATGCGTCTCCTGGAGCAACGCAAACGTGATCTTGTGGAATCCCCTCACATTCTAGGTCAAAAGGGCATAGTCCCCATGAGCCATCTATGTAGGTGCGTGATAGAACTTTGCAGGGATCCACCCATTACATGGTAGCCCACATTTCCATCACGACTCGCATTGTCCCAGACTACCAGACTCAGACATGTGCCGGAATCAAATCTTCCAAATTGTAGACCTGAAAAGAAAAACAACAGAACCATCAAGAATACCCCAACTTCCCACCCCCAGCCCTGGTTGCAAACGAGCAATGGGCCATTCACACTAAACTGCTGTTCTAATAATGCAACAATCAAAACATACAACAAAAAAAGAGAATTAAATGGAGTGCTGTATCAGCTACTTATCACTCGGTGGGGAAGGTGGCGTGAAGTCTTGGCAGAATGTCCATGCCGCCTCCCGTGATTCGTCCTGGCAGTCAACAGGCGTGTGCTAGCCGTCCGCTTCCACAGCGCAGAGCAGGCCCCAGGCTTGGTGATTTCAGCCCAGTTCGTCTGCTGTTTGTGGGGTGAGGGCTAGGCCTGCCCCCGCCAATGCCTCGATCTGTGAGTCCGTAAGCTGCAGTGTGCGGTCTATTTGCGCAGCGGAGTCCGAGTCTCATCTGTAGGAAGAGATAGGGGAGCCCAGTTGTTCCACTGTCTTGATAGCTTGTGCCCTTTCCTGCGTGACCTGCGTCTTCGTCGGGCATCTTGATCGATTCCCATCGCGGCCTCCACACGCTACCACTATGGTCCACAATCTCGCAGTTTCCATCCGCGCCATTGGAGGGTCATGTGCCATACCCTGTTGGTCGATCCATGCACAAGCTTCGTCAGGCGTATCGCAGAAGACCTTACCCTCCTGGTGGCGGATACGCAGGTGTGCCGGGTACTGCAAGGAATACTGTATGTCGTAATCTCTCAAGCATTTCTTGACCTCCAGATATGAAGATCGGCGACGTTGTATGGTCAAGGTGTAGTCCGGGTATATGTGGACTGTGGCGTTTTGGATCGGCCAGGGGCCCATGGCCCTGGTGATTTGCAGTATGTGATCCCTGTCACGGTAAAGAAAGAATCTGGCCACCACCGGCCTTGGAGGTGCGCCAGAGCGAGTGGGGCACCCCGGGATCCTATGAGCCCGCTCGATGGAGAAGAACTTCGACATTTTGCCCTGTACAACCTCACGTGTGAACCAGTCTTCCAGGAAAAGTTCCGTGCTGGGCCCCTCCATCCGCTCGGGAAGACCCACTATCCTCACATTATTGCGGCGTTAGCGCCCTTCGGATCATCTACGCGGGCCTGAAGGTAGTCCTGCTCCGGTTGGAGGGTCCGCAGCTGGGAGGTCGTTGTGGTCACTGTATGCCGCAGGATTCTAAGGCGGACTCATAATTGTTGACCCGGCCTTTGAGTTTCCTATGGTCCTCTCGCAGGTACCCCATGTCGATACTGAGGGAGTCGATTTTTGAGCCCAAGGTAGTTTTAATGTCCAGGATCGCCGCTAGGATTTCATCAAAGCGGTGTGCGTGATCAGCGTGGTCCCCTGACCAGATATCTGTGGGGGGGTCTGTGCACCCGTGTTCCGGGGGCGCTGGGTCCAGCTCCGGAGGTTGCGCCTGGGATCTGTCCGACCTGGACTTGCCCATTGTGCCACCTCCAAGAGACCACAAGTCAGGTGGGTTTGTGTAGCAGCTCCTGCCGAAGGGCCAGGGGTGGCACCCCAGTCGTGGTCGACTCAGGTAGCTACTGGTGCCACTGGTCAGGGGTCAGGGATGCATGTGCGGCCGTACCCACTGCGTGAGACAGTCCTTTTGGGTCCCAAAGGTTTCCCCCGGCTGGGACATTCCACCGTAGCCACACTCACTACAGAGCAGGGGGTCGCAAGAGGTCCTCGCTCCGTGAGTTCAGTCTCGCAATTAGAGCACTCTGCCCATTCTGCAGGGGCCGCAAGGAATGTGGGGGGGAGGGGTGAGGCCCTGGGCGTCCACTCACTGCTGTCAGGGTACATCCACCACCTGCCCGATAGGTACACCGAGGCCTGCAGCTCCTCCACAATGGTCCCAGCCGCCACTGTTCGCCTGACCCAAAATGGCAGTCCCGGGTGCACAGAGTCCAGCAGGTCGAGGTTGCAGGCAGCGCCAGCCAGGGACTCGGGGCAAAGCACTCCCAGCCCTCAGGAGTAAAAGGGGAGACGGGCCCGCTCTCCACGTGACCAGCTCCCGACCCGCATCGAGGCGCCCCCGCTCCATTGCGAAGCCCAAGGGCCCACTCATCACGGGCCGCTCAATCCAAGATAGCGGCCTGGATCCACAAAGGTCTCGGCAGGCCGGTCGGGGTTACAGATGTCGCCAGCCAGGGCCACTGGACATGACACACCCAGCATAAAGGTGCGGGGGGAGATGAGCCGAGCACCGCGCAGCTAATTCACGGCCCGTGCCGAGGCGTCTCTGCCGCTCCGCACATCCGGATCTCGGGAGCACCCCCAGCCGCCGGTCTAATCCGGAGCACGTAGCAGCTCCACGCAACAGTAGTGGGTGCCAAATTTCGCATGGGAAGGCGCCTCCTGCCTCCTGCGCCGATTGCAGGTTAGGATGTTGGTCCAGACAGGATAAAAACAGGATAATGCCGGCGGGCAGAGAGTGCAGCTCAGAGCTCTGCATCTGCTCTAGCTGCCATCTTGGCCACCCCCCCTGAAGTCAGCTGACTATAGCACCAGGTGGTGGCAGCTGACTATAATGCCAGGTGCTGGCAGCTGACTACAGTGCAAGGTGCTGGCAGCTGACTATTGTACCAGGTGGTGTCATCTGACTATAGCACCAGGTGGTGGCAGCTGACTATAGTACCAGGTGGTGGCAGTTGTCAATAGTATCAGGTGGTGGCAGCTGACTATAGTACCAGGTGGTGGAAACTGACTATAGTACCAGGTGGTGGCGGCTTACTAAAGTACCAGGTGGTGGCGGGTGACTATAGTACCAGGTGGTGGCAGCTGACTATAGTACCAGGTGGTGCCAGCTGAATATAGTACCTGGTGGCGGCAACCGACTGTAGTACCAGGTGGTGGTGGCTGACAATAGTACCAGGTGGTGTAAACTGACTATAGCACCAGGTGGTGGCAGCTGACTGTAGTACCAGGTGGTGGCAGCTGACTATAGCACCAGGTGGTGGCAGCTGACTACATTACCAGGTGGTGGCGGCTGATAATAGTACCTGGTGGCGGCTGATAATAGTACCTGGTGGCGGCAACTGAATATAGTACCTGGTGGTAGCAGCTGAATGCAGTACCAGGTGGTGGCAGCTGTCTATAGTACCAGGTGGTGGCATCCCACTATAGTCCCAGGTGGTGGCAGCTGACTATACTACCAGGTGGTGACAGCTGAATAAGTAACTGGTGGCGGCAGCCAACTGTAGTACAAAGTGGTAGCAGTTAACAATAGTACAAGTTGGTGTCAGCTAACTATAGCACCAGGTGCTTGCAGCTTACTGTAGTACCAGGTGGTGGCAGCTGACTATAGTACCAGGTGGTGGCGGCTTACTATAGTACCAGGTGGTGGCAGCTGACTAGAATACCAGTTGGTGGCAGCTGACTATAGTACGAGGTGGAGGTGGGTGACTCTTGTACCAGGTGGTGGCAGCCTACTATAGTACCAGGTGGTGGCAGCCCACTATAGTACCAGGTGGTGGCAGCAGACTATAGTTCCTGGTGGTGGCACATTTGTAAAGTGAATGGCTACCATAAGGCATTCCAGAGCTACCATTTGCAACACAAACTAACAATGCATGACAAAGGCGACAAAATAATAGGCTAATTGCCAAACAGGCAAGTTTTCAGGTGCTTCCTAGATAAAAATTTGTTATCAATAAGTTGCACTGTATGGAGCAGAAAGTTCCACAGTTTGGCCACAGTGTAAGCAAAGGATTGCCCTCCAGTTCTCTGCATAAAGAGTTGCACCACACCATTGAAGAAGCAGCTCCCAGAATGCTTATAGGCTCATTGCGCCTGATGGAAAGCTGCCACCGCTGCACTAGTGCCTGGAATAGCTGTCCTGGATATTTGTCAGGTGGCTACTTGGGCATTAGTTCATACAATCACAAAGCACTACTGTCTTGACAGTCAGGTCCATAGAGAGGATCATTTTGCCTGCTTGGACCTGCACTACCTTTCGATCTGAGCTTGTTCACAGACCCACCACCGTGGGAGGTACTTCTTTGCTATTTATTCACAAGATGAGGAACTTGCGGTTAGAAGTATTCATCAGAAGAACAAGTTACTTGCCTTTGGTAATGGTCTTTATAGTGAATACTCTAACAAAAGATTCCTCACCGACCCGCCTGCCTCCCTGTTCTGTGTTTTGAACTCTTTTCTTTCTACAAAGATCCCAATTTAGTGGTCTGCACACTGGTCATACCAATCTGTCTGTAGGCTGGGCAACTGAGGGTGCAGACTGCCTGATAAAGGAACTGACGTTGGCGCCCATGGATGGTGCTTATATTTCCACATCCAGTCAGATGCCTTGGAATGTTCACAAGGTGAGGAACATGCAGGTAGATTGAGTATTTGCCAGAAAGATAGTTGCTGAAAGTAGGTAACTTTTTATCAGTTTTACTGAATATATTGAATGAAAGAAGTAACTTATACAGCGCAACGAATACCCGTAGGCATTTTGGCGCTGTAAGTGAATATAAAACTTATATTGTCTAAATAGCCAAGGGGCTTATCAGCAACAACCAGTGATAATTATCGCTAAGCGCACTTAGCGCTTGAATAATTATTGTCAGCTATTGCAGAATTTTATCACTGAGATAGCGTGCTATCAGCAACGCTTATCTCAAAAGCGATAAAATTCCTGGCGCAAGCTGCCAAATGTGCGATTATCGCTGTAAATCCAGCGATAATCGCACAACGTTTGGCGATAGCTTGTTGAAAGGGCAGGGCAGACTTAACCATGATATCCACCTTCTATTGGATATCATGGCTAAGTCAAACTAAAAGCAGGCGTAAGGAAATTAGCGATAACCAAGGTTAGCGCTCCTTTTCTTATCGCTATGCTTGTTAGCGTGCCCATTGATAATTGGAGAAATGTCGGTTAGCGACATTTCTCCAGTTATTTTGGGAAGGAATGCCCACTTTGCATCTCATTAGAGATGCAAAGGTGGGTGTTAAGGGAAAGGGCGCTAAGGCAAGGATTCACGCGGTAGCGTGACCTTGCTGATAAAGCGATAAAAAATTCGGCCGAAAACGGACGATACAGCGGCGTTAATTCTATCGCCTCGTCTTGATGATATGCCCCCAAGTTCTTAAGGACTTCCTAAATGTTGAAAGGAAAATATCCCATTATAGGTCCAGAGGGAGTCGATTCCAGTTCAAGGCCGTGCAGGTGATGAAGCTCCTGCCTCCCCAAGAAGAGCTTTTAAAGGGAGGAACAACCGGATTACTGGCTGAGCTAGAGCAGAGTCCTACCAAGAGCATACCATCTAAAACTCCTTCGGATAGGCCGGACCTTGTCCATAAAGATTCTTAAATGTAATGCATAGGGGCTTTGAATACTATATGCCACTTCACAGGCAGCCAGTGTAGCCTGGTAATAGCTATAGATGCAGAGTGTAATCGAGGGCCATTAAGAGCATGCGAGTTGCAGCATTTTGTAGAATTTGACGTCTATTCAAAGAACCTTTCTGTAGGTTTTGATAAAGACCATTGCAGTAGTCTAATCTTGATAAGACTAATGTGATAATGTCTTTAATGGGAAAATGTGGCGATTTTCTTGATGGTTCGAAGGGTAAAGAAGGAGGACTATATGACCTTGCTAACTTGATCTTTGGAATTACGTTTTTCATCAATCATGACACCAAGGTTTATAACCTTCTACAGAGGCGTAGCAAGAGTGCGCAAGTCATCAGACCACCATCAAGTGACCAAAATTAGGTATTGTTCCTAAAAAGAATAACTTCTGTCTCATACAAATTCAGTTTGAGACAATAACTGTCCATACATTTACCAACTGCACTCACACAGTTCCGAAACCAATCACCCGTATTGGCACCCTTCTTCGAAAGCAACACCATGATCTCTGTATCATCGGTGTAGGACACTAATGATAAACCAAATCAGTTGATCAGTGTGGCCAGAGGTGTAATATAGAGGTTGAACAGGAGTCGGGCTCAACAAGGAACCCTGAGGATACCCGCACAGCAGGGAGTAGGGCTCAGATGTAAATTCTTTAAGAGACGTAGATTGAACCAGATCTGCAAGAAACTACCCCGCAGCACAGCCAATGCTAGGCCTTCGATCCCAAGACTTTGTTAACGGTCAATCAAGAGATCTTGATGGACTGTTGGACCCGGCCTCGTGGCGTGGTCTTAACCCTCTTGGATTGTGCTCGTCCCCCGCACCGGCCTACACGGGCCGCCATTTCAGGCCGCCAGGGACCCCTCCTCCCTTCGAGGTCCCCCTTGGATTGTACCCGTTTTCCTACACCCGCTTCAGCAGCCCCCTTTTCCAGGCCGCACAGGGACCCCTCATCCCTTCGGGGTCCCCCCCATGCTTGCTCCACGCACCAGCCCACGCAGCCCGGCTCCCTCCGGCCTCGGCCCCAGCGAAGCCCCGACATCGAGGCACCAAGATCTGGCCAGGGGGCACCGCATGGTCACTTCACCACTCCCGGAGGAGGAGAGTTTCGATGGGACCCCCACCGTCCCTCAACACCTAGGTGCGATCGTCCTCCGGCCTCCCCGGGCCTGGCGCCTCTCCCGCTGGGCGTCTGGCCTCTCCCAGCCCGGCCTCTCCGCCCCCCCAGGCGCAAGGGTCCGGACATCAAAGGGCTCCAGACCTATATCTGGGGCAACCCCGCAATGGGACGGCAGTTGTATCCCGGAGTCAAGAGCCCTGCTGATGGAATCGCGGCTGACCCTACGGAGAAGAACTCTTGCTGACACTACCACGAGCCCTGCTGACTGCATCGCGGCTCCCCCTTATTGAGACAAGGAACCTCACGGAACATCGGAGCCCTGCTGACGCTGTCGCGGCCCAACCTCGCTGAAACCTCCACCAGAGCCCTGCTGACGTCGTCGCGGCTCGAGCTGAACTGAACCACCTTAAGAGCCCTGCTGACCTATTCGCGGCTCAAGCTCCACGAACTGATCGCCAGAGCCCTGCTGACGCCGTCGCGGCTCGACCACTCCGAGACCCGGAGTCCCTCCAGCTTGAGGATCAAGAACTGGGCCTAAGGTACCCTCGTACCCAGCTGCTACTAAAGACTGTCTCGCTACCCCGTCCCGACCAAAGACTTTGAGACTCTTGCGGATCCCTCGATCCCCCCTTGTATATATCGATAACCGTAACTTCCTAAATGCTGATAAAGAATTGCTCGTCTTGATAAACATCCTCGAGTCCTGTGTGGTGGTGTTACTGTGCTAGTACGGTATAGGAGAAGGACCTCTCCTAGGAGGCTTCTCAGCAGCGCTCGGCTACTTCGTACAGTGTGGGGGCCCCCCTGGGTGGTCTCTCCGACTCCCCCAAGGTCCGCCTTCCAACATGGACCCTATAAAATGCTGCAATCTAAGATAAGGGCTTCATTGCTGCTTTTATTTAAAGAAGGCCTGCTTTCCTCCGTGGCCACTATTAGCACTGACTCGGCGCTATGACCTTGTTTAAGGCCAAACTGGGTATCATTCAACAGATGGTTATTCTCTATGAAGGCGGCTAGCTGCGTATTCAAAGCCTCCACCAGTTTGGTCGCAAAAGGTAGCCGGAAGATAGGTCGATAATTGTTAGGATCCAGCACGTTTAAGTTAGGTTTTTTTAACAATGGCAAAACTGATGCCGACTTCCACTGTTTGGGAAAACATCCCGAGCTGAACATGGCCTTGAAAACTTTGGCAAGATGGATGGCCACCACTTCGATGAATGGCCACCCTGTCGATGAATGGCCACCCCATCGATGAATAGCCACCACTTCGATGAATGGCAACCACTTCGATGAATGGCCACCACTTCGATGAGTGGCCACCCCTTCGATGAATGGCCACCCCTAAGATGAATGGCCACCACTTTGATGAATGGCCACCCCTTCGATGAATGGCCACCCCTTCGATGAATGGCCACCACTTCGATGAATGGCCACCACTTCAATGAATGGCCACCACATCGGACATGAGGTAGATTATCTCGGGTTTACAGGAGATCCTGATTTTGTATTGATGATAACTGACTTTGATTGTTTGACTGTGAGAGAGTCACATTTGCTTAAGATGGACTTGACAGAGTTTACGCCAAAAGATGCCTTATTCTCATTGGAGCTAAAGCAGTTTCAGGAAAACCTATTAAAGATCACCTCAACTTTCTCCTGAAAAAACTCTAGAGAATCACAGAAAGCCTGACTACAGGCTGCTGAATAACTCGTAGATGTCGACGTGAGCTTGTTCACTGTTTGAAAAGTGCTTTATTAGATTTACTGGCGATTTAATTTGTTCCGTGTTGTAAACCGATTTGGCGGGCAGAGAAATCTTTTTGTACTCAGCAATGCAATGTTTGTATTTTTCTTTTGCTCCTAAGTCATAGGCTCTCCTCCACTTGCGTCCCCGAACCTGGTGAAGTGACATAGCTCTGAAAACCCTACTATGCACAAACGATTGTTCTTTACTCTATTTCAGAGCGTTCCCTAGGAGTGCACAAAGGCCCATTTTCCCATTTTCAATGATAAAAGCGAAAAATAACATCCATCTGCATGAAGCAAAAAGCCCTGCTCTGATAACACTTGCCCTGCCCTAGTTTGCCTCTTCGTCTTCCTTCAGGCACTCAATGTCCTTGCTGTGCATCTGATAGATGGATGCATGCGTGCTCCTTGTGTTTTCTTTGGCACATATTCCTGATAGATTTTTGGATATGGGGTGCAAAAAGGGACTATATGGTTAGTATGTGGCAATTGGTTGAGCAGGAGAGGGATGATGCATCCTGGCTCAGGAAAAGAGTTTTCATTCCATCTGCTAATTTAATATCATTCATTACTGTTGCATCTCGTGATGGCAAAATCAAAGTATGTTTGTACAGAGAGCGCGTTCACGTTTGTTGTGATAGCTCATCCATATCAATGTGTGCTTGGATGATAGTAGCATGGCTTGATTGTCTGAGCAGGGCATTACCAAATGGAAAACATTGATGTGAGTGCAGGCACATGAACATACCACATCCGAAACACCAAATCTAGATGGAGCAAGAGGGGTTAATTAAATAGCTCAGAAAGTAAACATGTGCAAGCCTGGGAGTTACTGTCCTGGGTGAAGAGACCAAAGGGAACATGTGAACAGAGTGTCATGGAAGTAAGGAGGAATGAAGAGCAGAAATAAGGCAAAAAATAGCTTGGGTGGTGATCTGATGTATGGATCGAAGATGAAGATGGATTTGTAACAAAGGGATAAAGAAAATAAAGAACAATAGGGTGATTCACTGCTAAAGCTTCAACAAAGAGGACCATTGTAAAAGTGATAAATAGAAAGATACATGTAAGCTTTATAAACTCTATATTAATAAGTGAATGTTGTGCTAAAAGTCCCAATACCAACAAAAGGTGAGCCTCTTGTTCAGATGGTGACTGGGACGCTTAGAACAAGCATCTGGTTCTGTATGAATTCTGGCTGTATCTAATGCCAGTGATGCATTATTCACATGGTAAATGTGGAGGTACATTAGGCCCAACAGTGGACTCCAGGTGGGCTTGGACCATGCAGCTCGGCCGATAGCTCCTACAGCATGTAGATACATAGGTCACAGACACCGCAATCAAGGCCTCAGAACGTTTGTTTATTGGTTGTGTTGAGGATGTATGACAAGACTGACATCAGCACAATGTGTCGTTCAGTGAGGGTGCATTTCAGGGCCAGTCGCAGCATTTGCAGCTGGGATTGAAGACCAGGCCGACTGCACATTGCTTGTGGTAGGTGTAGCCTCCATAACACTCGTAAAACATGTTCTTGTTCTCTGGATCAGCATGGACGCCATCTTCTTTACCAGTGCAGAACCCGCCGGCACCTCCTCCACCACCTCCGCCGGGTGTCGTGGGTCTCGTGGGTGGTGGCACAGTTATAGGAGGTGGGATGCATTCTCCGGAAGGTGATGAGAGAATTATGATTGTTTTTTCATTCTCAGGGCTAAGGGCATCATGTAGAAAGAGGATCGAGCAAATATTTACATGGCTGTGTGACTAGAAGATCATGGTTCTAATCCTGGATTCCTCGTTTTACCACATTTTGCTAGCTAGAGGGAACTTCAATATACCTTACGTGTTTGGGTGCAGGCACACAAGCTCTTCCTCCTTACAGCACCCGGCCATCTAATTGGTACAGCTGGTTTATAAGTCTGCCATAGAATGTTTCTTGTTTTTTTGCAGTTTTGTATGATGCAAACTGGATTGATGGCCTTAGAGCTCCTTGAGACCCTCACGGGTGAGTAGCGCACTTTACAAATGTCTGATTAATTGATTGAGAGCATTTTTCTACAGATCCAGATTATGTTACATATTTTTAGTAAGCAGAGATTAAGTGATTTGCCCAGAGTCACAGGATATTGAACCAAGGTCTGATTTTAACCTGGTTCCCCGGGTCCAAACTTGGCCATGCAACCTGCTAGACCACATCTCCTCCCCTTGGAAGAGATGTGGGCAAGGGGCTAGAGCTGCATGGCAGTGCCTGTGACGGTGAAGTGCCATGAGCAGCTGGGAGGTGCTTTGTCATTGTTTATCCAAATGGTAGTAAAGGAGTAAATGCCATTTTAGCCCTGCTACTTACGCAGCAGCTGGGGAAATGGTTGCTTCTGCACAGATACTGTGTCCACTCACTGAGACTAAGAACCAGATAGGTGGAGCCATTGCCTGCCCTCCCCCATGCCCAATCTTCCCAAGAGGCATGCAGTTCAGTAAAGCCTATTGTGGCGGATAGGAAAATGGTTTTGGACCCCCACACACATATTTGGGTGCCTTTCCTTCTTTGAAGCTCCCATCTATGTCATTTTTGTTATGAAAAAAGAACACACTTTTTCACTTTCGCACTCTACTGTTTACTATTGCACATTTCTTCTCTTTTTCTTTTTCTTTTTTTCTTTTTGGATTCTTTACCTTCACTTTTTATTGGTACGTGTCACGATTAATCATTTCATTCTGTTTATTTCTAGAATTTGTATTTATTTGTTTGTATTTATTTGTTACACTTTTATTGTGGAATTCTTTGTTTGCAAAGGCTCCTTTGGTTCAGTTCTCGTTTTCTGATTCAACGTTTAGTCTCTAAACGTATTTAACACGCGGCTCACTATTTGGAACCGGCATGTCTATGGCAGTTGCCTGTATCTTTGTGCAGCGTTCTTGTTTCCATAGTCCTATTTTTACTTTCATGCCTGTTCACCATTACGTATTTATGCGCAATAGACGCGCGGGCTCACTTGGTGAAACTGGCGTCTGTGTAGCAGCAGTTTGAGTCGTTGTTTATCGTGTTTCCGGTAAGCACTATTTTGAAAGAGGTGATTTGTCTGTTAGTTCTTTGATCATTTATGGATATTTAGCTGACTTGGGCTTTACTTTGCAGACATTACATTTGCGAATTGTGGTGTTTTGGATTTTTGATTCAGTCCAATGTCATTCTCTGGTAAGCGCCATTATAGTTTCCTGGCATGTTGTTTTTTCTGTAATCCACTTTATATTCTCCTAAATGCTGTTTTGACATACTGCCTTTTTTACAGGAGCCGCCTAATTTTTGGTTTAAAGCTTTAGTGCGATGCTACTAATACTGTTACAGACTTACGCTGGCCTATACGTGCACTTTGAGTGTGTTCACTCTAGCGCTTGGAGGTACGAGCAATATTATTGTTGTAGTCCACTCGCGTCATTATTGAATTGTTTATTTAGGCACTTGGAGGCATGAGTTTTATTGTTTCTGTTGACTTATGCCACTATTGGGTTGTTCATTTAGGCACTTTTTTCTTTCTTTTTTTCCTTTTGGAATTCACGTTGCTTTCGGTGTGGTATACACATTCCACAGGGTGACTAGTTCTTTCCTCACTCTTGTGAATCCATACGATTACATGCTTAATGCTCAACTTTATGTTGTTGTATACTGGTCGTTATACTCAGTTCATTGATATATTGCAGATTCCCCTGACGAAGGGCTCATGCATAAAGCCTGAAATGCATTGGGATTTTTGAAGGTTTGGATCGTTATATGCTGAACATAAGCTATATATTTTGGTATTCATTTGAACGTGGAACTTTCTGCGACTATCAAGAATAAAGCAGATCATCATTTACTTCATGGTTTGAAGATTTGAGTTTCAGCGTGTGATTCATTGAATAAAGGATGGAGGACTGCTATTGACCTATGAATAATGGATACAATTGATTAATTTTTTGATAACGTTGAGTACACTTTATAGTGACACCACAGTAGTGCACCTGGTATTCCCAGATCTAGGATTTTTTATTTTCAATCTTCACAAGAGGCATGCAGTTTAGTAAAGCCTATTGTGGAAGATAGGAAAATGGTTTTTGACCCCCACACACATATTTGGGTGACTTTCCTTCTTTGAAGCTCCCATCTATTAACTACTGCCTAAATTTGCTGAAATCTGCATCAGCTATTCATGCAGATGCACAGCAAGGGATGATAGAAGTCAAGAACCAAAGCAAGACTTTAGAGCAAAAAGTCATTACTCACTATGCTCCCATAGCACTATGTTATGTTATGTTATGTTATGTTATGTTAGGGGCATTTGTAGTGCGCACAGCTGCCCCAGCTAAGGGGCGTCCTGGCGCATGACAAGATAAACATAGCCGCACCTAACAGAACAGAGGGAGTGACAAACAGAGAGCACAGAGGGGGAGCAGTTAAAATAGCACAGTCTTTAAAGCTTTGCGAAATAAGAAGAGGTCGTCCAAAAGGCGAGTCTCCAACGGAAGAGAATTCCACAGACTAGCTGCTTTCACCCGAAAAGACTGACCTCCCATGCGACTCAACTTGAATCTCGGGACCACCGCAAGCGCTTGGTCCATCGATCTCAGAGAGCGAGAAGGTACATAAAAAGACAGAAGATTCCAGAGGATCCGAGGAGCTAGACCCTTCAGGATCTTAAAGGCCAGGCATAAAACTTTAAAGTCAATTCTAGTTTTCACCGGCAGCCAGTGTAGAGACCGGAGAGTTCTGGAGACAGAGCAGGACCTAGGCAGGCCAACTATGGCTCTGGCTGCTGCGTTTTGGACGCGTTGGAGGCGGTTGATTTCTGCCAGATTTGCCCCTACCAGGAGGGAACTGGCATAATCTAAGCGAGAGATTACAGTTGCCTGCACCACCAGCTGCCTCGTGGGGGGATCAAAAAACTTCAGGACAGATCTTAGACCTCGAAGTACCCCAAAACAGCAGGCTGCAGTTTTCTTGGAATGCGCCTCAAAACTGAGAGCGGGCTGCAGCCACACTCCCAAGTTTCTCAACTCCGTGACCGGAGTTGGAACCGGCCCAAGCTCCGATGGCCACCATCTGTCTCCCCACAGATCTCGCCCCTTCCCGACAACCATAACCTCAGTCTTCTTCGCGTTGAGCTGGAGACAATTAGCATTCATCCAGCTCGCCACCGCTCTCAGTCCATTCTGGAACCTGGGGGCATCGCACTCAGCATCCCCGCTGATAGTGACCGCCAGCTGAGTGTCCTCAGCATAAGAGACCATCGTCATGCCCCACTGCTTGACGACATCAGCCAGCGGCCTCACATAAAGATTAAAAAGTGTGGGACTCAGCGAGGATCCCTGAGGCACCCCCAGGCACAGGAGGTGGAATTTGGACTGATGAGGAGGTATGGCAACGCAGAAGGAACGGTCGTCAAGGAAGGAGCGGAAACACTGTAAGGCGGCACCACCGATGCCCATCTCCTCCAGGCGACGTAGAAGGATGGGGTGTGAGACAGTATCGAAGGCGGCGCTTAGATCTAATAGTATTAGCGCCGCCGTCTGTCCCACATCCAACATCCCACGTAGATGCTCAACCATAGTGAGAAGAGCCGTCTCTGTACTATGCCCAGCACGAAACCCATGCTGGGTGTCATCCAAAATATTGGCTCGGATGAGATGATCAGAGAGAGCCTGATTAACATGGGCCTCCATAAATTTTGCCGGCCAAGGAAGTAGGGAAATAGGCCGGTAATTCTCCGGTTTCGAAGGATCCAATGAAGGCTTCTTCAAGATAGGAGAGACCACTGCCCGCTTCCAATTAGCTGGGACCATGCCCGCCTATGTCATTTTTATTATGAAAAAAGAACAATTGATGGACAGAATGCAGAACAATGTCATACATTCACCCCAGTATAGAGATCTGGGCCTAAATCCATCGTTTTTTTGCTCACCATGCCATTCCAGTTTGGGTCCCAGCCATATGCAAATCAGTTTTGATCCTGTGCCCAATGGGAACAGTCCAGCCCGAACTGCCAAGCCAGGTCCTCCTGTTGTAAATTGCAACTTCGATGTGATTAAGCATTTACCAAAGACATGAATTCTCCTCCCTTACACATGTTCCTTTCGTTATGTTGACTGAAGTCTGGACTCCATTTTGTATTGTCATGTCTCCACGTGCTCAACACGAGGAGAGTCTTATCTTTGTGTTAGCTGCTCTTGTAATCTGCCTAGTAACAGTCTATAAATAGTTCCTTTGTCCGTCTGGCGCATGCCCAGACTTGACCACATCTGTTATCAGTTAGTCCTTGCTTGACCATGTTTTCGCGGGCTCCAGGAGTATGTCAGCTCCGCCCACATATCGATCTTGTATTGCAAATGTCCATAAAAGGTAACATTCCTCGTCTCATGTCGTGCCCTCCCACTTATGAGCCCCTCTGTTGTGTATAAAAGGGGACCGTGTATGCAAGTTCTGTGTGCTACTCTATGCAATACTGAAGGGTATTGTATGGATTGTAGGACCACCCTTAAGGGTTAATAAACCTTGTCTTTGTACTTTGCAGTTTCCGTGCCAACTTCCTTATAGATTCCATTGCAGGAGAGCGAACCCTTGTGTCCTGCGGGCCTAGCTGGGGCCTGTACTCATCAATTGGCGCCCGTCACGTGGGGCTCATCGGCGACTCGGATGCTCGAAGGATTGGTCGCGACGAAGGTGAGGAATTTGGCCGGGGATGTGATCACTGCCAGAGGCACTTTAGTCCTGGCATCCCGAGGTTTTTCTTCCTTCCCTTCCGAGCTGACCATCTGGGTGGCGCCGGTCCTCGACTGAGACCTCTTCTGTCGGTTCTGCCGTGACAGCCGTTTGGGCGAATTTCGGAGCTTGGCAGTTGGAATCTGGACTCTTGATTGGTAAGAACCGTTGTACGGTACTTGCTCCGAGTTCTTGAAGCCTGGGTTGGCTATTTGAGTTTGATTTGTGATGACCGGTCATATCTTGTATTGATTATTGTGAGAATATATGCGTTGCAACACATATAGGCAGGTAATGTGGAGATATTTCTCCGGAACTGTGTAACTTTGACCAGCACAACGTTTAAGTGCCATTTTTTTTGATAATACTGCATATTCTGTATTATTTTTGAGCATGCCTGCTTTTAGCGCACTCCGTAAGTGGTGCTGCTGCTTTGGAAACCGGTTAAACCTCGAGGAATCTGCTCCAGCTCCCCCAGAGGGGACTCCTAATAGGGATATGTATGTGAAGCATGGTCTTTCCTCCATAATGTACAGCACAGTATGGAGGAAATATACCAGAAAGGATCCTGAGTTACGGTGGCCGTTGTATGGGTCGTTTGATATACGTAAGATTGAGTATGTGGAACAGTGTATGTGTAAACGGCGTGCGCGGCAAGATATGTTTGAATGTGTGCGACTATGGGTGAAGGAAGTGCGTGAGCGAGAGAAACGCGAGAAAGCGCTGTTTGATAAAGAGCAACGAAAGAATGATCATGTGAGAGCGCAGGAAGCAAAGCGCCGGGAGGAAAGAGAACAGACGGAGAAACAAGAGAAAGAACATAGGTTACAAGTCTCGGGTCAATATGCTGTTCGTCAGCCACTCTATCCTGTCCTTAATAATCATGACGATGATTTTTATTTATTAGATCGTTCTCCGCCTCCTTATGTCGGCGCGTCTGCCCCGAGGCCGCAAGATTCTGGATCGGGTTCGAGTAAGGTAGACACGCGATCCATGTTATCGGCTGAGCGAATGGGTGAGCTTCGGCAGGTTTCTTATCGTGCATGTAAGGGCAAGTTATCCCTTGATGAACTATTGGCTTCTTGGGAACCGTGGCAGGATAGAGAAAGGTTGTATTTCTTGGGACACTTTTCTGATGAAGTGATTGGCGCTTTTCGGAAATATTCCAGCGTCTTTGAACCTGACGATGTGGTATTGGATGCTAAAGCATTGCGTAATGGTGTTTTCTCTCCCTCTAAGGCGCCTGAAGCGGTTCGGCGACTGTTTGCGTTGCGGGATGCGGCAGCAGACCTTAAAGAGAAAGCGCGCCAACATCTTGAGGAGGAAAGGCGGTCGGATTCGCGTACTGGAGGCGGCCATTCATCCATCTCTCAATCAGATAAGAGGGATCCAGTGCATGCTAAACCAATGCGCGAGGCAGCGCCTTTGTATGTTCCTCCTAAAGGAGCGGGGACTAGCTCGGATATTACCTCCGCTGAGGCTAAGGGATATTTTGTGTATAATTGGGTTTATACTCCCTGGCACAGGGCTGACGTCATGGCATTAAAGAATGCGTTGCCTGATCCCCGCAAGAATCCAGCGGCCTTTTACGAAGAAGTCGAGGGGGCCTTGAATTCTTTTATTATGACCTTAGCGGATATAGATTTGTTCTTTGGGCTTATTCTACCACCAGATATGTGGCGATCCGTGCGAAAAGTAGATGATGTTGCCACTTTTAAGGCTCGATGGTCTGAACTGGAGGATGAGGATAGGGAGAGAAAGCCCGCGCAGAAACCACCTCAGATTATCTTAGATCTCCCCGCTGCTATTCTGACTAAGCTGAAGACCATCATTCCTCCTAAAAAGATTGACTGGAATATGCTAGCCTCGTGTAAGCAGAAAGCCGATGAATCAGTTGCAGATTTCTTTACGCGCTTTGAGGAGACGTTCCATGATTTTAGCGGTCAGTCCCTTACGGATGATACGGGTCGGCACCTTTTTGCTGACAAATATGTGGCGAATTTATTACCGGCAATTGCAGCTCGCCTCAAAGCGAGTGAAAGTTCTTGGTCCACTACGACCCCGACAGCCCTTCTGACTATAGCTCAATACTATGAGCGCCAGGAGCTAGAAGCGAAGGGGCAGGAGGAAAAGAAATCGAAGGATTTAAAAACGAAGGTGATGTTAGCACAAGTATATGGTCCGCCCCGACGGGGTGTAAATAGAGGTAGGGGAGGATTTTATGGTCCTCCCTCGGGCCGATCTGATCTGAATAGGAATCAATGTGCGTATTGTAAGCAATCGGGGCACTGGGCCAGAGAATGCCCAGCGTTGCATGCTTCACGGCAGGGGCACGGTCAGGGACACACTCAGAGTGGCCCAAGAGGTAGAGGGGGTTTCTCGAATTTTAGAGGGAATTCTAATGATCACTCTCGTTTTGACCTTGCTGGGCAGCAACGAGATAGGTCTAATGTTTTTGATCGACAAAATCAGTATCAAGTGTCGGGGATTGACCGGTCTGGGTACCATGATTCTCAGCATGCATAGGAATGCGTTGGATGGGGGTTAGAATCAGTTGAGGTGCCAGTTGATCAGAGGGGTCCTTACGTATCAGCTGAGGTTTTGGGCTCCACTGATCAGTTTCTAGTGGACACAGGAGCGACTCGTAGTGCGCTGTCTAAACAATTGGTTCCGAGGGCTCCCCCGTCTGGCTTAATGGTTACATCGGTAGGGTTTGATGGAACACTCTCCCGAAGCCCTCTTTCGCAGCCCCTTGCATTTCGGGTTAATTCCTTTTCTGCACCCTGTCCGTTTTTGTTAGCTCCGAGCACGCCGGATAATATTATGGGCCTTGATATGCTGAAGCACTTCAGAGCTACGATCCGGTGTTCCCCTGCTGGAGTGCGGGTGATATTGAATGACAATTATCCCCTGTCTGAACGGATGTGTGTGGCTACAGAAGATGCTGTGTTAGTTGCCCTCCCCCGTGCTCTGTGGGCCACTTCGGATACTGATGTGGGACAGATGGTGATTCCGCCTGTTCACATTAGTGTCCAGGAGGGGGCGGTGTTACCACGCCTTCCACAGTATCGTATTTCGCAGGAGGGGGAAGAGGCTCTTATACAGATTGTGCAGGATTTGATTAAGGTGGGAGTGGTGGAAGAAGTTCCCTATAATGTTTGTAATAGCCCGATTCTACCCATTCTGAAAAAGGATACGGATGCTAAAGTCTACCGGTTTATCATTGATTTGAGAGAAGTAAACAAGATCGTGATACCCCAGTACCCAGTGGTTTCGGATATCACGACGTTGCTTACTTTGGTCCCACCTACGGCGACCACGTTTTCTGTTATTGATTTGAAAAATGCCTTCTTTTCAATTCCCATTCATCCCGATAGTCGATACCTTTTTGGTTTCACTCTCAATAATAGGTCTTACCGATTTTGTAGAATTCCCCAGGGCTATACGGAAAGCCCTAGCATCTAATGTCAAGCCTTGAAAAGACAATTGGACTCTTTTGTTCTGCCCGAGGGTGTCGCCCTCATTCAATATGTCGATGACATCTTGCTGGCGGCTGACACCCCGGAGTTGTGTGAAACGAGTACGTTGTCTTTGCTTTCCTTTTTGGCATCCCACAATCACAAGGTCTCTCGGAAAAAGTTGCAATTTTGTAGACCAAAGGTGACTTATCTAGGTCACCTTTTGTCTAAGGAGGGACGTGCACTCACACCAGACCGTGTTCAAGTGATTCTGGATACACCGACGCCGTCCACGCAGAAGGACGTGCGCGCATTTTTGGGTCTTGTCTCTTTTTGCAGGCAGTGGATATTAGGGTTTTCGTATATAGCCAAGCCATTGTTAGCCCTTTTGACAAAAGATACACCTATCCCGCTCCCCTGGACGAATGAGTGTGACACTGCCTTTCAGAAACTGCGACAGGCCCTCTGTTCAGCACCAGTATTAGGAACACCTGATTATACCAAGCCTTTTTCGTTGTATGTGCATGAGAAAGATGGATGTGCATTATCAGTTTTAGTGCAGATGCACGGCGATAAGCAGCGCCCTTGTGCATATTTTTCGGCTGTACTTGATCCTGTTGCCCGAGCATTGCCTGGTTGTTTTCGCTCGGTTGCGGCGACAGCTGTGTCAATACGCCAGAGCAAGGGAATTGTGTTATCTCATAAGCTGTTGGTATTAGTCCCCCATGCTGTTGATGCCCTGCTTAATCAGACAAAGACGCAGCATTTGACCAGTGCCCGTTTAACGGGATATGAGCTGACGCTTTTGGCTCCTCATATCACGTTGAAGAGGTGCGTGACGCTAAATCCTGCCACATTGTTGCCATACCCCGAGACTCGGTCTGAGGCACGAGAAGCACATGATTGTATCCTCACGACCGAGGAACAAACGAAGGGTCGTATTGATCTCCAGGATACGCCCTTTTCAGATGTAGATGGAGAACTGTGGGTGGATGGGTCATGCCTGAAGCTACCAGATGGTACGACTTCAGCAGCGTATGCGATTACCACATTGCAAACAATAGTGGAGACAGCACGCATACCACAGAAATCAGCTCAGGCAGCAGAACTGATAGCATTAACACGAGCATGTGAGCTCAGTACAGGATTGTGTGTGAATGTTTATACAGATAGCCGCTATGCCTTCGGAGTAGCGCACGATTTCGGCCTGCTCTGGAAGGAAAGAGGGTTCTTAACATCGCATGGAGTACAAATAATGCATGGGGAGTTAGTTCATAATCTTTTAACTGCATTGACATATCCGAAGAAAATTGCTATCATTAAATGTAGCGCCCATAGGAAAGTAGTCGATAAAGTTGGAGAAGGGAATGCGTTAGCAGACCGAGTGGCGCGGGAGACTGCGATGCAGCCCGGTGCTACTGCCATGTATGTAGTGAAGTCACAAGTAGAAAGATGGCATGATGCGAAGGAAGAAGTGCGAGAAATACAGAGGACCGCTTCTGACAAAGAACGGGAGCAATGGTCCAGTGAGGGAGAATTGGATGATGAGGGTTGCTGGAGAAATAAGCAGATGGATCGATGGAAATTACCCACAGCTTTTGTACAACCTATGGTTCAGATGGCACATGGGCTAGCACATGTTGGAGCTTCCGCAATTGTAAAATTGCTTACCCAAGTTTGGGAGCATCCAGAGATTGCTCGCACGGCAAAGAGGGTGGTACAGACCTGTATGATCTGCCTGAGATACAACCCAGGAAAGGGGACTCGGACCCCAGCAGGAGGGTTCGTAACGCCTACTGCACCCTTTGAGGTTTTACAGATGGATTACATTCAGCTCGAGCGTTGTAACAATTTGAAGTATGTCCTAGTAGTGGTGTGTGCCTTTAGCAAATGGGTTGAGGCCTACCCTACTAAAGACAATACTGCAATGACTACCGCTAAGATGCTGTTGAAGGAGTTCTTCCCTCGATATGGCGTTTGTAGACTTCTGTGGAGTGATAACGGGCCCCACTTTATAGCGGACGTTATAAAGTATGTTCTGAAGGGTCTAGGCATCACCCAGAAGTTCCATGCAGTATTCCACCCTCAATCTGCAGGACTAGTCGAGAAGTATAATGGTACACTGAAGCTCAAGATCGCTAAAATTCAAGCTTCAAAGTCTTTGACTTGGCCAGACGCTTTACCGCTGGCATTGTTGTCAATTAGGTCGGTCCCGCACTCTCGAATCGGTCTTACACCGTATGAGATTGTCTTTGGACGTCCAATGAATATTTGGGGTCCACCAAAACCCAAGACTGTGTATGATGTACCTTGTGTGATGATGAATGACTATCTGGCACAGTTAACGGATAACTTGGTTTCCATTCATCAACAGGTCCGGGAGGCGCTCCTTGATCGGTCCACCGGCGAAGGACATAGTCTCCGGCCTGGAGACTATGTCATGCTGAAAATCTTCGACAGGACGAATAGCCTGGAGCCGAGATGGGTGGGCCCTGAGCAAGTCTTGCTGGCAACAAGGACGGCTGTGCGAGTTTCCAAAAGAAAGAATTGGATCCATTCCCTGCACTGCCGCAAAGTACCGCCCGGATTGGTGGAGCCCGCTGTACTGACCGATCAACGAGAGATTCTGACCACAGAGAAAGGCCGTGCTGTGGAATCGAACGACGCTGAGGAGCTCTTTCCGGACCACGCGACTCCTGGAGGAAGGCGATATCATCTGAGGCCAAGAAAGTGAATCCTTCAGTAGCGGGACATGTTGTCAGAACGGCCCTTGGGTTAGTGAAATGGAGAGCCAGTGAGGCAAGGGGGGGGGGATCAGCCCTGCATTAGTGTAGCGACACCCGTCTTGGCCCGTTGGTGAAGAAATCGACCGCTGCCCAAGGGGAAGAGTTCTGACAAACTTTTAGTTTCAGGAAGATATTGATTTTCTATTTTTGACATGGAGAAGAAGAAGACCCTCTGTGCAACAGGTTTTATGCTCACAGTAACTATTGTTGGGATAACCACATGGTTTGTGGAGAGCGTGACTCCTGCCCGAGAGTTGCTTGTATTGACCACTCCAGTGCCTGCTGAGCACTATTTCTATACCCTTCCGTATCAAGAATTGAAGCATCGTCAGTCCTATTTGAATAACACTTTCATTCAGATGTTACATCATACCCATGTTGCCACAAATGCTACGAACTGTTGGATATGTGGTATGATGCCAGCTCATCAGAAGAAGGGAGGAACGCCATTTATACTTCTTCCTTTCTCTCATAATGGCTCTTGTAGAGCATGGTACACTTTGCTTTTTGCCACTCGGAAACCCACAGTGGGACGATTACTCTTCAGACTCAATAAAGAATGTCATCAGGATAAAGATGGATATCCGCAAGCGAATGGGACAATTTGGGAATGGGAAGAGTATCGACCAGACAATGAATCGATTCCATATGTTTTTACGAACACCAGAGACACTGTGGGAAAAGATAAATTTGTGATTCAAGTGGCACAAGCTCAAGCGGACCTGTGTGTCCAAAGTGTGGGTTATATTCCCGTCGGTGTTAGCGATTGTATTACCATATTAAACATCGATGGATTGAATAACAGTACTTTTTTAGCATCCCATAATACGTACTTTGTGTGTGGAACTAAAGGTTATTACCGTTTACCAGCCGGTTGGTCTGGAGTATGTTATGTATCATTTTTGTTACCTCCTGTATTTCTGGCACCTGCATCCTATCATAAGGATTTAAAGTTGTTGAATAATGTGACTGTAAATAGGTATAAACGTACTTTATCAATTGATGATGTGGATCAAACTGACACCAGTTTACAGCAGTATATCGACTTCAATCTAGGATTGTTTTTCTTCGTTGGAGCTGCCCTAAATAGTAGGAAAATTCGAAGATTAACACGAGTGGTAGAGGCTGTGACGAACCAAACCGCTGCTGCTCTTGGGAATCTTACGGAAGAATTACAGATTACCAGAATTGTTGCATTGCAGAATCGTATGGTGTTAGATGTTATGTTAGCTGATCGAGGTGGAGCTTGTAAAATTATCGGAAGTAGTTGCTGTGTGTTTATTCCTGACCACACACCTTCAGTCTACAATGCAATTAACAGGTTGCATAAAATTGCAGCTGAAATCCATACAGAAAATGGCACTTGGTCCTTTTCTGGATGGTTTTGGGCATTGATCACTGCTTGGGGTTGGAAGGTTTTGACTGGTCTCTGCATAATTATAGCAGTTCTGTTTTCTTGCTGTATCTGTATTCAATGTGGTCCCTTGCTCTGTTCTGTATGTGTATCATTTTGTATCCCCGATAAGAAAGCTATTGCCAATGTCACTTATCAGAAATGTTTAGCTAAGGAAGTAGAAGAGATGATGATAATCGATATATATGATGATTATTCTAACAAGTCGGATGTCTTCAGTAAATGCTGAAAGGGTCGTCTGTTGTAAATTGCAACTTCGATGTGATTAAGCATTTACCAAAGACATGAATTCTCCTCCCTTACACATGTTCCTTTCGTTATGTTGACTGAAGTCTGGACTCCATTTTGTATTGTCATGTCTCCACGTGCTCAACACGAGGAGAGTCTTATCTTTGTGTTAGTTGCTCTTGTAATTTACCTAGTAACAGTCTATAAATAGTTCCTTTGTCCGTCTGGCGCATGCCCAGACTTGACCACATCTGTTATCAGTTAGTCCTTGCTTGACCATGTTTTCGCGGGCTCCAGGAGTATGTCAGCTCCGCCCACATATCGATCTTGTATTGCAAATGTCCATAAAAGGTAACATTCCTCGTCTCATGTCGTGCCCTCCCACTTATGAGCCCCTCTGTTGTGTATAAAAGGGGACCGTGTATGCAAGTTCTGTGTGCTACTCTATGCAATACTGAAGGGTATTGTATGGATTGTAGGACCACCCTTAAGGGTTAATAAACCTTGTCTTTGTACTTTGCAGTTTCCGTGCCAACTTCCTTATAGATTCCATTGCAGGAGAGCGAACCCTTGTGTCCTGCGGGCCTAGCTGGGGCCTGTACTCATCACTCCCTGGACTGGAAACAAGAATCCTAGGACCGGTTTCGGGGTTTCACCCCTCATCAGCCAGGATAGCTTGATTCCAGTGATATGGAGAGCACGGGACTCACATCTGGGCATACCTGTCCCACTCGGGGTGACAAGTGCAAAAAGAAAAGTAATGGACAGAATGCAGAAAAATGTAATTTTATTATGGCCACATCAAATGTAGGCGCTCACCAATTAGTTTGTCTACCCAGGCATTTACTCATCCACGCACTTGCCCATAAATGTGTCTACTTATTCACTGGCTCATCAATCCAGTCATCTGGCCCTTGACTCATACCATGCCACACACAATCTCATCTGTCAAGGAAGTAGCACTTTCCACTTCAATGCCAGACAAATGGGCTTTGTCAGTGCTTTTCTGCTTACTACCTCCTCATCTTGATACCATTGGGTTAAAGCTGCCTATTGCTCATTCATCACAGGGGGATTCACGTTAAGAGCATGAGTGGTGAGAGCATGAATGGTGGCAGACAGTGCAGTACGGTGCACTATGACCATGAACTTTCTTACTGCTTATTATCCCATACCGTCCTGTCCGCATATTGTGCTTTTACTGGTGATGTTACCAGACCCTATTGTTGGTGTTTGCTGGATATTTTATGTGAACTGCACTTTGTGTATCACATGTTGAGTAAAGTGTGAGAACCTGGACTTCTAGTCAACTGGTTCTCTATCCTAATGCGGTCTCTCACCCAATGTTATATGTCTCTACCTATTTAGACCTTGCTTACTCCTGTCTCCAATTTAAAAGCTAATTTCTATCAGTCTTTCAGTATTGCTTCCTGCCTCTTAACCCATGCCTGACTCTTGGGTGTTGTTACCTACCACCTCTGCACCCCTGACCATTCCACTAAAGCTTAGAGCAACCATCAGACAGGGCCTAGATCCAACTGCAACCAGTCCAGCAGTCCACCATCCTGATCCGTTGTTGACTTACTGAATTTACGCAGGCTGCGCTGTCTGCTATAATTGGTGCTGTTTGTTAAGTGATTTGTGCCTTCATTTCAGTAGCTGCATGCTGGGTAAACTGCAGTACACGGGCTTCTGCATGACTTTCTTCGTCCTTCCTGCCCAATTGCATTCTGTTCCTCGTTACTGGGGTGGACTCGAGCTCACATTATGCATAGTGATTTTGGGGACCTTTTGGCTTCCAGCATGTCGCGCCATTGCCATTCCAGGATAGATCTCCTTGCTTTATACACTTGGGACTTTTCAGAAGCTGAGCCTCCTAATGAGTTGACCCTGTTGGGACTCTGCTTGGTTATACTTGCTTCTACCCCGGTGTGCCTGCCTGCATGTGTATCCAGTCCCCTGATTTTTATGTTGGTCCTGCCATTACATTAATCTAGCATGTGCACAGAGGGCTAGGCATGTCCTTGACAACATCAAGTCTTAGACTTGTCCTGTGACCTGGAAGGGTGCACCACGCATACCCTCATAGTGGGCAGAGGACTACTGTCCCTGGCCTGGATTTCACACAAGAAACAGTGGTGGCAGTGTACCATGTTTTGTGAATCCTTAGTGTGATCAGATCTGTGTGGCCTGCAGTCCCTCTTTTGTAAAGTTACAGTGTTCTGTGAAAATAAGAACCTTTTCTGACATCCTCTTTGTTTGTTGAGTGCATGTAGAGTGTGGCTGTTGGTAGGAAGAGGAGATCCAACCCCTGTGAGGCCGATCTTTATAAATCCCAACTTTGTTAGCAAGGAACCTCTGTTTAATTCTTCCTGAGCACTACCATTTGGTGAGGAGTAGAACCACAGTTTCTGTTTTCTAAGTCAGGCCTGCTCTTTTGTCTGTTCCTGATTACTGCTTCAAAGAGGCTGATGGCCGGGTATGGAAACCTCTCACTTCACTGTGGCTATGTTGTGGGGGCTCTTTCTAGGAGACAGCCCCAGTGATGCCTGCTGTGAGAGGCATCAGTTTACACAAAGTCTGCATGTGGATAGCTGGCTGAGAAGGACATTTAAGAAAGAATCACCCCAAACTAGTTCTGAAGTTTGAGTTTGTCCCCGTCTAGAAATTGTGTATGAAAATGGGACCCAGACAACTTCACTTTGTTCCAGTTCAAAGATTTGTATGCGTAGGGGAGTACTTTAAGGACCGCTGAGTAACTAGAGCTGGTGCCTGCATGACAGTCAGTCTCACAGAGGTGAGGGGATAGCACCTGAAGTCTGCCCTTTCTGCTAGAGAAGCTGAGGGTCAGCCTAATGCATATAAGCCTGCCCGCCAGCTGTGAGACGGAAGAAGTCAGCCTGGTACTAGAGGAGGCGAAGCCCATCGTGTTCCTAGCCTAAGCGACATCCAGAGAAAGCAGGTCTATATGAGGGAGTAATGTTGGAGTGACCTGTGCTGTAGAGAGTCTACCTGTGTCTCTCCGGGGTCCACACATTAGCCTGCATCTGCATTGCCATTGGCATCTTCGTTGCTGCTTGTGTCACAGCCGTGACCATGCTAGCTGTATTGGCACAGGCTGTATTGCATCTGTTTTGACATGTTTATTGGCCCAAGTCGGGGCAGTATCTAACTTTCTGCATTTATATACTTAGATTGAGATTGCAACTACCATGCAGTATACCCTGGCCAGTCCTGCTGTTGCATGTGATTACTACAAGGCCCTGCCTATAGTAGGACTTGGCCACTGTGAATGCACTGATGTTCTATCTCTAGAACAAGAGTGAACCATGAACTTACTCCTCGTTGGACTTGTGAAAAAACAATCGGCTCCAAAATCGTATTCATGCTGCTAGCAAAGCCCAATGGGTGAGAGATGGGAGAGAGCACGTGTAGTGACGTGGGGTCAGGGGGCACTAGGACCCTGCGCTCGGACCTAGGGGAGGGGACAGAGACTGGACACCACTTCCAGTCAGGGAGTGGGGCGGACACTGGACTGGACGAGGGCAGAGGGAAGGGACGTGCATGTGGGCACGAGGCAACCAAGCAATAAAGAATAGAAGCATCACTTACCTGTCTCAGCGTGGGTCATTGCGCTGCCCAGGACACCACGGATAGGGGAGAAGAGTTATAGCACCCGCAAGGGCATCACATTAAGTGCTGTCACTCTGTATGTGAATTGCTGCATAATTTAAAGACAGCACTGGGATGCACATTACAGCTATTGTGTCTGGTGCTTGATCGTGCAGAGCCACTCTCACCACGCGACCTCCCTGTGATGTCATACTCGTGCAGCTCTGGGAGTCCTTTGCAGAACAGTCTGTACCTGGCAGGCGCGCAACACCCATTGTGCTCACCGGGCTTCAGCCCCCCCCCCCCCACCCCCCGCCGTCATGTGTGTCAGCCCGGCTGAGACAGCCTCGCGGGCTGGCGTCCGTCTAATTGCAGCCGGACCAGAGTACTTCAGGTCTTTAAAAGACCATTTACTCGTTAATGAGACTTTTGTTGTGTTTTCACCCCTTCTTGCAGCCACTCTGCCTATGGCTGGAAGACTTAGCCCCCCCCCCCCCCCGAAATGTTTTTCAGCCCCCCCCCCCGAAATTTGGCTCTAGTTGCCCGCCTGGTACCTGGCCCATAGTAGATCAGACCCCAAGACCCCAGGACCCCAGTGGCAAACAACCGCAACCACTAATGTTGGAACCCAGTAGCCCCAGCCTGCCCTGTGGCCCCTGAAAGGGGTCTGACAGACCCCGTGGACTTAAACTATTCTTGGTGGTTTGTGGAAATTGTGCCTTCCTGTGGGCTGCACCTCTGTCACCCCAGAATGAAACTCACAGACTCCTAATACATTGGTACTTGTTCAGAAACGATGCATGCTAGTGGGCCGCAACTACCACACCCCTCCCAGTGGACACAACATGCCATTGATCCTCAAACTGTGGGGAAGCCCACCAGATACTGAATGGCTTTTACATGGGACATGAGTTTTTAGAGAAGAGGAACACTGTTGAATGCAGATGCACTTCCTGGTGGAAAAGAGTGCAGGGATTTAGGGGCAGAAAGGAAACCTGCCTGTGGCACTATGTCATCGGCAATCATGTCAGTTCTGCAATGGATGGGAGTAGGTGCCAAAAGAGGCCCTGCAAATAACCTATCGCTTACCTCACCCACTACATTGGGGTAAGGCATCTCAGTGATGACATTTGCATATTGGCAACCAAGAATGTCAGTGTGCTTTCAAAACTGGCAAATGAGCGTAGATGCAGTGTTTATGGCAGCTGCCAAGGGGCTCAGAGTCTGGTGCAGCATGTTTTAGCCAACAGGGCATTGCAAATATGGGCTCAGAAATCCCAGCATATGGAATGGTTTGGGGTCAAATTCCAGGAAGACCTTCACGTGTCACAAATGACCAGCATGAATGAACATCAGTTTTGCATAATTTTTTGATGCTCTCTAAAGTCCATTACACATTTTGCTCCCTTGCTTACAATTATTTTTAATTTCACAAATGGAATCTATTGTGAGAGAAAAGTAGCATATCATTAGTTGTACACTGTTCTTTTAAAAGGCCACTTTACTCCGTCATCTCACTTGAAATGTTGTTTTTCTTTTTTGCATAGAATATATTTATTGTAATAATAAAAAGCAGGCCTGTATATAGTATTTTTCTATATTTGTAAAAATGGTGTGCTTTCAAGCCCCATTAACATTCGCTAGCTTTCTCATGTGTTCGGTATGCATGTGTGTGGCTTGCACCTCTGCCGCCCATAGTTGAACCCAAACTCATATTCTAGTGGGTGGTTTTGGAAAGCTATACCTACAGTGTGTTGCTGTTCTGCCACTGTTACTAGATGTACCCTGTTCACTTAGAATAGATTGTGTACAGGTATGGCTTCCAGTGATGGCACCTTTGTTGCTCCACGCTAGCCCCAGACCGCAATAATAATTTTAGTTGTTGGAGAATCTGCTCTTTTATGAGTTGTACTAATGATGCACATGGACACATAGACCCATAAAAGTTGTTCTTTTGAACGTCTTACAGCCCAATCTTTTTTCGATGTACCCCAAAGATGCTTTTTCCCATTTTTGGGAAGGTGCCTGTTCTAGTGGGTCCAAGCTCTGCTGCTCCTTAGTGGACCCAAAAAACCCATAATAATCCGGTGATCTTTTAAAATATATTGTACTTTCCAGAGGGTTACACCCAGTGATTCCTGGGTGGATTCCAAAGGCTGGTGGTTGGGAAGAGTGTCTTACAGTAGGGTCTGTAGCTTCATGTTCACTTCCTCCGATAGGTATGCAGTCCCGTGACCGTTCGCTTTAGGTGGAAACATCTCCTATATTCCAAATCTTTGCATCCGATCTCACTTCCAAACAGGCCCTTTTCAACCTACCCAACTTCCTCCTTCCTTCCTTTCTCCTCTCTCTCCTCTATGCCTTTCCTTTTCACATCATTCTGGCAGGTCTTCTTCCCCTGCTCTCTCTCCCTTCTTATCCCATGACTCTCTCCTCCACACCTCCATTCAACACAGTTTATTTGAGACTGAGCGCCCTCGGTATTGAAGGCGCTATATCCAGACTGGATTCCATTTGACTTCTGTGAAAGAACCATTATTTTTTACTTTCACCTTTTCTTGGCACCCTTCGACTCTTGCCAGCGTCCCATAAGATTCCACTATTTCTCCACTTCTCTTCAATCCATACATCAGGTCTCATTAAATCATTCCCCCTTATCTTCAATAACTATAGTTATAACAGCTGACCGTCCTAAAGCTCAAAAACCCTCAGACCTCGCCTCCCACTCCCTTTCTCAGTGACTCTATGCAATGGACTTCTGGATGTTGCTCCACCACATCAAGCTCAATGCATCAAGAAGAGAGATTCAAAGTCCACCCCACCCTTATCCAGCCTCAGAAACGCACACCACCATCAACAATCTTTAAGAGCGAAATCCGAAGTGATTACACATATTGCTTACACTACAAGTATGTTGAGTGAATAAAAGCACCCTCTACACCATCCAAACTTGTATCTTCTCATCTAGATATCACATAAATTATGACTCCAGACTGTTTCTTGGGGCCCTTGTTGCTCTATTTCAAATAGTTGAGAATCCAGAATGTGGCACTAGAAACATACCCCATCTAGGCATGCACCTCCATGATACTTCAGCTGTACAATCACTCCACTGGCTGCCTAGGGTCCCACTCAGCTAGTTTAAGGCTCACCATGTATATACCTTCTTCCAAATTAAACTATGGCTATATTCCTAAAGCAAGAAGCTCACTTCCAGACAAGCACTAGTCCTGGCAATCCCCCCTTTCAGACAATGTGTATTGAAGCGGTAGATGCCTGGACGTTCCCAAACAGGTGACGTTTGCAGGTTTTGGTGCATATCTGAGTGTTCTACTCTTATCTTCCTATGCATCACTCCACCCCCAAGTACAACTAAAAGATCACCATGTCAGAATTCATTTTCCCCTCCAAATGTTATGCACATCCCCCAAAGCTTCCCCCTAGGCCAGACAACAAACTCACAACCAGCCAACCAGAAAACATATCAGAGTAAGCTTTTACCCAACTACACAAAAGCAAGTAAGCATATGCAAATGTGGTTGTATCTCTCTTACATTTCTCAGCTCTAAGCTTAAGCTCAGCTACATTTTTGTTGTAACTTGATTAGCACACTGCTCCAAACCTTCTTGGCAACATCCACAACTATCTGCATAGACCACCATACAAACTTGCAGTCTAGAAACCATGCAATACCAATAGAGTAACATTTTTACCACCCTGAGCACTTTGTTTACTCATCAGGGCTATTCAATTGCAACAGCGCAATACAATGCACTATAAAGTGCAAAGCTGGTCTAGTCCCATCCCAAAAGGCATCTGTAACCAACTGTATCCCCCAAAGTTGAACACCTGCCTTCTTCAGGGTAGAATTGTTTGTGGATTTATATCCTAAAAATATCCTCTGTGTTATTGGTGTCTACCTTGTTGGTACTTATTTTTCACCCTTAAAAGTATGCTATTCTGAGTTGGCTCCACCAGGATACCCATATGTGGTCCGGAGGCTCACCCATCTCTGGAGCGGGCATTCAAACCAAAGGTCTATTTTAACATGAATCCTCTGCATTAAGTCAGTTCCAGGCCCCTGCACATTGTACAAACGGGTTTTGCTGCTCCAGTACCTGAGTTGAGGCCAAGGAGGTTCTTGAGTTCGCCTATGAGTGGGTATGGTCCTTCATTGCAGAAGGTTCCTCTGAAATCGTCCAGATCAATGGCCCAAACCATAGCACCTCCAAAGCGGCTCGCCTTCAAGAAGTCGACCTAGAAAAGCAGGCCCAACCAATGTTAATAAATCATTTTCATGAAAAACTACAGATGCAAATGGAGTTAAGAGATCTTTTATGGAATTATGGTTGTTGTAATGCAGAAGGAAGCAATGGAGCTCTCCTCCAATCATCTAAGCAAAATCTGTAAGACGAAGGTTCTGCGACACATGCTTATCCTGCAGATCTTGTTATGCTGTATTATGGAAATTCTAGGAATCGGGGTTCCATGTACATCTCTGGGTACTCGCTTGTCTGGAGGCTGATACTGGTCTACTGATATTGGAATAGGTTGTGTTTCTCATTTTGATAGATGTGAGTCATATTGGATACGACTGGAAAGGTTGAAGTAGACCAATATATACTGTTTAGTAGTGGACTATATTGGGCAGTGGGCAGGTAGATACGTTTGTGGACACATGTGGAGCTTTACATACATGGATGAATATTCTGAAGGCCATTTCCATATGCTTCATTCTACTCAGTATGTGGTTGTCTATTGCTCACCTGCAGATGGTTGTTATGTTTCAAGATGTATTTCCCCCATTTTGTGCATTTAGATGCCATTCTATATCTAAGTGAGTGTTGGCATATGTGAATGGATGCACAGCTGTGGTGGGAAACAGCCAGCTAAGTGGTGTGGTGCATTATTGCGCACATGACAGTTCCAGGAGTTGTATGGAATGTGTTGTATAGGTGATTGTGTGGGTGTTGAGTGCTCTAAGCAGCTAGTGTCCATTAAGGGCCGTGAAGACACCCCAGGACATCAGTGGTGGCCTCAGCAAGCATTTTCTTTGTTTTGAGGTGGGAAGAAGTTGTTGGGTGGAGTGGGCAGAAGGGCCACTTAGTCAATATTCAGCACCAAGCTCCTCCCCTCATACAATGAACTTATTTTTAAGTGGGAAGGGCTGCCATAGGGGTATAGCAAATACAGGACCCCAACCATACCACCCTCCTAGGGGTCACACTGTCCATATATATAGCACATACAGGCTGCTGTGCGTTCCGGGATGGTTATATCCCCTCAATATTGTACAACCATGTTCTCCTGCTCTGAATGCCCAGTTGTATCTGATATCCTGGTTTTTGATTTTGACCTTAACCTCATTCTAAACTAGTGTGTGTGCAGAGGCCCAGGTCTGGCCCTTGACACGAGTGAGGTCCTGGATCTGTCCTGTGACCTGGAGGGGTCAGACGTGTGCATGGGTTTACATTTTAGCACAGGAAAAGAATGACAGCTTTCGAGTAAAGCGACCTCCATACACAAGAACCATAACTTTTAAAAACAAGCATTGGCATACCCAATAGGTCTCGCATTTGGGACCTCATAAGTGTTTAGTCATGCAACACTTGATGTTGTTGCACAAAGGATATTGTGCTGGGTAACTAAACACTTGTAAGGTCTCAAAGGCGAGACCTATTGGCTATGCCAATGCTTGTTACCTTTTTCCTGGAGGTTCCTTTGTAATCTTCTCGTTTTTTTCACACAGTTTGAGAGGCACTAAGCCCTCCCACCCCTCCCCCCGACAGCAGAACTGTTTCTCCGACACAGCATGGCTTGTGTACCCTAAGATCAGATAGGCCTAAATTTGGTTTGCCTGCCCTGTATATTCGAGAGGTTTTCCCACCTAGAGCCCTTTACCAAGGTAACGTTTGGTGTCAGATTTTATAGTTTTTGGGTTACAACATGAGAAAAGGAGGTACGAGGAAAGCCTATTAACAAATAAAAAGCCACCATTTTAAAAGGACAGTAACAGGAGCCAATTGAAAAGACGGGCGGAGCTTTAAGTCATACCTAAATACAGCATGTCTCAAAGAGAAAGCGCAAACGCTGCCGAAGCAAGACCTAAAAAACGTACAGCAACTTCATTAGTTAGTCAGGTCACATAGTCAAGCTTACTTCACTCAATAATCGAAAATCTCATCTCTCAACTGTCAGACTTTACAATAATAAGTAGCATGAATGAAAAGAGCTGAGAAAACAAAAAGCTTTCACCCTAAGCCAAAGTCTAAAGTCAAATATCACCTGCACATTGGTAATCTTATTATTGGTTACTTTTACATACAAGACCACTCTCCCACAAACTGTTTCTCGGGCACACAGTAGACTCTGACGGCATTGTAACATTCCAGCAAATAATTGTGTATCAAGCAAATGGTTATATATTAACCCCATGAAGAAAACTGTCTCATATTTATAACTGCCAAACAAGATATAGCAATCGTACCAGGCACACGTTCAATTGACGTCCATTTGCTCGCTCATAACTGACAGCAGAAATGACATTTTAAAGCAAGAGCAGGATTATGCACAACTCTGACAAGATCCAGAGCCTATCACGCTGCCTTTGGGCAACTTTGCCAATAAAACGCTGCTTAAAATAATAAGCACTTGTCTGGGTCCAAGGTTTAGACACTGAACGGTGTCAAAGGTGCACAATCATTCATTTCACACCGCAGTCAACATGCTTAATGCCAGTTTCCAACGCTTATAACACGAGTGTTGACACTGTCAGGGAGATCTTGATTGATGTATTGATGTAGGGTTTTTAGTAAGACAGGAAGATTGGCGCTCTGGCTGAAAAGCGTAATGTGTGAGTGTAGGAGAGCAAGTGCAGTGCTTCCAGGTCGGAGGAACTACCCTTTAACCCCCGTGGATGTGTTGGTCGTGGAACCCACCTTAGAAATTGAGAGAAAGAGTCCCAGGCACACGTAATGAGGATAACAACATTCTTTTTGGTAGCAATGTCTGGTATTTGTGAATCAGCAGTCGACACCAGTGAAAAGATCAGAATGTTATTTAATGAAGCGACAAATAAAGAAACGACCAGCCGACACGTGTTTTGTCACATGCGGGAAGTATCCCGTGACTCTTCAGGGCTGGAAAGGATACAAGACATTGGGTGAAAGACTGCAATAATGACATAGTAGTGATGATCTAGGTCAAGACTTTGAAACCCACAGTGAGTGGATCAATAAAAACCCATATAACGAGGAAACCCTACATGCGACCGTATGGACATAATTATTGGTGACTTAAATTGAAGAACTGATGCGAATGACATAAATAACAATGATAAAAATGGGAGAGAAAACAAATATGGCATAAGAAATGACATCATACATTGTGTATGGTGTGATGGTGTCGCGTGACCTCCAAAATAGTGACTGTGCAGGAGAAGAGACATCGAATATTACAAAATGATGAGCGACTACAAAACAGTGCTAATCTGACCCGGAGTCGTAGGGTCAAATGACAGAAATAACGCAAAACTAATTAAAGGGATAAAAACAATATAATGGGCATACAGTTCTGCCTGACCCTTGAATGGGTAGTCGCTTGACAATGGGATCAAAACCATTCAGAGTAATGAGATCTTGATTTTTTTAAACCATGTTTGCGACGTATGGTTTCTATTCCTTTAATGCTATCATATGTGTCTACGTCACCTATGAGGTCTTGGATAATCTAAATATTTCATATGAACCTTTTGGGCGGCATGTCGATAGTCCTCGTAGAGGGTGGGGACTTAAAGATCAGCAGAGGGAGGCAAACGTGTGCTAAAAGCATGAGGATGTCACCCCCTCCAGGGAGGACCAAACAGGCTGGCACTGCCTGCAAAGCTTGGGTGATTGGGGAGGCTACGGTCAAGATGAGGGAGGCTAAAGTCAGAAGAGATCTACTTGGACAGTGGTTACCTGTCCTCGTTCTTTCCTTTCTGTTTCTTCCCCATGGCGGCGGCGCTGTTGGCGTCTCGTGCTCTTTACCCGGCTTGCGCTATTATGGTTTGTGGTCTCTCTGCCCTCAACCCATAGCCCGGCACAGCCACACTGCACATATGGTAAGGAGGAAGCCGAAAATTGCGCATGAGCTACAGCGTCCCCGCTGCTTGCTGATGATGGAACCGGGAATCCAGCGCTAGCTGAGATAGATAGAGTACGTCCTCAGTTCGAATGCTGTTCGCCGTGTACATACTACCCTGGAGCCCCGGTTCTGATGGATTTAAAAGATAAACGAGGCAGGGGAAGAACAGAAGGAATGAGCCGGGTGCACGTGCGTACTTAGCTCAGGTTTCATCAAAATCCTGCAACACTGCGTGCGTGGTGCAAGTGCTGTGACAGTGTTTGAATTGAAACAGTAAAGGATCAAGGTCTCGAGTAACCCTGGGTGTAGTTCGCGAAGTAGCACTACGTGAAGCTACGCAAAGTGCACTTCGCACTACGCGAGCTACGCGTAGCACTTCGCGAACTGTGTAGTACCCTGTTCGCACTGTGCAAGATGCCGTTTTCAATGATTGCACAGTGCGGACAAGCATCCGGCACTGTGCAATCATTGAAAACGGCATCTTGCACAGTGCGAGCTGTAGTTTTCTGCCGCTCGAGTGGATTTTTACTCGAGCGGCAGCTTTCTCAACGCGGACTGGTAGTTTCTCATTGCGAGCGGTCGCGAGCATACGCGACCACTCGCAATGAGAAACCTGACCTCCCCGCGTTGAGAATCTCGCCGGGATGTTTATTTTCCACTCTCGCGGTCGCCAACTTGATGTTGCTGATCGCGAACAAGGAAAAAGTCTCGCCGGGATGTCATTTTGCTTGCTCGCGGTAGCCACATTGATGTTGCAAGCAAAAAATGACCGCTGCACTACGCAACGCCACGCTACGCATGTTTGCACTGTGCTACGTGCAAATCGCGTAGTGCAAAGTAGCGCAAACTTCGCAAACTACGCGAGCGTGGCGTAGTGCTTTGCCCAGGCTTAGTTTAGAGATGACTAGATTGTGTCGCCATGTTTGGTGAGGTAAGTGCGTATCCGATTTCCAACTAAATGGGTTTTTCTGTTAAACAAGCCGTGGCAGGGCGTTTATCTTCAATTTGAAAAGGTTAACGTTGTGCAATACCAGTGCTGGCATTGTATACTGGGCAGCAAGTGACTGTAACGCTTTCGAAAGATTTTCACAGATGTTGACGTGTGCCTGGCTTTAGGAGCAGGCTTCTCTCCGCCACATGACACTAGCCAACTCGAGATGAAGCTATAAAAGCAACAAACTACAAAATGTAGGAAACTAGAAACTAAACAAGAGTGCGCACCTTGCGCTAAAAGTAAAAAAAAAAACAAGTGACGAGGTGAGGAGGAGGCAGCAGGGGGAGGGAAGAGAGGAGGGGGCCTGCACCTGTTTCCCTTGTGAGAGCGAGCAGGAACCAACTGTTAATTACAAACAGATGGTGTCAAAGCTCGCTCCGTCAAGGGAATCACCAATCGTGCACGCGTTACCATTGAAAGCAATGCAATGCGTGCACGTTTTTGGCCCAAAAAGTGAATCGCTTACTAAAGGTCTCCTCCTATGCAGCAGATGCACGCTGCGTAGGCGAGACCTAATGATTGATGGCCCAAAAAATGAAATAAATATAGTGGAGCAAAGTCCTAACACACTCCTTTATATATTTGTTTCTTTAAATATAAAATAGTTGACAACATAAATAAATGGCAGAAACGTTCTAAAAGCGCTTCTTAATAACCGCAGGGGTTCAAGGTAATTTTTAGGGAGATTTAAATGAAAACATGGAGACGACCTCAAAGGCCCCACATGTGTTCCGGTCTGTGTGTAGCAGCAGTGTCAGCTTTGCCCCAATACTGTAATGCAACAAAGCATTATTTTAATCCATCACTCTCTCTTATTGTCCCTCCTCTCTCTCTTTTTTTTTACTATGTATTTTCTCTTATTTTCTTCAGAATCTATGGTTAATCAGGGTTTCTCTCATGATCTCTCCATTATGGCAACTTCTATTATCTCCAGCGTACCCGCGTCCACCTGCAGCACACATGAGATCTTCCATTACTGGAAAGGGTGTGACATTGAGGGGCCTGGTG
This sequence comes from Triturus cristatus, assembly GCF_964204655.1. Classification (NCBI taxonomy): domain Eukaryota; kingdom Metazoa; phylum Chordata; class Amphibia; order Caudata; family Salamandridae; genus Triturus; species Triturus cristatus. The sequence continues at coordinate 61,209,290 of NC_140587.1, forward strand.
GAGGGTCCACATTCAGGGTGACCCATGATGGTAACATTTACAAGGACGGGGAGCTATTGACCTTTCACTGCTTCTTAACCACCTTTGAGATGCCAAGGGGACAATCCTTGTGCACCGAGCAGTGGTGGTCCAATCACTGGAGGGCTGGCCCAGCTGAGCCTCCCCATTCATCAATGCTGCCAGGTTCTCTGCAACACAACCGGCCTATCAAAGCAATTACCTGCCTATATCGAGCCTTGAGGGGTGACATTATCACGCCCCTAGTTGAACTGCCCTAGAAATGGGAGGCGGACCTTATGATCCAATTCAAAGAGGCGGAATGGAAAACAAAACTGGCTAACATGTATAGAGTGTCTCGAAACGGTAGATTCAAATGAATTAACTTTTATTTTTTACGTAGGGAATATCACACCCCTGGTAAGATCATTAGGACTTTCTGAGCAGCTGAGGCGTCCTTCCACAGATGTGGCAAGCATGCTGCTGAGAAGCTTCATATGATATGATCCTACCCCACTCTGGAAGACTTTAGACAGAGGTGGTAGCATGCATTACCGAGACAAGTCTACGTAAAGCCCATGTACTCCATTGGTCTGCTTGTTGGAAGAGCTCCACTCCCAACACAAAAATAATGTTCCTACCAAATTTGTGAACTATGCCCTGGCCATCGGGAAGTGAGAAATTACCGTGCATTGGAGGGCAGTAGAGGTCCCAGGCTGCCAGCGTGGAGGGGTGACCTTATTCAATGGGCAGGATACAAAAGTGCAGTCATATTCCAGGATGTGAGGAGGGGGCCCAGTTTGATTGACAAGCCCCAGGCAGGGGACCCCCTGGTTGACTGTCTTAAAGAACCAGAGATTGAAACCCCTGCTGGTTCCCCACTATCTTCAGGTGACTTGGGGTGAAGCAGAATTAACTGTGTTTCCTTACTACACTGTATGGGGTGTGTGGATCATTCACGTACTAGGTAACCTAACTGACCACTGGACACATGTAAAACATGGGGGATTGCAGGACTACCCGGGCAGAGGCAAGAGTTGTGAGGGGATGGGTGGGGAAGGGATAATACTCAAGTAGCGGTGGGCTGACTTTGAAATTGTACGGTATGCATATAAATCCTGTCTCCAGGTGTGTCACCTGACAAAGTATGGAGATTCCTGTAATTTACAAATTGATGAGCATCTTATCCAGACACTGTGCCCCACACTGGGTTGTTTGTAATGATGAAAATTACAATTAAATTGTGTTTAATAAAATACTGAAACCATCTGTCTGCCACGCTTTCTATGCCTGTTGCAGTTTCAGACACTCTCAGATCATCTGTGCTACTACGTCCATATATTTTCCCCATACACCCGATGATAGAATCCTATGGCATGCTCGGCATGCGTGATGATCGGCTGCAATCACTTTTAGGTTGAGCATCAGCGCATATGCGCTGTGCAAGACTTGCAGTAATCAATACAGTGAGTGTAATCCCACCTGCTGCTTTCCATTGGTCTACTCCTCCATCACTCCTCTTTGCTGGCTTTTAATTCGTTGGCAGTCCCGTAACATCAATTCTGGTTTTCCCTTACGAGTACCGGCCAACTACAGTTTTGTTATGCTGTAGATGTACATATGTCCCTTTGAGGACTACTTCTTTTTTTTCCACATGCGCATAACTTTTCTCCACACGGGTGCCGCGCATCATGTTTCACCACGGCACCCATTTCTACCTTTCCATACATATATGTTGTTTATTGCTATTATCCAGAAGTTGCCTCCACTCAAGGCCGTCATTTCCGTGGTAATTTTATCAAATGGTAAAGATGTTTTAGCTAGTACAAGAAGCACTGGCAGCGCTGAGGCATCCACAGCACAGGGCTGTATGAAGCATAGGGAGACAAATGCAGAGCACGGCCAGCGTTATGTCGTTTTCAACTCTGCCTCTGGTCCCTACTCACGTGTGCACAGAACACCGGCATCCACTGGCCCCTGCTCTTCTCACAGTCTACCCTGTACATGCACATTAGCATGTACGCATTGTACCGTGCAAGCGCTAGCTCACACACATGCTTTCTTGCACACAGTTGCCCATTCTGTGCCACACACACCCACACACAGTCATGCATACCCAGGCCCTCCCATACAAATCATCACATGTCCTTTTAATCTCCCATCATCATAGCTGCTGAAATGGAAGCCAAAAAACCACACAAAAGAAACGGTAGAGATGGTTGTGACTGTAAGTGCATCCTGAGAACTGGCTGCTCATCACCACCGTAGTGCCAGTGGTGCTTGGTACGGGCTGTCCCCTCCTCCGTCCCTCATTTCTCACTACAAATCCCACTGGCACCTAGGGTGACTAGCCCTCCCTATTTTTCACGGACTTTTTTAATTCCTTTACGTGTCGCAATTTGTCTGTAATTTTCGATATTTGGGTGACAACCAATGGAGCGGTGTGTTTCTGCCTCCAATGGTCGCCCAGGACTTTGTGTGCAGAGCTACTAGGATTGGCTTGAAAGCATTCAGCCAATCCTAGTGCTCGCTGCTCCACTGCAGGACTAATCTGGGCCAATAAAACAGCTTTGGTTACCCAGCCATTGGGTTGCTTTAGCTCCTGCACAGCACGCTTTCAGTATTATCGTAATTCTATGTCAGTCCATGGAGGCTTAGATTATGCTTCTCTTTACTTTACAAAACAGCAGCCAATGAAGACTTTAAACTGGCATAACCCGGGGAGGACAACCCCCTCCATGGTATGCACCAATCACATATCATATGAACCTATAAAATATCTGTGACGTAACACCACTTCCTTTTTCTTTGCTGCTGCAGCAGCGAGTTAATTGTTTCATATTTTCATGCTTTATGTAGACTTTATTGTGCTAATGTGCATTTAGATTTGCCGATAGCGCTATTGTTTAACCGCGTGTGTGCTCGTGGGTTCAGTGGGTTTATTGGCCGACACGCCGGCGCTTGATGTGGCAGTTTAGCGCGGTCCAGCGGCAGCGGGACAGACTCGTGCTGCCCGCTTGAGGAGGCAGTCCGCTTTCGCTTGCCACGCGGTTCACGCATGCGCGAACACCCGTATCGGAAATGTCATTGCCAATTGGGTTTTCGTGCATTCCGGACAGTTAGTGCTTCCACCCTCAGCCCCTGTGAACGCCCAACGGGGCGCAGAAACGAAAGAAGGCACTGCCTTAGGGGGAATAAGGGGTGGCTCCCTCCACTTTTATACATCTCCTCATTGAGTCAAGTTGAAGTACTAGTTAGTGTCAGGGTGAGTTCATTTACATTTCTAGGGACAGTTGAGTCAGGATAACTTACACATCAGTGACACCCCTGGGTTTGCCCCCCCTGAAGTTCCCCCACACCTCCTGCTATACAAGATGGCATGTGGAATATGATGAGGTGCCCTACGAGCACCAAATGGAGGAAAAATTGGTTGAAGCCCTCGATTCCCACGTCCAGGGTTCAGAGAACAGGGCGTTGATTAAGGCTCTACAGCCATTTACGCAGCCCCTGCAGAATACCTGGCAAACGTAAATTCAAGGCTTCCCTGCGTGAACCTTCCCATCATTCCTCAGCTGAGGTACTTGCCAGGATGGCAGCTAACATCATTCACGACCATGGCTATGGGAGCTTTCTCTCATCTGCTAGCTCCTCCTGGTTGTATCAGGGGGACGATGATGACTCTTCCAGACACCACTGACTCCAACCAGGAATCGGAGGTGCCTAAGAACTTAAGGCACCAAAGAAGAAACGCAAGGCGCCTAAAGAGAGCGTTCTTCCCCCCAATAAGAATCTGCTCTTCGACCCCAAGAATATTGTGCACCCTAGGTCCAGCAAATGGGTGCCGTGTGTGGAGGTGGCACACTATGTCCAGGAGAATTTACGCCAGAGATTCGAGCACGAGGTTCGCGCCACTCTAAGATTGGAATGTCCCAGGCCGGCTCTATTAGGCAAGGTGGTGGACACCCCCGAAATGGACCCCAACATGGCCACTTTCCTTAAAAAATTCTCCAAAGACCCCAAGAAAAGCTTGGATCGACCATGGAGAGGCTGTCAGGATAAGCTCCTTGATGTGTCTGGCCCGCTTACGAAGATTCTCGACGCAGCAGTGCAGGTCAAAGACTTCAACACGCCCTTAGATAAGATGGAGATTCTAGAATGGGCACAGAGAGCACTCTGCTTTTTAGGTAATGCTAATTGTGAATTATCCACTGAGCGACGGCGGTCATTCCTGAAGCAGATCGATCCGCAACTGACGGACATGGCCTCGATGGAGGCGGGTACCCTGGCAAACAGATAACTCTTTGGAGATAAATTAGTTAAAGAGTTGGGTAAATATGTGGCCACCTTCTCAGAGCTAGACAAGTCCCAGAGCAACATTAAGAAAGTCTTCCATGCTGGCCTTTTTACCAGGGCCGGACGTTTCAGGGGTCGAGCGGCCAGCAGTGGATCTAATCAGACCTCGAGAGGATCAGAACAGAGAGGACGTGGGGGATCTCAGCGGTCAAACTTTTACCCCACCAGAAATCATTGAGGTAGAGGCAGAGGCCAGAAGGGAGGCTACAGACGTCACAACAATGACAGAAATACTTCCTATTCAGGTAAATTTGAATCAATGGGAAGATACCCATGTGGGGGTTCGCATTGCTGGAGAACACTGACTGGTGACCCTTGGATAATGAAGACTGTACTAGGTTTTCAGATAGACTTTTATGACACGCCCGACAAACATGCGCACCACATCCACTACATTTTCCCCATGTAGAGAGGTCTTTCATAGACAGCGAGGTGGCATCTCTGTTGCAAAAGGGAGCTATTGTGCGGACTACGCCACACGATCATGGCTTCGTCAGCACGGTGTTTCTCGTCCCCAAAAAAGATCAAGGCTTTCGACTGGTGTTAAACCTCAAAGAGTTCAACTCTTGGGTTGTGTGTCGCCACTTCAAGATGGAGGGCATACACTTGCTTCGGGATCTACTTCTAGAAGGGGATTGGATGGTGCGACTCGAGCTAAAAGACGTCTACTTGGTGGTTCCTATTTTTCCACCACACAGAAGGTTCCTGCAGTTTCAATGGGGAGGCGCATGGTATGAGTACGCCGCCCTGCCATTCAGGCTGTCGTCCACCCCTTGGTGTTTCACCAAGCTCCTCAAACTGGTAGTTTAGTTTTTGAGAGAGCAGGGGGTCAGACTCATCATCTATTTAGACGATATCCTGATAATGGCTCAGAGTGTCAATACAATTCGTCATCATCTAGCGTGGACGACTCACCCACTACAGGAGTTGGGATTCATTATCAATGTGGAAAAATCTGTTATGACTCCGTCACAGTCAATGGAGTTCCTGGGGTACCAAGTGGACTCATTTATTGCTATCTCTCAAGAAACTAATTGCCATCAAGAAAGAGTTGAGGAGGACGCTGTCTTCTCAGCCCATATCCTTACGGACATTGGCCAGGCTGGTGGGCCTGTTAACGTTGTCCATTCAGGCTATTTTCCTGGGTCCCCTTCACTACAGGGCACTCCAGAGACTGAAAATCCTACACCTACGCAAGGGTCTGAGCTACACAGAACAGATTCAGATCACACAGGAGGCCAGGACAGAGATTTTAAGGTGGTTAGAGCACATGGACGCCTGGAATGGCAAGGCCATTTTTTGTGTCAGCCCCTGTGGTAGTGATCGAATCGGATGCCAGCAGAGGGGGCTGGGGAGTCCGGTGTGGGGCAATGGAGACCGGGGGCCGTTGGTCCCGGGAAGAGCTGAATCTCCACATAAATTGTCTGGAACTCTTGGCGGGTTTGTTTGCAATTCAAACCATGTCACCACACAAGGTGAGTTGCTGTATACTGCTCAGAATGGAAAATATCTCAGCAGTATGTTATATCAATCGGTTGGGGGGTACGAGATCCCAATTATTAGCAGAAATAGCCAAGGACTTATGGCATTATTGCCTCCTGCATCACATTTCGGAGCGGAGTATATTCCGGGCTGCACCAGATTCCAGCGACTGGCATCTTCATCCCAGGGTTTTTCATCAGCTGAACGCCAAGTGGGGCCCGTGTACGATAGATCTCTTTGCCTCCAGGCTCAATACGCAACTGCCTCAGTTTTACAGAGTGCAGCCGGACCCTCTGGCGAGCAACTCGTATGCTTTTCTTCAATCGTGGACAACGGGTATGCTGTATGCATTTCCTCCGTTCGCCATGATATAGGGAGCATTGGTACAGATCCGTAGAGTGCGGAGGTGATGTTAATATCCCCGTGTTGGAAAGCACAAGCGGGGCTCCCAGCAGCGCTGGCCCTATCGTGTGTGCCCCCAGTACATCTGCAATCCTTCCCAGAGATTCTGAAGGACCCTCTAGATCAGCCTCATCCACTCATACTTCAGGGTCAATTGTCCATCATGGTGTGGAGACTTTCTGGAGACGCTGGCAGATGCCAGGAGTTTCGGAGGACACTTTGTTTTTCCTGTCTCAATCTTGGGCACCTGCTACACACAAACTATATGAGTCAGTTTCGTGCAAGTGGGTTAGTTGGTGTACCGCACGACAGATGGCATCCCTTGGGATCCGGTATCCATATGATCGTTAACTTCCTGTCGGAGATGGCAAGTACAGGTTTAGCTTATAGGACGATTAACAATTTCAGATCAGCAATTTCGGCTTGTCATCCCCATGCCTGTGGGAGAACATCCATTGATCTGTAAAGTGGTGTGAGGTATCAGGTTGGTAAATCCTTCCAAACCCCATTATTCAAATTTTTGGGATGTAAATGTGGTATTACATTTTCTTCGGAATTGGCCGGTGAATGAGTCTCTCTCGTAAGCAGTTATCGGCCAAGTTGACACTATTGTTATGCTTAATATCATGTAGACGTGTCTCTGATGTTCGTGCTTTGGATATAGCAGGTAGAGTTTTCACTCCTTCTGGGGTGTCGTTTACTATTTCTAAGCGTACTAAAACCAATTCAAAATGTAATTCTTACCCTGCATTTCTACATCATAGTAAGTTATGTGTTGTTCAATGTTTGAAGTATTATGAAGATTGCACACAAGAATTTAGGACTGATGTGGCAGGAGAGTTGTTGATTTCTTTGCAGAAACCTTTCCGCCCAGTCACTGCCACGACTTTAGCCAGGTGGGTCAATTGGTTGTTGCAGTTGGCAGGTATTGATACTTCGGCCTTTGGCGCTCATTCAGTTAGAGGGGCAATGGCCTCTAAGGCTCTGGCTACGGGTTCTCGTTTGGAGGATATCATGACTGCGGCGGATTGGTCTTCTGATTCTACTTTCAAAATGTTTTATCATAAGCCAATTGTAGATGTTGCTACTAATGTGGTGGGTCAACTTTAAACTAGCATAATCTGAGCCTCCGCGGCCTGACATAGAATAAAATTAATTCTAGCTATCACGAAAAAGAATTTTCAATTCTATTAAGGACACGGAGGCGAGGATTTTCCCACCCTTGAAACTGTATGTTTTGATATAAACTAAGATTTGTTGATTCTGTGACATGATAATGTGTAATTTTAGTGGTTTCTTCCCGCCCTTGTTATATTTAGACATATAGGGGCAGATCTATATTGGAGATGCGCCACTTTTACGCCGCCATTGCGTCACCTTTGTGACGCAGCGGCGGTGTAAACCCTGCGCCACGTTGCTCCATATTTACATCGTGACGCATCTATGGAGATGTGTCACGATGTAAAGCCCTGCGCCACGTAAAACCTGCATCAGGTTTCATGTGGGCGTTTCTACTCAGGGGGGGCGTTCCGTCGCAGGAACGCCCCTGAAAAGTGACTCAGTGAAATCTATAAGATTTCACTGAGTCACTTTCCCAACGCTGATGCGTCAAAACCCTGCGCCTGCTTGAAGCAGGCGTAAGGCTTGACACACCATGTTAGGGATAGGGTAGGTTGGAACAGTGCTGGAGTTGCGTCACGCTTGCGACGCAACTGAAGCACTGCGCCAACCTTACGCCATCGGATGCGTCACGCATCTGTTTATTCCTGCGCCATGATGCGCCGCATTGTAAATGCGGCGCATCATGTGTGGCGCAAGGGAAAACTTGCGTGACGCATCATTCCTGGCGCATCCTTGCTGATTTGCAGGGATGCGCCAGGAAACATAAATCTGCCCCCTAGTCGGTAAATGGTATATTACGACGTAAGCCAACTTAAAAGGTTGATGGGGTGCAGTGTCGAGCTCGACAGATGAAGACACAGGAGACACTGCTCGTTAAAGCATAGTATCTCTATCTCATTCCCCACTTTTAACGATACCAGCTCAAAGGAACATTAAAATTTATTTTTTCCGCTGAGCTAGGTATTTTTCAATTTTTCACCATTCACTATTCACTCACTTCTGACCCTTCCACTCACACTCCTACACTACACATAGTATTGTTTTTCATAATCAGTGCTACCACGTAGCCGTAGGTCGCAGCACGCCCCGTCACGCAGTGGGGTGGGAAGACCCCGATGATGAAGCATGCCACCAAGGGTCCTTTTGGTGGGTAAGGGGTATTTAAACAAAGCTGTGTGCTTTCCACCAGGAACTAGTAGGAGACTCACGTGGTCTAGAGGAACACTTCTATACTATCCCATAAGGGTGGATCCCTTTGTTTTTTACCTTTAGCTACTGACAGCCTCAGCTTGCTGTTAATACCTGCTATCACTGCTGTTCCTATCTAGTTTATAAATGTCTTTGCTGCAAGTCTCTTAGCACTGGACTGTCTTTGCTGCCCGTCTATAATGCCTGGCCATCTCTGCTGCCTGGTTCTCACTTCTTCAGCATTTTTGCTCCCCTGTTCAACCTCTGACTGCTTCTTCTGTTTCCCTTTTACTCTGTGTCAGGTGCACAATTACAGCCCGAGAGCCGTAGCCCCTGTCTCTGCTGACCGTCTCTAGCCGCAGACTCTCTACTCTGAAGGTCTCATTGGAAACTGACAGTCGTGGGATAATAAGCCTGCTTATATATGTTGTGGCTTGTAGTAATCCTGTTGCCCTGTGTTGCTTGATTGGAAATCGCTTTCCTCGCACAGTTACCAGCTATTGTTTATTTTAGTTTGGCCGATAGATTTTACTAAATGTAAATTATATACTTTCCTTAACAAGCGAGTAACTTTTATTGCTCCGGGAGAAAAGCAGTACTGCTTGAAATGCTTCCTTTATATCTATTTTGTGCAGCTCTCACCCCTATATATTCAACATGTCACATAATTCTGCTACACAAATACACAAAACACCACCCAATTCCACCCCATATAATTCCAATTCAAACCATATAATTCTACTCCAAACCACATACATCCTCTCCACTTATAAAACCAAAACACGTATATAACACATTGTCATTTACAATTCCCATAGCTCTAACTCTCACAAATGCGAGACCTATTGCATTGCAAATGCTTGTTGACTCTGTCATGAATCTTGTTTTCATGCAGCCATTAATTTATTAGCAGTTCTATAAAGCATGGACCAGAAGGTTAGTAGCAGCGCGACCGGAACATAACATGCAGACTCATGGAGAAAACAAAATATAACAGTGTAACAGAGTATGCCAGGATATGGCGATCCAAGCGAGACCTTCACACCGACCTTGACGAGCACTAGTTGCTGTGCCTATGGTTGGGCATTATCAGAGCCACACTTTATGATATAACTCGACGTATGGGAACTTGTGAGTCAAGTAGGAAAAGATTTGTGACAAGGGTCTATCTTATAGCAAGTGCATCGTTTCATGACTTCACACTGAGAAGCTGTTCAGTCCATGCCCTGCACACACTGCACTCAGACTAGCAATGACCACCACTTACCTTGTGCTTCAAGCTCTCCTTGTTGTCATATCCGATCCACTCATTGCCTTTGCAGGCGTACGGCACCTTCTGGTCCTCGATGAAGTGGAGCTCGGCCCCTGCTAGGAATGTACAAATCTGCCGGAGCAGCCACATATTAACACAACTTGGATTTGGGGACACACAATAAATAAAATGACTACTTTATTCTTCCAGATGTTCAACCATTACCTCGTAGAAGGCCCAGAAGCCGGCTTCACAAGTGTAGGTTCCGGAAGACCCTGCCCCTGCTGCTGGGGGACCGACTTTGCAATTACTCGCAGTAACAAGTCTGAATGTGCGGCCGTAGGTGGGGAAACCCATGATCAGCTTCTTGGATGGCACGCCATTATCCCTCCAGTAGTTCATGGCATACTCCTACAGGTAGACAGTTGAAAAAGAAGTCAACAGCAGCAGCCATGGCACACAGAGCGAGGGGTTACCGACGACGACCAATGCACCCACCGGAGTCGACATCCAAGTCATAAACCACAAGTTCCAGTGAACAGGCCACATGTGGTTATCAGAACACCCAGATAAGAAATCAACAGCTGTGACCACAGGAACCATAAGACAGGTTTCTGGCAGCCGCAAGAACCTGGTGACACGTCACTCGCGGCCACACAACCCCCGACACAGGTTCGTGTGAGTAATCTGAAGATCTAAGGGTTGCTGGCCAATCACAATATCTAAAATCTAGGTCCCCAGCACCACTAAGTAAATAGGACAGTCTGGGCGGTAAGTACAACATCCAGTGGGGGCCAGACCGCTAAGGGTAGAAGTAGACAGAAACTGCAACTCCAAGGGGTCCCAGGTCTACGACAGGGCCATGATACCCAGGAAACAGATCACGGGAGGCTACGGTATTGTGGTGATAAATCACTATCAGCACTAACATGTCACAAAGCTGAGGGGCTGCATCACTTCCTGCCACAAGGCTCCCAGAGAGCAGGTCATGGCTTCCATGAACAGGTAACCGCAACCACAACACCCAGTGGTCAAGTAAACATCAGCAGCCCCAACACCAAACAGACAGGTCAATGACCGTGGTCCAACAACCAGATAAGAAATCACCAGTTGCAGATTATTAATCCATGGAAAGGTCACTGGGGTAGCCCAAAAAAACCTGTAGACATCCCTAGCATTGGTACAACACTGAGTGAACGCGGTACTGGGGATAGCTAGAACACACCCCAAACAAGCCACCAACCCAGGGCCCAGCTCCCTCAGACCCAATAGCCAGAATACACCCCAGATAGCAAGAACACATCCCAGACAAGCCACCAACGCAGCGGCTAGTTCCCTCAGACCTGATAGCCAGTACACACCCCGGAGAAGCCACCAACCCAGCGGCTAGTTCCCTCAGACCCGATAGCCAGTACACACCCCAGAGAAGCCATAACCCAGCGGCTAGTTCCCTCAGACTCGATAGCCAGTACACACCCCGGAGAAGCCACCAACCCAGCAGCTAGTTCCCTCAGACCCGATAGCCAGTACACACCCCGAAGAAGTCACCAACCCAGCGGCTAGTTCCCTCAGACCCGATAGCCAGTACACACCCCGGAGAAGTCACCAACCCAGCGGCTAGTTCCCTCAGACCCGATAGCCAGTACACACCCCAGAGAAGCCACCAAGACAGGGCACAGTTCCCTCAGACCCGATAGCCAGTACACACCCCGGAGAAGTCACCAACCCAGCGGCTAGTTCCCTCAGACACGATAGCCAGTACACACCCCGGAGAAGCCACCAACCCAGCGGCTAGTTCCCTCAGACCCGATAGCCAGTACACACCCCGGAGAAGCCACCAACCCAGCGGCTAGTTCCCTCAGACCCGATAGCCAGTACACACCCCAGAGAAGCCACCAAGACAGGGCACAGTTCCCTCAGACCCGATAGCCAGTACACACCCCGGAGAAGTCACCAACCCAGCGGCTAGTTCCCTCAGACACGATAGCCAGTACACACCCCGGAGAAGCCACCAACCCAGCTGCTAGTTCCCTCAGACCCGATAGCCAGTACACACCCCAGAGAAGCCACCAACCCAGCGACTAGTTCCCTCAGACCCGATAGCCAGTACACACCCCAGAGAAGCCACCAACCCAGCGGCTAGTTCCTTCAGACCCGATAGCCAGTACACACCCCAGAGAAGCCACCAACCCAGCGGCCAGTTCCCACAGACCCGATAGCCAGTACACACCCCAGAGAAGCCACCAACCCAGCGACTAGTTCCCTCAGACCCGATAGCCAGTACACACCCCAGAGAAGCCACCAACCCAGCGGCTAGTTCCCTCAGACCCGATAGCCAGTACACACCCCAGAGAAGCCCCCAAGACAGGGCACAGTTCCCTCAGACCCATGTCACCACAAGCGAATGGGGCAAAATGTGAACTTACAGTGTTAAAGTAAACAAAATCGCCTTTGTCCTCGGACCCAACATGGAGGGGGCTGTTGTGTCCTGTGAAGGTGTCCCAACCTCCGTGGAAGTCATAGGTCATGACGCTGATGAAATCTAAAACTCTGACAGGATGGAAGAAAGTCTCTTAAAAGCAGTGTTAAGAAAACAAATGGTGAAGAATGGCTTCATTCAGTGTAAAAGCCTCTTTGACAGGAAACGTTGTGTTTCATTGTTTTGGCCAATTCACGTGTACACCCCAGTATACTCAAAGCAGCAAGAAAATAAGAAAGAGTTTGCATCTCACCTTGAGGGCTGACCTCTTGAATCTTAAACTGTCTCCTAAAAAGACACTTGCAGAATAAATTGTAAAGCAGGATTCTGTGCCGCTGCTCCTCGAAGGGAGACTAAATCCAACAGTGGGCCCTTGAGGACGACTTCGGTCACACTGAGATACGCAGAGTACAAAATGCACCTTGTCCATTTGTTTTTAATATGTAGCGAAGGTTGTATACATTTTATAGAAACGATGCTTTCTGGGAGGGAGGCTGCAATATTAGTGCATTGCAACACTTGTGCTTCAATGAGAAACTACATGATTCCTTGTGGGTGAGGACCATCTTGGATGGATCTGGTGAATGTGTATAATTAGCCTTTTTAAGAAACCGCAAGTTCTTATATAGCTTGGGGGTCTCCGTCGTGTAACCTATGTGTTTTGTATATAAAAAATAGCCGGCTAAGAACACAAAGGGCCATGCTTAATTTGCTGAAAAGGTTGCCTTTTTGTTGCGTAGATTCTTTTCGACTTCAAATCGCCCTCCCTTTCTGCTCTGCTGTGAACGTTTGTGGAGATGTTTCCCTGGTGATGGCTGTGGAACAGACAACATGCAGGGAAGAGGGTGTTTCTCATTTTCGTTATGTACTAAACTTCATCTTCGAGGAGGTGCCTTCTTACATTTAAGGAAACAAGAACCTGCTTGGACAGTGAGACACAAGACAGCTACCTCTGCTGAGGCGTGAGCCCAACATTTAGAGGGAAGAGAGCAAGCTGAACAGCAGAACAATCAAGTAGGATCCGTATAGAGACAGTATCATGAGAGAGTAGCCCCCCCCCCCCCTAATGTTTAAAATACAGCAATACTCAGGATTCGGTGGGCCCAGGTGCCACCGCACCCGCTGCACTCATGTCATGAAACCCCAGTTGCTCACGCCAGAGTAAAGGTCATATGACAAAGGACTAACTCTGCCTTGCCCTACACCTCTTTCAAGGTGTGCGCTTTCAATATCGACTCCAGAATATCGATCAGACCCTACCGAGGACAAAATATCACCCCAAAACAATCAGCAGGTAAGTAAGTCTGGATTTTCTACACGTAACTCCACATATATGTACCTATCGGAACATGTATCTTCAAGGTTCGGAGATGTGGAGTTAGGAATAGTACATATTTATTTCCCTGTATGCACTTACCTTTCGATATTCTGTCCACGATATTCTTGCATCTCGATATCCTTTAACTGTTTAACTGTCAGTACCCCTCTGCATTTACTAGGAAATTTTAATACCACTCTGAGTGGCCTGTTTTTATCTGTTCTTATTATTTTAATTACTATTTATTGTTCTAGGTGTATTGTTTAATCATGTACACTTTGTATTGCTGCTCACTGGTGATCAATTGGGTGTCTTATGTAATTATGTATACTTCGCTTTTATGGTTTTTAACCGATAACAAAGCTTTTTTGACTGACTGACTGATATCCTAGGGGTCAACATTCAGCAGTCCAATCCTCTTTCAGAGGCACAGCCTGTTAATGTCCTGGTTCTCTATAAGAGAGCCCCTCTCAGCCTTTCTAAAAGGCTGGTGTTGTTGGTTTGCCAGCTTTAGTTGGCTGATAATGACCTGGAAGTAGTAGAACTAATGCCCGAGTCATAGCAGCATCAACACTGCTGAGGAACCCGCTCGGAGGCCCTACGGTAGCTTGTAAGCAGCAGTCTCGAATTCCTTTACTCACTTTCCGACTTCAGCAATTTCATATCCGGCGTCGATGGTTCCTTTGCCTGCAGACACTGCAGCGGTCACCAGCAGCCGGGGCAGCCCTTTCGATTTCGCTTCTGCCTCAAAGGCCTGCAGCAGTTCCTAGAAGCAAACACATCGCTTAATTTGTGCTGGTTCTTGCCGGTGGTGGGCACTGGCACTCATTTTTCGAGATTGCAATTTTTTTGTTTTTGTTTGCAGCATGGGACTTTGATCCAGAACGAAAGATAGAAAAGCAGATGAGGGATACAGAAGGAGGAAAGAAATACAAGAAAACAGTGACAAAGCAGGGATAGAAAAAGAACATGTAAGAGTGAGATAATGGGGCAGGAAGTGGAGGGTGGAGGAAGAGCCATAAGGTGGAATCAAGGCAGCCGCGTTCTCTGCAAACCCAGGCATTTCGGTAAGGAATGTATGATGTAGGTAACAACGCCGTCATTACAACAACCGAGTAGTTCCCACGCGTGGCATTACATCGCAACTCGTTTCAACGACTTGCGCTAGAGGGCGCGCTGGATTTAGGAATAGTATAAATTACTATTCCTACTCCAGTTAGTGCAACAGCAGGGAAGGTGTTGAATTTAAAATCCGACACATTCCCTGGTGTTGTACGCCACCTAGCGCAAGTCATTGAAATGACTTGCGATGTAACGCCACGCGTGGTAAAAATGTAACAACCGCGTTGCTATCTACCCTCGTGGTATTGCCAGCGTTGTAACCGCTGTCTCCCTTCGGCAGCATCAGAGCCTGCTTTCAAAGAAAAACATGTGGGCCCCTTCACTTATGTTTATTACAAATGAAGCACGGGGCAAACACACATACATATGTCTGAGATCGGGCACAGTTTGAAGAAAGAAGTGCCTCTCACTTGATGCTCTGGGACAGCTGAGGAAACACCATACACTTGGGTCTGCTAAAGTCGCACACCATGCCCTTTCACTGCTGAAACTACTTCATGCAGAATGCCCTCCTCCACCCCTCTGCTTTCAAGCAGTGCAAGAAGCAAAAACATAAAATGATAACTTTTAGTTCTCTTCATTTTATCTCTGTGCTGCTTTGAGGGCTGCTCTGCTCTCGGAGCGGGGGAGGAACGGTTTGCCCACTCATAAGTGCACAATGACTGTTTGGTCGGCCCTCTCAGACCGCCCAACCGCTCAAACCAGTCATGTGCACTTTCCCCGTTCTCCATGCAGGCTGCATTACAACCTACATGGAGAACATGCCCACCCTCCAGTCCCTGGCTGAGCGCTGTGTCATGGCGCTCAGACAAATCACAACGCTGCATTGCAGCATTGTGATTGGCTTAGGGGAGGGAGCCTGGCTGCCTGCTTACTGTTCCTTAAGTCATTGGCAGGTGAGCAGGAGCAGAGACGCGAAACACGGCGGCGGCAAGGTAAGTGTTTTTAATTTTTTTATTTTGCTCACTCCCTCCATCGTGACGCCCCCTGCATTCCCCCACCCATGAGCCATGCGGCCGCCTCTGCTGTGAGGACTGAAATGAGGTCTCACACGATGCCCTCTTACCACAGACGTAACCTGTGATGCGCAGTAACAACAACCAGTTGCCGGTTAGGTTGCAGATGCCCGGCGACTTTTGACATCACGCTGAATAACCTATGTCTGCCAGGGTTGTATGCAATGCTCTGTTACTGCCAATGATGCACGCGGTGTTGTGTGGCTGCCGAAGTTACAGACAATGCTCTGTGGGTGCCTAGGCCACATATGATGCCCACTGGCGCTGAAAACTAGTATTGGCAAAGCCAATAGCACTTGTCTTTTCCAATAGCTTTTTCTCATGCTCAATAGCACTGGCTGTCAATTGCGGCTACTGCTTGAAAGCAGCAGTGGGGTGGGTGAGGCGAATCACTTTAAAAACAAATCACTTACCTCCCGGCATGCCGACTGGCTGGCTGCCGCCGCCTCTTCTCCTGCGTCCTTTTCCTGGCTTCTTGTGAGAAAGAGGAAGCAGGAAGCACCTGGGCACCCATGCTCCAGCAGCCAATCAGCACGCTGCAATGCAGTCTTGTGATTGGTCTGAGCGCCACATTGCACAGCCAGAGGCTTTAGGGGTGGGCTTGTTCTCCATACAGGCTGTAATGCAGCCTGCATGGAGAACAGGGTAAGTTTGCATGACTGTTTTGGGCGGCCCGAGAGGGCCGTCCAAACAGTCATAGTGCACTTAGGAGGTTCGTGCCACTCCTCCCCTGCTCTTCAACCCCGCAATGCCCCCTCACGCAAGCTGCCGCTGCAGGAGGACAACATAAAATGATAATACCATTAGTTATTATCATTAATTTTTTTCCTTTCCTTTGCTGTTTCAAGGTAGTCGGGCGATGCTCCTCTGCCTTACAGGAGGAGCCACCACTGCTGGCTGTGCAGTATGAACTAATTAAAAAAGAAAAAAAAAGCCACAATGACGTGGCCCTCCTCCAAACCTGTTAAAAAAAGTTACCATTTAAAAAAAAATATGGAACAGTGGTGGCCGGGACAGAAGATGAGCAGGTGTGGACCGGAGCAGAGGATATGCAGTACACGAGGGAGAGCAACACGGGTGATGGGGAGAATTGCAAAAGCGAGAAAGAGCAAAACTGAGTGATGGGGGAAAGCTAGAAGTACATGAGAGAGAGAAAGCAACACGGGGAGCGTAACAGAAGCGCACGGATGAGCGAGAACAACATGAAGCGCAGGAAGGTGTTGAGAAGCACAGAAGTGAGACAACTTGAAAACTCATGGAGTGTTTAAGCAAAAAGAAAAAAGTAGTTGACTAAAAGTGAGCAGTGGAAGAACACAAGTAAAGAGGTGGTGCTCCACGGGAGGGACAAACACAAGTTGGACAGAGCAAGCCATTGAATTAGACGCAAGTAAGTGAGAGTGGCAATAAAGCTAACCAATGGTAAGCAATTGCAGGATCTAAGCCCACTGTAATTCCTTGGTAAGCTAAAAATATGTATTTTTCAACAAGACAGCTGCGCGCTCAGGTAGAATCGCCCTGAAAACAGAAAAAGTGACAGAATTAATCCCAGCTACTGGTAATTACTCCATTGTTTGTTGCTTACAATAACACCACAAGCAGGACTCAGCCAATAAATACGTCTTGAAGCCATTCTCCCATCCTCTGTTGGGCCCCATCACAGACATGCATCTTTAGTCCTAAGGCATAGCGAGCTCAGGGTCATACGATGCCCAGTGAATGCCGTTGTCGCACACAATGTTCTTCTTTGAAGAGATATCTTCACACAATCCTGTGATTACTGAGGTCTCCTACAATGTGACTTCTGAGGTAGTGCACAATGGGGACAACAGCTGAGACTGCAACTGATGCCCTGTGCCCGCTGATGTCACACGCAAAGTATCATAACTCTTTGAGGTCACACACCATTGTGAGAAGTTGGCCTGATATGTGGTGCTCACTATTCTAGTGATCACTGTGTATCATTCCAAACGACCCTTATTGATGATTGGTTGCAAGTCAACCTTATAGACCAGCTATCCTAGTAGCGTGGATACGAGCAGTCTTAGGCTAAACTCTAGAGGGCGTGTTAAGCCAGCTGTTTACCATCACATATACCCCTTGAACACCAAGTGAAAGGACACCACACAAGTTGTTATGAAAATAAAAGGATATTTATTTATAACAAGACTACCCTGGCTCTTTATGAGTCAGGGAGCTAAGCACACTACAAAACTCTTAGGAAAATACTTCAGTTGCACAATTTACACAAATGCCCGAGGGGCACGAGAAACCATCTACACTAACAGTGAAATGCGAATGGTTAGAGTCTGGAGGTACTGATTCCGGAGTGTTCCAATCAGTGGGACTAAACGAAAAAGGAACTGGACACTTGTAGAGCGAACCTGCGATGGAGCACCGAGATGCTCGAGTTACCTAGCCCGGAGGCTGCGGCTGCGTGAAGTTCGGCAAGATGTCGGGAGTCCTCGTGTAGTCTCAGGAGCCTGAAAGAAGAAGTTGCTGGCAGGCGACCAGTGACGATGTTCAGAGCGATCCAAGCCTGGATCGGTGATGAAGGAAACCTGAAAGCAGAGGGGACTCAGTTTTCAACCGCTAGCCAGCGATCGTGTGGGTACCAGGGGGGGGTACCGGCTGAAGTCACCTCGACCAGGTGAGTGGGTGACGTCGGACTCGGCTGTTCCTCGGACCAGGAGGCGCGGCGGCGACCAGGATGGAGGGCGAGCTGTCCCACGAAGGTGTCTGCTGTCGATGATGCTGGGCCCAGGAAGGGGCAGCGGATCTTGGCAGTGGCAACCCAAGCGGGGGAGTCAAGATGGCGTCGGGAGTGGACCAGGAGGGTCCGTGGTACTCCTCTGTTGAAGGGGAGCAAGAGCCAGTCTGGAGCAACCAGACCGGTGATGCAAATAATCTTGGAGCGTCGTGAAGAGGGCCACAAGCCGGTCGGCAAGTGGTCGGACAACGCTGGGAGCAGCAAGAAGCGGAAGGGCCCCCACGCAGATCTCGTGGATGCTGGGGAGACAGACTTCGATGCTGGAGCTGCTCAGGGTTTAGGGTTTCTCAAACCCTAGGTGCACTCACTCGAGGGTCCCTCGGGGGGCGTGCTAGATAAGCGTCGTGCAGGTTCTGAAGATAGCCGTTCCCGCAGGTCTCGTCACACCTACGACTCTCAGCTGGGCTGATGAGGTAGGTAAAAGGTCAGAGATGGCAGGGAACTCGGGTCTCGTCGAGCTGGGCAGTCTTGATCCGTGGGAGAGACTTACAGCAAACCGCAAGCGCTTAGGTGGTGCCTGCTGGTGCAGGGTGGCTACTCCTTAGCCACAAGGGAGAGTCTTCAGAAATAGTCAAGAGTTCCTTTCGTGGAAAGTGGTTCGTGATTCGGAGTTATCCGATTATCTGATTATCCAATTTGGGAAGGGGACTCGCTCCTACCTTTATTCTAAGAAAAGGGGCTGGCCCGTGACTAGGTTCTACCTATGGGTGGAGCCAGGAGGGGGGTGGTTACACCCCTATCCTTTGTCCGGCTTCGCGCCAGCTCAGGGGCTGGTGTGCCCCCGAAACTGGTTTGAGCCGGGCTATGCACAGTGAGCACCGGGGTGCCACTTGCAATCACCTTCCTTTCAGCCCTGCCTACCTGGGATACACAAACCCTGTCTGGGATGGTGCTAACACCGCCCTCGACAGGAAACCCTTTGTCCAAGCTCCCCTTGCTGGAAGGTCCCCCAGCAGCAGGAGGTCAGACTTGTGTCTGGTGGCAGCATCCATTTTGTGATGCTGAGGCTTGAGTCAACTTTAACCGGGGTTCAAGGTTACTTCCATGTCGTGTCCCTCTAAAAGGGGGGAATGCTAACCCCGTCGCCAGGCCTGGCGAGGGGTTCGTATTCCCATTCGTATGACACCTTACTCGACATGTGTAGGTGATGTGATGCCAACGTTAGCAAATAACCGCAAGGATTATAATGCAGTAAAAGTAGTTGGCCCGCGTCACCATGGAACGGCTATTAGGACTTGGTTCCGCAAGCCGTCGACGGGCTCAGCTCGCGCCAGAGCACCGTCCCACATGATTCCCTGCACTCTGCCTTCAGGATTGATAAGGCCTGCTATAGGAGTGACTGATAGGAATCCATGTGTCCATTTTAGGGTTTAGGTGTAGGAATACTACACCTACAGCAACGGGTGATTACACCACGTGGCCCCAGCTGTCGTGCAGCCAGTTGTGTCAGATTTGGGCGGCCATTCCAGGGGTGGCATAATAAATGCTTCAGCCCCTGGTAGGCCCTGGGTACACCGATGCCCTGGATACCTGTGGTATGCTGAGACAGGGACTGACAAGGCGGCCCAGTTCCAATTAGTGGATGCACCTAATGTACATGTGTGTTAATTTCGAGAGAGAACAGCTAGGCTGTGGGTCTGATTGGCAGGCCCACAGCCGGAGAAAGTCGTAAACCAATGAAGCAAAAGCAAAAAATCTGGGTGATCATAGGATTGCAGACCCTACTCTCCTACAACCATGTCATGGTTCGCCCGATGCACTGAGATCACGTATGATACCACCACTCAACTGATGTAGTGACTTCGTACACCATGTCATGTTTCGCCCGATGCACTGAGATCATGTATGATACCACCACTCAACTGATGTAGTGAGTTCGTACACCATGTCATGTTTCGCCCGATGCACTGAGGTCATGTATGACACCCCACTCAACTGATGGGGTGAGTTTGTACACCATGTCATGTTTCGCCCGATGCACTGAGATCATGTATGATACCACCACTCAACTGATGGGGTGAGTTCGTACACCATGTCATGTTTCGCCCGATGCACTGAGATCATGTATGATACCACCACTCAACTGATGGGGTGAGTTCGTACACCATGTCATGTTTTGCCCGATGCACTGAGCTCATGTATGATACCACCACTCAACTGATGGGGTGAGTTTGTACACCATGTCATGTTTCCCCCGATGCACTGAGATCATGTATGATACCACCACTCAACTGATGGGGTGAGTTCGCACACCATGTCATGTTTTGCCCGATGCACTGAGATCATGTATGATACCACCACTCAACTGATGGGGTGAGTTCGCACACCATGTCATGTTTTGCCCGATGCACTGAGATCATGTATAATACCACCACTCAACTGATGGGGTGAGTTCGTACACCATGTCATGTTTCGCCTGATGCACTGAGATCATATATGATACCACCACTCAACTGATGGGGTGAGTTCGTACACCATGTCATGTTTCGCCCAATGCACTGAGATCATGTATGATACCACCACTCAACTGATGGAGTGAGTTCGTACACCATGTCCTGTCACTCTTGAGATCTCATACTTTGCTCTGTTACTGCTCAAGCAGAAACCGATGCCAGTGACTGCTGAGGTCACACATGATACCCTGTAGTCATTAATGTCCTAAACAATGCGGCACAACTGCTGACATCACAATGCCATATAACTCCTGATGTCACACACACTGGATTGCGATTACTGAGATTGCACAAATACCCTGCGAGTGCTGGATCACAAATAGTGTAAGGTAGGTGCTTAGTTTAAAGGCAAGCCCATGTGACAGCTTTTCTGAGATCATACGTGATGCTTTTTGCAGAGGTAGCAAGCAGTGCCCTGTGACTGTGTAGACTGCACATGATGTCCTGCTGAGGTCACACACAATGTACTATGGCTGCTTCGGTTGCAATGATGTTTTAGACTCCCCAGGTCATATACAATGCATTGTGAGTCTGGAAGATACACACAATCTCTCTTGTGACTGCTGGGTCACAAACAATTCACTGTGATTTCTTAGTTTACGCATTACGCCATGTGACACCTTTGAGATGGAGAGGTGAGGTGCAGCGGCCAGGGCAGCTGACTCCGGAGCACAGGGTTCAAGGTTCGATCCCCAGCTCCACTGGCAGCTCAGCTCAGCTCAGCTCCATGTGACTCTGGGCAATAGCTCACTTAATTTCCACGACAGCCCCCGGCGCCTTGAGACCCGTAAGAGTGAGTAGTTTGCGCTTTACAAATACGGATTGATTGATTGATTGAGATGGTCTGCGATTGCTCAGGTCACACACATTGCACTGTGACCGCTTTGCCTGTACATGATGCCCTGTGCCTGCCGAGGTCACAAGCAATGCACTGTGACTGTGTGGATTGCATACAATGCCCTGTGATTGCTGGGGTCTCACCCCTTGCCTTATGACTACCTAGGTAGCACACAACTCTCTCTGACAGACGAGATGAGGTCCCACAAGATGTTCTATGCCTGCTGATGTCTCAAGTGATGCTTTGTGATTGCTGCTGTCACACATGATGCCTTATGACTGCTGAAGTGAGGTAACACCCGAATAATGGGGATTTCAGATGTCACCTGTGATGAAGGTCGCAAACGGTTCCTATCGATCCTACTAAAACTCCACACAGGAAATGGTAAACCACTTCCAAAGCCACCCATCCTCACGGGCGGGTGAGAAATGGCGAGTCAGACAGAGGCCTGTGGTGGGTGTTCCCCTTCATGTGTTACAAAGCAGGTCAGCCCCTGCCTCTCAGGGACTCTATGTAGGACCGCTACAGGGGACAGGTAGTCTCCTGTAAATACCCCATGAAGCATGTACATTGTGTAATCATAGTGGGTGTCTGAAGGGCTGTATACCTTATGGTCTCCGTGAAGCCACGCCCCTGATGAGCAGCAGGATCCAGAGTTCATCAGAAGCCAGTAGAGGGAAAGTTTGTTGCCTTTCGGGTAGGATCCCTGCTGGGTGGAGCATGAAGTGAGGCAGGTTATTGAAGAGGTGTGGCGCAGCGGCTAGGGTGCCTGACTCCGGACTACGGGGTTCATGGTTCGATCCCCGGTGCCGGCGGCAGGTTAGCCCACCACCATGTGACTCTGGGCAATAGCTTGCTTAATCTTCCCAAGGGCCCGCAGCGCCGCAACACCACTTCGGAGGTAGCTGTGCGCTTTACAAATACTGATATTTCACTGCGTATCACGCTGAAGACCCACCTTCTTGACTCCCCACTGAGAGGGTGGGCCTGCTGGGGTGCGCGTCTGACATTTGCTGTGCCACGCATTTTGGCCAATTCTTATTTGGATGTTATCTATCCTCTGTTGTATGACATCAGCATTGGGAAAGCCAAATAGCAGAACCTTGTGAGGAGTGCGTCATCTTTTCCCTAGCACTGGGCTGAGGACTTTGGTCTGTCCACTTCACCAGCATGAACCTACGGGTTACCCTGCATTGATTCAGTGCCCTTCTCCACAGGGGCTTCTCTGGGAATGAGGAGGACAGTGTCACCCCTGCACACATCCAGATCTTAGTGCTCCCCCCAAGGGCCGGCCACTGATAAAAGGCCTGGGGCAGGCGAGCTGTGCAATGGGACTCCTGAGCAGGCTGGGAGCAGAGGAGACTGAGGCAGAGGCTCGTGAGGTGGCTTTCGACCAGCAGCTCGTGCCTGGGGTAGAGGGCCTGTGCTGCTATGCCTTGCAAGCCTTCTACTGTCAGCACTTCACGCCTGCCTTTCTGTGCCCCTAGGAGGGTGCCAGGATCCAGCCTAGGGCACCGAACCTACCTGGGCCTAAGGAAAGCAAGCCTGAAAGAGCCAGAGAGGGAAAGAGAACTGGATCCAAGGTTAGGACCCTGCAATCATGATGAGGAAAACCAGGGTGAGAAGTGGCTTGGAAGGTTAGAACAGCACCAGGTTCAAAGTGTAGGACAGTACTCACTGCTGGAGTGCACATTCTTCTACAGAGCTGCTCTCTGGCCGTTCAGGCAGGAAATCACCCGGCCCAGGGCCATGAAAGCCCCTAGACAACACTTTGATGGGTCATTGGGCTTCATTCCTAATGAGATGTGCACGTGCCCGCTTGATCAAACCACCCCCCACATAACTCTTCTAATCGATGCTGTCTAACCAACTGTCGCAAATGTCAACATAACCAGACATTCTTCTAGAAATGTTTGTCTGTAATAAAAGATACTGACTCATTTCTGCTCTCCCTTTCGCTTTTCTTGTACAAATTCACAAACCATCTGCCTTTTAGGAAAATCCCATAAACCAAATATCTGGCATTGTCGAGAATACCTTGTCAGTTCAGTATCTCCAAAACTGACCCCTCCCCCTCCATTACCCAATCACCGCCTCCCCCTCCAGACGCTTCGGAGCCTCAGCGTTATGGAAGATTTTAAGAATAAAGTAATGAGATCTATCTTGATATAAGTTCTTGGCTGTGAGTGTGCATTCAGCCTAGAATCAGTCTACCGGTGGCATTCTTAGGCTGTGCATCCCCTTGGCTCTCTCTCTCAGGTACCCAATGTCCTCCTCTGAGTTTGGACCACTTGGGGCAGCGGTAACCGACTGCGAGAGACAGGATCAAAATCACCATTAGCAGGCCAATTCCAGCTGCACTAATGTCTTTAGGGGCCAGGGGTCCCCAGGCGCTTGAAGGCCCTCTCACTGAATGCGGTGCATCAGCTCCCTCCCAGAGTCCCATGAAGACAAATTCTGGTAATTCACAACGACCTCTACGCGCATGCTCACAGGGCAGGGCTGTGGAGAGGTCATTCTGAGGGCATCTCAGGCCGCTCCAGGAAGGAGTTAGGAAGGTGCCATATTAGGGCAGGATCATCTTATCCGTGATCACGTTCTACTTGTAAGCGGTCTTCGACAAAGGAGACACTGTGTCCACCAGGATCCACTAACACTTAAAAGACGCTCTCAGGCTCCTTACTGGCTGCAAACGAGGCATGCATTCTTACCACAAATGGAGTGCCCATTAAGGAAAATATCAAGAAGAAAGTATTAAAGTGTTAGAAAGAAAATAACAAAGTTACAGCCAGTGTGGCGGTCAATGCGTTCATACGTACCCGACAGAGAACGGTAAAGCGCTGCTTGTCCTCCGGGCGGCTTCCTCGGGAACCTGGGTACTCAAAATCCAGGTCGATGCCATCAAAGCCCCACTGACGCAGCCAATCGATCACAGAGTCAATGAAGATCTTCCGGTTTTGAGCGCTCGCGACCATTTCAGTGAACCTGGGAACGGAAAGAGTAGTTTTCAGCCGCCTTTATTCCTGACACAGCTATCCATAAAAATTGCTGTACGGTTTACAAAATTCCACAATGCAATTGATATTGTCCTAGTGCAAATTAAAACCAAAAGGCCCACTTCTAGACCTGCCCACCAAAGCCCCCACTTCAATTTAAATATAATTGCACCTGTCAAATTATTTTTAAAAAAATCAATGTTTGACAGGAAAGGATGAACGTATGAGCTATGTGGGCTATTTTCAATTTATTGCATGATTGAGATGTAACCCTATTATTTTCTTGCTATTTTTGGTTGTCTCTTTCGTACCTGTTAGTAGCTCAGGGCCCCTCAGTGTCACTGTGGTAATACTGTTCATGGAGAGATGTTTTTTGGGATTTACGGAAAATGTGAAAATTCTCGAAGCACATTCCTTTCACCCTTTTGATTTTACTTTAGTTACAGACTCATGAAGGTGATAGCTATGCCGAATTGGTGAATTTGTTGGGCATGTTGTTGAAGAGTTCTAATTTCAAGAAAAAGGAGGTTACATAATGAAAACACATTCATGTGAGGGCTCCCCTGCTGCAACTGAGAGATAGTACTTGAATCTTTGTAATAAGTGCATCTAAACTGCATAAAACAAAACATGTAGCTGTAAATAAGATTTCAAAACTATCATTCTGGAGTGTTCGTACTTCTGTGTCCGGAAGTTCCATCCCCCGATGGCCAGCAGGTTGACGAGCTTAGAGTTGCTGCGAAGAAGAAGATAACATTGTTATGTTCACCATAGTGCAAGTGATGGACAGCTGTCAGATGCCTGCCCGAGTACCCCTCTTGTACATCTTTTCCTGCTTCCTTTCAGATTCTGTCCCTGCACCTCTTGATGGAAGGTGCTCCTGCATCTGCCTTTGGGAGCCTTAGTTTAGAACTATAATTTGATGCATTAATGTTAACTATACAAACCGGTCGTGTTTCAGGCAGAGAGAGTGTTTCATAGCTTGAATTGGAATGTTACAAGATGGGGGCCACAGGGGCGTTATTCCCCCGGTTGTGCATTTTTCATGGCCCGCGCTCACACAATATCTAAACATGGATTTCTATAGCAAGGCTGCAGTGCTTATTAGTGGTAACGGCAGATACCACTAGATAACACCAGATGTGTTGGCGCTCCCATGCTTTTGTCGTTCCCACAAGGGTGTATATATTTAAAGCACCTAGGGGTCAGGGTTGTCATGGAAACGTCTGATGTGCCTGATCACTGAGCACTAATTCTCTTGCATCCTTTCCAGCTCAGTCTCTCTCACTGGAGGGAGCCTCAGAGGCATCACTGTCTTGATACCTAATCCTGAGACTCAAGCATTGGAGCACTCATTGCCTTGGAGTCTTACGCACTCTTTCTTTCTCTCCCTCACTGTCTCCATTTTGGCTTTGCTGGAGTCTCACACCAGGGAATCATTATTCTGTAAAAACCACTACTTTGGGCCCCAAACCATCAACCCTCTTTCCTGTCTTGGAGATCTCACCACTCTTAGAACAGCCACCCTATCTTCGTCTGCATCATCCATCCCCTAGCGTCCCACTGTCAGCCACCATTATTGACACGTCATGGAGTCTGCGGGACTTCAAGGGGTAATGCTACTCCGAGGTATATACTGACTGCAATTTGAGGTTGTATAATTGCTTGTAAAGGACGTTGTCATTCCACTCGTAGGGCGCGATCTTGTGGTTGCTCATGGTGGCGAAGGCGTAGACCGGGTGAGAGGAAGCGGAGTCTGCGGATAAATGCAAAGCCAAGGACTGGCGGGGCACCAGACAGCGCGGACACTGGGAGCTTTCAGAGGGGTCCATGCATTGGAAAGGTCTGTTGAGCAGGGGGTGGGATCAGGTCATTTCAAACTAACAAATGACTGCATCTGCAGAGCAGAACACTCCTCTCAGTGCATCTTCACATTTTCCACCTGGCGAGTATAGCTTTTGGAGAAGTGGATGTAGCACAAGTTTGGAGTTGGGCACTGTATTGGGAGAGGAAGCACAGTCTTAGGTCACAGTGTTAACAAAACCATGGATCTGATCTCCACACTTCAGCAAACAGCTGGATTTGTGACAGGCTGGTGCCCTCGAAGGGTCAGTATTACTTGGCCATGTCTGCCTTTTTAAGGCATCAGCCAGTCACAGAATATCCTGGCCAATCATCTGCGGGGTCATTGCACAGTATAGCCCCATGCTGGTCACACAGCTCTCCACATGGGCAGTGTTAGGCCCATTTGGCTTGGAACTCAAGCTTAATGGGGGTCACTCAAAATGTAGACATTTGTATAAAAAATTGTCATTGATAAGATTAGTTTAAAAACTTTAAAAAAAAATGATGGTAAGGAGTCTCGAATGTAGGCTTTGACACAACCTCTTCTGATCCCTAAACTGAGCTACTTTCCTCATTCGCAAAAATACTTTCTGAGAAAGATAGATAGATAGACAGACAGATAGATAGATAGATAGATAGATAGATAGATAGATAGATAGATAGATAGATAGATAGATAGATAGATAGATAGATAGATAGATAGATAGATAGATAGATAGATAGATAGAAAGACAGACAGACAGACAGACAGACAGACAGACAGACAGACAGACAGACAGACAGACAGACAGACAGACAGACAGACAGATAGATAGATAGATAGATAGATAGATAGATAGATAGATAGATAGATAGATAGATAGATAGATAGATAGATAGATAGATAGATAGATAGATAGATAGATAGATAGATAGATAGATAGATAGATAGATAGATAGATAGATAGATAGATATCAAAACAATGCCCTTTCTTTTTTTTATAAATTTTTTTATTGAAGTTCTTGTATCATAATTTCAATGTGACAATAACATCAATTGGCAGCCAAAAATAAAAGTACATAAGAAAAATTATTCACAGGATACAAGAGTCCAACATTACTCAAAGTAAGAACTCCAAATTTTGTCAAACTTCTTCGTCCCACCAATTTGCTGTGCATATCGCAATTCACTCTTTCTGACATTCCTCATTTTTTGAAGCCAGACATTAAACAAGAGAATTTGAATTGACTTCCAGTTCTGGAGCACCAGAGACCTTGCCACTGCCATTGCAATAAACAATAGTTTAACCATCTGTTCTTTCAGACCGGAATCAGAATCATATCCATACAGTACTAATTTAACGTTGTAAGTAATTTGGATCCCACAATACTTCTGCAAATATTCGAAAATCTCATTCCAAAAAGACACAATTTTAAAACAATAAGCTGTAATATGAGACCAGTTAGCAGGAGAATATTGCTGACATCTAAAACAGGTGGCACTAGTATTAGCGTACATTTTTGTAATGGTAGCAGGAGTACGATACAGGAGCCATTTACTAAAGAATACCATTCTTCTCCAATTAGATCCTCGAAGAACACTAAAATTCAACTTATTTAAGATTTTCCAGGTATTTATAGTGAGTACGTGATTCTCCTGTTCTTGCCATTTTTTAATGCCTTTCTGACTCAGATCTACTTCATTATGTTGGGCTAAGCAACGTTTCCATGCCCCTGGCTTCCTCATCCGAGGAATCAAAAACAAATCATCCCATAACTGACTAGAGGAATCAATAAGTCTTGGCTCCACTTGTTCCAGCATCTTAAAGATCGAAGCATAGGAACCTAATAGCAAGAAATTTCCCGGGATTAATAACTGCATCTCTCCTGGTAACAACCATATCCCCTCCCTTAAAAAATCTGCAAGAGTGTAAAACCCAGATCGTTCCCATTGTAGTATAGTATCAACTCCAATTTCCATCCCCAAAAAAATTAAAGCATTCCTTAAGGGAGTTCTAATATTAAACTGAGGGAGAGAATATCTTTTCAGAAAAACGTCGCGACGCTTAAAAAACCAGAGCATCATCTTGTATCGAGTGAGTTTCAGTGATTTAGGAATATGCAGCGGAAATGGGATCTGGGCTTCATGACAAATTTGGTAAAAAAAAACAGTTAATAAAGACGTTTGGACTCTGCACTCCAGATTTAAACTGCTCTAAATATTGTGCAAAATATGCGCTATAATAATCTCTAATATTAGGTACGGATAAACTGCCCAATTCAGTTTCTGCGTAAAGAGTCCCCATTGCTATCCTGGGACTTTTTTTGCCCATATAAACCCTGAAAATAACGATTCTACCTTAGAAAAAAAGCCACTGGGCAAGAAACAAGGAATAGCAGAAAATAAAAAATTAAAAAGCGGGAGAATAGATATTTTTATAAGTGCCACCCGCCCCAAAATGGAGAATGGCAATAAATCCCATTTAATAAACAAGGATTGAACCTTGCGTAAAAGAGGATCAAAGTTCAACATAGCTAACTCGGAAACACAAGTAGAAAACATAACCCCCAGATACCTCTTCGGTCTTGAATTAATACAGCCCAATAAATCAACATGTAAATCCACCTCCCCCCCACCACAGACAAAAATTTCAGTTTTTTTTAAAATTCATTCTATAACCTCCCAAAGCTTCAAATTCTTCAAAAAGCTGCAAAACAGCAGTTTGAGATTGAATATCCGTCTTAATCAACAACATAATATCATCGGCATACAATTTAATTTTCGCCATAGAAGAGATCGGAGAAGGAATATTCCCAGACTGACGAATTGCTGTAGCTAACCGTTCAATGAAAAAAGCAAAAAGAATGGGGGACAAGGGGCAACCCTGCCTGGTGCCCCGTTGGACCGCTACTGTACCGACCATAACAGAATTAATAACTATATTGGCTTTAGCACCCGTGTACAAATTCTGAATTAAACTAATAATTTGTGAAGGAATTCCAAAGTGCTTTACAATAAGAAATAAAGTTGTCCATACCACCAAATCAAAGGCTTTCTCCGCATCTAATAATAGGATCAAAGCAGAGATTTTTTTTGTCTGAAAATAGTCTAGGGCCTCAGTAAGAAAATGTGTATTGGTAGCTAATTGCCGTCCGGCCACAAAGCCATTTTGATCCAAATGAATAAGATCCTTTGAAATAAAATTAAAACGTATTGATAATAATTTAGTAAGGATCTTATAATCAGTATTCAATAACGTAATAGGCCTATATGAGTTAGGGTCTTTAGGATCTTTACCTTTTTTCAGAAAGCTGACAACTGTACCCACCCCAAAAGAGTCTGGAACTTGCCCGCCCACTAACATATAATTAACTAATTGTAATAGTAAATCAGAAAAAGCACTAAAAAAAACCTTGAAAAATTCAGCAGGGAGGCCATGCGGACCACAGGCCTTGCCAATTGGTAAATTCTTAACTACCAATTCTAGTTCTGACTTAGAGAATAAATGCATCATTGCACCACTGTCTGCCTGAGATAAAGAGGGCATATCATATCTAGCTAAGAAATTTAAGAGCCTAGAATGATCTATCTTGTGATGTTGGCTATAAATCTGTTTATAATGGGACAACATTATAGTGCCTATTACATCCGACTGTGATGTTTCTATCTGAGTAGCAGGGCATTTCAAAGTATTAACCCGATTGGCAGCGGCTTGCTCTTTAGCCTGCCACGCGAGAAGTTTACCAGAGAAATTACTTTCCTCATAAATCCTCTGAGATTGTGTCAGAAATTGCTGTTCACTCTGTTTAAAAAAAAGCGTACTGAGTTCACGTTTGGCCTCATTTAATTTATTTTGCACGACATTAGAAAAATTAGATTGTCGAAGCAGAGTAAGCATACACATTTTTTGATATAGTGCAGTTCTAACTTGTTTAATAGAGCGCCATTCGTCTGCATCTTTACTGATTATGATACCACGAATAAAGGCTTTTAATGAGTCCAAAATAATGTGAAGCGGAGCTGTATCTGAATTACGAGCGATAAACTCAACAATCTCCGATTTTAAAAAGGAAACCCAGCTACTATCTTGTAGATATACTTTATTAAATATCCATCTCTTAGGGGGCCTAATTTCTTTCCCTTCTTCAAATTCGATAACCAACATTGCGTGGTCTGAAAAGCCATTATGCAAAAATTTTTGATGGAAACATTTTTATAACCTAGAAGCTAAAAACAAATCTATACGAGAAAAGGATCTATGTCTGCCCGACCAACAAGTAAATTCTTGTTTTTGTGGGAATTTTAATCGCCATGGGTCACATAGATCTAATAAGGCTATATTCTTCATCATAGACCTTCTTGACTTTGGTTTACATTGTTTCTTCAAGGCACCAGTGGAGTCTAGTTTTATATCCACAAGAATATTAAAATCTCCACCTATAACTATATCCCCCTGAACCATCAACAATGACTGGAATAACTCCTCATAAATGTGGGCACGATCCTCCACTGGGGCATAAAAAGAAACGAAACTAATTGGTCTATTCCTGTCTTTTATTACACACGTGACCCAGCACCACCGCCCTTCCCCTCCGTCTTCAGACTGTATAATCCCTACGTCTAAATTTCGATCTAAAAAAGCGCGACCCCCCTTTGAGATTCTTGTGCGCAAGAAAACCCGCGATATAAGGACCAAGTTTTAAACATAGAAAAGGAGTTAATTTTATCCGCGGGAATATGAGTTTCTTGCAACATCACAACTGCTGGGCACTCTGTTTTAATCCATAGCTCAATAGCTCGCATTTTGTTCTTATTATTCAGCCCATTAACATTGAAGGAAATCACTCTCAGCCCCCCCATAAACATATATTTAAATAATTGAAAAACCAAATATTGCCAACACATTTTTCTATCACATTCAACAAGAACTCCGATTTTCCATATTTTCCCCCCACCATCACCACACTGACCCTCCTCCCTCAGCCCCAAACCAACAAGAACTTAATTTTTCAATTTTCCGCCACCACCCACCCCATCCCTCCACCCGGGTGCTCCCCGCCTACACCTAGCCCTACACCTAGCCCAGTGGCCCTGTACTTCACCTTCGCCTCTCTCCCACGCTGGCCACATGGCACTAACCCTTCTCATAAAGGCGCCTTGGTGTTGTGCCCCTGTTCCCATGACCCCCCAGTTCCTCAACGGCACCCCCCTCCCCCAAATAATTAATATCCAAATTTGCCGAAAGCAAAAAAAAAAAAAAAAAAAAAAAAATGCCCTTTCAGGCTTAGAGTACTGCATAAATTACGCAAAAAAGAGCAGAGAACTGTGGGTAGTTCCCAAGTATAAGTGGAGATCAGCTGCAGTAGAGTGCACCTGTTAGACTTGGCATCTTTTGGCATGTTTCCCCAGAGTTTTTGCTTTTTGTCCTCAAGGTTTTTGCTGGCGTAGTGTTTCTGTGCACTTTTCTCACTACTGATCAGTGGTAAAGTGTAAATGCTCCTGTGGTAAATTGTGTTATGGATTAGTGTTTCCATGATTGGGTATTTGATTTACTTGCTAGTCCCTAGTAAAGTGCAGTGAGTGTGCCAGGGCCTGTAAATGAATGTTACTAGTGGGCCTGCAGCACTGAATGTGCCACCCACGTGAGTAGCCCTAAAACGGTAACTCAGACCTGCCATTGCAGAGTCTGCACGCAGTTTGTAACTGCCATGTCGACTTGGCAAGTGCCCCCACTTGCCAGGCCCTAAACCTTCCCTTTTCTTACATGTCAGCCACCCCTAAGGTAGGCCCAAGGTACCCCTGTGGGCAGGGTGCAGTGTATGCGAAAGGTAGGACATGCCCTGGTGTGTGTGGCATGTCCTGATAGTGAATTACAGCCCATTTCGTTTTTCACTATTGCAAGGCTACCTGTTCCCCATAGGAAAGAATGGGAAGTTTGTTTATTTTTAACATCTTATAAACATACCGGGCCCTGAGAACAAGGTAGGAAAATAAAGTTTAGTATGCCTGAACTTAGAATCTAAAGATGCATCTTTTAGTGAAGGTGATTTTTGCATTCTGCGTTTGAAAATACCACTTTTAGAAAGTAGGTAGTTTCTTGCTCAGTCATCCTGTGTGCCTCTGCTGGAATGTGGATTGCCTGTCTGGGTTTTGGATGACAGAAGGCTGGGGAGCAGGAGTGGCTCCACATAGTCTAGGTGGGGTCAGGAAAGGGCTGAATAGACCTGGGCTGCAAAGGGGGAAGAGGGAGGAGATTTCCTTGCACCTCAAAGGCCTGGTCTGCCTCTGACAATGCCGTCTCCACCATTTGGCAGGAAGTCACACCAGAGAAGGCAGAACTGGTTCTGGCCAGGCACAGACACTCTTTGCCTAAGAGATCAAAGGATTTGGGGATATAAATATTGGGGCCCAGACCCCTGAACTTTAGAACTCTTTTGGATCAAGAAGACTGCCTAGAAGAAGAGCTGGAGATGCTGTGAGGAGGAACTACTGCTTTGCTGTGTGCTTTGCTGTGTTGGTCTGCAATGGCTGCTTCTGTCTTGGGCAGTGAAAGGACTGGACTGAACTTTCTGCAATCTACTTTGTGAGTTTCTCCAAGGGCTTGAGGTAGAGCCTGCCCCCCTGTTCACGAAGTCTCAGGAACAGCAAAGGCTTCAAGCTATTCTGCCCTCAGCACTGGGGACTGTGTGTTCTGTGCTGCAACAGAAGAAAAGCAACTCAATGACGTCTACGATGCCGCTGCCGACTCCGTGTCCCGAAGGCACGGCCGCAATGCCGCACCGTGACCGTGGCCTCACCGGTGACGCCTGCTGATGCCGCCACTGAGCCGCTGCTCGCACCGCGACCTGTGAGCACCGCACTCCGCACCAACTTCGCTTCATGACGATGCCTTGGCACCGCAGAGGGCACTGCCGCAATGCCGCACTGCGACCCTGGTCTCACCGACGACGCCTGCTGATGCCGCCACCGAGCTGCTGCTCGCACTGCGACCAGTGGGCACCGCACTCCGCACCGCCTCGCTTCACGATGACACCTTGGTATCCCCGATGCCGCCGCTCCACGCCGCTGCTTGCACCGTGGTCGAAGGCACCGCTCATAAAGTTACACGACGCACCGCCCTCATCCAACACTGCAGCCTTGGCCTACTGACGCTGGTGCCATCGACTTCAGTTCGTCAGCCGACAACAGTGCTTCAGCAATGCCGCCACCTCCGCTTGCACTGTGACCTGCCAGCACTGTGACGAGCAACGCCTTCATCTCGCACCGCGACTCTGGTCTCACTGATGCCGGTGCTCGCACTACGACCTAAGGGCACCGCACGCCACACCGCTGCACTTCGCACCGCAGCACTCAATGCCTGCCGATGCCAGTGGTTCTGACTCCAACAGAGAGGAGATTGACCTACAATGTGTGTAACTTCAAGGGCCCCAACGACTCCTGCACCGACCTCCGGAACCGACGCCGGAGGACGCCATGTTTTTGGAAGCTCAACGAGAGGTCATCGATGCCCTGCATTTCTAAAAGGTACTGTTTGCGGGTCTCCCCAACACCGTAGCTGACTCGCGATGCCGCGGTCAGCCAGAACTGTTTGGATTTGTTTGATCACAACGCCGTGATAGCCTCGGACGGAGCTATCAAAATCAAGGAACTGTTTTTAAAGCGTATTTTGACAACTGTAGTTGTGGATTTTTATCATTTTTGGTCTTGTCTTAAATATATAAAAATATTGGATATTTTTCTAAACTGGTGTGGTGTCCTTTTGTAGTGCTTACACTGTATTACTGTTGGTTATGCGCAAATGCTTTACACACTGCCTCTAAGATAAGCCTGACTGCTCGTGCCAACTAACCAAGGGGGTGAGCAGGTGTTATTTTAGGGGTGTAACTCCCTTATCCTGACTAGGAAGAAGGGTCCCTATTTGGACAAAGGTGCAAGCCCTTGCCAACTAGAGACCCCCATTTCTAACAGCACCCTACAACACCAGCGACTCTCTGAATCTGCTCACCTCAAATGTCTGTTTTTCTAACAATATTTGTAGGCATAGGATTAGCACAGTACCATCCAGGTCGAGTTATAAAGAGACAAAGTATTTGCCTAAAAGACTTTGCTAGAAAAACAGAAATTTGAGGTGAGCAGATTCAGAGTGTTGCTGGTGTTGTAGGGTGGGTGCTCTAAACAAGAGCTGTTCTTCAACTAAACTTTGAAACTACCCAGAACCATCTGCTTCTTTTTTGCATATGTATATATATATTTTTCAGTTCACTTCAACTGCTGTGTATAAATAAATGTATTTATGTATTTATTTATATATGCACAGCTGCTGAAGTGAATTGAAAAAAAGTAATTTTGTTGACCTGTGGCCTTCAGGTGACTGCATAGAAAATAACACACACCTTAGACAAAAAATAAATGCAAGTCAACCAAATCAGTGGGAAATATAGTTTTATATTATGATATTTCTATTGGGTAATGTGCTCACTATTGATGCCAGTTTGTAGACAGAAAGAGACAGAGTGTTTTTTGCTGTTTGGTGCAGTGAGGAAGGGTAACTTGTGTCTTTTTAGTTCTACGAGGTCCCAGTCAGTAACAGAAACCACCGTGAAGAAGTCATTATTGTAACCCTGCATTACTGTATAAGGTAGGATGCCACAACATGCGCAAAAAGATTTCGGTTTAAGGTGAAAAAAAAAATTGCTTGCAAACTACAGATTTTAGTAATATGAAATCATACTGTAGATAGCTCAAACATGTTTATGGTATCATAAAAGCACACACTCCATAGCTCAGCTGTTAACACCCTTACCGTATCTCTCAAAGGGAATCATATGTTTGTCCTCACTTAGCTTCAACTGACTTTATCAATTAAAGCCAATACTGACTTCCATGCAGCCTTTACATTTGCAGATTAACCAATCGCACATATTTGCATTTCTTTTAGGCAACAGACACCCTGGCAGGAGGCTTGTTCATCGTTTAGCTGCCTGTCTCTCCCTCTGCGTCACAGCACAGGAGACTCCCCCTGTCCATTCCAGCTGTGGCATCTCAGTTGTCATCATTAACCGTCCGCGGACGGTTGTCTTTTCACAAGAAGTAGGGGAACAGTTATGGTTCAAATAAAAAAGTATGGGCACACCACCCCCCCGCAGATCCCTCCCACTTTGACGGACGTGCATGTGTATTAATATATAGATTACGTATCTGTGTGTGTATATATATTATCTACTGGCGGTCGCCAGTAGATAGTTATAGTTAGGACCTATTTTCCATAGGAAATCCGCAACATTCTATTGGGAATTTCTTTGGCGCCGATTGCCGAATCTTCGCAAAATTCTCCAAACTTTTGGCCAGCTCCGCTCCGCTCCTACCCTGAAAGTTTCGTTGTGATTCGTCAAGCGGGGGCCGAGAAAAAAGGGGGGTCCAAAAACGCGTTTTCCCCATGCAATTTCCCATAGGATCTGTTGTCGCAGCTACAGCCTGAACCGCTGAACGGAAAGACACCAAATTTGGCAAAGAGGTAGTCCTCAGTTCGGACTCGTGCCTTTTGCATATTTGGTGTGAATCTGTTCAGTAGTTCCTGAGAAAATTAGGGTAAAAAGTTAGTGATATCTATGGCCGGGGAGGATCCGCGGACCCTACCCGCACCGTAAGCGAACCCTCCCCGAATGGAGCGTGCACCCTCCCGATCGCGCGCTGAATGCTAATTGTCTGTCGAGCGCCTCTCTACATTCGAAACCAGGAACTGTTGGCGGCCATTTTCTGCCTCGGTAGAAGCGAGGATGAAGAAGCAAGGGGAATAAGTGCGTAAAACATATAAAGGGGGCAGAGTGGAAATACTCTGACCCTCTAGAGGTGCTTAGGGGGTCCCAGAAAGACCCCCTGGGGCCTCCCTTTTTAAAAAAAAAAAGCGGCGAAATGCGCGCACGGTGCGCGCATCCTATCGCGTTGGATGCACGGATTCTCTCGCGGTGGGTGCACGGATCCACAGCAACCTTTTTTGAAAAACGACAAGAAATCATTGGTTGTATAACAACTTTCTACACTGAAAGGTAGGGTGTATATTTTTGTTTTTTAAAGGTATGATTTTTATTGGTTAACAAAAACAGATTGTAAGGAACATTATATATGATAAGCTGATATGTTTGAAAAGTCAAGCACACTTCCTGTCTTGTGTAGGAACATTGTGTGCTGAACTTGTGACCTGTGAGCTCAGTGCAGTGTTCCATGACCTGTTTCTATGGTAACAGGCAGAAGGCAGATTGGGGGAAGGGTTGAAATGTATTTCAGTTGGAAAGGGTTGAAATGTTTAACCAATAGAAATGTGTGTTTGCTTTTGAGTTTATGTGCGAAGGATTGTGATTTGATGTTTACATGTATATGTGTGGAAAATGAAAGGGAAACTTTTCCATTCTTTGCTTTTGCTGAGAGGTGCACAGTGCAGAGATTCTGTAAAAGAAAAAATGGTGAGTGTTTGATATACTCCTTAATCTACAAAATAACTTGAAAGATGAGTTATTTAATTGTGAGGGGATGTATGTGGACTATTTTGATTTTAATCAGACTAATGTATTTTTCCTGCTAAAGTGTAGGGAGTACTTTTTTTCTCTACAATGTGTGTGCATGAAGAAACCATTCTGTTATTGGCATTTGTGTTTTTCATGTGTTTGTAGAGAGATAACTGTGCAGTTTGTATATTTTGGTAGAATTAGAAACCAGTCATTGTTTATGAATTTGTGAAATGAGTTATGTTATGTTTCTATACTAAAATGTAGTACTACTTCTAGATGAAGAAATGTGTTTTCATATAGTGCAAGGGATAGTGTTGTTTGTCTAGAATCACACTGTGAGTCCGTGTGCATTTGAGAACCACTGTGAGAGAAGCATTTGGTAACATTGTGTATTTGCTGACAGATAACTAATTTAAAACCTCTCATGTTGTCAAGTTTTAGTAGCATTAGAAGCTAGTCTTTGCTTATGCATTGATAAAATGAGTCAGGGTTTGACACTAAGGTGCAGTACCATGTACTATTCTGTTCACTGTGGCAGAACTGAAAATTTAAAAGTTTTACCTAAGCACTGTCCTAGAAGTATTCTGATTATTTAGTCAGTTTCTAAGTACCAAATAGATTGCTTCAAATAAAAGTGTTCTGACATACTATACACTTGTCTTTTACACCTTCAATTCCCTAGTCAGTATCAAAACACTTCCAGGAAACATCCTGTCACTTCCTTTGCAGTCCTCTAGAGACCCATTCAACAGCATGTACTAATCCATTGACTGTGCCAAAACTCAAACACTTATAAATCCACCTAGATACTCTCTTTCCAGTACTCTAATGATTCAGTCACTGCCTAAGTATTCATGCACTGAGCCAGTTCTTAGCACATGGACTACGTCAAACCCATATCCACTATGCATGCAGTCCTCTAACCACCTACACACTTGTCTTTCACACCTTCAATTCCCCAGTCAGTATCTGTTCACTTCCAGCAAACACCCTGTCACTGCCGTTGCACTCCTCTAGTGACCCATTCAGCATCATGTACTAATCCATTCACAGCGCCAAATCCTAATAAATTCACCGAGGCACTCTCCTTGCAGTACTCTAATCATTCAGTCAGTACGAGGATCTCCTCGTAACAGAACTCTTTGGCAAATCTTGCGAGTGACGAAGGTGGCATTGGTCTTTGTTTGCTCCTTGGAAAAAGTACAAAATTTCCTCACCACTGAAGAAAACGTTGTTTGTGTGGTGCCTTCTGCAAAACATTTTCTTCAGATTCGGTAAATATTTTAAAGCGGCAACATTTACAGTTTTTGTAAGTTAAACTTATAGGGCCCGATTCACAGAACTAACTTAAGACAAAATCCTAAACTTACTACCATTTTGGTATTCACAGAAGGCACTTACTCATTTCGGTATTCACAGAAGTTAGGAGTCTTAACTTTGGGACTCCTAAATGCCTTCTGTGAATACCGAAAGTCTTAAAGTTAGGATTTTTCTTAGTTTAGGAGTAGTAAAGTTAGG
Source organism: Triturus cristatus (assembly GCF_964204655.1). Classification (NCBI taxonomy): domain Eukaryota; kingdom Metazoa; phylum Chordata; class Amphibia; order Caudata; family Salamandridae; genus Triturus; species Triturus cristatus. The sequence goes on from NC_140587.1 coordinate 61,247,923, forward strand.
ACTCCTAACTTTACTACTCCTAAACTGAGAAAAGTTTTAAAGTCTTAAAGTTAGGACTCCAAACTTTAAGACTTTCGGTATTCACAGAAGGCATTTAGGAGTCCTAAAGTTAGGAGTCCTAACTTTACCACTCCTAAACTGAGAAAAGTCCTAACTTTAAGACTTTCGGTATTCACAGAAGGCATTTAGGAGTCCCAAAGTTAGGACTCCTAACTTTTCTACTCCTAAACTGAGAAAAATCCTAACTTTAAGACTTTCGGTATTCACAGCAGGCATTTAGGAGTCCTAAAGTTAGGACTCCTAACTTCTGTGAATACCGAAATGAGTAGGTGCCTTCTGTGAATACCGAAATGAGTAGGTGCCTTCTGTGAATACCAAAATGGTAGTAAGTTTAGGAATTTGTCTTAAGTTAGTTCTGTGAATCGGGCCCATAAAATTTGGTTAGCTGTATGCATTTTATATATCTGTGATTTGTTTCGTGTGGTATTTTGTTGAGAATACCATGTTGGTTTTTTTTTAACAATCTTTCTTATTTTCCAGGTCTGTCGTCGACATCCATTGTCCCCACAGTAGTGTTCCGCCTTGTTGTTTTTTATTATTGTTATTACATTTTGTTTATTAGTTTATTGTTCATATATATGTTAATAAAAAAATAAAGTTTGAAAATAGTTTTTCGTTTATATATTTATTATTATAAAAAATAAAGTTTTAAAAAAAAATTAATAAAGTTTTTGGTTGTTCTCTTAACTGCTGTGTGACTCTTTCTTGTTCTTATTACTGTTATTTGATGGAGTCCACCATGGTGTTAAATTTTGGGGGACTTATCGCTGGAATACTGGTGATATCTGCAGTTTTCACTAACTTCTGAATAGTGTGTTATATTTATCTCAACTTTACTTCCGTTAAAGTGCTGATAATGAAATGGAGAGTAGCCATTCCCGTGCAAAAAGACACGAGGTGCACCTTTCCGATTTATTCTAAATACTAAAATCCTGTATTGAATTGCACTGAGGTATTAGCTGCAGTTACAGTGCACACACAAAATCTATTAAGAAATCTCATTGTATTTATATTGATTGGGAATAGTGCGTCAGGTGCTGGATCTTGATGAGATACACTGCTCAGTTCGTATATTGTTCTGCACACGAAAAAAGTCCCATCACAACTTTCACACCAATTGCAATGCGAAACAAATTCCGGCGATAAGACACGTTAGCACCAGGGATTTTACACCTGTTTTTTGCTGGTGTTAAGCAGGACAACTACCTGCACCATGAAAGGGAACACAGTCAAGAGCCACACCAGAATACCCACAGGTACCATAGAGTTAATGAGCATGATACAGGGATACCCATGAGGGACAGAAGACTCATCTCAACAACTCCAGGATCGCCAATGCCCCCCAAACCCACATCTTAGTAAGTGTGTCCCTGTGGTCATTGTCTTAGCATGATAGGCACGAGCCCTGCAACATCACAGTGTGCTGTCACCTCAGCGTTGGCAGTGAGCCTGGATGTGTAGCTACGCACGCATCCTCCTGCATGCACAACTGGCGTGTGCTGGTCTGGGGTTTACAGGTCAGTGCAGGGGTGTGCCTATCCGGCAAGGGGAATGGGGTGTCTCGGACATGTCCGTGTACAGGAAGTGCGGTAAGTGTGTCTCTGTGTTCTGGTGTGGCCTGCTACAAGAGCCGCAGCAGTTGATGTTGTAAACTGGCATGCACCACCTCCAAACGGCACTGTGATGTTGTAGTTGGAATGTAGCAGGACATGCGCAAATAGGCATTACAATGGTGTGCTGTACGAGTGCACGAGATACAACAGCGTACCGTACAAAAGTGTGGGGGCTCGTGGGAGGGAGGTGCAGCCGTTTGGCAACATAACACACAGTGAACTCGACCATGTTCCACATGCTGGGCATCTCATCCATGATGACCATGGTCGCAGACATCCCACAACACCAACGACTGGCCTTTGTACACATCCTGTATGAATGCAGCGTGGTTTTCACTTCTATGCTCATTCAGTGGTGTGATGTTGGCGGGTTGTGTGACTTGTGCTGCTTGTTGGTGTGTTTCATTTTGGCTATTGTTAGTCTATATGTGTGTTGTACTTAATTGTGCATGTGTGCCATTCTGCCCATCTCCCCCCCTCCCCCCACTCCCTGCTTCTTCCTCTTCCTACTGCTGTTGTGTCTATAATTTTGTTGCTGCACACATAAATACATGTAAAGAATAAATTAGAATAGGTCCTTGATTCTTTTAGGTTTCAAAACTTCTCTATTGGTTTCTTTTTAATTTTCCATATGAACCGTTTTTTTAATATTGAACAACACATAGAAGTCAGAAGTGCAACGTATTCTATCAACAACACTTTCTAGAACATTCTACAACACGTGCAGGTTAAAAGTTCATCAATTTTTTAAAACGTAACGATATTTTTTTGTAACATTTTCTTGAATATTTAACGACACGTGCAGGTTAAAAGTTGACGATTGTTTTGAGTTCGAACAGTGCCTTTCAAATGCAAGTAGCAGGTGTGGTTGATCTGAGCAAGTTGTATCCTTTGATATGTACTCCACGTTGAAACTGCTTTTTCTTAACCAATCACAAAGATGCTTTTCCACAAAACTAATGTGCACCCTACTTTTAAAAAAGAATGCTTTTCATGATATCTTCAGAGATAAGTTATAGATAGGAATTAGCATATAAAAAACCTTTGAAATTCACTGGAAAAAACGTAGGTTTCAGGGGCGTTATGGTTAGGAATTGGCATTTAAAAAACCTTAGAAATTCACTGAAAAAACCAAAGGTTTCAGGGGCGTTATAGTTAGCTGGACATTTCCCTCGTACAAAACCCTAGAAATTCCCCTGTTATAGTTAGTTCAGCTAACTATAACTCGCGCCCCCACAATGCACTGCTGATGACGTCACATATTACATCACTCATGACATGGTCAGTGACATCACTGATGACATCACTTATGACATCTCAAATGACATCACTCATGACATCACTGATGACATCATCCATGTGATAAATTAGTGCATCTTCTCACACCCTAACATAACCTTTGATACACCGACTCAAAATTTCAGACTGCCATTTTCAAAATCATAGATACTCCAATACCAATAAGTACATACCCCCTCATTAACTCTTAGGTCTACATACACCTCCACTCACTCACCTGTACAGTCACTCATACTTACAGTCACTCCGTACAAGACTATCATATGCATTTATACACCTATATAGACACTCACACACTGCCAATCATCCATTGAGGTACTGACACACCTAGTCAGTCATGCAAGTAATTAAACACAGACCAATTTACTCACCTATGCAGTTAAACACACTCAAGTTCACTTACTCATAAAAATAGTACCACATTCTTACGCTCTAATAGAATCATTGATACAAGCACACACTCATCCATACAGCCACTCTCACAATCACATACTCTCACATATACCCACGTACATACTCTTACACACATATATACTGCCTTTCACATATGTTGTTAGTCACACATGTACCACTGAGATATACATTCAATCCCTAACACACCCATACATACACTCACCCAACCATATAGTCCATCACAGATGCACTCTTAAAACCATGCCCCCATAGAATCACCCACTCACACATCTATGCATAGAGTCACACACACCCTACCCACACAAACACTCAGGCACCCATACTGATACTCAGACAACCAATCAATAACCCATATAGACACTCATATAGCTATTCACAAAACCATGCAGCCACTTATACACCTACACACAGACACATACAGACATTCACACAGTTTAGTCACTAGTCTGCAGTACGATACATTTAATGACTCACTTAAAGAGTCAGTTACGCACCTACAAAATCATCCATTCACACACTTGTACACCTACTCATTCTTCAACAGACCTTTCCCTATTTATATTAAACATATTAAAACTGTACAGAAACACATACTTACTGGATGATGTCATCAGTGATGTCATTAGTGATGTCATTTGAGATGTCATCAGTGATGTCACGGACCATGTCATGAGTGATGTAATATGTGACGTCATCAGCAGTGCATTGCAGGGGGGGCGAGTTATAGTTAGCTGTACTAACTATTACAGGGGAACTATAGAGTCTGCTGACATCAGCAAGCTTCCCATCACCATGCCCACATGGGTTGTGGGAACCAGCGCAACAGTGGTCAGTGGATACACGCCCAGTGCTGCGATATGCATGGAAGGCGGTGCCAAAATTGTGTCTTCCCTCCATGACCCACCCACTGTCCACACTTCTTGTGTTCGGCATTTGGGCCTTTGGGTGAACTCCTCAGAGTACAGGGGTTTGATCCCAAATCATAAAAAGACTCAGAGCCTCATTACAAATGGACCGGATTGGATTACAAATGGACCAGTAATCCCATTCCCAGTTTGTGCCCAAACTGGGAATACCGCTGGTGCAGTTAGGCTGTGCTGTAGAGTGGAATGAAGAGGACAGTTTTACTGCACCAGTTGTCATCTCAGCTTGGGCACAAACTGGAACTGGGACTTCCATGGCACATTATGACTGTTGCAGCTCTGGACAGGGAAAGCCATGCATTACAACTAAATAATACTTCATTTTAAGGTGTGGAACTTGAAATGGAGGCAATACCGCGCTGCGGTAATACCACCCCCTGGCGGTATGATTATTAACGTGGTGCTGTGTCCTCAGAAATACCAGAGCGCCCTGAATGTGGCCCTCAGAGCATGAGGGACAGTGTTAGCAAGAACATTCCAGTTAGTCTTTTTCTTAAAAATAAAAACACCACCTGCACAATTGCAAGGATCATTATTTCATTAGGCTAACACATATTTTTATTTCCTCTATTTCATGGTAACCTATGTACCTTCCACACGGACTTATAATACAACTGAAATAAATAAACTGAAGTCAATCCTTCATTTTTATGGAGGAGCCTTCTAATTTCTCTTTACTGCTCCGTTATGAAGCATTCGTGTAGTGCGTAAGTGCCTCTATTGCGACATAAAGCGATCGATTCACAAAGGGCCTCCGCACTTAGTCAGTCAAATCACTTTATTCGATACATCAAAAAATGTTAAGATCATAAAAGTACAACGATGCACAGTATACAGTAAACAAAATAGGATACAGCTTTCACAATAAGAAATAGTAACAGTAACTTGATGACACATATTAGAATTAAAAACAGGTCTAAAATATATATTTCCTAATTCATGAAACATAGTGGTCCCGCTGCTTAGTCTTTCATGAGAGAAGTAGATATGAGGTCACAGTATAACATACAGTTCATTGGGTAGTGATTGTAAAAAATACAAAGCTGGACGGCATTGAGTAAAATGGTATTTATGCATTAACTGCCAGATAAATCTTTTGCGGGACGCTGTATAAAATTCACAAAAGAATATAATATGTCGATTGTTCGATAGGGCAATCTAGATATAATTTTACAGCTGTCTTCGAAGAATTTAGTTTAGATTGCTCCAAAGCCCTTTGGTTATGAAACAGTGCTTTTATTTCTTTTTTTGATACTCGAATACAGTTTAAAGGAGATGTAAATAATCGACCTAAACCAAGGGAGGTGAGACTGTTTTAATGTATAATAACCATGAGACGGTCTTCTATTAGTCTCTATGTAGGGTTTACTGAAGTTCTTCTCCAAATGGAGTGCCACAACAATATAGGGGCCAACCTAATTGTGTAGTCTAAATATGGTACATCTAGCTTGACATGAAGTAAAAAGTTAGAACAGCTAACTGGGAAGGCAATAAGTCTCTTCCAGAATGAATTTTCGATAGTCTGGAGAGGATGGGTATTGGTGTAGCCCCAGATTCCTGCTCCGTAGGTTGCCAATGATATTGCCTTGGCAGAGTAAACCTTTTTGATCATCTCAAGGGGCTTCGCACCCAGTTTCTTTGTAAAGAAGTTGAGTGGTGCTATTATACTTTTCTCTAGTGCTAGTCCCCTAGTTTTGTTCATGTTGGACCAAGAAAGTTTTCTCTCAAAGGTTATCCCACGATACGAAATAGTATCCGTGTGGGCTAGTTCACGACCTTCTATGTAGAAATGTGGGGCTCTCCTCTCTCTGCAACCAATTATTAAGACAAGGGACTTCGTCTCATTTTAAACCCTAATTGTTCAAATAATTTTCATATGTACACAGTAGTTGTTGTAGGGCTCGGCCAGTTTGGGCAATTAGGACAGCATCAGCTGCGTATAGCAGAATTGGGGTGTGCATGTTCTTAATCAATGGAACGTCTAGGGTGGAGGTCAACAGGGGTGTTTCTACCCCATTTGTGTAGATGGAAAAAAGGAACGGGGCAAGAACACACCCGTGGCGCACTCCCCTCAGGATTGGGAATGACCTGGAGCACTCATCCTGATTTCCATAGCGCACAGATGCTGATGCACAAGAGTAAAGCTGTCTAATAAATGTGGTTATCGCATCGTCAATACCCATTTCTAGCATTATTTCCCAAAGGTGGTGGTGGGCTATGCAGCCGAATGCTGCTGAAAGGTCCATGAAAACCAGGTGCAGTTTCTCCTGCTTTACCTTGGTATACTTGGCCATTAGTAGTGTCAGATAGAGGCTTTGATCTTGAGTGCCACTCCCCTTTTTAAACCCATATTGTACCGGGTTTATTATGTTATTGTCAGTGGCCCGTTCCTCAACTCTGTTGAGCAGAACACGGCCCATCAGTTTGGCAGTGCTATCTAGCAGGGATATTGGCTGATAGCTTTTTTGCTGGGCTTTGTCTCCTTTTTTATAAATTGGCACGATAATAAACGTCCTCCACAATTCGGGTGAACCCACTTTGGCGATTACATTGAAAACACTAGTGAGCACAGCCCCCACAGGTCAGGGTGCTCCTGGAAAAAATCTACAGGGGTGCCTTCTGGACTAGGGGCTCTGTTGGTAGAGGACTGTGAGAGGGCCAATCTAATGTCCTGGAGGTTAAAAGACAAAGGCGAATTTATAGAGTGTTTATTTGACAATAGCTGGCTGACCGACCCCTCTGTATGAGAGTTAAAAATAGAGGACAAAAGTGTGATCCAGGAGTCCTCAGCCACATGGCACGCAATACCCGGATCCTCTGGAGATTTGAGGAATGACGGAGGCCCTGCAGTTGTGGAGGGGGCGCACTCATGGCGGAGGCCCCGCAGTTGTGGAGGGGGTGCACTCATGGCGGAGGCCACGCAGTTGTGGAGGGGGCGCACTGATGGCAGAGGCCCCGCAGTCGTAGGGGATGCACTCATGGCAGAGGCTGCACAGTCGTGGGGTGAGGTGCACTCATGGCAGAGGCCCCATAGTCGTGGTGGGGGGGCTGAACTCATGGCGGGAGCCCCGCAATGGATAACCGCAGTATGGATGTCCAGCCCCAACAGTGGAGCCTCTGCCACATGTGTGGACGCCCTTTGTAAATCGGGCCGTATGTGTTTAGTTGGAGTGTATTGTAGCAGTATGGGAAGTATTCTGTGTGGTGCGTACAGTGTGTACTTTATTGCGTTCTTAAGTCCTCGCCTCTTTACGCTTGGAAGTCCTCTCCTAGGCCTGTGCAGAAGACCAGGTGTAAGTGAGGTCCAAGAGCTTAGAAAGTAGACTGGAAGTGGTGGATTTACTACTCCCAAACTCCATCCTTAGTGACTCCTTACATTCTGTCATCTCATTTCTCCTCCCTGCTGAAATGATTTGGGTACATCTCTTAATTCATCTTTAAGTTTTGTAAACATGTATCAACACTTTTCAGTTTCTGATATTTTTTCTTTGCTTTGACACTTTTCTGGATCATTGAATCCTCCAAGTGAGGGGTCGGAGTTTATCTGCAGCTCCTTCTGCTCATGAATCTCCATCATGAATTGCTCGAGCCTTACAGAGGGAAGGGTGAGTTTCTGCTCCAGGTTGTGTGTAGCACAGAAGGCCCTGGTTGACTAGTTCAAGGTGTTCCTGATTCTGAGTAAAAATGGGGATAGAATTCTAAATCTTTGAGAATCTACAGTAGTGAGCATCGTTTTCTGGTACAGGCGTCCAGGAAGCATACTTTCACATTCTGGTCTGGTTTCCTCACTAGAAATACTTACCTTTCATGGTGGGAGGAATTAATTTCAAGTTCAGAGTACTTCTCTTTAGCCTCAATTTGGAACCAGGATTACTCACATTTACCTCTGCCCAGACAACTGGCACATTTAAACCTCATATGTACAAAAACTCATCAAATATCTAGAAAGAGGCTGGGAAACATCTATTTTGAAACCTTCAGTTTCTTCGGGTTATCGGGGCATTGCTGGTCAACGGCTGAGCAAGGTCCGCCAACCGTGAGTACAAGTGGGCGACCATTATTGGCCGGTTACAGACTTCCAAAAAAGGAACACAACTTCAGTGGTGGTTGGAGGGGATCCTTAACTTGAAGGCCCCCTAAACTCTGACAACTGCGGTGGCCAGGCTTCTCAGAGGCTAGTACAACCTCATGTGACTGGCCACTGGGTTAAGAAAAGGTATCCTCAGTCTCCCAAGATTCTACCTCCAGCGTTTGAATCATAGGAGATTTTGTGATAGGGTCAGGAGACAGTCTCCTTCTGCATTCCGGAACTAATGGTGTTCTTATCACATTTACTGGGGGTACACATGTGGGCGCTACCGTGGGAGAGTTGTGGCACCATAGTCCACAGCAACTCTCTGCAACTCCAGTCTATTCGTGGTGGGGGTCTGATCTGTCTTTTTTCGACTCAGGCGATGGTGAGGCCACCAATTGATCTTTGACCATGTGTGATTGGAAGGTTATTAGCCAGGGTCAATGGTATTTAACTCATGCAGTGGATTTTACTCTTTCAGAAGGCTAGCAAGGGAAGCCAGTATATACCTGTAAGGATGTGTGTGATGTGGTCAACAGCAGAAGGCTAGCAAGGGAAGCCAGTATAGACCTGTAAGGATGTGTGTGATGTGGTCAACAGCAGAAGGCTAGCAAGGGAAGCCAGTATAGACCTATAAGGATGTGTGTGATGTGGTCAACAGCATCAAGTCCACCATTCCAAGAGGCCAGAACTGAACAGTTGAAAGAGGAATTTCCTCCACTCACTTGAGGATACAAAAGATTGTACAGAAAAGCAATGGGGGAGAACAGGTTTATTTTCTCTAGCAGTAGATTGGCCTTAAACACGAAATATCAGCATATTACTATGCAGCAACAAACTCTTGGGACTCACTTCCAGACAACATGACGTCCCTTCCCAGTCCTCTTTCTTTCAGGAGCACTTTGAAAACGACTCTTTTCCAGCTCACCTGTGTTTGATGTCATGCTGCGCATGCTATACACTGCTTGGTGTTGTTTATCGCTCCATTGTGACGCGTTCTTCTGTCCAAAGTTCACTGTTGCCTTTTTGGCCTCTCCGCGCTACTGGAAACTGTTAAATAAATATTGCACGTATATGTTCTTTCAAAAGCTGAGCATGTGAATATGTTCCTGAATGTAGTGCCTTAACCACCAGCAGCTCTCATGGCAATACAGTGGATTCAGTGGAAGTCTCTTATTGTAAAACATCTCGACACTGAAGCTACTGGTAAATGTGGTAAATGTCAAGGTACTTATAGAGCGCACTGTCACCAGACGGCCACCTTGCGGTGTCGCATTTTGCGGTTTCCTGGCGCTAATACTCATACCGCTGTGGAACCCCTCCTGGCTTTCTCTGTGAAGTGTCCACTCCTGGGCACCCCCAGGCATCCTTAGCGCTGTTGGGGCCGGTGTGGAGGCTAAGCAAGCTATTGCCCAGAGTTGCAGCGTGGGGCCCGTGATTAGAATAGGCACCGAGGCAAGAATAGACAGGTCCGAAGAAATTGAGCCCAAGCCCCGCCGAGGAGGGAATCAAACCCTGGTCCCTGGCCAGAACTCTGCTTCAGGGTCTGCCGCTCTAACCATTGAGCCACACTCCTCCCCCTGGTCTCGGGTGGAGTTCTGTAAACCAGTACCCTTGACGTCAAACGTCTCCATTTGTCGCTCACAAGTGAGAAGATGTGGGCTCTGTAAGAGCAGGTGGGCCATGTGTATCTCAAAGAGTTCTTGTCCTCTAACTATGTATACACAGTACTTGCTTTGCTCCTGGCTTTTCCCTTCATGAGTTTTATTTGCTCTTTCCTTTTCCATGTACTGATGACTGGACTGCTATATGTACAGCACTCTGATACCCGGACATATATATTTATATATCTATCTATCTATATTTGTGTATATATATATATATATATATATATATATATATATATTTATGTTAGTCATTGGGACAATAAACACTCAGATCAACAGCTGCCTGTCGGCCCTTTCCCCACACTGCTGCCCATTTCTCCACAGTCGCTGTGTGTCTCTATGGGCTGACTGTGCAGAATCACATTTGGGGTCACACCTGCTGTCTCGTGCGGTACTTGAATGGACAGTGCACTCACCAGCCCACAGCAGCATCTTGCCCATCGTTCTTCTTCTGGTTCCGCACTGGGCCCCTCAGCTGCCAGCTCTTTTATACCGCAGCACACAGACGTAATCAGGTGGGAACCACACACCTGTGCAGGGAGGCAGACCCTGACGACCAATAACACCACCTCATGCTCTGAGCAAACAGGCCCCTCAATGCCACACCTCCAATGCCACGCCCCCAATGGCGCCATCTGCCAAGGTCAACCAAAGCGGTGCAGTTTTAGCGTTATACAACTCAAAAACAAGCCCTCCGCGAGCGCTCTGAAGCCCTCACAGAGGTGCAGGTGGGAGATCGTGCAGGGCTTGACACATACGTGGCCACTGACCCCGACATAAGGGTTGCCGGAGCGCCAGCTTCTCTGATGGCGCAGCTGCAACGCACATTGCACCTTTTGAAGGCAGAATGCATGTTGCAGGGGAACTGCAGGGCAGGCTGGGGACCAGAGGCGCCAACAATTGCTTTCCTCTAACCTCCCAGCTTCATTTGCTGATCAACGATGTGATCAGAGGGGGAAAGGGACTTGCAGGTGGTCGACCATGTCTTATATTCCAAACCTCATAAGGCACCATCATTGAAAACCCCATTCTTTTAGAGGACTGTAGATGATGGCCCATTATCACATGGATATAAACATCTGCACCTGGAAGGCATTTTCTTCCCTCTACCCACATTGCTGATGAATTTTTGATTATCTCGAAAAAGATTCAAGTGTTGATGAAACTATGCTCCAGTGCACACATTTATAAAATGCATCAACGCACACATGTCAACATGTCAGCTTTACTGGCACACATGCACATCCACAAAATATATCTATGTATACTGCTGCGTATGCACACCTAGGCACAATGACAGACACACAAACAAGATGGATATATGATAATTAATGTTTTGGGTGTATTAAGAAAGACTTCAGAATTGAAAGGAACCAATTTGGAGTGCTGTTGTTACCTTATCAATTGAGTCACAAACAAATAGGAAAGACTTATCAATACACTGAAACTTTGCCTTTTTTGTATGTTCTCATCATATCAGTTGAGGCACAGATCCAGGACACGGACTAAACAAAGGTTGTGTACCATGCATGCCAGTTCCACGCAGTCTCAACCACGTATGTCTTAGTCACACATATGCCTTTACCACACATGCCTTTACAATGAATTTTGCATTGTTAAGGCATGTATGGCAAAGACATTTCTGTAGTTAAGACTTCACAGGTAAGTCTTAACCCCCCCCCCCGTCCCCTGCCCCCTCCTTGAGTCCACAAAGTACCACCCTTCCTCCTGGAAAACAATTCCCCACCCTCCGAGCCCTAAAAACATCCCTGCACCCAGTCCTAAAAACAAATGCTCCCTCCTCTAAGCCCTAAAAATTAACCCAATCCCTGCCCCGTAAGTCCCTACCCTGACACCCAAAACTACTCTCCTACCTCCTAAAAAACAATCCCCTACCCACCGAGCCCTAAAAACTTCCCTGCACCCAGTCTTAAAAACTACTGCTCCCTCCCCTAAGCCCTAAAAACGACCCTGACCTGCTCCCCAAGCCCCTACCCTAACACACAAAACTACCCCCTCCCTCCTAAAAACCAACCCCCTCCCCTCCAGCCCTAAAAACATCCCTGCACTCCAAACCCTTAAAGCTACTCCACCCTCCCCTAAGCCTAAAAACTACCCGAGCCCTAAAATCTCCCCCGACCTGTCCCCAACCCTAAAAACAACCCCGACTCACTCAGCCTTGTAAACTACCCGACCCCCAGCCCAAAAATCTACTCCCAACCCATACAAACAACTCCCCCACGCCCCTCCACAACCCAGCCCCACTTACCTCACCGCGTCCTCTGGCTCTGCCGATCCTTCCTGCTTCCGACCACCAGCAGCTAGACCGCGCGCTGCCTTAACCACGCATATCCATAGTTAAGGCAAGCATGGTAACGCTTGCGTTGGCAGAACACTCATGGCTGAGCCCACGTTGTTCCGACCGTTTTCCCCTAAATGAAAAAGGAAACCTGATCTCTGATTTACTAAGGGCTTGCGTTGCCTTTGCATTATGAAAGATGACGCAAGGGCAATGCAAGCCCTTCAGTGAGATTTACTATGCCACGCAGAGCCACCTTGCATGGGTCTGCATGGCATAGTAAATCTGGAGTAACGCAAGGCAGCACCAGTTGCTGCCTGGCATTACTTTGCCCTTGGAAAGCGTTCCATGGGTGGAGTGTGGGTATTCCCACACATTCATCCATGGCCTTTGGGGCATTCACACATTCACTAACAATAGTAAACCTGAGAATGCGTCAAAATGCTACGCCTTCTGAGGGGAGGCGTAACAAGGATAAGTATATGTATTTCTCCTCATTTCTCCTCTTTCTATGTGTGCTGCATTCTGCAGAATATGTAGAAAGAGGAAAAGCCGTACAGGAATGTTTTTATGAAGGAAGGTGTCCCTTCCTGCACCAAAACAATTCTGCCTGGTGGGACGAAAAGACAAAATACTGTTTGCTATCTCTTTTTTGATTCGCAGGGCTGTTGGCACGCTAAAGCGCCACTTATACTGGCCCTGCACTTGACCTGTGACCTGCCTCCAGTTACATGACCAATTTAAGTGGGTTTTAGGGTGCTGGTGAAATACATATAGGACCAGGAACCGAACAGTGCTGTCTGAGTGACAGGCAGGACCAATTAGGTTTGCAAATTGTAATCCATAAGCAGCTTTATCTAGCTAGAAGTCTGCCTGTTTGTAGTGGCACCCTCCTGTGATCCTTGTATGGCTGCTTGTATGGGTGGGTGACACTGGCAGCAAAAGCACAGTGTGATCATCATGGCAGAGGATGAGCTTGGGTGCAGCACTGGAGAGTGCAGCAGGGGCTCACTTTCGAACCACTTGCCACTCGTTTGCCCAGTGTTTTCTGTCTGGTTGGTACTAAAGTTAAGCCATAATTATTGACATGACACTATTGATTTACATATATAATAGTTTTTGCGTGTGAGAATTCCCCTTGGTCAACTTGCCCTCTTTAATGATGAACAAATAGGAGTTATGTATCTTGATAGAGCTTTTATCACCCAGGGTATTTGTTACCGATATTTAGTGAGTAATAATTTCATATGCCCTGGACTGCTGGTGTAGAACGAAAAATCATTTCTAAGGCCGATTCCAACAAACCTAGTGATAAGTACTACTATTGTATGACAGCGGTTCCCAAACGGAGGTCTGCGACCCCCAGGGGTCCGTGACACATTCCCAGGGTGTCCACAGGCAACAGTTGTAAAAGCACTGCAAAGTTCTTTGTATAACCAGTTAATTTTGGGCAACAATTAATGAAGCAAGATAACTCCAGTGATGAATGTACCTGCTGGAGGGAAATGGGAGTTTTGTCTAGTGGCAGCTTTTAGTCATCTGTGGTAGCGCAGATGGTTCATATGCCTGCTCAAAAATTGTGTTCCATGCATTTTACAGAACAGTATTTTATGTGCATAGCTCAGTGTGTTACTGCTTTTGTCACATAGATTATTTTGTTACTGTGCAGATCATAAGTTACATATGTAATCTAGCACAGTGAGCTATGAACTACCATCAAAGAGCTGAATGCAATCTGCATGGTACAAGTTAGTAAGTTATGTTTTTCCCCAGTCTTTCGAAATCCTGCTGCTGGTAAAATAGGTTTGTTTTGGTCAAAATAAATTCTTATTATTAAAGTCAATGCTAACCACTGTGTTATGTTCTGAATACTGAGGGTAAGATTCTCCACACCAAGCACTCTTAAAAGAATGGATGACATGTGAATCCTACATCTTTGCTTTATTTAACATTTTCTATACATTGATTTACACATGTATGTATCATTGTCTCTGTAAGTGTGTGATGTAAAGTGCTTTGACACCCTACACTGGTATAAGAGGTGCTATAAAACAAAGGAAATACATCTGACAGAGGGGCTAAGGAGAGGTGAAGGCACTGATGGAGGGTCATAGTGAGGGAGTCATTGAAGAGCCCTGACAAAGATTGTTGTATCCTGGTGCACTGTAAGCTCATCATTTGCTATTCTTTAGAAGCTAATACAATTGAATATAGAATGAACACATTTTCTGAGGGGGAGAGCCCCCACCGAAAACCCACTTTCCATATTTTTACAATATAAATTAATAACATCTTTAGCAATTTGAGTATTTGTTTGGTGTGCACTTGTTTGTGTATTTTTTCCTAATTAGTGTTTTAATGTTTGAAATTTAATTCGTACAAATTGCTTAGGGGTCCCTGGCCTCCAGTAGTGACTCAGTGGGGGTCCGCAGGAGTCAAAAGGTTGGGAACTACTGATTTAGACTAAGTATGTGTTTAGAGAGCTCAGTTACATTTTCTGGGTGGATATATCTGCTGATATCTTTCCCATGTGTTGGAGTTTTTCGATGCAAGGTAAATTCAGGTGCATTCACGCATTCATCTAGTGCTGGTTGCAATTCTGTGAGCTCTCTGCCTTTAGTAGGGGTGGAAACCATACTCCAAGACCCTGTTAGAGGACTCCTGTTGGCATCAGCTATAGCTCATATTGCTGCTGGGTTCAGGTAATCTAATCCTTCCTTGGACTGCTGACACGTTCTCCTGTTTGAACAAAAGATAAGCAAGTTAACCTGCTAGAAATATGTGTCCAGAAAGTGCATCTGCAACCTCCAGAGACAGTAAACATTAATTAAACATTACAGAGATCCTAAGCTCTCAGGACATGATATGTGAAAAAAATAAGTTACTTCACTTCGGAAGCGTTATTCTGATGAATACTTTGTCTAACTGCAGATTCCTCTCCTTTAGAATAACCCCAGCCCCCAGACTAGATCTCAGTTTCAACAATGGCCCCCGCTTGCTGGTAGGTGGTACAGTTGGACCCTTTGACGCCCTTGCACTGCCCACATTGCAGAGCCACATGTAGGAGGCATCCCGGTGCCCTAATGTCAGTTTTTGAATTGCACTCACATGTTGGCCAATGATGACAAATCAGAAATGACAGTGGTGATGCTAACTTTGGACCTTTCTAACTGAAACGGACTGGTGCCCACTCCCACTCCACAGAGTATGGTGAGAAACCTGCAGTTGGATAGAGTATCCACTGGAAAGAGCATTTCAGAAATGAAGTAGCTTGTTCTGCTGACAAATAACTATAACTGCAGATTCCTCACCTTTAGTATGGATACAGGAGCAGTGCCCCCAAAAGGTGGAGGGTTCGGGGGTGGTCTCATTCCAAAACGTCCTGCACCACATAGCAGGCAAAGTTGCCCTCTCTGCAGACTTGACTTTCAAGGCAATAGTGTTTATTGAATGAATGCACAGATGCCCTGTCAAGGACACTAACACTCCTTGTCAATGCTGTTGCAGCAGTTTTTGCTCCAATAGAATGAGCCTGTAGACCCTCAGGGGGCTCTTTCCTCACCAGGGCATAGCATTTCTTTATGCACAGGACTGCACACCTGGACAGGGCCAGTTACTGCACTGCCTACCCTTCCTTTGCTACAGCAAAGCCCATGAAGAGCTAGTTATCTACATGGTTTTCCTCTGTGCACTCAATGTAACACTAGGAGCTCTCCTCTTTATAGGGGTTTGGCAGAGAATACACATCAGGAAGGGTGATGGTCAATACAACCTTTGACAGAAAGGAAGCCCAGATTCTCAGCACCAATTTGTCTGTAAAGAAAATGGTACATCGAAGTTGCACTTATAGCACCAGCAGTTCACTGACGTGGCATGGAAAGTGATGATAAAAACTTTGTTAATGGTAAGGAGCAATAGGGAACACATTTGCACAGACTTGAAAGGTGTGCACCTCAGAAGTGTGAGGAGCATGTTAAGGTGCCATGAAAGCATAAGGAAGGGCTTTGGTGGAACATGTGTCAAACCTTCCATAAATCTCCTTACAACAGGAGACTCAAATTAAAAGGGTTGGTCAGGCCAGCATAAAGAGATCTAGAGGACTGACATATAGCACTTACGTGCCTACCACACAGCCTTGCTGGGCCAAAGACAACACAAACAACAGACTGTATGATAACTTGGCTTGTAAGTGAATCAAGGTTGTGGTCCCTGAGCCAGGCCATACATTTCTCCCAACACTCCGATAGATATTTTTAGCAGTATCACATGCACTACATTAGATTGCAAGCCAAAAGTGGTCAGTTTCAACCACTTAATCTCCACTTATGGAGGTGTAGATTGTGGTAGTTCAGTTGAAGGGCCCGCTCTGTTGCTAAGAAAGAAGACCCCCCACCCAAAGAGGTAGCTGGATCGGTGTGAAAATGTTCAGGCTCACAGGTTGGGATACAATACCATCCTGGTCTATTCCCGCGCTATTAAGATGACTTGTGTCTGGTCCCCCCTGTCTTTCTTCAGAACCTGACATTGGAGAGGCAATGGTGGAAATATGTACAGAAGTCATATGCTTCACCGAAGTTGGAATGGGTCCCCTTAGGACCCATTTGGTAATCTCAACACTGCACGTTCTTGGCAATGGTGAAAGTATCCAGCCAGGGCTGCCCCACTGGTCAAAGTTGTCCTGAGCCAACCCAGGATGAAGACTTCATTTGTTGTATGTCAGCTGATGTTTGCTGAGCTTGTCAGCCCTGTCTTTTAGCAACCCCACCAGGTGACTGACCACCAGGAAGATACCTTGTTTGTCCAGCCACCACGAAAGACACAGTGCCTCCTGGCTATGCCATCCCGCTTTTTGCAGTACCACATGAAGGTTTTGTTGTCTATTCGGACCTGCATCAGCTCCCTTAGGCGAGCAGGAGAAAGACTTTTACAGTCACGAGGACGGCAGAGAGCTCCAGGAGACTGAAATGGAGCAGTTGTTCCACCGGGGACCCAGACCAGTCCACCCAAACTGAGAAACAACGTATCTGTCACTACTGTGAGCTTTGGATGCGGTAGGGAGCATGGTGTGCTTCAAGACAAGTTGGTGTTCCCCACTACCAATGAGAATCCTGGGTTATCTCCCTTGAGACGAAGATGTTGTTCAACAGACTGCCCAGTGTTGCATCCACTGGAAATGAAGGTTCCACTGCTAGGCCCACATGTGCCAGCAAGCATCCGGAACCAGAGGAATGCATGAGGTCAGAAGTTCCAGAAGCCTCAATAATGCCCTCACAGACACCCAGGATTACGCTCGAAAATTGGGATCATATCATGAAGTCCAGGGCTTGTTGAGGGCAGGGGGGTGTTGAGGCTTTGAACGTCACTATGTTCAGGATGGCACCTATTAAGGGAATCATCTGTGTTGACATCAGATGTGACCTCTGCTTGCTGATGGAAAACCCCGGGGACAGAAGAAGGACAACTGTCATTTGGAGGAAGTTTGTGACTGAGTGCAGTGAACCTGCCTTGAGCAACCTGTTGTGAAAGTACAGGAAAACATGTATCTATGATCTACAACAGATGGCATTGAGCACAACTAACACATTCGTAAACACCTACGGTTATGGTCACCAGGAAGTAGTAGGAGTAAGCCACTTATCCTTTTCCAGTTCTAGCACCCTCTCAATGATCCCCCTGGCCAATAGAGACTTGACTTGAGTAAAAGGAAGGTTGCACGATCTGGTGACATTTGAGTAGGAACGGGTGGGATTTAAGGAGAAGAAAGGAATGGTAGGCCTTACCATTTGGTGCAATTTTCAGCACCCACTAATCTGAAGTAATGGATTTCCAGCCTGATAGAAAACATTGAATCCTGCGTCCTACTGTCTTTGCATGGTCTTGCAAGAGGAAATCAAAGCAACTTGGAAGTTGTGGCGACAGAGGAGGAGGTAAAATATAGCTTGCCTTGGTTGTGTCCACTACCTCAGCGCCACCACGTCCTTTGGAGCTGAGAAAAGTTTGGGCTGGCTGATGAAAAAGGCTGCAAGGACTGCCACTGTCAGTAGGCCATATCCAATAAGTAACCCTAGAATATTCTGTAGTGCTGAAATTCTACAATTGAGTAGACCTTTCTCCAAAGAGTTTTGATCTTTCAAAGGACATTGTCCATTAAGGGCACCTCGACACCTCTGGAAAAACCAAGAACTCACATCTAGTCTTGACCCTGATCAGGACACTGGTGCACATGGCACGGCCCACAAAACCTCTTGTGTGATGACTGGCCCATAACACATATGTGGCAGCCTCTTGTTTGTCCTGAATTGTTTGGGCAAAGGATGTTCTGAATTCATCACAGATAGCAGGCAAGATATTGTTGGTCATATCCCAGAGAGTGTGTGTTAATCAGCCTGGAAGAAAGACTGCATTTAGGGACCACAGGGCCAGACTGACAGAGGAGAATGCCCTCATGCTGAAAGCGTTGATGCACTTTAACTCCCTATTTGGCAGTGCAGAAAGGAAGGATGGCACCTGGAAAGAAAGGTGCAGACATCAGCACGCAGAGGTGGTGCCTATATGCGGCTCTGCGTCATCACTTCCTGGGTAGCGGAAGGCTGTTGGAGGGACCAACAGTGCCACCTACCAGTGTGTGGGAGCCAGTGCCTCTGAAAATCCACAACCAGCCTGGCCCTGGGATTATTCTAAAGGTGAGGAATCTGCTGTTAGAAGTATCCATCAGAATACAAATAATACGTTCAGCCACAACACTGCACTCAGTTCACATACACATGCACACACAAAAACACCTGTGAACACATAAACACACCCTTGCTTCAAACTCACCTATTCATAAACACACATAAATATGCACATAAAGGCACCTAAATGTGCACCTGCGCACATACATACACTATATTTGCTTAAATGGATACACATAAGATCACAAATATATACATACATGCACGCATGTAGACAGGTACCTACATGCAAAGCTACACACATCCTTCCAGGATTATAGACACAATCACTAAGAAAGACTCCTCCACATGTCTCCACAAAGGGCATTTTTTGGATGGGCCACACAGGAGGTTGCTTATGGTGGTTCCAGCACAACTAGTGCAACTGCATACCTTGAGATACCCTCCCCCATTATTTGTACATATATTTATATATGCATACACGCACGCACACACACACACACACACACACACACACATACATCGTTAGACCTATGTGCACACAAATGCTTTGTTGCATGTCTCCTTGAACACACCTCCTTACTCATGTCCATACACATAGGGGCCGATTCCGATGTCGGACGTACTGGAGTCCATCTAACATCGGTTGGGAAATGGAACCGAACGACCTTCTGTCGTCGATAAAGCCCAGCAAGTAGGATGTGACCGATCCCTGTTGGGTCACAATCCTATTCTTTACAATGTGAGCATGCATTCCGAATGGAATGCATGCTCTCATTTCAAAGAGCAGAGGTGCAGTTCATCCCTGCACCCTGTGGCAGGTACCTCAAGGTGCCTGCCACCGGGTGCAGGGATCAACAGGGGCCACCAAAGGTGCCCCCTAGGCCACCATTCGGAGGCCTTGCACGAATGGGGGCCCTGCTGGGGGTTCCCAAAGTAGGATTCCCACAGCCTTAATGTGTCGGAAAGGCTGGCACAGAAAGGCTGTGTGAAACTTCCATCGGAATCCCTCAGCTGGAAAGAGCCACCTGAGGGAATGATGGAGGATTTCTGAATGGCCGCTAGGCTCTCCGAGCCTGCCGGAGGCCATTCGGAAATACGGTTCAGATTCCTTTCCGACTGCCCACATCAAAATGGGTTCGTCGGAAAGGAATCTGATCGGGCAATTCCAATGCGCTCGGAGCTCTTCGGACCGCATCTGAATCAGCCCCATATATACAAACTCCATCAACACACCTGCACAGATACACAGTTGTGTCCTCACTTCTGATATCTCTGTTGATAAGTCCAGGCAGAGCCCACACATTGGTCATCCTTCTGAGATCACATAATTGAGTATCGATAAATTGGAGAATAGTAATACCTGTTATTTGTAGCACGATGAAACAGCAAAATGGAGGTAGCAAATTATTAATAATAACTCCAGGTACTTGAAATTTAATATCTACATCTCTCCGAACATACAACTCAACACTCATACATCTTTACACACAGGTCCCTCCACATACACACAACTTTTCACACACAACTACACCTCCGCATTTAAAATAACCACTACAGCATCATATACACCTCTGTAAAGATCTGTGTGGATACACTTGTCCACTTACCTGCACATATTCAAACCACTATATAACTGTCAATGCACACCTACATTTACATTCACCAGACACAGCACCTCTGTAAGAAGAAGCATCATCTGAGCACACACACACACACACACACACACGCACACACACATATAAACGTACTTGATAAATAGTATCTATTCGGGCTTGTCCCGCCTTTACTGAAATGGTTTCAGCCTGATGTGTTCCTACTTCATCTATAAACACATGCAAAGGAAAACTCCAAATGAACTGGCGCACCAACTAGCCATCTCAGAAGGAAATTGAATCATATGTAGAAAATCTAGATTTAGGCTTGAAATTTAACAATGCACAAGCGCTGCAAAGCCAATGTGTGACTTATTTTAGGCAGAGTTTGCGCACTACGACAACAGTTGCTGCAAAGACACAAGATAACAGTGCTTAATTTGAGCCAGAGCTTTCCGGTGCTGAGCACCGGCACTTAATTGATTTCCGGTGCTCGGCACCGGCACCTAATTTTCAACATTACACTTAAGGCAGTCTGACACAAGGTGGCGCTGCTCATGTAATTTAGAGATGAGCAGTATACCAGTTGTTTAGGAAAACAATATACATAAAAAAAGTACTAATACCTGCCTCCCCAGCCATTCCTTTAGCTTTGAGGACCTGGAATAATCGGAACTGTCACATTTACAAGGGAGAGAGATGGTTAGTAGTTCTTTTGGCAGCAATGACAGGGGTGATGGTTGGTAGAAGCTGCAGTGGCCTCCTGGTCAGAGCCCTGGCACTTAATATTTTACAAATTAAGCACTGCAAGATAATGCACAGCTGCATGCATCAACGCCTGTTAATCTGTGTCAGAGGCACTCACAAGAGAGTGTAGAATTGAGTGTCAGTGACTCCACACAATGGTTGCACCATTGTATCTATTAAAGGGAGGAATCAGAGGCCCTAAGCAATGAAATGGGTCCATTAAGAGGATCTGTGGCAGCCCAATTCACGCATCAGTGCGACCAATGAAATAAGCGAAACAAGCAATGTTTTAATACTTAGAGTGGCACGTGTAATCTGTGTTATCCCACACAGGGTTGATAGTTTACTGAGCACAACCTTCCGATAGGTGTACGCTTGCTTTCTCAGCTGTCCGCTTAAAATCCCATGAAAGTCCACAAATTAGCCCATTATATAATTTTTGTTTTGTTGCACACAGTGTTAAATGTTATATATTCGATCATAGAACATGGCCTGTGTATGACTGCATAACTGCACAGCTTGTGTAAAGTTCCATATGTCTATATTCTCAACTATAAATTACGTTCCACGCGTTCAGTCACATACTACTACGTCCACCCATTTGCTCATTCTCATATTCATATACTCACCTATCCACACACAGAAACTTGCCAATCATTGTAGAAATTGCATCTGTAAAAAGCCAGGCCTATTGGAATGTGAATTTCTTTTTTTTGGTCCTTAAAAAGTGCAAGGATTCTGTGCCATGATGGCCCCAAAGAAAAGCAACACTGCATGTACCACCAAAGGAGTGCATCATTAGGTCATGATGGTATGTCAGATAATCACTGACCCACTATGAATAAGAAGTCTCTCTCTTATCATTGGCAGCCCATTTTTCATAAGACCAAACTGTCATTCCAAAGATCAGAGCAAAGCTAGAGGATGTAAACCCCCTTTTGTTATGCCAGGAGTGCTGAAGTTGCCTCCCTCACCTTCACTCTAAGAAGTGTTCTGCTGAGTCATCATAATTTAGGTCGACCATGCTAAAATACCAGAAAGTTACATGAGTGATAACGTAGAAAACATATGAAGAAACAGAATATAGTCCTGGTATATAGTATGCATACTGCGGGTTAGCCTGCCTTTGCACTATTGTATAGTAGGGAGTATTATAAGCTGCATTCTTTCAGATTCCAGATTTTCCCTTTCTATTCTTCTTTGGATGAATGCATACCATTGCAGAAAGCAAAGAGTGTGCGAGTGTACGCACACTCCGATTCGACATAAATCGATGCTAGTAATAGCAAACATTAATTTATTTGACACCATGGAGGGCAGAATGCAACAGAACCCTTTGGTAACCCTGATCCAGACCTTTAGAATCGTCACAGAATAATACCCAATGCAAAACTAGCCCTGGCAATGCCAATCGGTCTGGCTTTGGCAGGTGGTGCAAGGGTTCATTTCTATGTCATACATATGCCACAAATATAAATCGAAAAAACCTTGTAGCCACCTAATCAAGGCTGCCATATGACTCCAATAAAATAGTTTTAAAAGAAATCTATTGGGCCTGATTACAAGTTCAGGTGTTTTTTCTCACCTCTGATTAATAACATACCACGGGGTACTTCATTCATCATGTGCAATAAATAACACCTATTACAAGTTTATGGGGAATAAGATACTGATCATGGTGTTTAAAGCACCAAAATCCACATGCTACTGTGAATTACGTATCACCCGCTGAAATGTTACGAAGATTGGGTTATTTAATGCATCCAATAGTTATCAAATGTGTTAAATAAAACCAAACTTATAGTCCGTCCCATGCATAGACCCCTGTTTACAAAAGGAGGTGCAATTAACCGCCCAACTTGTAATCAGGCCCATTCATTGATATGCACCTTTTAGTAGTAATGTTTTTTTCAAAACAAGACTTGCAGAAAAGTTCCTTGCATTTTATTATTATTTGTAGAGTAGAGAAGAATAAACCACTAACTAAACTTGATCTCGGATTGTAGGCTACTACAAAGTTAAAATGTAACTTATGACAGTAGCTTTAAAAAGAAAATAAATCAACGTTATACTTAGGAGACAAACTAGTGTAAGACTTTAAAATATATAAATCACATCAAAAGGATAGAAGCCAATGAGCAAAGTGGGCCTGCCCACTTTCTCCCTGCTGTATACTGTAGAGGGCGGTAGCAAAATATGAATGACAGCTTGATGGGCAAATCGATGAAGCCCACTGACCGAGTATGAATGTATATTATGTATGATTTTTTTGTAACAGCAATAGAACGGTCACACAGCTAAAGCTGTCTCAAGGACAGATCTAAAAAAAAACCAGCAGCATGGGCAACAAGACACAACCAAAATCACACCAACAAAGCACTCAATAACAGCGGGAAGATGATACTCCAGCCTCGTCAGCCCCCACACATCTACAGGCTAACACAATAATAAATAAAGTATACCAAGATAAAAGGACAAGAAAAGAGCGAGCCACCTATAAACACAATACACTGCATGGGTCAAAGCCAAAAGTGGAGCAAATCCTCCAAAATACAGTTGAAAGAAACACGCCACCACTCAGCCATAAACCCTCACAGAGAATGAAAGCGGACAAGACATAAACCAGACAGCAATGACCTGTGCTCTTCCAGCACCCGAGAGCGATCGATTTTTTCTAGGGGCAAGATTGCATCCACCTCATAATCCTCTCTCTCTAGGAACTTGAGTAAGAGATGGAGTGATAAGAAGCTGTAAGCATGCAAAAAGAAACCGCGGATTCCTGTAGAGGACCAGCCACAGACACTCAAGATCACTGAGCTGAGCGCTCCAAGTTAAGCCCCATAAGAAAACATGCAAAAAGGTGTAGTGGATCATTCGTAGTCACAGATGAGTTCAAGAGGGATTTATCATAGAGAAACTACACAGCAGACAAGAGAGCGTAGTGAAGACACACCCTGCCCCGACAGCTCTCAGTACAGTTGGAATACACAGAACCCAGCAACAGTGCAGCCAGGCAACCCAGCAACATTGCATAAGGTGAAGCCTGAGCTAGATCATAGAATATAACACTGAAGCAATATAATAAAGAGAATACAACATATCCTCATTTCTCAAGAAACAAAAGTAAGAAACAAAATGAACAGAAACAAAAAAAAAAAAAAACTCCAAAACCTATAACTATTGAATACTTTGTAAGTGAGCATAAAGCAGATACTCTAAAACAGTTTTCATGAATGTGTGAGTAAACACAAAGCAGAGACTCTAAAACATTTTACATGCGGCATCTCTTAGGAACAATCCTAGATCTTGAATCCTTCTGAGGGACATATCTGAAGGTCACCAACCTCCGGACCAAGAGGCACAAAAGCAGGATATGAAGGAACATTCTTAACATTTACAATTTTACCATCATTCCACCATTTTTCCCCTTCAACTTGCACAGAATTTCTACCAACCCTGGTGACAGAAATGTGAGAACCAAATTTGCTCGCACCCTTCTTCACATGTACCGGGGACTTAATACGAACAAGATCTCCAACGACCACAGGAACCGTCTTGGCCCCTTTTTTACTGTCAAACCAAGACTTCTGTATGGACTGGGAGTTGGAGACATTTTCTCTAACCAGATGCATGAGACTGTCAATATCAGGAACAGACTTGATCCATTTGTTCATCCATGCGGGCTTAAAGCTAGTGTTGGGCTTTCTTCCCCTCAACAAGTCAAAGGGAGAAACTTTAGTTGTAGAGTGAGGGGTGGTCCTGTAGAACCAAAGCAAACTGTTGAGAGAATTAATAATATCAGTTACAGGATCTAGCCCACTTAATACAGTCCCCCACAACCCTGCTCATTTGCTCAACCAGCCCATTTGACTGGGGGTGATAAACAGAACTCTTAACGTGTTGAATATTGCATGATTTCAAAAAGGATTCAAATTCAGCACTCGTCAATTGAGTGCCATTATCCGTCACCATGGTGCCAGGAAACCACTCCCTCAAAAATACATCTTTAAGAAAAATAATGATGTTACTGGCAGAGGCCTCCTTAACAAGTTTCATTTCAGGCCATTTTGAAGCATAATCAATTAACACTAAAACAAAACGACACCTTCCAGTTAAAATTTCCAAAGGTCCCATGACATCCACACCTACTCAGGACCATGGCCCAGAGGGACACTCAATAGGAAAGAGAAGTGGACAGGAAACCTTTAAACCTTTGTCAGCAGAACTATAGATGCAACATGAATCAACAAGATCATTAACATCACTGTCCATCGAGGACCACCAACAAAACTCGTGGACCCGTCGCTTGGTGAGCGTGGATCCCAAATGACCCTCATGGACTTTGACAATAATGTTCTTCCTGAGACTCCGAGGGGCAATCAGCTTATCACCTCGTAATAATACACCGTCTTCCAATGAAATCTCAGATTCCACCTTTCCAGAAAGGCTGTATGCAATGAGGAAGGGCACGCTCTCTGGGCCAACCTGACTTAACAAACCCACATACTCGTTGTAAAATCTCATCGGTAAGAGCTTTAATCCAACTCTCTGCAGAATCAAGCCCATGCTCCGGTAAGTCGAGTGAGGCTACCAGGCAATCATCAGAATCTTCCTCCCCAACATTAGAAGGAATTGCTCCTTCCTTGTTATTATCAATGGGAAAACGCAACAGATAATCTGCTCTGAGATTCCTGCCTCCAGAAACATGAACAACATCAAACTGGTACTCCATAAGGCGAGATACCATACGTAGAATCCTAGGCGAGCAGCATTTGCCGGTACCAGCTTCAAGAAAAGAAATTAGGGGTTTATGATCAGTTCCCAATAAGAAGTGCTTACCCCAAATATAGGGTCAAAACTTTTCGATGGCCCACAAGCAAGACAAAAGCTCTTTTTTGATGACTGAGTACTGAAGTTCCCCAGTTCTCAAAACCCGGGAGGAAAATGTGACTGTGTTCTCTCCTCTTGAAGTATTTTGTGTCAGAACAGCCCCCAGCCCCACTTGACTTGCATCAACATGTATGCAAGAAGACAACTCTGTGTCAAAAGGTTTGAGTGCACTACTTTTAGAGAGGAAACTCTTAACACACTGCAGGGCAGACTCACATTCATCGGACCCTTCGAACACCAAACCCTTGGAAAGAAGAGAACTGATGGACCAAACAAGAGTGGCATAGATGGGAAAAAACTTCAAATAAAACTCCAGGAAACCAAGTAGAGACTTGACACCACTCTTATCAGATGGAGCCGGAGCCTGGATGATTGCATCCAGCAGTCCTTGTCTGGGTTTGATTCCCTCACCAGAGATTAGGTGGGCAAGATATTCTATCTCTTCAGTGAGAAAAATACATTTTTCTGGCTTGACAACCACCCCATGATCCTTGAAAATTCCCAGAACTCTTTCAAGCAAGGAGTTATGTGTCAGGATGTCTTTGGAGTGAATCAACACATCATCCTGAAACACAAGAACACCACTAATCCCACCTAACATACTTTGCATGACATGTTGAAAAACAGATGCCGCAGAGGCAAGCCCGAAGGGCATCAGTCTGTATTGAAAAGTGCCTAAAGGTGACACAAAGGCTGTGAGGGGGCGTGATGCAGGTTCCAGTTCAATCTGATGATAAGTGCTGGCTAGATCCATCTGGACCCCCAAAAGCTTGCAAACAGGTCACATATTTTCAGTAGTGGGTGCGAGTCGACCCAGATCTCCTTATTGAGAGATCTCAAGTGCACACAGACATGCAGTTTGCCACATTTCTTGCGCGCGACGACCAAGGGCGAAAGCCACAGTGACAATTCAGTGAGTTCGATAATCCCTTGTCGCACAAGGACTTAACTCTGTTTCTAGATCATCTCTCACACTGAAAGGTACACCGCTCAACTTATGCTTAATCGGAAGGGCCCCGTCTTTAACGACAATTCTATGCTTGAATCCCTTTATGGTTCCTAACCCTCCTCCATAGACAGATGGAAAGCGTTCACTCTACTGGCACAAATGTTGATCATCAGATACAACAAGAACTTGTTCAGATGTCCCGGGTCTAAAGATCATCTTGAACAAACCCTGATGATAAGATCCTAGAATGTTCAGACCCTTCACTGCAACATACATTTTGCCACTTATTTTTCTGTTTTTAAAAATAAGATCATCTTCAAAATACCCAGGGCGATCAATCTTCTGTTTCTCATACGAGACTGGAGATCGATCGGGGGGTTGAAGTGGTCTTTCACCCTAGAATAATTCATGAGTCACCATTGTAATCCTTGTGCCTGAGTCCACAAGAAGATTAAGTAGCTTTCCTCCCATGATAATTTCAACAATGGGATCCACACATTCGCATGACTCATCTCTACTGGACACAGATTCATGTGAGAGAGAAACAACAGAAACCACTTCAGAATCAGATTCTTGATCGGATTCCAAAACACAAGCAACAGACCTTCTTGGATTTTTCCTTCTTATGCAGATCTTTGCAAAATGCCCTATCTTTTTGCAGTAATTACATGTCACATTAGCTCCGGGATACTTTGCTCCTTTAAGGTGAGGAGGATTCCCACAACGGTAACACATCTGCTTAACTTGTTGAGAATCAGATGCACCTCTCCCAGAGTTAGAATTTTTGAGTGCATTGCCTTTGATAGAAGAAGAAAAAGATTTAGAGTAATTAGCCTTTCCCTTATTATTAGTGAAAACTACACTGACTGGATCTGTAGACTTCTGTTCCAACTCCTTTAGAGATACTTGTGAAGTATCAATACTCTTGTCTATTTTGACAGTTTCATCAATGAAGGATTGGCAAGAGAGAGAAGCTTCTGGCGAATCTGTTTATCACTACAATGACACACAAATTGGTCACGGATCAATTGGTCTGTGAAGATATTGAACTGACAAACAGCAGCAAGTCTACGTAATGTAGAAATGTAGGAGTCTACATCTTCGTTTTCACATTGTTGTCTTTTAAAAAAAAATTGACGAAGAACCATCAAACTGGGTTGTTTGTCAAACCTTGTTTTAAGTTTTAAAATAGTGTCCTGATACTCATCGACATCATCCTCTGGTAGATGAACGATTTCAGGAAGGTGTTTGTAGATAGAACGACCTTCAAATCCAAGGGAATGAAGAAGTAGGCATTTCTTGCATTCACTGCTAATCCTTAATGCACCATTGGCTCCCAGATACGTCTGGAATGCGTCAAACCATATTTCCCAGCCAGGAATGAGGGAGGAGGAGTAACAGATTGCATCATTTAGCAGAAAGGATGAAACAAAAGAAGATAGAGAAAAAATAATAAGAAAAGAAGAGGAAGAGAAAAGGTAAAAAAACAAAAATTGCAATGCAGTAAACTGGAATCAAACACAGATTATGTTTCATAAACTAAACATAAGATAAAATATGATGTTATTTGTACATGTAAGGCAATAAAATGTACTTAGACACAATGAAATGTGGAAAATGGTGTGTGAATCACCGTGTGGGTATCCGCTTGTATATTAGAGATAATGACTTGAAGAGTACTGGTGTGCGAATCACTGTTAGATAAATCGCACACAGGAAATTATTTTTGAAACTAGTGTGTGAATCACCGTAATAACTTAGTTTGAGGATCACAGCCGTGTGACCCGCTCCGTAACTTGAAGCCGAGAGCTCTGCAACGGAAAGTAGAAAAGGCGTGCTGATTGTCGAAATCGGCTGACTGGAAACAGGATGCATGCTAAGCGGTTGCTAGGTACACACGTCGTTGTGACGTGACACGTGTAGTCAGGCAGGCCAGGCAGGTTACGGCCTACTGTTGCTCAGAAAGAAAGACACAGCGTTGCTAGGTACCGGTCTCAAACCTCTTGTTGCGCATGCGCGAGACAGTATCAACGTCTCTGTCAGCGCGAGATTCAAATTCACCGAGATGCGCACAAAGACATAGCCAAAATCTGCAAAGCACCTCCACAGTAAATAAAAGAAAGGAGCGAGTGCAAAGGGAACTGACTCCAGAACAACGCTCCTATTCCGCGGCGATGCCCCTCTGTTTTCAATGAGACTGCTCGAGGGAGAAGAGTTCTATGCCGGCAATGGAGAAAAGAAAGGGTGCTTGGAGGGAAGAAGACGAAAGATGAAAATGTCGGTGGTGTGAAAGAATACCAAGGAACAGTCTTGCCACCGGATGAGGGAGTCTTAAAAAAATAAGCACCAAAGGTGAGTTGGGTTGCACGCAGGGCACCGCGTGTTGCTGTGTAGCACAGGATCGTCGCCATAAATTGTAGATCACTCGTAGTCACAGATGAGTTCAACAGGGATTTATTGTAGAGAAACTACACAGCAGATAAGAGAGCGTAGTGAAGACACATCCAGCCCCAACAGCTCTCAGTACAGTTTGAATACACAGAACCCAGCAACAGTGCAGCCAGGCAACCCATCAACATTCCTTAAGGTGAAGCCTGAGCTAGATTAGAGAATATAACACTGAAGCAATATAATAAAGAGAATACAACAAAAGGTCAAACACAAATACACTTCCCTGAGCCCCCAAAAACAAGGAGATCAGAAAAGTACACAAAGCAAAGCAAGTCGTAAGAAACATTATACAAGAATTTTGTTGTTCCAACAGCATATCACATTATATATTTCAAATGTCACACACACTGCAAATGAAGTGCTTCTACGTGCTCTAGGGGAACCAGCGTATATTTGCTTAATGAATGTGTAAGGTGTCTGATTTAAAGGCCTGGGGCCAGAATATGCTCCACAGCAACCCTCATCATTGTGAGTAGTAAAGTATAAATTAGAGTAATTTCAGATTATTTGCCTATTGAAAATCCTTGACTAGAGAGGTACGAACTAGCATGCACTTAATGAAATTATTGACAGTGCAACAGGGACTGTGTAACCTTCATCGTGACTAGTCCATAACAGTAATCATATTACATTTACCAGCACATGATGCTCAATCTACCCACTTCTGTAGGAGAGTTGATCTGCTTCACATGTATACCCCCAATTTTTGCTGTTGTTTCACTGTTTTTCGACTTTAGTCTGGCTGGGACCCTGCTATTAAGGGCCCCAGCCTAGCTGCTTCCTCTCTAAATTGATTGCATGTACTTTAGGTACACCATAGATTGGATACTGAGGTACCCTCGTGAGTCTCTAGTATATGGTACACTTTGTACCCTGGGCATAGGTACCCCAGAGGCCTACCAGGGGCTGAAGCATGTATTATGCCACCCCTGGAAAGCCTCCCAAAATGACACCACAGGTCTGCTACTGCAGCCTGGGTAAGGTGGTGCATGCACCCCTTACTGTGATATAGGTTACCTATATCACTATATATATACACACCTATAAACCTATAAGTCACTCCTATGGCAGGCCTTATCAATCCTGAAGGCAGAGTGCTTGTTTCTTATGTGAGAGCGTGCCCCTGTATGAGCAGAGCCCCTCTGCAGCATTCAGAGACCCTTTTCTGCTGCTGTTTGTAATGCAGCCTGACCATATACTCTTAAGTGCATTATAACCTCGCGGTAAATGCTAACTTTGGGATGGCTGCACAGAAACATGTCGTGTTTGGTGTCAAACGCTTTGGAATCCTACCCCCCGGCCAGTTCTGGTGGCGGGGGTAGAATTCCACCCTTCTAGAGGGAAAGAGATGACAGTACTGGGTTACCCGGTAGAAACTTAACAGAGCCCTGGCATCACAAAATGGATGCTGCAGTCACAGACACCGGTCTGGCCTCCTGCTGCTGACCGAAACTCCGGCAGGGGAGGCCTGGACAATAGGTTTCCTGTCACAGGGAGGTGTAACCACCTCCAAGACAGGCTTATGTGTATTGGGGCTGGGTGGGAGCACTCTCTGAGTGCTTTGAAGTCCTGTACAGGGGAGGCACATTTGGTGTGCCTGTGCATAGTCCAGCTCAAACCGGTTCAGGGCCTTCCAGCCCCTGCTCTGGCATGAAACTGGACAAAGGAAATGGGTGTAACCACCCCTCTTTCCAAACCCTCCCATAGGTGGGTCCCCAGAGCTAGTCCAACCCCTCCCTTAGGTATAAGTAAGGAACCTCTGTAACCAGAACTTTAGATATCCCTGGAAGAAACTCTGAAGCTGAATCCTGGACCTTCAACGCTCTACTCAAGACTACAGGACTGAAGAAATCTCCCTTGGGGTCAAGGAGTGACTCCCCTGCTTGGCAGGCACCAATGAAGCAATTTGCCAGTCTGCATTTCTGAAGCTCCCGCCGGACTCCGAAGAGTTTGCAGCCCAGGAAGAGGATTTCCAGACATCTCAGAGGAAGACCTGAGTCCCCAGCAAAGCTGAGACCCACAGCCCTCGTGAGTAGCGTGGAAACAGAACTCCTGGTCACCATGCATTTCTGAAAGTGCATTGACTTCTCGAAGTCTCTTGAAGTTGTGCTTGGACTCACTTGTAGCTCACACCTCGAGCACTGAATCCACCAAAGATTGTCAGCCTAGTCACCCCGAGTGACCCGTGGGCTGCCATTTTGTGTATTGTCTTGAGGTCCCATAACGATTCCAGGTCCGTTGACTGGTGGGTCCCTGAGGGGGTAACTTTGAATTTCCTTGGGCTTCCCTGGTTGCTCCTGATATGCCCCGACTCCCTACCAAGTGGTGAGTCCCACAGACCTTGCTGGTCTGCACCGAAGCATCTTTCTTGTTTCTGCGTGGGTTGCTGTTGCCAAGGCTTGTTGTGTCCAATCCGGGCACTGACACTGCAGTACTCGACATCCTTTGTGGGACAGCTTGAATCCAGCTCCTAGTTGTCCTCGACGCCTCCTGGTCCTTGTGGCTGAAGAGTCAAGCTTCACCTTCTTCACCTGAAATCACCCGACATCGGTGGGTATCTGCCTATCGCCTTCCTGGTCACTGGATAGTGACCCAGACTCTGTCCCCTCTGCTTTCAGGTTCTTCTCATATTTCATCCAGGCTTGGATCTCTTCGGACACTTCGCATCTTCCCGGCAGCAGTACTTCTTCGCCAACTCCCGTTGAAATCGACGACGCGACCCGACACCAAAAGACACCTATGCACCCAGCTTCCCTGGGTGAGGGTGAGGTAACACGAGTACTCCGGTGCTCCCGTGGGTGTTAGCCCTAGAACTTCCTAAGTCCAAAAGGGTTTGGTCCTGACTCACTTCGAAGTGTCCCTAATCTTTAAAAATCTAACCGTGACTTTCCCCATAGAAGCTAATGGGAGATCGCAGCTGTGTTCACACACTGCACACGGCCCCCGTGGGTCCCCTGTGTCACTATCTTGGGTGGTTCCTTGGGGCCCCAGCGATTCTACAGGCTCTAGGCTTTGTGTCTAGTTAAGTCGTGGTTCTTGTACCACTATTTTAGTATATGGTTTGGCTCGCCCCTTAGGCCTGACGTGTATTTGTGCTATTTTACTGAAATAATTGATGTGTAACTTATGTGTTTTGACCTCTAGTCCCATAAAGAGACTAGGAGGGTGTGTTTAGTAATAAATAGATATATTTTATATATATATACCTGGTGTGGATGTCTTTCATTTAGGCCCTGAAGAGATTATAGACTGGTAAAACAAGCTGCTTTACATTCCTTCAAGACTTAGCCTGAAGGCTGCTCGCCATAGCTACCACTAGGATAGCTTTCAATAAAGGTTGTCTTTAACCTATAACCAATAAGGGGTTATTTGGACTGGTACAGGGTGCCCAATATAACTAGTGGACAGCATATACCAGGCCAACTTCTCACATTGGTGTGCAGCGTGTGGGATTCCAGCTTGCTATTGTTTTACCAGATAATTTCAATTGAGTGACTAACTGAAAACCACTAAAGGTACCCTAGGTACATATAATACACACTTTAAAATACAGTAAGCTCTACTGAACTTAGAGTTGTGTGTTAAGGAATTAGCACACCCTTTCTACAACTCAAGAAAGTTTAGTAGGCCACACTAGAGTAGGTAGTGCAATACACCACACCACACTAGTAATGTATTCAAGGCCAGGAACCAGTAGGTCCCTGCCAGAAGCCAATGGACTTCTAAATTCCCAGTATGATAACCTCCCATTCATGGAATTGAGAGCATTATTTACAACCAGGAAACTGAAGACAGGCAGACGTCCAACCACCCAGCATCTCATAGAGGTACTCAGGCTGGATGACCTCAGCAGATCTTTAGGATCTGAAGGGTTAGGCAGAGGGGGTGGGACAGGACCTGAGGAGAGGCCTAGGGGTGTAACTCCCCATGACCTGACCTCTGAGGCTGGCCAGGCAGATGACAATGATCTGGACCTGGAAAAGCCAATTCCCCTAGACAGTGATGGAGAGGACCACAATGGACCCCTCTTTGTCCCTCCTGGGAGAGTTGGTGGTGGGCCTGGAAGGTCAAGATCTCACTCAGTGGAGTCTAACCATTCTAACTCATCTGTAGGGACCTCAATTTCTTTTCATAGGAGGGAAACCTCTCAGGAGAGAAGGGAGAGACTCCTTAAGTATGAGGAAGCTCAGCTTGAAATCAGAAGAAAGCAGGTAGCCCTAGATAAGGAGGCCCTAGAGCACTACAGAGCTAGAAAAAAGATGGGACTAGAGTCCCATGGTTGCAGCAACATCCCTAGAGATGGGGAGAGGTCTCATGACCATAGAAACCTGAATAAGATTGCCCCTCCCTACCAGAGTGGGGATGATATCCACAAATGGATAACTGCACTGGAAAGGACCTGTAAAGTACAAAGGGTCCCCCAGGAGCAGTGGGCAGCAATCGTATGGCTCTCCTTTGCAGACAAAGGTAGAGATAAGCTCCTCACTGTTAGAGAGAAGAGGCAGATTATTACAACAGTCTGAAGAGTGCCTTAATTGATGGGTTTGGCCTAACCACTGAGCAATACAGGTTACAGTTCAGGGATACCCAAAAGGCACAGAATCAAGACTGGGTAGATTTTGTAGATTGTGCTACTAAGGCTCTGGAAGGTTGGTTACTTGTCAGTAAAGTGCATGACTGTCAAGGATTGTACAATTTGATTATGAGGGAGCAGATCCTTAATAATTGTCAAAATCAGCTGATGCACGAGTACCTGGTGGACTCAGATCTGACCTCTCCCCAAGAATTGGGAAAGAAGGCAGACAAGTGGGTCATAACCAGGGTGAGGCACAAGGTACAGAACCAAGGTGGTGAACTCAAGAAGCAAGATCCTAAAAGAATAAGGGTGTAGTAGGGTTGACCCTGGGTTCTGAGATGGACTCTGGCATAGTCAGAGTTCCAACTCAGGCTGTTCTAGTCTGTGATGGAGGCATGGATATGTCCTCCTTTGTGAGTCCCAGTAATTTGGGCAAATACAGACAACAGCCTTTAATAAATGGAATAGAGGCTTTGGCATTCAGGGACACAGGAGCAAGTGTCACAATGGTGACAAAAGATCTTGTGGATCCTGGACAGATTATACCTGGTGAAATGTACCAAGTGACCAATGCTAGCAATGTCAGAACAGACCATTCTCTGGCAGTTGTTAACTTATCCTGGGGAGGGGTAACTGGCCTTAAGCATGTTGTGGTAAGTGCAGACCTACCAGTACAGTGCTTGCTTGGCAATGATCTAGAAACTTCAGCATTGGCTGAAGTGGAGCTCAGGACACATGCAGAAATGTTAGGGATCCCTGCACATGTCTTTGCTGTGACTAGGTCACAGGCTAAAATGTCTAACACTGGACAGGCCCTGGATTCTGGAATAATGGACCAGGTGCCTCTCAAGAGGAGGAGCAGTAGGGTTAAGGCAGTTCCTTCCCACCTGACTCAGAATGCAGATCAGTGTCCTCAGGGAGATGATCTTGTGCCTGAAGAAGGAACTGTCCCAGAGGAGCTTGAACCTGACCATGTTGAGTTCTCGGGGACAGGGGGCCCTTCCAGATCTGATCTGAGCCAGGAGCAGAAAACCTGCCCCTCTCTTGAACCCCTCAGAAAGCAAGCTGCTGATGAGGCTGCTAGGAATGCTAGTGGCACCCATAACATTTATTGGGATGATGGACTCCTTTACTCAGAGAGTCGAGACCCCAAGCCTGGTGCATCCAGGAGGTTGGTTATACCTCTGAAGTTTAGGGGCTTCCTATTGACACTAGCCCATGATATTCCCCTAGAAAGACACCTGGGCCAGAACAAGACTTGGGACAGAATTGTCCCTCACTTTCACTGGCCCCACATGTCTGAAGACACTAAGGAGATTTGTCGCTCCTGTGTGACCTGCCAAGCCAGGGGCAAGGCAGATGGAACCACAAAGGCCCCCCTGATACCACTACCTGTGGTGGGGGTTCCCTTTGAGAGGGTTGGGATTGACATTGTTTGTCCCATGGATCCTCAGACAGTATCTGGGCACAGGTTTATACTAGTGGTGGTGGACCATTCCACCAGGTACCCAGAAGCAATTCCCCTAAGGACCACTACAGCACCTGTTGTGGCTAGAGCTCTCTTGGGTGTATTCTCAAGAGTAGGCTTTCCTAAGGAGGTAGAATCTGACAGAGATGCAAACTTTATGTCAAGTTACTTAACTGCTATGTGGAAGGAGTGTGGAGTAAACTACAAGTTCACCACACCCTATCACCCACAATCCAATGGTCTAGTTGAAAGATTCAATAAAACTTAAAGGGCATGATCAAAGGTCTCCTAGAGAAGCTTAGGCAGAGATGGGACATTCTATTGCACTGCCTTTTGTTTGCCTACAGGTAGGTGCCACAAAAGGGGGTTGGTTACATCCCTTTTGAACTTTTGTTTGGCCATCCTGTCAGGGGTCCTTTGTGTCTGGTGAAGGAGGGATGGGAGTTACCTATCAAACCCCCTAAACAGGACATAGTGGACTATGTACTTGGTCTCTGCTCCATGATGGCTGAGTACATGAAAAAGGCTACTAAAAACCTTGGGCTAGCCAGGAATTACAAAAAGCCTGGCAGGGCCAAAAGGCTGTACTGACTGTTTACCAGCCAGGACAGAAAGTGTGGGTGTTGGAGCCTGTGGCCCCAGCAGCCCTCCAGGACAAATGGAGTGGCCCCCATACAATTGTTGAACAGAAAGGGGAGGTCACCTACTTGGTTGACCTTGGAACCCCTAGGAGTCCCCACAGGGTACTTCTTGTCAACAGACTAAAACCATATGTTGACAGGGCAGAAATGAGCTTGCTCATAGCTGCTGATGAAGGACAGGAGGAAGAGAGTGACCCACTCCATGACCTGCTTTCTCAGAACCCTGACGATGGGTCAGTTGATGGTGTAGCCTTGGCAGGCAACATCACTGACAAGCAGCAAACTGACTTCAGAAAACTTCTCAGTCAGTACAGACATATGTTTTCCCTGACTCCAAGTCAGACCACCTGGTGTACTCAGGAAGTGGACACTGGGGACAGTCTGCCTGTGAAGAATAAGATCTACAGGCAACCTGACCATGTCAGGGACTGTATAAGGACAGAAGTCCAAAAGATGTTGGATTTGGTAGTTATTGAACCCTCAGATAGCCCTTGGGCTAGTCCAGTAGTCCTGGTACCTAAACCTCACACCAAAGATGGCAAGAGAGAGATGAGGTTTTGTGTGGATTACAGGGGTCTCAATGCAGTCACTAGAACTGATGCCCATGCCATCCCCAGGGCAGATGAGCTAATAGATACTTTAGCCTCAGCCAAGTTTCTAAGCACATTTGACTTGACAGCTGGCTACTGGCAGATCAGACTAGCTGATGATGCAAAGCCAAAGACAGCATTTTCTACCCCTGGTGGGCACTATCAATTTGTGGTAATGCCCTTTGGTTTGAAGAATGCACCTACCACTTTCCAAAGGTTGGTGAATCAAGTCCTTACAGGCCTGGAAGACTATAGTGCAGCATATCTAGATGATATTACTGTCTTTAGCTCCACCTGGGAGGATCACCTGGTCCACCTGCGGAATGTTTTGGAGGCCCTGCAAAAAGCAGGCCTAACTATCAAGCCTACTAAGTGCCAGATAGGTCAGAGTCAGGTTGTATACCTGGGCCAACTTGTAGGAGGAGGCCAGGTTCAACCATTGCAGAGCAAAATCCAGACCATAATGGACTGGGTTGTTCCCACTATCCAGACTCAGGTGAGAGCCTTCTTAGGCCTGACTGGGTACTATAGAAGATTTGTCAAGGGGCATGGATCAATAGTGACACCCCTAAATGACTTAACCTCTAAGAAAATGCCCAAAAAGGTTCAGTGGACAGTTAGCTGTCAAAAGGCATTTGATAACCTGAAGCAGGCCATGTGCACTGCTCCCATTCTGCAAAGTCCTGACTACTCCAAAAAGTTCATTGTCCAACCATATGCATCTGAGTTGGGGGTAGGGGCTGTACTGTCACAGTTGAATGATGAAGGTCAGGATCAACCAGTAGCTTTCATAAGCAGAAGGTTGACCCACAGAGAGAAACATTGGTCAGCCATTGAGAGGGAGGCCTTTGCTGTGGTTTGGGCTCTGAAGAAGTTGAGGCCATACTTGTTTGGTACTCACTTCATTGTTCAGACAGACCATAAGCCCCTCTTATGGCTAAAACAGATGAAGGGTGAAAATCCCAAATTGCTCAGGTGGTCCATTTTCCTACAGGGAATGGACTATACAGTGGAACATAGACCTGGGAGTAACCATGTCAATGCAGATGGACTCTCCAGATATTTCCACTAAGAACATGAAGACTCAACTGGTCAAGGTTAGTTTAATGTCCCTGCATTGGGGGGGGGGGGGGGGGGTTGTGTAGGAGAGTAGGATCTGCTTCACATGTATACCCCCACTTTTTGCTGGTGTTTCACTGTTTTTCGACTTACATTTGTCTGGGACCCTGCTATTCAGGGCCCCAGCCTAGCTGCTTCCTCTCGTAATTGCTTGCATGTACTTTAGGTACATCATAGATTGGATCCTGAGGTACCCTTGTAAGTCCCTAGTATATGGTACACTATGTATCCAGGGCATAGGTACCCCAGAGGCCTACCAGGGGCTGAAGCATGTATTATGCCACCCCTGGAAAGCAACCCAAAACGATACCACAGGTCTGCTACTGCAGCCTGGGTAAGGTGGTGCATGAACCCCTTACTGTGATGTAGGTTACTTATATCACTATATGTATACACACATATAAACCAATAAGTCACTCCTATGGCAGGCCTTATCAATCCTGAAGGCAGAGTGCTTGGTTCTTATGTGAGAGGGTGCCCCTGCATGAGCAGAGCCCCTCTGCAGCGTTCGGAGCCTGACCATATACTCTTAAGTGCATTATAACCTTGGGGTAAATGCTAACTTTGGGATGGCTGCACAGAAACATGTGTTTGGTGTCAAATGCTTTGGAATTCCACCCCCCCGCCAGTTCTGGCAGTGGGGGTAGAACTCCACCCTTCTAGAGGGAAAGACATGACAGTACTAGGTTACCCGGTAGAAATTTAACAGAGCCCTGGCATCACAAAATGGATGCTGCAGCCACGGACACAGGTCTGGCCTCCTGCTGCTGACCGAAACTCTGGTAGGGGAGGCCTGGACAATAGGTTTCCTGTCACAGGGAGGTGTAACCACCTCCCAGACAGGCTTATGTGTATTGGGGCTGGGTGGGAGCACTCTCTAAGTGCTTTGAAGTCCTGCACTCGGGACACATTTGGTGTCCCTGTGCATAGTCCAGCTCAAACCGGTTCAGGGGCTTCCAGCCCCTGCTCTGGCATGAAACTGGACAAAGGAAATGGGTTTAGCCACCCCTCTTTTTAAACCCTCCCATAGGTGGGTCCCCAGAGCTAGAACAACCCATTCCTTAGGTATAAGTAAGGACCCTCTGTAACCAGAACTTTATATATCCCTGGAAGAAACTCTGGAGCTGAATCCTGGGCCTTTGACGCTCTACTCAAGGCTAGAGGACTGAAGAAATCTCCCTTGGGGTCAAGGAGTGACTCCCCTGCTTGGCAGGCACCAACAAAGCAATTTGCCAGTCTGCAGTGATGAAGCTCCTGCCAGACTCTGAAGTATTTGCAGCACAGGAAGAGGATTTCCAGACATCTCAGTAGCCGACCCAAGTTCCTAGCAAAGCAGAGACCCGCAGCCCTCGTGAGTAGCGTGGAACCGGAACTCCTGGTCACCGTACATTTCTGCAAGTGCATTGACTTCTCGACGTCTCTTGAAGTTGTGCTTGGGCTTACTTGTAGCCCCGACCTAGAGCCCTGATTCCACTGAAGATTGTCATCCTAGTCACCCCGAGGGACCCGTGGGCTGCCATTTTGTGTTTTTTTTCAAGGTCCCTTTGCGATCCCTGGTCCATTGATTGGTGGGTCCCTGAGGGTGTAACTTTGAATTTCCTTGGGCTTCTCTGGTTGCTCCAGATTTGCCCCGACTCCCTACCAAGTGGTGAGTCCCACAGACCTTGCTGGTCTGCACCGAAGCATCTTTCTCGTTTCTGCGTGGGTTGCTGTTGCCAAGGCTTGTTGTGTCCAATCTGGGCACCGATGCTGCAGCACTTGACATCCTTCATGGGACAGCTTGAATACAGCTCCTGGTTGTCCTCAACACTTCCTGGTCCTCATGGCTGAAGAGTCAAGCTTCACCTTCTTCACCTGAAATCACCCGACATCAGTGGGCATCTGCTTATTGCCTTCCTGGTCACTGGCTAGTGACCGTGACTCTGTCCCCTCTGCTTTCAGGTTCTTCTCATCTTCGATCCAGGTTTGGATCTCTTCGGACACTTCGCATCTTCCCGGCAGCAGCACTTCTTTGCCAGCTCTCATTGAAATCGACGACACGACCCAACACCAAAAGACACCTATGCACCCGGCTTTTCTGGGTGAGGTAACATGAGTACTCCAGTGCTCCCGTGGGTGTTAGCCCTAGAACTTCCTGAGTCCAAAAGGGTTTGGTCCTGACTCAATTCTAAGTGTCCCTAATCTTTAAAAATCTAACCGCGACTTTCCCCATGGAAGCTAATGGGAGCTCGTGGCTGTGTTCACACACTGCACACGGCCCCCGTGGGTTCCCCTTTGTCACAACCTTGGGTGGTGTCTTGGGGTCCCAGCGATTCTACAGGCTCTAGGCCTGTGTCTAGTTAAGTTGTGGTTCTTATACCACTATTTTAGTATATGGTTTGACTCGCCCCTAGGGCCTGACGTGTATTTGTACTATTTTACTGTAATAATTGAAGTGTAACTTATGTGTTTTGACCTCTAGTCTCAAAAAGAGACTAGGAAGGTGTGTTTAGTAATAAATACATATATGTTATATATATACCTGGTGTGGATGTCTTTCATTTAGGCACTCAATTGATTATAGACTGGTAAAACAAGCTGCTTTACATTCCTTGAAGACTTAGCTTGAAGGTCGCTCTCCATAGCTACCACTAGGATAGCTTTCAATAAAGGCTGTCTTTAACTTATAACCAATAAGGGGTTGTTTGGACTGGTACAGGGTGCCCTCTATAACTAGTGGACAGCATATACCAGGCCAACTTCTCACAACTTCCACTTTAATATTGGGTAATGTTAAGGTAAGAATTCTGAAAAGACTTGATGGAAATGGGCACAGAAAAGTACACGTGAGAGCTTTCTAAGCTCACAATAAATGCTTAGACATCTTAGCAAATAAAACAGGAATCTGAGCAATGATTAATTTCATGAGGAACAAATCCAAATTCTCATCAGAAAACAGGGTCGGAAGTAGGTGAAACATACACATTACAACCCAAATGCTGACTGCTCCCTTCAGGGTAAGTCTGAATGAAAAGCATATTGGAACTATGAGCACTGCAGTGAAAGTAGGTTCAATTCTGCTTACATAAAGCCTCATAAAGAGTTTGTACAGTACAGCTTTGTCTAAATGCCATTTTTAGGTATTCCATTTGGTTGGCCTGGAGAAATGCGGTGTAGAACATGCACCCCAAATTGTTGTGTAGTTTCCACAAATCTATATAGGATCTGCGTGTTTGGACAACATTAAATAACGGATTGGTGTCCAGACTGATTCGAGACACCCCCAAAGGATATGTTAGTTTGTAGACCAGCTAGCTAACAGTGCTACTATAAGCCCACACTTACCAAGGAGAGAATAGTTTCTGACAATTATCTAACATGACAACCCTGACCACTCAGGGATAGCGGAAACAGTACAGTACTTTTTGCTAGGTCGATCGTGCTCACTTTGTCTCAGAGAGATACACAGAATAAACTGTGGGGACGTTTTCAGTAAGCATTTATTGAACCAGCTTAATTCCAGTATAAAATACATGTGCTGCAACAACCATGAGTCAGGAACAGATATATACGATTATACAAGCACCAACAGAATAAATAGATGTTAGAATTCTACCATGGTGCTAAAACAGTAGATATATCCAGGCATATAGATACCTGGCCGTAATCATGAGTACTCCTACGATGCAAACCCTAACTAGATGCACCTAGTGTACTTCAGCGTCTCATGTCAGCATGGAAACTTCTCCTCTAGGTTGCCCAGCAAAGATGAGGTACTTATATAACCAAAAGGTACCCTGAGTGGTTCTAGCTAGTTGTGTCATGGTACTGTGGGCATGAAGGCCAAGGATGACGATAGTAGTGACCCTAGCACGGAGTTATTGTGTAGAAGATGGGAATCCTGCTGCGATACCAAGAATCCTTATGCATAATAAATGAGGCTAGTTTTTGGAGAAAACCACACAACATTTATTTGGCACCTAACTAGGGAAAAGGTCAGTGCCAGAACTGGTATGTAGAGCAAGGTAGGAAAAATGTTGGTAAAAGCTCTTGCAACTACCTAGGCCTATATTGGAGTACATTGGGGTTCATAACAAAATAATAAAACATGATCTTAAATCAATTTTTACAGTTCCAAGATAGTCAATGTATTCAAAGTAACATGTTGGCTAGCTTGGAATGGTAAAGAATGTTTAAAAATAGATGAGAAAACGATGGCCACCAAAGCAGTGCCCATGTAGAATGTGACACACTGCAAGCAGCGAAGGCGTCCAGTTGATGTATGTGAACATTGTCATACATGCTTAGGAAAGCCAATGACTGACATTGGCTAATCCACTGACAAATGAATGAAGAACACTGACCCAATGTATGTTTAAAAAAAAACAGTAAACCATAGTTTGGTGAGACAGATACATTTGCCTCAAAAGTCAGACCTGCAAATATGCTCTGATGGGATGTTTCTAAGCACTGCAACAGATAATGTGGAACACCATCTCAGCAAATGCATGTATGGCTTTTAATATGCAGATTTTCACAAACCTCAAAGAATCATATACTGTCCTCTTTCTGGTCTCAGCAGCTGACAAACAAGCCAAAACATTTACCTGGTTTGCTACAGTAATTTGTGGTGTTGTCATGTCACCCACTGCACACAGTTTGGAATGCTTACATAGAAGCATTTCAAATTGCTTTTGGTAAGAACAGGCTCGAAGTTATAACAGACACAAGTATGTGTCTTTCATACATGTTGGTAACGAGGATGAGTTAACCCCAGCCTACACTATGCATGCTTTCTGCAGCACACTACAACTTTACTACTACTAAATTGAGAAACATCCTAATTTTAAGGCTTTCGGTATTCACAGAAGGCATTTAGGAGTCCTAAAGTTAGGAGTCCTAACTTTACTACTTCTAAATTGAGAAAAATCCTAATTTTAAGACTTTCGATATTCACAGAAGGCATTCAGGAGTCCTAACTATATTACTACTAAACTGAGAAAAATCCTAATTGTAAGACTTTCGATATTCACAGAAGGCATTTAGGAGTCCTAAAGTTAGGACTCCTAACTTCTGTGAATACCGAAATGAGTAGGTGCCTTCTGTGAATACCAAAATGAGTAAGTGCCTTCTGTGAATACTAAAATGGTAGTAAGTTTAGGATTTTGTCTTAAGTTAGTTCTGTGAATCAAGCCCTGGGACTGTATGGCCTTTATTGGCATGAGCAAGAAACGTCTTTGATGCACGACCCTCAGTCAGCCCTAAAGAATTCAGATTCTTCTCACCCCACAATACTGGGTGTATGAGGTCACACACTGATCACATGACTGTATATGTCAGCCATCTTAGATTGGGCATTAATTTAGAATTCTCGGTTTGCTCAGCCGCATTGAAAATCAGTGAATTACGGCTGAACGATCTAAAAAAAAGAACTACCTGAAGTTGGATCAATTGAAATTCAGGTGCAACTTTCATGGGATATTTTATCCTTGAAGGATTGACTCTGACTTTTTTACAATTTAATGGTATTGCTTTCAAGAAATGTTTCTTGTATCTTTTTGCATACTTTCATCAATCTTTAATTTACAATGTACGTTCAAACATTTTCCTTGACACCACCTGAACCATTCTTAGTGCCTCAGGGAGAGCGTATAATGAAATGGCCCCAGTGGATAGCCTATTTCTTTAATTATATTTTCACAATTGCGAATGACTCTGAGGAAGAATTTTCCACAAGAAGGAAAAAGAAGATTGTTTTACATACGTTGGGCCCAGAGGGTCTAAGGAATTATGATCAAATGAAGAAAAAAGAGGCTCTATAAAAGGACACTGATGTGCTTACTCATACACAAGAGGATTTAGACAGCTCTTTTACACCATCCACTTGAATTTCTGAAGACTGAGCAAATTCTTTTCAAAGACATCAGGGAGCCCAGGAATCTATAGATGACATTGCTGCAGATTTAAAGAGATTGGCAGTTCCCTGCAAGTTTGGGAACTTACACAATTATCTTACAAGGGATCACATTGTCATGCAATTCCAAGAATGTTTATGGGCCAATGGAGAAACAACTTGAAGGAAGCCATTGCTATTGTGAAAATGCAGAAAACGCTAAGCGATGTGCCAAAGGGGCCCTAAGAACCTAAGCAAAGAGGATTCTGTTTATGCTGTTCAGTCATCATGTGCTTTGGTTTTTGCCTTTAAAAAATATACAGGGAAGCCCTCTGGAAATAGTGATAATAAGGTGTTGAAACGGGAGAAGACACCATTAGCTTCTAAATCCTGTTGTAGGTGTGAGTAAATGTAAATGTAAATGTATGGATACTTGTATAGCGCACGACTACCCGGAGGTCTCTCGGCGCTTGTACG
This sequence comes from Triturus cristatus, assembly GCF_964204655.1. Classification (NCBI taxonomy): domain Eukaryota; kingdom Metazoa; phylum Chordata; class Amphibia; order Caudata; family Salamandridae; genus Triturus; species Triturus cristatus. Next base: position 61,292,319 of record NC_140587.1, read on the forward strand.
AATACCGCTGTGGAACCCATCCTGGCTTTTCCCAGTGAGGCGTCCACTCCTGGGCACCCCCAAGGTGAAGGCCAGGCATCCTTAGCGTTGTGGGGGCCGTTGTGGAGATTAAGCAAGTTATTGCCCAGAGTTGCAGAGTGGGACTCCCATGATTAGAATGGCACCGAGGCGAGAATTATCAGGTCCGTGGAATTTTTGAGCCCAAGACCCGCCGAGGCGGGGAATTGAACCCTGGTCCCGGGCTAGACCTCTGCATCAGGGTCTGCCGCTCTAATCATTGAGCCACACTTCTCCACTTAGGACGTATTATATGCATTATCCAGCATTAAAGCAACTCTGTTTCATATGTGCTATAATGGGACACCTTGGTAGAGTGTGTCATAAGAAAGGAGCATCTGCCTCAGTGAACTGTGTTGTAAACATTGATTTGTCATGTGGAGAGGATGCTAACGCAGATTGTGTTCTTTGTATTGAGTATAATGTACTAGGCCTGTATAGTGATGGTAAGACAAAAACATTCAATTGAAATTGTGGTGGATTCAGGTTCGCTTTTTACCATCATAAACCATAAAGAGTGGGAGGGAAAGTTTTGAAAGGTCTTAGGCAAATGTTTTGATTCCAACTGATTACATCCCATTACTTTCACAGGGGAACCCATACCCACGATGGGGTATAGTAAGCTACGTTTTCAATTCAAAGAAAGGATGGCTGAGGGCAAACTGCAAGTTGCAGAAAAAGATCCGTCTGTAGTAGGATAGATGGATCAGGGGAAGTTAGGTATTATGTAAAATCCTAACAATCCTGAATACGTTTTATTCCAGAGTGCTCCTCAATGTTTTCTCAATTGTTATTGGAACAATTTCCTATCATATTTGTAATAAGGTAGGATCTTTTGAAGGATTTCAACATAAGATCATTTAAAAAGATGATTGCACCCCAGTGTTGCATAAGGCAAGGTACATTACTTTCAGTGTAAGGGAAGAGGTGAGACTCGAACTGGAGAAACTAGTTACTAGTGACATCATTGAGAGCATTGAATTGAGTTAATGGTTGGCTCCATTGGTTATAGCATGCAAGGGTAATGGCAAATCCAACTGTGCATTAATCTTTGTGACTTGAATTTGAACTACTAGTGGACAAATATCTGTTGCCTATGATTGATAAAATGTTTGCTATGACCATCATATTCCGTTACACTCAGATAGCAATCATCTCACAGCTCTCATAACACCCTTTTCAAAGGTTATGGTACCAGTGGTTCAAGGACCTCAGGGGTGTAGTCTTTTTCCAGGACGATATTTTAATCATGGGAAAGACATATATGAGCATGATTGCAGACTTAAAGAAGTGCTGCACATACTTAGCGAGAAGGGCCTTACAGCGGAGTTAAAGAATTGCAGAATTGTTGCAAATTCTGTGGCCTATTTAAGGCATGAAATCAGTCACAAAGGTATTTCTCCTAAAAAAGAGCTGTTGGATGCAATTCACAATGTCCCTTCGCATACCTCCAAGGACGATTTAAGATCTGTAGTAGGATTTACATAATTGTATTCAAAGTTCGTGAAGGATTTTGCTACTAAAACATTTGAATTGAGGCACTTATTGAAACAACGTGTGCCACTTGTGTTGGAAGAGATCCATCAATTGTATTTTGATAGCATTAACAATGACATCTGTAATGCCATTTGCATTCAAGGATTTGAGCCCAAGGATATCACCATTTTTACCAGTGATGCTAGTGGTAAAGGTATTGGGGTAATTTTGTCCCATAAGAATAGGCACAATGTAGAATCTACTACTGCATTTGCTTCTCACTCCTTCTCACTCCTTCACCACTTTGGAAGAGAAAAATTCTATCATAAAAATGAGAAATGCTAGTGTGTATGTGGGTAATGAGTAAGTTTAGAGAGTATATGTGGGGTTCTGATTTTTTGTTAGGACAGACCATAAACATCCTATTAAATACCTTACTACACCAGGCATGAATGTCAATACACCATGATTGGCACATATGCCCCTGCATCTACTTGATTATAATTACAAGGTGGAGTATGTTCATGGAGTGTAGAATCAAGTAGCTGATTTTTTTAGTAGACCTCCACTGACTAGGGATCCACATACATTCGATGATACATTAAATGAATGTGCTCTAGCTGTGGTGAACAAATTGGGATGTGAGGGTACCTCTAAGAAAGAATGGATGGAAGGCTATAAATCACATTCAGTTCTATTTAGAGTACGTGAATTGTTGGCCTTTGAAAAAGAGTATGGTGGAGGGAGTCAGACAGTTTTGGGAAATCCAGAATGAACTATCTTGGGACAATATTGGTTGCTCAATGGTAGGTGAAAGGATTACTACTAGTTTGAGGCAGATCATTTTATTTATTATTATGAAAGACATTTAGGGACTGCAAAAAACAAGAAAAAAATTAAAACTCAGTATGGTGAACAGGTATTGATGTTCAAACGGAAAGATTAATCATGATTGTGAATATGCAGATAAAACAGTAGTCACTTTTAGACCTCCATTAAATTTAAGTAAATGTCCTGAAGGACCATGGTAGGATTTGTCAATAGACATTCTTTGCCCTATTGTGGATACCAATAACATACTCTGTTACATTGTAGTGCTTATTGATGATTTTACTAAATAGCCTGAACTTAGTGTTTTGAAGGAAGTGATCTCAGAAGCATTGACAAGATTGTTGGAGGAAGTATTCCTACGACAAGGCAATTCCTGATCATTAGTGAGCGATAACGGCACTCAATTTAAGTTACAAAACTTTCAAGAATTTGTGGACCGGTACAGAATATGCTGGAGACACACCTCCCTTCATCATTATGGGCTGAATGGTGCGGTGGAACAAGTTAATAATGGTATTATGGGTAGCACTCGCATGGCTTTTAGTAATTGTAAGAATTAGGAGGCTAAAAACTGTTGCAGGCCCATCACATAACACTCACTGTAACAGGGTAGACTGTATTCAAGTTGTTGAGCGGGAGGGATCTTTGCACTAAGGATAATCACATTTAGATGAAGAATCAAATTCTAAGTGAGTGGTCCTTCGGGAATGTGAAAGACAATATCCTGAAAGCTTTCCAGGAGAGGCATAACAAGGAGACATAACAATATTTGTCCTCATTAATTCCTCTTTCTAGGTGTCTAGAATGCAGAAAACATTTTCTTGTGATTGTTCCAGAAATGGAAGGCCTTTCATGATAACTGATCAAGAAGGGGCATTTGGGCTTGAAAGCTATAGATCTATGCCAGAGACTACCTCCAAATGAAGGCCTTTTAGGCTTGCATGCTTAAACAAGTTTGTTCCTTAGTTAAACATAAGGAAGAATTTGCACTTCTTATTGACACCCACAATCCATCTTTAATTTTTATCATCAAGACTAGGGCAGATTCCTCTTCCCAGCCTGATATCCTTGAAATCAGTCCAGCTGGTTTCAGGATTTTTAGACTGGACCAGCCAGTAAGAAGAGGAGGAGGCTTCGCAATTATGTACTGTTTGAACTGGGGGTCTCTAGTTGGCGGAGGTAGGTACCTATGACCAAATAGGAACCCTTGCTTCTAGTCAGGGTAAGGTGGTACACTTCTAAAATAACCCCTGCTCACCACCTTGGAGGAGCAGGTACTCAAAGGGCCAACATTGGCTGGAACATGTTTTGCTATGGGTGAGATTCATAGACGACGTCTTCGTGCTGTGGCAGGGCACGGAGACTGAGATCAAGCAATTCATGAAAGATATAAATGATAATACTCTTAATCTAGCATTCACTGGTAATTACAGTAATACTTGTATAGACTTTTTAGATGTCAGGGTGAGGGTGAGGGAGGATAAGTTAGAGACAACAATCTTCCGTAAACCAACTGCAGGGAATACAATCCTTCATGCAGATAGTGCCCACCCAGCCCCACTTATTAGAAGTATTCCTTTCGGAGAATTTTACAGAGCTCGTCGAGCCTGCAGTAGCGAGGGAGAATATTTGAATACCGAAAGTGAGATGACAGAAAGGTTTTTACAAAGAGGGTATTCATCTAATGTAATCAAGAGGGCCGCCTTAAAAGCCAGAAAGATTGATAGGAAAAAAGCATTATTTGAAGCCTCTAAAACAAGTAAAAGGAAAGAAATTTCGAATGATGGCTTAAGTAATTGTAGGTTTATAACCACCTTTAATACAAGTCATATAGAGGTTAGAAAGATCTTGAATAAACACTGGCACCTGATTAAATGTGATAATGTATTAGGCCCAAAGATGAAAAAATACCCAGACATTACATTTCGGAAGTCTAAGTCATTAAAAGACAGAATGGTCAGCAGTGAATTTACTGAACAGAGAAAATCGGGACAATCAAGTTGGTTAAGTAAAACAGGTTTTTTTAAATGTTTTAAATGTAAGGCGTGTCAACATGGAGTGAATTGCACGCAGTTTACTACTATTTTTGATAAAACCATTAAGGTTAAAGGACACCTAACCTGTAGATCCAACTTTGTGGTATATTGGTTACAATGCCCCTGTAAGAAGGTTTATATAGGTAGTACCACTTTGCCGTTTTTTAAACGCATTCTACAGCATAGAAGAGCTATAGTCAATAAGGATAGGACTTATCCTATTGCTAGACACTTTGAAAAACATCATCAAAGTAATCCTCAAGGTCTACAGTATAGTTGTATAGCGGAAATCTCTAAGAAAAAAAGAGGAGGGGATAGGTAGAAAGAACTCCGTAAACTGGAGACCTATTATATACTGGAGTTTGACTGTAAAGAACCACATGGTTTGAATGTAGATGAGGATCTGTTCACTTGCCTTTAAGAAAAAGTAAGGACAAATAAAAGGAAGAATTGGATGTCCCTGTAAGAAAAATTAAGTCATTGTCGAAATAGGAAAGTGCTGTTAACACATGTTTCTTTTTCATTGTTTGTTTTAAAAAGAAAAGAATGTAGTCAAAAGTAAGTTAAGAGAGGGACACTAACAAAGGAGTAATATAACTAGTTTTTCTAAGTTTTTCTAAAGGTAAGGCGGACATGTACCTTAGTACAAGCATTTTTTGATGAAGAACTTTTTTTATCTAGTACTGAAAAATAGTTTCCCAAATTTTATGAGAATGTTCAAATGGGTTTAAATAATGCACTAGCACTTTATTAATTCGAAGATTTTTTACAAAAGCACTTGCACTTTGTAACATTTTTAGAATGAGTATTAATTTACATAAGCACTTGCACTTTGCCATAGAATGTTTATAGAAAAAATAGTCACGTGAAAGAAACGCAGACCATAGTACTAAGGAACATGAATGTCGCTTTATTTTTAATGCTTTGGTTCTCCCTTGGAATTTGTAATACACACTTGCACTTTATGGAAAGTAATTAAGGTTTAATAGAATTAATTACTTATAAGGGTTTGCCTAACAAAGTTAATGATGTGGGAAAAAAATGTTCGTCTTGGAGCACTTGCTTGAAACGATACATATTAGAGAAACCACTCCAAGATGGCAACACCTCTTTTACGAAAGAAAGGAAGGTTTGTGGTAATCTGAGTCGTCCCTTCTTGCTGTCTGAAATGTTTTTAAACTATCAGAAATGAAAACACTATGTCGTGAGCAAGGTAGCGTGAAGCTATCGAAACGCGTAGATAGGTGTCTCGTCAAAATAAAGGAGACCCATTTTTGAAGAATCCCATGGTGTGCTGCATGATTATTTACAAAAGATAATCGGATAACTAATATATATATATATATATATATATATATATATATATATATATATATATATATAAATATATATATATCTATATATATATGCATATATCTCGCAATGAAATCCCAAAGCATCCACATAGCAATGGTGCAACACCAGGGCACAGACTCCAACAGCAAAGATATAGACGTGGTTTATTCACACATCAGGGTACAAATGACGCGTTTCAGCCACCAGACATTTGGCCTTGATCTCATTGTGCGCTGATAGAAAGTGGGTGAATTATATGCACATGAATGCAGTAATGTTTTTTCTATTTCGTTACAACATGAGTAGGCATTTTACCACTTGTTTCCCAACATGTCATAAGGTGCTCCATTACTCCTGGCAGTAAGTAAGATAGTGATGACATTGTAATAGCAACAAACATAGTGAACAGACTTAAAATGTCAGAGAAATTGTAAAATTACTTGAGGGAGTGACTTGGCATAGACCCCCTCTGTTAGTGATATTTGTCTGAAAACCCATAACATGCTGCCACAGTGGCGAATTTCTAAATGTGAAGGCCTAATTGGCCTATATACTGGCTGCCATGGAGCGGGCGGTGAATGACACTCATGTGAGATTCACCGGCTGTAGTTTATCATCACTTCACCCACTGAGGCTCTACGGGTAAGGTTGGACGCAAGGCACATCCTGCACTTAGGAATATGCAAGGAGGCGCAGACAGTGATAATACCAGCTGTGTTTGCAAGTGAGTGGGAGACTAATTGCACGTTGCTAGGGGATATGTTATCCGCTGGCCATGGGGGACACAGTGTTCATAGTGGATATACCTAGGTGGAGTTACTCATACTACTGCAAAAAATACGTGCTATATAAAAGACGTGAGGTGTCAAGAGGAAAGTGAAGCAATATGTGCGTTTTAATGAAAAAGATGGAACACCTATGGTGTCACATGAGAAAAACAACTCCCATAGTGTGAATTAGAAGTACTGAGTTTTAATAAAAAAAGTAAAAGATCTTGCATAATGGGACAACTATCTAACTATAAATTTAAGCAACAGTTACACTTAGGCATGCCTCCAGCCAGAGGTGACATGAGCTCAAGTGTGATTCACAGGTCTATGTCACAGGGAAAATACTGAAACTCTGTGGCACTAGTGAGCCTCTATATGTGAGTGGAGAACATTTATATACATTGTAAGCGCATAGAAGGAAAAATCAAGTGAAAATTGAGATTAATACAGGAAGATAAAGCCTAAAATATGCTGAACTTTATTGTGTACATCCATCCTGTCTAGATCAATAAATCTGATTAGAAAATCATAATGCATATGACGAAAAAACGACTTTGCACAATGCAGAATTATACATGTAAGCAGTTTGAGTATATCAATAATGAGAATCAGGAAGCTCGCTAACCCACACCTAGTTGGTGAATACGTGTGAGTGATGCGTGGTAGTGAAATGTAAGCACTCTACCCTGTCTACAGAAAGTTGTGTAAATCCTCACTCGGGTTGAGGCCTGCTGGTGCTTTGGTGTTGAATTCTAGGCTGTATCTGCTTTCCGGTTGGCGGAGAAGCCTCTCTCGATTGCCTCCATGTCTTAAGGGGGGTATGCAGTCAATGACACAGTAGTGAAGGTGGTCAAGGTTATTGTTGTGTACCTCCTTGAAGTGCCTAGCTACAGGGTAGGAGGGATTGTTGTTCATGATAGCTCTTAGGTGTTGCAGAATGCGGAGGTGTACTTGTAGCTTTGGTGCTGCCGATGTAACGCAGATGATACGTGCATTCTAGTATGTAGACCGCAAATTCGGTTCTGCATGTCATCCATTGTTTGATAATAAGTGGATCTCTCCTAAAGGTGGCATCTAGCTGAGTGGTATTCCTGCCAAACTTGCATGACCTGCTGTTCTGCTTGGGTTGTCGGATCAGATAGAACCCGCTCAACAGAGCCTTTCTAACCCAGCCAGAACGTTACCCCCTCCCTAGGGCCTATTCACAATAAGTAACCACATATATACATGTACCACCTAAGGACAGGGAATTCCTATTATATGGATATATATATATATATATATATATATATAGCAGCCTCGCGGTCTCAGACAGACCCAGGACTTCCTGCCCAGACGGCAGCCCCAGCCTCGCGGTCTCAAACAGACCCAGGACTTCCTACCCAGACGGCAGCCCCAGCCTCGCGGTCTCAAACAGACCCAGGACTTCCTACCCAGACGGCAGCCTCAGCCTCGCGGTCTCAAACAGACCCAGGACTTCCTACCCAGACGGCAGCCTCAGCCTCGCGGTCTCAAACAGACCCAGGACTTCCTACCCAGACGGCAGCCTCAGCCTCGCGGTCTCAGACAGACCCAGGACTTCCTACCCAGACGGCAGCCCCAGCCTCGCGGTCTCAAACAGACCCAGGACTTCCTGCCCAGACGGCAGCCTCAGCCTCGCGGTCTCAAACAGACCCAGGACTTCCTACCCAGACGGCAGCCTCAGCCTCGCGGTCTCAGACAGACCCAGGACTTCCTACCCAGACGGCAGCCTCAGCCTCGCGGTCTCAAACAGACCCAGGACTTCCTACCCAGACGGCAGCCTCAGCCTCGCGGTCTCAGACAGACCCAGGACTTCCTACCCAGTCGGCAGCCTTAGCCTCGCGGTCTCAAACAGACCCAGGACTTCCTACCCAGACGGCAGCCTTAGCACGAGCTCATCCTAATATTACCATAATACACGACAGGGGAATCAGGGTTACCATGTATCAGATCACGCAAAGACCACTAGTTGAGCACAACCTGTTCTTCAGTTCGAGGGGCTCCTTCCTCCCTCATTCAGTTACCACTTACCTGATCAGGATTAACATCTGTTCATGTCGGGTTGCAACTGACCAGAAGAATAGACTACCCTCTTATACAAGAACACGCAGCACATGTTGATTTACTACAAACTGACTTCATTATATATATAGATATATATCATATACGCAAGCACATAACGTAACACATAACCTGTAAAGAAAAGTGAAAGATTAGGTTGTACACTCTAATAAGAAAGGGGTCGACATCACCTTAGTCGTGTGTAGCCTGCACTCAATGGTCATCTAGGTCCCCTTCTCGTCTGTGCCTCGGCTCGCCTAGAGATCACACCTCCGTAGCTCCCTTCTCCGAGTCACTGGGACCTTTTCCTCATCGGCTACTCTCTCCTCTCCGGCAATTCTGCTAGAAGAGTATCTGTCTCTTGGTCTTTCTCCGCCCTCAAGTTTGTCATCTGTCTTCCCTGGAATAAGTAGTAGCTTTTCTGCTAACGGCTAGGTGCCGCCTATGGATTGAAAGAATAAGTGCCAGTATCTGCCTCAGGCTTTCACTAATATAGAGGTGCATTTTCTCATGGAAAATTCCAGCCCGTAACCTGCCGCCCACCAAATTCTTGTACCTCCCCGTGCCAAGGACACTTTCCCAGCCGGCCGGCCTGATGTAGCGTCTTCGGCATGAAGAAAAATACAATCCTTCGATAAGGGCCGGTCTGAACCGGTTCTCTCCAAGCGAATAACACCTCCTAACTAAAACATCCCCTGTAACCTAGAAACATCTCAAGCTGCTGGAGCAGAAAGAAAGATGGAGTCTCCCCCGTTTGAGGCCTACCAGGCCTGAATTCAACACGGCTCCATGAAATACCCTCACTACAGGGCAGGTTATCCCTAAGACTAACGAATCTATCCCCTAGGATATGTGTGCAAGCCCTAATCTATGGAGAAGAACACAGTATCATGTCGAAGTGCCTAGTAAATAGACTTCATTCACTACTCTAACCCTTAGGCTTGAATGGTAATAGACTGAAGTCACCCTAATCACCCATCAACACAATAGGGCCGGGAAAATCGAGCAGTACATTTCACCCTTGACTTCAGTCTATTATACATTCATTAAACCGAACTAACATCCGTAGAGGAATAATATGAAACAAAACTAACTGACCTATGTCTAGTACCAAGTGTGCAGAATTGAAGTAGTGAAGGGATACACTGAATAAAACAACAAATAGAAATCAAAACAGCGATGGTAAGTAGAATACCTCCTAATATTCGACGTAATAGATACAGGTCAGGTAACCAATTAAAGAGCCAGTCAAACCAGCCCTGGTCAATGTGCTTTCTCACTTCCTCCGTCAAATCATGTAACCTGTCAATGTGGGCGCGAATAGATTGTGTATGATCAGACAAGTTAAAACAACAAAGACCCTCAAAGTCAGAGCAGTCATGTCCATGTTTAAGCAAAAGATAATCAATGGCCGCTCTATTTTGCAAGATGGCTCTACGTTCACCCTGGGCGTCTAACAGAATGTCAGATAGGACTGTAGAAGTATGATTAATAGATTTTACCATCCAGCAGGCCATTTTCTCAATAGATTTAGCATTATAAACCGCCAAAGCAGGAACACCAATAATTGAAATAGCCAAGCTAAGGTATTCAGACTTGGAATACAAATGCAAAGATGAGTCACAATCCTCCTGTAACATCACTGTATCTCGAATCACACGAGAATTGGCATTCGGATGTGACGAGAACATTAGTAAACTGAGTCTTGTAATAGCACAGGGGCCACCGGAAATATTCGCAGGGACATATGGCCAAGAAGTATTACCACATGAGAAAAGCCATCCGGCAGGTAGCAACATCGTGCGATAATGACTAGGGGTAACTACCAAACTCTTGCAAGTCATATTGTTCATGACCGAAGCACATGTTTTCGGTGTCCTTTGAAAGCACAAAGTTCGCTCATGAAAGGTGAAGGAAGTAGCACCTTTCAATTTCAGCTGTAGACATTCAGAGATTGCACTAGGATTACATGTAAGAAAAAAACATATATCACCTTGTGTGATATTATAGGTAACTATTTGGGATTGGATGGGGGGTATCCTGTCCGGAGGTTCCGTACATAAGGGGCAATACGTGTGGGTGGCAAAATCGCCCAGAAGAACATTGGGGCGAGCCTTCGAAATGTTGAAAATATTAGTTAGGGTTTCCAGTGAAGCAGGGACAGCAACCAGACAGGTCGCTAGGATATCATGTACAGATCTCATCGGCGTCAAACAAAAGTGAGGGGCATCGGTCACCCTTTTCGCCAGTAGTGTCCAAAAGTTCGATGACGAATCCCACGCAGCAAAGGAACGCGACACTCGGGCGCGTAGCTCATCCGGGGTTGACGGGAGTCCTCCTCCCTCGTCGAACCAACCCGAAAATAGTCCTGCGACGACACATCCTGCAGCGACAGTCCAAAGAATGATCTGAAAGAGAATCAAATACAGGCATTAATCATTCTCGTAAGTAACATTTGTCAGCCGGGACTGCTTCCCAGCTATCCTTCCCTGGTCTCATAACTAAAATGGTATTATCATGACCGGTGGCGATGACCTCTGCCTGTTCAGGGGGAGTCTTAGGCGACTGCACCCAAACCCTGGCCCCAGGGTTATCTGTGGAGCCAAAACCTTTCTGGCCTCGTACAGTTAGCAAAGTTGGGGCAGTGCCTTTTACCATCCCACCACTGAAGACAGGCATTATCAGTAATTGAGCCACTCGGTCAGTTCGATGGATCAGCAAATCAGCCTCACTGCTATTTAGCAGGAGCACCTTAATCTCTCCCTGATAATCGCTGTCAATGACCCCTCCAAGTACCTGAATGCCTTTTACGGCCAGCCCCGATCTAGGGGCGATTAATCCAAAATTCCCGGGTGGTATATGAACACCAACACCGGTCGCGATGATGACCCGATCTTTACCTTTTAGAACGGTGTCATCCATGGCATGCAAGTCTAAACCTGCCGACCCTGGGGTCGCTCTACATGGAGCCAAAGCTCCGGGAGTAATCTCCCAGTACATCACAGTCTCTCTGATTTCATTTGGCTGAGCATTAACATTCGGAGGGAACAAACGCATAAGTGGAGATTCAGCATTTAGAAAAGGACGATTATTCAAAATTAATAGTGCTTGAGACAAAAAGTCTCGCCAATTCTTATATTTGTCATCAGTTAGTTTACGCAGCTGCCCCTTCAGCAGACCATTCATTCTCTCCACAAGACCTGAGGCCTGTGGATAGTACGGGACATGGAACACCCAGTCAATATTGTTTTCCACACAGAATTCCTGTACCAATCTTCCATGAAAATGGGATGCATTATCAGATTGAATTTGGAATGGCACACCATAATACATGATAACCAATTCCAACGTTTTAATGGTATTCAATTGGGTAGCTTGCTTACAGGGAAGGGCTACCAACAAGCCACTGTATGTATCAACAATTGTGCAAACATATTGACAATTCCTGCTCATGGGAAGTGGACCAATGTAATCAATTTGCCAAATTTGAGCGGGCAGTTTCCCGCGATGTAAATGACCTTTAACAATTTGGGGCACTTTACGCTGTCTGATATGCTGACAAATGGGACAATGTAAAATAACATTCTTGATCAAATCCAAGGGAATATAAATTCCTCGATCAGCAGCCCACCTGCTAGTGGCTTTCTCTCCAAAATGTCCTGCCTTCTGGTGGGCCCATTTCGCCAATCCCGCCATATCAGAATCTTGCCTGTCCACCACTGCCTCAGCAATTTTAGATTTCTCATCTGCAATGTTATGAAAAAATTTGTCAAGAGAATCTATAGGGGTGTGAGCATCCACATGGAAGATTGTAACAGTACTCTGTGGGAGCATCTCCCAAATCTCTTGCCATAACTCTCTTCCCCACAACTGTTTTGAATGCAATTCCCAATTATGGGAATGCCAAGTCGGTAACCAAACTGCCAGTCCATTGGCAGTAGACCAAGAGTCAGTGAAAATATGACATGTGCCGGGTAATTCTTGTTTCAGGACTTGATAAACAGCATACAATTCAGCGAATTGGCTGCTCTTACCTTCACCAGTTGTGCTCAGCAGTTTCTGCGTGACCGGATTATAGGACACCGCTTTCCAGTGCCGTTTCGGCCCTATGAACCTTGCTGAACCATCCGTAAACCAGACATGGTTCCTGTCCTCTACGGACAAATCATCAAAGGGTCTACCCCACTTGACAGGAGACTCCTGTACTAAAGGTACGGAACATACACTCTCAGTCTCAGTCGATGGCGCTCGCGCCACCTGCTCATGTAAAGATGCAACTCCTTTCTGTCCCACACGTGCCCTGTCTTGTATATACCATTTCCATTTAATCACACTCGCCTCCTGAGCGTGTCCAATGCGGTGAGTTTTTGGCGAACTCATAACCCACTGCATAATAGGAATCTCAGGTCGCAAAACTATATCATGTCCCAAAGTCAATTGCTCGGTATCCACCAGAGCCCAATAACATGCAAGTAACTGTTTCTCAAAGGGTGTATAACGCTCACTAGCATCAGGTAACTTTTTGGTCCAGAAACCTAACGGCACTCTACTTCTGCCTTGCTTCTGCCACAAGCTCCAATTCGCATAAAGGCCCTGTACAGACACATTTAAATCTACCTCCCCATCACGTACGGGCCATAAATCCAAAGCATGTTGAATTGCCTCTTTTGCTAGGTCGAACGCATCTTGCTGTGGTGTATCCCAATCAAACGCATTCTTTTTACGGGTGACACGGTACAAGGGGGCCAATATTTGACTCAAATGAGGAATATGCTGACGCCAAAAACCAAATAAACCAATGAAGCTTTGGGCTTCCTTCCTATTCCTTGGAACTGCAAAATCAAGAATCTTCTGTTTAACCTGAGGGATCACTTCACGGTGCCCTTCATGCCAATTAATACCCAAAAATTTCACAGCCTGGGACGGGCCTTGTAGTTTATCGGATTGATTTCCCAACCTTTCTCACGCAGGCACTCAATGACTCTGTCCAATTGGGTCTGAACTTCCTCTTGTGTTTCGCCTTGGATCAAAACATCATCAATATAATGACACATCTGAACCTGTGGATGAACTGGTACCTCAGCCAAATGCTCTGCCACCAGCCGGTGACATATAGTAGGGCTATGCACATAGCCCTGAGGAAGACTCCTAAACGTCATTTGACGCCCATTCCACGTAAAACTGAACTGTTCCTGACACTCAGGGGCAATCGGAATCGAAAAGAAAGCATTAGCAATATCAATTGACGCATACCATGTACCCGGATGTTTTTGGATTCTTTCAATTAGAGTAATAACATCCGGTACTGCAACAGTCAAAGAGGGTGTGTGTTTGTTCAATTCTCGATAATCAACAGTCATACGCCAAGAATTATCACTCTTACGTACAGGCCAAACAGGATTATTCCAAGCAGAAGTAACTGGGGTTATAACACCTGCATCCACCAACTCCTGAATAGTGGTACTAATCTCCTCATGACCACCCGGAATACGATACTGCTTCTGACAAACCACTTTTGTCGCCTGAGGAACTGTTATGGGGGGCATTCGTAAACGACCAACCCGTATAGGCCTGGACGATATATAATGCGTAGTTCCAAATTGGTAACATCCATCATCTAAATGCAAAGTCATTCCTTTCAAAATATCTATTCCAATTATGAATTCCAAGAGAGGCACCACTAGTACAGAGTATTCTTTTCTAGGGATTCTACCTATTCTCATTTCAAGTAATGTTTGAATTGCGGGAGTTTCCTTTCCACCTAATCCGGTAATTGTAAAAGGCTGACCTTTAAACTTCTTTGATTTACCATGAATAAGAGTGGCCTCCGCTCCTGTATCTACCAATGCTCGGGCCCTTTGGATATTACGATGTCTCCAATAAATTTCAATATCTACATAGGGTCTATTATCTCTGTGAGCCCATCTGTGTACTGGAGCTTGACCTATTTCCTAGTCATGTTTACCGCATTCTGTGTACCAGGATAAATCAGGATAAAGACTCTCACGTTTCTTAGGTATAGGTGCCTCCTGTTCATATCCATTCCCAGTACGAAATGGATTCGTGTCAGCAGCAGTACAGTGCTGGTTTCGATCGGCCAGATTATGACGATCCTCTCTCCTCCTCAACTCAGGGGATTGATCCCTATCATCTCTACGTCTGTTGTAAATATAATCATTTTTTCCCCTCTCTCTTTCCTCTTCTCTCTCTCTGTCTATCTCTCGACGGGGGGACATATCACGTACATAACGTCGGTCATCACGACGAACAGAGCGCCCACGGCGGTCGTCATCACCGCTACCGTCAGAACCACCGCGATCACACTCAGACATCCGAACACGCCGGGCACCCTCCTTCCGATCCAAGCCACGTTTGCGAAACAACTCCCACAAACGAGCAGTTGTCTCACCGTCAATGTCCTCCCTCCGCACACCATCGGCCAGAAGACCAGAAAAGATATCACGTCTAGTAAGCTTATTGTCACCAGGAGTACGAGTGTCAGGCCGGGACTGACGTTCAGGTTTAAACCACTCGCCTAACTCACCGAGTTGGCGTACCGATTCCAGTACTGTAGATAACACGTTACCAGTTTGATTAATCAATAAAGTCATCATGACCTGCTTATAAGCAACAGGGGAAGAACGAATAATGCGATTCCGCACAGAAGATGTCAATGAACCATCAAGCAACCTGTCAGCAGTACCTAGAAAAATCGCCGTTTTCATCACCTCTTCTTTGAGACGTTGTGCAGCGTCGCGCAAAGTATACCACTGTTTGTCATTCACAGGCCAATCAGACTCAGTAGGGTACTTTATATTACAACCCTCAGTCGCCAATTGAAGTAAAGAAATTTGACCACCACCATTATAGTTACGAAAATGATCCTGTACAGTAGAATCCGAGCTCAAGGAACAAAACTTCAAACAATCACCATTATCCAACATAATGCCAGCAGCGCCCAGTTCATAAAGGCGCACCATCCATGTGAGTAATGTCTCACCAGCTCGCTGCCGAAATCGCTGCAAAATATCACTAATTTCCTGTTGGGTAAAGTCCTCTAAAGAGTCTAAAGAAATACCCTGCGGAGCAGCAGGAGACTGCTGCAATTTCCGACGAAAAACTGGATGCACCGAGACCGCGGGGTGAGCATCACAAGGAGCTCGACCAGTACACGTAGAGGAACAATCAGCGGAAGAAGCATCAACCCCGCTCGAAGGACGAGCGCAATCACGGGGTGCACCATCAGGGGTGCGAGAAGCAGGCTTACAATCATGGCGGGAGCGGGAGGACTCACATTTAACAGATTCCTCACCCGAGGAACAAGAATCGCTCGAGTTCCAGATATTACCATCCCATTCATCAGGATTCCAATCCAGTCCGGCATTCGCCACGACCAGGCGCACCTTTCGCGTCGAAACCCGGCCGCGCCGATGTTTGTATTTATAACGGGCAATTCGCACAGCCGCCCTCTCGGCAATAGTCTGATAAGTCTCAAGTTTGTCGGTAAGCAACTTATTTTGACACCGCAATAAAGTATGAGAATTCTGAATCTCAACAAAGTGCGCTTCCACATCCTTAAGAGAGATCTGTAGCTTCAACAACCTCTCATGCAGAATTCTGTACACAGACAGAACAATCCAACCTCTGCGCCCTAAAATGGGAATCTCCTCACCCTTCGAGATGGGTGCCTTCTGTAAACAAGTAATCACATTAGCCGGCTCCGCCAGCTCCAAAGAAGAATTCCAATTCTCACTCAAACCAGTAGAATCAGCCCACTCCCGGGCTAAGGCTTCATAAGGCGTTGAATCCCATCCGGGAATATCAATGGGCAACTTAAAAGTAGATTTTGACTTTTTAGAAAACATTGTGAAAAAGAAAGAAGAAAGGAAAGAAAAAGAAAGGAAAGAAGAAGAAAAACTATACACACAATTATACCACAAATAATATACAAAGAAAACCACGCACACGCCGAAAGCAAACACGAGACAACACGACGCACACAGGTTTCGAAAACGGTTCGTGACGCCAAATGTTCTGCTTGGGTTGTCGGATCAGATAGAACCCGCTCAACAGAGCCTTTCTAACCCAGCCAGAACGTTACCCCCTCCCTAGGGCCTATTCACAATAAGTAACCACATATATACATGTACCACCTAAGGACAGGGAATTCCTATTATATGGATTTATATATATATATATATATAGCAGCCTCGCGGTCTCAGACAGACCCAGGACTTCCTGCCCAGACGGCAGCCCCAGCCTCGCGGTCTCAAACAGACCCAGGACTTCCTACCCAGACGGCAGCCCCAGCCTCGCGGTCTCAAACAGACCCAGGACTTCCTACCCAGACGGCAGCCTCAGCCTCGCGGTCTCAAACAGACCCAGGACTTCCTACCCAGACGGCAGCCTCAGCCTCGCGGTCTCAAACAGACCCAGGACTTCCTACCCAGACGGCAGCCTCAGCCTCGCGGTCTCAGACAGACCCAGGACTTCCTACCCAGACGACAGCCCCAGCCTCGCGGTCTCAAACAGACCCAGGACTTCCTGCCCAGACGGCAGCCTCAGCCTCGCGGTCTCAAACAGACCCAGGACTTCCTACCCAGACGGCAGCCTCAGCCTTGCGGTCTCAGACAGACCCAGGACTTCCTACCCAGACGGCAGCCTCAGCCTCGCGGTCTCAAACAGACCCAGGACTTCCTACCCAGACGGCAGCCTCAGCCTCGCGGTCTCAGACAGACGCAGGACTTCCTACCCAGTCGGCAGCCTTAGCCTCGCGGTCTCAAACAGACCCAGGACTTCCTACCCAGACGGCAGCCTTAGCACGAGCTCATCCTATTATTACCATAATACACGACAGGGGAATCAGGGTTACCATGTATCAGATCACGCAAAGACCACTAGTTGAGCACAACCTGTTCTTCAGTTCGAGGGGCTCCTTCCTCCCTCATTCAGTTACCACTTACCTGATCAGGATTAACATCTGTTCATGTCGGGTTGCAACTGACCAAAAGAATAGACTACCCTCTTATACAAGAACACGCAGCACATGTTGATTTACTACAAACTGACTTTATTATATATATAGATATATATCATATACGCAAGCACATAACGTAACACATAACCTGTAAAGAAAAGTGAAAGATTAGGTTGTACACTCTAATACGAAAGGGGTCGACATCACCTTAGTCGTGTGTAGCCTGCACTCAATGGTCATCTAGGTCCCCTTCTCGTCTGTGCCTCGGCTCGCCTAGAGATCACACCTCCGTAGCTCCCTTCTCCGAGTCACTGGGACCTTTTCCTCATCGGCTACTCTCTCCTCTCCGGCAATTCTGCTAGAAGAGTATCTGTCTCTTGGTCTTTCTCCGCCCTCAAGTTTGTCATCTGTCTTCCCTGGAATAAGTAGTAGCTTTTCTGCTAACGGCTAGGTGCCGCCTATGGATTGAAAGAATAAGTGCCAGTATCTGCCTCAGGCTTTCACTAATATAGAGGTGCATTTTCTCATGGAAAATTCCAGCCCGTAACCTGCCGCCCACCAAATTCTTGTACCTCCCCGTGCCAAGGACACTTTCCCAGCCGGCCGGCCTGATGTAGCGTCTTCGGCATGAAGAAAAATACAATCCTTCGATAAGGGCCGGTCTGAACCGGTTCTCTCCAAGCGAATAACACCTCCTAACTAAAACATCCCCTGTAACCTAGAAACATCTCAAGCTGCTGGAGCAGAAAGAAAGATGGAGTCTCCCCCGTTTGAGGCCTACCAGGCCTGAATTCAACACGGCTCCATGAAATACCCTCACTACAGGGCAGGTTATCCCTAAGACTAACGAATCTATCCCCTAGGATATGTGTGCAAGCCCTAATCTATGGAGAAGAACACAGGATCATGTCGAAGTGCCTAGTAAATAGACTTCATTCACTACTCTAACCCTTAGGCTTGAATGGTAATAGACTGAAGTCACCCTAATCACCCATCAACACAATAGGGCCGGGAAAATCGAGCAGTACACCTGCAGCTATTGCATTTGAAGAAACTCTTCAGGTCCGACAGCCGGTTAGACTGAGTAATGATTTCAGGACTGTTTCTCACTAAGGAATCATGCATGGAAAATGCACGTCTATGTGTGATGTTGGGACACTTAGCTACTAGGGGTCCCAGAGTAGGGTCAGATTTAATAATCCCCCAGTGTTTGTTGATCATAGATCTGATGGCTCGTTCTTCTGTATTGTACGTGATAATGAGCCTGGTACTGACTGTGCCTGGGTTATCTGTCTCTTCAATCGTGTTGGTGTCTAATGTGGATATCCCTGTGAGGAGTTCTTCCCTGGGTATGGTTTTGGCCCTGTTGGTAGCTGTCATAATGCTTCATTTGGAGTACCCATGTGCCCTGAATCTGTGAAAGACTTTGTCTTGACAGACTGCTAGATCTTCAGCAGAGCTGCATATTCTGCGTAAGTGCAGCATTTCTCCATAGGGGATGCTTGCAATTAGGTGCCTGGGGTGAAAGCTTGAGGCATGTGAGATGGAGTTGCCTGCAGTAGGCTTCCAGTGTAGCTTAGAGTGTAGCATACCGTTAGATATGTAAAGTGTGACATCTAGGAACTCAATCGAGTCTTTGCTGATGTTAGCATTGAATTCCAAATTGAGATTATTGGTGGTGATCTCTGTGATGAAGGCCATAGCACTCTTAGCATTACCAGATAATGAAAGCGTCATCTATGTATCTGAGCCAAGTGACTATGTTGTTATTCCAAAAATCAGAGGAACCAGCCATTAGAGCCCGCTCCTCCCACCAACCTACATGAAGACATGCATAGCTGGGTGAAAAGCAGGCACCCATGGCCACCCCCTGAGTTGTTGATAGACAATTCTGTTAAACATAAATAAGTTGTGACATAGACACCACTCAATGAGGAAAAGAATAAATTAATTGTGCTTAAAACAGTGGATTGGTCTTTTACCCAGGAAGTATTTGCAGGCTGCTAGGCTATCTCGGTGGGGAATACTCGTATATAACGAGGTGATGTCCAGGGACAACAAGATGTAATCGTCGTACCATGGGATGTCCTTGATTTTCAAGAGAAAGTCACTGGTGTCCTTTAAATATGTGGGTAGGCTGGTTACCAAGTCCTGTAGGAAAAAGTCTACATATTTAGATATGTTTTCAGACATGTTTTTTCTTGCTGAGATGATTGGGCGGCCTGGGATTGGAGTAGAGTTCTTGTGAACCTTGGGGAGGAAATATAAAATTGGGAGCACTGGAGAGTCTGTGTTTAGAAATGCGAGTTCAACTTTGCTGAGCTTTCTTTCAGATCTGAAGGTGTTGAGATGTTTTCTGAGTTCCTCGTTGCTCGAGGCCACCTCCTTGTGGCTAGATGTTCTGTAGCACACGGAGTCATTGAGATGTCTCCCTGCTTCCTCCAGGTACAAGTGTCTTGGCCAAAGCACAATATTTTCCCCTCTGTCCGATTTGTTGATGATGACCTCATTATCCTTCTGTACTTTTTTCATTAGGTCATGATATTTGTTATAGTGGTTGTTGCGTTTTGTGGGTCTGCGTGCTTTCTTCAAGTGCAGCGTTTTGAGTTCATCGGTGATAACATCGTTGAAGATGTCTATTGCGTCCATTGGCATCATCGAGATGAAGGTTGAATGGGGTTTGAATGGGCTGGGAACTCTGGTGGAGCTCACTATGCCTTCATCCTGTAAGATTTGCTGGGTCGTTGTGGGCTCATAGGAGGATTCTAATTCCACAGGGGGGTGCTGATCGTAGGAATGCCAGAGACCAGCAAACTGGCACCAGCAGTAGGTGTTGTGGCTGGTGTGAGTTGATTGTCAGAATTGCCGTGTTAGTATATATATGTATATACCACTAAATTATAGATCTAGATCTCCGATTTGAGGACTTTGAGGGATATGGACAGTTTGAAGAGGGGTGGAGAGTATGAGGGAACGGATGATGCCTTATTAAGAGAACAATGTTTGAGTGTGTATAATAAGCCGACCACACCGTTCAAACATCGCTCTGTATTTCTACCTATGGTACCCAAAAACTCAATAGATGTTTTTAATGCGCTAGTCATCCATGAACTGAAACAGTTATACACAGATCAGCAGGCCAAGAGTACTACACTCTCAAAGGACATTGTCTATGGAAAATTGTTGCAGAAATTGCAAGCCAGACTGGATATAGTGGTCAGACAGGAGGACAAAGGCGGCAATATCATCCTTTGGCCCCTTGCCATTTACCAAGAAGAAGCCAGGTCGCAACTTAGAGACAAACGTTTCTATCAGAGGGTTGATGAAGGCACACTATTGACCATTACCACCAATTTCCATTAACAGCTAGATCAATGGAGATCAGTTGATCTTATATCACAGGCAGAGCACAAGTTCCTTAAAAAGATTCACCAGTAATACCGGTATTATACCTTTTACCGAAGGTACACAAAAATGTGAACAAACCACCAGGCTGACCAATAATCTCAACAATTAGAAGTCTATTTGAGAATACCTTTAGGTTTTTATTCTTCTTTCTGCAGGATTATGTGCGGAACCTGTCATCTCACATAAAAGACATTGGAGATTTTGTAAAAATAGTAGGCCCAGATCTCTGTACTGGGTTGCATTTGTCACCCCGAGTGGGACGGGTATGCCCAGACGTGGGTCCCCTGCTCTACATGCAACTGAAGTCAAGCTATCCTGGCTGAAGAGGGGTGAAACCCCGAAACCGGTCCTAGGATGCTTGTTTCTGGTCCAGGGAGGACCTGGCTTGGCAGTTCAGGCTGGACTGTTCCCATGAGGCACAGGGTCAAGACTGATTTGCATATGGTCAGGTCTAAACTGGGGTGGCATGGTGAGCAAAAGAATGATGTATTTAACCCAGATCTCTTGACGGGGGGTGAATGTTTTGATTTGTTCTGCTTTCCGTCCATCAATTTTGTGTTTTTTGCTATGCCAAAACAGACAACATGGCTCAGTGAGAGTAAAGGCTTCAGGAGATGCCACAAGTGTAAGGCATGTAGGAATTGATAAAATACATCGGAGGTTCCCTAACCATTCTCGAATAAGAAGTGGCAGGTCATGAAGCCTTTAACATGTAAGAGACAGTTTGCAGTATATGTTTTAAAGTGTAGTTGTTTTAAATTGTACATAGGCAGTATGATTTTACCAGTGCATCAACGGATCGTACAGCACATCACAGCAATTAACAACAGGGATCAGGCATACCCCATGACAGACACTTCCACGAGTTTCATGATAATAAGCTGGTAAGTCTGAAATACTTTGTAATAGATCAAGTGCCACAATGATTAAGAGGGGGAAATAGAGAAAGATGCCTGAGACAGCTCAAATCGAGATACATTCTCCGTTTTAACAGTAAGATTCCGAATGGGCACAACACAGATGAAGATCTGCAGCTTCATTTGTGAAGAGAGAGGACTCTGTAACACTGACAGAGTCTGATGAAAAATAGCTATTTGATGTTTAGAGAATTTATATCTCTCTCTGAATTAAGATTGATTTTATGAATTGCTCATTTGTAAGCCACTCCTTGAAATTTTATTGAATTGATTGCACATGGTTTTTGCACAAGCAGTTTAGTTTAATGTGGATGTGAATAGCCTTGATATTCTTTCATTGAAAGAGTATTGGCACTTGCCTACAAGAATGAGTAGAGAGGATACAGTGAATAATGAAGGAAAAGTGTAATATTGTTCACTTCTCCTATTCATTTGCATATATCTTTCAATGGAGCCAATTTCATGTTATTTTTAATTTTAAAACAATAATGTGATATTTGCACAAGGCACAATTCACTTTCTTAATTGAGCGACAGTGCACATAATATCATTAATGAGTGTCAAGTTGACCCGGGAGGATGGGTTAGTATAAATGAGGCATCAATCGGGCACTTGCCTGGAATTTGAAAAGAGTTTCTTTTAAATGCATTTAGAATGTCGGGGACTCCAGGCTTGAAAAAGACCGCACAAACGGAACTCGTTACCTGACAGTATGTGGCCGAAATAAAAACTCAAAACGAGCAACCCGAGCAGGCTGGAGTCTGTTTTAATTATGTGAGCAGGCAATGGCATCAATATATATGTATATATATATCGCCAGTAGGTAGGTATAGTTAGGACATAGTTTCCATAGGAAGAGCATTTTTTGTTCTGCTGATAACTTTGGCGTTGTTTGATGAATCTTCATGAAATTTTCCAAACTGATTCTTTGTTCATATCAGCTGCTAATTGGGAAGATTGGGGGTGATTCGTCAAGGGGGGGGGGTGGAGAAAAAAGGGGGGTCTCAAAACGTGTTTTCTCCATGTTAATTTACATAGGAAACTTTAGACAAGGCTACAGGTTGAACGGGTGAACGGAATTGCCCCAAATTTGGCAGGGAGAACGGTATTGGTCTAGAAAGCATGCTTTGTTTATTTGGTGTAAATCCGTTCAGTAGGTTTGGAGAAAAATAAAAATTTGCAGATATTGATATTTGGAAAGATATTTGGAGGCGTTATGAGCACGAGCTTGCTGTCTATTGGTTGTGAGCGCTGCGAGCGGTTGCAACTAGGACGTATTGGCCGCCATTTTGTGATTCCATTGAAGCTAGTAAGGGGGAAAAAGGGCAAAAAGAGTAGGAAACATGAGGATAGGAGCACTGTAACCTCTGTGGGGGAGTGCGAAGCAAAGTAGTCACACCTACCGGTCTAAAATTGCGGTGTTGCTCAGAGTGATGTGGTGCTGAGATGAGATGCTGCTACAGCCGGGTATGAAACCTAGAGCCTAAACCGGGAGGTCATTGCTGTAAAGTGATGTGCTCTGGTGTTTGTAGGATACCTGTGGAAGTAGTGTTAGTAGGTGTTTAAACCATACAGGGAGTGGGAAGCGAACTACTGAGCTCTACCATGCGTTTATACTATACCGGAAGTGGGAAGTGAAGTACTACGCCTACCGGTGTGAAGACTCGGGAATCAAACCGAGCTGATTGTTGTAAAGTGATGGGCTGTAGGCGCTGTAGCATACTGGCTGCTGTAGTATAGCTGTAAGTAGTGTTAGTATGCGTATAGTATACAGGGAGTGGGAAGTGAACTACTCACCCCTACTGGTCTGAAGACTCAGGGATTAAACCGTGAGCTCATTGCTGTAAAATGATGTGCTCTGTGTACTATTTCAATGTAAGTCATAGTACAATGTTAGTATGTAATGATACTATAATGTAAGTATGTAATGTTAGAATGTAGGGCTGTCATGAGGGGAATCTTAGGGAGTTTGTACACGGTGCTGGAGAAGACGGATGCCTTGGTGTCTGGTCCTGTTGGTGGCTGTTTAAGCTGTCTTCTTTTCCTGCAATAAATCTACTTATCGGATCCACTGCTGTCTTCCTGTTCACTACATAAATTTGGCGACGAGTGGGAGAAGGTAAAAAGAAGGCAGCACTCACCAAGATTTTGCGCTTGCTTGCGTTGTGCTTAAGACCCGTTTTCTTGGTGAATCTGTTTCTACTCATCCCAGGGTCATCGGCTGATCAAACTATGTGATCCTACCTCTGGTAGGATTTATATTTTTTTGATTTTGGGCTTCCTCTGCCCCTTCACTACACTCTGGTTGCTATACCACACGTGTGCAAGTAGTGTTAGTATGCGTTTATACTAATTCTGTAGTTATGCATTAAACAAAGCATCATGGTCCCATGGAGCGCCACCTCCCAGGCGCAGGTCATACAATGTCCCGGGGTGTGCAAGCGCAGGACATTTATGTTTCCTATTACAGGGCGGGAGCATTGCTTGCACCCTGTGATAGTAAATTCTTGTTTGCCTCGTTGAAGCGAGAGGTGGAAAACCTCATATCGTTTCAAAGAAGCAGAACCGGATGGTAAAAATGGAGGGAAAAAAATGAAGCGGGGTCTCACCCGTTCATTTAAATGAGCCCCCTGTTGAGTAATATTCTGGGGCCAATCCTATTATTATATTGCAGGGTCTCTGCAGCACTGGGGATCTTAATCTCACATGTAAATTAGACGTGGGAGGGCACAGAGACGTTTCGCAGACTAGGGGATCGATACCTCCCCGGGTATTGATTACAAATTGTTCGGTGGGATTCGAGGCCAACTCAAGACCGGGGATCGGCAACCTCTGGGGCTTTATTTAAATATGCAGGGTGGGCCTTGCCAGTCCTTGAAGCCTTGGTGGCCCTAGGCAGTGCCTTATTGGTTCTGAAATCACACGGGCAGTACTCATGGTGTTATAAAGTGATACACTCATAGAACTCTTGCCGTTGTACAATTACCCAGGCTTAATTTATGTAATAGTCTGTTGGTTTATATTTGGTAGGTGCACCGGAAAATTAAACAACATTTCCCTTATAACCTACTATCAACTGCTGATTTTCACAATAAACTAGAGACAAGTGTTGTCAGAAAAAGAAGACCCATGGGACTTCTCCGGAAGCAGCGTACGAAACCTGTAGGACAAAAAAGAAACAGAAGTATGTGTGCCATGTCTAAGAGAAAAAGAAAGGTAGTGAGAATGAACGGAGGAAAGTGAGAATGGGACAGAGAGTGAGTGGGTGGAAGGGAGAAGGGAAGGGAGAGTGAAAAGAACAGAGGGAGGAGGAGACAGAGCACCGGACTTCTGCACCCAGCCCTCACTGTTCACCTCCCGTCACCCGTGTGTCTGGGACGCTGGGGAACGCGAGAAAGTGTGTGGTCCACCAAGTCCTTAAAATGAAACAGAGATATGAATGAGGCCAGAGATTACATTATTATCTATGGCATCATCGCTTGCCTGCACCTGTGCACCCAGGCTGCTGCACCCCAGCCCCTTTCTCTGCTTTGTGCTCAATTGCAGCTCCTGCGCGCTGAGGCTTGACTGCTCCCCTGCCACAACCGGTGTGCCCAAGGACGTGCCGCTGTGAGCTCCAACTCCGGGGTGCCGCTATCAGGGTGGCCCAGCAGGTCTCCGGTCAGGGATGGTGTCTTGATACCACGGTGGAAGGCGTCAGAATGCCCAGGGCATCATCACGGGGAGAGCACCCGCTCCACCCATTTTGGCTCCACTAACCCAGTGTCTGAAAAGAGAGAAAAAATATAACGTTGGAAACGTCTTGAGGTAAATGAAGGTTTCTTTCAACGTTAATAGAGAACACCAGTTGAGTGCATCCTTCCTTCTTGAAGTACGATCTTCAAACTGTTAGTGGTAATTGTGGTTCAAAGAGGAGTTGGAGTGCACGAGAATACACAAGGTTAAATAATAATACGTTCACATACAAAGGAACTGAGCACATGGTAGAAGCATAATGTGCGCGTGTAATGCAGTGGTGCAAGCCTGTGTGCATGTGCACTTAGTAATCAGCTCACTACAGTGCCCCAAAAGCCAACACCACGTGTCTGTAGGGCAGCACTGCCCGCTGGCACAGGCCTACGGTACGGTCCAGCAGGTTCTTAAAATGAGACAGAGATGTGACTGAATGAGGTCAGAGATCACATCGGTACCCAGGGTAACATCGGTTGTTCGCACCTTTGCACACAGGCTGATGCACCCCACCCCTCCCGCAGCACTGCGCTCAGCACGTGTCTGTAGGGCAACGCTGCCCGCTGGCTCAGTCCTACAGTACGATCCAGCAGGTCCTTAAAATGAGACAGACAAGTGACTGAATGAGGTCAGAGAACACATTATTAAGCAGGGCAATATCGCTTGTTTGTACCTGCGCACCCAGGCTGATGCACCCCACCCCTCCCGCAGCACCGCGCTCAATTGCAGCCCCTGTGCACCCAGGCCCCACTGCTCACCTTCTGTCATTGTTGTGTGTCCAAACACGACGGGCAGCAGAGTTCACAATGCAGGTGCAGTGTTGATTGCGACGATGGTGTACCCCTTATGGATCCCTTTCTTTATTGTGCATTGTGATATGCGAGGTGGATGCGACCATACAACCTGAGGCAGTGTAGAAGAACTGGGACATGTGGTGTCATCGTTATCCTATTTATGGGTACACAAAGTGGGCTGGGCTTGCGTACTCCAGGCGAGCGTAGGGGTGTGAATAATAGTTCCGGGGACCTGGGCGTTGTTCAGTTCCTGCCTGGCCAGGAAGTGTATTTATGTGTGTTTCTGTTGTAGTTTTGATGTCGCACAATGCACAATTTACATTAATGTAGCATGTACCGGGAGGGCGGCAACTATTGCTAATGAGATACTGTTCGAAAACATTGAATGGCCAACATCACATGTCGTTGTGTAGGTTGTGGATATGCGCAGACACTCATGTCAATAATGTGCGGTATTATTGAAAGTGTTGCTATCGCAAAGCGCACACATGTGAATGTGCTCGGATCAGCAGTGAAGCTACGTCATAAATAGTGATAACGTTCATTATAGTCAAGAAATGCATGCCAAACGTGAAGCTGAAAGTCTCACATATGACACACTACTATAATGGTAAAGCCTGACAACAGAGAATACAGCAATACAAATGTACACATTACTGTTTACTGTTTGTCACATGTGATCTAGGATGTGCACTCTGCCCGTGGCTGATGATACCCCTTCGGGCCAGCAATACCCAGGCCGGAAGGCAGCACAATAATGTGCACACACACACACCAGGGGCATCGTGTAACACACATTTGATTTTTGATGTAACGTTTGAGATGCATGGCCATCACACGTTGAAGGCTAATGTACAGACCATGAATATTGATCAAGATGATCGTTGCATGTTGTGTGTAGTAGAAGATATGTGTACACAGCAAAAAAACTTTTCAAAAAAGCTCTCTAAGCAGAAGGGGTGTGTCTCATCATACGCTGTAGAGAGAATGACTAAAATGGGTGGGGTCCTCCAACTGTTACAATGGAAAATGTTATGAACTAATCAAATGCTTTTTTTTAAGGTAACATAGCAATCGCGCATCGAGGACTCAAGGAGGCTGCACCCGACAAGATTTTGAGAAAATATATTTATCATAATATAATTTTATTACAGTTAGAAATATATAAATGTTTAAAATATTTTAGATTATCGCTTGCTCTCATATACAGTTTAAAGTTATTTAGATATAGCTTTGAGACATAAAAAAAAAACTGAGGGAATGGCGTACCCGGCGCGACACCATACGTCTATGACGTAACACAGGGCCTGGCAGCGTGCACTCGTTGCATACGCAATGCGCAGTGGGCTCGACCTCATACGTACATGACGCAACCCATGGCTTGGTACTGCGTACCCGTTGGATACCTATGTAGCATCTGGCGCAAATTCATACGTATATGTTACGCGGGACGTGGTGCCACAAATCCGTCAGATACGAAATGCGCATCCTTTGCGAGTTTAGCAATATGGCGGATAGGATTCCCATGGTGATGGAGCTTTGTACACACCGGTATGGGAGTGCAGTTTTCTCCCCCCAAAAAAACCCGATATACATATTTTTGGGGGAAGATATAAAACATTACTTAATTTTCTAAAGTTAAATAAAAAGAAGTATAATAGAGTTCCAAAATATTTTTTTTAAATAGAAAAATATAGGTTTTATAAACATTAAAATATGAAATTAACATTTAAAAAACCTTCAAAATTCACTCAAAAGAGACGTTTTAGTTAGGAATTAGCATTTAAAAAACCTTTGAAATTCACTAAAAAAACCATAGGTTTCAGGGAAATTTGCCTGTTATAGTTAGTTGAGCTAACTATAACTCGCGCGCCCGCAATGCACTGCTGATGATGTCACATATTACATCACTCATGACATGGTCAGTGACATAACTCATGACATCACTGATGACATCTCAAATGACATCACTGATGGCATCACTGATGACATCATCCACATGATAATCTGATGCACGTACTGATGCCCTAATATAAACTTTGATACACCCATTCGAAAATGCAGACTACAATTTTTGAAACTATCCACACAACAATGCCATATACTACATACCACTCACTGTTTCCTATGTCTACACACGCATCCAGTCACTCATACATGTAGTTACTCATCAATACTGTAGTATAATATGCACTCATACATCTATACATGCAGTCACACTCCGCCGCTCATCCATAGAGTTATTCACGCACCTAGTCAGTAATGCAAAGAATCAATCACATATCCATTTACTCATGTATACAGTTATACACACCAAGTCCGTTATTTATAGACACACCATATCACTTATTTATAGAGATACTATACAATTACTGATGCAACCAGACACTCAAATATACACAAACTCTTCAAATAACTTACTCTCATGTATAGTCATCTATATACTCCAACACTCACATATAGTGCCTTAAAACATATGTTGTTAAGCACACATATACCACTGAGACATTCATTCACTCACCAACACACCAATACACACAGTAACTCATCCATACAGCCCTTCCCAGATGCGCTTTTGAATCCATACAACCAGTGATTCACCCACTCAGACATCCATGCTCAGAGTCATACACCCCCCCACCCACCCATACAGACACTCAGGGATGCACACAGATACTCAGACAACAAATCAATAACCCATATAGATACTCATGTAGCTATTCAGCAACCCATGCAGTTGCTTACACACCAACTGAGAGACTAATACAGACTTTCACACAGTGTAGTCACTAACCCATGCATTCAGTAAGACTTTGTTCAGTCACTCACTTATACAGTCAGTCACGCACCTACTGTAATAATCCCTTCAGGCACTTGTAAATGCATTCATTCTTCAATACACCTTGGCATAGATATATATGAAAAATATTTAAACTTTACAGAAACTCACATTCACTGGATGATGTCATCAGTGATGTCATCAGTGATGTCACTGACCATGTCATGAGTGATGTAATATGTGACATCATCAGCAGTGCATTGCGGGCGCACGAGTTATAGTTAGCTCAACTAACTATGACAGGCGAATTTCTCTGGTTTTATATGAGTCAAATGTCCAACTAACTATAACGTCCCTGAAACCTATGTTTTCACTTGGATAATGTCATCAGTGATGTCATCAGTGATGTCATTTCACATGTCATCAGTGATGTCATCAGTGATGTCACTGACCATACCTTAAAAAATGTAATATGTGACGTCATCAGCAGTTCATTGCGGGGGCATGAGTTATAGTTAGCTGAACTAACTATAACGCCGGAATTTCTATGCTTTTATACAAGTGAAATGTCCAACTAACTACAACGTTCCTGAAACCTATGTTTTTGTCAGTGAATTTCTATGGTTTTTTAAATGCTAATTTCTAACTATAACGTGCCTGAAACCTATTTTTTTTTCAGTGAATATATATATATATATATATATATATATATATATATATATATATATATATATATATATTATCTACTGGCGGTCACCAGTAGATAGTCATAGTTAGGACCGTGTTTCCATAGGAAATCTGAAAATTCTATTTTGAATAACTTTGGCGCCGGTTGACGAATCCTCGTGAATTTTTCAAAATAGGTGGGGCGCTCCGCTCCGCTCCTACCCTGAAAGTCTCGGGGTGATTAGTCAAGCGGGGGCTGAGAAAAAAGGGGCTGAACAGAATTATTTGAAATTTGGGAAAGAGGTAGTCCTCAGGTCAGGGATGTGCCTTTTGAATATCTGGAGTCAATCTGTTCAGTAGTTCCTGAGAAAATTTCAGTTAAAAGTACACATATATCTATAGGCGTGCACCGTGCGCGTACGGTAAGCATACCGTACGCGCACGCTGCAGTGCGCGAGCGTAATTCTGATTGGTGGTTACATGACAGTAAACATTCCAGTCGGTCGAAATCAGGAAGTGACGGCCGCCATTTTGTGTGTCTCACACTAAAAAACAAAGGTGGAGAACGTGAAAAGGGGGCAAGGTAGAGAGTTGCAGACCCCCTAGCCTTTGTCAGGGGGTCCAAAAAGGACCCAGAAGTGTGAAAAATACATTTTTATTTTTAAAAAAAAAATTGCGGCGTACGCGTACCGTGCGCGTACGATACGCGTACGGCGGTAAAAAAAATAGAAAAAATAGAATTAAATATCAAAATGAAATGTTTGGATGTTGGTTGGCTCTAAAAAGAGCCGTTGTGTTCATTGAGTGTTTTTTTGTACCTACAAGTAAGTACCGATGCAGAGTCTAAAGTTCAAGAGGAAGACTCTGTTCCCTTCATCATTGAAATGTACACCGTCTCCTCTATAAATGTCTTGCATGTTGTAACGCAAGTTGTTGTGGTATATAGAACCCATACCATAGTCTCTGAGGAAAGCAGAAACAGACTTATTGACGTGCTTTCTTGCTTTGTCAATCTGCAGACAAAATTGGTTGGACCAGTTCCACTTTTGCCTTTGGCATATATTAGAATATACAAAGGCAGTTTTGTGGAAAAAGTGACATCAATTGCACAAAGGTGTCCTTAATAAGCATTTCCAGACCTACCCCAGTAAAGGTGCCTAGGTCATTTCCACCACAGTGCACAATAATAAGGTTAGGCTGTGGGAGATGTAGAAAGGTTTTCACCAATGGCATTAATTGGTGCCACTTTAACCCTCTCTGACCAATCCATTTAATGTCTACATTTGGCAAAGCAAGGTCTTTCACAATACCTCTTTTTTCTGCAAACTTTTCACTCCAGAAGACATAGCTGTGACCTACAATCCACACTGTGAACATCTTTCAAGGAGATCTGGATGCACTCAGAAGGTGTCTTTCAGTAGAATGGCAATATGAAAAGAAAGATAGTTGTAAAATGGAGGCTAACATACTTTAAAAAAAAAAAAGAACTGATTGGCTGATTCAAACCATTTTACAGTTAAAACTAGGCTGTATGTTTAGATTTTTACAAGCATGTTTTGTATTGGCTCAGAAAAATGTGTACCCACAGAACATTACTTTGGATTTGCTGTTAGGTTTGAAGAGTCAAGCAATCTTGCTCTTTGGATTAGAAACATTGTGTACTGAACTTCTGACCTCTCTGCTCACACCAGTGTTCCATGATCTGTTGCTATGGTAGCAGTCAGAAGTCATGTTGGGGGAAGGGATCATTTGGAAAGGGTTGAAATTTGCAACCAATAGAAATGTGTGTTTCCATTTGAAAAAATTGTGGGAAGCACTGTGATTTGGAGTTAACATGTATATGTGTGGAAAAAGAGAGGGAAACATTGCCATTAACTGGTTCTGGTGAGAGGAGAGAGGTGTACAGCTCAGAGATTTTGGCTCTGATAATCTGCTGTTTGAGTGCCACATTTATTTCTGAACTAACTACTTTTAAAGGTGAGTTATGAATTTGAGAGGGAATGTATGTGGAGCATTTTGATATAAATAATAGAAATGTGATTCTTCTTTTAAAGTTGTTTTTCACATTTTGTGTTTTGGGAGATATTTAACTGTCTTGAAGTTGTGAGATATTATTGAGTATGTCTTCACCATAAGTTAAGGTGTACTGGTATCACCCAGGAATAATGTTTTCTGCCTAGAATCACACCATGAGTGTGTGTGCACACAGGAATTGTTATCAGAGATTTAATTTGTGTTGCTGTTGCTCTGTTAGCCTTGCACTCGCAGGAAAGGGGCAGTTTGTTTTCTTGGAGTGTGATGGTTAGCATTCAGTAGAAATCACTTTCTCACAAATGAGAGGCAAATGCAAACACATTTGAAAATAGCATGGTACATTTTCCTACCACTTTAAAAGTTGTGTTTTACATTTTATGTTAAGGAAGATATTTAAGTGCCTTGAACATGTTAGATATTATGGAGTATGTCTTCACCATAAGTTAAGGTGTAGTGGTATCACCCAGGAATGCTGTTTTCTGCCTAGAATCACATCATGAGACAGTTTGCACACAGGAATTGTTATCAGAGATTTAATTTGTGTTGCTCTTGCTCTGTTAGCCTTGCACTCGCAGGAAAGGGGCAGCTTGTTTTTTGGTGATGGTTTGTATTCAGCATAAAAAAGCTGTTTGGGCATGTGCTATTTTCTGTTTCTGAAAAATAAAATGAAAATGTGTCAGACTGTTAGAGTAATTATTACTTGCTCTACCACAGTAGTCAGTGTGCTTTCAAATTGCAAATTAAATTGTTTTCTGCCTAGAATCACACCATGAGTCTGTGCGCACACAGGAATTGTTCTCAGAGATTCAAGTCAAGTCAAAAGATACTTTATTTCTAATTTAGTATACAAATTCATAAAAAGTCACATACATACAAGATTAAAAATCACAAACCAATTAAAAAGAAGTAAAGTTCCATTGACAGTTTAGCAATCCATATCCGCTCTTGATTTCATTGTAGATTTTAAAAAACGGACAATAAAATATATACAGTCCATATGCAATAATTGTAAGAACATTAAAGCAGGTTTAACCTGGGTAAACTTCATTTTCTTTAACATTGGTGTCAGGTAAGTTTTCCTTGGGACAGAGTAAAAGTTACAGAAAAACATAAAATGTGTTAAATTTTGTGGAGACTGTCCATCACACCCACATACAGGTAACATCTGTCCCAAATGACCCATTTTGGGTCTGGCCAGTAGAAGATGAAATGTATTACATCTAAACCTGGTTAATAAATTTTTTTCATGGGTTGTAAGAGTAGACATTAGGTAAGGTTCAGCAGTATGGGTGGTTATTAAGGCGATATGTGATCGGACACTGGGTTTAATAAGCTCAATCCCTTCCCTTTCCTGTGTCCTATAATTCAAAAAGAGGGATTTAACCAATTGAATATCCTTTTTGTGGATCTCTTCAGGCTTAGAGAACAAGGAGCCCCTTCATATTGATTCGAATCCCTTTTTAATATAGGAAAACCACGGGATCCGTGCCTTGTTCTCCAAAGCCAGACAATCCCTAAGTATTTCCTGGGCCAAGGGTATGTCTTGGTTGAGCCAGCATTGTAGCCAGAAAGTCATGGGGCTCATTGCTATCTGGTCGGCTATATAAGGTACTCCTAGTTCTTCATGGACCACCAAGTTGGGAGTACTTGATGGGACACATAGGAGTCTTTTTAGGAACTTATTTTCCTCGACCTGTATAGGGTTTATCTCAGCACGTCCCCATAGCTCGCTACCATAGGTAGCTATGCCAACGCTTTTTGCTCTATATACCTTGAGCATAGCCCCTGTTGGTTTCTTCCCTATTTTGGAGGCGAAGTTGAAGATTGCTGCATTTGCCCGCGCCATCTCCCCCCTTTTTTTATGTATGACGGCATCCCATTTTAATTTGTCATCGAATAGGACTCCCAAATAAGAGAACACCTTAGTATTGGGAATTAGATCTCCCCCTGTTTTAAAAATAAAGGTCCTCCCTGGTCGTTTGCCCAAGCTCATAATATAGGACTTTGTACTGTTTATCTTCAAGTCTAGCTTGGACATAAACCCATGGAAGGAATTTAATAGGGTCTGGAGCCCAATTTCAGTTCTAGATAAAAGTACAGCATCATCCGCGTACAGCAGGACAAGAATGCCCCTTCCCGCTGCACGCGGAAAATCTGCACCAGTCTCTACCAGGGTCCTCTCAAGATCATTAATATAGAAATTAAATAAAAACGGAGCCATAATACATCCCTGCCTGACGCCTTTCCTGATGGGAAAGTCAGTTGTAACCTTTAAATCTTTACCGTACCTAACGTTTGCTCGTGTTGAAGAATGCAAATCCCGTAGAAAGTTGGTCAACCCCACGTCAACCCCTCTCGCCTCCATGGCCAATCAAAGCTTCGATCTATTGACGCAATCAAAAGCTGATGAGAGGTCCATGAAGGCGAGATGAAGCGAACCAGGCTTCACCACAGTATATTTATTGAGTAATAAGTACAGGTTAAGACACTGTGTAGTAGTCGAGCGTCCTGCGTGGAAACCATACTGGCAATCTGTTAAAATCTTATTTTCAACCGCCCAATCCTTCAACCTAGTTAGAATAGCACGCCCCATTACCTTCACGACCGAGTCTATAAGTGATATTGGTCTGTAACAACTTGTGTCGTTTCTGTCCCCTTTTTGAAACACCACCACTATGGTAGACAATGCCCAGCTATTTAAACAGCCTTCTGAGGCTGCCGCATTAAATACCGGGCAAAGAATAGCTGCCCAGAAATGGGGATCTGATTTATATAAATCTGGGGGGATCCCATCAGGCCCCGGAGCTTTATTACTTGTCAGGCCCTTTATTCCATCCAAAATCTCCAATTCAGTAAATGTTATGTTGGACGTGGCTCTACAGCTCACTCTACTATCATTAAGGTCAGTCGGGCAATCAAACATTATTTTAAAGTGATTGATCCATTCACTTTCTCCAATATGGGCCACCAGACCATCGCCTCCCACTTGTTGGAATAAGGGACCATTTACAGTCTTCCAAAACCTTGTACTATCTTTTAGAGTGCTGCTATCTACTAGTTCTTCCCAGGCCTCTTCTTTTAATAAGGATTTACGTAATGCTAAAGTATCCCTGTACGACCTTCTCAAGGTACGTACTGCCACAGAGTCTCTGGGTTTTTTTGCAGGTGCTTCTCTTAATAGTTTAGCAGCCTTTGAGCAGTTTTTATCAAACCATTTAGGGCCATGGTTACCATTTTGTCCAGGACTTGTTAACAATAGTTCAGATATTTTTGTGGATAGATTAGCAAAAGCATCTAAGATGGATCTAGCCATTGTTCCTATGGTTTTACAAGTGTCTATTTCTCCCAGGCAATGGGTCTTTACTTTTTCATTGAAAATACTGGGCGATATTTGGGTCCACTTTAACCTCCTTTTCCCATCAGTGGGCCTTAATACTCCTGTGGTTGATTTAGAACTTGTAGAATCAGACAGTATACCACCAAGGTAAACCGACAGCGGATTATGATCGCTAAATTCATTGGTTAAAATGAAAAAATCCCCTAAGTGGGGAATTAAAGAAGATGAAATCAAAATATAATCGATAAAAGTACCATTCCCTTTGCCTATAAAGGTTGGGATGGTATACAGTGTGGACAGGCTCATATGACACATAACTGACCCCATATCAAGTTCACACAGCAAATCATTTAGTTCCTCACCATGTGCTGTGTGCTCATAATGTAGACCAGATATTAGTGGGCAGCCTAAATTTGCTAAACAGGTAGTAGAAGGATTACCACATGGGTGGATATTAAAATCCCCTGTAATAATCAGACTATGTAGGATATTGGCCATATATTTTTTTATAAATATAGCCAGGGATTGATATTTCCTCCTTCTTCTACTGTAGATGGGGAATTATAAAAATGTATCATCCCCCATTCTACATGTCCCTTCCTTAGTGTGATTGCTAAAATTCCGGGGTGGGGATGGGTAATCAGGCGCACATCACATTTAATGTCTAATGAGACATATGTTACAAGGCCTCCCTTAGGCCTGCCACTGGCCGAAGGAGAGGCCGAAACAAAGAAGGCCCGATAGCCATCTAAATAATGGTTATTATCCATATCCCATGTTTCCTACAGGTTTATAATCCTATACTGGGTAACAAACGCAATCCAGCGCGGATCATTACTCTTCCTAGCCAACCCGGCAATATTCCAGGATAAGATGTTCTTTCTATGGGTCAGAAAATTATCAGTTACATTATCTTTACTTTGAGCCTGTATGGGGATTTGGGAGTCTATTTTACCTGGAGCCTGAGAAATTAGTCAATCACACTCGATATCTGACAGTGGCTGAAATCTATTCCTTAACTCTAATCCTTGAGGAAAAGGGGGATTAACCCTATTCCTCAAGTGTGGAGGTCGAATATTTGATCGGCAAGAGAGATTCGGTCTTGTGGTGTCCCTTAAGTATGTGTAATCTTTGCTATTATTATCAACTCTGTGTGGCCAGGGTTCCTGAGGATAAAAGTATCTAAGGGACAGAATCACTATATTAGAGCCGGAACCCGGGTAGCCCATTTGAAATTCCTGTAGAATTTTTTTGGCAGTGTATGGATTATCAAAGTTCACAACAATACAGTCACCATTATGAGGTTTGGTCCTTTTGCCGATCCATTTAATTCTGCGGGCCATAATTATGAATCTGTTAACATCCTGTCCCCTATATAAATTGTTAGTAAACCATTGATTCAATTTGTTTTTAAGTTGATCAAAATCTTCTGTGACCCCTTCCTTCAACTGGGGGACATTACTCAGGATTACAGTGTAAGGTGCGGACTCCCACGGAAGATCAATCGAGTGGGATCCCTGCAGATGATAATCGGGGGATGTCCGTTCCTGGTTGATCATAAAATTGTCAATGGTACTATAATGTTTGTTAGATTCCTGTGGTCCCTGAGTAGGTCTAAATTCAGTCAGTGAAGGAGGCTGAAGGGCTATAATGGTCGGAACCTCACTTCTCATTACTGAGTCAACCTTATGAGCCTTAGAATTGCCACTTGAAGATGCCTCTGCTCTGGTGTTTTGTGCAATGACTGGTCTGCTGTCAGGTTTCCCCCCACTGTTCCTTTCTATAATTGCTAGTCTGTCCTCTATACTTGTAAGCTTTTTTAAGATCGGATCCAAAAGCTTTTTTAGTAGCATTTCTAGAATTTCTGAATTGCCCTCGTGTACCTGGCTACCCTCGATGACTTTCTTAGTTACCTGTCTCGCCCCGGTATTATTAACAAGGTCAGTAATTTCAGGGGTTTGGGCGTTAACTATTATCCCGCCCTCGTTTCCATGTGCACCCACTGGCTTATGTTCCCTTTTTCCCTTCTTTCTGGGGTTTGGTGCCTTGATTGTTTTATTTTTGCCCTGTTTTCCCCTGGTAATCATCCCTTTATCCACGATCGCTACTTCCTCAACCACAGGAATATCCGTCTCCTCAATGGTCTGAGACAGCGATATATTAAACGAGGACCCCTCAGTAGCACCTAGTTCTGGTAGTAAGAGGAGTTCCGGTGTAGCTGATAGCCTATTCGTAGAATTGAGGGGTTCTAAGGAGAGTCTACGTTCTGTATCCAGGATCTCTTGAGTCAGTACTGAATTGGCCCTCGATAAAAAAGCGTCCAAGGTACCCACCACCCTGTTACCCAGAGTACCCTTGACTTTGTTCATTTTCAATTAAATGAGGGGAATATTTCAAACAACGGGGCTTTCAGGGTGCAGAAATGAGCAATGTATGGGGCAGACAGTCCAGCACAAATAAGAACAGTACCTTTGATTATTGTTGGGTCTCTTCAGTAATCACTCTTATGAGAAGCTCCAGCCATATAACGTGGCCCAGCCCAGCCTACTCCGGGCTATGACGGGCAAGGACGGGCCCGCCCTTGGCCCGGGCTTCGCCCTGCGGAAGCTTCCTGTGGCTTTTGTAGGACACCGGCGCGCTAAGATGACGTCAAGCGCTGCGCCGGTGTCTGGGGGTGCTGGGGAGTGAAGTCTGCACAGCCGTTCCCCTCACGGCACGGGAGTTAAATGCGGCAGCAGGATTCCCCCACAAGGTAAGCCGTTCCCCTCACGGCAGGTGAATAATGGCACAAAAGTAAAACACTCTTTGCTCCTCCGGCGCGTCCCGCGCTGCGGAAGCTTCCTGTGGCTTTTGTAGGACACCGGCGCGCTAAGATGACGTCAAGCGCTGCGCCGGTGTCTGGGGGTGCTGGGGAGTGAAGTCTGCACAGCCGTTCCCCTCACGGCACGGGAGTTAAATGCGGCAGCAGGATTCCCCCACAAGGTAAGCCGTTCCCCTCACGGCAGGTGAATAATTGCACAAAAGTAAAACACTCTTTGCTCCTCCGTCGCGTTCGCAGAGATTCAATTCGTGTTACTCTTTCAGAATTGCATTCGTAGGAAAGGGGCAGCTTGTTTTATTGAACTGTGATGGCTAGCATTGAGCCCAAATTAATATGTCACAAATAAGAGGGCAATGCAAACACATTTGACATCAACATGGTAGATTTTCCTTCCACTCCTGCAATGGGTCATGTAGTTTGTACATGTTCAAAAGTCCAATTAACCCTTACCACACATGTAGTGTTACATACATGTCTCCAATGTTTATGCAGTTGCGCAAGGATCAATGCAGATCTCTTTTGCACTTGACAGTAGACAGTCTCCAGAAGCACACTCTTAGCAGAGAGCAAGCTGTTTCTCATGTACAGTCAAGCTTACTATTCAGTGCTGTGTGGTGTTTCAGATAGCAGTGAGTAACGCTAATACATTGAACCTCACCAAGGCTCATTTCCTTTGCTAGAGTGTAGTATGTCATTCAGGTTGCACATGTTCATGGTCTCAAAAAGCAGTTTGGGCATGTGCTGTTTTCTGTTTCTGAAAAATATAATGAAAATGTGTGAGACTGTTACAGTAATTATCACTTGCTCTACCACAGTCGTAAGTGTGCTTTCAAATTGCAAATCAAATTTCGTTTTCTGCCTAGAATCACACCATGAGTCTGTGCGCACACAGGAATTGTTCTCAGAGATTCAATTCGTGTTACTCTGGTTCTTTCAGAATTGTATTTGTAGGAAAGGGGAAGCTTGTTTTATTGAACTGTGATGGCTACCATTGAGACCAAATTAATATGTCACAAATGAGAAGGCAATGTAAACACATTTGACATCAACATGGTAGATTTTCCTTCCACTCCTGCAATGGGTCATGTAGTTTGTACATGTTCAAAAGTCCAATTAACTTTTACCACACATGTAGTGTTACATACATGTCTCCAATGTTTATGCAGTTGTGCAAGCGTCCATGCAGATCTCTTTTGCACCTGACAGTAGACAGTCTCCAGAAGGACAATCTTAGCAGAGAGCAAGCTGTTTCTCATGTACAGTCATGCTTACTATTCAGCGCTGTGTAATGTTTCAGAGAGCAGTGAGTAACGCTAATACATTGAACATCACCAAGGCACATTTCCTTTGGTAGAGTGTAGTATGTCATTCAGGTTGCACATGTTCATGGTCTCAAATAGCTGTTTGGGCAAGTGCTGTTTTCTGTTTCTGAAAGAAATAATGAAAATGTGTCAGACTGTTCCAGTAATTATCACTTGATCTACCACAATAGTAAGTGTGCTTTCAAATTGCAAATCAAATTTCATTTTCTGCCTAGAATCACAACATGAGTCTGTGCGCACACAGGAATTGTTGTCTGAGTTTTAATTTGTGGTATTCTGGTTCTTTTAGAATTACATTCGTAGGAAAGGGGAAGCTTTAATTCGTGATGGTTTTATTGTGTTTTTCACTTGTAGGAAAGGGGTAGATAGTTTTATAAGATTTGAAAAGCACAAAAAAAATATAGTAATAAATTTAAATTACATAAAGGTATTTTTTTTTTAGTTTCTTTCAGGTATTGCTGAACAACAGTGAAATAAGTTAAAGATGCCTATAAAATCAAGGAAGAGAAAAGAACAGAAAAAACATTTATATTTGAAGACAACTGGAGGACCCAAATTAGTTGAAGATCCTCATGTTGGAAAAAAGAAAAAGTCTTCTGGTAAGCAAACCAAGGATTTTTAAAAAAATATCTTCAAAAAAAGAACAACTTTGAAAAATGTCCCCACTGCAAATAGAGTTTCAAGTAGAAAACAACAGGACAAAAGTGAGAAATTACAAAATGCTAATGTACAATTAGAAGCAATGAAGATTGACTTAAAAAGAAAAACAGCATTTAAAGACATTCGTACAAAAATGTTTCAGAGAAGAGTGATGTCCAATTTGCTAAAGGATGTGAAAAAATATAAGAAGAAAGCAAAATTTTATAAGCGAAAAAAAGATATTGAATCAATTGTAGCTAAGGCTTTAGATTTAAAAAGAAAAATATTCATTTTAATTTTGAACAGGATCCTGCACATTAGATAAAATGGTCAATGTAATGAAGTCGAAAAACGAAAAGAGTAGTGAAAAGAAATAACTTTTGTAAAGTGTTTTTAGGAGAATGGATGCATAGTTCAAGTACTGAACCATTTTTTAATGAAGAGAGTTATCTTCAAAGTAATAGTTTGCTGCATGCAGTTGACACCAGAGGTCGTGCTTATGAAGTGAAAGATGGTTGTATAATGGAAAAGGAGAAAATGGTTCCAAGAAATGAGGAAGAAGTGATAGCTGATGAGGTTATATGGAGACGTCCTAAAGCCCCAGTCTACACTTGGAATTGTAGTAGTATTTGTACTGTACGACAGGAATCTATTGATAAATTACGTGAATTTCTAAGAGAATATAGTAAAAAAAAAGTGTTAAACAGTAGATTAAGGTGCTTCTAAGGCTAGATCCATGTAGAGTGAGAGAGAATACTGGTTTGCAAGGACATTCTCTGGCTTGTCTTTCTAGCAAAGTTTGCCAAAGTGTTTTTCACCATTTTAGGATGCTGGCAGTTCATCATACTGAAATGAGAAAGTTTGTGAGAAGATTG
Source organism: Triturus cristatus (assembly GCF_964204655.1). NCBI lineage: Eukaryota > Metazoa > Chordata > Amphibia > Caudata > Salamandridae > Triturus > Triturus cristatus. The sequence continues at coordinate 61,333,204 of NC_140587.1, forward strand.
TATTTTGCTAAAAGTCCAGCACTAAAGTTAAATGAGTTGAATAGGGCTCTGTTCCGTGGATCTGTATCAGATGTAGAGAAGGTTACTGATGAAATTCAGTTTTGTTACTTTGGTCCGGAACAAGAAAGTGCAGATAATGACACAGTAATTGAAGAAAATGTGGAAGAGAATGTAGAACCTACTATTAGTAAAAATTTTGAAGATCAAATGACAAAATGTACTATCATCTCTAATGAAAGACCAAATATTACTTGTATTTGTTGCCGGAGAAGCCATTATAAAAATCAAACAAGGTATGTTGATCTCTATAAAAAAAGTGAAAAAGAAAATAATACTAAGTGGTTGGATTTTGCTACATATTTATTTCTGGAAAATTGTTTTGATTTGGGTGAATATCACCGTATTTGTAAATACTGTTATAACAAGTTAGAAGAAAATAAAATGCCAGCAAGAGCTGTACATAATAATTTAGAATTGGTTGAAATTCCTGCAGAACTTAGTGATTTAAATACGTATGAGTCTATACTCATTCAATGTGTCCATCCTTTTCAGTCTATAGTTCGTATGGAGCCCAAAACAGGCAAATTACCTCCTTCGGATTTACAAAGAGGTTTAAAAGGAAGAGTTGTCTATTTGCCATTGGATTTGAAAAAAAATATGGAAACTATTGATGCAGATAGATTGGAAACTGAACCAGTAGTTATTTTGGTTAATGGAGTACCAACAAAGAACAAGAAAATTTGGCAGGAGCTGGTAGATGTACGAAAAGTACAAAGAGCAAATTTATATTTGAAAAGAAATAATAAATGGTATGAAACAATTTATATGGATGAAGATGAAGAAGTTTTACTACCAGACTCAGGAATACCAGCTGGGCAAATTGAAAAAGTGGATAAGTCAAAAGAAGAAGAAATTTATGAACATTTCAGCGTACATCCTCTTCATTCAAAAGAAGTTATGGCAAACACTATTGATCTGTTTCAGATGAAAAAAGTACAAGGAACTCCTGTGAGTGTATGGGAGGAGAGCTTGGAAGCTCGTTGTTTTCCCCAGCTGTTTCCTCCAGGAAAAGGTGGACGATATGATGAACGTCCAGTACAGATTCCTGCTTCTGAGTATCGGACTACAAGATGATATGCAGAAGATCCCAGATTTCGTCAAAGTATTCCTTATTTGTTCCATCTTTTATTTAAAAGTGACTTGTCAGAACTATCTTATGCAGTAAATCACATTTTGAAAACTGGAGTACATCTACGTAATGTGTCTGCAAAGGATTTTATGAACAAAGTGCAACAGCGAGATGTTCATTTGGAATCTCAATTGATTAATCTAATATTGGTACCGACGCCATGGAGAATTGAAGTGCATGTTACGGAATTTAGGAACTCTTACATGGTTTCTCACCCTAAGCTGTGCTGAGTACGCTTGGGATGATCTTCTGGATTTTCTTCGAGAGGCAAATTCAAATATTGAAAACATCCAATACAAGACAGCAGGAGAATTGTGCTCATTGGATCCGGTTAATGTTTGCAGATATTTCAATCATAGATTTGAGGCTATGATGTCCTTCAGCTGCAATAAAAAAAAATCCACCTCTTGGAGAAGTTGTGGATTTCTTTTGGAGAAAAGAGTACCAAGCAAGAGGTGCTCCTCATATTCATATGCTGTTGTGCATCAAGGATGCCCCAAAATTTGGAACAGATTCTGATGATGCAGTTTTAAGTTTCATCGAAGGATATGCAACATGTGCTATACCTAAAAGCACAGAAGAGAAACACTTAAAAGAGCAAGTTTTACGTTTCCAAAGTCATCGGTGTGGAAAATACTGTCGACGAAAGTACAAGAGTAAAGAAAAATTCTACACAAAATGTCGATTTGGATTTCCACGACCTGTTCTTTCAAAAGGAAGAGTCAACAGTTTTATGTCAGCTGTGCGACATACTATTACAAGAAAATCGCCTAAAAATAACTACAACCTAAGAAGAAAAGAAGAGTCAAAATATATAAATGACTACAACGCAGTCATTTTATCCATGTGGAATGCTAACATGGATATTCAGTATGTAGCTGAGAATTCTATTGCTGTTGCTCGGTATGTCACATCTTACATCACTAAATCTGAGAAAACGGAATTGAAGGAAATGTGGGAAGAGATTTCTCACGAGAAGACTGTCAGTAAAAAGCTATACAGTTTCAGTTTAAAGATGTTATTGCATCGAGAAATTGGATCCTACGAATGCTCAGATAGGTTATCATCTGCAAGTCTGTACTCCAAATCCAGAAGAATAATTTGGGTAAGTTTAGGCCTTGCAGGAATGCGAAATCGGGTACTGAAATCTGTTGGAGAAATTGAATATTTGGCAGAGAATGACCCGGAAAGTACAGACATTTTGAAATCAAACATGTTGGACACATATTACCCAAAAAGAAGTCGTCATCTTGAGAACATGTGTCTCTATGAAGTGCTGCAGAACTACATTTTTACACGGAAAGCCACAGAAGACATCAACAATGGAAAATATAAAGTCATTGGTGAGGAAGGATGTTTGGTGAAGCAAACAAAAGGAAGCTTGATTAATCACAGGAAGCTGAGTTGCGACACTCCTGACAAAAAGGAATTTTACTACTTAGCACTTTTACAGCTGTTTAAACCATGGCGTTCAGAGGATGAATTACTTGGAGATTTTCACAGCTATGAAGGTTCCTTTAATGCATGTAAAGATACGATTGAATGCAGTACTTTCACAAATTATGTGCAAATGTTAAATGAAGAAATTGAACAGGAAGCTACAATTGCAGCTGAAGTAGCTAGAGACAGTTCTCAAGACAGCCAAAGTTCTGGAACACTCAGTCAAGATCCCCTAGGACAACCAATCGTAGAAAATGAAGCTGCAATAGCAATGACTGAAGTGGAAACAGCTATGAATCAAGCTCAGGAAGATTTAGTAGACTTAACATATTTGGAACAGCAACTGAATGAAGAACAAAAACAAATTTATGAAGAAGTCACAAAAAAAATTGATCATGGATTACTACATGAAAAGAAAGAGTGCTCATGTGCATTATTTGAACCAATCAGGATGTATGTGAGTGGACAAGCTGGAACTGGAAAAAGTTTCTTAATTAAAGTCATCCGAAGCTACCTACAGCAAAAAAACAGATTCAAATTTGTCTTGTGTTGTTACTGCTCCAACTGGGTTAGCAGCATATAACATAAAAGGAATTACCTTACATCGCTTGCTAATGTTACCAGTGGAGCATGAGAACAAAATAGACTATCACAAGTTAACAGGAGAAGCATGCTTCAAAGTTTCAAGAGTGTTGAAGAGGATGCAAGTTCTCATTATTGATGAGGTAAGCATGGTATCAAACTTAATGCTTGCCTTTGTGCATTTAAGAATGCAGCAAATTCTAAAGAGAGACTATGACGTGTTATTTGGAGGAAAACATGTTATAGTTTTTGGGGATCTTCTGCAGCTCACTCCAGTTAAAGGACAAACAGTGTTTAATACTGTGACACATGAAGACACAAAGAAGTCATTAGGAAGTATTGGTAATGCGAATATTTGGTCATTCTTTGAGTACAAAGAACTCACTACCAATATGAGGCAAGCAAACGATGAAGATTATGCAAGTATTCTGAAAGATATCAGAATTGGACTACTTACAGAAGTTGGCAGAGAAGCATTACAGAGTCGGATGCTACATAATTTATTTCCAAATGAAGAAATAGTTGCAGAGAAAATATACCAGAACATTGCAGAAAAAAATACTGTAATCTGCTTAATGCCAAAACTATGTGAATGCTCGATATTCAATGAGGAACTTTTGAAATTGGAAAAGGAAGAGATTAAGAAAATGGAAGCAGTGGACAAAATTCAGCATGAAGGAATTACTATTACATTAACAGGCAAACTGAAAAATAAATTGGATTCTCTAGAGAAGAACATTTCGAAAACAGCTGGATTAGAAAAAAATCTTTATGTTTGTATGAACTGTCGAGTATTTTTAAGAAGAAATTTGGATGTAGAAAAAGGTTTAGTGAATGGAGGTATGGGTAAAGTTGTGGGTTTTGTGAAATACCAGAAAACAGATGGAATTGAATTTTTAAAAATAAAATTTGATCAGATTGAAGAGGTTAAAGACATTTGTCGTTGTTCAGTTCGTTTCTTGCTTGTGAAAGACTTAAATGTACGTAGGAAGCAGTTTCTGTTTTCTCTAGCATATGCTGTAACTATTCACAAATCTCAAGGATTAACTGTAGATAGTGCTTTTGTAAACATTGGTTCAACTGTGTTCAAAGAAGGTATGGCATATGTTGCTTTGTCACGAGTAAAAACATTATCTGGTCTATTCATGATAGACTTTGATGACTCAAAAGTTAGTGCTGATGCAAACTGTGTAAAGGAATATAATAGATTAAGAAGAAGCTATGCTCCTCATTTAGGTCAGTATCCTGTGTTTGAAAAACCTGTTGTTTGTCGGAAAAGGAGAATTGAGAATATCTGTAATGAGGATGTACAGAAGAGAAAACAAAAGGAGAGTGATGTGATTGCAAGCAAAAAGAAAAAGGACAATGCTGAAGAGGTTGTTGGTTGTCATTTTGAAAATAGCTCTGGTGTCAACTGCTACGCTAATGTAGTGCTGAATGTTGTATTTTATTTTGAAAGTTTGCAAGAGCAGATAATACTAAATCATGAAAAAAGATTCTGTTCTCTGCTGAGTTTTCCTTTTGAGAAGCTGAGTAATGATAAAACTAAAATAGAAAGTGCTTCTGATGTTAGAAAACTTTTAGATGTATGTTCAGGAAGTACACAGTTTACTCAAAATGTCCAGCAAGATGCACAGGAATTCTTGATGTATATTCTTATGGTACTGGAAGAAGAAGGGGTAGAAATAGAAAATATGTTTGGTCTCTCTTATAAATGGGAACATAGTTATTTTTAAAGAAATATGGACAGTATGTAATTTTAATGATGCAACGTTGTAGAGCTGATGGAACAAAATTGGACACTTCTATAAAGAAGTTTGTAGGAAAACAATTATCAATATCAGGAAAAACTTTTGTTGCAGTTGCAATAATTTTCCATGATGGACCTTCGATAACTTCTGGTCATTACACAGTTTATCTTAACTGTGAAGAAGGCTGGACACTGTGTAATGATTCTCAATTGATTTTCAAGCAATGTTTGCCTGCAGAATTACCAAATTCCTATTTATTTTTCTAAAACCAAAATTTTAGATACAAATTGCAACATCTGAACAAATCATTTTTTGCGATTTTATTGGATTACCTTTGGATATTTCATCCAAAAAGAATTTAAAAATTACCATTTGGCCTCATGGAAAGGTAAAAATTTCTCTTGTGGACTTCTTTGACAGATATTATTTGGGTGTATGAGCTTAAGCAACAAGATTTACAGACGTTATTTATTGCAAATAGTTATTGTTGTTAGATGATATTTTTATTATATATATTATATTTCTATCAAGGTATGTTTTACTGAGAAGAGATTCAGGGCTTTTTTTAAACAATTTTTCAGATTGTTAATTTTTTGGCCCGCTGTTAACTGATGAATGCAATTGGTTTCACAATTTGCAGGGAAATTCAATATATTCTGAGAACAGCCAAAAAAGGGCAAAACATGTCTTTGTTAAATATGAAAATATGTGTACTGTATTCTAAAATGTATTTTTAAATATTAATACTTTTTTTCTTTTGTTACAGATTGAGAAAGAAATTTTAGGAAAATTAATCATTTTTTCTAGCAATTAAAAAAAAACATTTAATGATAATTAAGTTGGTCAGGTAAGTTTGAAATATCTGTATTTATCACACATTTACTTTCGTAGTCCCTTGTTTTCACTTCTCCTCACTCTGCTTTTGTCATTTCCTTTGTGGTCCCTCAAGTACATTGAAGGGTGAAATAAATATTTTATTTTTTTTAAAAAAAGGGTGCGCGCACGGTACATTTTTTTTTTTTTAAACTGATAAAATAAATTTTAAAAAAATTGTGAGGTAGGGTGGCTCTTAAAAAAGCCCTTGTGTTAATACAGGGACAGAGGAAAGAAAGAATGGGAATATTAGAAGGGACCGCACTTGTGCTGCTCAATCTATTGTCTATTAGAGGAATACTAGATTCCCCCATAGCAATAAGAGAGTAACAAGTGTTGCACCTTATATGTACTCTCTGAAACCGAGGGTAGATGTCCAGAGGAGCAGAAGAGGGTGATGGTCCCACCGCAGAGGAAGTGCTCGGCTGAGCTGCCGAAGATGTACTCGGCTGAGCTTCTGCGGATGTGCTCGGGTGACTTACTGGAGGGTTTGCTTCAGTATGTCGAGCAAAAGTCCTGGGATGTACATCCCTAATGTGTCTAAACATAGAGTAATTTCCAAAGGAATACTTCTTCCTTGGATTACCTCTAGATAAGACACGCTCACAAAGTGAGCAGGTGACTAATGGAGCATTGACCCTTTTCTGCCACTCTGGAAATTTGAAATATTCCCAGACAAAAGAATTCTTCTGTTTCCTCCTTCCCTGTCTGATGATGTTGCTGCCCTGCTCACTCCCAGAAGAGGACTGCTGCTCTGCCATTGTATCCCAAAGACAATTCAGCTCCTTCTCCTAGGGAATCACAAGCAGTAATGAGGGGAATGGGTGTGGTGTTGGAAGTTTCTGGATATGAAACAAGTTTAAACCAATGAAAAGTGTTGTTTCTGGATCACATGACCTCCCATGCGCGCTCCGTACGCTTACCGTACGCGCACGGTAAAATTACGCATGCGCGCACATAAGACACGTGCACGCGCGCATGCACATTAGAGGCACGTGCGCACGCGCGCACGCACGTACGGCGGTTCCGCGTAACGTGCGCGCGCGCGTGCGCGTAGGGAGCAAGCGCTTACGCGTCGCACAGGAAGTACGGACGCGTACATAAATCGCGTACACATGCGCACACGGAGCATAAATATTACGTACGAGCACCGTACATAAAGCGCACCGTGCGCGTACCGTAAGCTTACCGTACACGCACGGAAAAAAATCCTAAAAATAAATAAAATAAAAAAATAAAGGTTTGTAGAAGATATTAACTATGTTATTCAACTATATCTAACCATTTATTTAAAAAAGGTGAACCTTTCTATATTGCAGGATACAGTAAATCAATGATTATATACATAGGTAGCATATTGTTTAAAAAAAAAATCAAAAGAAAAAATACAAAGAAAAAAAAAGGATTTAAAAAACCTTTCAAATTCACTTAAAAAACCATAGGTTTCACACACGTTATAGTTAGGAATTAGCATTTAAAAAACCTTGCAAATTCACTGAAAAAACCAGAGGTTTCACACACGTTATAGTTAAGAATTAGCATTTTAAAAACCTTGCAAATTCACTGAAAAAACCAGAGGTTTCACACATGTTATAGTTAGCTGGACATTTCACTCGTACAAAACCATTGAAATTTCCCCGTTATAGTTAGTTCAGCTAACTATAACTCGCGCGCCCGCAATCTACTGCTGATGACGTCACATATTACATCACTCATGACATGGTCAGTGACATCACTGATGACATCTCAAATGACATCACTGATGACGTCATCCATGTGATAAATTACCACATCTTCTCACACCCTAATATAACCTTTGATACACCGACTCAAAATGTAAGAGTTCCATTCTCAAAACCATACATACTGCAATACCAATAACTACATACCCACTTATTAACTCTTAGGTCTTCATACACCTCCACTCACTCACCTGTACAGTCACTCATACTTACAGTCACTCCATACAAAACTATCATATTCATTTATACACTTATATAGACACTCACACACTAACAAGTACCCATAGAGCTACTCTTACACCTACTCAGTCATGCAAATAATCACACTCCCATTTACTCACCTATGCGGTTATACACACTCAAGTTCACTTACTCATAAAAATAGTATCAGATTCTTACACTCTTATAGAATCATTGATACAAGCACACACTCATCCATACAGTCACTTTCACAATCACACACTCTCACATCTACCCACTTATATACTCTTACACGCACATATACTGCCTTTCACATATGTAGTTAGTCACAAATGTACCACTGAGATATACATTCAATACCTAACACACCCATACATACACTTACTCAACCATACAGTCCATCACAGATGCACTCTTAAAACCATGCACCCATAGAATCACCCACTCACACATCTATGCATAGAGTCACACACACCCTACCCACACAAACACTCAGGAACCCATACAGATACTGAGACAAGCAATCAATAACTTATATAGACACTCATATAGCTATTCACAAAACCATGCAGCCACTTATACACCAACATACAGACACATACAGACATTTACACAGTTTAGTTACTAGTCTGCAGTAAGATACATTTAATGACTCACTTATAGAATCATGTTACGCACCACAGAAAATCATCCATTTACACACTTGTACACCCACTCATTCTTCAACAGGCATTTCCCTATATATATTAAACATATTAAAATTGTTCAGAAACACATACTCAATGGATGACGTCATCAGTGACGTCATCAGTGATGTCATTTGAGATGTCATCAGTGATGTCATGAGTGATGTCACTGACCATGTCATGAGTGATGTAATATGTGACGTCATCAGCAGTGGATTGCGGGCGCGCGAGTTATGGTTAGCTGAACTAACTATAACGGGGAAATTTCAATGGTTTTGTACGAGTGAAATGTCCAGCTAACTATAACATGTGTGAAACCTTTCAGTGAATTTGCAAGGTTTTTAAAATGCTAATTCCTAACTATAACGTGTGTGAAACCTATGGTTTTTTCAGTGAATTTATATATATATATATATATATATATATATAAACCAGGATCCCCACGCCGGATCAAACAAGAGCACAGACTCCAATTGAAGATGCAGTTAATAGTTTATTGCCTTAACATGTCATGATTACGCGTTTTGACCACAAGCCTGTGTATATATATGTATATATATATATGTGTAGAGACCACCCCCGCTACAAAAGTCCTCAAGATAAATGTCTGCTGTTAGTATTACACATAAAGATTAAGCATTCATAATGTGCTCTCCTGGTGTATTGAAGAAGCGAGACCTAAGATAAATGTGTCACATGAGAAAAAACCTCAGGAGTCTAACAGAATTGTGGTCATTGTAGTCATTGTGGGCCAGATCCTGTTCATTATGAGTCTGTTTAATAGGAGCCTCTTGTCTTCTTTTTTGAGTCTGAAGAGTGTTCCAGATTCTTGTGGCAGATCAGGTAAATGTGCATGTGTAAATTATCTTTTTTCTGAATTTCAGTGGTTGCAGCATGAGGGCGTTAGAGCTGCTTAGCACTCCGTCCTGAAATCATATGTTTTTTGTGCCAAGTACCTGGGTTCATCTTGGTGATGGGCTTTGTGTGTTATGCATACTATTTTCTACTGGATCCTGGTTTCGAAAGGGAGCCAGATGAGAGAAAAGAGGGAGGATATGATATGGTCAGATCGTCTCTTTCCAGCTACTAGTCTTGCTATGGCATTGAGGGTTGCCTTGAGTGGGGCTATTTGTAATTTAAGTAGGCCTGTTAAGGAGGCACTCCCATCATCTATTCTGGATACAACTAATGATTTCACTTATGTCTTGAAGTATGGTGGTTGGAAGAATGGCTTCACTTCCTTGAGGAGGTTAAGTTGGAGACAAGCACTGTGTACGACTGCCCAGATGTTTGTTTTCATGTTCAAGTTCTTGTTCAAGGTTTTCCCAAGGTATTATGTTCAATCAATGATGACTGTTTTGCACTTGAGGGCATTCAGGTGGTTGATCCACTCCTGAATAGAGAGGGAACTGAGGGTAGTTGGGGTGAATTGGAATTCTGGCTTTGTGAATTTTTGATGATATCTGGAGAGGAAATCTTTAAGCATATATGGGTATCATTTGCATACATGAGGTTTTCAAGGTTCGCTTGATTGAGGATTTGCATCAGCTGTTCTGTCTAAAGTTTAATGTTTGTTTGCATAGTTAGTTAAAACCATTGCAATACATATAACTGGCAATACAATCAAACACATCAAATCCATTAAAACATAATGTGACCTGACATTTACTGTATTTTAAACTATTCATTAACAAGACTGTAACCGGGTCTTCAGATGCAAGATTAAAACACAATAAAAACACAATGAACAGAATGCTTGTCCTGCTTTTCCCTGTGCAAATAGGAATCCAGTAAAGCAGTTAGTTTATGAAACAGGGCTTCCTAGTCATTCAAAACATTACCTGGGTTCAAAACTAAAGGATACGTTACTGGTAGCTATTTAATTTGTGCAAACTGGAACATTTGAGATGATAAAGTGCAAATTAGCCTACGCTCCTAACCGCAAAGTTGCCATTTGATTTCTCTTAGGGAAATAGCAAAAGGCCATGCAGGGTTGCAATGTGTGTAGCATAACCAGAAGTGCAGAGAAAAACCATGCAATTGGAGGTCCCAGGAACAAAGTGCTATTGTACAGTTTGAACTTCAGCAAATGTGGTCCTTAAAAACTACAAATCCTAAAAGATTTACTCTGACCAACGTGAATTCTGCTCTTTTCTTCTTACCCTTGTGATGTTTTAAATGAGGAAAAAGAAATTTCCTTAAATAACCCTCAACCACCAGGGTTAGCCTTTGGGACCTAGGAAGGCTTATTCCTGATCTTCCCCTTTTGTCCTAAAGTTTGCTGCTCACAATAAACTCTCATCTATATTTTAAGAATTTATACAAGAGTATATTGTGGATCCTGCACTTCAATGTCTTGTGGTAAACCTAGATGTGCTCACTTTCTGGTGGAAAATATATCACAATTTCCCACAATGGTGTAGTATATATACAAGCAAATGCAATATAGTTTTCGGGCTACATATAGCCCAAAGACTCAATAGATGTATTTAATGAGCTAGTCATCCATGACTTGAAACAGTTATACACAGATCAGCAGGCCAAGAGTACTACACTCTCAAGGGACATTGGCTACGGAAAATTGGTGAAGAAATTGCAAGCCAGGCCGGATATAGTGGTCAGACAGGCGGACAAAGGCGGCAATATCATCCTTTGGCCCCTTGCCATGTACAATAAAGAAGCTAGGTCACAACTTAGAGACAAACGTTGTTATCAGAGGGTTGATGAAGGCACTATTGACCATTACCACCAATATCCATCAACAGCTAGATCAATAGAGATCAGTTGGTCTTATATCACAGCCAGAGCACAAGTTCCTTAAAAAAGATTCACCAGTAATACCGGTATTATACCTTATACCGAAGGTATACAAAAATGTGAACAAACCACCAGGCTGATCAATAATCTTGGCAATTGGACGTCTATTTGAGAATACTTTTAGGTTTTTAGACATCTTTCTGCAGGATTATGTGAGGAACCTGTCATCTCACATAAAGGACACAGGATTGTTACAAATTTACAACTTCTAGGAGGGTTTGAAAAGAGGGGTGGTTACACCCATTTCCTTTGTCCAGTTTCATGCCAGTGCAGGGGCAGGTAGCCCCTGCAACCGGTTTGTACTGCACTATGCACAAGGACACCAAGTGTGTCCCCAGTGCAGGACTTCAAAGCACCAGAGAGTGCTCCCGCCCAGCCCCAATACATATCTGCCTGTCTGGGGAAGTGGATGCACCTCCCGGACAGGAAACCTATTGTCCAGGCCTCCCCTGCCGGATTTTCGGTCAGCAGTAGGAGGCCAGACCCGTGTCTGTGGCAATGGCATCCATTTTCTGATGCCAGGGCTATAGAACGTCTTTACCGGGTAGACCAGTGTGAACATGTCTCTCCCTCTACAAGGGTGGAATGCTACCCCCGCCGCCAGAACTGGCGGGAGGTAGTAGTCCAAAGCGTTTGACACCAAACACAACATGTTTCTGTGCAGCAAGTCCAAAGTTAGCATTTACCACGAGGTTATAATGCACTTAAGAGTATATGGTCAGGCTGCACCACAAACAGCATCAGAGGAGGTACTCCGAACGCTGCAGAGGGGCTCTGCTCATGCAGGGGTACCCTTTAACATAGAAACCAGGCACTTTGTCTTCAGGATTGTTAAGGCCTGCCATAGGAGTGACTTATCGGTTTTATATGTGTGTGCAATGCTAGTGATATAGGTAGCCTATACCACAGTAAGGGGTGCAAGCACCACCTTACCCAGGCTGTAGTAGCAGACCTGTGGTGTCATTTTGGAGTGCCTTCAAGGGGTGGCATAATACATGCTACAGCCCCTGGTAGGCCTCTGAGGGCCCTAGGTACATAGCATACCATATACTAGGGGCTTATAAGGCACTCCAGAATCCAATTAGAAATGTACCTAATGTACATGGAAACCATTTTAGAGAGGAAGCAGCTAGGCTGGGGTCCTGATTAGCAGGGCCACAGCCAGACTAAGGTTGAAAAACAGTGAAACACCAGCAAAAAGTGGGGGTACCAATGTGAAGCAGATCCTACTCTCCTACACAACCCCCCCCCCCAAACGCAGGGACATTAAACTAACCTTGACCAGTTGAGTCTTCATGTTCTAAGTGGAAATACCTAGAGAGTCCATCTGCATTGGCATGGTTACTCGCAGGTGTATGTTCCACTGTAAAGTCCATCCCCTGTAGGGAAATGGACCACCTAAGAAGTTTGGGGTTTTCACCCTTCATTTGATTTAGCCATAAGAGGGACTTATGGTCTGTCTGAACTAGGAAGTGAGTACCAAACAAGTATGGCCTCAACTTCTTCAGAGTCCAAACCACAGCAAAGGCCTCCCTCTCAATGGCTGACCAACGTTTCTCTCTAGGGGTCAGCCTTCTGCTTATGAAAGCTACTGGCTGATCCTGACCTTCATCATTCAATTGTGAAAGTACAGCCCCTACCCCCAATTCAAATGCATCTGTTTGGACAATTAACTTCTTGGAGTAATCAGGACTCTGTAGAATGGGAGCAGTGCACATGGCCTGCTTCAGGTCATCAAATGCCTTTTGACAGCTAGCTGTCCACTGAACCTTTGTGGGCATTTTCTTAGAAGTTACGTCATACAGGGGTGTCACTATTAATCCATACCCCTTGACAAATCTCCTATAGTATCCAGTCAGGCCTAAGAAGGCTCTCACCTGAGTCTGGGTGGTTGGAGCAAGCCAGTCCATGATGGTCTGGATTTTGCTCTGCAGTGGTTGAACTTGGCCTCCACCTACAAGGTGGCCCAGGTACACAATCTGACTTTGCCCTATTTGGCGCTTGGTGGCCTTGATAGTGAGGCCTGCTTTTTGCAGGGCCTCCAAAACATTTCTTAGGTGGACCAGGTGATCCTCCCAGGTGGAGCTAAAGACAGCAATATCATCTAGATAAGCTGCACTATAGGCTTCCAGACCTGTGAGAACTGTATTCACCAACCTTTGGAAACTGGCAGGTGCATTCTTCAAACCAAAGGGCATCACCACAAATTGGTAGTGCCCACTTGGGGTCGAAAATACTGTTTTTGGCTTTGTATCATCAGCTAGTCTGATCTGCCAGTAGCCAGTAGGCCAAAGTATCTATAAGCTCATCTGCCCTTGGAATTGGATAGGCATCAGTCCTAGTGACTGCATTGAGACACCTGTAGTCCACACAAAACCTCATCCCTCTTTTCCCACCACTGGTGTGAGGTTTTGGCACAAGGACCACTGGACTAGCCCAAGGGCTATCTGAGGGTTCAATCACTCCCAAATCCAACATTTTCTGGACTTCTGTCCTGATACAGTCCCTGACATGGTGAGGTTGCCTATAAATCTTATCTTTACCAGGCAGACTGTCCCCAGTGTCCACTTCATGAGTGCACCAGGTAGTCTGTCTAGGAGTCAGAGAAAACATGTTTCTGAACTAATTGAGCACCTGTCTGCAATCAGTTTGCTGCTGGGCAGTGAGGCTGCCTGCCAAGGCCAGACCATCTACTGAGCCATCATCAGGGTTCTGTGAGAGGAGGTCAGGGAGTGGGTCACTCTCTTCCTCCTGTCCCTCATCAGTAGCCATGAGCAAGCCCATGTCAGCCCTGTCTACATATGGCTTTAGCCTGTTGACATGGAGAACCCTGTGGGGACTCCTGGGAGTTCTTAGGTCAACTAAGTAGGTAACCTCTCCCTTCTGTTCAACAATGGTGTGGGGTCCACTCCATTTGTCTTGGAGAGCTGCTGAGGCCACAGGCTCCAACACCCACACGTTCGGTCCTGGCTGGTAAACAGTCAGTACAGCCTTTTGGTCATGCCAGGCTTTTTGCAGTTCCTGGCTAGTCTCAAGGTTTTTAGTTGCCTTTTTCATGTACTCAGCCATCCTGGAGCGGAGACCAAGTACATAGTCCACTATGTCTTGCTTTGGGAGCTTGAGAGGTAACTCCCATCCTTCCTTCACCAAACACAATGGACCCCTGACAGGGTGACCAAACAAAAGTTCTAAGGGGCTGAAGCCAAGCCCCTTTTGTGACACCTCCCTATATGCCATCAAAAGGCAGGGGAAGAGAATGTCCCATCTTCGCCTAAGCTTTTCTGGGAGCCCTTTAATCATGCCCTTTAAGGTTGCGTTGAACCTTTCAACTAAACCATTGCATTGTGGGTGATAGGGTGTGGTGAATTTGTAAGTCACTCCATACTCCTTCCACATTGTCCTTAAGTAACCAGACATGAAGTTGGTACCTCTGTCTGATACCACCTCCTTAGGAAAACCCACTCTTGAGAAAACTCCCAACAGGGCCCTTGCCACCACAGGTGCTGTAGTGGTCCTAAGGGGAATAGCTTCTGGGTACCTTGTAGCATGGTCCACTACCACCAGGATAAATCTGTGCCTAGATGCTGTTTGGGGATCCATGGGACCAACAATGTAAATCCCTACCCTTTCAAAGGGTACCCCCACCACAGGTAGTGGTATCAGGGGGGCTTTTGTAGTGCCACCTGCTTTGCCACTGGCTTGGCAGGTTACACAGGAGCGACAAAACTCCTTTGTGTCTTTAGACATGTGGGGCCAATGAAAGTTTGGGACAAGTCTGTCCCAAGTCTTGTTCTAGCCCAGGTGACCAGCTAAAGGGATATCATGGGCTAGGGTCAACAGGAAGCCCCTGAACTTCAGAGGTATAACTAACCTCCTGGTGGCACCAGGCGTGGGGTCTCTACACTCTGAGTACAGGAGTCCATCATCCCAATACACCTTATGGGTACCACTAGCATTACCAGCAGCCTCAGTAGCAGCTTGCTGTCTGAGGGGTTCAAGAGAGGAACAGCTCTGCTGCTCCTGGCTCAGATCTGCCCTGGAAGGGCCACCTGTCACCAAAAACTCAACCTGATCAGGCTCAAGCTCCTCTGGGACAGTTCCTTCTTCAGGACTGTGATCATCTCCATCAAGAGACTGATCCTCCTTCTGAGTCTGGGGGAAGGCTCTGCCTTAACCCTTCTGCTCCTCCTCTTGGATGGCACTTGGTCCATTCTTCCAGATTCCAAGGCCTGTTCAGTTTCAGACATTTTGGCCTGTGACCTGGTCACAGCAAACACATCTGCAGGGATGCCCAGCATTTCTGCATGAGTCCTGAACTCTACTTCTGCCCAAGCTGAAGTCTCTCGATCATTGCCAAGCAAGCATTCGACTGGTAGGTCTGCACTCACCACAACCTTCTTAATTCCAGTTGCACCTCCCCAGGAGAAGTTAACAACTTCCAGAGAATGGTATCTTCTGACATTGCTAGCATTGGTCTCTTGGTACTTTTCACCAAGTATAATCTGCCCAGGATCCACAAGATCTGTTGTCACCATAGTGACACTTGATCCTGTGTCCCTGAATGCCAAAGCCTGTACTCCATTGATTAAAGGCTGTTGTCTGTACTTGCCCAAGGTACTGGGACTCACAGAGGGGGTCATATCCATGCCACCATCACAGACAAGAACAGCCCGAGTGGTTTCTCTGACTAGGCCAGAGCCCAAATCAGTACCCAGGGTCAACCCTACTAAACCCTTGGCTTGTGTATTCCTACCACCAATTATAACTGCACAAGGGGGAGCAGGTGCCTTAGGGGCATTGGTGGGGGCTGGAGTATTCTCTTTGGACTTGGTGCAATCACTGGTCCAGTGTGTCTTTTGCTTACAGACTTTGCACCATGGTTTCTGTTGGCCTTTCCCTTTGTTGGACTGTGAACCCCCCCCAGAAAAGTTTTTCGGGGCCCTTGTGAAGACTTCTGGTCTTTACCTTTGTCCCCACCCTTTCCAGAGTTCTTAGAATCTTGCTTCTTTGGGTCACCACCTTGGTTCTGTACCTTCTGCCTCACCCTGGTTCTGACCCATTTGTCTAAATTCTTTCCCAATTCTTGGGGCGAGGTCAGATCAGAGCCTACCAGGTACTGATGCAACAGCTGATTTTGACAGTTATTAGGAATCTGCCCTCTCATTATCAGATTGTACAATCCTATGAAGTCACACACTTTACTGCCCAATAACCAACCTTCCAGAGCCTTAGCAGCACAGTCAACAAAGTCCACCCAGTCTTGATTTTGTGCCTTTTGGGTATCCCTGAAATTTAACCTGTATTGTTCAGTGGTTAGGCCAAACCCATCTATCAGTGCACTTTTTAAGACCTGGTAATCATCAGCATCCTCTTCTCTTACAGTGAGGATCTTATCTCTACCTTTGTCTGCAAACGGGAGCCATAAGATCGCTGCCCACTGCCCTTTGGGGACCCTCTGTACTTTACATGCCCTCTCCAAGGCAGTTATCCGTTTGTGGATATCATCTCCACTCTGGTAGCGAGGGAAAATCTTACTTAGATTTCTATGGTCATAAGACCTCTCCCTATCTCTAGGGAAATTTCTGCCACCAAGGGACTCTAGTCCCTCCTTGTTGCTAGCTCTGTAGAGCTCCAGGGCTTCCCTATCTAGGGGCATCTGCTGCTTTCTGAGGTTGAACTTATCTTGCTCATACTTCAGCAGTCTCTCTCTCCTCTCCTGGGAGGTTTCCCTCCCTCTGTGAGAAGAAACAGGGGTCACTACAGATGAGTTAGACTGAACAGACTTCCTTGAGAGAGATCTATTTCTTCTAACCCTACTTTCAACTCTTCCTGGAGGGACAAAGAGGGGAGCATTTGGCTCTTCCTCATCATCATCATACAGTTGAGCTGTGGCCACCAGATCCTGATCATTGTCATCAATCTGGTCAGCAGCAGAATTTGGGCCAGGGGGAGTTCCACCCCCAGATCCACCCTCAGCTGCTGCCCCACCCACTCTGCCTCCCCCTTCAGGCCCACTAGGCCCCGAGAGACCATCCAGCCTAAATATCTCTAAAAGATGCTGGGTGGTTGGGCTTTTGCCTGTCTTCAGCTTCCTAATGGAACATAAGCTCCTAAGCTGTGCAAAGGTGAGATCCTCATATTTATAGGGGAGAAGTCCACTGGCCTGTGGCAGGGACCCACTGGTTCCTGGCTGATTAGACATTACTAGTGTGGTGTGGTGCACTACACTAGTGTGGCCTACTAAACTCTCTTGAGTTGTAGAAAGGGTGTGCAAAGCCCTTGACACACAACTCTAAGTTCAGTAGAACTTACTGTATACTAAGCTTGATATTATATGTACCTAAGGTACATTTAGTGGTTTTCAGTTGATCAATTCAATTGAGATTATCTGGTAAATCAATAGCAAGCTGGAATCCCACACGCTGCCACTAATGTGAGAAGTTTGCCTGATATATGCTGTCCACTAGTTATAGTGGGCACCTTGTATCAGTCCAAACAGCCCCTTATGGTGATAGGTTAAAGACAACCTTTATTGAAATCTATCCTAGTGGTCCCTATGGAGAGCAGCCTTCAGGCAAAGTCTTGAAGGAATGTAAAGCAGCTTGTTTTACCAGTCTATAATCTCTTGAATGATCAAATGAAAGGATAAACACACCAGGTATATATTTAAAATATATGTATTTAAGATAAAACACACCCCTCTAGTCTCTTTATGAGGCTGGAGTTCGAAGTACTTAAGTAAAAGCACAAATACACGTTTGGGCCATAGGGGCGTACCAAACCGTATACCAATAAAATGGTATAAGAACCACGACTGAACTAGACACAAGGCCTAGAGCCTGTAGAAGTGCTTGGACCAGAAGGAACCACCCAAGGTAGTGACACAGGGGACCCACGGGGGACGTGTGCAGTGTGAGAACACAGCCGCGAATCGCCGTTAACTTCTATGGGGAAAGTCGCGGTTGGAAATTAAGCATTTAAGGACAATTAGAGGATGACTACGAGCGAACCCTTTTGGACTTAGAGGTGTCTAGGGCCAACACCCATGGGAGCACCGGAGTACTCTTGTTACCTCACCCAGGGTGCATAGGTGTCAAATGGTGTCGGGTCACGTCGCTGTTCTCAATGGAAGCTGGCAAGGAAGTGCTGCTGCCGTGGCGAGGAGAAGTGTCCGGAGAGATCCAAGCCTGGATCGGGAATGGAAGGAATCTGAAAGCAGAGGGGAAAGAGTCTGGGTCACTTACCAGTGACCAGGGGCACGATAGTCCAATGTCCACAGATGTCGGGTGCTTCAGGTGAGTTGACGGGTGTCTTGATTCTTCAGCCACGAGGTCCAGGAGGTGTTGACGGCAACCAGGAGGTGGATTCGAGCTGTCCCATGAAATTTGTCGAGTGCTGCGGTGTTGGCAATCAAATTGGACCCAACAAGCCTTGGCAACGGCAAGTCACTTGGAAATAGAAAAAGGATGGTGTGCAGACCAGCAAGGTCTGGGGGACTCACCCAGCGAGGGTAAGTCGGGGCACATCTGGAGCAACCAGGAAAGCCCAATCAGAAGAGGAGTTGCCTTCGTGGGGACCTACTAGCCAAAGGGCTAGCGATCGCGAATGAGCCTCGAGCGGTTGCACTGGAAACTGGCCCTCGGGTCACTCATGGAGTGGAGGCCAGGAATCTTCGGTGCAGGAGGTGCTCAAGGCTGGGGCTACTCGGAGCCCAAAGCACAACTTCAAGGAAGACCAGGAAGATGATGGATCAGCAAAAGATCACGGTGTCCAGGGGTCACGGTTCCACAGTTCCACGTCACCCACGATAGCCACGGGCCTCAGCTTTGCTGTGGACTCAGGGTAGCCTCGGAGAAGTCTGGAACTTTTGGGGATGCAGAGACTTTGGCGTCCGGCGGGAGCTTCAGAATTGCAGACCAGACAGTTGTTCTTTGGTGCCTGCCAAGCAGGGGAGTCACTCCTTGACCCCAAGGGAGATTTCTTCTGTCTTCTAGTTGAAATAGAACGTCGAAGGTCCAGGATATATGTTGCAGAGTTTCGTCAGGGGTAATCTAAAGTCTCAAGCACTGGGTTCCCATACTTATACTAAGTTTGGGGGTTGGACATACTCTAGGGACCCACCTATGGGAGGGTTTGGAAAGAGGGGTGTTTACACCCATTTCCTTTGTTCAGTTTCTCACCAGAGCAGGGGCAGGTAGCCCCTGCAACCGGTTTGAACTGGACTATTCACAGGGACACCAAGTGTGCCCCCAGTGCAGGACTTCAAAGCACCAGAGAGTGCTCCCGCCCAGCCCCAATACACATCTGCCTGTCTGGGGAGGTGGTTACACCTCCCTGGGACAGGAAACCTATTGTCCAGGCCTCCCCTGCCAGAGTTTCGGTCAGCAGCAGGAGGCCAGACCCGTGTCTGTGGCAGTGGCATCCATTTTGTGATGCCAGGGCTTTAGAAAGTCTTTACCGGGTAGACCTGTGTGAACATGTCTCTCCCTCTAGAAGGGTGGAATGCTACCCCCGCCGCCAGAACTGGCAGGGGGGTAGTAGTCCAAAGCGTTTGACACCAAACATGACATGTTTCCGTGCAGCCAGTCCAAAGTTAGCATTTACCGCGAGGTTATAATGCACTTAAGAGTATATGGTCAGGCTGCACCAGCATCAGAGGAGGTACTCCGAACACTGCAGAATGTCTCTGCTCATGCAGGGGCACCCTCTCACATAAAAACCAAGCACTCTGCCTTCAGGATTGTTAAGGCCTGCCATAGGAGTGACTTATAGGTTTTATATGTGTGTGCAATGGTAGTGATATAGGTAGCCTATACCACAGTAAGGGGTGCAAGCACCACCTTACCCAGGCTGCAGTAGCAGACATGTGGTTCCATTTTGGAGTGCTTCCCAGGGGTGGCATAATACATGCTTCAGCCCCTGGTAGGCCTCTGAGGTACCTATGCCCTAGGTACATAGCATACCATATACAAGGGCCTTATAAGGCACTCCAGAATCCAATTAGAAATGTACCTAATGTACATGTAAACCATTTTAGAGAGGAAGCAGCTAGGCTGGGGTCCCCATTAGCAGGGCCATAGCCAGACTAAGGTCGAAAAACAGTGAAACACCAGCAAAAAGTGGGGGTACACATGTGAAGCTGATCCTACTCTCCTACAGTATGGATAAAATACAAAGGAGGTACCCTTACCATTCTCGAATAAGAAGTGGCAGGTCATGAAGCCTTTAACATATAAAAACCAGTTTGCAGTATATGTTTTAAAGTGTAGTTGTTTTAAATTGTACATAGGCAGTACGATTTTACCAGTGCATCACTGGATCTTACAGCACACCAGAGCAATTAACAACAGGGATCAGGCATACCTCATGGCCAGACACTTCCATGAGTTTCATGATAATAAGCTGGAAGGTCTGAAATACTTTGTAATAGATCAAGTGCCACACAGATTAAGAGGGGAAATAGAGAAAGATGCCCGAGCTTTAATTGAGACACATTCTCCGTTTTAACAGTAAGATTCCGTATGGGCACAACACTGAGGAAAATCTGCATGTTCATTTATTAATAGAGAGAGGACTCCGTAACACTGACAGAGCCTGATAAAAAATAGCTATTTGAGGTTTAAAGAATTAAGATCTCTCTCTGGATTAAGTAATTGGTTGATTTTTTGAATTGATGATTTGTAAGCCACTCCTTGAAATTTTATTGAATTGGTTGCACATGGTTTTTGCACAAGCACTTTAGTTTAATGTGAATGTGAATAGCCTTGATATTCGTTGAAAGAGTAATGGCACTTGCCTACAAGAATGAGTAGAGAGGATAGAGTGAATAATTAAGGGAAAGTGTAATATTGTTCACTTCTCCAATGCATTTGCATATATCTTTCAATGGAGCCAATTTCATGTTATTTTTAATTTTAAAACAATAATGCGATATTTGCATGAGGCACAATTCACTTTATTAATTGAGCGACATTGCACATAATACCAATAATGAGTGTCAAGTTGACCCGGGAAGATGGGTTAGTATGAATGAGTCATCAAAACGGCACTTGCCTGGAATTTGAAAAGAGTTTCTTTTAAATGCATTTAGAGTGTTTCAAATTGTATAAACTTGTGATATTGCCGCAGAGTTTTATAGTTTAATGAGAGATGGGGTACACTCATTTGCACAATGTATTGACAATTTGTCTGGATATTTTGACTACATACGTAGCTTTGGAGGTTATATTATTGCACTGTCAGTTTAATTGTTTATTCAAAACTTTATTGCTAATGTTGCACTGTCACTTTAAGAATTGCACTAGTATAAAATGGTGAAAAAATGGCGGGGACTCCAGGTTTGAGAAAGACCGTTTGTGCGATCAAACGCGTTACCTGACAGTATGTGGCTGAAATTAAAACTCAAAACGTGCGACCAATATTACCTACTGGCAGTCGCCAGTAGGTAGTTATAGTTAGGACCTTGTTTCTATTCAAAAAGCGTTTTTAGTTTTCCTAATAACTTTGGCGCCGGTTGACGATTCTTCGCAAACTTTTTAAAACTAGTGGGGCGCTTCGGTCAGCTCCTATCCTGAAAGTTTCGGGGTGATTCGTCAAGAGGGGGCCGGGAAAAAAGGGGGGTCCCAAAACACGTTTTCCCCATGTTAATTTCCATAGGAAACTTTAGACAAAGCTACAGCCCGAACTTCTGAACGGAATAACACCAAATTTTGCAAAAAGGTAGCCCTTGGTTCCGAAAGAGACCTTTTTGTTAAATGGTATAAATCCGTTCAGTAGTTCCTAAAAAATAAAGAAAAAGAAGTCAAAAAATCAATTTCCCATAGGAAACATTAGACACAGCTACAGCTCGAACTACTGAACGGAATTACACCAAATTAGGCAAAAAGGTAGCCCTTGGTTCAGAAAGAGACCTTTTTTTAAATGGTGTAAATCCGTTCAGTAGTTTTTGAGAAAATCAAGAAATAAAGATAGTGATATCTATGGCCGCGGTGGATCCGCGCACCTTCCCGACCACGGGCTACATTGTAATTGGCTGTCAACACTCCAAACCAGGAAGTGTTGGCAGCCATATTGTGCTTCAGGAGAACCGAGGCAGAAGAAAACAGGGAAGCAAAGGTGAGGAAGAAGAAAAGGGGCCAAGGTAGAAACACTCTGACCCCTTAGGCCTGCTCAGGGGGTTCCACAAGGACCCCCAGGGCCCAAAAAAGCATTTTTTGAAAAACAAAAAGCAGCCAAATTTGCGCTGGGTGCGCGAATCCGGCCGAGAAAATAAAAAAAACTGAAGCGCGGCCTCCCGTGCTTCGCTTAATTGAAGCCCCCGGGTGGGCCAGGTCCCGCTGGCCCCAATCCCCCCCACACTGCCCCAGGGACTGGCAGGCTTTTCATAAATATTTGTGGGGGGCACATGGCTCCCCCGCATCCCCGGGGACCGCCACCCCCCGGGCTTTTTTTTAAAGTTTGGGGGGCCTCCAAGGCCCCCCAAGCCCCGGGGACCGCCACACCCTGGGGCTTTCATTAATTATTTATGGGGGCACACTGCAGCCCCGCAGCCCTGGGGACCGCCACCCCTGGGGCTTCTTTTAAAAAAAATATATATACCTGTGGGGGGGCTCGAGCTCCCCCACACGCCCCAGGACCGCCACCTCCCTGGGGCACTAATATTTAAATGTGGGGGTCTGTAATGGACCCCCAAGCCCTGGGCACCACCACCTCCCTGGGCTGTTCAGATGTTGGGAGGGGGGCCGCGCGGCCCCCCTCCTGGAGCCTGTGATGGCCATGGGGACAGCCACCTCCCAGGGCCAGCTCCTGCATTGTCCTGGGTTGCCCACCCCCGGGACAATGCAGTTTGCTATGGCAGGGCAGGAGCCTCGCAGCTCCCAACCTGTCATAGAAAACTGTGGTTTGGATTTTGGAAGAGAGAGCAGGAAACCTGCTCTCTCTTCCAAAATTTAAACCAGATTGCTTTTCCACATGGGGAGCTGCATCTTAGCAGCTCCCCGTGTGGAAAAGCAATGCGAGCTCCCGCAGGAGGCCGGGAGCCGGCTGGGACCGTGGGGGCATTAGGGCTCCCCCCATTGTCTCCAACGAGAGTCCAGGCCCCGGGGGATGAGGTCACCAGGGCAAGGAGTGGCCCGGGAAGGAGGCCACGTGGCCCCCTCCCAAATAATAATTAAAAAAAATATTAATAATAAATCACGGAAAGGCCGGCCCCGGTGGATGGGCCTGAGAAGGGGGGCCATACTGCCCCCCTCCATAATAATAAAAAAAAAGTTTGCCCATGCCCCGGGGATGGGGTCCTCGGTGCCTGGAATTGGCCACAGGAGGGGGGCCCAGGAAGCCCCCTTCCCGTTGATATATATATATATTTTTTTAAATGGGGACCAGGCCCTGGGGATGGGGTCCCCAGTTCCCAAAAACAGTAAAAAGAAGGGGGGCCACTCAGCCCCCTTAAAAAAAATATTTAAAAAACAAATCGTGATCGTGCCGGAGGCCCAGCCCCTCCCAGCAACACTCTGCAAACTCACCCTGTGGTGCGTTTGAAGCTGGGGAATACATTCCCCTTCAATACTGGGGGTCCCTTGTACCTCCAGTTAGTGCTACAGGGCTGCATTGCAGAGAGGTGGTCCAGGCCACGCCCCTTTTTAAACGTCTCTACAACGCAGCTCTGTGGTGCTTACTGGAGGTACTTGGTGGGCTAGTTGGCTCCAGGGACCCTCAGGATTCAAGGGGACTTAATCCCCCAACTTAAAACGCGCCACGGGCTGCGTTTGCACAGTGGTGAAGGGAGGGAGCGGGGCCTGAGGTGACATGTGTGCAAACATGCCCTGTGGCGTGTTTTAAGGTGGGGAATTAATTAGTCTTCAATCCTGAGGGTCCCTGGGGGCCAACTAGCCCACCAGGTACCTCCAGTAAGCGCCACAGGGCTGCGTTGCAGGGAGGTGGTCCAGGCCACGCCCCTTTTTACACCTCTCTTTTTATTGGAGGTACCTGGTGGGCTAGTTGGACCCAAAGGGACTCTCAGGATTCAAGGGGACTTAATTCCCCAACTTACAATGAAAGTGGTGGAGGAAGGGGGCATGGCCTTTGTCTACCTCTCATCAATCCCACTGCGTGGGGCTTACTGGAGATAAAAGGTGGGCTAGTTGGCCCCTAAAGAACCCCCAGCAGTGACGGGGACTTCAATCCCCATCCAAGGGCGTGCCAGGGAGCGCGTTTGTAGAGTGGTGAGCAAAGTGGGCGTGGCCTGGTAAGAGTACTTACCAATGCTGCTGTGTGGGACTGACTGGAGGTAATAGTTTGGGAAGTTGGCCCCCAAGGAGGTCCTCAGGGGCCAACTACCCCTTTTGTTACCATCAGTAAGTCCCACACAGTGGGATTGCTAAGACGTCTTCGGAGGCCATGGCCCCCTTTCTCTACCACTCTGCAAACGTGCCTCGTGGTAGACTACGGGATGAAGTCCAATGTAGTCCTGAGGGAGTTTGGGGGCCAAGAATCCCTCCTGTCATGTATAAGGGATGTCATTTGAGATGTCATCAGTGATGTTATCAGTGATGTCACTGACCATTTCATGAGTGATGTAATATGTGACGTCATCAAGCAGTTCATTGCGGGCGCGCGAGTTATAGTTAGTTCAAATAACTATAACGGGGGAATTTTTATGGTTTTATATGAGTCAAATGTCCAACTAACTATAAAGTCCCTGAAACCTATGGTTTTTTAGTGTATATATATATATATATATATATAGATATATATATATATATATATATATATATATATATATATATATATATATATATATATCTATATATATATATATATATATATATATTAACTGAAAAAACCATAGGTTTTAGGAACGTTATAGTTAGTTGGACATTTCACTCGTACAAAACCATAGAAATTCCGGTGTTGTATAGTTAGTTCAGCTAACTATAACTCGCGCCCTGCAATGCACTGCTGATGACGTCACATATTACATCATTCATGACATGGTCAGTGATATTACTGATGACATCATTGATGACATCTCAAATGACATCACTGATGACATCTTCCAGTGGCTGTGTGTTTCTTTAAAGTTTAATTTTGTTTTATATATATGCCAAGCTGTATTGAGGAATGAGTAGATGTATACGTGTCTGTATGGAGGATTTATTAGGTACGTGACTGACTGTATAAGTGAGTGATTTATGTGTCTTACTAAATTCATGGGTTAGTGACTAAACTGTGTGAAAGTCTGTATCGATCTGTCTGTTGTTGGGTAAGCTGCTGCATGGGTTGGTGAGTAACTGCATGAGTGTCTATATGGGTTATTGATTGCTTGCCTGAGTATTTGTATGGCGGCCTGAGAGTGTGTGTGTGGGTGGGTGGGAAGTGTGTGACTCTGTGCATAGATGTGTGAGTGGTTGATTCACTGGGTGTATGGGTTCAAGAGTGCATGTGGAAACAGCTGTATGGGTGGGTGAGTGTGTGTATGGGTGTGTTGGTGAGTAAATGGATGTCTCAGTGGTACATGTGCAAGTAACTACATATGTAAAAGGCAGTATATCTGAGTGACGCTGTATATAAATAACTATATGTGAGAGTCAGTAATTGTGAGAGTGGCTGCATGGATGAGTGTGTATTTGTATCAGTGATTCTATAAGAGAGTAATTATGTGTTAGTATCTATATGAATAGGTGAGGTTGTGTCTGTATAACTGTATAGGTGAGTAAATGAAAGTATGATTGATTTTTGCATGACTGACTAAGTATGTGAGTAACTCTGGATATGTGGCAGTGTGTGAGTGTATGTATAGTTGTATGAGTCCATATGATAGTGTTGTATTGATGAGTGACTGCATGTATGAGTGACTGTATGGGTGAATGAGTGGATGAGTGTGTAGACCTAGGAATCAGTCAGTGCATATTTAATAACTGGTATTCATGTGTCTATTTTTTTTTAAATGGTAGTCTGTATTTTAGAGTGGGTGTATCAAAGGTTATATTCAGGTGTGAGGAGGTGCATCAGATTTTCACGTGGATGATGTTATCAGTGATGTCATCAGTGATGTCATTTGAGATGTCATCAGTAATGCCACTGACCATGTCATGAATGATGTAATATGTGATGTCATCAGCAGTGCATTGCGGGGGCGCGAGTTATAGTTAGCTGAACTAACTATAACGCCAGAATATCTATGGTTTTGTACGAGTGAAATGTCCAACTAAATATAACGTTCCTGAAACATATGATTTTTTTTGTTAATTTCTATGTTTTTTTTAAATGCTAATTTCTAACTATAACATGCCCGAAACCTATGGTTTTTTCAGTGAATTTCTATGGCTTTTTAAATGCTAATTTCTAACTGTAACATGCCTGAAAGGTATGGTTTTTCCAGTGAATTTCAAAGGTTTTTTAAATGTAAATTTGTAAGTCTAATGTAACTCAATCCTGTGTTAATTATTATATATGTGTATATATATATATATATAATTCACTGAAAAAACCATAGGTTTCACACATGTTATAGTTAGCTGGACATGTTACTGATAAAAAACCAATAAAATTCCCCCGTTATAGTTACTGTAGGCAACTATAACTCACGCGACCGCAATCCTCTGCTGATGCTAATACTGTATTTAGACACTTATTTGCCCATGTCTTCTTCCATTAAATTTTAGCTATACATATATTACAAATATTTTTTTTTCATAAAGACACATATGTCATCAGCAGAGGATTACGGTCGCGTGAGTTATAGTTGCCTACAGTAACTATAACGGGGGAATTTCATTGGTTTTTTATCAGTAAAATGTCCAGCTAACTATAACATGTGTGAAACCTATGGTTTTTTCAGTGAATTTGCAAGGTTTTTTAAATGCTAATTCCTAACTATAACGTGTGTGAAACCTATGGTTTTTTCAGTGAATTTGTACGGTTTTTTAAATGCTAAGTTACTTTACGCCATTTGTGGCGTGCGCGCCCACTTAACGCAGTTCGTTCCGTGCGCGCACGGTGCGCTTCACGCACCGTGCGCACACAGTGAGCACGCGGTGCGCTTCGCGCACCGCGTGCCCACGTTACGCTACATGGGCCATGAACGCACGATGCGCTTCGCGCACCGTGCGCACATGGTGGAAATATGATGAGCATCGCTGTGATCATTTAATATATGTGTTAGTTTTATCTCTAATAAGCCATGCACAAAAGGTGGCCTTCGGGCACCTTTTGCACACGGGGTGGGGAGAGTGTGGATATTTTTTATTTTTTTTTTTGAAATTTTTTTACCGTACGCGTAATCGGCGAAATTTTCGAAAAAATTAAAATTGCCTTTTTTCCCTTGGGGGGTCGTTGGGGACTCCATGGACATGGCTAGGTGCTTGGGAGCTGTCTAAACAGCCCCTTTACATATTTTGGGGCTTTGTTTTTCCACCCCCTGTCAGAGTGCGAGAGAGAAAATGGCGGCCGCCGCTTCCTGGTTTCGACCGATTCGAATGTTTACTAAGATCTAAGGGCCAATCAGAATCGCGCTCGCGCACGTCACCGTACGCGTACGGTAAGCGCACCGTAAGCGCACCGTAAGCTGGCTCAGATATATATATTGATTTAAAGGCTATTTTCTCAGAATCTACTGAACAGATTTACACCAAACCTACAAAAGGCACTTCCTTGACTTGAGGACTACCTCTCTGCCAAATTTCAAGTAATTCTGTTCAGCCGTTCGGGCTGTAGCTGTGTCTAAAGGTCCTATGGAAAAATGCATGGGAAAAACGCGTTTTGGGACCCCCCTTTTATCTCAGCCCCCGCTTGACGAATCCCCCCGAGACTTTCAGGGTAGGAGCGGAGCGTAGCGCCCCACCTATTTTGAAAAATTTGCGAGGATTCGTCGACCGGCGCCAAAGTTATTCAAAATAGAATGTTGAGGATTTCCTATGGAAACGTGGTCCTAACTATAACTACCTACTGGCGACCGCCAGTAGGTAATATATATATATATATACACATATATATATATATATATATATTACCTACTGGCGGTCGCCAGTAGGTAGTTATAGTTAGGACCCTGTTTCCATAGGAAAACCGCAACATTCTATTTTGAATAACTTTGGCGCCGGTCGACGAATCCTCGCGAAATTTTCAAAACTAATGGGGCGCTACGCTCCGCTCCTACCCTGAAAGTCTCGGGGGGATTCGTCAAGCGGGGGCTGAGAAAAAAGGGGGGTCCCAAAACACGTTTTCCCCATGCATTTTTCCACAGGACCTTTAGACACAGCTACAGCCCGAACGGCTGAACAGAGTTACTTGAAATTTGGCAGAGAGGTAGTCTACAGGTCAGGGAAGTGCCTTTTGTAGGTCTGGTGTAAATCTGTTCAGTAGTTCCTGAGAAAATAGCATTTAAATCAATATATATATCTGTGGCAGCTTACTGTGCGCTTACCGCGCGCTTACGGTAAGCTTACCGTACGCGTACGGTGCCGTGCGCGAGCGCGATTCT
Source organism: Triturus cristatus (assembly GCF_964204655.1). Classification (NCBI taxonomy): domain Eukaryota; kingdom Metazoa; phylum Chordata; class Amphibia; order Caudata; family Salamandridae; genus Triturus; species Triturus cristatus. The sequence continues at coordinate 61,361,967 of NC_140587.1, forward strand.
GATTGGCTGTTAGATCTTAGTAAACATTCGAATCGGTCGAAACCAGGAAGTGTCGGCCGCCATTTTCTCTGTCACACTCTGAGGGGGGGAGGAAAAACAAAGTTGGATAATATGAATAGGGGCAGGCTAGACAGCTCCTAACCACCTAGCCTTGGTTAGGCTGTCCCAAAAGAACCCCCAAGCCAAAAATTCAATTTTTTTTTTCGAAAAAACGCCGATTACGCTTACCGTACGCGTACGGTAAAAAATTAAAAAATTATCCACCTTTCCCCCCCCCGTGTACAAAAGGTGCCCGCCGGGCGCCTTTTGTGCATGGCCTATTAAATGAAGTCAACATTTAATAGATAACCTTTCACGGCGATGCGCATAATATGTCCTCCGTGTGCGGACGGTGCGCGAAGCGCATCGTGCGTACATGGCAAATGAAGCGTAACGTGCACGGCACTAACTGCATAAAGTGGGCACGCGGTGCGCGAAGCGCACCGCGTGCTCACTGTGCGCGCACGGTGCGCGAAGCGCACCGTGCGCGCACGGAACGAACTGCGTGAAGTGGGCGCGCACGCCACGAACGGCGTAAAGTAACTTAGCATTTAAAAAACCGTACAAATTCACTGAAAAAACCATAGGTTTCACACACGTTATAGTTAGGAATTAGCATTTAAAAAACCTTGCAAATTCACTGAAAAAACCATAGGTTTCACACATGTTATAGTTAGCTGGACATTTTACTCGTAAAAAACCATTGAAATTCCCCCGTTATAGTTAGTGCAGGCAACTATAACTCACGCGACCGCAATCCTCTGCTGATGCTAATACTGTATTTAGACACTTATTTGCCCATGTCTTCTTCCATTAAATTTTAGCTATACATATATTGCAAATATTTTTTTTTCATAAAGACACATATGTCATCAGCAGAGGATTACGGTGAAAACCAAAAAAAATATATATATATTTTAATACGTAGTTTATTGTAAAAAAAATATAGAAAAAAATAATAATACATAAATAAATTAGCATTTAAAAAAACGTACAAATTCACTGAAAAAACCATAGGTTTCACACACGTTATAGTTAGGAATTAGCATTTAAAAAACCTTGCAAATTCACTTAAAAAACCATAGGTTTCACACATGTTATAGTTAGGTGGATATTTCACTCGTAAAAAACCAATGAAATTCCCCCGTTATAGTTAGTTCAGATAACTATAACTCGCGCGACCGCCACTCTATCACAAGGATGATGTCATCAGTGATGTCATGAGTGATGCCACTGACCATGTCATGAGTGATGTAATATGTGACGTCATGAGCAGTGGATTGTGGGCGCGCGAGTTATAGTTATCTGAACTAACTATAACGGGGGAATTTCATTGGTTTTTTACGAGTGAAATATCCACCTAACTATAACATGTGTGAAACCTGTGGTTTTTTAAGTGAATTTGCAAGGTTTTTTAAATGCTAATTCCTAACTATAACGTGTGGGAAACCTATGGTTTTTTCAGTGAATATAGATATAGATATGCATATATATATATATTTAAAATAATTGTGAATAATTTACAGAAGGACCGACAAACAACACGTGAGCACCCACCACCAAGAACACGGGGACGTGGGCGAGGAAGAGGCAGGGGAAACGCCGCAACAGAAAAAAGAGACTTGCACAGCGCTGGTTCAACAGACAGAGGAAGGGGTACCATGGGAAACCGCAGAACCCGCTCAAACAGGAACTACTGATGGATATGAACATGGTAAATCTGACAGTAGTTAACCTTTCAAAAAGACCGATGAGTTACATTGAAAAGAGAACCCTTTGTGTAGGTTTGTCCTTTTGCCCCTCATCTTCTTTTAAATATACTGAAACCAGAATTGATGTATTTAAATATGTGAGAAAATTGAAACTCAAAAAATGGCACATATTGAAAGACAAGGCTTTAATCACACCAATAGAGCGAGTCGAGTCCATAACAATGAAAATTTGGCCATTGGTGATATAGATATCCTTATTACCATGGCCGAATTGGCCCGGGATGATGAAGGTGAGCAAATAGAGACCAATGTGACACAAGTACTAGACGACATGGAAATTAATACAGGAGCAATAGCCAAAACACCTTTCAAAATCAAATCCACCTTCATACCATCTTTACCACATGATAACATTGATACCTTCCAAGACTGCATTATTAAGTCACTTACTGAGCTTAGATTCAGCTAATGCGAATAACTATTTGTCTTGGGCGCAGAGACAGGCATCAAAATCTTTATCTCTAGATACTGACATAATTATTCGCCCTGCAGACAAAGGTGGAAACGTTGTCATCCTAGATAGAGAGGATTACATTAATGAGGCTTTACATCAACTTGAAGACACCAATTTCTATGTACATGTAACTTGGGACATTTACTATCAGAGTATAACTCTTATTTGGGATAAATTGATTACCTGGAAAGACAAGAGTCTGCTAGAGTGGGAGGAGTTTTGCTATTTGAAAAAAGACCATCCTAGGGTACCCATCTTATATCTCTTACCCAAATTGCACAAAAACAACACCAAACCTCCTGGACGCCCCATTGTGTCTTCCATTGGGTGCGTAAGTGAACACATCTCTAAATATGTTGACCATTTTCTGAGAGAGTTTGTGATATTATTGTCTAATTATTTAAGGGATACCAAAGACTTTCTCTGTAAAATCAACACTCTGACATGGCAACCGAGTTATCTCTTAATTGTCTTAGATGTACAATCACTCTACACGATAATTGACCATGTCCAAGGGTTGGAAGTGTGTGAATTTTTTCTTAAACAGAGACCCCTCAAATATCAAGATCACAGCTTGATGATTTTGGAGATGATAAAATACTGTCTACAAAATAAAAAAATGTCATTCAATGGCACCCTCTACAGGCAAGTGAACGGTACTGCCATGGGTTCTTGCTTTGCTCCCAGTTTTGCTAATCTCTTTATGGGATACTGGGAGCAATAGACCTTTAGTGACAGCACCTTGAAGGAATACCTTCCGAAAGTCATCGTGTGGCGACGCTACATAGATGACCTGTTTATCATCTGGAATGGGAGCAGAGAAGAAGCAGACACCTTTATAAACAAACTGCATGCCAACAAATATAACATCGTTTTGTCTGGGAGTATCGATGCCAACAAGGTAGAATTCCTTGATGTGGGTCTGAAAATCGTACATGGGAAGGTGAGAACTACCCTATTCCGCAAGGCCACTGCAGGTAACAGTGTTTTGCATGCCCTCAGCAGCCACCCTGAGGCTCTCAAATGGAGCATACTGTATGGGGAGCTGCTGAGGGCCAAACGAAACTGTAATAGCCCTGAAACTTATTGTGAGGAAAGAGATAACATCATTGCTAGGTTTCTCACTCGAGGTTACCCTCGCTGGGTCCTTAATAAAGCAAAAGACCGTGCTGAAAGAATAGAACGAGATGAGACTCTAAGAGACAAATCTGAAGGGGATGATGAGCAAGGAGAGGCGGGTACCCGTCTCATCCTTACGTTTAAGAAGGACTCACATAAAATAAAGCATTTAGTGTCGAGACATTGGAACATCTTGAAGGCAGACAACATACTAGGCGATCTCATCACCGACAGGCCTACCATCACTTACAGGAGAGACAGAAATATACGAGATTTGGTTGTGAGAAATGACATTACTAACTACCCCACTACAGTTGACCATGGCCTCATAGGATTTTTCCCATGCGTCCATTGCAAAGCATGTAAGTACAGCAAATACAAATAGATATACATATATATATATATATTTTAAAAAATTGTGAATAATTTTTACTTGGGAAAACTATATTGATTCTTTTTTTTTTATAAATATTAAACAGAAGTCGCGCACCCTTCGCGCACCCTACACGATGGCTGTGCGCATTCCGGTAGCCATTTTGAAAATTCGCGCTGGGGTCGCAAATTCGGCGTAATTTGTAAAGTATGAAATATCTTTAAATTACTTAGACATAAAAGTTTTCCTTTAAGTGTTTGTCTAAATTTATTATTAAAAGTATTTTTAAGTATTATTTTCAATATAATTGCGACTAAAAATTATTCGAGTATTATTGTATTCTGAGGTTAGGAGGGATGGCTATTTTGCTCTATCTGTTTTGCAAGATTTTGTGGTCTAGTCAGGTGGACACCCTCCTCCGGGTGAGGTATGGCTTGAGGATTCTATTCAAAAGGTGAGGAATTAACAGTCAGAAGTATCCATCAGAAGAGTAAGTTACTTACCTTAGGTAACGCTTTTTCTGGTGGATACAGTATCTGCCTGTGAATTCCTCACTGTCCCACCCGCCTCCCTGTTGTCCAAATGTTTCTACCAAAAAGATGCTTTTACTGTTTGGCATGAAAGTTTTTAATATGTCTTAATCATGCTTATGTTTTAATAGTAAGACATTATTGATCTGTTGCTATTTCTTTATGCCTTTATTGGTTATGCATTTGTAAATCTATATATTCACTGAAAAAAAACATAGGTTTCAGAGATGTTATAGTTAGAAATTAGCAGTTAAAAAAGCTTTGAAATTCACTGAAAAAACCATAGGTTTCAGAGACGTTATAGTTAGAAATTAGCATTTAAAAAACCATTAGAAATTCACAGAAAAAAACATAGGTTTCAGGGGTGTTATAGTTAGCTGGCCATTTCACTCGTACAAAACCATAGAAATTCCTCCATTATAGTTAGTTCTGCTAACTATAACTCGCACACCTGCAATGCACTGCTGATGATGTCACATATTGCATCATTCATGACATTGCCAGTGACATCACTGATGACATCACTGATGACATCTCAAATGAAATCACTGATGACATCACTATTGACATCATCCAGTAAAAGTGGTTTAGTTTGAAATTTAAATATGTATTATATATATACACCAATCTGTATTGATGATTGAGTGGATATATAACTGTCTGGATGGAGGATTTAGTGACTGTCTGTTTAAGTGAGTAATTAAAAGTGTCGCACTTAATACATGGATTAGTAACTAAACTATGTGAATGTGTGCATCACTGTCTCTGTTGTTGCATAATATGCTGCATCAGTTGGTCACTAACTACATGAGCGTGTATATTAGTTATTGATTAGTTGGGTGAGTATTTGTATGGGACACTGAGTTTGTGTGTGGTTGGATGGGGTATGTGTAACTCTATGCATAGATGTGTGATTGGTTGATTGACTAGGTTTATAGGTTTAAGAGTGCATGTGGAAACAGTTGTTTGGGTGACTGAGTGTATTTATTTGTGTGTTGGTGAGCGAATATATGTTTTAGTTGTAAATCTTCAACAAAGTAAAAAAATAAAAGGCAATGTATGTGAGAGTTGGTGTATATTAATAAGTATGTGTGAGAGCAACTATATGAATGAGTGCATAATTGTAATGGTGATTTTTTAACATATTAACTATGAGTTACTATGTGTCTGAATAAATGAGGTGTTGTTGGATAATTGTGTTAGTAAGTAAATTTAAGTGTGATACATTTTTTTCATGAGTGAATAGGAAGACTGCATAACCGACTAAGATGACTGCTGATGTGTCAATGTCTATATATGTGTAAAAGTGCATTTGATAGTGTTCTATTAATTAGTGACTGCATGTATAAATGATTCTGTTGTTAAGTGGGTAGTTGTGTGTGTAGACTTAGGAATCAGTGAGAGGGTATGGAGTAACTGGTATTGGTTTGTCAATGGTTTCAAATATGGTACTCTGTATTTTACAGTAAGTGATGAAAGGTTATACTAGTGTATGATGAGGTGTATAAGATTGTCACGTGGATGATGTCATCAGTGATGTCATCAGTGATGTCATTTGAGATGTCATCAGTGATGTCATCAGTGATGTCACTGACCATGTCATGAATGATGCAATATGTGATATCATCAGCGTACGGTGTTCGACAGCTGCGTGTTTTTCAGTTACATCATATACTTATAATATTACGTGATGTGTGTGATTGGTATGCGACCAGTCCGCGACTCCTGCTCCCGCGCATTCGCGACACATGCGCATTACAGTACGAGATGCTTGCGCGGTGGCGGGTCCCGCGTGACGTCATATATATGCGGCGGCGCGTTGGGTGCGCGATTCCCGCAAAAAAAAGTTATGTTCCAAAATTATATGTATGTGTCTTTAATATACATATTAGGGCAAGAGATTATCTAAGATATTCATGAAAATAATATATTTGGACATATAATAAACTTATATTATTTTTAAATATATTTTCGCGAAGTCGGGTGTGTGCATCGTGAGCGCAGAAACCAGGCCAGCAGAGCTGCTGTAGAGCCAGAGAAACCAGTTCAGCAGAGCTGTTCTAGAGCCTAAGAAGCAGGTCAGCAGAGCTGCTCTAGAACCAGAGACCCAGGTCAGCAGAGCTGCTCTAGAGCCAAGGGACCAGGTCAGCAGAGCTGGTCTAGGGCCAGAGAACCAGGTCAGCAGAACTGTATTAGAGCCATAGAACCGGATCAGCAGAGCTGCTTTACAGCCAGAGAACCAGGTCAGCAGAGCTGTTGTAGAGCCAGAGAACCAGGTCAGCAGAGCTGCTCTAGAGCCTAAGAACTAGGTCAGCAGAGCTGCCTAGAGCCAGAGAACCAGGTCAGCAGACCTGCTCTAGAGCCAGAGAAACCAGGTCAGCAGAGCTGCTTTAGAGGGAGAGAACCAGGTCAGCAGAGGTGCTTTAGAGCCAGAGAACCAGGCCAGCAGAGCTGCTTTAGAGCTAGAGAACCAGTTCAGCAGAGCTGCTCTAGAGCCATAGAACCAGGTCAGCAGAGTTGCGTTAGAGGCAGAGAACCAGGTCAACAGAGCTGCTCTAGAGCCTAAGAACCAGGTCAACAGAGCTGCTCTAGAGCCAGAGAACTAGGTCAGCAGAGCTGCTTTAGAGCCAGAGAAACCAGGTCAGTAGAACTGTTTTAGAGGGAGAGAACCAGGTCAGCAGAGCTGCTCTAGAGCCAGGGAACCATGTCAGCAGAACTGCTTTAAAGCCATTGGAACTGGTGCAGCGGAGCTGCTTTAGAGCCAGAGAACCAGGTCAGCAGAGCTGCTCTAGAGCCAGAGAACCAGGTCAGCAGAGCTGCTTTAGAGCCTAAGAACTGGGTCAGCAGAGCTGCTCTAGAGCCAGATAACCAGGTCAGCAGAGCTGCTTTAGAGCCATAGAACCAGGTCAGCAGAGCTGCTTTAGAGCCAGAGAACCAGGTCAACAGAGCTGCTCTAGAGCCTAAAAACCAGGTCAGCAGAGCTGCTCCAGAGCCAGAGAACCAGGACAGCAGGACTACTGTAGAGCCAGAGAAGCCAGGTCAGTAGAGCTGCTTTAGAGCAAGAGAACCAGGTCAGCAGAGCTGCTTTAGAGGGAGAGAACCAGGTCAGCAGAGGTGCTTTAGAGCCAGAGAACCAGGCCAGCAGAGCTGCTTTAGAGCCAGAGAACCAGGTCAGCAGAGCTGCTCTAGAGCCATAGAACCAGGTCAGCAGAGTTGCTTTAGTGCCAGAGAACCAGGTCACCAGAGCTGCTCTAGAGCCTAAGAACCAGGTCAGCAGAGCTGCTCTAGAGCCAGAGAACTAGGTCAGCAGAGCTGCTTTAGAGCCAGAGAACCATATCAGCAGAACTGCTTTAAAGCCATAAAACTGGTGCAGCGGAGCTGCTTTAGAGCCAGAGAACCAGGTCAGCAGAGCTGCTCTTGAGCCAGAGAACCAGGTCAGCAGAGCTGTTTCAGAGGGAGAGAACCAGGTCAGCAGAGCTGCTCTAGAGGGAGAGAACCAGGTCAGCAGAGCTGCTCTAGAGCCAGATAACCCGGGCAGCAGAGCTGTTGTAGAGCCAGAGAAACCAGGTCAGTAGAGCTGCTTTAGAGCAAGAGAACCAGGTGAGCAGAGCTGCTTTAGAGCCAGAGAAACCAGGTCAGTAGAGCTGTTTTAGAGGGAGAGAACCAGGTCAGCAGAGCTGCTCTAGAGCCAGGGAACCATGTCAGCAGAACTGCTTTAAAGCCATTGGAACTGGTGCAGCGGAGCTGCTTTAGAGCCAGAGAACCAGGTCAGCAGAGCTGCTCTAGAGCATCCACTCATTTACCAACAGTCCTATACAGTCACTCATCATATGTACTCATACACCTACACATCCTGTTACACAATGACACTCATCCATAGAGTTACTCACACATAGTCACACATGCAAACAAAGTATCAAACATCCATTAAATTGCAGATACAGTTATACACACACCACCACACTTACTACTACAGAAACTTACACATACTTACTCTCTTAAGCAATCACTTATAGAAACACATACTAATTTATACAGGCACTCTTCCAATCTCTCACTCTCACATATACTCACTTATATACACCAATACTCACATATACTACTTTAAAACATATGTAGTTACTCATAAAGACACTATTGAGACAGTCATTCATTCATTAACACACCCATACACACACCCATCCACCCATACAGTCCTGCACACATGCTGTCTTCAACACATACAAGCAGTGAGTCACTCATTCATGCATCTATGCACAATATTATACCCCCACCGAACCATACAGACACTCAGACACTCATACTGATACTCAGAAAAACAAATAATAACCTATATAGACACTCATGTAGCTACTCACCAACCCATGCAGCCACTTATACACAAAGTGCGAGACCGATAAAGATATTTATATATTTAAACATTACTCACTAACCCATGTATTCACTAAGATACACTTAATCAGTCAGTACAATCAATTTTTCAAAAAATCATCCATTTAGACACTTATTTACCGATTTATTCTTCCATCGACCTTGAGATATACATATATAAAACATATTTAATTTTCAGAAAAACACATTCACTGGATGATGTCATCAGTGATATCATCAGTGATGTCATTTGAGATGTCATCAGTGATGTCATCAGTGATGTCACTGGCAATGTCATGAATTATTCAATATGTGACATCATCAGCAGTGCATTGTATTGTATTGTATTGTATTGGTATTTGTATAGCGCAAACTATCACCCTACGGGTATCCTGGCGCTCTGACAAGACGGGTATCACCAGTGCTGAGGCAGAAGGCAGGTCAGGGGCCGTCACGCTGCTGGGAAGAGCGAGGTCTTAAGGCTCTTCCTGAATTCCATTAAGGAGTCCATCTGTCTAATCCGCAATGGGAGCTCGTTCCACATCCGAGCACTCACCACACTGAAAGCCCTCCCACCCATCCTTGTCCATTTGAATCTGGGTTGTGCCAGCAAGTTAGCGTTGGAGGAACGCAGCTGTCTCGGGGGAAAATACCGTACAAATCTTTCCTGAAGAGGGACCGGGCCCATCCCGTGTATTGCTTTATAGACTAAACAGAGGGATTTAAAGAGAACCCTTTCTCTGACTGGCAGCCAGTGAAGCTCTCGCAGCGCCTGAGTAGAAGAAGAGTCGCGCTTACGATTTAGCGCCAGCTTCGCTGCAGCTGACTGAACTCTCTGTAGCCCCTGCAGAATGTATTGGGGGGCTCCTAGATACAAGGAGTTACAGTAATCCATTCTGCTTAGTACCGTGCTCCTTACGATCATACTACGTGTGTCTTCGGGCAAAAGCGGAAGGATTCGGCGTAAAGGCCGTAGTAGCCCAAAACATACGCTGGCTGTCTTATTTGCCTGCGAGTCCAGCTGGAGATTACTAGCAAACAGAAAACCGAGGTTACGTATTGTATTAGCTGGGGCCAGTGGAGCCTCATCCGGAGCATGCCTGAGATCCACCGGCGGATGTTGAATCTGCCTTATCGGCGAGTAATACAATAGCTCAGTTTTTTCTCCATTGAACTGCAGGCAGTTTCTCCGTAGCCAGTCTATAGTCAGACTCATGCAGTTGCTCATAGCGCTGCTGTAGAGCCAGAGAAACCAGGTCAGTAGAGCTGCTTTAGAGGGAGAGAACCAGGTCAGCAGAGCTGCTCTAGAGGGAGAGAACCAGGTCAGCAGAAATGCTTTAGAGTCATAGAACCGGGTCAGCAAAGCTGCTTTAGAGCCAGAGAACCAGGTCACCAGAGCTGTTGTAGAGCCAGAGAACCAGATCAGCAGAGCTGCTCTGTAGCCTAAGAACTAGATCAGCAGAGCAGCTCTAGAGCCACAGAACCAGGTCAGCAGACCTGCTGTAGAGCCAGAGAACCAGGTCAGCAGAGCTGCTCTAGCTGACACTGACTGACTGACACTGACTGACACTGATTGACTGACACTGACTGACTGACACTGACTGACTGACTGACTGACACTGACTGACACTGATTGACTGACACTGACTGACTGACACTGACTGACACTGATTGACTGACACTGACTGAAACTGATTGACTGACACTGACACAGACTGACTGACACTGAATGACTGACACTGACTGACACTGAATGACTCTCTACTACTCTACTACTCACTCTACTACTCTGTACTACTCTCCCTCTACTACCCACTCTACTACTCTACTACTCTCCATTACACACTCTACTACTCTCTACTACTCACTCTCTACTACTCTCTCTCTACTACTCACTCTTTACTATTCACTCTCTACTACTCACTCTCTACTACTCTCTACTACTCACTCTCCACTACTCACTCTCTACTACTCGCTCTCTACTGCTCACTCTCTACTACTCTCCACTACTCACTCTCTACTACTCACTCTCTACTACTCCCTCTACTACTCTACTACTCTCTATTACTCTCTCTGCTACTCACTCTTTACTACTCTCTGCTACTCACTCTACTACTCTCTACTACTCTCTACCACTCACTCTCTACTATTCTACTACTCACTCTCTACTACTCTCTCCCTACTACTCACTCTCTACTACTCTACTACTCTCCACTACTCACGCTCTACTACTCCCTCTCTACTACTCACTCTCTACTACTCTCTACTACTCACTCTCTACTACTCACTCTCTACTACTCACTCTCTACTACTCTCTACTGCTCACTCTCCACTACTCACTCTCTACTACTCGCTCTCTAGTACTCACTCTCTACTACTCTCTACTACTCACTCTCTACTACTCACTCTCTACTACTCACTCTCTACTACTCTACTACTCTCTATTACTCTCTCTGCTACTCACTCTTTACTACTCTCTGCTACTCACTCTACTACTCTCTACTGCTCTCTACCACTCACTCTCTACTATTCTACTACTCACTCTCTACTACTCTCTCCCTACTACTCACTCTCTACTACTCTACTACTCTCCACTACTCACGCTCTACTACTCACTCTCTACTACTCACTCTCTACTACTCTCTACTACTCACTCTCTACTACTCACTCTCTACTACTCACTCTCTACTACTCTCTACTGCTCACTCTCCACTACTCACTCTCTACTACTCGCTCTCTAGTACTCACTCTCTACTACTCTCTACTACTCACTCTCTACTACTCACTCTCTACTACTCACTCTCTACTACTCTACTACTCTCTACTACTCTCTCTACTACTCACTCTTTACTACTGTCTGCTACTCACTCTACTACTCTCTACTACTCTCTACCACTCACTCTCTACTACTCTACTACTCACTCTCTACTACTCTCTCCCTACTACTCACTCTCTACTACTCTACTACTCTCCACTACTCACGCTCTACTACTCCCTCTCTACTACTCCCTCTCTACTACTCACTCTCTACTACTCACTCTCTACTACTCACTCTCTACTACTCACACTCTACTACTCTCTACTGCTCACTCTCCACTACTCACTCTCTACTACTCACTCTCAACTACTCTCTACTACTCACTCTACTACTCGCTCTCTACTATACACTGTACTACTTGCACTCTCCTACTCGCTCTCTACTACTCCCTACTACTCACTCTACTACTCACTCTCTACTACTCTCTACTACTCACTCTCTACTACTCCACTGCTCTCTACTACTCTCTCTAATACTCACTCTCTACTACTCACTCTACTACTCTCTAATACTCACTATCTACTACTCTCTCTCTAGTACTCACTCTCCACTACTCACTCTCTACTACTCTCTACTACTCACTCTCTACTACTCTCTACTACTCACTCTACTACCCACTCTCTACTACTCACTCTCTACTACTCACTCTCTACTACTCTCTACTACTCACTCTCTACTACTCTCTCTCTAGTGCACTCTACTACTCACTCTACTACTCACTCTCTACTACTCTCTACTACTCTCTCTCTGTTACTCATTCTTTACTACTCACTCTCTACTATTCTCTACTACTCACTTTCTACTACTCACTCCCTACTACTCACTCTATACTACTCTCTACTACTCACTCGACTTCTCACTCTCTACAACTCTCTACTACTCAGTCTTTGCTACTCACTCTCTACTACTCTCTACTACTCTCTTCTACTCACTCTCTAGTACTCACTCTACTACTCTCTACTACTCACTTTCTGCTACTCTCTCTATTACTCTCTACTACTCTCTACTGCTCACTCTCTACTCTCTACCTCTCTCTACCTATCTCTCTACTACTTTCTACCTCTCTACTTTTCTACCTCTCTACCTCTACCTCTTTACCTCTACACCTCTACCTCTACACCTCTACCTCTCTCTACCTCTCTCTACATGCACATATATGCACATATATAAGCCTATATATGCATATGCATTTATATATATGTATGTGTGTACATATATATCTACACACATATATAAACATATATATAATCTGCATATCAATATAAATACAAATATAAATGCGTGCATACATATACATATACATATATGCATACATATGCATGTTATGTACATGAAAGTTTGAAAAACACTAATACAAGCAAAGCTAAAAAGCCACCTAATTACAAACAGAATTGCTTTAACTTAAACGAGGGCGAGACCTATTGCATTTTCAATGCTTGTTTACCTTGGTTTCATCAAGAAGGCGTTCAGCTATCTCACACATTTGCCATAAATTCTGAATGGTAGCACTCTAGTTGCTCATTAGATCACTGTAGTAAAGCTACTGCTCACCAGGGAAGTCTGCTGCTGGTATTCAAAGTGCATGTTTCAGTCTGCATGTAAGAATTATTTTATGAAATAGAAGAGGATTTGAGAAGTCAAAATGTGCCCTAATTTTTCTTTCTGCAACACTAATCATAATTTCTATGACAAAATGAACCCCCTAATGTTGTTCCTTTGCAAATTAAATGTTTTAAGTGTTACCATTTTATTCCAATCAAGATGGCATCAGGTGTGCCATACTTTTGTCATAAATAAGACTGTTAGCGCTCTAGTTGTTCTTTAGAACACTCTGGGACATTCTGTCATTGGGCTATACTTGGGCTACATATGGGTGATATTTGTGCTACATTTGGGCTCCTTTGTCTCTGGTGGCCATCTTGGGAGACTTATTTGTTATGAAGTTTCCTAATTTCCTCATTTACTACAGTCTCCTCAGTAGGAAATACTTTCAGTTTTTTAATTTGATTCCATCAAGAAGGCAGTCAGATGTGTCACACACATTTGCCATAAATTCGGAATGTTAGCACTCTAGTTGCTTATTAGATCACCGTATTAGAGCTACTGCTCACCAGGGAAGTCTGCTGCTGGTATTGAAAGTGCATGTTTCAGTCTGTATGTCAGAATGTTTTAATGAAATAGAAGACGATTTGAGAAAACACTCAAAATGTGCCCTAATTTTTCTTTTTTCAGCACTAATCATAATTTCTATGGCAAAATGAATCCCCTCATTGTGTTCCTTTTAAATTAAACTACTCAATCTCTACTACTCACTCGCTACTACTCTCTACAACTTACTCTCTACTACTCTCTACTACTGCTCTCTACTACTCACTCTCTACTACTCACTCTCTACTACTCACTCTCTACTACTCTCTACTACTCACTCTACTACTCTCTACTACTCTCTACCCCTCACTATCTACTACTCTACTACTCACTCTCTACTACTCTCTACTACTCTCTCTCTACTACTCCCTCTCTACTACTCACTCTACTATTCTCTACTACTCTCTATCTACTACTCACTCTCTACTATTCACTCTCCACTACTCACTTTCTACTACTCGCTCTCTACTACTCAATCTCTACTATTCACTCTTACTACTCTACTACTCTCTACTACTCTCTCTACTACTCACTCTCTACTACTCACTCTCTATTACTCTACTACTCTCTACTACTCTCTCTACTATTCGCTCTCTACTACTCTCTACTACTCAATCTCTACTGCTCACTCTCTACTACTCTACTACTCTCTACTACTCTCTCTACTACTCATTCTCTACTACTCACTCTACTACTCTCTACTACTCTCTCTCTACTACTCACTCTCTACAATTCACTCTCTACTACTCACTCTCCTCTACTCACTCTCTACTACTCGCTCTCTACTACTCTCTACTACTCAATCTCTACTACTCACTCTCTACTACTCTACTACTCTTTCTACTACTCACTCTCTACTACTCTCTACTACTCAGTCTACTATTCTCTACTACTCTCTACTATTCTCTCTCCACTATTCACTCTCTACTAGTCACTCTCCTCTACTCTCTACTACTCACTCTACTACTCACTCTCTACTACTCTTCTACTCTCTACAATCTCTCTACTACTCACCTTCTACTACTCTCTACTACTCACTCTCTACTACACACTCTCTACTACTTCCTCTCTACTACTCGCTCTCTACTACTCTCTACTACTCACTCTACTACTCACTCTCTACTACTACCTACTACTCACTCTACTACTCACTCTACTACTCTCTGCTACTCACTCTCGACTACTCTACTACTCCCTACTACTCTCTACTACTCACGCTCCACTACTCTCTCTCTACTACTCAATCTCTACTACTTGCTCTCTACTACTCTCTACTACTCACTCTCTACTACTCTCTACTACTCACTCTACTACTCACTCTACTACTCACTTTCTACTACTCTCTACTACTCACTTTCTACTACTCTCTACTACTCACTCTCTACTACTCTCTCTCTACTACTCTCTCTAATTCTCCTTCTCTACTACTCTCTACTACTCTCTCTCTGCTTCTCAATCGCTACTACTCACTCTCTACTACTCTACTACTCCCTACTACTCTTTCTTTACTACTCACTCTCTACTACTCGCTACTATTCACTCTCTATTACTCTCTACTACTCTCTCTCTACTACTCACTCTCTACTACTCACTCTCTACTACTCTCTCTACTACTCTCTACTACTCATCTACTACTCACTCTCTACTACTCACTCTCTACTACTCTCTGTCTACTACTCTCTACTACTCACTCTCTACTACTCTCTACTACTCTCTCTCTGCTACTCACTCTCTACTACTCACTCTCTACTACTCTCTACTACTCACTCTCCACTAATCACTTTCTACTACTCTCTACTACTCACTCTCTACTCTTCACTCTACTACTCTCTGCTACCCACTCTCTGCTACTCTCTCTACTACTCTCTACTACTCTCTACTATTCACTCTCTACTCTCTATTACTCATCCTCTTCTCTCTACCTCTCTCTACCTCTCTCTCTACTACTCTTCACCTCTCTACCTATCTACCTCTACCTCTCTGCCTCTACCTCTCTACCTCTACACCTCTACCGCTCTACCTCTCTCTACCTCTCTCTGCACGCACACATATGCACATATATATATGCATATGCATGTATATATTTGTATGTGTTAATATATATACATACATATATAAACATATATATAATCTGCATATCTATATAAATACAAATGTAAATGCATGCACACATATACATATACATATATGCATACATATGCATGTTATGTACATGAAAGTTTGAAAAGCACTCATAAAAGCAAAGCTAAAAAAACACCTAATTACAAACAGAATTGATTTAACTTAAACGAGAGCGAGACCTATTGCATTGTCAATGCTTGTTTACTTTGGTTCCATCAAGAAGGCATTCAGATGTGTCACACATTTGCCATAAATTCTGAATGTTAGCACTCTAGTTGCTCATTAGATCACTGTAGTAAAGCTACTGCTCACCAGGGAAGTCTGCTGCTGGTATTCAAGGTGCATGTTTCAGTCTGCATGTCAGAATTTTTTAATGAAATAGAAGAGGATTTGAGAAGTCAAAATGTGCCCTAATTTTTCTTTCTGCAACACTAATCATAATTTTTATTCTAATCAAGATGGCTTCAGGTGGGCTATACTTTTGTCATAAGTAAGACTGTTAGCGCTCTAGTTGTTCTTTAGAACACTCTGGGACATTCTGTCATTGGGCTATACTTGGGCTACATCTGGGTGATATTTGTGCTACATTTGGGCTCTTTTGTCTCTGGTGGCCATCTTGGGAGACTTATTTGTTATGAAGTTCAGTGTTGCCAGATTGGGCTATTTCCCACACAATTGGGCGACATTTTTCCCAATTGTGCGGGAAAAACTCACACCTGGTGGGGGGCTACTTTTTGGGCTGTATTTAGGCCAGTGTGCGCAGTTTACTGGCTGTGGGCGGCACCGACCATGATGAGTTTGTGGCGTGCGCCTTTCACAGTGTCGCAGAAGGTCCAGTGTGGCAAATGAGCGCACAGAGCACACTAACATCAGTACAGCATTGCTACTCATTGGAGGAGGACTGACCCAGCCAGAGCCTGCCACTGACGTAACACTCTCCTTTAGGTGCAGGCAGGTGCGCACCGTACTCGGAGATGCAGGTGCATTAGAAGGAAGCGGTGCGTGAGCGGTAGGATAGGATATTGAGAGTTGAAGCGAAGCCATGGTGTGTGTGGTAAGGAATGTAGGGGCTGCCAAGGTGGTGTGGAGGAAGTAGGCTCTCTGCGTTGGTAGTAGAAGTCACCATGGCAGGTGACAAAAGTGCACCTTGAGCGAGCGCATGCACCCTTGTAGCCCCATGTGTACTAGTGCGAGTGACACCCGGGAGGAGAGGGTAGTTAGCCTGATAATATGTATGGTCTAAATTGCAGCTTCACGTGAAGTGACTTTGGCTAAACTTGAGTTTTCAGTGATTGGCATTTGGAGTCTGACAATATTCCTTTTAAGGTGGTTTAAGGTGGTTTAGTGCGTGTTCGTTCAGCATTTTATTACGATATGTTTTGCATATGAAGGTGATAAGAAATGGTTCCCTTTAAAAGTACACTTCATTTGCTTCTCATGCTTTTCCGAGCTGAAAGACGATACAAATCTTGTTTTCATATTTGTAACATACCACAGTAGCCTATATATTTACTATTTCTGATTAAATATTTATTCTTAATCAGTTTCCATAGCGTTATTGGCCTTTGAGTGGGGTCTTAAGTTTTTTTTTAAACTTTTCATATGAACAAATGCGAGTTGATAGTTATTGAAGATATTTTAAGAGACTTTGATAGTCTAAGGTCCGTAATTATACCTGTTTTAAGAAGTCTTTAATCCATTTCATAGATTAATCAATGGTGTAAATATAAATATCTTTTTCCTGAGGTGAGTTGCATTGCAGACGCAACGTGAAATAATCCGTGGCATTAATTCCTATTGTTACCTGGTTAAAAGTTTCTGCAGCTGATATCGGAGTGGGCAAATAAAAGGCACTGCAAGTGATCAGTGATGCGGAGGGAGACTCCGGTTGTTATTCAAACGGGTTCTAGTTTAAAGGCGGGAGTTTATTAGCCTTGTGTTTTTATTTTTATTATACATTGAGACTTAAATTGCACATAGTGAGTGAGTGATGGTGGCGTCTTCACTTAATTCCCTTGTTTTTTGCACTGCAAATTTGTGTTGGTGTTTCACCAGAGTTAACTTTCCCAGATTACGCGTGTGCTGTGAATGTTGCGTTTTCTGATAGTCACACAACGGCTTTTAGGCTCGAGTAGTGAGTCAATCAATCAATCAAGTTAGCTTTATTCAATTTTTGTTGCAAAATCATAAAAGCACAAATTACAAAATACATTTGATAAATAAGTAAAAACATTAAGTATATATTATTTTTTTTTCATAAAAAGCAATCGCCACGTATTTACACAGTTTTAAAAAAAAATAATGACATTTTCTCGTCTGGCCCCGGAGTTGGAGTAAGGCAAATGGAGTGATACACATCTCTATCCCTCTAAATTTCCTTAAGCTAAATGATTGAACCAAATTAACCAAATTATGTACATGGCTTTAAAAAGAAAAATTTCCATAGTTTAATGAAAAAAGTGAGGAGGAATAAAACAAAATACCTGAGTTACCCCGTTCCCATAGTGTTCCTCATGACAATTAATGATCTCAAATAAGAGGAGACAGCTTTTACCACAAATACTGTTTCTAGCTGCTTCAATTTATAATAAGCTGCCCTGCAACTCCTGATTCCCCAATTTGCAAGGATCGGCTTCAAAAACCTTCTCCTGGGAATCGCGTAATATTTGCAAAACAGAATAGAGTGAATATTAGATTGGTCCGATGAGTCATCGCAAGGACACTTCGCTAAAGGTTTTAACCAATCATTACAATTCGGATAAGTTATCAGACGAAAAAAAGTGTCTGCCCAAAACCTAGTCAACAACATTCTCGCGTAGGAACTAGCTTCCAGCGATAAATATGGTTGTATGCCTAGATGAGAAATAGATGACTGGTATTCAGTGGTTGTATGTTTTTTTTTTTCCACAAGCCACCTTTTATGGAGTAAGAAATCCATAATCAATTTTTTACTTAAATATTTTTTATTGGAGATAAGAAAAACACAGGATTACAAATATAAACTTAGTCGATAACGATCAAAATATAAGCATACAAGCGTAAATAAATAGTAACTGCACAATAGGTGAATTATACAGAAAAGGTTTCAGAATATGTAAACATTTATATTATTGTGCCTAAAATGGAGACAATTAAAAAAGAAAGCATACCTAAGGAAAAATAGATAAAACTATTATACTACAGTGGTATACAAAGAGCCTGTGTAAATGCTAGAATGAATATAATACTTAAAGAGGAAGTTAATTTTTATTAGAGGAAAGAGAAAAGAGAAAAGAAAAAGAGAGGAAGCGAGAAGAAGAAGAAAGGAAAAGAGTAAGGAAGAGAAAAGAAAAAAAGAAAGAGAAGGAGGACTAAATAATAAGGGTAGAAAGAGATTATAATGATGTTGACAGAAAAGTCGTAAAGGGTAGCCATAGTAAGTCAGATTTAATATGTAGGTGGATGGAAGATTGAGGAATAGAGGCAATTCTATGTTCATCACATATATAGTTCCACCAATGTAAAAAGGATAATTTAGAATTGTCTTTCCAGCAGGTTAGTATAACTTTAAAAGCCACAGCAAGAAATGAATCAAATAAAGGTGATGCGGGAGTAACTTGAGCAAAATCAGGCGACATAGTGCCTAAAAATACATTATGAATATTAAATTTTATTTTGTAAGAAAAAATCAGTGTACATTTTGACCATATAGCATCCCAAAAAGCATAAACCTTAGGACAGTAGAACAATAAATGTAATAAAGAACCTTCAGTATTAAGACAAGACCAACAAGATGATGTGACAGAGTGGTTGAACTTATGTAACATAAGGGGAGTAATGACAACTCTATTATAAATAAAGTATAGGGACTGTGTGAGATTAGCAGCTTTGGAAGTTTTGAATAGTTTCTGCCAAAACTTATCCCATTGCGATATCGACAGTGTCAAATAGAAGTCCTGTTCCCACTCGAGTTCAACCTTAGATTTATTCTGTGTGCCAACAGGGGTAGATAAAGATTTATAGATAAAAGAGGCACTAGGAATAGTATCAGTAGAAACTTGATATAGTGAAGTATCAGGAAGAAAGGAAGTAGGAGTTGGTAGAGAGAGGAATTTCTGTACACACCCCTGTAGTATTGAAGCTAAAGTATCATACTGCTGAATACAGGAATCAGGTAATTGAAAAGACTCTTGCAACTGATGGAAAGAAAGAATCACATTATTGACAATCATTTGGTGTACATAAAAAAGACCCTTTTCTTTCCATTGTTTGTAGTAAAATGATTTGTGACGAAACTTAATGTATTTATTAAACCAAAGTGATGACGCTAGAAAAGATTGATAATTATCCAAATTCTTAAAGAAAAGTGTATGTAACAAAAATTGAGAATGTTTCAAAATAGGGTATTTGGAAATAAAAGTACAATTAGTCATGTGAACAACATCTCGTATTGAAAAATCATTTAACAGTGAGCATTCGACATTAACCCATGAAGGTTTAGGTACATCCTGATAATCTTTAGACAAAGCATAAAATTGACGAATCAGAAAGGCATTATGGTATAAATTAAAATCCGGGAATCTTACCCCCCCCCCCTCATTTTTAAGACGAATCAATTTAGACAAAGCAATACGTGCATGTTTGTTATTCCAGAGAAATTTAGTGCATAACGAATTAATCTGAGAAAAATATTATTTCGGAATTTTAAATGGTAACATAGACAATATGAACAGAATCTGGGGGACAATCATCATTTTAATTGTATCAAGTCTGCCCCACCACGAGAGGAACAAAGGAGACCAGAGGTTTAACAAATTAGTAATCTAAAATTTTAAGGCAGAAAAATTATGGGATAATGTGTCACGAATGTTGGGGGAGAACCATATGCCAAGAAATTTAATTTTTTGGGGACACCATGTGAAGTTAGACAATTCAAACATATACCGATAACATGAAGGATTTAAGGGTAAAATCTCAGTTTTAGAGAAGTTTAATTTGTAGCCTGAAACCTTAGCGAATGATGAGATTTCCTGCAAAAAGGGGGGTAAGGAAGATACAGGATTGGACATATAAATAAGAACATCATCAGCATATGCAGACAATTTAATTTGTTGGGTCTTGAGACTAAAACCAGTAATGAGAGGGTTACTTCTAATACGTTCCAGAAATGGCTCTAAGCATAACAAGAAAAGCAATGGTGAAAGGGGGCAGCCCTGACGCATACCTCTTTGAAGGGAGAAATAAGGGGGAAAAAGACCATTAACAAAAATACATGCTTTTGGATTGGTATATAACAATTTAACATATGAAATAAACTTCGGACCAAAACCGAACCATTGTAATGTGTGAATCAAGAACTCCCAGTTAACACGGTCAAAGGCTTTTTCTGCATCCAAGGATAGGGCAGCTAGTGGGGATGGATATTTTTTACTAAGAGCAAGAATATTGGAAAATATTCTGGCATTATCAGAAGCCAAACGACCTTTAACAAAGCCAACTTGGTCTGGGTTAATGAGAACAGGGATAATTTTCTCTAAACGAGAAGCTAAAATGTTTGCAAAAATTTTACAATCATAATTAATTAATGATATAGGACGGAAATTTTTGCAATAGGAGGGGTCTTTATCTGGTTTGGGGATTACAATAATAAGGGCTTCCAAAAAAGAACCACAGGCTTGGGAATTAGATATAAAAGAATTAAAAAGTTCTAACAATTTGGGAGCAAAAATTGAGGAGAAAGCAGAAAATAATTCAACTGAAAATCCATCAGGGCCAGGAGCCTTCGCTTTTTTCAAAGATTTAAGAGCATCAGTTAATTCTTGTAGAGAGATGTCTTCTTCAAGGGGTTTGAAATTATCCTGGGAAGTTTTGGGCTTGGGGATATCTCGGAAAAAAGAAAAAAAGTCTTCTTCAGAGGGCTTGGTAGTTTCTGTATATAAGAGATTGTAGTATGATTGAAATGTGGAAATAATATCAGAATCAGATGAAAGGAGTGTATTGTTGGATTCTGAATGAATGGGGCCAATAACTTTACGTTCTGATTTAATTTTTAGATCATTTGCTAGCATTTTTCCAGCTTTATTTTGGCCTCCATGATAGGGTGGATTTAGCTTTGATTAATTCTTATAGTGATGAGGGAGATTTAGAAGAGTAATAATTATGTTCTAACGTTTTCAGAAGGGTTAGGGTTTCTTTATATTTAGTATGCAGCAACTTTTTCTTCTTTGAGGAATAGGCAATAGTGAAGGCTCTAAAGGATGCTTTAAAAGCGTCCCAATTGTTGTGTAAGGAGGTGTCTAAAGAATTATTAAAAGTAAAGAATTCCTTAATAAAAGAGGTCGCTTCTAGAATAAAGGTACGGTCTGATAAAAGGGAATTATTAAAACGCCATCTGCCTTGTTTACATGTGGTGAGAGATAGGTCAATAAGGGTGGAGACAGGAGCATGGTCAGATATAAAGATAGACCCAATGTCAGAAGAGTGGAGACAAGGTAGCAGTAATTTGGAAACTAGAATGTAATCAATACGAGATCTGGTATGGTGTATAGGTGAAAAGAAGGTAAATTCTGAGGAATCTGGGTTACACGTTTTCCATGTATCAAATAGCGGACGAGAGGAGATGGCTGATTGAAATGATTTGTGGGATTTGTCAGGTTTGAACTTGCATTTAGATTGCCTATCAGTAAACTGATCTAACCAATTATTAAAGTAACCACCAACCACAATATTAGAATTGGAGATTGACAATAGTTTCAGCTTTATAGATTGCCAGAATTCAGAATCTGGTTTAACAGGTCCATAAATATTGAAAAAAGTTATTTGTCTTTTATTTATGATAACCTCTGCCAATACCCATCGACCATCAGGGTCACAATCTGACGATATAATCTGTGCATTAATAGATTTATGAAACAATATAGCGACACCACCATGACGATCAGTAGCAGGAGAAAAAACAATTTGATTAACCTAATGGCGTTTAAGTTTAAGGGATTCTTTGTCATTACAGTGGGTTTCCTGTAAAAAAGCAACCTGGGTATTAAGTTTAGCTAAATGAGACAATACCTTTTGACGCTTGACAGGATGACCAAGACCACGAACATTCCACAAAATCACATTAACCATAACTCTGGATGCAGGTGAACATGAGGGAATAGAAACACAGGACTGCGGAATCGACAAGAAAAAAGAAGGAAAGACATTGTTCAATATGTAAAAAGAAAGACCTAATATTAAAAATAAAACAGGTACAGAAAAACAGGATTAAAAATGAGGAAGAATGAGTAGAAGAGAAGAAGAAATAAACAAAAGGAAAAGGAAAAAGAAGCAAAAGAGAAGAGTAGAGACATGTAAACAGATCAAGGAATAACATCCGGATCTGTAAAGAGCGAAGAAAAATCTAAAAAAAGAGGAGCATAGTGACGCCCGAGGACACGGACCACACTAATAGATATAGAGGAGTAAAGAGAAAAAGAGCCTTATGAATATTAATATTATAAACCATCAGCAAGACGTTAAGTAAACCAATTAACTGAATACAATGTAACAATCCAGATTAGTATCCATTCCATGTGACGGGAGACTATGAAGATAGAGTTTAAGTTTTACCTTATCGTCAAATGAACGAGATCGACCCTCATGCGTAATTTTGCAAAGACATGGATGAAGGATTCCATACTGGATGTTGAGACGTCTCATTTGTGGGCGTAAAGCAAGAAATTCTTTGCGACGAGCATTGGTTGAATTGGAAATATCTTGCGATATGAAGAGAGTATGATCTGACCAAATAAGACGCCTTTTAAGTCTGACAGCTTTCAAAATATGCATCAGTTCAGTAAATTCAAGAAAGAGCATAATAATTCCACGTGGTTTATTAGCGGCAGGATTTAATCGACCTAAGCCGTGTGCTCTTTGAATGTTAAGAGGACCTGTTAAAGTTGTTAGATCAAGGAGCTCTGGAAGAAATTTCTGAAGAAAGGATACCATGTCAGACCCTTCAATATTTTCCGGAAGACCATAAAGGCGTAAGTTATTTCTGCGATTACGATTTTCAAGGTCCTCAGTATGAAGCTTAAGTTTATGAATTTCCTGTTCAAGGCGCGGAATTTTTGTAGAGGCATCCTGTAAATCACTAACACGTTGCTCCAGATCAAAAACCTTACTTTCCATGATGATCCATCTTTCCTCAATCTGTTTCAGTTTTTCATTAGTAGCTGACATGAAGGGTTGAAGACCACGGACTTCATCCAGGATAGAGTCCAAAACAGGATTTTGAGAAGAGTGGATAGGAGAAGGCGGGTCGTTTTTATGCCGCTTAGGTTTTGTACCAGAAGTGGAAGATTTGGTAAAGTGGGAGTAGTTAGCCATTGTGCTTAGCAGAAGTAATCACCAAAGAATTGTAGCAAGGGTAAGGTGGAGCCACCAAGTGCCAGAGAAAGTTCAAAGATATCCAAATCGTAGAAGCAGGTCTTCCAATAAGTGAACAGGATATGAAAATGGCACCAGTAAGCAAAAATACTATATGAATACAGCTCAGTGCGGAAAAAAAACGTGGGCACCTTGACCTAAAATGGCGGCCACATACGTTTCTTTGAAGAAAAAATTACCGCCTGCTGAAAGATGTTGAGGCAGACTCCTGGCACTTGAAAGCTGTGAGTATAGGCTTCAAAAAGGAGGACAGAGCCCTAAGCTTACGCACAAGTCCTGACCACCAAAAAGACATTACTCACTCATCCATTCAGTGAAGTATGAGGGCTGTTATAACAACTGTCATCATGAAGGTAGTAGAAGAGTATAAAATGAGGCGGCATAGGTAAAGCCCTTGCTGTTGTGCCTTATGGTGAACTCTCAAAACATGAGGAGTGATAGAAGTGAGCGAAAAAACTTACATCGTTGAAGAGGTGAACAGCAGTAACATACCAGCATATAAAAAACAGGCGCAAGCTCAGCGGCCCAAAATGGCGGCCGCTCACGTCTCTGTGAGGCGAGAATAGCAGCCGGCTCGAAGAGGAGGAAATACTGCATAAAGGGCAACTTGAAAGTGGTATCCAAGCTCACCGCATCTTCACCGGCAAGAAACCAACACCCGCCGTCGAAAAAGGAGGCATACAAGGCTCAAAAATAATGTCGGAGTCCCGCGACGCAGCGGAGCTCACATCGGGTCCGCCATTTCCTGCGGCACGCAAGCCACGCCCCCCCCAAAATCAATTTTTTAAGTGCACGTTTTGAAACTGTTTCCATGCACGTTGGATTTTCAAAATATTCTATGTGCCCTATGTCTGATGCCAAAGTTTTAACATAATGTAGCCACTTAATATTTGCAACTCCATCTAGCGATAAGCAGTCTAAAACAACGTCTCTATTTAGAGCTGTTTCTGGGGTTACCCAGATTTTGTGCCATAAAAGCAATGGTAATGATTTAATCGTATCCTCTACAAACGGTGTCCCCAATTCTCTGTGACTAAAATAAATGGACATAGACTTGGGTGCTGCCAGTAAGTAACGAAAAAAAACGTTTTCAGCTCGTTGTATTTGATCCACATTGGCAATCCCCCAAATCCCCACGCCGTAGGTGCCAGCAGGGATACATTTAGGTTTATAAATCTGGATAAGTTCCTTAACTGGACGCCCACCTAATTTCCTGGAGAAATTAATCAACGCACCATTGGCCCTACTAATGGCCAGTTTTCTAGCAAACACAGCCTTTTTCCATCTCCCCCTGCTGTCAAAAATTACTCCTAGATAGCAGAAACTTGCCGTGTTTTTGATCTTATCTTTCCCCAGAAAAATTGCCTTGCTGTGTTTCTGTGAGTTACTGCATGTCATGGAATATGTTTTAGAAACGTTAATTGATAGCCCACGGGTCTTCATATAAGCTGAGAACGTCAACCACCTCTCTTTGTAGACCAATAATGGTACGTGACATTATTGCTGCATCATCCGCGTACAAAAGGATGGGGATGGGGGTTCCCCCGACAGCTGGGTAATCAAACTGGAAATCACTAAGATGTTGACCCACGCTGTTAATATATAGGGTGAAAAGAAAGGGTGCTAATATACACCCTTGTCGTACCCCTCTCGTAATATTAAATTTGTCAGAACAAGCCCCCCCATTCCATAACGCACACTGGCCCCCGCTTCCCTACACAATTCTCTTATGAATAGAAGGATCTGCTGGTCCACGCCCATATCACTAAGCGTCGTCCATAATGTGGAGTGATCAACGCAGTCGAAAGCTGAACTTAAATCCACAAATGTAATGAATAGGCTTTCTTTCTTTGATTGGGTATACTTTGCCATGAGCAGCGCTAAATTTAGGCCCTGTTCTATCGTGCCCTTACCACTACGAAATCCATATTGAAGGTTTGAGATGATGTTTTTATCCTCTGCCCAGATCTGGAGCCTGTTGAGAATAATCCTGCCCGCGACCTTCATTAAGGCATTCAGAAGGGATATTGGTCGATAACAAACGGGGTTATTCCTGTCCCCTTTTTTGAAGATAGGTACGACCACCGCTTCTGGCCATGTGGAGATAAAGCCAGACGCATTTGCACAATTTAGAACATTTGTTAATAGGGGAGACCATAAAGATAATTTGAATTTATATAGGTCAATCGGGACACCGTTAGGTCCCGGTGCTTTACCGGGTGCACTATCCTTGATTGCCTTGGTGACCTCCACATGTTCAAAAACAACCCCCAGTGGGAATCACTTTAAGCATTCCCATTTATCTACAATGTTATCGGTCTCCGGGGCATTAGGGTTTTTGTACAAGTTAGTAAAGTGCTTAACCCATGTATCCCCAGATATAGCTATATCGATGATATCTGTTTCTCTGTCTGACAAGAAAGGGGCATTAACAGCCCTCCAGAAGGCTACATTGTCTTTTTGCATACAAGCCCCATGGAGGTTCTGCCAGATTTCATTTTTTAACACTTTTTTCCTTCTGACTAATGCAGCCCTATACTGTTTCCGAGTTTGTCTTATCAGTAACGGAGATCTAGGAATTTCGTGCAGGGCCGCTTTCAAATTTTGATGCGCCTTGGAACAGTCTTTATCAAACCAGCTCCTTACTTTCTATGTACGGGATTTATGTTCTCTGGTCAACAATATTTTGATTTCGGATGTTATTACCCCGAAGGCATCAAGGACTTGCTGTTTGTTTTCAGGCTGAGAGAGACAAATTTGGAACTGATCAAAAGCTTTAGTAACCAGTTTATGCATAAAGACCATTGGGTCCACTTTAGCCCAGTTGATGCTATAGCCATTAGTGCTAGCCAAGTTTATCGAGGTGTTATAAATCACCTCGAGAGTTGGTTCTAATCCCTTTTTTGCAAAGCAAAAAGAAAGGGGATAGTGATAACTAAGGGCCGCATCAAGTGTCTCCCACGACAAGACTAATGATTGATATCTGGAGGATAGAAGGGCAAAATCAATTGTAGAGTTTGCCCCTCTCTCATTATATGTTGGTTTGAATTCCGCCGCTGGTGAGCAACTTTCATTAATATAACACAAATCAAACTCACATATCAAGGAATTTAGCAAGACCCCCAACCTAGTGTGACCGAAATGAGTTGGTATGTCTTCCCTATCCTCGGCTAGATGACACCGGTAACATAACTGGTGCAGAGAAGGCAATTAAAGTCGCCCACCCATAAAAGGGCCAGACCCCCATCTCCGTTTTTTTCTAGCTCTCTTAATACTCTGCTGAGGCTAGTTGTTAACTCTTCCCAATGCAATGCATGGGCGTTGTTATAAAAATTTATAAAGGCCATATTCTTTAAGCACGACCACTTAACCAATAAAATCTGGTAGCATTCTGCCGAAATAAACTTCCTCACTGTAGTCTCTGATGCATTGGATATATAAGTGCATAAGCCCCCTTAATTTCTGCCGTGAGTACTAACAACGGCAGGAGTGTTGAAGGTTTGATATCCCAATAAATGGATCTCGTGGACCATCCAGGTTTCCTGAAAACACAGAATGTTGTGTTTATTTACAATCTCCAGCCATTCCGGGCGTGCCACCTTATCTTTAAGTCCCGCTAAGATCCAGGAAATGATCAATTGGCCCTTATAGGTCGACTTCGCAGGGATATCAAGTTGGCCCTCTCTGGGGTTGATTTCAGTTTGACAATCTTCCCTATATATTCTATCATCACCAGTAATTGCAGGTCTCTTATTTTCCCTCACATACTCTATGGTCTTGGTTGAGAGTCAATCCACCCCCTCCAAGCCAGAAAGGGAGGTGTAGCGATTAGAGGTAGCGAAGTTTAACATGGGCGCCACCGAAGGCCTTGCCGTCTGATGTCTTGGTCTCAGAGGATATCCTACTAGGGACCTCGGGTAAAAATAACTTAGGTCTCGGGTGGATATACCACTCTCGTGGCCCTCAGAATACCAATCTCTTAGGTAATTGGTCGCCCTAAAGTCCTTAAAATTAATAATAATGATGTCCCCATGTAGATCCTTGGGTCTTTGGCCCACCCATCCCAGTCGCCTAACAAGAAGGATTTCTCCGTCTATATTGGAGGGTAACGGTCTATTCGCTCGTAACCAGTGCACTACCTTATTTTTAAGGTTCTGGTGACCTTCAAATTTCCCCTCTGTTAACTCTGGAACCTCTGTAAGTACAATGACATAAGGTACTGCCTCCGGTGGAAGATCTATGTGGTGAACTGGGCCTTTAAGATGTTTAGCCGGATTAGGTCTCCTAGTGTTGTGTCCTTGCTCAAGCCCCTGCTGCTTATTACCTTGCCCTCTATCACCTACTTCCCTGAATAATGTGGACTTCGAATTTAGGATTGTAGGCTGTTTAGCTAAAGTGCTATCGTGTGCAGAAGGTGACAGAGATGTACACTGTGCGGATTTAAATAAATTTGGCACTATCGTCGGGGCGGGGTGAGTTAAATTAGGCCTATTTGCTGATAGTTCCTGAAGTAAGTTTATATTGGTAATGCCGGTATCTTAAATGGACCTCAATAGCTCTGCCATTCTTTTTACTCTTTCGGTGAGAGGTAACAGTAAGGATCTAACCAATTGTTCTATATTGCTCATTAGGTCTTGTTGAAACTGAGCAGTTAGATGGTCTTGGGAAGATTTACTGTCTGTAGGACCTGTGGTTTTATTAGGGTTTGAGAGTAATTTAGATGTTTTAACTCGACTTCCTTTTGAATTTTTCCTACCACGTTTCCTTTTTATTGGGGAAACCGGGCCAGGTATTTTTGCAGTAGCCTTCTTGTTAGGAGGCTTATTAAGTGTCCCAGGTGTATGTTCCTCATTGGAGATGTCAATTTGAGAGCCTATACTGGTATCTATGGGGTTTATTTCTCTGCTACTAATTAATGGCTCTGTTGAATCTTGTAACTGTGGGGGAATACCTATCTCGCTTGTTCGTTCTGTAGTGATAACATGATTAGATGGTGTCGTCGCTAACTGGAAGTGTCCCAGTGAGGAACGTTTATTTGACAGCTCGGCAGACAAGCGCCGCTCAGTGAGCGCAATTTCGTGTTCTAAAACTGAAGCGGCCCTTGCGATGAACTGGTCCAGGGTCCCTTGCACAAACCCACCCGCCAGCGATGATCTACCAGTTTGTAACCTGGTGATCATATTGTGTGTTTCAGCTGGATTAGCATGCGTAAATACCCAAATGTCCCAAGGTAACGACACCCAATTTGCAAACTATGTATGATCTTCCTTCACTGTCCACAGGATACTGGAGCCAAGGGGGGTAGCCCAGCCCAGCCTTAGCCAGCCCCGGACGGCCACAGACGGCCCGCCCTTTGCCCGGTCTTAGCCCGGCGTCGCCCGAGCGCGTCCCGCGACGCGCGAGGGCGCACACAACTTTATGCGTCACCAGGCGCGTTGGTGTGGGCGTGGGCAGCGGGGCTTCTGGGAGATGTAGTTTCCCCCGCTCGGCGGCTGCACGGGAATGACAGCAGCAGCGGCGACGGGGGGAAACAAAGGGCAACAAACAGTCAGGGCAGCGAGGGTCGTGCAGGTACTTCCAAAATCCAGGGAAAAAATGCCAGTAAGTAACAAGCAGTCACCCTCCTCACTTTCCTAGTGATTGACAAACGCGGTGTCTTCAATACCATAGCACCAGAATGAATTGCTTGTAGTGTGATAGAGACGAGGAGTCACGAGTGTCAAGGCAGGGCTTGTTTGCCTACCCTGCAGCCTACTTCTGTTGTGCATGGGAATTCCTTGGTGCCCAGCAGGTGTATTAGGTGAGTTTAGTGTAGGAAGTGTCCATTTTTTCTGTGCTGCCGCAGTCAGCTGCCCCCTCTTCCTTTTTCCCTCTCTTTCTGTCTCTCTCTCAGCTCCTCACTTGCTGAAACCCGTGCTTCACTAAACGTCTCTTATCCTCGGTTTCATTCTACTTGCCTTCATTCGTCCCCTTGTGAAATGGATACAAAAAAGGAAGAAACACTTTTGTTGGAAATGTCTTTTTCTTACACATTTCTGTTCCAAAGTGCAGCCTCAGGACAAAGAGAAAAAACAGGTGCAAAATAGGAAAAATAAATAACTGAATAACGCATTACACAGCAGTTTCAAAGTTGCCAGATTGGTTTTATTCTCACACAAACACATTAGCCCACTTTACAGAGTGTGCCATTGAAGCGCTACTTTCATTTTCTCGTAATTCTTTGAACAACATTGTTTTCCCTGGGTGTATTAGTGCACCATTCCAGGAATGTATAGTTCTTTATTGTGATTCTTATCAGCTCTTTTCCTTATTTTAGTTTATAAAATGTGTACTACTGTTCTGTGTTCAGGGATGTGGTCTTTTTAAACCATACTACTTATGTTTTGTAAGGATTTAAGCAATGGACATTGAAACGGGTCCCTGCCGGGCCCTGTAGTCATGTGCTTAACATTTCAGGCAAAAACACTCACTGATTTCTAAATGAGTATAAAAGTGTTAAAGTAATAACCATGTTGCTCTACTTACATTTCACATGCTTTACTTAATCTTGCATTCTCTATGAAGCTCCAGGATGTTGTTACTTTATTTTCAGGCAGCATATTGCTCTTGTGCATAATTTGAATTGAATTGCATCCAGGTATTTATTGCGGGTCACAATTCGGATGTAGCTGAAGGCAGTGCTAGTTTCTCTCAGTGGGACAAAGGATGTGACACTGTGGCCAGAGCTGCCGAATTTGGTACTGGAGAACCAGGTTCAGTCTTCATGAAAAGTCCACCAGACCGCTCTCCTGAGGAAGAACATTCCCATACTAGACCTTAGAAACCCTAGCTAGAGCTTTGAAGCTCTGTAGTCATAGCAACTTGAAGGTCTGACTACCACAATCCATACTGAAGTTCACCTCCAGTCTTGCAGGTAGGCCTATGAAGCAGCACACCCTAGAGCAATAATGACTCTGTCACTGAAGTCACAGGTCCCTTGAGGCCAGTCCGCCTCACCCATTGGTACCTCCATTGGCCTTGTTTAAGCAGGACTAGTGCAACTTACCAGGGATCGGAAATGCAGGATTTGCACGCACGCCAAACTAAGGGGCATATGCTGTAGGGTGGAGAGAACCACCGACCTCCCCAAAACTTGTAGCCTAAGCTATAAAGACAGGAAATTGCAATCCCCAGCACACGTTACTCTATTTCCTAAACAAATGACATCAGTAGCATACGTAAGTCCACTTACTCACAAATCAAACATAGTGATGAGGTTCTTTGTTTCTTTTATTCTTTTCCTCTTTTTTCTTTTATTCATACAAGTCCTTAGCCAGCCAACACGTGTTTCGTTGCCACAGTGGGAATATTAACCCGCAACTAATCTATTTCAAATGTGGTGATAATTCCAACTCATAAGGTAAATTAGGGAAGAAATTAATATATTGCTCTAATAGCTTTCAATAGTCGTCCACTGACAGAACCAAAATGTCGGTCTGTCGTCGTGTGTATAGTTGCAAAATTCAGTCTCGTTCAGGTATTGTGCCTTGAGTGGTCTTGAAAATGAGTATTGTGGTGACTTGGTCCAGACGTGTGGAGGATCTTTAGATGTTTATTTGTAGTTGGTTACAAGTCATCCAATTCAATCCAATACAAGACAGTACAAGACCAATCATAGACCCCACCAGGAGCAGCCAGGATGGTGCTCAACCCTTCTCAACTGACATCTCTGGCTCCCACCTTTCTGTACTACATCATAGAATGAACATTCCACTGGCAAAGCAAGAGATGCAATGCATAACAACAAAGCCAGGATATAACAAGTATCTATTAAAACAGGTGCTCAGTTAACCTCCTCCCACTATCTATATATTGAATAGAATTTAAATACATCCTTAAAATGTCTTCTGAAGACTACTCTCGCAAAATTTGAGCGTTTCTACTTTGGGCTGGTTTTTGGGCTGGAACTGGTCTGCGTTGGGCTGTATTGGGCTTATACTTGAGCAGCTTTGGGCTTGGAGTGGGTCTCAAAATCTGGAAACACTGATGAAGTTTCCTAATTTCCTCATTTACTACAGTCTCCTCAGTAGGAATACTTTCATTTTTTTACTTTGATTCCATCAAGAAGGCATTCAGATGTGTCACACATTTGCCATAAATTCAGAATGTTAGCACTCTAGTTGCTCATTAGATCACTGTAGTAAAGCTACTGTTCACCAGGGAAGTCTGCTGCTGGTATTGAAAGTGCATGTATCAGTCTGCATGTTAGAATTGTTTAATGAAATAGAAGAGGATTTGAGAAGTCACTCAAAATGTGCCCTAATTTTTCTTTCTGCAGCACTAATCATACTTTCTATGGCAAAATTAACCCCCTCATGTTGTTCCTTTTTAAAATAAATGTTTTAAGAGTTAGCACTTTATTCCAATCAAGATGGCTTCAGGTGTGCCATACGTTTGTCATAAGTAGGACTGTTAGCGCTCTAGTTGTTCTTTAGAACACTCTGGGAAGCTGCAGTAGAGCACAAAGGAATCAACTGACAGTCTCTGCCCTTTTTGGATGTTCATGTTTTACTGAGAATGTCAGACTTCATTCTCACATGACTGAGAAAGATAATGTGAATTTACAGAAAATATGCTCTCAGTTTAGCTTATAGATCACCTTCCAAACCTCTGTGGGAAAAGCATGAGAAAATAGTTTTCTCTGAAACATGATTAATGATATCCCAGCAGAGGGTTTTTTCACATGGTAAAATCACCTCAGAACATACCACAATTCCTAAAATGAGTATGGTACCATCAACAAATGATTTATTATGTAACTAAAGTCTTAAAAACTTCTATTAACTGCAATGCTTTTTAATTAGGTGCTATCATGTATATTGGTCCCAAGATGGCTGCCAACACTTCTTGGATGAAGTGCTCACAGCCAAACAGATCTCACGATGAGATGTGTGGTTAGGCTCCGTCCAGATATATCTATGATTTTACTTTTGATTTCTCAGGAACTACTGAACGGATTTACACCATTTAACCAAAAGGCATGAGTGTGAACCAAGGGCTACCTTTTTGCCAAATTTGGTGTAATTTCGTTCAGCAGTCCCGGCTGTAGCTGCGATTAAAGGTTCCTATGGAAAATTGCAATGTATCCCTGAGAAGATGTGTTGGTACACCTGTTCACCTCGGTGGCACAGATAAAATGGGTGGAACTGACACGTCAGCATGCCAACGAGGTCCTCCTATGGCTCCCATGATGTCATACGGTGTCGCGAGCGGAGCTGTGATATTATGACATCGTCGTCGACGTGGTAGCGCTAGGAAAGAATTTCCACAGAATGCTGGCACAGGGGCTATTCACCTAAGTGTTCAGGCTAGTCCTTTGGGAGCAACTGTTTATATTGCCACTCCAGAAACCGAAACCAGTGATCCGAGGGCAGAAGCCCTGCAGATGGCACACGAGGTGGGGAGCCCAGTCGTGTGCTCCGGAGGGGCAGCAAAGTGACAAGCACCACTACCCATAGAAAAGGTAACAACGGCACTAAATAACAGAGGATCTTCTCTTTGTATCTGGCAGGAACAACAAGGTTAAAATGCCCTAGTTCCAAAATGTAGAATTAGTGCTACAACGGTCTTCAAGAGAACATGCGATGGATGCCGCTTCTGCCTTCTGTACACTGGAGACAGCACATGGGTCACGCGGTATGGTCATACAGCGGTGGGACAAACACTCCTTGACATCTCATGGCACTGCTCCACACTTCGGGGAAAACGCTTTTCATTAGCTGTGTTTTCTGAGGACGTGTTGCGACGGCCCCGTCCAACAACAGAACCCCTTTAGATCCAAACAGGCTCTTCCACTCTCTCACCGGAAGTGAAACCAGGCCACGTGGACACTTTCACAATACAACAGCCGGTAATGCACTTTTCGGTAAAAAAACCCATTCCTTCCTCCTAATTTATCAAATAAACGACTCACTGAAGAACAGGGGCCAGCTTCGATCGGTAAACAGCCATTACAACGACTTTTGTACTTCGCGATACCATTACAATGCATGCATTACCACGAATACATTGTACATCGCAAAGTCATTACTATGCATTTTTTTAGAACGCATGGTCATTTACCACACATGCCTTTACAACAAATTTTGTAGTAAAGGTATGTATGGTAAATGACCATGAGTTCTAAAAAAATGTAGACGATCCATGTCGTTGTAAGGAAACAGAGGCTGTTCCTTTTCCTCACAACAACATCCACCGCCCCTCAGAGATGACATTAAGCAGGAACCACGAGGAGAGAGGAACCATGAGGAGTGAGATGTAAGGGGTTTGGGCATGGGGTGGTGGTTACTTTTCAAGGGTGTAGGGTAGTGCAGTGGTGTTTGGGTAGTGTAGGGATCGTGCTGAGGGTAGTGTTTTAGGGTTTAGGGTAGTGCAGTGGTATTTGTGTAGTGTAGAGGGTCGTGCTGGGGGTAGTGTTTTAGGGTTAAGGGTAGTGCAGTGGTGTTTGTGTAGTGTAGGGGTTGTGCTGGTGGTAGTGTTTTAGGGTTTAGGGTAGTGCAGTGATGTTTGTGTAGTGCAGGGGGTCGTGCTTTGGGTAGATTTAGGGTTTAGGGTAGTGCAGAGGTGTTTGTGTAGTGTAGGGGGTCGTGCTGGGGATAGAGTTTTAGGGTTTAGGGTAGTGCAGCGGTGTTTTTGTAGTGTAGGGTGTCGTGTTTTAGGCTTTAGGGTAGTGCAGTGGTCTTTGGGAAGTGTAGAGGGTCATGCGGGGGTAGTGTTATAGGGTTTAGGGTAGTGCAGTGGTGTTTGGGTAGTGTAGGGGGTCGTGCTGGGGGTAGTGTTTTTGGGTTTAGGGTAGTGCAGTGGTGTTTGGGTAGTGTAGGGGGTCATGCTGGGGGTAGTGTTTTAGGGTAGTGCAGTGGTGTTTGGGTAGTGTAGGGGGTCGTGCTGGGGTGGTGTTTTCAGGGTTTAGGGTAGTGCATTGGTGTTTGGGTAGTGGAGAGGGTCGTGCTGGGGGTGGTGTTTTAGGGTTTAGGGTAGTGTATTGGTGTTTGTGTAGTGAAGGGGGTCGTGCTGTGGGTCGTGTTTTAGGGTTTAGGGCAGAGCAGTGGTGTTCGGGCAGTGTAGGAGTTCGTGCGGTGGGTGGTATTTCAGGGTTTAGGGCAGTGCAGTGGTGTTCGGGCAGTGTGGGGGGTCGTGCGGTGGGTGGTGTTTTAGGGTTTAGGGCAGTGCAGTGGAAGTCGGGCAGTGTAGGGGGTCCTGCTGGGGGTGGTGTTTCAGGGTTTAGGGCAGTGTAGTGGTGTTCGGGCAGGATAGGGAGTCGTGCGGAGGTGGTATTTCAGGGTTTAGGGCAGGGCAGTGGTTTTCGGGCAGTTTTGGGAGTCGCGCTGCAGGGTGGTGTTTCAGGGTTTAGGGAAGTGCAGTGGTGTTCAGGCAGTGTAGGGGGTCATGCTGGGGGTTGGTGTTTCAGGGTTTAGGGCAGTGCAGTGGTGTTCAAGCAGTGTAGGGGGTCGTGCAGGGGTGATGTTTTAGGGTTTAGGGCACTGCAGTGGTGTTCAGGCAGTGTAGGGGTCATGCTGGGGTTTTTGTTTTAGGGTTTAGGGCAGTGCAGTGGTGTTCGGGCAGTGTAGTGGGTCATGTGGGGGTAGTTTTTTAGGGTTTAGGGCAGTGCAGTGGTGGTCGGGCAGTGTAGGGGGTCATGCAGGGGGTGGTGTTTCAGGGTTTAGGGAGGTGCAGTGATGTTTGGGCAGTGTAAGGGGTCCTGCAGGGGGTGGTGTTTCTTGGTTTAGGGCAGTGGTGTTCGGTCAGTGTAGGGGGTCTTGCTGGGGCTAATGTTTTAGGGTTTAGGGCAGTGCAGTGGTGTGCGGGCAGTGTAGGGGGTCGTGCTGGGGCTAGTGTTTTAGGGTTTAGGGAAGTGCAGTGGTGTTTGGGCAGTGTAGGGGTCGAGCTGGGGCTAGTGTTTTAGGGTGTTGGGGAGTGCAGTGGTGTTCAGGCAGTATGTGGGGACGTACTGGGGGTAGTGTTTTAGGGTTTAGGGCAGACCAGTGGTATTCAGGCAGTGTAGGGGTCGTTCTGGGGGTAGTGATTTAGAGTTTAGGGCACAGCAGTGGTGTTCGGACAGTGTAGGGGGTCGTGTTGGGATGGTGTTTTAGGGTTTAGGGCAGAGCAGTAGTGTTCAAGCAGTGTAGGGGGTCATGCGGGAGTGGTGTTTAGGGCAGTGCAGTGGTGTTCGTTGAGTGTGGGGGATCATGCAGGGGTGGTTTTTCAGGGTTTAGGGCAGTGCAGTGGTGTTCGGGCAGTGTAGGGGTCATGCGGGGGGTGGTGTTTCAGGGTTTAGGCCAGTGCAGTGGTGTTAGGGCAGTGTAAAGGGTCATGCTGCAGGGTAGTGTTTCAGGGTTTAGGGCAGTGCAGTGGTGTTCGGTCAGTATAGGGGTTCATGCTGGGGGTGGTGTTTCAGGGCTTAGGGCAGTGCAGTCGTGTTCAAGCAGTGTAGGGGTTCATGCTGGGTGTAGTGTTTTAGGGTTTAGGGCAGTGCAGTGGTGTTTGGGCAGTGTATAGGGTCATGTGAGGGTAGTGTTTTAGGGTTTAGGGCAGAGCAGTAGTGCACGCGCAGTGTAGGGGGTCGTGCTGGGGTGTGGTTTCTGGGTTTAGGGCAGTACAGTGGTGGTCGGGCAGTATAAGGGGTCATGCAGGGGGTGGTGTTTCAGGGTTTAGGGCAGTGCAATTGTGTTCGGGCAGTATAAGGGGTCATGCAGGGGGTGGTGTTTCAGGGTTTAGGGCAGTGGTGTTTGGGTAGTGTAGGGGTCTTGTTGGGGGTGGTGTTTCAGGGTTTAGGGCAGTGCAGTGGTGTTCGGGCAGTGTAGGGGGTAGTGCTGGGGGTGGTATTTCAGGGTTTAGGGAAGTGCAGTGGTGTTTGGGCAGTATAAGGGGTCATGCAGGGGGTGGTGTTTCAGGGTTTAGGGCAGTGGTGTTTGGGTAGTGTAGGGGTCTTGTTGGGGGTGGTGTTTCAGGGTTTAGGGCAGTGCAGTGGTGTTCGGGCAGTGTAGGGGGTAGTGCTGAGGGTGGTATTTCAGGGTTTAGGGAAGTGCAGTGGTGTTTGGGCAGTATAGCGGGTTGTGCTGGGGGTGGTGTTTCAGGGTTTAGGGCAGTGCAGTGGTGTTCAGGCAGTGTAGGGGACTTGCTGGGGCTAGTGTTTTAGGGTTTATGGCAGTACAGTGGTGTTCGGGCTGTGTAGGGGGTCATACTGGGGCTAGTGTTTTAGGGTTCAGGGAAGTGCAGTGGTGTTCAGGCCAAGTAGGGGGTCGTGCTGAGGCTAGTGTTTTAGGGTTCAGGGCAGTGCAGTGGTGTTCGGGCAGTGTAGGGGGTCGTGCTGGGGCTAGTGTTTTAGGGTTTTGGGCAGTGCATTGGTGTTCAGGCAGAGTAGGGGGGCGTGCTGGGGGTAATGTTTTAGGGTTTAGGGCGGACCAGTGGTGTTCAGGCAGTGTAGGGGGTCATGCTGGGGTGGTGTTTTAGGGTTTAGGGCAGAGCAGTGGTGTTTGCGCAGTGTAGGGTGTTGTCCAGGGGGGTGTTGTTCTAGGGTTTAGGGCAGCGCAGGGGTTTTCGGGCAGTGTAGGGGTTCATGCTAGGTGTTGTGTTTCAGGGTTTAGGGCAATGCAGTGGTGTTCGGGCAGTGTAGGGGGTTGTGCTGGGGTGGTCTTTCAGGGTTTAGGGCAGTGCAGTGGTGTTCGGGCAGTGTAGGTGATAGTGCTGGGGGTGGTGTTTTAGGATTTAGGGCAATGCAGTGGTGTTCGGGCAGTGTAGGGGGTTGTGCTGGGGTGGTGTTTCAGGGTTTAGGGGAGTGCAGTGGTGTTCGGGCAGTGTAGGGGGTCGTACTGTGGGTGGTGTTTCAGGGAATAGGGCAGTGAAGTGGTGTTGAGGCAGTGTAGGGAGTCGTACTAGGGGCGTTGTTTCAGGGTTTAGGGCACTGCAGTGGTGTTGGGGCAGTGTAGGGGGTTATGCTGGGGGTGGTGTTTCAGGGTTCAGGGCAGTGCAGTGGTGTTCGGGCAGTGTAGGGGGTCTTGCTGGGTCTAGTGTTTTAGGGTTTAGGGCAGTACAGTGGTGTTCGGGCTGTGTAGGGGGTCATTCTGGGGCTAGTGTTTTAGGGTTCAGGGAAGTGCAGTGGTGTTCAGGCCAAGTAGGGGGTCGTACTGAGGCTAGTGGTTTAGGGTTCAGGGCAGTGCAGTGGTGTTCGGGTAGTGTAGGGGGTCGTGCTGGGGCTAGTGTTTTAGGGTTTTGGGCAGTGCATTGGTGTTCAGGCAGTGTAGGGGGACATGCTGGGGGTAATGTTTTAGGGTTTAGGGCGGACCAGTGGTGTTCAGGCAGTGTAGGGGGTCATGCTGGGGTGGTGTTTTAGGGTTTAGGGCAGAGCAGTGGTGCTTGCGCAGTATAGGGGGTTGTGCAGGGGGTGTTGTTCTAGGGTTTAGGGCAGTGCAGTGGTTTTCGGGCAGTGTAGGGGTTCGTGCTGGGTGTTGTGTTTCAGAGTTTAGGGCAGTGCAGTGGTGTTCGGGCAGTGTAGGAGATCGTGCTGGGGGTGGTGTTTCAGGGTTTAGGGCAATGCAGTGGTGTTCGGGCAGTGTAGGGGGATGTACTGGGGTGGTGTTTCAGGGTTTAGAGGAGTGCAGTGGTGTTCGGGCAGTGTAGGGGGTCGTACTGTGGGTGGTGTTTCAGGGATTACTGCAGTGAATTGGTGTTGAGGCAGTGTAGGGGGTCGTACTGTGGGCGTTATTTCAGGGTTTAGGGCACTGCAGTGGTGTTGGGGCAGTGTAGGGGGTCATGCGGTGGGTGGTGTTTCAGGGTTTAGGGCAGTGCAGTGGTGTTCGGGCAGTGTAGGGGGTAGTGCTGGGGCTGGTGTTTCAGGGTTTAGGGCAGTGCAGTGGTGTTTGGGCAGTGTAGGGGGTCGTGCAGGGGGTGGTGTTTCAGGGTTTAGGGCAGTGCAGTGGTGTTCGGGCAATGTAGGGGGTAGTGCGGGTGGTGTTTCAGGGTATAGGGCAGTGCATTGGTGTTCGGGCAGTGTAGGGGTTCATGCTGGGGATGGTGTTTCAGGGTTTAGGGCAGTGCAGTGGTGTTCAGGCAGTGTTGTGGTTCATGCTGGGGGTAGTGTTTGAGGGTTTAGGGCAGTGCAGTGGTGTTTGGGTAGTGTAGGGGGTCGTGTGGGGGTAGAGTTTTAGGGTTTAGGGCGGTGCAGTGGTGCCCTGGCAGTGTAGGGGTCATGCTGGGGGTGGGGTTTCAGGGATTAGGGCAGTGCAGTTGTGGTCGGGCAGTGTAGGGGTCGTGCAGGGGGTGGTGTTTCAGGGTTTAGGGCAGTGCAGTGGTGTTCGGGCAGTGTAGAGGGTAGTGCTTGGGGTGGTATTTCCGACAGTCATTCACTCACTAACACACCCATACACACACTCATTCACCTATACAGTCGTGCACACATGCAGTCTTCAACACATAAAAACAGTGAGTCACTCATTCATGCACCTATGCGCTATGTAATACCCCCCCACCGAACCATACAGTCACTCAGACACTCATACTGATACTAAAAAAAAACAACTAATAACCAATATAGACACTCATGTAGCTACTCACCAACCCATGCAGCCACTTATACACAAAGTGAAAGACTGATACAGATATTTACATATTTAAACATTACTCACTAAGCCATGTATTCACTAAGATACACTTAATTAGTCAGTTATACAATCAATTTTTCAAAAACAAATCATCCATTTAGACACTTATATACCCATTTATTCTTCAATCGACCTTGAGATATACATAAATAAAACATATTTAATTTTCAGAAAAACACACATTCACTGGATGATGTCATCAGTGATGTCATGAGTGATGTCATTTGAGATGTCATCAGTGATGTCATGAGTGATGTCACTGACCATGTCATGAGTGATGTAATATGTGACGTCATCAGCAGTGCATTGCGGGCGCGCGAGTTATAGTTATCTGAACTGTTAGAAATGGCTATTCCTGGTTGGCTAAGGCTTGCGCCAAAGTCAGGCAGAAACCACCACTCTAGTCAGGGCAAGGAAGGTACACGCCAAAGATAACCCCTGCTCACCCCCTTGGTAGCTTGGCACGAGCAGTCAGGCTTATCTCTGAGGCGATGTGTAAAGCGTTTGCGCGCGCACCCAGCGACAACACCCAAGCCCCACCACAAAGGAAACTCCACACAAGGTATTATAAAAAAATAGCCTTTGTATTACCAAAACACACACTTTACAATGTGCCAACAGGCACGGGCAGAGTTTACAAGGGATTATATGTACAGGGGACA
Source organism: Triturus cristatus (assembly GCF_964204655.1). Lineage (NCBI taxonomy): Eukaryota > Metazoa > Chordata > Amphibia > Caudata > Salamandridae > Triturus > Triturus cristatus. The sequence continues at coordinate 61,402,415 of NC_140587.1, forward strand.
GGGCCACATGGACCACTGTCAGGAATTAGCACTTTGTAGAAACTAGCACTTAGAACATAGGAATAATACTGTAGTACAAAATAGCAAATGTAGCACACAACCAGTAACTACTGGTAACAGGTAAGTACCACCTACGCAACCCTAACCACCTTAGGAAAATGTCACGCAGGGAACTAGGACCTCACTAGCACCACCTGTACTAGGGAGACAAACAACCACCTAAGTATCACAATACCTGTAGGGGTCTAAGCACAGCACACATGATGCATCGCAACACATTCAGAGGTGTAGGGAAGGAAAACACATGATGCCTAAAATACGTTCAGCGGTGTAAACCAAGGCACATGGTTCAACCCAACGTGATCAACCCAGCAATTAACGACATAGTCAACTCGTCGCTTAGCACAGGAATTGTCCCCCCCCGGTGGAAGAAAGGAATTGTCAAGCCTCTTATAAAAAAGGCCAATAAACCACCGTCTGACTTGACCAATCTTCGCCCGATCTCTCTACTCCCAGCCTTAGGAAAAATAACCGAACAACTGGTCTATAGAGAACTCAGACAATACCTGGAAGCAAATAACATACTCCATCCGCAGCAGTCTGGTTTCCGTCCCAAACATTCGACGGAAACAGCGCTGATAGAATTATCAGACACGATCAAACTGCTACAAGATCAGCGAAAAAATTCAATCCTCATTCTTCTTGACCTGACCGCGGCGTTTGACACCATTTCCCATTCCATCCTCATCAGTAGACTGATGAACATAGGGATTTCAGACTACGCTCTATCCTGGTTAAAATCATTCCTTGCTGACCGATCACAGACTGTCGCTCTGGGCCCTTTCCATTCAAAAGAGAAAACGATTTCCTCAGGCGTCCCGCAGGGTTCTATCCTAAGTCCCCTCCTTTTTAACATCTATCTCATTCCTCTCCTGTCCTTGATTGAATCCTTTGGAATACCTGTAACCTCCTACGCCGATGACACCCAGCTCATCGTGCCCTTGGATGGTAACTCCACCAGCGCCGAACTCAACCTCAAGAACTGCCTAACGGAGGTCTTCCATTGGATGAACGCAAATCATTTGAAGTGTAATTCAAATAAAACGGAGATTCTCCCAATTGGAAAGAACACCTCCTTTCCGCCCAGCCCTCTGGTGGCCAGACGACTCAATCGCCCCTCCCCAAACTGTAACTACGGCCAGGAATTTAGGCGTCATTTTCGACTCAGATCTCTCCTTTGATCAACATGCTAAGACTGTAACCGGCAAATGCTTCGGGACAATAAGATCCTTAAGAAAGTTCTTCAACTTCCTCCCTCTCGACGCCAGAAAGAGTGTAACAGTAGCCCTTATAATTTCACGACTAGACTACTGCAACGGCTTACTGGCAGGGGCAAAAAAGAGCACTCTCGCGAAACTCCAGAGCGTGCTCAATACAGCTGCTCGACTTGTACTCAAACTGCCCCGTAGAGCTTCCATCTCCGCAGCCCTTCGATCCTTACACTGGCTACCTCTCCACAAGAGAATTTTATTCAAGATTCTAATCGTCGCCTTCAGAGCTTTCAATAAATCCGGTCCAAAATACCTCCACAGACGTTTTCCCCACTACACCCCCAGGCGATCTCTCCGTTCGTCCCAGGACAACCTCATCCTGCCTGCAAAGTATAATCTGAAGACGAAGGGAGGTAAAACCCTAAGCTACCTGGCCACCAAAGCATGGAACAATCTGCCCAAACACCTCAGGCAACTAACGCAAGAAAAACCATTCAGAAAGGCTCTGAAGACTTGGATCTTCAGCCTCCCCGATGATCTCACTAAAGCAGCCATCTAATCCCTCTCTGTCCCCAGACCGGTCATCAAGGATTCTCAGCGCCAAGATGCTCCTTCCGGAGCGAACGCCGCGCTTTACAAATACCCCTACAAATACAAATACAAATACAAATACATGACGCATAAAAACACAGGGTGCGTAAAACATACTACACCGTACATTTCCTAGCACCAAAATCACATCAGAGTCCAGGTTGTGCCAGAACCTAAACGTAGCAGCTGCCCACTACTTGCTGGGCAGCTGGGGACAAGGCAGGGCCTAAACGCTGCAGCTGGCACTAAGTGCTGCGCAGCTGTGGAAGGCTAATAGTATCCAAGAATGTTGGAGCCACCTGGCTCTAGAAACAATTAATTTGCCTCATTCACTTTGGAGCGCACTAGCACTCTTAAAACAAACAATGCAGGGGACGCTGGAGCCCTCTGGCTCTAGAAAACTGATGGCCCCGTTGGAGCCTCAGGGCTCTATCACAAATATGCCCCCTTAAACGTGGGAGCCCCTCTGGGCTCTGAAGTAATAATGCCCCCAAGTCGCTGGAGCCACACGGGGCTCTAAAAATACAATACAAACCATGCCCGCCTCGTTGGAGCCTCGTGGGCTCAAAACATAAAATTGCCCAGAATAACATGGGAGCGACCCGCTGCAAGACGGGGCCGCTCAAAAATGGCATTACCGCATCGTGCCTCAATCAGGCACCAACCAGTGGCCATACGGAGCCCCCCCGGCCCTTTCTTACTCACCGGGCTGCTCTCGGGGCGACTCCTCCAGATACAGCAGGCAGCAGGCGGGGCTCTCTCTTGCTCATGAGAGCCTCGCCGAGGATTCAGCTGCCACCACTCTCGTCGCAGGCTTCTCCGGTGCAACGGGCGGGGCTCTCTCACCTCCGAGAGCCTCGCTGGCGGCGGCCGCACTTGTTTGTCGCGAGAGCGGGGTGGGCTCCCGCCTCTCTCGCATCAGCACTGCTCCCTTTGGAGACATACGCGGGGCTCCCTCAACTCACGGGAGCCCCGCGAGGTAGGCACAGTCTTCCGGGATGCCTTCTCCCGGTCGGGGGAAATGACGGCGAGGCCCCGCCCCTGTCCCAAGCCGATGTGCCTGGCTTCCGGTATTTACGCGGTCGTGGTGGCTCGGGCCGGCGGCGGTGATCCTTCACTTGGCAAAGTGCGGGGTGGGCACCAGTGTATAGAATAAATTAAAAATGCCGCAATCGCGGGGTGGGCACCCGCTAATTAATAAAAAGTAATTGGCAGCATAACCAGTGGGGTGGGCTCCCGCTCGGTCCCGTATCACGGGGAATCCCTACCACGGGGGTTCCCTCCGACAGGAGCTGTAGCTCGGCGCTGCGAAGCCCACGCTCTCCCTCCGCTGGGCCAGTTTAAAAAGCAGAATACAGCGCTCAGGCGCTGGAGGACTATAGCAAAGCCCTGGGCAAAAGCAATAATAAAGAGCCAAAGGCCCCAGCAGTCCTGGAGGCATCAGGGGGGCAATGTAGGGCCCAGGGGCCAGCACACAGGACCTTACAGCAGGGAGGTAGCCCCCATGGCGGTCCCTCCTGGGCCCCACCAGCAGCAAGACCCCCTCTGTCAGGATCCAAGGGAGAACCAGGCGCTGGAGACCAAGTCCCTGAAGTCCATTAGGCATCCAGGGGCTGGGCAGGGCCCAGGGAGGCAAGCCTTCCCCTGGGCCCCAGCAGCAGCACGCCCCTGGCAGATTCAAGTACAGAACGAGAACATTTTCATGGGGTCACAGCCCCTCTTTTATACACCAAATCCCTTTGTTCTGGGTTCAGGGTGAGGGGGAAAACCAGTCGCAGCTGGTTGGGGAGCACCCTTGATGTGCTCAGCCCCTCACTCTATTCACTGGCAGGGCTAGGGTCATCAGTCGCACCACAGGGGGCGGAGCCAGCATTGTGTGGGGAAAGCCCTGCCCTATTCAGGTCCAAGGTGCACTCCTCCCCAGCCATCCGCATGCTAATCTCACACTCACCACTGGGGCAGACCCAACCAGACTGCGGGAGCCAGGCTCACCAGCCAGCTCCAGCCAATCACACGCCAGACACCTTTTACACTAATATGCCAACTCCTAGAAGTGGCACTTCCGCACATGACATAATCACGCATCATACATCATTGCGAAGCATTCGATCACACGAGTCCACACATAAAAGACTCGACCCTGCACACCCCACGCATCAGGAACTACCAGGGACACATACATTCCCCATGCATTCCTATGGGAGGGCAGGCCTATCTCACCACATGCACTCAGGGGGCGCACGCACTTTACTCTGGGACACAGGGAAAGTGCGCAGAAACCCCAAATCACTACCCACCAGGCCACCAGTAAAAGACAAAGTTTGCGGGTGAACCTGCCAGAAGGGCCAAGTCCAACATGAACTAACTATACAAGGGGAATTTCAATGGTTTTGTACGAGTGAAAACTCCAGCTAACTATAACGCCCCTGAAACCTATGGTTTTTTCAGTGAATTTCTAAGGTTTTTTAAATGCTAAATCCTAACTATAACGTGCCTGAAACCTATGTTTTTTTCAGTGAATTTCAAAGGTTTTTTAAATGCTAATTTCTAACTATGCCTACAGAGATAGGACATGTGAAGAAAGAAGAAAAAATGCACAGAAAGAAAAAAAAGAAATGCAGAAAGAAGCAACAGAATTCCTCAAAGACGAAGAAAAGTGCAGGAAGAAGGATAACGTGCAGAAAGAGCAAACAGAAGAGCAGAAAGAAGCCTTGTTGCAAAATCATCCTGTACCCTCAACTTTTTCAGACGGATACTGGTGGTAACTGAGTCTGATTAACCAGTCCTAGAGCCAGTGCTATGTTAAAAGACACTTAGAATACAGTGAAAACACCTACATACACTAGGGAACACTATGCGTTGGGGTCCCCCTGTGATTAGCATGACCTCCTCTGTAAGCCCCTAGTATATAATAGGACAGGGGGATTAAAACTACCTCTTAAAACGCACCACAGGGCGTGTTTGCACACGGCACCTCAGGCCCCATCCCCTCCCTTCACCACTGTGTAAACACGCCCTGTGGCCATTTTTAGTTGGGAGATTAAGTTCATTTCAATCCTGAGAGTCCCTATGGTCCAACCAGCCCACTAGGTACCTCCAGTAAGCGCCACAGAGCTGCGTTGCAGAGAGGTGTAAAAAGTGGCACGGCCTGGACCACCTCTCTGCAATGCAGTTCAGTGGCGCTTACTGGAAGCACCTGGTAGGCTAGATAGCCCCCAGGGGCCCTCAGGATTGAAGGGGAATTATATCTCAAACTTAAAACGTGCCATAGGGCGTGTTTGCACACGTCACCTCAGGCCCCGTCCCCTCCTTTCCCCACTGTGTAGACACGCCCTGTGGCCGTTTTAAGTTGGGAGATTAAGTCCCCTTGAATCCTAAGGGTCCCTAGGGTCAAACTAGCCCACTAGGTACCTCCAGTAAGCACCACAGAGCTGCGTTGCGGAGAGGTGTAAACATGGGCATGGCCTCAGAACACCTGTCTGCAACGCAGCTCCCTGGAACATACTGGAGGTACCTGTTGGGCTAGTTGGCCCTCAGGAACCCTCAGTATTGAAGGGGAATTGATGCCCCAACTAACAACTCACCAGGGAGCGCGTTTGCAGAGTGCTGCAAGGAGGGGGCGTGGCCTCCGGCGCGATGCCGGTCTTTTATTTATTTTATTTTTTTAGGAAGGGGGGCTGTGTGGCCCCCCTTTTTTTCTAATTTCTTGGCCCTGGGGACCCATTCCCCCAGGGCCAGCCTCCTAATTTATTATTTTTATTTTTTTTTTATTTGGAAGGGGGCCACGTGGCCCTCCTCCCAAGGCCTTAATCGGCCCCAGGGACCCCAACCACTGGGGCATGGCCTTATTTAAAAAAAAATTATTTAGGAGAGGGGCTGCGTTGCCCCCCTCCTGAGGCCACTTATGGCCCCGGGGACTCCATAGCCCGGGGCCGGCCATTGTTTTTTATTATTTAAAAAATATATATATTTATAGAAACACCTAGGACATGCTGGACAAACCGTACGTACCTATCACCATGACGATTTGCGTGATATTCATTAAAAGGCGACTATGCATACAATGAATCCACGTGGAATGTATTTACACCGCCAGTGAAGCTCTGACGTGTCTGACGCCCTACCGTGCCTAATCCCGGTGCCCCCGCCGGTGGGTACTCTCCAAGTAGACACCCTTGTTGTTTAATTATACAGACATGGGTAGCTATTGACGGGCACATTTAAAACACGCACACCAAGCAATTCAAAGGGGAGTCGACAAAAATTCGACCAAAACTATGCAAGAAACCCCCCTCACGGTTAATAAAACACACATCCACAGCAGGATGTGTAATACTTTTTATTTTACTCTCTGGAAAGGAGACGAACCTCACTTGAGAGTCACAGCACGCTCCTGGCTGAGCCCAATGCTGTGTTACACCCACCAGTGCCCGCGAGTGCCACACACCTCTGTGTTGTATTCCACCAGCTAGTGCGTATGCTATGACACTCTCTAGCCCATGTGCACTGTAACACCACCCCGTGAATATGTCACGCCACACTTGCCTTCACACGCGTTATATTGCCCCATCTAAGGAGACTTCCTCGATGCCTTCCCAACGCACAGCGCTATGCCATACATATTACAATCTGGGATCCATATCTTTGACACAGTGGATATGCAACGTTACACTCCCCAGCACATATTTTAAATTGCAACTTTAAAGACTAGTTAGGTTACATGACATTGCCCTGTGCATATTACACTCCAAGGCGCATATCGCATAGCACGCGCTAGTGCCTGTGCTATCTCGTGCTCTCCAATGAATCTGTCATTGCGCACAATGTATTGCATATTATATTTCACGCCCGGTTCATCTTATAGCACACTTTTTGGTGCATAGTTTATACCATACACTATATCTAGTTTTCATTTTCAATCGTGGTCTCAGGACTATGTTCTATATAACACTGCGTTCACCTACCCTTTTCACAGGCATTACATTTTGCGATGGGAGGTGGAGGGTCAGGGGGTGTTTCTGCCAAGTGAGCCTGGAGTCACAGTCACAAACATCCTCTTCTTCCTGAATAAAAGTGAGATTATGCTGCATACTTGTTCATATTTTAAGTAGTTCGCACAGACACGCATTTTAAAAACAATAATGTTCCTAATACCCACCTTCTCTGAACAGTTAGCTTGCTGCCCCATCACCCTCCTCCCTATCCTCTTTTGTCGGAATCCATGGACTAGCCTCCTCCCTCCTGCCATGCATGGTCAGATGTGCTGCCACTGCCCTCCATTTAGCATGATGTACCAGTACACTCCTCCTGCTCTCCATTGCCCAATTCTATGCCCCATCATTGACCTCCTGCTTAGCCTCTGTGCTTAGCTTGCTGCCCCTATTCTCCTTCCCCCTGCCCTCCGATGTCTTTGTGCATGCCCCTGCTCCATCCTTTTTGCCCACCATGTTCCATGGACCTGCCACTCCTATCTACTCTGAGTGTTCTGTTGAACTGCCACTTCCCTCCCACCTGCCTAGCGTTGTCAGATGACTGTAACCTGTCCCTGCCACCTCCACCTTGCCTGTCCACATGCCATGCCCCTATCCCCTTCCTCCTGTCCTCCATGGTCCATTTTACTGCCACACCCTTCTACCCTCCCTGGTCTGTTGTGCTGCAACTGCTCTTCCTGCCTGCCCCGCGCGGTCTGTTGTGAGGCCCCTTCCCCTGAACTCTCTTGTCTGTGCCCAGGTCCTGACCCTCCCTTCTATCTTCCATGGTCCTTTGTGCATGCCCCTGCACCCTCCTTCTTGCCCATCATAGCCATTGTGCTGCCACTAACCCTCCCGTTTGCCAAGCATGGTCTTCTGTGCTGCGACGGCCCCTCCCACCTTCCCTGTGTGGTCAGCTAGCTGCCCCTGACCCCCTCCCACCTTCCCTCCATGGTCTGTGTATATGCCATCATAGTCTCACTGCTGCTCTCCATGGTGTGTCTTGTTTCTAGTGCCCATCCTGCCTGACCTCCATAGTCATCTTGCTGCTCCTGCCCTGCCCCCTTGCCCCCAGCCCTCTGTTTCCATGTACAGACCCCTATTCCCGCCCTCCTGGCTTGTCTGTTCCATTGGAATGCCCCTGATCCGTCCCTCCTTCTCCTTTATGGTCCGTTATGCTGCAGCTTTCTCTCCTGTCTGTCCATTATAGTCAGCTAGCTACCATTGCCTCTTTCCCCTCTGTTCTCTGTTGTCCATGTGCATGGTCCTGTCCCCTCCCTATTGCTTTTTATGAATTGTTGTGCTGCACTCCCATCCCGCATGCCCTGTGTGGTGTATTGTGCTACTGCAGACCCATTGCCTGCCCTGCAGGGTCAGTTTGGTACACCTCTCCATGTCCCTCCTGTCCTCTGGTATCCAAGTCCATGTCCCTACCCCAATTCCTCCTGCCTTCCATGATCCAATGTACCATACTTGTGAACATTTTGAACTTGGTAAGAGGGAGATTTTGAAATAAAATGGGGTGTTGATTTTCCCCTTTGAGTTACATTGATAAAGAGGAGATTGTAGACAGGAGACAGATTAAATAAAGCCCATTTGAGCTTAAAAACATTGGACGTTTCCTGGCTGAAACGGGTCTGAAAACGTTGCCTCTGCACCCTCCTACCTGTCTTCAATTTTCAGAGTCCATGCCCCTGGCCTCTGCCTCTCAACAGTATCCTAATGAACAACTAGATTGCTAACATTCTATATTTATTACAAAAGTGTGGAACGCCTGACGCCATCTTGATGTAATCAAAACTGTAATACCTAGAGCATTTCCTTTAGAAATTACATATATGAGAGCGTCTTATTTGCATCAAAATTATGGCTAGTGCTCTAAAAAACTAAAATGAGGACATATTTTCTGAGTTTTCAAATAGCGACAAAGCACTTTTAAATTATGTGTTATCTTTATGTTTTTTTATCCAGTTGACCACTTGATTAAATGTTGCACTTAGCAACTGGGGAACCAGGTTGGAGTTTCTGCTTCAGCTCGACATTCTGTGATTCTGGTCAAATCACTGAATCTCCCCACGTCTACAACCAAAATGAATTTGTTCTTGTGTGATGTAACCAATGCTCATGTAAAGCACTCCAATACCTGACAAGTCTGCACTATATAAAACTGCAAAAACACAAAAAATAAGTGTTTTGCACACTTCTGTCATTGGGCTATTCTTGGGCTACATCTGGGTGATCTTTGGGCTACATTTGGGCTCTTTTGTCTCTGGTGGCCATCTTGGGAGATTTATTTGTTATGAAGTTTCCTAATTTCCTAATTTACTGCAGTCTCCTCAGTAGGAAATGCTTTCAGTTTTTTACTTTGATTCCATCAAGAAGGTATTCAGATATGTCACACATTTGCCATAAATTCTGAATGTTAGCACTCTAGTTGCTCATTAGATCTCTGTAGTAAAGTTACTGCTCACCACGGAAGTCTGCTGCTGGTATTGAAAGTGCATGTTTCAGTCTGCATGTCAGAATTCTTTAATGAAATAGAAGAGTATTTGAGAAGTCAAAATGTGCCCTAATTTTTCTTTCTTCAGCACTAATCATAATTTCTATGGCATAATGAACCCCCTCATTGTGTTCCTTTTTAAATTAAATGCTTTAAGTGTTACCAGTTTATTCCAAACAAGATGGCTTCAGGTGTGCCATACGTTTGTCATAAGTAAGACAGTAGGCGCTCTAGTTGTTCTTAAGAACACTCTGGGGCATTCTTTCATTGGGCTATACTTAGGCTACATCTGGGTGATATTTGGGCTACATTTGGGCTCTTTTGTCTCTGGTGGCCATCTTGGGAAACTTATTTGTTATGACGTTTCCTAATTTCCTCATTTACTGCAGTCTCCTCAGTAGGAAATACATTCAGTTTTTTACTTTGGTTCCATCAAGAAGGCATTCAGATGTGTCACACATTTGCCACAAATTCAGAATGTTAGCACTCTAGTTCCTCATTAGATCACTGTAGTAAAGCTACTGCTCACCAGGGAAGTCTGCTGCTGGTATTGAAGCTGCATGTTTCAGTGTGCATGTCAGAACTTTTTAATGAAATAGATGAGGATTTGAGAAGTCAAAATGTGCCCTAATTTTTCTTTCTGCAGCACTAATCATACTTTCTATGGCAAAATGAACCCCCTCATTTTGTTCCTTTTTAAATTAAATGTTTTAAGAGTTACCACTTTAGTCCAATCAAGATGGCTTCAGGTGTGCCATACGTTTACCATACGTAGGACTGTTAGCGCTCTAGTTGTTCTTTGGAACACTCTGGGAAGCTGCAGTAGAACACAAAGGAATCAACTGACAGTCTCTGCCCTTGTTGGACGGACATGTTTTACTGAGAATGTCAGACTTCATTCTCACATGACTGAGAAAGATAATGTAAATTTACAGAAAATATGCTCTCAGTTTAGCTTATAGATCACCTTCCAAACCTCTGTGGGAAAAGCATGAGAAAATAGTTTTCTCTCAAACATGATTCATGATGTCCCAGCAGAAAGCTTTTTCACTTGGTAAAATCACCCTAGAACACACCACAATTCCTAAAATGAGTATGGTACCATCAACAAATGATTTATAATGTAACTAAAGTCTTAAAACCTTCTATTAACAACAATGCTTTTTAATGAGGTGCTATCATGTATATTGGTCCCAAGATGGCTGCCATTACTTCTTGGATGAAGTGCTGACAGCCAATCAGATCTCACGATGAGATGTGTGGTTAGGCTCCGCTCAGATATATAAGTGTTTTTACTTTTGATTTTCTCAGCAACTACTGAATGGATTTACACCATTTAACCAAAAAGCTTGAGTGTGAACCAAGGGCTACCTCTTTGCCAAATTTGGTGTAATTCCGTTCAGCAGTTCGGGCTGTAGCTGCTGCTAAAGCTCCTATGGGAAATTGCATGGGGAAAACATGTATTGGGACCCCCCTTTTTTCTCAGCCCCCGCTGCACGAATCATCCCGAGACTTTCAAGATAGGAGCGGACCGGAGCTGGCCAAAAGTTTTCAAAATTTCGCGAAGATTCATCAACGGGCGCCAAAGTTATTCCAAATAGAATGTTGCGGATTTCCTATGGAAAATAGGTCCTAACTATAACTACCTACTGGCAACCGCCAGTAGGTAATATATCTATATATATATATATATATATATATATATTCCACAGCAGGATCCCAGGGGTACCACCATATAAAGAAAGGCGCAACACCAAGAAACAGACTCCAAAGGCTAAGTTGAGAGTTAAATGATGATTTATTCAAGCATCAAGTGTCCAAATAACGCGTTTCGGCCGCCAGACATGCGGCCTTGATCAGATAGCGCTGTACTGGTGAATGAGTGGTATTTATATATATGTGTGAGTGGCAGTGTTATTACTATGTTCATTGCAATGACTGAGTAGTTTTGCAGCATGTGACTGTGTGCAAGAAGCAGTAAAACACATGTGTGACATCATGTTTTACTACAGTTAGCAACACCAGTGTAAACAGGCTATAAAACTGTCAACTAACTGCTGAAGCCGGTGATTGCCTCAGTCCTCTCGCACATGGATCGTGGAAGCTGGTACAGGAGCATATGGCGTTCCCAGATGCAGCCAACCGATCGTGTACGTACACATTAAAACGGAAAGCATGTCCCTCGTAAGCAATCATGTTAGTGTTACCGATTGCTCACAACTAGAAACGCGAGACCTAGCACAACAGTGTGTGTGTCCGTGACTCCCTGCTCTCGGCGCGTCTCATGAAGCACAAAGTAAAAGCGCTGCATGTGAGCAAAGGCTAGTGATAAGATGTGCGCGTCTAGCCCCGGTACAGTAAAAATCCAAACAAACTAAATAACTGCATAAATGCAAAACAAAGCTGCCACTTAATACAACAAAAGTTGAAAGTGTGAGTGAGGGTGAAATGTGCACATAGGTGTGTATATACATGTTGAGGAAGGCGTGAGTGCGCATGTAGGCCAAAATATATAAGTGTGCTGTTCGTACCTCCTCAAGAGCATTTGAGTGACATAAACAAGCATAGAATGTACTAATAAAAAATGTGTGAAAGCGCAGGAAATATTCTAGAGTCTGCCAGTGCTTGTTCAATGTATCCCTTGCAATGAAGCAATGGGTGTATAGCATAGCGTATTGTGAAAAAGTGACATTCTAATTCATAATCATACGCAAACATGGTCTAAATACATGTGTTGCCATTCCTGCCGCAGCATTGGTTACAAGCCTGTAGTGCCTATGCTTAAAGACCAACTATAGACAACCAAAATGACAGTATGAATACTGGGTATTCTCTTCGTGGTTACACATAGCCTGACAACAGGAAACCCAACTCTATGTGAATATTGAGAGTGCACAGGTAAAGCCTGATATAAACAGTGAAAGATATACAAGTGATAACATTAATATACAGTTACAATGCGATGGGATGAACACTAAGGGTGTGAATGCAATGCTATGTTACAGGAAATGGTGCAGATCCTCCGTGGTGTTGAGACCAGCGGGCGCCTTGGTGTTAAATTGCAGAATATATCTACTCTCCAATTGCCTCAAAAGCTTCTCCCTGTTGCCACCACGTCTCAGTGGTGGGACGCATTCAATGACTGAATAACGGAGGTGCTCTAGATTGTCATTATGCATCTCCTTAAAATGCCTGGCTACGGGGTAGGCTGGGTCATTGTTGACTATCGCTCAGAGGTGCTGGAGAATTCGCTGGTGCACTTGCAATTTAGTGCTCCCGATGTAACGCAGCCTGCAGGTACATTTGAGCATGTACACCGCAAATTCCGTTCTGCATGTAAGTCTATGTCTGATGGTAAGTGGCGCATGTCTAAAGGCTGAGTCTACCTTCATGATGTTCTTACCAAACCTGCATGCCCTGCAACTCTGGCATTTAACAAAACCCTTTTTGTCTGCTAGCCAATTCTGTGACGTGGCGATCTCCAGACTGTTTCTGACTAGTGCATCCCTCATGGAAAAAGCTCTTCTGTATGTGATGTCAGGTTTATGGGCTACTACAAGTCCTAGTACGGGGTCTGATTTAATGATACCCCAATGCTTGTTGATTACTGTTCCTATAGCTCTTTCCTCAGTGTTGTGCGTTATAATCAATCTCGGGGTGACTAGGCTATTTGGCTCATAGTATGTTGGTCGCACTGGTGACCTCAGGGGTGGATGGAACCACTAACAATTCCTCCCTAGGGATGGCATTGGCTCTGACAATGGCTTTACGTATGACAGCCGCTGAGTAACCGCGTGCCTTGAATCTTTTGGCTGCTTCCCCCTGGCACTCAAGGAGATCTTCATGGGTACTGTAAATTCTGGCCAATCGTAACATCTCCCCATAGGGAATGCTGGTTATGAGGTGCCTAGGGTGAAAGCTGGAGGTGTGCAGTATGGAGTTTCCTGCGGTAAGCTTACGGTGAAGCTTGGAATGCAAAGCGCCATTGGCGATGTACAGATTGACGTCCAAGAATTCTGTAGAGGTGGCACTAATGTTGGCATTGAATTCCAAATTAAGATCATTGTCATTGATCTCACTAATGAAAATTCTAGCACTGTTAACATCACCTCGCCAAATCAAAAAGACGTCGTCTATGTAACGCAGCCAAGACACAATGTTGTTATTGAAAGCTGTCTGGTGCTTGACCATGAGAACCCGCTCCTCCCACCAGCCAACATGTAAACATGCATAGCTGGGCGAGAAGCAAGCTCCCATGGCCACGCCCCTGAGTTGCTGGTATACATTCCTATTGAACATGAAAAAGTTATGTGTGAGACACCAGTCAATTAGAAACAAAATGAGTTTGTTGTGTTTGTGACAATTGATGGGTCTATTACCCTAGAAGTATTTGCATGTAGATAGACCATCATGGTGACGTATGCTGGTATACAGCGATGTAATGTCCATGGAAATTAGCAAATAGTCCTCGTGCCAGGGAATGTCTTTTACTTTGAGAAAGAAATCACTGGTGTCTCTGAGGTAGGTTGTCTGGCTGGATACAAGATCTTGGAGAAAAAAATCCACATACTTGGAAATATTTTCGCAGATGCTTTTTCTGGCTGAGATGATGGGTCGACCAGGAATGGGGGTCACGTTTTTGTGCACTTTCGGTAGAAAGTAAAGGATAGGGAGGACTGGAGTCTCAATGTTAAGGAATGCACATTCTTCTTTGCTCAACTGGCCCTGAGATCTGAACTCATTGAGGTGTTTCCTAAGTTCCTTATTACTGCTAGCCATTTCATTGTGGTTAGAGAGCCTGTAGCAAAGGTTATCGCTCAGATGTCTGTTAGCTTCTTCCAGATACAAATTGCGTGGCCACAGCACAATGTTCCCTCCTTTATCCGCCTTGTTGATGATGACTTCATTATTGCTTTGTAGTTTTTTCATAAGTTCATTGTATTTGAGACTCTGCATGCGTTTTCCGGTAGCACGCCTCCTGGTTTTGAGTTGTAGCGCCTTGAGCTCATCAATGATGACATCACTGTATATGTCAATCGCATCCCTCTGCATCATTGGGGTAAAGGTGGAGTGCGGCTTGAAAGGGCTAGGGATTTGGCATGAACTTTCAATACCCTCATCATGTAGAAGTTGTTGAGTAGGCCTCGGTGTACAAGGCACTGCTAGTTCATCCAAGATGCGCAATGTCGGGATGTCCGCCACTGTGAGTGGTTGCTCAACTGTTAGACCAGCGGGTACCGTGTCGATAGTGGTGGCATTGCTTTGTTTGAGTCTGAAAAATGTTATCTATTTTAATTTTCTAAAAAATTTGAAGACGTCAATCCGGGTGTTGCTGTAATCAAATGAGCTTTCAGGGCAAAAGGTGAGGCCCAACGTGAGGAGCTGTTTTTCCGCCTCAGTGAGATCCATTGTGCTCAAGTTTATAATAGTCTTGGTATCATTCTTCATTTCTTTCTCCAATTGCCTCTTCTTTTGTTCATTTGCTTTGGTTTTTCTGAGTTTCCGCCTTTCCCGCCTCCTTCGGTTGCGTCGGTGTTTGTTTTCCTTGGCGGCCTGGGCCTGAGGGTCTGGCGCCGGTTGTAGACTAAAAAATCCATCTCTTCTCCTGGGCTGGGGTTTACTCTGCCGGGCATGTTACTTGTTCTCCATCTGCCCCCGTCATCTGAATCCGCTCCACTCTCTGCCAAGGAACTCAAATCAGACAGGGATGCAGAATCAACGCCCTCAGTTTTGCTTGATGGTGGCTTAGGCTGCCCCTGTTGATTTTGTTTATTCATACGCTGTGTTCTGATGGAGTCGTATTTTCTGGCGAATGTAAAAATGTGCCCGCATTCATAGTCTGTTTTGTCCCGGGCAAATTTGAACACCTTGCACGCTTAGATAGTGTCCTCATGCTTCCTGAGGCGTATCTTGATCTCATCCTTGCCCTTAGAGATGGCATCCTTTTGGTTCATGGCATCCAACTCATCATTAAGAACATCAACCTCTCTTTGTAAGTTGGCCCTGTCAATTTCTGCATACTTGATTAGTATGATGACTAAACACATTGAGGCCTCTAGATTGCTTGTGGCCCATTCCTTTAGCATGTCAGGGTTAGGTTGCTCAAAGCTGGGTGCCAGCATTATTCTCAGTCCTCGTGGGACCCGATCTGCCTCTCGGTATTTTTGCAAAGATTTTGCCTCCCACCACTTGGTGATTTCTGTGCGCATAAGTTTTTCAAGTGTTTTGAGTTTTGCCTTGTAACTGTCATCAGTGGTACCTGTATTAGCTTCTGTGCATCTGGCAAGACTCGGTACATTCGGTAAATTATCAAAAAGGGCTTCAGCGGCTGCTACCCTCTCTCGCAGCGCTTCGTTGGTCATGATAATATAAATTGTCTATATGTATCAATCCCCTAGATATAACAAACGTGTTCTTAGTATATCTGGGGGCTATAACTTGCTCCTCTTCTGACCTGACTTTAAGCTGTACTGCTGCTCGTACTCACCATCGGGTGTGTGGAGACACCTGGCCGGGTCCTCCGACTCGTCCTTTATCTCCTATTCGATGGGCATTCAAGGCATCCAGGTAAATAGCTGTCAGGGGGCCATGGTTAGTTGCTTCTCCTCCCGGAGCTCATGTCGAATTCGGCTTATGAAAACCACGCTGGCCCAGTAGTTCTTTGCGAAGAGGGGGTCTGTGAAGCAGAGACAGCCGTACTCTGCAAAATATTCCACAGCAGGATCCCAGGGGTACCACCATCCAAAGAAAGGCGCAACACCAGGAAACAGACTCCAAAGGCAAAGTTGAGAGTTAAATGATGATTTATTCAAGCATCAAGTGTCCAAATGACGCGTTTCGGCCGCCAGACATGCGGCCTTGATCACATAGCGCTGTACTGGTGAATGAGTGGTATTTATATATATGTGTGAGTGGCAGGGTTTTTACTATGTTCATTGCAATGACTGAGTAGTTTTGCAGCGTGTAAGTGTGGGCAAGAAGCAGGAAAACACATGTGTGACATCATGTTTTACTACAGTTAGTAACACCAGTGTAAACAGACTATAAAACTGTCAACTAACTGCTGAAGCCGGTGATTGCCTCAGTCCTCTCGCACATGCATCGTGGAAGCTGGTACAGGAGCATATGGCATTCCCAGATGCAGCCAACCGATCGTGTAAGTACACATTAAAACGGAAAGCATGTCCCTCCTAAGCAATCATGTTAGTGTTACCGATTGCTCACAACTAGAAACGCGAGACCTAGCACAACAGTGTGTGTGTCCGTGACTCCCTGCTCTCGGCGCGTCTCATGAAGCACAAAGTGAAAGCGCTGCATGTGAGCAAAGTCTAGTGATAAGATGTGCGCGTTTAGCCCCGGTACAGTAAAAATCCAAACAAACTAAATAACTGCATAAATGCAAAACAAAGCTGCCACTTAATACAACAAAAGTTGAAAGTGTGAGTGAGGGTGAAATGTGCACATAGGTGTGTATATACATGTTGAGGAAGGCGTGAGTGCGCATATAGGCCAAAATATATAAGTGTGGTGTTTGTACCTCCTCAAGAGCATTTGAGTGACATAAAAATGCATAGAATGTACTAATAAAAAATGAGTGAAAGCGCAGGAAATATTCTAGAGTCTGCCAGTGCTTGTTCAATGTATCCCTTGCAATGAAGCAATGGGTGTATAGCATAGCGTATTGTGAAAAAGTGACATTCTAATTCATAATCATACGCAAACATGGTCTAAATACATGTGTTGCCATTCCTGCCGCAGCATTGGTTACAAGCCTGTAGTGCCTATGCTTAAAGACCAACTATAGACAACCAAAATGACAGTATGAATACTGGGTATTCTCTTCGTGGTTGCACATAGCCTGATGACAGGAAACCCAACTCTATGTGAATATTGAGAGTGCACAGGTAAAGCCTGATATAAACAGTGAAAGATATACAAGTGATAACATTAATATACAGTTACAATGCAATGGTATGATCACTAAGGGTGTGAATGCAATGCTATGTTACAGGAAATGGTGCAGATCCTCCGTGGTGTTGAGACCAGCGGGCGCCTTGGTGTTAAATTGCAGAATATATCTACTCGGTCGCCAGTAGGTAGTTATAATTAGGACCTTGTTTCTATAAAGAAAATGTTTTTTCTTTTGCCAATGTGTTTGGCGGCATTTGATGACTCTTTGCAAAATATTTCAAAATTAAGGTCAGCTCCTGTATTGAATGTTTCAGGGTGATTCATAAAGCGGGAGCTGAGAAAAAAGAGGATCCTAAAAAGCATTTTCTCCCACAGCAGACGGGGAGCCGGCGTTTGGGCTCCCCCCCACGGTCTCCAACATTGTGGCTATGCCCCAGGGGATGGGGACCCTGGGCTGAGTGGGCCAGGAGGTGGGGCCACTTGGTCCCCCTCCTTTTTCCATTTTCCTAATTAAAAAATAAGAATGAGCGGGCCCCAGAGGATGGAGTCCCCGGGAGCCGAAAAAGATCTGTGAGGGAGGCCACTCAGCCCCCTCCCTTTTTGTTTTTTTTAATAAACAACACATAAGGATGGGCCCCAGAGGATGGGGTTCCTGGGGCCAAAATTTGCATCAGGAGGTGGGCCACGCGGTCCTCCTCCAAATTGTTTAAAAAAACATGGCAGGGTAGTCCCCGAGGGATGGGGTCCCTGGGGCCAAAAGTGGCCAAGAGAAGACCCTCTACCATAAAAATCATTTTTGCAGGCCCCCTTGGCCCCCCTCCCCTTAAAAAAATAAATAAACAAAGGCCTAGACCCATGGGATGGGGACACCAAGGGCCAAAAAAAGCATTTTTGTAGGTGAGTAGGATCTGCTTCACATGGGTACCCACACTTTTTGCTGGTGTTTCACTGTTTATTGACCTCAGTTTGGCTGTGGCCCAGCTAATCAGGACCCCAGCCTAGCTGCTTCCTCTCTAAAATGGTTTCCATGTACATTAGGTACATTTGTAATTGGATTCTGGACTGCCTTATAAGCCCCTAGTGTATGGTATACTATGGGGCAGATTTATGTTTCCTGGCGCATCCCTGCAAATCAGCAAGGATGCGCCAGGAATGATGCGTCACGCAAGTTTACCCTTGCGCCACACATGATGCGCCGCATTTACAATGCGGCGCATCATGGCGCAGGAATAAACAGATGCGTGACGCATCCGATGGCGTAAGGTTGGCGCAGTGCTTCAGTTGCGTCGCAAGCGCGACTCAACTCCAGCACTGTTCCAGCCTACCCTATCCCTAACATGGTACGTCAAGCCTTACGCCTGCTTCAAGCAGGCGCAGGGTTTTGGCGCATAAGCGTTGGGAAAGTGACTCAATCAAATCTTATAGATTTGACTGAGTCAATTTTCAGGGGCGTTCCTGCAACGGAACGCCCCCCCCCCCTCTGTCGACACGCCCACGTGAAACCTGACGCAGGTTTTACGTGGCGCAGGGCTTTACATCGTGACGC
Source organism: Triturus cristatus (assembly GCF_964204655.1). NCBI lineage: Eukaryota > Metazoa > Chordata > Amphibia > Caudata > Salamandridae > Triturus > Triturus cristatus. The sequence continues at coordinate 61,421,204 of NC_140587.1, forward strand.
ATCTCCATAGATGCGTCATGATGTATATATGGCGCAGGGTTTACACCGCCGCTGCGTCACAAAAGTGACGCAACGGCGGCGTAAAAGTGGCGCATCTCCAATATAGATCTGCCCCTATGTACCTAGGGCAGAGGTACCTCAGAGGCCTACCAGGGGCTGAAGCATGTATTATGCCCCCCCCAGTGAAGCACTTCAAAATGACACCACAGGTCTGCTACTGCAGCTTGAGTAAGGTGGTGCTAGCACCCCTTACTGTGGTATCGGCTACCTATATCACTACCATTGTACACACAGATAAAACCTATAAGTCACTCCTATAGCAGACCTTAAGAATCCTGAAGGCAGAGTGCTTGGTTATGTGAGAGGGTCCCCTGCATGAGCAGAGCCCCTCTGCAGTGTACGGAGTACCTCCTCTGATGCTGTTTGGGGTGCAGCCTGACCACATACTCTTAAGTGCATTATAACCTCGTGGTAAATGCTAACTTTGGACTGGCTGCACGGAAACATGTTGTGTTTGGTGTCAAACACTTTGGAATACTACCCCCCTGCCAGTTCTGGCGGCGGGGGTAGCATTCCACCTTTCTAGAGGGAGAGACATGTTCACACTGGTCTACCCGGTAAAGACTTTCTACAGCCCTGGCATCACAAAATGGATGCCTCTGCCACAGACACGGGTCTGGCCTCCTGCTGCTGACTGAAACTCCAGAAGGGGAGGCCTGGACAATAGGTTTCCTGTCCCAGGGAGGTGTAACCACCTCCCCAGACAGGTAGATATGTATTGGGGCTGGGAGGGAGCACTCTCTGGTGCTTTGAATTCCTGCACTGGGGGCACACTTGGTGTCCCTGAGCATAGTCCAATTCAAAACGGTTGCAGGGGCTACCTGCCCCTGCTCTGGCACAAAACTGGACAAAGGAAATGAGTGTAACCACCCATCGTTCCAAACCCTCCCATAGGTGGGTCCCTAGAGTATGTCCAACCCCCAAACTTTGTATAAGTATGGGAACCAAGTCCTTGCGACTTTGGATTACCCTGGACGAAACTCTGAAACATATATCCTGGACCTTCGACATTCTACTTTAACTAGAAGACTGAATAAATCTCCCTTGGGGTCAAGGAGTGACTCCCCTGCTTGGCAGGCACCAAAGAAGCAACTGTCCGGTCTGCAATTCTGAAGCTCCCGCTGGATGCCGAAGTCTCTGCATCACCAGAGGTGGATTTCCAGACTTCTCTGAGGCTACCCTGAGACCACAGCAAAGCTGAGGCCCGTGGCTATTGTGGGTGATGTGGAACTGTGACCCCTGGACACCGTGATCTTTTGCTGAACCATCATCTTCCTGGTCTTCCTCGTAGTTGTGCTTTGGGCTCCGAGTAGCCCCAGCCTTCAGCATCTCCTGCACCGAAGATTTCTGGCCTCCACTCCGCGAGTGAACCGTGGGCCAGTTTCCAGTGTGACCACTCAAGGCAAGGCTCCTTTGCGATCGCTAGCCCGTAGGCTAGTGGGTCCCCACGAAGGCGACTCCTCTTCTGATTAGGCTTTCCTGGTTGCTCCAGATGTGCCCCAACTTACCCTTGCTGGGTGAGTCCCACAGACCTTGCTGGTCTGCACCAACGTCCTTTCTCTGATTCCAAGTGACTTGCCGTTGCCAAGGCTTGTTGGGTCCAATCTGATCGCCGACACCGCAGTACTCGAGAGACTTTGTGGGACAGATCAAATTCAGCTCCTAGTCATCATCGGCACCTCCTGGACCTCATGGCTGAAGAGTCAAGACACCCATCAACTCACCTGAAGCACCCAAAATCTGTGGGCATTGGTCTATCGTGCCCTTGGTCACTGGTAAGTGACCCAGACTCTGTCCCCTCTGCTTTCAGGTTCCTTCCATCCTAGATCCGGGCTTGGATCTCTCCGGACACTTCTCCTCTTCACGGCAGCAGCACTTCTTTGGCAGCTTCCATTGAAAACGGCACCGCGACCCCACACCAAAAGACACCTATGAACCCGGCTTCCCTGGGTGAGGTAACTCGAGTACTCCAGTGCTCCCGTGGGTGTTGGCCCTAGACACCTCTAAGTCCAAAAGGGTTTACTTGTAGTCATCCTCTAAGTGTCCTTAACTTGTAATTTTCCAACCACGACTTTCCCCATAGAAGTCAACGGCGATTCTCGCCTGTGTTCTAACACAGCGCGCGTCCCCCGTGGGTCCCCTACGTCACTACCTTGGGTGGTTCCTTGGGGCCCAAACACTTCTAAAGGCTCTAGGCCTTGTGTCTAGTTCAGTCGTGGTTCTTATTCCACTTTATTGGTATATGGTTTTGTACGCTCCTAGGGCACAAACGTGTATTTGTGCTTTTACTGTTGAATACTGACTTGTAACTTAAGTACTTCGAACTCCAGCCTCTTAAAGAGACTAGAGGGGTGTGTTTTATCTTAAATACATATATTTTAAATATATACCTGGTGTGGTTGCCTTTTCAATTGGTCATTCAAGAGATTATAGACTCGTAAGACAAGCTGCTTTACATTCCTTCAAGACTTAACCTGAAAGCTGCTCTCCATTGCTGCCACTAGGCTATCTTTCACTAAAGGTTGTCATTAACCTATCACCATAAGAGGTTGCTTGGACTGGTATAAGGTGCCCACTTTAATTAGTGGACAGCATATACCAGGCCAACTTCTCACATTGGTGTGCAGCGTGTGAGATTCCAGCTTGCTATTGTTTTACCAGATAATCTCAATTGAATTGATCAACTGAAAACCACTAAATGTACCTTAGGTACATATAATATCAAGCTTAGTATACAGTAAGTCCTACTGAACTTAGAGTTGTGTGTCAAGGGCTTAGCACATCATTTCTACAACTCAAGACAGGTTAGTAGGCCACACTAGTGTAGGTAGTGCAATACACCACACCACACCACACTAGTAATGTCTAATCAGCCAGGAACCAGTGGGTCCCTGCCACAAGCCAGTGGGCCTCTCCCCTATAAATATGAGGATCTCACCTTTGCACAGCTTAGGGGATTATGTTCCATTAGGAAGCTGAAGACAGGCAAAAGCCCAACCACCCAGCATCTTTTACAGATACTCAGGCTAGATGATCTCTCAGGGCCTAGTGGGCCTGAAGGGGTAGGCAGAGTGGGTGGGGCAGCAGTTGAGGGCGGACCTAGGGGTGGAACTCCCCCTGGTCCAACCTCTGCTGCTGACCAGACTGTTGACAATGATCAGGATCTGGACAACCCAGCTCCACTGGATGAGGATGATGAGGAAGAGCACAATGCTCCCCTCTGTGTCCCTCCAGGAAGAGTTGAAGGGAGGGTTAGAAGGGATAGATCTCTCTCATCTCAAGGGAGTCTGTCCAGTCTATCTCATCTGTAGGGACCTCTATTTCTTCTTACAGAGGGAGGGAAACCTCCCAGGAGAGGAGAAAGAGACTGCTGAAGTATGAGCAAGCACAGCTTCACCTCAGAAAACAGCAGATGGTCGTAGATATGGAAGCCCTAGAGCTCTACAGAGCTAGAGAAAATGAGGGACTAGAGTCCCTTGGTGGCAGCAACTTCCCTAGATATAGGGAGAGGTCTTATGACCATAGAAACCTAAGTAAGATTGTCCCTCCCTACCAGAGTGGGAATGACATCCACAAATGGATAACTGCCTTGGAGAGGGCCTGTAAAGTACAGAGGGTCCCCCAAGGGCAGTGGACAGCAATCTTATGGCTCTCCTTTGCAGACAAAGGTAGAGATAAGCTCCTCACTGTAAGAGAATAGGATGCTGATGATTACCAGGTCTTGAAAAGTGCACTGAGAGATGGGTTTGGCCTAACCACTGAACAATACAGGTAGTTCAGGGATACCCAAAAGGCACAAAATCAAGACTGGTCAGACTTTGTTGACTGTTCTGCTAAGGCTCTGGAAGGTTGGTTATTGGGCAGTAAGATGTGTGACTTCACAGGATTGTACAATCTGATAATGAGGGAGCAAATTCTTAATAACTGTCCAAATCAGCTATTACACCAGTACCTGGTAGACTCTGATCTGACCTCTCCCCAATAATTGGGAAAGAAGGCAGACAAATGGGTCAGAACCAGGGTGAGGCAGAAGGTACAGAACCAAGGTGGTGACCCTAAGAAGCAAGATTCTAAGAACTCTGACAAGGGTGGGGACAAGGGTAAAGACCAGAAGCCTTCACAAGGGCCCCAAAAATCTTCTTCAGGTGGGGATTCACAGTCTAACAAAGGGAAAAGCCAAAAGAAACCATGGTGCAAAGTCTGTAAGCAAAAGACACACTGGACCAATGATTGCACCAAGTCCAAAGAGAATACTAAAGCCCCCCCCCCCATGCCCCTAAGGCACCTGCTCCCCCTAGTGCAGTTACAATTGGTGTTGGGAGTACACAAGCCAAGGGTTTAGTAGGGTTGACCCTGGGTACTGAGATGGGCTCTGGCCTAGTCAGAGAAACCACTCAGGCTGCTTTTATCTTTGATGAGGGCATGGATATGTGAGTCCCAATAACTTGGGCAGGTACAGGCAAACACCTTTAATCAATGGAGTACAGGCTTTGGCATTCAGGGACACAGGAGCAAGTGTCACAATGGTGACAAAATATCCTGGGCAGTTTATACTTGGTGAAATGTACCAAGTGACCAATGCTAGCAACGTCAGAACAGACCATTCTCTGGCAGTTGTTAACTTCTCCTGGGGAGCGGTAACTAGCATTAAGAAGGTTGCGGTGAGTGCAGATCTACCAGTTGAATGCTTGCTTGGCAATGATCTAGAGACTTCAGCTTGGGCAGAAGTAGAGCTCAGGACTCATGCTGAAATGCTGGGCATCCCTGCAGATGTGTTTGCTGTGACCAGGTCACAGGCCAAAATGTCTGAAACTGAACAGGCCTTGGATTCAGGAACAATGGACCAAGTGCCATCCAAGAGAAGGAGCAGAAAGGTTAAGGCAGAGCCTTCCCCCCTGACTCAGAAGGAGGATCAGTCTCTTGAGGGAGGTGATCACAGTCCTGAAGAATGAACTGTCCCAGAGGAGCTTGAGCCTGACCAGGTTGAGTTTTTGGGGACAGGGGCACTTCCAGGGCAGATCTGAGCCAGAAGCAGCAGAGCTGCCCCTCTCTTGAACCCCTCAGACAGCAAGCTGCTACTGAGGCTGCTGGCAATGCTAGTGGTCCCCATAAGGTGTATTGGGATGATGGACTCCTGTATTTAGAGTGTAGAGACCCCAAGCCTGGTGCCACCAGGAGGCTGGTTATACCTCTGAAGTTCAGGGGCTTCCTATTGACCCTAGCCCATGATATCCCTTTAGCAGGTCACCTGGGCCAGAACAAGACTTGGGACAGACTTGTCACTCACTTTCACTGGGCCCACATGTCTGAAGACACAAAGGAGTTTTGTCGCTCCTGTGTAACCTGCAAAGCAAAGCAGGTGGCACTACAAAGGCCCCCCTGATACCACTACCTGTGGTGGGGGTGCCCTTTGAAAGGATGGGGATTGACATTGTTGGTCCCATGGATCCCCAAACAGCATCTGCGCACAGATTTATCCTGGTTTTAGTGGATTATGCTACCAGGTACCCAGAAGCTATTCCCCTTAGGACCACTACAGCACATGTGGGGGCAAGAGCCCTGTTGGGAATTTTCTCAAGAGTGGGTTTTCCTAAGGAGGTAGTATCAGACAGAGAAACCAACTTTATTTCTGGTTACTTATGCGCAATGTGGAAGGCGTGTGGAGTGACTTACAAGTTCACCACATCCTATCACCCACAATGCAATGGTTTGGTTGAAAGGTTCAACAAAACCTTAAAGGGCATGATTAAAGGGCTCCCAGAAAAGCTCAGCCGAAGATGGGACATTCTCTTGCCCTACCTTTTGTTTGCATACAGGGAGGTGCAAAAGGGGGTTGGCTACAGCCCCTTTGAAATTTTGTTTGGTCACCCTGTCCGGGGTACATTGTGTGTGGTGAAGGAAGGATGGGAGTTACCTCTCAAGCCCCCAAAGCAAGACATAGTGGATTATGTGCTTGGTCTCCACTCCAGTATGGCTGAGTACATGAAAAAGGCACCTAAAAACCTTGAGGCTAGACAGGAACTGCAAAAAGCCTGGCATGACCAAAAGAATGTACTGACTTTTTACCAGCCAGGACTGAATGTTGGAGCCTGTGGCCCCAGCAGCTCTCCAAGACAAGTGGAGTGGACCCCACACTATTGTTGAACAGAAGGGAAAGGTTGCCTACTTCGTAGACCTAGGAACTACCAGGAGTCCCCACAGGGTTCTCCATGTCAACAGGCTAAAGACATATGTAGACAGGGCTGACATGGGCTTGCTCATGGCTACTGATGAGGGACATGAGGAAGAGAGTGACCCACACCCTGACCTCGCCTCACAGAACCCTGATGATGGGTCGGTCGATGGTATGGCCTGGGCAGGCAGCCTCACTGCCCAGCAGCAAACTGATTGCAGACAGGTGCTCAATCAGTTCAGAAATATATTTTCTCTGACTCCAAGTCAGACTACCTGGTGCACTCATGAACGGGACACTGGGGACAGTCTGTCTATTAAAAATAAGATTTATGGGCAACCTGAAAAATGTCAGGGGCTGTATCAGGACAGAAGTCCAGAAAATGTTGGATTTGGGAGTGATTGAACCCTCAAATAGCCCTTGGGCTAGTCCAGTGGTCCTTGTGCCAAAACCTCACACCAGTGGTGGGAAAAAAGAGATGAGGTTTTGTGTGGACTGCAGGGGTATCAATGCAGTCACTAGGACTGATGCCCATCCAATTCCAAGGGCAGATGAGCTTATAGATACTTTGGCCTCAGCCAAGTATGTTAGCACATTTGACTTGACAGCTGGCAACTGGCAGATCAGACTAGCTGATGATGCAAAGCCAAAAACAGCATTTTCGACCCCAAGTGGGCATTACCAATTTGTGGTGATGCCCTTTGGTTTTAAAAATGCACCTGCCACTTTCCAAAGGTTGGTGAATACAGTTCTCAAAGGTCTCGAAGCCTACAGTGCAGCTTATCTATGTGATATTGCTGTCTTTAGCTCCACCTGGGAGGATCACCTGGTCCACCTAAGGAATGTTTTGGAGGTCCTGCAAAAGGCAGGCCTCACTATCAAGACCACTAAGTGCCAGATAGGGCAGAGTCAGGTTGTGTGCCTGGGCCACCTTGTAGGTGGAGGCCAGGTTCAACCACTGCAGTGCAAAATCCAGACCATCATGGACTGGGTTGCTCCAACCACCCAGACTCAGGTGAGAGCCTTCTTAGGCCTGACAGAGTACTATAGGAGATTTGTCAAGGGGTATGGATCAATATTGACACCCCTGAATGACTTAACTTCTAAGAAAATGCCCAAAAAGGTTCATTTGACAGCTAGCTGTCAAAAGGCATTTGATGACCTGAAGCAGGCCATGTGCACTGCTCCCATTCTACAGAGTCCTGATTACTCCAAGAAGTTCATTGTCCAAACAGATACATCTGAGTTTGGGGTAGGGGGCTGTACTGTCACAATTGAATGATGAGGGTCAGGATCAGCCAGTAGCTTTCATAAGCAAAAGGCTGACCCCTAGAGAGAAACGTTGGTCAGCCATTGAGAGGGAGGCCTTTGCTGTGATTTGGGCTCTGAAGAAGTTGAGGCCATACTTGTTTGGTACTCACTTCCTTGTTCAGACAGACCATAAGCCCCTCTTATGGCTAAAACAAATGAAGGGTGAAAACCCCAAACTGCTTAGGTGGTCCATTTCCCTACAAGGGATGGACTTTACAGTGGAACATAGACCTGGGAGTAACCATGTCAATGCAGATGGACTCTCTAGGTATTTCCACTTAGAACATGAAGACTCAACTGGTCAAGGTTAGTTTAATGTCCCTGCATTTGGGGGGGGGGTTGTGTAGGAGAGTAGGATCTGCTTCACATGGGTACCCCCACTTTTTGCTGGTGTTTCACTGTTTTTCGACCTTAGTCTGGCTGTGACCCTGCTAATCGGGACCCCAGCCTAGCTTCTCCTCTCTAAAATGGGTTCCATGTACATTAGGTACATCTCTAATTGGATTCTGGAGTACCTTATAAGTCCCTAGTATATGGTATACTATGTACCCAGGGTATAGGTATCTCAGAGGCCTACTAGGGGCTGAAGCATGTATTATGCCACCCCTAGGAAGCACTCCAAAATGACACCACAGGTCTGCTACTGCAGCCTGGGTAACGTGGAGCATGCACCCCTTACTGTGGTATAGGCTACCTATATCACTACCATTGCACACACATATAAAACCTATAAGTCACTCATATGTCAGGCCTTACCAATCCAGAAGGCAGAGTGCTTGGTTTTTATGTGAGAGGGTGCCCCTGCATGAGCAGAGCCCATCTGCAGCGTTCGGAGTACCTCCTCTGATGCTGTTTGTGGTGCAGCCTGACCATATACTCTTAAGTGCATTATAACCTCGCGGTAAATGCTAACTTTGGACTGGCTGCACGGAAACATGTAGTGTTTGGTGTCAAACACTTTGGAATACTACCCCCCCGCCAGTTCTGGCGGCGGGGGTAGCATTCCATCCTTCTAGAGGGAGAGACATGTACCCACTGGTCTAACCGGTAAAGACTTTCTAGAGCCCTGGCATCACAAAATGGATGCCACTGCCACAGGCACGGGTCTGGCCTCCTGCTGCTGACCGAAACTCCAGCAGGGGAGGCCTGGTCAATAGGTTTCTAGTCACAGGGAGGTGTAACCACCTCCCCAGACAGACAGATGTGTATTGGGGCTGGGCGGGAGCACTCTCTGGTGCTTTGAAGTCCTGCACTGGGGGCTCACTTGGTGTCCCTGTGCATAGTCCAGTTCAAACCGGTTGCAGGGGCTACCTGCCCCTGCTCTGGCATGAAACTGGACAAAGGAAATGGGTGTAACCACCCCTCTTTCCAAACCCTTCCATAGGTGGGTCCCCAGAGTATGTCCAACACCCTATCTTAGTATAAATATAGGAACCCAGTCCTTGAGACTTTGGATTACCCTGGATGACACTCTGCAACATATATCCTGGACCTTCGAATTTTTATTTCAACTAGAAGATGGAAGAAATCTCCCTTGGGGTCAAGGAGTGACTCCCCTGCTTGGCAGGCACCAAAGAAGCAACTGTTCGGGCTGCAATTCTGAAGCTCCCGCCGGACGCTGAAGTCTTTGCATCACCAAATGTGGATTTCCAGACTTCCCCAAGGCTACCCTGAGTCCACAGCAAAGCTGAGGCCCATGGCTATCGTGGGTGATGTGGAACCGTGACCCCTGGACACCGTGAAGTTTTGCCGGTACATCATCTTCCTGGTCTTCCTTGAACTTGTGTTTTGGGCTCCCAGTAGGCCCAGCCTTTTACACCTACAGCACCAATGATCTCTGCCCTCAACTCCACGAGTGACACGTGGGCCAGTTTCCAGTGCGACTGCTCGAGGCTCCTTCACGATCGCTAGCCTGTTGGCTAGTGGGTCCCCATGAAGGCAAATCCTTTTCTGCTTGGGCTTTCCTGGTTGCTCCAGACATGCCCTGACTTACCCTTGCTGGGTGAGTCCCCCAGACCTTGCTGGTCTGCCCCGACGTCTTTCTTTTATTTCCACTTGACTTGCCGTTGCCAAGTCTTGTGGGGTCTGTTCTGGTCACCGACACCGCAGCCCTCGACAGACTTTGTGTGACAGCTCGAATCCATCTCCTGGTTGTCGTCGACGCCTCCTGGGCCTTGTGGCTGAAGAGTCAAGACACCTGTCAACTCACCTGAAGCACCCGACATCTGTGGGCATTGGACTATTGTGCCCCTGGTCAATGGTAAGTGACCCAGACTCTGTCCCCTCTGCTTTCAGGTTCCTTCCATCCTTGATCCAGGCTTGGATCTCTTCGGACACTTCTCTTCTTCACGGCAGCAGCACTTCTTTGCCAGCTTCCATTGAAAACAACGCCTCGACCCGACACCAATAGACACCTATGCACCCGGCTTCCCTGGGTGAGGTAACTCGAGTACTCCGGTGCTCTCATGGGTGTTGGCCCTAGACACCTCTAAGTCCAAAAGCGTTTGCTTGTAGTCATCCTCTAAGTGTTTTTAACTTGTAATTTTCCAACTATGACTTACCCCATAGAAATTAACGGCGATTCGTGCCTGTGTTCTAACATTGCACGCGTCCCCCGTGGGTCCCCTACATCACTACCTTGGGTTGTTCCTTGGGGCCCAAACTCTTCTAAAGGCTCTAGGCCTTGTGTCTAGTTCAGTCGTGGTACTTATACCATTGGTATATGGTTTGGTACGCCCCTAGGGCCCAAACGTGTATTTGTGCTTTAACTGTTAAATACTGAATTGTAACTTAAGTACTTCGAACTCCAGCCTCACAAAGAGACTAGAGGGGTGTGTTTTATCTTAAATACATATATTTTAAATATATACCTGGTGTGGTTGTCCTTTTTATTTGGTCATTCAAGAGATTATAGACTGGTAAGACAAGCTGCTTTACATTCCTTCAAGACTTAGCCTGAAGGCTGCTCTCCATAGCTACCACTAGGATAGCTTTCAATAAAGGTTGTCTTTAACCTATCACCATAAGGGGTTGCTTGGACTGTTACAAGGTGCCCACTTCAATTAGTGGACAGCATATACCAGGCCAACTTCTCACATCCCTTAATTACTGTTCTGTAATTGGGTTCAATGCTTCTCCATATAGAGGCAGAGAAATGGCTTGAGATATTGTTTTACATATGTGGTTCACTGTCACTTTCATCACAAAAGCCTCTAAATGTCTGCATTGCTGATCTCAAATGTAGTTCTCAGTTTTTTAATTCCTATTCTTTGATATGGACCTGTGCTGTTTTCAGTCTTTTCACTTCTCAGTCGTTATTCTTAACTATGGGTTTGCTTCTCTCAATTTAGATGTAGTTGCCGACATGATATTCCTTCGTCACATTGCCCCTGGAAGATTTAGCAATGATCAACGAGGATGTAGTGGAGGAAAATTCACAGAAAGTACAATTGATGTAGACAAGATAATCTATGTTGAACTAAATCTTAAAAGAAATATCACAGAGAAGGTATAGTATATTCTTAGAATTGTCAGAATATTGTTTAATGTTCTAAGATCTTATACAGTGTCGGCTTTGAACTTCCATAGAGCATGTGCTGGATTATCATAGGATACCATATTAAAATGTCCATTGACGATGATAAGCCACTTCTAATTATTTGAATGAACAGTTGTGGTTTTCTTACATGAGCCTTCATGTAGATTGTGCAGTCTCATATGCAATACTTCACAAAGCATTACATGTGTCATACTTTGGTGACCAAATGTAGTCCTATTACCTTATTGTTGAGGAGATTTTATATCTAAATGGAAATATATAGCAGAGTGTTTTGACTAGCTTGTATGGTGTGGTTTATATATGGTTTCTCAGTAATTTAGTTAGCTGCAGGATGCACTCATGCCCACATGTGCAGCTAGCAATACTCTGGATCAAATGTTTAGCATAGAACACATATTAGTGATCTTGTTTTACTCACATCAATAAGATTTGAGTGATCCTATTTACACTTATCTATGACTATTGCCCATCGTTTGTAATCCCACTGTCCTGTTCTTGGAAATGCCAATTGGTCGTTTCCCTATCCACGTAATGTCAAGCAACCTGATTGATACTACCCTAGAGTTTTCATATTCAGATACGAGAGATAGTAACACCCCTTAGCTATCTTTCACTCGCTGAATTCACCACAATGCTCAAAGAAGCCTGTTGGAAATGTACCATTCCTGCAGGGTCACCCCAAATTTTTGCCTTCTTTTACTGGGTCTATTTTTGCTGCCACAGGACTCTGCACACTTTACTCCTGCTAACCAGGGATAAAGTGTGCATGCTCCCTCCTCAACATATTCCTAAATGTCACATCTAATTTTCTTATAAGTCCCTAGCGTACAGTACTAGATGTACCTCGGGCCTGTAAATTAAATGATGCAAGAGTGCTGAAACACTCATTGTGCCACTCACTAAGTAGTACTGTGAAATATGTCTTCAAGCCTGCCCTTGCAACCAGAGAGCAGTTACAATATGCCATATACACCTGGAAAAATATAGCTTTTGTGAGTCAAAACCTTATTTTTTAATACATATAAGTCATCCCTAAAGTAGGTCCTAAATGCCCATAAGGCAAGATGCATGGTTTAAAAAAGTAGGACATGCATATGTAACGTTTTAGATGTCCTAGCAGAGAAGCAATGTCCAAAGTATTTTTCTTTGTAGCAAGGCCAGCTCTTACATAGAAAAACCCTGGGTTACATTATAACTCCTTATTATGCTGGATTTCGGTTTCGGAGCAGCTATAAAAATGATTCAAGGACTAATTTTAAAGTAAAATCCAACTTAACTGTAAAGTCAGTTTTTATATTAATATTGTGAAAATTACACTTTTAGAAAGCTGTCATTTGCCTGCCTAGGTCAAATGTGACTTTCTGCTAATGTCCAGTGTCATGGCTCCCCTGTGATGAGATTTTTCTTCCTTTCACAGGAAGGCCTAGGGGTTGTGCACAACAGCTTCAAAAGGAGCCTACTATGTCACTGGTATGTGTAGCTCACACCTAGGTCTGCCTCCCTTTGTCTTTCTAGTCAGATCGTCTCCAAACCCAGTGGGAGGGAACTGGTTTGGCGTGATCACAAAGGATGGTTTGACCATTATCATAGCCTCGCCTCTGGGTGGGCATAAGGAGCTCTGATCAGGGAAAAAGGTTTCTGTAGTGTTGGATTTAGGTGAAGATTGGCACTTTGGGATAGTTTAAATGGCTAGGGAAAGCCCATTGGTTAGGTGGTGGCCAGGAGCTTCCATCACCCACAGACTAGCATTGGGCATAAAAGTGACATCCACAGACCTCCTCTCATAACACTACTGGACCTGTGAAAAACCAGAAGACGGGCTGCCCTGCTGTCTGAAGTATGTGATGGATGGCTGGACCTTCTTGCTTTGAACCCAGGACCTTGAAAGGGATTCCAAAGGTTGGTTTTCTGATCACCTATTTGAGCCACAGGGACACTACAAGCTTCTAGAGGCCTTTCCTGCAACTGACCAGCTGACCAGTTTCAACTTGACCTGCCAAGACCCTGACGCTGGCCTCTGCTGAAGTGAGTTGTGAACCCCAAGGGCTGTCCTCAAGGTCCTAGACCCATGGCTGCTGTCAAAGTATACTCCTCCTAAAGTTTCCTTGAACCTGGACACTATGGGGCTGATTATGAGTGTGGCTGTTTTCCAACCTCCATACTAGCCGTGCGCAGTCCATTGTCTGCCAGATTGCGTCTTTCAAAGTTGTACTGGCAGAGGATCACCCCCTGTGCCAGGAAACCACTGTTCCCTTGCCGTGGCATGGTGGAGGGCCAATGTAACATGCTGAGCCAGACTGGCACAGTCTGCCTTAGCATATTAAGAGTTCCTCCACCGCCAGCCATTTCATGGTGGGCTGCTTGCCATGAAAAGTCTGGTGGTGGATGAACAAAGGGGGCCATGTAGCGCCCCCATGCCACCTGCCCCCCTCTCTGCTACCACCCTCAGTTCTAGCAGAAAGCCAATGCAACTGAGCCAATCTAATAAATGTACAGCACCACTGGGCCAAATATTCAGGTTGCTCCCACAACATTCTTCTCTGCAGGAGCAAATCTGATCCAGTGGGAATTTGCGAAGAAGGTAGCCAGCCTGGCCGATCCCTCTTCTGCTACAGTCTACAGCCTTGCTTAGCGAGAATAATCATTGCTCTAGAAAATGGCCTTACTGTGAAGATAAATGCAAAACAACAGTTGAGGGACAGAATGCAGAACAATGTCATATATTCACCCCAGTACAGAGATCTGGGCCTAAATCCACCGTTTTTTTGCTCACCATGCCATTCCAATTTGAACCCAGCCATATGCAAATCAGTCTTGACCCTGTGCCTCATGGGTTTGCTTCTCTCAATTTAGATGTAGTTGCCGACATGATATTCCTTCGTCACATTGCCCCTGGAATATTTAGCAATGATCAACGAGGATGTAGTGGAGGAAAATTCACAGAAAGTACGATTGATGTAGACAAGATAATCTATGTTGAACTAAATCTTAAAAGAAATATCACAGAGAAGGTATAGTATATTCTTAGAATTGTCAGAATATTGTTTAATGTTCTAAGATCTTATACAGTGTCGGCTTTGAACTTCCATAGAGCATGTGCTGGATTATCATAGGATACCATATTAAAATGTCCATTGACGATGATAAGCCACTTCTAATAATTTGAATGAACAGTTGTGGTTTTCTTACATGAGCCTTCATGTAGATTGTGCAGTCTCATATGCAATACTTCACAAAGCATTACATGTGTCGTACTTTGGTGACCAAATGTAGTCCTATTACCTTATTGTTGAGGAGATTTTATATCTAAATGGAAATACATAGCAGAGTGTTTTGACTAGCTTGTATGGTGTGGTTTATATATGGTTTCTCAGTAATTTAGTTAGCTGCAGGATGCACTCATGCCCACATGTGCAGCTAGCAATACTCTGGATCAAATGTTTAGCATAGAACACATATTAGTGATCTTGTCTTACTCACATCAATAAGATTTGAGTGATCCTATTTACACTTATCTATGACTATTGCCCATCGTTTGTAATCCCACTGTCCTGTTCTTGGAAATGCCAATTGGTCGTTTCCCTATCCACGTAATGTCAAGCAACCTGATTGATACTACCCTAGAGTTTTCATATTCAGATACGAGAGATAGTAACACCCCTTAGCTATCTTTCACTCGCTGAATTCACCACAATGCTCAAAGAAGCCTGTTGGAAATGTACCATTCCTGCAGGGTCACCCCAAATTTTTGCCTTCTTTTACTGGGTCTATTTTTGCTGCCACAGGACTCTGCACACTTTACTCCTGCTAACCAGGGATAAAGTGTGCATGCTCCCTCCTCAACATATTCCTAAATGTCACATCTAATTTTCTTATAAGTCCCTAGCGTACAGTACTAGATGTACCTAGGGCCTGTAAATTAAATGATGCAAGAGTGCTGAAACACTCATTGTGCCACTCACTAAGTAGTACTGTGAAATATGTCTTCAAGCCTGCCCTTGCAACCAGAGAGCAGTTACAATATGCCATATACACCTGGAAAAATATAGCTTTTGTGAGTCAAAACCTTATTTTTTAATACATATAAGTCATCCCTAAAGTAGGTCCTAAATGCCCATAAGGCAAGATGCATGGTTTAAAAAAGTAGGACATGCATATGTAACGTTTTAGATGTCCTAGCAGAGAAGCAATGTCCAAAGTATTTTTCTTTGTAGCAAGGCCAGCTCTTACATAGAAAAACCCTGGGTTACATTATAACTCCTTATTATGCTGGATTTCGGTTTCGGAGCAGCTATAAAAATGATTCAAGGACTAATTTTAAAGTAAAATCCAACTTAACTGTAAAGTCAGTTTTTATATTAATATTGTGAAAATTACACTTTTAGAAAGCTGTCATTTGCCTGCCTAGGTCAAATGTGACTTTCTGCTAATGTCCAGTGTCATGGCTCCCCTGTGATGAGATTTTTCTTCCTTTCACAGGAAGGCCTAGGGGTTGTGCACAACAGCTTCAAAAGGAGCCTACTATGTCACTGGTATGTGTAGCTCACACCTAGGTCTGCCTCCCTTTGTCTTTCTAGTCAGATCGTCTCCAAACCCAGTGGGAGGGAACTGGTTTGGCGTGATCACAAAGGATGGTTTGACCATTATCATAGCCTCGCCTCTGGGTGGGCATAAGGAGCTCTGATCAGGGAAAAAGGTTTCTGTAGTGTTGGATTTAGGTGAAGATTGGCACTTTGGGATAGTTTAAATGGCTAGGGAAAGCCCATTGGTTAGGTGGTGGCCAGGAGCTTCCATCACCCACAGACTAGCATTGGGCATAAAAGTGACATCCACAGACCTCCTCTCATAACACTACTGGACCTGTGAAAAACCAGAAGACGGGCTGCCCTGCTGTCTGAAGTATGTGATGGATGGCTGGACCTTCTTGCTTTGAACCCAGGACCTTGAAAGGGATTCCAAAGGTTGGTTTTCTGATCACCTATTTGAGCCACAGGGACACTACAAGCTTCTAGAGGCCTTTCCTGCAACTGACCAGCTGACCAGTTTCAACTTGACCTGCCAAGACCCTGACGCTGGCCTCTGCTGAAGTGAGTTGTGAACCCCAAGGGCTGTCCTCAAGGTCCTAGACCCATGGCTGCTGTCAAAGTATACTCCTCCTAAAGTTTCCTTGAACCTGGACACTATGGGGCTGATTATGAGTGTGGCTGTTTTCCAACCTCCATACTAGCCGTGCGCAGTCCATTGTCTGCCAGATTGCGTCTTTCAAAGTTGTACTGGCAGAGGATCACCCCCTGTGCCAGGAAACCACTGTTCCCTTGCCGTGGCATGGTGGAGGGCCAATGTAACATGCTGAGCCAGACTGGCACAGTCTGCCTTAGCATATTAAGAGTTCCTCCACCGCCAGCCATTTCATGGTGGGCTGCTTGCCATGAAAAGTCTGGTGGTGGATGAACAAAGGGGGCCATGTAGCGCCCCCATGCCACCTGCCCCCCTCTCTGCTACCACCCTCAGTTCTAGCAGAAAGCCAATGCAACTGAGCCAATCTAATAAATGTACAGCACCACTGGGCCAAATATTCAGGTTGCTCCCACAACATTCTTCTCTGCAGGAGCAAATCTGATCCAGTGGGAATTTGCGAAGAAGGTAGCCAGCCTGGCCGATCCCTCTTCTGCTACAGTCTACAGCCTTGCTTAGCGAGAATAATCATTGCTCTAGAAAATGGCCTTACTGTGAAGATAAATGCAAAACAACAGTTGAGGGACAGAATGCAGAACAATGTCATATATTCACCCCAGTACAGAGATCTGGGCCTAAATCCACCGTTTTTTTGCTCACCATGCCATTCCAATTTGAACCCAGCCATATGCAAATCAGTCTTGACCCTGTGCCTCATGGGATTAGTCCAGCCCAAACTGCCAAGCTAGTTCCTCCCTGGACTGGAAACAAGCATCCTAGGACCAGTTTCGGGTTTCACCACTTTTCAGCCAGGATAGCTTGATTCCAGTGGCATGGAGAGCACGGGACCCATGTTTGGGCATACCCGTCCCACTCGGGGTGATATATGTAAAAACAACAGTTGATGTACAGAATGCAGAACAATGTCATACATTCACCCCAGTACAGAGATCTGGGCCTAAATCCATCGTTTTTTTGCTCCCCATGCCATTCCAGTTTGAACCCAGCCATATGCAAATCAGTCTTGACCCTGTGCCTCATGGGAACAGTCCAGCCCGAACTGCCAAGCCAGGTCCTACCTGGACTGGAAACAAGCATCCTAGGACCGGTTTCGGGGTTTCACCCTTCTTCAGCCAGGATAGCTTGATTCCAGTGGCATGGAGAGCACGGGACCCACGTCTGGGCATACCCGTCCCACTCAGGTTGACATATGCAAAAACAACAGTTGATGGACAGAATGCAGAACAATGTCATACATTCACCCCAGTGCAGAGATCTGGGCCTAAATCCATCGTTTTTTTGCTCACCATGCCATTCCAGTTTGAACCCAGCCATATGCAAATCAGCCTTGACCCTGTGCCTCATGGGAACAGTCCAGCCCAAACTGCCAAGCCAGGTCCTCCCTGGACTGGAAACAAGCATCCAAGGACCGGTTTCAGGGTCTCACCCCTCTTCAGCCAGGATAGCTTGATTCCAGTGGCATATAGAGCACAGGACCCATGTCTGGTCATACTCGTCCCACTCAGGGTGACAAATGCAAAAACAACAGTTGATGGACAGAATGCAGAACAATGGCATACATTCACCCCAGTGCAGAGATCTGGGCCTAAATCCATCGTTTTTTTGCTCACCATGCCATTCCAGTTTGAACCCAGCCATATGCAAATCAGCCTTGACCCTGTGCCTCATGGGAACAGTCCAGCCCAAACTGCCAAGCCAGGTCCTCCCTGGACTGTAAACAAGCATCCAAGGACCGGTTTCAGGGTCTCACCCCTCTTCATCCAGGATATCTTGATTTCAGTGGCATGGAGAGCACGGGACCCATGTCTGGGCATACCCTTCCCAATCGGGGTGACAAATACAAAAACAACAGTTGATGGACAGAATGCAGAACAATGTCATACATTCACCCCAGTACAGAGCTCTGGGCCTAAATCCATCGTTTTTTGCTCACCATGCCATTCCAGTTTGAACCCAGCCATATCCAAAACAGTCTTGACCCTGTGCCTCATGGGAACAGTCCAGCCCGAACTGCCAAGCCAGGTCCTACCTGGACTGGAAAGATACACTGTGAAGGTACACATACTCCCTGTAACCGATCCACACTCCATTGTGGTCAGCCTTAACATTTGACTTGGTCCTGGTCAAGTGCAAACAGATGACCCCAGTTGCTGCTTAACACTTTTGGCGATATTTTGAAACGTACATTTTAAAAATTCAAACCTCTGATTCTACTTTTGGATTTTTTTCATTTTGGTGTCATTTTATTTATTACAATGTATTCTATTTTTCAAAATTGGTTAGGAATTTTGTTTTGTGTTGTTATTATTGTTTACGCTCTGCATAAACACATTGCTTCTAAGTTAAGCCTGAATGGTTTTCTGCCAAGCTACCAGCGGGTAAAACATTTTGTGGCCTTTGTTAGTCACAATGACAAGGATTGTGAATATTCTCTAAAGTTGGTTCTCACTCCCTTCAACAAATAACCCCATTTCTTACAAAGTCTTTTGAGGTAGTCAACAATACTATCTATGGTTAGGATATCATGTGTGCACCTTTGCTGCAAAATAACTTTTGTACACTCTTGCTTGCCCAGTATACCAGCCACCTGGTAAATACATCTCTCCTTCATGGCTGTATGCCTATCAGGCTGATTCATGTGACATCAACAATTATCACCAATTTTTTAGCTTTTCAACCCAGAAGTCTAACGAATGGCCTATGTAAAGTTACCTGCGACCGTACATAAAACTTAGCAACTTCATAGATAATGAAAAGTCTAGACCTTGACCTAAAAACACATTAAGGGGTCAATTCCGATCTCGTTAGGAAAGCCTTCTGGACCTCACGGTACCGGAGAGCTTTCTGAACGAATCATACTCCATTAGTACGAACAACAAATTTCGATGTGTCGTTATAGGGACGGACTCGGTTCGGTCAGACTCCCTTTGAACTCAACAGGAGCCTGTTTACCTAACACGTACACAGGTTCCCATTACAAAAAAGGGTGGGTGGTAAAAAGCAGGCACCATGTGGCAGGCACTACATGGTAAACATGCCATAATACATGCTCCTATAGGGAAATGGGAGGTGCCGTGGTGGGGTGCAGGGATCAATGGGGGGCACCTATGCCCCCTTGGGCCCCAACTGGAGACCGCGCTCCCACGCGGGCCCTGCTGGGGGACCACAAACACGCTTTCCAACATGGGTTTCCCTGTCAGACAGGCTAGCATGGAAACCATCCTGGAAACTGTAATCCCAAGAGCGGAAGGGCCCGCCCTTTGGGATTACGAGCCGGCTCCGACTGGAAAGCAGGGCGGAATGACCGTCCGGTTAGTTTCCGACTGCCAGCATTGTAATGCAGCAGTCAGAAACTAAACCGAGTGGCTGATTGCCATGCAGTCCAGAAGGTTCCGACCATATGTTGGAGCCTTTACGGACCTCATCGTAATCGGCCCCTAAATGTATATTTTAACATTTATTTATTGATTTTAGTCAAATACATCATACATTACAGTAATTGAAGTAGGTAAGCACAGACATATGAAAATGTGATGATTTCTTCATTCTAGTCTCACAGATACAAAGGGGAAAATGTAGAAAGATAATCTTTGATAATACAAAATCATGTTATAACGCACCAACTCTTCCCTAGAAAAGTCACATGAAGTACGGCACATTATACCTCGTTGTTGAAGAAATAAGCTGCATTTCAGCACACAGGACATCAATCTTGAAATGAATGGAGAATAACATAGTAAAAAGTATAAGAGGGCCTTACAGGAGGGGCATATCATTATCTCAAGACACTTTATGTCACAGTAGTGCTGATGTTGGTGTGAGGGAGAGAGAAAAAGAGAGCCTAGTCCATATTACGTTTCCATCTCCGACAGCGTATCAAATGCAGCCTCAGCGGCTCGTGCCAGGAGATAGCTTTGGAGAGGGTCCCATATATCCTTGGGCCTAGAGGCACTTGGCAGTGTTTCAGCATATACAGTCAACTGATCTTGGCAGTATATTAAATCATTGAGCCATTCCTTGAATTTTGGGGCCCGCCCTCTACCCCACCGACAAGCTACTCTACGCTAAGCCAGCAGTAACAATATGGTAATGTATCAGCGGTATAGTTTGGGGACTTGTGCGGTATAACCCAACAATGCTCTGAGAGGACTGTACTCTAGTGAGATAGATGTCATTCTCTCCAAGGCCTCAAAGATCTGCACCCAGTATTCTTGGACCCGTGAACATTCCCAGGCTAAATGTAGGAAACCGGCCTCCGGTAAGTTACATCTCTCACATCAATCTGTGTCTTTCAGTTTAAATTGAAACATTTTACAGGGGTGTAGTATAATCGCTGCAGGAACTTATAATGTATGAGGTGTAGTCTACAGCTGGCGGAAATTTGTGCAGTTTGTAAACAACAATATTTCCATTGTTCGTCCCCTATTTCAGTCCCTAGGTCTATGTTCCAATGTGCATGAGAGGTGATAGGGGCTGTGCGTATATATTATGAAATAGTGTGGAGACCAAGTGTCCCGGTTGTGCAGCTCTCAGCATCTGGTGTAGGGGTGCAAGGCTTGTGGGTTTCCGGGGGAATTCTGGGGCAATGGAGCGTATTCCCTGTCGGAGACGGACATATTGAAAGATGTTGAGGGAGGAGGGCTGCAACTCGTGAAAGAAATGATCTGAGGAGTGAAATGTACCATTATGAAAGAGATCTCCCCATTTGGTGATGGTGGTGCGTTCACACATTTTGATAAAACCCTTTTCTTGGAGTAGGGGCATTCGGGGATGATAGGATAAGGGGAATAGTGGCGAGTACAACATGGGAGAAGCGAGGAGACTGGAGATACGGTGCCATATATCAACCGTGCCCGTGATAGTAGTGGTATGTCACGCGTGCGGATGGGTGCGTTCAGTATCCCGTCCAGGGGAATAGGATCAGCTAGCCAGTGCTCCGTCGCCACCTCTGGCATGTACTTAGGAGGGTTAATCCAATAATAGGCATAATGAGCTTGTGCGCATGTAAAATATAATTCGAAATCTGGAATATCATATCCTCCCTGCTCGTAGGGTCTCGTGAGTATCGACCATTGTATTTACAGCTGTTTACCACCCCAGAACAGCCTGATCATGTCTGGGCGGAGTGTCTTAAAAAAATAGCGGCCAGGATGTTAAGGTATATTCATAAATAAGTACAACAGCTGTGGGAGTACTACCATTTTCATTAAGGAAGCACGGCCTGCGAGTGAGAGAGGCAAGGAAATCCAGCGTGTGACACTACTTGTGAGGCGATCCATAGTTGTATTATAATTGAGGCGTATCAGTTCTTCCCTGTCTCCAGAGATTTGGATCCCTAAATATTGTAGGTCCGTTTCACACCATTCTAACGGGAGGCCCCTAAATGTATTTTGAAGGCAATCATCTATGATCTGAAACAGGAGACCAAAGAATGGCAGCATCTGCACACTAGCACCGGTATACATTTCAAAGATTATTAATCTCTGCTACAAAAGTGTCTTTTGCTGAATTACAGTCTATCTTTTCATTTTCCACTGCGCCAATTCAGACACGTATCAAACAAATCAGTCTTGGTATATCTCCCTAAGAAAAAGAGCAGCCTGATTTGTTAGGTGAAATTTCCTCTGATAGGCAACAGTAACATCACAAGGCTGATTCAGCCTTGTTGGGCATGCTGCAGAATGAGTCATATAGCCCATAGAGTAATCCCTTCATTGCTTTTCATTTTTTTGTTTTTCTCTGTGAGAAACCCTAAGTATAATGGGTATGATGAGATGTGGGTCCTAAATTTGCTGTACCATATGTTTCAATTGCATTATAGTGTGCCACACAAAAAATACATTGTGATTGAATGAGAAGTTGCAAAACACAGAGTCAAAGTATGGGCCAAGTTTACAGAGAAAAAAGATGGAATAATAAAATGAACATGCATGGGTACAACAGTCACTTTTTCATGATATCTGATCTGCTAACGTTACAAATACAGAGACTTACCTTGACCATCCAACTACTGCATATGTAATTTATAGGTTTCCTTTATAAGGCTGTACCTATATTTGCAATATCACTAGTCATCCATTTCCACTAGTAAGTTCTAGGAGCAAATGAAATGGTATGTCTGTGAGAAGTTGGCCTGATATATGCTGTCCACTAGTTATAGTGGGCACCCTGTAACAGTCCAAACAACCCCTTATTGGTTATTGGTTAAAGACAACCTTCATTGAAAGCTATCCTAGTGGTAGCTATGGAGAGCAGCCTTCAGGCTGAGTCTTGAAGGAATGTAAAGCAGCTTGTTTTACCAGTCTATAATCTCTTGAGTTCCTAAATGAAAGATATCCACACCAGGTATATATATAAAATATATGTATGAAATAATAAACACACCCTCCTAGTCCCTTTATGAGACTGGAGGTCAAAACACATAAGTTACACTTCAATAATCACAGTAAAATAGCACAAATACACGTCAGGCCCTAGGGGCGAGCCAAACTATGTACTAAAATAATGGTATAAGAACCACGACTTAACTAGACACAAGGCCTAGAGCCTGTAGAATCACTGGGACCCCAAGGAACCACCCAAGGTAGTGACAGAGGGGACCCACGGTGGCCGTGTGCAGTGTGTGAATACAGCCACGAGCTCCCGTTAGCTTCTATGGGGAAAGTCGCAGTTAGATTTTTAAAGATTAGGGACACTTAGAATTGAGTCAGGACCAAATCCTTTTGGACTTAGGAATTTCTAGGGCTAACACCCACGGGAGAACCGGAGTACTCAGGTTACCTCACCCAGGGAAGCCGGGTGCATAGGTGTCTTTTGGTGTCGGGTCGCGTCGTCGATTTCAATGGGAGCTGGCGAAGAAGTGCTGCTGCCGTGAAGATGCGAAGTGTCCGAAGAAATCCAAGCCTGGATCAAAGAAGAGAAGAACCTGAAAGCAGAGGGAACAGAGTCTGGGTCACTAGCCAGTGACCAGGATGGCGATAGGCAGATGCCCACCGATGTTGGGTGATTTCAGGTGAAAGAGGTGAAGCTTGACTCTTCAGCCATGAGGACCAGGAGGTGTCGAGGATGACCAGGAGCTGGATTCGAGCTGACCCATGAAGGATATTGAGTGCTGCAGTGTCAGTGCCCGGTTTGGACTCAACAAGCCTTGGCAACAGCAACCCACGCAGAAATGAAAAAGATGCTTCGGTGCAGACCAGCAAGGTCTGAGGGACTCACAACTTGATAGGGAGTCGGGGCATGTCTGGAGCAACCAGGGAAGCCCAAGGAAATTCAAAGTTACCCCCTCAGGGACCCATGAGTCAACAGACCAGGGATCGCAAAGGGACCTTGAGACGAAACACAAAATGGCATCCCACGGGTCACTCGGAGTGACCAGGCCAACAATCTTCGGTGGATTCAGTGCTCGAGGTAGGGGCTACAAGTCAGCCAGAACACAACTTCAGGAGACATCGAGAAATCAAGGCACTTGCAAAAGTGCACGGTGACCAGGAGTTCCGGTTCCACGCTACTCACGAGAGCTGTGGGTCTCAGCTTTGCTGGGGACTTGGGTCAACCTGTGAGATGTCTGGAAATCCTCTTCCTGGGCTGCAAATACTTCGGAGTCCGACAGGAGCTTCAGAAATGCAGTCTGGCAAATTGCTTTGTTGGTGCCTGCAAGCAGGGGAATCACTCATTGACCGCAAGGGAGATTTCTTCAGTCCACTGGTCTTTAGCAGAGCATCAAAGGTCCAGGATTTGGCTTCAGAGTTTCGTCCAGGGTAATCTAGTTCTGGTTACAGAGGTTCCTTACTTATACCTAAGGAAGGGGTTGGACTAGCTCTGGGGACCCACCTATGGGAGGGTTTGGAAAGAGGGGTGGCTAAACTCATTTCCTTTGTCCAGTTTCACACCAGAGCAGGGGCTGGAAGCCCCTGAACCGGTTAGAGCTGGACTATGCACAGGGACACCAAATGTGCCCCCAGTGCAGGACTTCAAAGCACTCAGAGAGTGCTCCCACCCAGCTCCAATACACATAAGCCTGTCTGGGAGGTGATTACACCTCCCTATGACAGGAAACCTATTGTCCAGGCCTCCCCTGCTGGAGTTTCGGTCAGTAGCAGGAGGCCAGACACGTGTCTGTGGCTGCAGCATCCATTTTGTGATGCCAGGGCTCTATTAAGTTTCTACCGGGAAACCCAGTACTTCCATGTCTCTCCCTCTAGAAGGATGGGATCTTACTCCCACACCAGGTACTGGTGTGGGGGTATGATTCCAAGGTGTTTGACACCAAACATGACATGTTTCCGTGCAGCCAGTCCAAAATTAGCATTTAGCGTTTGGTTATAATGCACTTAAAAGTATATGGTCAGGCTGCACTACAAACAGCATCAGAGAAGGGTCTCCGAATGCTGCAGAGGGGCTCTGCTCATGCAGGGGCACCCTCTCACATAAGAACCAAGCACTCTGCCTTCAGCATTGATAAGGCCTGCCATAGGCGTGACTTATAGGTTTATATGTGTGTATATATATAGTGATATAGGTAACCTATATCACAGTAAGGGGTGCATGCACCACCTTACCCAGGCTGCAGTAGCAGATCTGTGGTGTCATTTTGGGTGGCTTTCCAGGGGTGGCACAATACATGCTTCAGCCACTGGTAGGCCTCTGGGGTACCTATGCCTGCGTACATAGTGTACCATATACTAGGGACTCACAAGGGTACCTCAGGATCCAATCTATGGTGTACCTAAAGTACATGCAATCAATTTAGTGAGGAAGCAGCTAGGCTGGGGCCCTGAATAGCAGGGTCCCATCCAGACTAAAGTCGAAAAACAGTGAAACACCAACAAAAAGAAGATCGCTTGCTCTGCTAAATTACCAACCAACAAAGGCGGCTTAAACTTCCCTGATTTCAAATTATATTTTCTGGCAACCTTTCTTGGCCGTCTTCGTAGTTTATTCTACCTTAATAGTCAATACTATTACCACCAATTTATGTTAGGCAATGATTCTAACCGATTTCTTACAAGAGTAAATGACCCTAATTATTTCAAGAGGGTTAAGTTTAAGACTGCGAGAGAGGCAGTTGCTATTTGGAAATCTTTATTAATTACATGTAAGACTTCTTTTTTTCACTCAAAGCTTTCTTTGTGGGGCAATCCTGGGCTACCAGGAATATTTAATGACGGACTTGGGACCGTCTGGGCCAATCTGGGAATTAATTTTTTGGGGGATCTTTATGGAAATCAGGGATTTTTAAATTTTACAACACTTAAATTTCTCTTTAATTTAACTGAATCTATGCGATTTAAATATATGCAAATTAGAGACTATTTGATTTGTAAGATGAAAATTATTCAAATTTTGGACTCAGATTTATGGACGTGCTTCTACTCGGAGAATCAGAAATCATTAATCAGCAAGGGGTACAAATGTTTAAATAATTTCAAAGAGGACAACTGTCCAAAAATTGCTCTGAAATGGACATCTAGACTAGGGATTAATATTACCGCTACTAAAATCTCGGCGTCACTTTGCAATATCAACAAAGTGGTACAATCTTCGAGTCTGAGGATTCAGTTATACAAAACCATCTGCTTTTTATATTATACCCCATTCAGAATCTCTAATTGGTCTCAAAACTCTTCATCAAGTCCACGCTCTAAGTGCCCCAAATGGGATCTAGTGGCGGCCGATATTACTCATATATTTTTTTCATGTCCAGCCTTGCACGAGTTCTGGACCGGATTTGAAAATATTTTATCGCAAAAACAAATCATATTTGGTTCTCTCTCGCCGTTATCTGTATTATTAGACGTACAATCTATAAATTGCCCACACAGAGATTTATTAACAGTACAATTTTCTTGTGCTCGATTGACCATTGCTAGGGCATGGATCTCCCAGAAACCCCCACATATTTTGGAATGGTGGTTTTTGATTAATGAAATTTACACTATGGAGCGTGCTATTGCCAAAACGAGGGGATTGAAATCTATGAAAAAATTTGATAAAATTTGGGGAACTTTTCTTTAACCCTTTTCCTTCTTACGCCTTTATTTGTTTATGTGTATGGCCTACCTGTTATCAAATGTATATGTTATTATTATCAGCTAATCTTCGGTTTTTGTATTATTTGTGTTGTCAATAAAAATATATATAAAAAAAAAAAAAAAAGAAACACCAACAAAAAGTGGGGGTAAACATGTGAAGCAGATCCTACTCTCCTACAATGTCTACTTGGGATACATATAACATTGCATGACACAAACATATCTGCTGCTATAATATTCATGACAGAATTAAGGACAAAAAAAACACCACCACTCGCCGTCAATTGATAACAAAACAAAACTTAACACAAAAAATAGCTGCTCTTGATCAGGTCTCGGCCTTGTCCATTCGAGCGGCATATTGTGCCTGACTCCCTCTCAGAGGATGGAAGAAATTGAAGTTACATATGTGGTTGAGTCCTATCATCAATTTTTGTGTCTCTCCCAGTGTGGCAATAAAAGCAAGCCATACAGCATTACCTCACTGACATGATCAATGCCATAGTCATGGATAGTCCCTCTGTAAAAAGTGAAGAAGTGGCAGCAAAAGAAGAGGCAAGTGAAAAAGAACTTTATCAAAATAAAGGCGGCAATGCAAGTGGGCCTGAATGGCTGTAATGGAGCATATGGAAAATGAAATATGATCTAAAAAAAAGAGCCATATCCATGTTGTCTGTCTTTTTCAAGTTCAGCATGGCTATTGAGGACTGGCAATTCCTACCCTTGTCAGAATTCTGCTGTAAATGTCACTTCCGGTAGGAAATGCAGTACAGCAATTACCTAAGGATGGGAAGGTATAGCATGGGAACACACAATGTGTGATATTAGGTCCAGTTCTGTGACAGGGCATTAGGGCAGGCAGAAATTTGATAGGTCCAAATGCCACAAAATGGGTCTATTGTGGCTGGTGTCCTGACACCTCCCGATTGAGATTCAATTACTCTTTTTAGCAGTAAAAACTCACCGTAGTGTGAAAATGGAGTAACAATTATATCTTACACCTCAAAAGACAACTTGTAGGAAGATGGCTCTCTATATAGGGTACTATAATGTAGTACTCTGAGCAGAGAGTCCTGTGAGCCCATGTTGGTTTAAAGAAGCAAAAGTATATAATACCAATGCTCTATTTGGTGTGAGCGAGCAGTTAGGCTTACCAGAGGGTAGTGCTAAGCAATTGTTGTACTCACAGAGACAATAAATAAGACACACACTCAAGAATAAATTAAATGTTTATGTCATTTTTAATATGAAGAATTTCGATTTACAGTAAGTACTTTCAAAGTTACGTTTTTTTAAGAGTTCGCTAAATCTTTCACTATTGTTGGCCATTACGGACCATTGAAGTCAATGGGTAAAAGCAGAAAAATTCATATAAAATCTGGCAATTTTTTCATGACTTTCACCCACTCATGTTAGGTCGATAGCAGGACCAGGTCCAAAGTTCCTGCAGCAGAAGATTGGGACCGTCCCAGATTCCGCCAGGAGCAAGGTTCTGAGGGTGATGGTAGCTGGTGTGCTACGGTGAAAGGGGCCACCTGGAAAGACACTGCACAGGAGGACTTAAAGGTAAGTCTGGTTGGTCCCACTGGACGGAGGAGGTTGAAAGGGTCTCAGGACCATGAGAGCACAGCTGGGTCATCAAGATGTCATTATGGTCAGGAGCAGGTAACTTGGAGAGATGATTTTGGGACAGCTGGGCAACTCCCAGGTACTTGCTTCTGGAGTAGATGGAGTCTGGCATGGACTCTTCGTCTTGCTGTTTGCTGAAAGGGATCTGGTACCCCGGATATTTGTATGAATAACCTCAGGTAGGTCCTGGTGTCTCCAATATTGGTAAGGAGACAGATCTGACCCTCCAGACCTACCACTTCTGGTTTGGGGTGCTGCTTCCAGGTTGCCGGGGAGCAGCAAGTCAACAAACAAGACTTAGTAGGATTGGTGCCTGCAGGATGCAGGTGAGTGATACCTTTATTCCAAGTGAGGTTGTTGGTGATGTCTCAAAGGCTGGAGGAGCTCAAGGGGTCTTGGAGTCTTCACAGGTTCAGAACAAGACTGTACAACCACACTTGCCACGTTCTTGAGACAACAGGCAGGAATTGGCACCAACTTTCTCTGCGAAAAGCTTCAGTTCTCAGGCAGCAGCTCTTCTTTGTCCATGTTTTCTTCATTGAAACTAAAGCTCAAGGTCTCTGATTGAGTGGAGATGCAGGGGCGCTAAGAAGAGGTGAAATACAACAAAGCCTCATTAACAAATGAATGGTCTTTAAAAGACCCGTGAAGTACTTGGGTGCGGCGGCTGTGTGTGATCCAGGGAAGCAAGGACCAACACTTCCATGGTTAAAGTGCTGTTTTCTCAATTAAACTGGAACTGTGGTGCTACAGTACACTCGAGCACAGGAGCTAAAAAAGTTAAAAGAATTGAAATAAGCTCAGTCTAGTCTCCCATGAAAGCGCCCCTTTGAGTTCAGGGGGACCCTCAATTTGTTGCTCACGTTGGTCTCCTCCCCTCTCAGAATAGGAACTGTGCCTTCAGACGCCCATGTTGATATTCCACACAGTCTCCGGACATCAAACAAAAAGGTAGAAAATGAATGGAGGATATGTTGGATGAAACGATGACGGTGAGGGGCAATGAGGGGGGAAATCAGGAAGGGTGGGGTGAGGAAGAACTATGAGGGTTTGTGTAGGCCCGGACCAGATGCTTTTTGCTGCTGATGGGGTAGGCTCATTGAGGGGGAGGATTCAAGAAGATGGGAATTGAGTGGTGAGAAAGTGAATAGCAGAGAAAAGAGGGCAACGATGGGGAAAAGAGAGTTAGGGAGGATGTGGGTACATGTGGCCAAAAGAGGAGTAGGGGTCGCCAAGACAGGAGGAAGAAGACTGTGTAAAAAAGAGATGGGGCTACAAGTCAGCTCACATAGAGCAGGCCTGGCTCTTTCTGTCATGACTCTCTCAATTTATGTTGGTGTCTTGAGTTTATTATACTTGCTGTGACCCTATTCCCCCTTGCTTCTATGAGCGCATCTCCAGACATACTGTAAAACAGTGCAAACCTACATGTATCCAAGGCACCACCTTGACAAGGGAGAGAGAGAGAGAGAGAGAGAGAGAGAGAGGGAGGGAGGGAGACAGAGAGGGGGAGGGAGAGGGAGAGAGGGGGCGGGAGACAGAGGGAGGGAGACAGAGAGAGAGGGAGACAGAGAGGGGGAAACGGAGAGAGACGGAGAGGGAGAGAGACAAATAGGAGAGAGGGAGGGAGATGGAGGAGGGAGGGAGATGGAGGAGGGGGGGACACGGAGGGAGAGGGAGGGAGAGGGGGGGAGAGGGAGGGAGACGGAGGGAGAGGGAGGGAGAGGGAGAGATGGAGGGAGATGGAGAGAGGGGGAGGGAGACAGAGAGGGAGGGAGTGAGACAGAGAGGGAGGGAGACAGAGAGAGAGGGAGACAGAGAGGAGGAGACAGAGAGAGACGGAGAGGGAGAGAGATGGATAGAAGGAGAGAGGGAGGGAGACGGAGGAGGGAGGGAGATGGAGGAGGGAGGGAGACGG
This sequence comes from Triturus cristatus, assembly GCF_964204655.1. Lineage (NCBI taxonomy): Eukaryota > Metazoa > Chordata > Amphibia > Caudata > Salamandridae > Triturus > Triturus cristatus. Next base: position 61,451,083 of record NC_140587.1, read on the forward strand.
AGGAGGGAGGGAGACGGAGGAGGCAGGGAGACGGAGGGAGAGGGAGGGAGACGGAGGGAGAGGGAGGGAGACGTAGAGGGAAGGAGAGGGAGAGAGGGAGGGAGAGGGCGAGAGGGGGAGGGAGACAGGGAGGGAGACAGAGAGAGAGGGAGACAGAGAGGGGGAGACGGAGAGAGACGGAGAGGGAGAGAGACGGATAGAAGGAGAGAGGGAGGGAGATGGAGGAGGGAGGGAGGGAGATAGAGAGAGGGAGAGAGAGAGATATGTGTATGCCGGGTCCGGTGGCTCAGTGGATGAAGGCGCCCGCTGCAGGGACCTGTGTTCCACCTCATGGTCACAGTTTTTTGTTGTTGCTCTAGCCCCGCCCCCTCCTCCAATGACCCAAGCCCCAAGGTGCGGCCCTCGGCCACAAACCACACTGTAAATTTGGCCCCCAAGAGAAAGTTTGTGAGTACCCCTGCCCTAAATCTACCCCCAGCACAACCCCCTACACTACCCAAACACCACTGCACTACCCTAAACCCTACAACACTACCCCCAGCAAGACCCCCTAAACTACCCAAACACCACTGCACTACCCTAAATTCTAAAGCACTACCCCATCACAACCCCCTAAACTACCCAAACACCACTGCACTACCCTAAACCCTACAACACTACGCCCAGCAAGACCCCCTAAACTACCCGAACACCACTGCACTACCCTAAATACTAAAACACTACCCCATCACAACCCCCTATACTACCCAAACACCACTGCTCTACCCTTATCCCTACAACACTACCCCCAACACGACCCCTACACTATCCAAAAACCACTGCACTTCCCTAAAACCTAAACACTACCCCCAGCACGACCCCCTACAGTACCCGAACACCACTGCACTACCCTAAACCCTAAAACACTACCCCAGCACGATCCCCTACACTATACAAATACCACTGCACTACAATAAACCCTAAATCTATCCCCAGCACGACCCCCTACATTACCCAAACACCACTGCACCACCCTAAACTCTACAACACTACCCCCAGCAAGACTCCCTAAACTACACGAACACCACTGCACTACCAAAAATACTAAAACACCACCCCCAGCACAACCCCCCACACTACCCAAACACCACTTCTCTACCCTAAACCCTAAAACACTACCCCCGCACAACCCCTACACTACCTAAACACAACTGCACTACCCTAAACCCTAAGACACTACTCCCAGCATGACCCCCTACACTACCCAAAGACAACTGCACTACCATAAACCCTAAAACTCTACCCCCAGCATGACCCCCTACACTACCCAAAGCCTACTGCAGTCCCCTAAACACTAAAACACTACCCCCCACACTACCCAAACACCACTGCACTACCCTAAACCCTAAACCACTACCCACAGCATGACCCCATACACTACCCAAACACCACTGCACTACCCTAAACCCTACAACACTACCCCCAGCAAGACCCCCTAAACTACCCGAACACCACTGCACTACCCTAAATTCTAAAGCACTACCCCATTACAACCCCCTAAACTACCCAAACACCACTGCACTACCCTAAACCCTACAACACTACCCCCAGCAAGACCCCCTAAACTACCCGAACACCACTGCACTACCCTAAATACTAAAACACTACCCCATCACAACCCCCTATACTACCTAAACACCACTGCTCTACCCTTATCCCTAAAACACTACCCCCAACACGACCCCTACACTATCCAAAAACCACTGCACTTCCCTAAACCCTAAACACTACCCCCAGCACGACCCCCTACAGTACCCGAACACCACTGCACTACCCTAAACCCTAAAACACTACCCCAGCACAATCCCCTACACTATACAAATACCACTGCACTACAATAAACCCTAAAACTCTACCCCCAGCATGACCCCCTACACTACCCAAAGCCTACTGCAGTCCCCTAAACACTAAAACACTACCCCCCACACCACCCCCTACACTACTCAAAGACCACTGCACAAACCTAAACCCTAAAGCACGGCCCCCTACACTACACAAACACCGCTGCACTACCCTAAAACCTAAAGCACTACCCCCAGTATCACCCCCTACACTACACAAACACCACTGCACTACCCTAAATCCTAAAATACTACACCCTACACTACAAAAACACCACTGCACTACCCTAAACACTAAACCACTAACCCCAGCACGACCCCCTACACTACCCAAACACCACTACACTACCCTAAACCCTAAAACACTACCCCAGCACAACCCCCTACACTACCCAAACACCATTGCTCTGCCCTAAACCCTAAAACACTCCCCCAGCACAACTCCCTACACTACCCAAACAGCACTGTACTACCCTAAACCCTAAATCTACCCCAGCAAGACCCACTACATTACCCAAACACCACTGCCCTACCCTAAACCCTAAATCTACCCTCAACATGACCCCCTACACTACCCAAACACCACTGAAATAACAATCCCTAAAACACTACCCCCAGCATGACACCTACACTACCCAAACACCACTGCACTGCCCTAAACCCTAAAACACTACCCCAGCACGACCCCCGACACTACCCAAACACCACTGCACTACCCTAAATCCTAAACCACTACCCCGGCATGACCCCCTACACTACCCAAACACCACTGCACTACCCTAATCCCTAAAACACTATCCCCAGCACGACCCCCTACACTACCCAAACACCACTGCACTGCCCTAAACCCTAAAACACTACCCCCAGCACGACCTCCTACACTACACAAACACCACTGCACTGCCCTAAATCTGAAAACATTACCCCTCAGCACAACCCCCTACATTTCACAAACACCACTGCACTACCCTAAACCATAAATCTCCCCAAGCACGACCCACTACACTACATAAACACCACTGCACTGCCCTAAACCCTAAAACCCTACCACTAGAATGATCCCCAACACTACATGAACACGACTGCACTGCCCTCACCCCTAAAACACCACCCGCAGCACAACCCCCTTCACTGACCGAACACTACTACACTGCCCTAAACCCTAAAACACAAACCCCAGCATGACCCCCTACACTGCCCGAACACAACTGCACTGCTCTAAACCCAAAAACACCACCCCCAGCACGACCCCCTACACTACTAGAAACCCACTGCACTGCCTTAAACCCTAAAACACTACCCTAGCACAACCCCCTACACAACCCAAAGACCACGACACTACCCTAAACCCTAAAACACTACCCCCAGCACAACGCTAAACACAAAATCAATACCCCCAGCATGACAACCTACACTACTCAAACACCACTACCCTAAACTCTAAATCTATCCCCAGCAGTACCACATATACTATCCAAACACCACTGCACCTCCCTAAATCCTAAACACTACCCCCAGCACGACCCCCTACAGTACCAGAACACCACTGCACTAATCTAAACCCTAAAACACTACCCCAGCACGATCCCCTACACTACACAAATACCACTGCACTACACTAAACCCTACAACACTACCCCCAGCAAGACCCCCTAAACTACCCAAACACCACTGCACTACCCTAAACCCTACAACACTACCCCCAGCAAGACCCCCTAAACCACCCCAAACACCACTTCACTACCCTAAATACTAAAACACTACCCCATCACAACCCCCTATACTACCCAAACACCACTGCTCTACCCTTATCCCTAAAACACTACCCCCAACACGACCCCTACACTACACAAACACGACTGCACTGCCCTAAACACTAAAACACTACCCCAGCACGATCCCCTACACTAGATAAACACCACTGCACTGCCCTAAACTCTAAAACACTACCCCCAGCACGACCCACTACACTACACAAACAACAATGCACTACCCTAAACCCTAAAACACTACCCCCAGCATGACCCCCTACACTACCCAAACACCACTGAAATAACAATCCCTAAAACACTACCCCCTGCATGACACCTACACTACCCAAACAGCACTGCACTGCCCTAAACCCTAAAGCACTACTCCCAGCACGACCCCCGACACTACCCAAACACCACTGCACTACCCTAAACCCTAAACCACTACCCACAGCACGACACCATACACTACCCAAACACCACTGCACTACCCTAAACCCTAAAACACTACCCCCAGCATGACCCCCTACACTACCCAAACACCACTGCACTACCCTAAACCCCAAACCTACCCTCAGCAAGACCCCCTAGACTACCCAAACACCAATGCACTACCCTAAAACACTCCCAGCCTGACCCCCTACACTACCCAAATACCACTGCACTACCCTAAACAAATAAAACAATACCCGCAGCATGACCCCCTACACTACCCAAAAACCACTGCACTACCCTAATCACAAAATCACTACCCCAGCACGACAACCTACACTACCCATACACCACTGCACTACACTAAACCCTAAAACACTACCCCCAGCAGTACCCCTCACACTACCTAAAAACCACTGCACTACCCTAAACCCTAAAACACTATCCCCAGCACAACGCCCTACACTACCCAAAGACCACTGCACTACCCTAAACCCTAAAACACTACCCCAGCACGACCCCCTACACTACCCAAACACCACTGCACTACCATAACCCCTTAAACACTACCCCCAGCATGTCCCCCTACACTACCCAAAGACCACTGCAGTCCCCTAAACACTAAAACACTACCCCCCCACACCACCCCTACACTACTCAAAGACCACTGCACAAACCTAAACCCTAAAGCACGGCCCCCTACACTACACAAACACCGCTGCACTACCCTAAAACCTAAAACACTACCCCCAGCACCACCCCCTACAGTACACAAACACCACTGCACTACCCTAAACACTAAACAACACCCCCAGAATGACCCCCTACACTACCCAAACACCACTGCACTACCCTAATCCCTAAAACACTATCCCCAGCAGTACCCCTTACTCTACCCAAACACCACTGCACTACCCTAAACCCTAAAACCCTACCACCAGCAGTACCTCCTATACTACCCAAACACCACTGTACTACTCTGAACCCTAAAACACTACCCCAGAAGTATCCCCTACACTACCCAAATACGACTGCACTACCCTAAACCACTACCCCCAGCACGACCCCCTACACTACCCAAACACAACTACACTACCCTAAACCCTAAGACACTACCCCCAGCACGACCCCTACACTACCAAAACACCATTGCACTACCCTAAACCCTAAAACACTCCCCCAGCACAACTCCCTACACTACCCAAACAGCACTGTACTACCCTAAACCCTAAATCTACCCCAGCAAGACCCCCTACACTACCCAAACACCACTGCCCTACCCTAAACCCTAAATCTACCCTCAGCATGAGCACCTACACTACCCAAACACCACTGAAATAACATAATCCCTAAACCCTAAATCACTACCCTGGCATGACCCCCTACACTACCCAAACACCACTGCACTTCCCTAATCCCTAAAACACTATCCCCAGCACGACCCCCTACACTACCCAAACATAACTGAAATAACATAATCCCTAAAACAATACCCCCAGCATGACACCTACACTACCCAAACACCACTGCACTACCCCAAACCCTAAGCCACTACCCACAGCACGACCCCATACACTACCCAAACACCACTGCACTACCCTAAACCCTAAAACACTACCCCCAGCATGACCCCCTACACTACCCAAACACCACTGCACTACCCTAAACCCTAAATCTACCCTCAGCAAGACCCCCTAGACTACCAAAACACCAATGCACTACCCTAAAACACTCCCAGCCTGACCCCCTACACTACCCAAATACCACTGCACTACCCTAAACAAATAAAACAATACCCGCAGCATGACCCCCTACACTACCCAAAAACCACTGCACTACCCTAATCACAAAATCACTACCCCAGCACGACAACCTACACTACCCATACACCACTGCACTACACTAAACCCTAAAACACTACCCCCAGCAGTACCCCTCACACTACCTAAAAACCACTGCACTACCCTAAACCCTAAAACACTATCCCCAGCACAACGACCTACACTACCCAAAGACCACTGCACTACCCCAAACCCTAAAACACTACCCCAGCACGACCCCCTACACTACCCAAACACCACTGCACTACCACAAACCCTTAAACACTACCCCCAGCATGTCCCCCTACACTACCCAAAGACCACTGCAGTCCCCTAAACACTAAAACACTACCCCCCACACCACCCCTACACTACTCAAAGACCACTGCACAAACCTAAACCCTAAAGCACGGCCCCCTACACTACACAAACACCGCTGCACTACCCTAAAACCTAAAACACTACCCCCAGCACCACCCCCTACACTACACAAACACCACTGCACTACCCTAAACCCTAAAATACTACACCCTACACTACAAAAACACCGCTGCACTACCCTAAACACTAAAACAACACCCCCAGCAGTACCACATATACTATCCAAACACCACTGCACCTCCCTAAATCCTAAACACTACCCCCAGCACGACCCCCTACAGTACCAGAACACCACTGCACTAATCTAAACCCTAAAACACTACCCCCAGCACGATCCCCTACACTACACAAATACCACTGCACTACACTAAACCCTAAATCTACCCCCAGCACAACCCCCTACACTACCCAAACACCACTGCACTACCCTAAACCCTACAACACTACCCCCAGCAAGACCTCCTAAACTACCCAAACACCACTTCACTACCCTAAATACTAAAACACTACCCCATCACAACCCCCTATACTACCCAAACACCACTGCTCTACCCTTATCCCTAAAACACTACCCCCAACACAACCCCTACACTACACAAACACGACTGCACTGCCCTAAACACTAAAACACTACCCCAGCACGATCCCCTACACTAGATAAACACCACTGCACTGCCCTAAACTCTAAAACACTACCCCCAGCACGACCCACTACACTACACAAACAACAATGCACTACCCTAAACCCTAAAACACTACCCCCAGCATGACCCCTACACTACCAAAACACCACTGAAATAACAATCCCTAAAACACTACCCCCAGCATGACACCTACACTACCCAAACAGCACTGCACTGCCCTAAACCCTAAAGCACTACTCCCAGCATGACCCCCGACACTACCCAAACACCACTGCACTACCCTAAACCCTAAACCACTACCCACAGCACGACCCCATACACTACCCAAACACCACTGCACTACCCTAAACCCTAAAACACTACCCCCAGCATGACCCCCTACACTACCCAAACACCACTGCACTACCCTAAACCCCAAACCTACCCTCAGCAAGACCCCCTAGACTACCCAAACACCAATACACTACCCTAAAACACTCCCAGCCTGACCCCCTACACTACCTAAATACCACTGCACTACCCTAAACAAATAAAACAATACCCGCAGCATGACCCCCTACACTACCCAAAAACCACTGCACTACCCTAATCACAAAATCACTACCCCAGCACGACAACCTACACTACCCATACACCACTGCACTACACTAAACCCTAAAACACTACCCCCAGCAGTACCCCTCACACTACCTAAAAACCACTGCACTACCCTAAACCCTAAAACACTATCCCCAGCACAACGCCCTACACTACCCAAAGACCACTGCACTACCCTAAACCCTAAAACACTACCCCAGCATGACCCCCTACACTACCCAAAGACCACTGCACTACCATAAACCCTTAAACACTACCCCCAGCATGTCCCCCTACACTACCCAAAGACCACTGCAGTCCCCTAAACACTAAAACACTACCCCCCACACCACCCCTACACTACTCAAAGACCACTGCACAAACCTAAACCCTAAAGCACGGCCCCCTACACTACACAAACACCACTGCACTACCCTAAAACCTAAAACACTACCCCCAGCACCACCCCCTACAGTACACAAACACCACTGCACTACCCTAAACACTAAACAACACCCCCAGAATGACCCCCTACACTACCCAAACACCACTGCACTACCCTAATCCCTAAAACACTATCCCCAGCAGTACCCCTTACTCTACCCAAACACCACTGCACTACCCTAAACCCTAAAACCCTACCACCAGCAGTACCCCCTATACTACCCAAACACCACTGTACTACTCTAAACCCTATAACACTACCCCAGAAGTATCCCCTACACTACCCAAATACGACTGCACTACCCTAAACCACTACACCCAGCACGACCCCCTACACTACCCAAACACCACTACACTACCCTAAACCCTAAGACACTACCCCCAGCACGACCCCTACACTACCAAAACACCATTGCACTACCCTAAACCCTAAAAAACTCCCCCAGCACAACTCCCTACACTACCCAAACAGCACTGTACTACCCTAAACCCTAAATCTACCCCAGCAAGACCCCCTACACTACCCAAACACCACTGCCCTACCCTAAACCCTAAATCTACCCTCAGCATGAGCACCTACACTACCCAAACACCACTGAAATGACATAATCCCTACACCCTAAATCACTACCCTGGCATGACCCCCTACACTACCCAAACACCACTGCACTTCCCTAATCCCTAAAACACTATCCCCAGCACGACCCCCTACACTACCCAAACATAACTGAAATAACATAATCCCTAAAACACTACCCCCAGCATGACACCTATACTACCCAAACACCACTGCACTACCCCAAACCCTAAACCACTACCCACAGCACAACCCCATACACTACCCAAACACCACTGCACTACCCTAAACCCTAAAACACTACCCCCAGCATGACCCCCTACACTACCCAAACACCACTGCACTACCCTAAACCCTAAATCTACCCTCAGCAAGACCCCCTAGACTACCAAAACACCAATGCACTACCCTAAAACACTCCCAGCCTGACCCCCTACACTACCCAAATACCACTGCACTACCCTAAACAAATATAACAATACACGCAGCATGACCCCCTACACTACCCAAAAACCACTGCACTACCCTAATCACAAAATCACTACCCCAGCACGACAACCTACACTACCCATATACCACTGCACTACACTAAACCCTAAAACACTACCCCCAGCAGTACCCCTCACACTACCTAAAAACCACTGCACTACCCTAAACCCTAAAACACTATCCCCAGCACAACGCCCTACACTACCCAAAGACCACTGCACTACCCTAAACCCTAAAACACTACCCCAGCACGACCCCCTACACTACCCAAACACCACTGCACTACCATAAACCCTTAAACACTACCCCTAGCATGTCCCCCTACACTACCCAAAGACCACTGCAGTCCCCTAAACACTAAAACACTACCCCCACACCACCCCTACACTACTCAAAGACCACCGCACAAACCTAAACCCTAAAGCACGGCCCCCTACACTACACAAACACCGCTGCACTACCCTAAAACCTAAAACACTACCCCCAGCACCACCCCCTACACTACACAAACACCACTGCACTACCCTAAACCCTAAAATACTACACCATACACTACAAAAACACCACTGCACTACCCTAAACACTAAAACAACACCCCCAGCATGACCCCCTACACTACCCAAACACCACTGCACTACCCTAATCCCTAAAACACTACCACCAGCAGTACCCCCTATACTACCCAACACCACTGTACTACCCTAAACCCTAAAACACTACCCCAGAAGTATCCCCTACACTACCCAAATACGACTGCACTACCCTAAACCACTACCCCCAGCACGGCCCCCTACACTACCCATACACCACTGCACTACACTAAACCCTAAAACACTACCCCTCACACTACCTAAAAACCACTGCACTACCCTAAACCCTAAAACACTATCCCCAGCACAACGCCCTACACTACCCAAAGACCACTGCACTACCCTAAACCCTAAAACACTACCCCAGCACGACCCCCTACACTACTAAAGACAACTGCACTACCATAAACCCTAAAACTGTACCTCCAGCATGACCCCCTACACTACCCAAAGCCTACTGCAGTCCCCTAAACACTAAAACACTACCCCCACACCAACCCCTACACTACTCAAAGACCACTGCACAAACCTAAACCCTAAAGCATGGCCCCCTACACTACACAAACACCGCTGCACTACCCTAAAACCTAAAACACTACCCCCAGTACCACCCCCTACACTACACAAACACCGCTGCACTACCCTAAACCCTAAAATACTACACCCTACACTACAAAAACACCACTGCACTACCCTAAACACTAAAACCCCCCCAGCATGACCCCCTACACTACCCAAACACCACTGCACTACCCTAATCCCTAAAACACTATCCCCAGCAGTACCCCTTACTCTACCCAAACACCACTGCACTACCCTAAACCCCTACCACCAGCAGTACCCCCTATACTACCCAAACACCACTGTACTACCCTAAACCCTAAAACACTACCCCAGAAGTATCCCCTACACTACCCTAATACGACTGCACTACCCTAAACCACTATCCCCAGCATGACCCCCTACACTACCCAAACACCACTACACTACCCTATACCCTAAAACACTACCCCCAGCACAACCCCCTACACTACCCAAATACCATTGCACTACCCTAAACCCTAAAACACTACCCCCAGCAAGACCCCCTAAACTACCCGAACACCACTGCACTACCCTAAATACTAAAACACTACCCCATCACAACCCCCTATACTACCCAAAAACCACTGCTCTACCCTTATCCCTAAAACACTACCCCCAACACGACCCCTACACTATCCAAAAACCACTGCACTTCCCTAAACCCTAAAAATACCCCCAGCACGATCCCCTACACTATCCAAATACCACTGCACTACAATAAACCCTAAATCTATCCCCAGCACGACCCCCTACACTACCCAAACACCACTGCACCATCCTAAACCCTACAACACTACCCCCAGCAAGACTCCCTAAACTACATGAACACCACTGCACTACCAAAAATACTAAAACACTACCCCATCACAACCCCCTACACTACCCTAACACCACTGCACTACCCTAAACCCTAAAACACTACCCCCAGCACAACACCCTACACTACCCAAACACCACTTCTCTACCCTAAACCCTAAAACACTACCCCCTGCACAACCCCTACACTACCTAAACACAACTGCACTAACCTAAACCCTAAGACACTACTCCCAGCATGACCCCCTACACTACCCAAAGACAACTGCACTACCATAAACCCTAAAACTCTACCCCCAGCATGACCCCCTACACTACCCAAAGCCTACTGCAGTCCCCTAAACAATAAAACACTACCCCCCACACCACCCCCTACACTACTCAAAGACCACTGCACAAACCGAAACCCTAAAGCACGGCCCCCTACACTACACAAACACCGCTGCACTACCCTAAAACCTAAAACACTACCCCCAGCACCACCCCCTACACTACAAAAACACCACTGCACTACCCTAAACCCTAAAATACTACACCCTACACTACAAAAACACCACTGCACTACCCTAAACACTAAAACACCCCCAGCATGACCCCCTACACTACCCAAACACCACTGCACTACCCTAATCCCTAAAACACTACCCCCAGCAGTACCCCTTACACTACCCAAACACCATTGCTCTGCCCTAAACCCTAAAACACTCCCCCAGCACAACTCCCTACACTACCCAAACAGCACTGTACTACCCTAAACCCTAAATCTACCCCAGCAAGACCCCCTACACTACCCAAACACCACTGCCCTACCCTAAACCCTAAATCTACCCTCAGCATGACCCCCTACACTACCCAAACACCACTGAAATAACAATCCCTAAAACACTACCCCCAGCATGACACCTACACTACCCAAACACCACTGCACTGCCCTAAACCCTAAAACACTACCCCCAGCACGACCCCCAACACTATCCAAACACCACTGCACTACCCTAAATCCTAAACCACTACCCTGGCATGACCCCCTACACTACCCAAACACTACTGCACTACCCTAATCCCTAAAACACTATCCCCAGCACGACCCCCTACACTACCCAAACACCACTGCACTGCCCTAAACCCTAAAACACTACGCCCAGCACGACCTCCTACACTACACAAACACCACTGCACTGCCATAAATCTGAAAACATTACCCCTCAGCACAACCCCCTACACTTTACAAACACCACTGCACTGCCCTAAACCATAAATCTCCCCAAGCACGACCCACTACACTACATAAACACCACTGCACTGCCCTAAACCCTAAAACCCTACCACTAGAATGATCCCCGACACTACATGAACACGACTGCACTGCCCTCAACCCTAAAACACCACCCGCAGCACAACCCCCTACACTACCCGAACACTACTACACTGCCCTAAACCCTAAAACACAAACCCCAGCATGACCCCCTACACTGCCCGAACACAACTGCACTGCTCTAAACCCGAAAACACCACCCCCAGCACGACCCCCTACACTACTAGAAAACCACTGCACTACCTTAAACCCTAAAACACTACCCTAGCACAACCCCCTACACAACCCAAAGACCACGGCACTACCCTAAACCCTAAAACACTACCCCCAGCACAACCCCCTACACTACCCAAACACCACTGCTCTACCCTAAACCCTAAAACACTACCCCCCGCACAACCCCTACACTACCCAAACACAACTGCACTACCCTAAACCCTTAGACACTACTCCCAGCATGACCCCCTACACTACCCAAAGACCACTGCACTACCATAAACCCTAAAACTCCACCCCCAGCATGACCCCCTACACTACCCAAAGACAACTGCAGTCCCCTAAACACTAAAACACTACCCCCCACACCACCCCCTACACTACTCAAAGACCACTGCACAAACCTAAACCCTAAAGCACGGCCCCCTACACTACACAAACACTGCTGCACTACCCTAAAACCTAAAACACTACCCCCAGCATGACCCCCTACACTACCCAAACACCACTGCACTACCCTAATCCCTAAAACACTATCCCCAGCAGTACCCCTTACTCTACCCAAACACCACTGCACTACCCTAAACCCCTACCACCAGCAGTACCCCCTATACTACCCAAACACCACTGTACTACCCTAAACCCTAAAACACTACCCCAGAAGTATCCCCTACACTACCCAAATACGACTGCACTACCCTAAACCACTACCCCCAGCACGACCCCCTACACTACCCAAACACCACTACACTACCCTAAACCCTAAAACACTACCCCCAGCACAACCCCCTACACTACCCAAACACCATTGCACTACCCTAAACCCTAAAACACTACCCCCAGCAAGACCCCCTAAACTACCCGAACACCACTGCACTACCCTAAATACTAAAACATTACCCCATCACAACCCCCTATACTACCCAAACACCACTTCTCTACCCTTATCCCTAAAACACTACCCCCAACACGACCCCTACACTATCCAAAAACCACTGAACTTCCCTAAACCCTAAACACTACCCCCAGCACGATCCCCTACACTATACAAATACCACTGCACTACAATAAACCCTAAATCTATCCCCAGCACGACCCCCTACACTACCCAAACACCACTGCACCACCCTAAACCCTACAACACTACCCCCAGCAAGACTCCCTAAACTACCCGAACACCACTGCACTACCAAAAATACTAAAACACTACCCCATCACAACCCCTACACTACCCTAACACCACTGCACTACCCTAAACCCTAAAACACTACCCCCAGCACAACCCCCTACACTACCCACACACCACTTCTCTACCCTAAACCCTAAAACACTACCCCCCTGCACAACCCCTATACTACCTAAACACAACTGCACTAACCTAAACCCTAAGACACTACTCCCAGCATGACCCCTACACTACCCAAAGACAACTGCACTACCATAAACCCTAAAACTCTACCCCCAGCATGACCCCCAACACTACCCAAAGCCTACTGCAGTCCCCTAAACACTAAAAAACTACCCCCCACACCACCCCCTACACTACTCAAAGACCACTGCACAAACCTAAACCCTAAAGCACGGCCCCCTACACTACACAAACACCGCTGCACTACCCTAAAACGTAAAGCACTACCCCCAGCACCACCCCCTACACTACACAAACACCACTGCAATACCCTGAATCCTAAAATACTACACCCTACACTACAAAAACACCACTGCACTACCCTAAACACTAAACCACTACCCCAGCACGACCCCCTACACTACCCAAACACCACTACACTACCCTAAACCCTAAAACACTACCCCCAGCACAACCCCCTACACTACCCAAACACCATTGCTCTGCCCTAAACCCTAAAACACCCCCAGCACAACTCCCTACACTACCCAAACAGCACTGTACTACCCTAAACCCTAAATCTACCCCAGCAAGACCCCCTACACTACCCAAACACCACTGCCCTACCCTAAACCCTAAATCTACCCTCAGCATGACCCCCTACACTACCCAAACACCACTGAAATAACAATCCCTAAAACACTACCCCCAGCATGACACCTACACTACCCAAACACCACTGCACTGCCCTAAACCCTAAAACACTACCCCCAGCACGACCCCCGACACTATCCAAACACCACTGCACTACCCTAAATCCTAAACCACTACCCTGGCATGACCCCCTACACTACCCAAACACCACTGCACTACCCTAATCCCTAAAACACTATCCCAAGCACGACCCCCTACACTACCCAAACACCACTGCACTGCCCTAAACCCTAAAACACTACGCCCAGCACGACCTCCTACACTACACAAACACCACTGCACTGCCCTAAATCTGAAAACATTACCCCTCAGCACAACCCCCTACACTTTACAAACACCACTGCACTGCCCTAAACCATAAATCTCCCCAAGCACGACCCACTACACTACATAAACACCACTGCACTGCCCTAAACCCTAAAACCCTACCACTAGAATGATCCCCGACACTACATGAACACGACTGCACTGCCCTCAACCCTAAAACACCACCCGCAGCACAACCCCCTACACTACCCGAACACTACTACCCTGCCCTAAACCCTAAAACACAAACCCCAGCATGACCCCCTACACTGCCCGAACACAACTGCACTGCTCTAAACCCGAAAACACCACCCCCAGCACGACCCCCTACACTACTAGAAAACCACTGCACTACCTTAAACCCTAAAACACTACCCTAGCACAACCCCCTACACAACCCAAAGACCACGGCACTACCCTAAACCCTAAAACACTACCCCCAGCACAACCCCCTACACTCCCCAAACACCACTGCTCTACCCTAAACCCTAAAACACTACCCCCCGCACAACCCCTACACTACCCAAACACAACTGCACTACCCTAAACCCTTAGACACTACTCCCAGCATGACCCCCTACACTACCCAAAGACCACTGCACTACCATAAACCCTAAAACTCCACCCCCAGCATGACCCCCTACACTACCCAAAGACAACTGCACCACCCTAAACCCTAAAACATGACCCCCTACACTACACAAACACCACTGCACTACCCTAAACCCTAAAACACTACCCCCAGCATGACCCCCTACACTACCCAAACACCACTGCACTACCCTAAACCCTAAATCTACCCTCAGCAAGACCCCCTAGACTACCAAAACACCAATGCACTACCCTAAAACACTCCCAGCCTGACCCCCTACACTACCCAAAAACCACTGCACTACCCTAATCACAAAATCACTACCCCAGCACGACAACCTACACTACCCATACACCACTGCACTACACTAAACCCTAAAACACTACCCCCAGCAGTACCCCTCACACTACCTAAAAACCACTGCACTACCCTAAACCCTAAAACACTATCCCCAGCACAACGCCCTACACTACCCAAAGACAACTGCACTACCCTAAACCCAAAAACACTACCCCAGCACGACCCCCTACACTACCCAAACACCACTGCACTACCATACACCCTTAAACACTACCCCCAGCATGTCCCCCTACACTACCCAAAGACCACTGCAGTCCCCTAAACACTAAAACACTACCCCCCACACCACCGCTACACTACTCAAAGACCACTGCACAAACCTAAACCCTAAAGCACGGCCCCCTACACTACACAAACACCGCTGCACTACCCTAAAACCTAAAACACTACCCCCAGCACCACCCCCTACACTACACAAACACCACTGCACTACCCTAAACCCTAAAATACTACACCCTACACTACAAAAACACCACTGCACTACCCTAAACACTAAAACAACACCCCCAGCATGACCCCCTACACTACCCAAACACCACTGCACTACCCTAATCCCTAAAACACTATCCCCAGCAGTACCCCTTACTCTACCCAAACACCACTGCACTACCCTAAACCCTAAAACACTACCACCAGCAGTACCCCCTATACTACCCAACACCACTGTACTACCCTAAACCCTAAAACACTACCCCAGAAGTATCCCCTACACTACCCAAATACCACTGCACTATCCAAAACCACTACCCCCAGCACGACCCCCTACACTACCCATACACCACTGCACTACACTAAACCCTAAAACACTACCCCTCACACTACCTAAGAACCACTGCACTACCCTAAACCCTAAAACACTATCCCCAGCACAACACCCTACACTACCCAAAGACCACTGCACTACCCGAAACCCTAAAACACTACCCCAGCACGACCCCCTACACTACCCAAAGCCTACTGCAGTCCACTAAACACTAAAACAATACCCCCCACACCACCCCCTACACTACTCAAAGACCACTGCACAAACCTAAACCCTAAAGCATGGCCCCCTACACTACACAAACACCGCTGCACTACCCTAAAACCTAAAACACTACCCCCAGCACCACCCCCTACACTACACAAACACCACTGCACTACTCTAAACCCTAAAATACTACACCCTACACTACAAAAACACCGCTGCACAACCCTAAACACTAAAACACCCCCAGCATGACCCCCTACACTACCCAAACACCACTGCACTACCCTAATCCCTAAAACACTATCCCCAGCAGTACCCCTTACTCTACCCAAACACCACTGCACTACCCTAAACCCCTACCACCAGCAGTACCCCCTATACTACCCAAACACCACTGTACTACCCTAAACCCTAAAACACTACCCCAGAAGTATCCCCTACACTACCCAAATACGACTGCACTACCCTAAACCACTACCCCCAGCATGACCCCCTACACTACCCAAACACCACTACACTACCCTAAACCCTAAATCACTACCCCCAGCACAACCCCCTACACTACCCACATACCATTGCACTACCCTAAACCCTAAAACACTACCCCCAGCAAGACACCCTAAACTACCCGAACACCACTGCACTACCCTAAATACTAAAACACTACCCCATCACAACCCCCTATACTACCCATACACCACTGCTCTACCCTTATCCCTAAAACACCACCCCCAACACGACCCCTACACTATCCAAAAACCACTGCACTTCCCTAAACCCTAAACACTACCCCCAGCACGATCCCCTACACTATACAAATACCACTGCACTACAATAAACCCTAAATCTATCCCCAGCACGACCCCCTACACTACCCAAACACCACTGCACCACCCTAAACCCTACAACACTACCCCCAGCAAGACTCCCTAAACTACACGAACACCACTGAACTACCAAAAATACTAAAACACTACCCCATCACAACCCCCTACACTACCCTAACACCACTGCACTACCCTAAACCCTAAAACACTACCCCCAGCACAACACCCTACACTACCCAAACACCACTTCTCTACCCTAAACCCTAAAGCACTACCCCCCTGCACAACCCCTCCACTACCTAAACACAACTGCACTAACCTAAACCCTAAGACACTACTCCCAGCATGACCCACTACACTACCCAAAGACAACTGCACTACCATAAACCCTAAAACTCTACCCCCAGCTTGACCCCCTACACTACCCAAAGCCTACTGCAGTCCCCTAAACACTAAAACACTACCCCCCACACCACCCCTACACTACTCAAAGACCACTGCACAAACCTAAACCCTAAAGCACGGCCCCCTACACTACACAAACACCGCTGCACTACCCTAAAACCTAAAACACTACCCCCAGCACCACCCCCTACACTACAAAAACACCACTGCACTACCCTAAACCCTAAAATACTACACCCTATACTACAAAACCACCACTGCACTACCCTAAACACTGAAACACCCCCAGCATGACCCCCTACACTACCCAAGCACCACTGCACTACCCTAATCCCTAAAACACTATCCCCAGCAGTACCCCTTACTCTACCCAAACACCACTACACTACCCTAAACCCCTACCACCAGCAGTACCCACTATACTACCCAAACACCACTGTACTACCCTAAACCCTAAAACACTACCCCAGAAGTATCCCCTACACTACCCAAATACGAATGCACTACCCTAAACCACTACCCCCAGCACGACCCCCTACACTACCCAAACACCACTACACTACCCTAAACCCTAAAACACTACTCCCAGCACAACCCCCTACACTACCCAAACACCATTGCACTACCCTAAACCCTAAAACACTACCCCCAGCAAGACCCCCTAAACTACCCGAACACCACTGCACTACCCTAAATACTAAAACACTACCCCATCACAACCCCCTATACTACCCAAACACAACTGCTCTACCCTTATCCCTAAAACACTACCCCCAACACGACCCCTACACTATCCAAAAACCACTGCACTTCCCTAAACCCTAAACACTACCCCCAGCACGATACCCTACACTATACAAATACCACTGCACTACAATAAACCCTAAATCTATCCCCAGCACGACCCCCTACACTACCCAAACACCACTGCACCACCCTAAACCCTACAACACTACCCCCAGCAAGATTCCCTAAACTACACAAACACCACTGCACTACCAAAAATACTAAAACACTACCCCATCACAACCCCCTACACTACCCTAACACCACTGCTCTACCCTAAACCCTAAAACACTACCCCCAGCACAACCCCCTACACTACCCAAACACCACTTCTCTACCCTAAACCCTAAAACACTACCCCCCTGCACAACCCCTATACTACCTAAACACAACTGCAATAACCTAAACCCTAAGACACTACTCCCAGCATGACCCCTACACTACCCAAAGACAACTGCACTACCATAAACCCTAAAACTCTACCCCCAGCATGACCCCCTACACTACCCAAAGCCTACTGCAGTCCCCTAAACACTAAAACACTACCCCCCACACCACCCCCTACACTACTCAAAGACCACTGCACAAACCTAAACCCTAAAGCACGCCCCCCTACACTACACAAACACCGCTGCACTACCCTAAAACCTAAAGCACTAACCCCAGCACCACCCCCTACACTACACAAACACCACTGCACTACCCTAAATCCTAAAATACTGCACCCTACACTACAAAAACACCACTGCACTACCCTAAACATTAAACCACTACCCCCAGCAAGACCCCCTACACTACCCAAACACCACTACACTACCCTAAACCCTAAAACACTACCCCCAGCACAACCCCCTACACTACCCAAACACCATTGCTCTGCCCTAAACCCTAAAACACTCCCCCAGCACAACTCCCTACACTACCCAAACAGCACTGTACTACCCTAAACCCTAAATCTACCCCAGCAAGACCCCCTACACTACCGAAACACCACTGCCCTACCCTAAACCCTAAATCTACCCTCAGCATGACCCCCTACACTACCCAAACACCACTGAAATAACAATCCCTAAAACACTACCCCCAGCATGACACCTACACTACCCAAACACTACTGCACTACCCTAATCCCTAAAACACTATCCCCAGCACGACCCCCTACACTACCCAAACACCACTGCACTGCCCTAAACCCTAAAACACTACGCCCAGCACGACCTCCTACACTACACAAACACCACTGCACTGCCCTAAATCTGAAAACATTACCCCTCAGCACAACCCCCTACACTTTACAAACACCACTGCACTGCCCTAAACCATAAATCTCCCCAAGCACGACCCACTACACTACATAAACACCACTGCACTGCCCTAAACCCTAAAACCCTACCACTAGAATGATCCCCGACACTACATGAACACGACTGCACTGCCCTCAACCCTAAAACACCACCCGCAGCACAACCCCCTACACTACCCGAACACTACTACACTGCCCTAAACCCTAAAACACAAACCCCAGCATGACCCCCTACACTGCCCGAACACAACTGCACTGCTCTAAACCCGAAAACACCACCCCCAGCACGACCCCCTACACTACTAGAAAACCACTGCACTACCTTAAACCCTAAAACACTACCCTAGCACAACCCCCTACACAACCCAAAGACCACGGCACTACCCTAAACCCTAAAACACTACCCCCAGCACAACCCCCTACACTACCCAAACACCACTGCTCTACCCTAAACCCTAAAACACTACCCCCCGCACAACCCCTACACTACCCAAACACAACTGCACTACCCTAAACCCTTAGACACTACTCCCAGCATGACCCCCTACACTACCCAAAGACCACTGCACTACCATAAACCCTAAAACTCCACCCCCAGCATGACCCCCTACACTACCCAAAGACAACTGCAGTCCCCTAAACACTAAAACACTACCCCCCACACCACCCCCTACACTACTCAAAGACCACTGCACAAACCTAAACCCTAAAGCACGGCCCCCTACACTACACAAACACTGCTGCACTACCCTAAAACCTAAAACACTACCCCCAGCATGACCCCCTACACTACCCAAACACCACTGCACTACCCTAATCCCTAAAACACTATCCCCAGCAGTACCCCTTACTCTACCCAAACACCACTGCACTACCCTAAACCCCTACCACCAGCAGTACCCCCTATACTACCCAAACACCACTGTACTACCCTAAACCCTAAAACACTACCCCAGAAGTATCCCCTACACTACCCAAATACGACTGCACTACCCTAAACCACTACCCCCAGCACGACCCCCTACACTACCCAAACACCACTACACTACCCTAAACCCTAAAACACTACCCCCAGCACAACCCCCTACACTACCCAAACACCATTGCACTACCCTAAACCCTAAAACACTACCCCCAGCAAGACCCCCTAAACTACCCGAACACCACGGCACTACCCTAAATACTAAAACATTACCCCATCACAACCCCCTATACTACCCAAACACCACTGCTCTACCCTTATCCCTAAAACACTACCCCCAACACGACCCCTACACTATCCAAAAACCACTGAACTTCCCTAAACCCTAAACACTACCCCAGCACGATCCCCTACACTATACAAATACCACTGCACTACAATAAACCCTAAATCTATCCCCAGCACGACCCCCTACACTACCCAAACACCACTGCACCACCCTAAACCCTACAACACTACCCCCAGCAAGACTCCCTAAACTACCCGAACACCACTGCACTACCAAAAATACTAAAACACTACCCCATCACAACCCCCTACACTACCCTAACACCACTGCACTACCCTAAACCCTAAAACACTACCCCCAGCACAACCCCCTACACTACCCACACACCACTTCTCTACCCTAAACCCTAAAACACTACCCCCCTGCACAACCCCTATACTACCTAAACACAACTGCACTAACCTAAACCCTAAGACACTACTCCCAGCATGACCCCTACACTACCCAAAGACAACTGCACTACCATAAACCCTAAAACTCTACCCCCAGCATGACCCCCTACACTACCCAAAGCCTACTGTAGTCCCCTAAACACTAAAAAACTACCCCCCACACCACCCCCTACACTACTCAAAGACCACTGCACAAACCTAAACCCTAAAGCACGGCCCCCTACACTACACAAACACCGCTGCACTACCCTAAAACGTAAAGCACTACCCCCAGCACCACCCCCTACACTACACAAACACCACTGCAATACCCTGAATCCTAAAATACTACACCCTACACTACAAAAACACCACTGCACTACCCTAAACACTAAACCACTACCCCCAGCACGACCCCCTACACTACCCAAACACCACTACACTACCCTAAACCCTAAAACACTACCCCCAGCACAACCCCCTACACTACCCAAACACCATTGCTCTGCCCTAAACCCTAAAACACCCCCAGCACAACTCCCTACACTACCCAAACAGCACTGTACTACCCTAAACCCTAAATCTACCCCAGCAAGACCCCCTACACTACCCAAACACCACTGCCCTACCCTAATCCCTAAATCTACCCTCAGCATGACCCCCTACACTACCCAAACACCACTGAAATAACAATCCCTAAAACACTACCCCCAGCATGACACCTACACTACCCAAACACCACTGCACTGCCCTAAACCCTAAAACACTACCCCCAGCACGATCCCCGACACTATCCAAACACCACTGCACTACCCTAAATCCTAAACCACTACCCTGGCATGACCCCTTACACTACCCAAACACCACTGCACTACCCTAATCCCTAAAACACTATCCCAAGCACGACCCCCTACACTACCCAAACACCACTGCACTGCCCTAAACCCTAAAACACTACGCCCAGCACGACCTCCTACACTACACAAACACCACTGCACTGCCCTAAATCTGAAAACATTACCCCTCAGCACAACCCCCTACACTTTACAAACACCACTGCACTGCCCTAAACCATAAATCTCCCCAAGCACGACCCACTACACTACATAAACACCACTGCACTGCCCTAAACCCTAAAACCCTACCACTAGAATGATCCCCGACACTACATGAACACGACTGCACTGCCCTCAACCCTAAAACACCACCCGCAGCACAACCCCCTACACTACCCGAACACTACTACCCTGCCCTAAACCCTAAAACACAAACCCCAGCATGACCCCCTACACTGCCCGAACACAACTGCACTGCTCTAAACCCGAAAACACCACCCCCAGCACGACCCCCTACACTACTAGAAAACCACTGCACTACCTTAAACCCTAAAACACTACCCTAGCACAACCCCCTACACAACCCAAAGACCACGGCACTACCCTAAACCCTAAAACACTACCCCCAGCACAACCCCCTACACTACCCAAACACCACTGCTCTACCCTAAACCCTAAAACACTACCCCCCGCACAACCCCTACACTACCCAAACACAACTGCACTACCCTAAACCCTTAGACACTACTCCCAGCATGACCCCCTACACTACCCAAAGACCACTGCACTACCATAAACCCTAAAACTCCACCCCCAGCATGACCCCCTACACTACCCAAAGACAACTGCACCACCCTAAACCCTAAAACATGACCCCCTACACTACACAAACACCACTGCACTACCCTAAACCCTAAAACACTACCCCCAGCATGACCCCCTACACTACCCAAACACCACTGCACTACCCTAAACCCTAAATCTACCCTCAGCAAGACCCCCTAGACTACCAAAACACCAATGCACTACCCTAAAACACTCCCAGCCTGACCCCCTACACTACCCAAATACCACTGCACTACCCTAAACAAATAAAACAATACCCGCAGCATGACCCCCTACACTACCCAAAAACCACTGCACTACCCTAATCACAAAATCACTACCCCAGCACGACAACCTACACTACCCATACACCACTGCACTACACTAAACCCTAAAACACTACCCCCAGCAGTACCCCTCACACTACCTAAAAACCACTGCACTACCCTAAACCCTAAAACACTATCCCCAGCACAACGCCCTACACTACCCAAAGACAACTGCACTACCCTAAACCCAAAAACACTACCCCAGCACGACCCCCTACACTACCCAAACACCACTGCACTACCATAAACCCTTAAACACTACCCCCAGCATGTCCCCCTACACTACCCAAAGACCACTGCAGTCCCCTAAACACTAAAACACTACCCCCCACACCACCACTACACTACTCAAAGACCACTGCACAAACCTAAACCCTAAAGCACGGCCCCCTACACTACACAAACACCGCTGCACTACCCTAAAACCTAAAACACTACCCCCAGCACCACCCCCTACACTACACAAACACCACTGCACTACCCTAAACCCTAAAATACTACACCCTACACTACAAAAACACCACTGCACTACCCTGAACACTAAAACAACACCCCCAGCATGACCCCCTACACTACCCAAACACCACTGCACTACCCTAATCCCTAAAACACTATCCCCAGCAGTACCCCTTACTCTACCCAAACACCACTGCACTACCCTAAACCCTAAAACACTACCACCAGCAGTACCCCCTATACTACCCAACACCACTGTACTACCCTAAACCCTAAAACACTACCCCAGAAGTATCCCCTACACTACCCAAATACCACTGCACTATCCTAAACCACTACCCCCAGCACGACCCCCTACACTACCCATACACCACTGCACTACACTAAACCCTAAAACACTACCCCTCACACTACCTAAGAACCACTGCACTACCCTAAACCCTAAAACACTATCCCCAGCACAACACCCTACACTACCCAAAGACGACTGCACTACCCGAAACCCTAAAACACTACCCCAGCACGACCCCCTACACTACCCAAAGCCTATTGCAGTCCCCTAAACACTAAAACACTACCCCCCACACCACCCCCTACACTACTCAAAGACCACTGCACAAACCTAAACCCTAAAGCATGGCCCCCTACACTACACAAACACCGCTGCACTACCCTAAAACCTAAAACACTACCCCCAGCACCACCCCCTACACTACACAAACACCACTGCACTACCCTAAACCCTAAAATACTACACCCTACACTACAAAAACACCGCTGCACAACCCTAAACACTAAAACACCCCCAGCATGACCCCCTACACTACCCAAACACCACTGCACTACCCTAATCCCTAAAACACTATCCCCAGCAGTACCCCTTACTCTACCCAAACACCACTGCACTACCCTAAACCCCTACCACCAGCAGTACCCCCTATACTACCCAAACACCACTGTACTACCCTAAACCCTAAAACACTACCCCAGAAGTATCCCCTACACTACCCAAATACGACTGCACTACCCTAAACCACTACCCCCAGCATGACCCCCTACACTACCCAAACACCACTACACTACCCTAAACCCTAAATCACTACCCCCAGCACAACCCCCTACACTACCCACATACCATTGCACTACCCTAAACCCTAAAACACTACCCCCAGCAAGACACCCTAAACTACCCGAACACCACTGCACTACCCTAAATACTAAAACACTACCCCATCACAACCCCCTATACTACCCAAACACCACTGCTCTACCCTTATCCCTAAAACACCACCCCCAACACGACCCCTACACTATCCAAAAACCACTGCACTTCCCTAAACCCTAAACACTACCCCCAGCACGATCCCCTACACTATACAAATACCACTGCACTACAATAAACCCTAAATCTATCCCCAGCACGACCCCCTACACTACCCAAACACCACTGCACTGCCCTAAACCCTAAAACACTACGCCCAGCACGACCTCCTACACTACACAAACACCACTGCACTGCCCTAAATCTGAAAACATTACCCCTCAGCACAACCCCCTACACTTTACAAACACCACTGCACTGCCCTAAACCCTAAAACCCTACCACTAGAATGATCCCCGACACTACATGAACACGACTGCACTGCCCTCAACCCTAAAACACCACCCGCAGCACAACCCCCTACACTACCCAAACACTACTACCCTGCCCTAAACCCTAAAACACAAACCCCAGCATGACCCCCTACACTGCCCGAACACAACTGCACTGCTCTAAACCCGAAAACACCACCCCCAGCACGACCCCCTACACTACTAGAAAACCACTGCACTACCTTAAACCCTAAAACACTACCCTAGCACAACCCCCTACACAACCCAAAGACCACGGCACTACCCTAAACCCTAAAACACTACCCCCAGCACAACCCCCTACACTACCCAAACACCACTGCTCTACCCTAAACCCTAAAACACTACCCCCCGCACAACCCCTACACTACCCAAACACAACTGCACTACCCTAAACCCTTAGACACTACTCCCAGCATGACCCCCTACACTACCCAAAGACCACTGCACTACCATAAACCCTAAAACTCCACCCCCAGCATGACCCCCTACACTACCCAAAGACAACTGCACCACCCTAAACCCTAAAACATGACCCCCTACACTACACAAACACCACTGCACTACCCTAAACCCTAAAACACTACCCCCAGCATGACCCCCTACACTACCCAAACACCACTGCACTACCCTAAACCCTAAATCTACCCTCAGCAAGACCCCCTAGACTACCAAAACACCAATGCACTACCCTAAAACACTCCCAGCCTGACCCCCTACACTACCCAAATACCACTGCACTACCCTAAACAAATAAAACAATACCCGCAGCATGACCCCCTACACTACCCAAAAACCACTGCACTACCCTAATCACAAAATCACTACCCCAGCACGACAACCTACACTACCCATACACCACTGCACTACACTAAACCCTAAAACACTACCCCCAGCAGTACCCCTCACACTACCTAAAAACCACTGCACTACCCTAAACCCTAAAACACTATCCCCAGCACAACGCCCTACACTACCCAAAGACAACTGCACTACCCTAAACCCAAAAACACTACCCCAGCACGACCCCCTACACTACCCAAACACCACTGCACTACCATAAACCCTTAAACACTACCCCCAGCATGTCCCCCTACACTACCCAAAGACCACTGCAGTCCCCTAAACACTAAAACACTACCCCCCACACCACCCCTACACTACTCAAAGACCACTGCACAAACCTAAACCCTAAAGCACGGCCCCCTACACTACACAAACACCGCTGCACTACCCTAAAACCTAAAACACTACCCCCAGCACCACCCCCTACACTACACAAAAACCACTGCACTACCCTAAACCCTAAAATACTACACCCTACACTACAAAAACACCACTGCACTACCCTAAACACTAAAACAACACCCCCAGCATGACCCCCTACACTACCCAAACACCACTGCACTACCCTAATCCCTAAACACTATCCCCAGCAGTACCCCTTACTCTACCCAAACACCACTGCACTACCCTAAACCCTAAAACACTACCACCAGCAGTACCCCCTATACTACCCAACACCACTGTACTACCCTAAACCCTAAAACACTACCCCAGAAGTATCCCCTACACTACCCAAATACCACTGCACTATCCTAAACCACTACCCCCAGCACGACCCCCTACACTACCCATACACCACTGCACTACACTAAACCCTAAAACACTACCCCTCACACTACCTAAGAACCACTGCACTACCCTAAACCCTAAAACACTATCCCCAGCACAACACCCTACACTACCCAAAGACCACTGCACTACCCGAAACCCTAAAACACTACCCCAGCACGACCCCCTACACTACCCAAAGCCTACTGCAGTCCCCTAAACACTAAAACACTACCCCCCACACCACCCCCTACACTACTCAAAGACCACTGCACAAACCTAAACCCTAAAGCATGGCCCCCTACACTACACAAACACCGCTGCACTACCCTAAAACCTAAAACACTACCCCCAGCACCACCCCCTACACTACACAAACACCACTGCACTACCCTAAACCCTAAAATACTACACCCTACACTACAAAAACACCGCTGCACAACCCTAAACACTAAAACACCCCCAGCATGACCCCCTACACTACCCAAACACCACTGCACTACCCTAATCCCTAAAACACTATCCCCAGCAGTACCCCTTACTCTACCCAAACACCACTGCACTACCCTAAACCCCTACCACCAGCAGTGCCCCCTATACTACCCAAACACCACTGTACTACCCTAAACCCTAAAACACTACCCCAGAAGTATCCCCTACACTACCCAAATACGACTGCACTACCCTAAACCACTACCCCCAGCATGACCCCCTACACTACCCAAACACCACTACACTACCCTAAACCCTAAATCACTACCCCCAGCACAACCCCCTACACTACCCACATACCATTGCACTACCCTAAACCCTAAAACACTACCCCCAGCAAGACACCCTAAACTACCCGAACACCACTGCACTACCCTAAATACTAAAACACTACCCCATCACAACCCCCTATACTACCCAAACACCACTGCTCTACCCTTATCCCTAAAACACCACCCCCAACACGACCCCTACACTATCCAAAAACCACTGCACTTCCCTAAACCTTAAACACTACCCCCAGCACGATCCCCTACACTATACAAATACCACTGCACTACAATAAACCCTAAATCTATCCCCAGCACGACCCCCTACACTACCCAAACACCACTGCACCACCCTAAACCCTACAACACTACCCCCAGCAAGACTCCCTAAACTACACGAACACCACTGAACTACCAAAAATACTAAAACACTACCCCATCACAACCCCCTACACTACCCTAACACCACTGCACTACCCTAAACCCTAAAACACTACCCCCAGCACAACACCCTACACTACCCAAACACCACTTCTCTACCCTAAACCCTAAAGCACTACCCCCCTGCACAACCCCTCCACTACCTAAACACAACTGCACTAACCTAAACCCTAAGACACTACTCCCAGCATGACCCACTACACTACCCAAAGACAACTGCACTACCATAAACCCTAAAACTCTACCCCCAGCTTGACCCCCTATACTACCCAAAGCCTACTGCAGTCCCCTAAACACTAAAACACTACCCCCCACACCACCCCCTACACTACTCAAAGACCACTGCACAAACCTAAACCCTAAAGCACGGCCCCCTACACTACACAAACACCGCTGCACTACCCTAAAACCTAAAACACTACCCCCAGCACCACCCCCTACACTACAAAAACACCACTGCACTACCCTAAACCCTAAAATACTACACCCTATACTACAAAACCACCACTGCACTACCCTAAACACTGAAACACCCCCAGCATGACCCCCTACACTACCCAAGCACCACTGCACTACCCTAATCCCTAAAACACTATCCCCAGCAGTACCCCTTACTCTACCCAAACACCACTGCACTACCCTAAACCCCTACCACCAGCAGTACCCACTATACTACCCAAACACCACTGTACTACCCTAAACCCTAAAACACTACCCCAGAAGTATCCCCTACACTACCCAAATACGACTGCACTACCCTAAACCACTACCCCCAGCACGACCCCCTACACTACCCAAACACCACTACACTACCCTAAACCCTAAAACACTACCCCCAGCACAACCCCCTACACTACCCAAACACCATTGCACTACCCTAAACCCTAAAACACTACCCCCAGCAAGACCCCCTAAACTACCCGAACACCACTGCACTACCCTAAATACTAAAACACTACCCCATCACAACCCCCTATACTACCCAAACACCACTGCTCTACCCTTATCCCTAAAACACTACCCCCAACACGACCCCTACACTATCCAAAAACCACTGCACTTCCCTAAACCCTAAACACTACCCCCAGCACGATCCCCTACACTATACAAATACCACTGCACTACAATAAACCCTAAATCTATCCCCAGCACCACCCCCTACACTACCCAAACACCACTGCACCACCCTAAACCCTACAACACTACTGTGAGAAGTTGGCCTGGTATATGCTGTTCACTAGTTCTAGT
Organism: Triturus cristatus; assembly: GCF_964204655.1. Lineage (NCBI taxonomy): Eukaryota > Metazoa > Chordata > Amphibia > Caudata > Salamandridae > Triturus > Triturus cristatus. The sequence continues at coordinate 61,480,994 of NC_140587.1, forward strand.
GACCACCTTGTACCATGCCAAGCAACCCTTATGGTGTGGTTGTAAGTCAACCTTTTTGGACTAGCTGCCCTAGTGGTAGCGTAGGCTAAGCAGTCTTTGAGGCTAAACTCGTGAAGCGTGTTAAGCCAGCTGTTTTACCAAATGCAACCCCCTTTTATACCAATGAAAGGACACCACACAGATATATATTCAAAATATATATGTATTTATTTCTCAAAGTAACCCCTAGTCTCTTTATGAGCACAGGAGCACAAATCGTCAAACAAGATTATCACAGAATACACAGAAGTTGCACTTTATATGGATAGGCCCTGGTGGCCACTCGAACCATATACTAAAATAGTGGTATAAGTACCACGAACAGGAAAGGGAAAAGGCCTAGGGCCTCTAGAATCGCTGGGCCTACAAGGAGCTAACGTCGGTTAGTGACCAGGAGGTCCACGGGTGGCGTGTGCAGAGCAAATAGTCACACGCGTGCTCCCATAGGTTTCAATGGGTGCGTAAAAAGTACAAAGTTACTGCAAAGAGGATCTTCCGGATGGACTAGGAACTCAAGATTTGGAACACAGGCACTAGAGATGTAATACTACACTTGGGCACAGGTGTGCCAGCTTTACCTCACCCACAGGAAGCGGGTGCATAGGCCTCAAAGTGCGTCGGGTTTCTTCTATCTGTTCCGTGGAGCTTGAAGACAAAGATGCTGCAGGCGGTCGGTCCAGGAGAGATGCAGTGGATCCAAGAGTGGATCGGAGATGTTGAAGACCTGTAAGCAGAGGGGACAGTGTTCACAGTCACTAGCCAGTGACCAGCGTGGCACCAGGTGGGTACCAGGCGATGTCGGGTGCAAACAGGTGATGAGGGGTAGCTTGTCTCCGCAGCCACGTGGTCCCTGAAGGTCGACGACGTCCAGGAGTCGGCACACGAGCTGTCCCACGCAGGCTCTCGCTGTCGGCGGTGTCGGCGGCTTGATCGAAGCAAACAAGCCTTGGCAAAAGCAATTGCAGGAGGATTCGGAAATCAGCTGTTGGTTCTGACCAGCAAGGTCAGAGGGATTGCTCCTTTGGAGGGGAGCAAGGGCCAGTCTGGAGCAACCAGACCAGCGGTGTTTGTCGTAGATTTCGTCGCCAAGATGGCCACTAGCCAGCGGGCCAGCAACCGGTTAGGCGCGTCGAGTGGCAAAATGCAGAAGGGCCCCACGCAGATCGTGGAGATGCTGGAGGGCTCACCTTTGGTGCAGATGCTGCTCGAGGGTTGGGCTTCTCAGGACCCAAAGCACAACTTGGAGGGAGCCTCGGTTGTTGCACTGGTCAGCTTGTCGTAGTCGTTCCAAGATGGCTGGCTCCACGTGTCTCGGTGCCTCCACGGGTCTCTTCTTTGCAGGGACTGTGGATCGGGCGGTGAGAGGTCTGGAGGTCCAGGTCTTGTCAGTCTCTGGGCTCGGGCTCCGGCGGGAGGCGGCGGCAAAGCAGACGTTGATTCGCTGGATGGTGCTTGCGTTAGCAAGGTGGTCACTCCCTGACCACAGGGGAGATTTTCTTCAGTCTTCTGTGCAGCAGAATGTCGAAGTTCCCGTCTTCTTCTTAGTTTCAAGTTGATTCCAGGATGTCTGAAGTCTTAGGACACAGCTCCTACCTTTATTCGGATTCTAGGGGCCGGACTACCTGCTAGGTCCCTCCCTATGGGTGGGACCAGGAAGGGGGGTGGTTACACCCCCAATCCTTTGTCCAGCTCGCCCCAGGCCCGGGACTGGTGTGCCCCAGGACCGGTTTGAACTGGCATATGCACCGAGGCTCCTTGTGAGCCACAGGCATGTCTGGTTTCTTTCAAGCCCTACCTGACCAATACACAAAATCCTGTCTGGGGTGGTGCATGCACCTCCCCTGGCAGGAAACCCTTTGTCCACACCTCCCAAGCTGGAAGGACTCCCAGCAGCAGGAGGGCAGACTTGTGTCTGTGGTGGCAGCATCCATTTTGTGGAGCTGAGGCTATGTCTGATTTTACCCGGGTTTCAGGTACCGTACATGTCGTGTCCCTCTAGAAGGGTGGAATGCTAACCCCGTCGCCAGAATTGGCGAGGGGTTAGTATTCCAATTCGTATGACACCTTACTCGACATGTTTTGATAAAGCCAAACCAAAGATAGCATTTAACCGCGAGGTTCATAATGCACTTAAGAGTATATGGTATGACGATATCTGGAAACAGTAGAAGGAAGTTGTTCCGACCACTGCAGACAGGCTCAGCTCATGCCAGAGCACCATCTCACATGGAACCAAGCACTCTGCCTTCAGGATTGTTAAGGCCTGCCATAGGAGTGACTTATAGGTTACCAGGTGTCCCATTTAGGGTTAGGTATAGGTATACTACACCTAAGTAAGAGGTGATTACACCAACTTACCCCAGCTGAGTGATCAGCCAGTTGTGTCAGATTGTTAGGCCAAGCCTGGGGTGGCATAATACATGCTGCAGCCCCTGGCAGGCCTTGGGTACACCAATGCCCTGGGTGCCTAGTGTACACTGGTACAGGGGCTGACAGGGTGATCCACTTCCAATTGGTTATGCACCTAGGGTGCATAGTTTTAATTTAGTAGAGAGAACAGCAGGCTGGGGGTCTGATTGGCAGGCCCACAGCCTCAATATGTCAAAAACCAGTGAAGCAAAAAGCAAAAATTTGGGGTGACCATAGGATAGCAGACCCTACTCTCCTACAACTACCCCCAGCAAGATTCCCTAAACTACACAAACACCACTGCACTACCAAAAATACTAAAACACTACCCCATCACAACCCCCTACACTACCCTAACACCACTGCTCTACCCTAAACCCTAAAACACTACCCCCAGCACAACCCCCTACACTACCCAAACACCACTTCTCTACCCTAAACCCTAAAACACTACCCCCCTGCACAACCCCTATACTACCTAAACACAACTGCAATAACCTAAACCCTAAGACACTACTCCCAGCATGACCCCTACACTACCCATTGACAACTGCACTACCATAAACCCTAAAACTCTACCCCCAGCATGACCCCCTACACTACCCAAAGCCTACTGCAGTCCCCTAAACACTAAAACACTACCCCCCACACCACCCCCTACACTACTCAAAGACCACTGCACAAACCTAAACCCTAAAGCACGGCCCCCTACACTACACAAACACCGCTGCACTACCCTAAAACCTAAAGCACTAACCCCAGCACCACCCCCTACACTACACAAACACCACTGCACTACCCTAAATCCTAAAATACTGCACCCTACACTACAAAAACACCACTGCACTACCCTAAACATTAAACCACTACCCCCAGCAAGACCCCCTACACTACCCAAACACCACTACACTACCCTAAACCCTAAAACACTACCCCCAGCACAACCCCCTACACTACCCAAACACCATTGCTCTGCCCTAAACCCTAAAACACTCCCCCAGCACAACTCCCTACACTACCCAAACAGCACTGTACTACCCTAAACCCTAAATGTACCCCAGCAAGACCCCCTACACTACCCAAACACCACTGCCCTTCCCTAAACCCTAAAACTACCCTCAGCATGACCCCCTACACTACCCAAACACCACTGAAATAACAATCCCTAAAACACTACCCCCAGCATGACACCTACACTACCCAAACACCACTGCACTGCCCTAAACCCTAAAACACTACCCCCAGCACGACCCCTGACACTATCCAAACACCACTGCACTACCCTAAATCCTAAACCACTACCCTGGCATGACCCCCTACACTACCCAAACACCACTGCACTACCCTAATCCCTAAAACACTATCCCCAACATGACCCCCTACACTACCCAAACACCACTGCACTGCCCTAAACCCTAAAACACTATCCCCAACACGACCCCCTACACTACACAAACACCACTGCACTGCCCTAAATCTGAAAACATTACCCCTCGGCACAACCCCCTATACTTCACAAACACCACTGCACTACCCTAAACCATAAATCTCCCCAAGCACGACCCACTACACTACATAAACACCACTGCACTGCCCTAAACCCTAAAACCCTACCACTAGAATGATCCCCGACACTACATGAACACGACTGCACTGCCCTCAACCCTAAAACACCACCCGCAGCACAATCCCCTACACTACCCGAACACTACTACACTGCCCTAAACCCTAAAACACAAACCCCAGCATGACCCCCTACACTGCCCGAACACAACTGCACTGCTCTAAACCCGAAAACACCACCCCCAGCACGACCCCTACACTACTAGAAAACCACTGCACTACCTTAAACCCTAAAACACTACCCTAGCACAACCCCCTACACAACCCAAAGACCACGGCACTACCCTAAACCCTAAAACACTACCCCCAGCACAACCCCCTACACTACCCAAACACCACTGCTCTTCCCTAAAACACTACCCCCCGCACAACCCCTACACTACCCAAACACAACTGCACTACCCTAAACCCTTAGACACTACTCCCAGCATGACCCCCTACACTACCCAAAGACCACTGCACTACCATAAACCCTAAAACTCCACCCCCAGCATGACCCCCTACACTACCCAAAGACAACTGCACCACCCTAAAACCTAAAACATGACCCCTCTACACTACACAAACACCACTGCACTACCCTAAACCCTAAAACACTACCCTCAGAACGACTCCCTACACTACACAAAGACCACTGCATTACCCTAAACCCTAAAACACTACCCCTACACTACACAAACACCACTGCACTACGCTAAACACGAAATCAACACCCCTGGCATGACAACCTACACTACCCAAACACCACTGCACTACCCTAAACTCTAAATCTATCCCCAGCAGTACCCCATATACTATCCAAACACCACGGCACCTCCCTAAACCCTAAACACTACCCCCAGCACGACCCCCTACAGTACCAGAACACCACTGCACTAATCTAAACCCTAAAACACTACCCCAGCACGATCCCCTACACTACACAAATACAACTGCACTACACTAAACCCTAAATCTACCCCCAGCACAACCCCCTACACTACCCAAACACCACTGCACTACCCTAAACCCTACAACACTACCCCCAGCAAGACCCCCTAAACTACCCAAACACCACTGCACTACCCTAAATACTAAAACACTACGCCATCACAACCCCCTAAACTACCCAAACACCACTGCTCTACCCTTATCCCTAAAACACTACCCCCAACACGACCCCTACACTACACAAACACGACTGCACTGCCCTAAACACTAAAACACTACCCCCAGCACGACGCACTACACTACACAAACAACAATGCGCTACCCTAAACCCTAAAACACTACCCCCAGCACGACCCACTACACTACCCAAACACCACTGCACTACCCTAAACCCTAAACCACTACCCACAGCACGACCCCATACACTACCCAAACACCACTGCACTACCCTAAACCCTAAAACACTACCCCCAGCATGACCCCCTACACTACCCAAACACCACTGCACTACCCTAAACCCTAAATCTACCCTCAGCAAGACCCCTTAGACTACCCAAACACCAATGCACTACCCTAAAACACTCCCAGCCTGACCCCCTACACTACCCAAATACCACTGCACTACCCTAAACAAATAAAACAATACCCGCAGCATGACCCCCTACACTACCCAAAAACCACTGCACTACCCTAATCACAAAATCACTACCCCAGCACGACAACCTACACTACCCATACACCACTGCACTACACTAAACCCTAAAACACTACCCCCAGCAGTACCCCTCACACTACCAAAAAACCACTGCACTACCCTAAACCCTAAAACACTATCCCCAGCACAACGCCCTACACTACCCAAAGACCACTGCACTACCCTAAACCCTAAAACACTACCCCAGCACGACCCCCTACACTACCCAAACACCACTGCACTACCATAAACCCTTAAACACTACCCCCAGCATGTCCCCCTACACAACCCAAAGGCCACTGCAGTCCCCTAAACACTAAAACACTACCCCCCACACCACCCCTACACTACTCAAAGACCACTGCACAAACCTAAACCCTAAAGCACGGCCCCCTACACTACACAAACACCGCTGCACTACCCTAAAACCTAAAACACTACCCCCAGCACCACCCCTACACTACACAAACACCACTGCACTACCCTAAACCCTAAAATACTACACCCTACACTACAAAAACACCACTGCACTACCCTAAACACTAAAACAACACGCCCAGAATGACCCCCTACACTACCCAAATACCACTGCACTACCCTAATCCCTAAAACACTATCCCCAGCAGTACCCCTTACTCTACCCAAACACCACTGCACTACCCTAAACCCTAAAACACTACCACCAGCAGTACCCCCTATACTACCCAAACACCACTGTACTACTCTAAACCCTAAAACACTACCCCAGAAGTATCCCCTACACTACCCAAATACGACTGCACTACCCTAAACCACTACCCCCAGCACGACCCCCTACACTACCCAAACACCACTACACTACCCTAAACCCTAAGACACTACCCCCAGCACGACCCCTACACTACCAAAACACTATTGCACTACCCTAAACCCTAAAACACTCCCCCAGCACAACTCCCTACACTACCCAAACAGCACTGTACTACCCTAAACCCTAAATCTACCCCAGCAAGACCCCCTACACTACCCAAACACCACTGCCCTACCCTAAACCCTATATCTACCCTCAGCATGACCCCCTACACTACCCAAACACCACTGAAATAACATAATCCCTAAAACACTACCCCCAGCATGACACCTACACTACCCAAACACCACTGCACTGCCCTAAACCCTAAAATACTACCACCAGCACGACCCCCTACACTACCCAAACACCACTGCACTACCCTAAACCCTAAACCACTACCCTGGCATGACCCCCTACACTACCCAAACACCACTGCACTACCCTAATCCCTAAAACACTATCCCCAGCACGACCCCCTACACTACCCAAACACAACTGAAATATCATAATCCCTAAAACACTACCCCCAGAATGACACCTACACTATCCATACACCACTGTACTACCCTAAACCCTAAACCACTACCCACAGCACGACCTCATACACTACCCAAACACCACTGCACTACCCTAAACCCTAAATCTACCCTCAGCAAGACCCCCTAGACTACCAAAACACCAATGCACTACCCTAAAACACTCCCAGCCTGACCCCCTACACTACCCAAATACCACTGCACTACCCTAAACAAATAAAACAATACCCGCAGCATGACCCCCTACACTACCCAAAAACCACTGCACTACCCTAATCACAAAATCACTACCCCAGCACGACAACCTACACTACCCATACACCACTGCACTACACTAAACCCTAAAACACTACCCCCAGCAGTACCCCTCACACTACCTAAAAACCACTGCACTACCCTAAACCCTAAAACACTATCCCCAGCACAACGCCCTACACTACCCAAAGACCACTGCACTACCCTAAACCCTAAAACACTACCCCAGCACGACCCCCTACACTACCCAAACACCACTGCACTACCATAAACCCTTAAACACTACCCCCAGCATGTCCCCTACACAACCCAAAGACCACTGCAGTCCCCTAAACACTAAAACACTACCCCCCACACCACCCCTACACTACCCAAAGACCACTGCACAGACCTAAACCCTAAAGCACGGCCCCCTACACTACACAAACACCGCTGCACTACCCTAAAACCTAAAACACTACCCCCAGCACCACCCCCTACACTACCCAAAGACAACTGCACCACCCTAAACCCTAAAACATGACCCCCTACACTACACAAACACCATTGCACTACCCTAAACCCTAAAACACTACCCTCAGCACGACTCCCTACACTACACAAAGACCACTGCATTACCCTAAACCCTAAAACACTACCCCTACACTACACAAACACCACTGCACTACGCTAAACACGAAATCAATACCCCCAGCATGACAACCTACACTACCCAAACACCAGTGCACTACCCTAAACTCTAGATCTATCCCCAGCAGTACCCCATATACTATCCAAACACCACTGCACCTCCCTAAACCCTAAACACTACCCCCAGCACGACCCCCTACAGTACCAGAACACCACTGCACTAATCTAAACCCTAAAACACTACCCCAGCACGATCTCCTACACTACACAAATACCACTGCACTACACTAAACCCTAAATCTACCCCCAGCACAACCCCCTACACTACCCAAACACCACTGCACTACCCTAAACCCTACAACACTACCCCCAGCAAGACCCCCTAAACTACCCAAACACCACTGCACTACCCTAAATACTAAAACACTACCCCATCACAACCCCCTATACTACCCAAACACCACTGCTCTACCCTTATCCCTAAAACACTACCCCCAAAACGACCCCTACACTACACAAACACGACTGCACTGCCCTAAACACTACCCCAGCACGATCCCCTACACTAGATAAACACCACTGCACTGCCCTAAACTCTAAAACACTACCCCCAGCACGACCCACTACACTACACAAACAACAATGCACTACCCTAAACCCTAAAACACTACCCCCAGCACGACCCACTACACTACCCAAACACCACTGCACTACCATAAACCCTAAAACACTACCCCAGCACGACCCCTACCCTACCCAAACACCACTGCACTACCATAAACCCTTAAACACTACCCCCAGCATGTCCCCCTACACTACCCAAAGACCACTGCAGTCCCCTAAACACTAAAACACTACCCCCCACACCACCCCTACACTACTCAAAGACCACTGCACAAACCTAAACCCTAAAGCACGGCCCCCTACACTACACAAACACCGCTGCACTACCCTAAACCCTAAAATACTACACCCTACACTACAAAAACACCACTGCACTACCCTAAACACTAAAACAACACCCCCAGAATGACACCCTACACTACCCAAACACCACTGCACTACCCTAATCCCTAAAACACTATCCCCAGCAGTACCCCTTACTCTACCCAAACACCACTGCACTACCCTAAACCCTAAAACACTACCACCAGCAGTACCCCCTATACTACCCAAACACCACTGTACTACTCTAAACCCTAAAACACTACCCCAGAAGTATCCCCTACACTACCCAAATACGACTGCACTACCCTAAACCACTACCCCCAGCACGACCCCCTACACTACCCAAACACCACTACACTACCCTAAACCCTAAGACACTACCCCCAGCACGACCCCTACACTGCCAAAACACCATTGCACTACCCTAAACCCTAAAACACTCCCCCAGCACAACTCCCTACACTACCCAAACAGCACTGTACTACCCTAAACCCTAAATCTACCCCAGCAAGACCCCCTACACTACCCAAACACCACTGCCCTACCCTAAACCCTAAACCACTACCCTGGCATGACCCCCTACACAACCCAAACACCACTGCACTTCCCTAATCCCTAAAACACTATCCCCAGCACGACCCCCTACACTACCCAAACACAACTGAAATAACATAATCCCTAAAACACTGCCCCCAGCATGACACCTACACTACCCAAACACCACTGCACTACCCCAAACCCTAAACCACTACCCACAGCATGACCCCATACACTACCCAAACACCACTGCACTACCCTAAACCCTAAAACACTACCCCCAGCATGACCCCCTACACTACCCAAACACCACTGCACTACCCTAAACCCTAAATCTACCCTCAGCAAGACCCCCTAGACTACCAAAACACCAATGCACTACCCTAAACACTCCCAGCCTGACCCCCTACACTACCCAAATACCACTGCACTACCCTAAACAAATAAAACAATACCCGCAGCACGACCCCCTACACTACCCAAAAACCACTGCACTACCCTAATCACAAAATCACTACCCCAGCACGACAACCTACACTACCCATACACCACTGCACTACACTAAACCCTAAAACACTACCCCCAGCAGTACCCCTCACACTACCTAAAAACCACTGCACTACCCTAAACCCTAAAACACTATCCCCAGCACAACGCCCTACACTACCCAAAGACCACTGCACTACCCTAAACCCTAAAACACTACCCCAGCACGACCCCCTACACTACCCAAACACCACTGCATTACCATAAACCCTTAAACACTACCCCCAGCATGTCCCCCTACACTACCCAAAGACCACTGCAGTCCCCTAAACACTAAAACACTACCCCCCACACCACCACTACACTACTCAAAGACCAATGCACAAACCTAAACCCTAAAGCACGGCCCCCTACACTACACAAACACCGCTGCACTACCCTAAAACCTAAAACACTACCCCCAGCACCACCCCCTACACTACACAAACACCACTGCCCTACCCTAAACCCTAAAATACTACACCCTACACTACAAAAACACCACTGCACTACCCTAAACACTAAAACAACACCCCCAGCATGACCCCTTACACTACCCAAACACCACTGCACTACCCTAATCCCTAAAACACTATCCCCAGCAGTACCCCTTACTCTAAACAAACACCACTGCACTACCCTAAATCCTAAAACACTACCACCAGCAGTACCCCCTATACTACCCAACACCACTGTACTACCCTAAACCCTAAAACACTACCCCAGAAGTATCCCCTACACTACCCAAATACGACTGCACTACCCTAAACCACTACCCCCAGCACGACCCCCTACACTACCCAAACACCACTGCACTACACTAAACCCTAAAACACTACCCCTCACACTACCTAAAAACCACTGCACTACCCTAAACCCTAAAACACTATCCCCAGCACAAGGCCCTACACTACCCAAAGACCACTGCACTACCCTAAACCCTAAAACACTACCCCAGCACGACCCTCTACACTACCCAAAGACAACTGCACTACCATAAACCCTAAAACTCTACCCCCAGCATTACCCCCTACACTACCCAAAGCCTACTGCAGTCCCCTAAACACTAAAACACTACCCCCCACACCACCCCCTACACTACTCAAAGACCACTGCACAAACCTAAACCCTAAAGCATGCCCCCCTACACTACACAAACACCGCTGCACTACCCAAAACCTAAAACACTACCCCCAGCACCACCCCCTACACTACACAAACACCACTGCACTAAACCCTAAAATACTACACCCTACACTACAAAAACACCACTGCACTACCCTAAACACTAAAACACCCCCAGCATGACCCCCTACACTACCCAAACACCACTGCACTACCCTAATCCCTAAAACACTATCCCCAGCAGTACCACTTACTCTACCCAAACACCACTGCACTACCCTAAACCCCTACCACCAGCAGTACCCCCTATACTACCCAAACATCACTGTACTACCCTAAACCCTAAAACACTACCCCAGAAGTATCCCCTACACTACCCAAATACGACTGCACCACCCTAAACCACTACACCCAGCACGACCCCCTACACGACCCAAACACCACTACACTACCCTAAACCCTAAAACACTACCCCCAGCACAACCCCCTACACTACCCAAACACCATTGCACTACCCTAAACCCTAAAACACTACCCCCAGCAAGACCCCCTAAACTACCCGAACACTACTGCACTACCCTAAATACTAAAACACTACCCCATCACAACCCCCTATAATACCCAAACACCACTGCTCTACCCTTATCCCTAAAACACTACCCCCAACACGACCCCGACACTATCCAAAAACCACTGCACTTCCCTAAACCCTAAACACTACCCCAGCACAATCCCCTACACTATACAAATACCACTGCACTACAATAAACCCTAAATCTATCCCCAGCACGACCCCCTACACTACCCAAACACCACTGCACCACCCTAAACCCTACAACACTACCCCCAGCAAGACTCCCTAAACTACACGAACACCACTGCACTACCAAAAATACTAAAACACTACCCCATCACAACCCCCTACACTACCCTAACACCACTGCACTTCCCTAAACCCTAAAACACTACCCCCAGCACAACCCCCTACACTACCCAAACACCACTTCTCTACCCTAAACCCTAAAACACTACCCCCCTGCACAACCCCTACACTACCTAAACACAACTGCACTAACCTAAACCCTAAGACACTACTCCCAGCATGATCCCCTACACTACCCAAAGCCTACTGCAGTCCCCTAAACACTAAAACACTACCCCCCACACCACCCCCTACACTACTCAAAGACCACTGCACAAACCTAAACCCTAAAGCACGGCCCCCTACACTACACAAACACCGCTGCACTACCCTAAAACCTAAAGCACTACCCCCAGCACCACCCCCTACACTACACAAACACCACTGCACTACCCTAAATCCTAAAATACTACACCCTACACTACAAAAACACCACTGCACTACCCTAAACACTAAACCACTACCCCCAGCACGACCCCCTACACTACCCAAACACCACTACACTACCCTAAACCCTAAAACACTACCCCCAGCACAACCCCCTACACTACCCAAACACCATTGCTCTGCCCTAAACCCTAAAACACTCCCCCAGCACAATTCCCTACACTACCCAAACAGCACTGTACTAACATAAACCCTAAATCTACCCCAGCAAGACCCCCTACACTACCCAAACACCACTGCCCTACCCTAAACCCTAAATCTACCCTCAGCATGACCCCCTACACTACCCAAACACCACTGAAATAACAATCCCTAAAACACTACCCCCAGCATGACACCTACACTACCCAAACACCACTGCACTGCCCTAAACCCTAAAACACTACCCCCAGCACGACCCCCGACACTACCCAAACACCACTGCACTACCCTAAATCCTAAACCACTACCCTGGCATGACCCCCTACACTACCCAAACACCACTGCACTACCCTAATCCCTAAAACACTATCCCCAGCACGACCCCCTACACTACCCAAACACCACTGCACTGCCCTAAACCCTAAAACACTACCCCCAGCAGGACCTCCTACACTACACAAACACCACAGCACTGCCCTAAATCTGAAAACATTACCCCTCAGCACAACCCCCTACACTTCACCAACACCACTGCACTACCCTAAACCATAAATCTCCCCAAGCACGACCCACTACACTACATAAACACCACTGCACTGCCCTAAACCCTAAAACCCTACCACTAGAATGATCCCTGACACTACATGAACACGACTGCACTGCCCCAACCCTAAAACACCACCCGCAGCACAACCCCCTACACTACCCGAACACTACTACACTGCCCTAATCCCTAAAACACAAACCCCAGCATGACCCCCTACACTGCCCGAACACAACTGCACTGCTCTAAACCCGAAAACACCACCCCCAGCACGACCCCCTACACTACTAGAAAACCACTGCACTGCCTTAAACCCTAAAACACTACCCTAGCTCAACCCCCTACACAACCCAAAGACCACGGCACTACCCTAAACCCTAAAACACTACCCCCAGCACAACCCCCTACACTACCCAAACACCACTGCTCTACCCTAAACCCTAAAACACTACCCCCCGCACAACCCCTACACTACCCAAACACATCTGCACTACCCTAAACCCTTAGACACTACTCCCAGCATAACCCCTTACACTACCCAAAGACCACTGCACTACCATAAACCCTAAAACTCTACCCCCAGCATGACCCCCTACACTACCCAAAGACAACTGCACCACCCTAAACCCTAAAACATGACCCCCTACACTACACAAACACCACTGCACTACCCTAAACCCTAAAACACTACCCTCAGCACGACTCCCTACACTACACAAAGACCACTGCATTACCCTAAACCCTAAAACACTACCCCTACACTACACAAACACCACTGCACTACGCTAAACAGGAAATCAATACCCCCGGCATGACAACCTACACTACCCAAACACCACTGCACTACCCTAAACTCTAAATCTATCCCCAGCAGTACCCCATATACTATCCAAACACCACGGCACCTCCCTAAACCCTAAACACTACCCCCAGCACGACCCCCTACAGTACCAGAACACCATTGCACTAATCTAAACCCTAAAACACTACCCCAGCACGATCCCCTACACTACACAAATACCACTGCACTACACTAAACCCTAAATCTACCCCCAGCACAACCCCCTACACTACCCAATTACCACTGCACTACCCTAAACCCTACAACACTACCCCCAGCAAGACCCCCTAAACTACCCAAACACCATTGCACTACCCTAAATACTAAAACACTACCCCATCACAACCCCATTAAACTACCCAAACACCACTGCTCTACCCTTATCCCTAAAACACTACCCCCAACACAACCCCTACACTACACAAACACGACTGCACTGCCCTAAACACTAAAACACTACCCCCCACACCACCCCCTACACTACTCAAAGACCAAAGCACAAACCTAAACCCTAAAGCACGGCCCCCTACACTACACAAACACCGCTGCACTACCCTAAAACCTAAAGCACTACCCCCAGCACCACCCCCTACACTACACAAACACCACTGCACTACCCTAAATCCTAAAATACTACACCCTACACTACAAAAACACCACTGCACTACCCTAAACACTAAACCACTACCCCCAGCACGACCCCCTACACTACCCAAACACCACTACACTACCCTAAACCCTAAAACACTACCCCCAGCACAACCCCCTACACTACCCAAACACCATTGCTCTGCCCTAAACCCTAAAACACTCCCCCAGCACAATTCCCTACACTACCCAAACAGCACTGTACTAACCTAAACCCTAAATCTACCCCAGCAAGACCCCCTACACTACCCAAACACCACTGCCCTACCCTAAACCCTAAATCTACCCTCAGCATGACCCCCTACACTACCCAAACACCACTGAAATAACAATCCCTAAAACACTACCCCCAGCATGACACCTACACTACCCAAACACCACTGCACTGCCCTAAACCCTAAAACACTACCCCCAGCACGACCCCCGACACTACCCAAACACCACTGCACTACCCTAAATCCTAAACCACTACCCTGGCATGACCCCCTACACTACCCAAACACCACTGCACTACCCTAATCCCTAAAACACTATCCCCAGCACGACCCCCTACACTACCCAAACACCACTGCACTGCCCTAAACCCTAAAACACTACCTCCAGCAGGACCTCCTACACTACACAAACACCACTGCACTGCCCTAAATCTGAAAACATTACCCCTCAGCACAACCCCCTACACTTCACCAACACCACTGCACTACCCTGCATAAATCTCCCCAAGCACGACCCACTACACTACATAAACACCACTGCACTGCCCTAAACCCTAAAACCCTAGCACTAGAATGATCCCTGACACTACATGAACACGACTGCACTGCCCCCAACCCTAAAACACCACCCGCAGCACAACCCCCTACACTACCCGAACACTACTACACTGCCCTAATCCCTAAAACACAAACCCCAGCATGACCCCCTACACGGCCCGAACACAACTGCACTGCTCTAAACCCGAAAACACCACCCCCTACACTACTAGAAAACCACTGCACTGCCTTAAACCCTAAAAAAATACCCTAGCACAACCCCCTACACAACCCAAAGACCACGGCACTACCCTAAACCCTAAAACACTACCCCCAGCACAACCCCCTACACTACCCAAACACCACTGCTCTACCCTAAACCCTAAAACACTACCCCCCGCACAACCCCTACACTACCCAAACACAACTGCACTACCCTAAACCCTAAAACACTACCCCCAGCACGACCCCCGACACTACCCAAACACCACTGCACTATCCTAAATCCTAAACCACTACCCTGGCATGACCGCCTACACTACCCAAACACCACTGCACTACCCTAATCCCTAAAACACTATCCCCAGCACGACCCCCTACACTACCCAAACACCACTGCACTGCCCTAAACCCTAAAACACTACCCCCAGCACGACCTCCTACACTACCCAAACACCACTGCACTACCCTAAATCCTAAACCACTACCCTGGCATGACCCCCTACACTACCCAAACACCACTGCACTACCCTAATCCCTAAAACACTATCCCCAGCACGACCCCCTACACTACCCAAACACCACTGCACTGCCCTGAACCCTAAAACACTACCCCCAGCACGACCTCCTACACCACACAAACACCACTGCACTACCCTAAATCCTAAACCACTACCCTGGCATGACCCCTTACACTACCCAAACACCACTGCACTGCCCTAATCCCTAAAACACTATCCCCAGCACGACCCCCTACACTACCCAAACACCACTGCACTGCCCTAAACCCTAAAACACTACCCCCAGCACGACCTCCTACACTACACAACCACCACTGCACTGCCCTAAATCTGAAAACATTACCCCTCAGCACAACCCCCTATACTTCACAAACACCACTGCACTACCCTAAACCATAAATCTCCCCAAGCACGACCCACTACACTACATAAACACCACTGCACTGCCCTAAACCCTAAAACCCTACCACTAGAATGATCCCCTAAACTACATGAACACGACTGCACTGCCCTCAACCCTAAAACACCACCCGCAGCACAACCCCCTACACTACCCGAACACTACTACACTGCCCTAAACCCTAAAACACAAACCCCAGCATGGCCCCCTACACTGCCCGAACACAACTGCACTGCTCTAAACCCGAAAACACCACCCCCAGCACGACCCCCTACACTACTAGAAAACCACTGCACTGCCTTAAACCCTAAAACACTACCCTAGCTCAACCCCCTACACAACCCAAAGACCACGGCACTACCCTAAACCCTAAAACACTACCCCCAGCACAACCCCCTACACTACCCAAACACAACTGCTCTACCCTAAACCCTAAAACACTACCCCCCGCACAACCCCTACACTACCCAAACACAACTGCACTACCCTAAACCCTTAGACACTACTCCCAGCATGACCCCTTACACTACCCAAAGACCACTGCACTACCATAAACCCTAAAACTCTACCCCCAGCATGACCCCCTACACTACCCAAAGACAACTGCACCACCTTAAACCCTAAAACATGACCCCCTACACTACACAAACACCACTGCACTACCCTAAACCCTAAAACACTACCCTCAGCACGACTCCCTACACTAAACAAAGACCACTGCATTACCCTAAACCCTAAAACACTACCCCTACACTACACAAACACCACTGCACTACGCTAAACAGGAAATCAATACCCCCGGCATGACAACCTACACTACCCAAACACCACTGCACTACCCTAAACTCTAAATCTATCCCCAGCAGTACCCCATATACTATCCAAACACCACGGCACCTCCCTAAACCCTAAACACTACCCCCAGCACGACCCCCTACAGTACCAGAACACCACTGCACTAATCTAAACCCTAAAACACTACCCCAGCACGATCCCCTACACTACACAAATACCACTGCACTACACTAAACCCTAAATCTACCCCCAGCACAACCCCCTACACTACCCAATTACCACTGCACTACCCTAAACCCTACAACACTACCCCCAGCAAGACCCCCTAAACTACCCAAACACCATTGCACTACCCTAAATACTAAAACACTACCCCATCACAACCCCATTAAACTACCCAAACACCACTGCTCTACCCTTATCCCTAAAACACTACCCCCAACACGACCCCTACACTACACAAACACGACTGCACTGCCCTAAACACTAAAACACTACCCCCAGCACGACGCACTACACTACACAAACAACAATGCGCTACCCTAAACCCTAAAACACTACCCCCAGCACGACCCACTACACTACCCAAACACCACTGCACTACCCTAAACCCTAAACCACTACCCACAGCACGACCCCATACACTACCCAAACACCACTGCACTACCCTAAACCCTAAAACACTACCCCCAGCATGACCCCCTACACTACCCAAACACCACTGCACTACCCTAAACCCTAAATCTACCCTCAGCAAGACCCCCTAGACTACCCAAACACCAATGCACTACCCTAAAACACTCCCAGCCTGACCCC
This sequence comes from Triturus cristatus, assembly GCF_964204655.1. NCBI lineage: Eukaryota > Metazoa > Chordata > Amphibia > Caudata > Salamandridae > Triturus > Triturus cristatus. The sequence continues at coordinate 61,499,123 of NC_140587.1, forward strand.
CTACACTACCCAAATACAACTGCACTACCCTAAACAAATAAAACAATACCCGCAGCATGACCCCCTACACTACCCAAAAACCACTGCACTACCCTAATCACAAAATCACTACCCCAGCACAACAACCTACACTACCCATACACCACTGCACTACACTAAACCCTAAAACACTACCCCCAGCAGTACCCCTCACACTACCTAAAAACCACTGCACTACCCTAAACCCTAAAACACTATCCCCAGCACAACGCCCTACACTACCTAAAGACCACTGCACTACCCTAAACCCTAAAACACTACCCCCAGCATGTCCCCCTACACTACCCAAAGACCACTGCAGTCCCCTAAACACTAAAACACTACCCCCCACACCACCCCTACACTACGCAAAGACCACTGCACAAACCTAAACCCTAAAGCACGGCCCCTACACTACACAAACACCGCTGCACTACCCATAAACCTAAAGCACTACCCCCAGCACCACCCCCTACACTACACAAACACCACTGCACTACCCTAAATCCTAAAATACTACACCCTACACTACAAAAACACCACTGCACTACCCTAAACACTAAACCACTACCCCCAGCACGACCCCCTACACTACCCAAACACCACTACACTACCCTAAACCCTAAAACACTACCCCCAGCACAACCCCCTACACTACCCAAACACCATTGCTCTGCCCTAAACCCTAAAACACTCCCCCAGCACAATTCCCTACACTACCCAAACAGCACTGTACTAACCTAAACCCTAAATCTACCCCAGCAAGACCCCCTACACTACCCAAACACCACTGCCCTACCCTAAACCCTAAATCTACCCTCAGCATGACCCCCTACACTACCCAAACACCACTGAAATAACAATCCCTAAAACACAACCCCCAGCATGACACCTACACTACCCAAACACCACTGCACTGCCCTAAACCCTAAAACACTACCCCCAGCACGACCCCCGACACTACCCAAACACCACTGCACTACCCTAAATCCTAAACCACTACCCTGGCATGACCCCCTACACTACCCAAACACCACTGCACTACCCTAATCCCTAAAACACTATCCCCAGCACGACCCCCTACACTACCCAAACACCACTGCACTGCCCTAAACCCTAAAACACTACCTCCAGCAGGACCTCCTACACTACACAAACACCACTGCACTGCCCTAAATCTGAAAACATTACCCCTCAGCACAACCCCCTACACTTCACCAACACCACTGCACTACCCTGCATAAATCTCCCCAAGCACGACCCACTACACTACATAAACACCACTGCACTGCCCTAAACCCTAAAACCCTAGCACTAGAATGATCCCTGACACTACATGAACACGACTGCACTGCCCCCAACCCTAAAACACCACCCGCAGCACAACCCCCTACACTACCCGAACACTACTACACTGCCCTAATCCCTAAAACACAAACCCCAGCATGACCCCCTACACGGCCCGAACACAACTGCACTGCTCTAAACCCGAAAACACCACCCCCTACACTACTAGAAAACCACTGCACTGCCTTAAACCCTAAAAAAATACCCTAGCACAACCCCCTACACAACCCAAAGACCACGGCACTACCCTAAACCCTAAAACACTACCCCCAGCACAACCCCCTACACTACCCAAACACCACTGCTCTACCCTAAACCCTAAAACACTACCCCCCGCACAACCCCTACACTACCCAAACACAACTGCACTACCCTAAACCCTAAAACACTACCCCCAGCACGACCCCCGACACTACCCAAACACCACTGCACTATCCTAAATCCTAAACCACTACCCTGGCATGACCGCCTACACTACCCAAACACCACTGCACTACCCTAATCCCTAAAACACTATCCCCAGCACGACCCTCTACACTACCCAAACACCACTGCACTGCCCTAAACCCTAAAACACTACCCCCAGCACGACCTCCTACACTACCCAAACACCACTGCACTACCCTAAATCCTAAACCACTACCCTGGCATGACCCCCTACACTACCCAAACACCACTGCACTACCCTAATCCCTAAAACACTATCCCCAGCACGACCCCCTACACTACCCAAACACCACTGCACTGCCCTGAACCCTAAAACACTACCCCCAGCACGACCTCCTACACCACACAAACACCACTGCACTACCCTAAATCCTAAACCACTACCCTGGCATGACCCCTTACACTACCCAAACACCACTGCACTGCCCTAATCCCTAAAACACTATCCCCAGCACGACCCCCTACACTACCCAAACACCACTGCACTGCCCTAAACCCTAAAACACTACCCCCAGCACGACCTCCTACACTACACAACCACCACTGCACTGCCCTAAATCTGAAAACATTACCCCTCAGCACAACCCCCTATACTTCACAAACACCACTGCACTACCCTAAACCATAAATCTCCCCAAGCACGACCCACTACACTACATAAACACCACTGCACTGCCCTAAACCCTAAAACCCTACCACTAGAATGATCCCCTAAACTACATGAACACGACTGCACTGCCCTCAACCCTAAAACACCACCCGCAGCACAACCCCCTACACTACCCGAACACTACTACACTGCCCTAAACCCTAAAACACAAACCCCAGCATGGCCCCCTACACTGCCCGAACACAACTGCACTGCTCTAAACCCGAAAACACCACCCCCAGCACGACCCCCTACACTACTAGAAAACCACTGCACTGCCTTAAACCCTAAAACACTACCCTAGCTCAACCCCCTACACAACCCAAAGACCACGGCACTACCCTAAACCCTAAAACACTACCCCCAGCACAACCCCCTACACTACCCAAACACAACTGCTCTACCCTAAACCCTAAAACACTACCCCCCGCACAACCCCTACACTACCCAAACACAACTGCACTACCCTAAACCCTTAGACACTACTCCCAGCATGACCCCTTACACTACCCAAAGACCACTGCACTACCATAAACCCTAAAACTCTACCCCCAGCATGACCCCCTACACTACCCAAAGACAACTGCACCACCTTAAACCCTAAAACATGACCCCCTACACTACACAAACACCACTGCACTACCCTAAACCCTAAAACACTACCCTCAGCACGACTCCCTACACTAAACAAAGACCACTGCATTACCCTAAACCCTAAAACACTACCCCTACACTACACAAACACCACTGCACTACGCTAAACAGGAAATCAATACCCCCGGCATGACAACCTACACTACCCAAACACCACTGCACTACCCTAAACTCTAAATCTATCCCCAGCAGTACCCCATATACTATCCAAACACCACGGCACCTCCCTAAACCCTAAACACTACCCCCAGCACGACCCCCTACAGTACCAGAACACCACTGCACTAATCTAAACCCTAAAACACTACCCCAGCACGATCCCCTACACTACACAAATACCACTGCACTACACTAAACCCTAAATCTACCCCCAGCACAACCCCCTACACTACCCAATTACCACTGCACTACCCTAAACCCTACAACACTACCCCCAGCAAGACCCCCTAAACTACCCAAACACCATTGCACTACCCTAAATACTAAAACACTACCCCATCACAACCCCATTAAACTACCCAAACACCACTGCTCTACCCTTATCCCTAAAACACTACCCCCAACACGACCCCTACACTACACAAACACGACTGCACTGCCCTAAACACTAAAACACTACCCCCAGCACGACGCACTACACTACACAAACAACAATGCGCTACCCTAAACCCTAAAACACTACCCCCAGCACGACCCACTACACTACCCAAACACCACTGCACTACCCTAAACCCTAAACCACTACCCACAGCACGACCCCATACACTACCCAAACACCACTGCACTACCCTAAACCCTAAAACACTACCCCCAGCATGACCCCCTACACTACCCAAACACCACTGCACTACCCTAAACCCTAAATCTACCCTCAGCAAGACCCCCTAGACTACCCAAACACCAATGCACTACCCTAAAACACTCCCAGCCTGACCCCCTACACTACCCAAATACAACTGCACTACCCTAAACAAATAAAACAATACCCGCAGCATGACCCCCTACACTACCCAAAAACCACTGCACTACCCTAATCACAAAATCACTACCCCAGCACAACAACCTACACTACCCATACACCACTGCACTACACTAAACCCTAAAACACTACCCCCAGCAGTACCCCTCACACTACCTAAAAACCACTGCACTACCCTAAACCCTAAAACACTATCCCCAGCACAACGCCCTACACTACCTAAAGACCACTGCACTACCCTAAACCCTAAAACACTACCCCCAGCATGTCCCCCTACACTACCCAAAGACCACTGCAGTCCCCTAAACACTAAAACACTACCCCCCACACCACCCCTACACTACTCAAAGACCACTGCACAAACCTAAACCCTAAAGCACGGCCCCCTACACTACACAAACACCGCTGCACTACCCTAAAACCTAAAACACTACCCCCAGCACCACCCCTACACTACACAAACACCACTGCACTACCCTAAACCCTAAAATGCTACACCCTTCACTACAAAAACACCACTGCACTACCCTAACCACTAAAACAACACGCCCAGAATGACCCCCTACACTACCCAAACACCACTGCACTACCCTAATCCCCAAAACACTATCCCCAGCAGTACCCCTTACTCTACCCAAACACCACTGCACTACCCTAAACCCTAAAACACTACCACCAGCAGTACCCCTATACTGCCCAAACACCACTGTACTACTCTAAACCCTAAAACACTACCCCAGAAGTATCCCCTACACTACCCAAATACGACTGCACTACCCTAAACCACTACCCCCAGCACGACCCCCTACACTACCCAAACACCATTGCACTACCCTAAACCCTAAAACACTCCCCCAGCACAACTCCCTACACTACCCAAACAGGACTGTACTACCCTAAACCCTAAATCTACCCCAGCAAGACCCCCTACACTACCCAAACACCACTGCCCTACCCTAAACCATAAATCTACCCTCAGCATGACACCCTACACTACCCAAACACCACTGAAATAACATAATCCCTAAAACACTACCCCCAGCATGACACCTACACTACCCAAACACCACTGCACTGCCCTAAACCCTAAAATATTACCCCCAGCACGACCCCCTACACTACCCAAACACCACTGCACTACCCTAAACCCTAAACCACTACCCTGGCATGACTCCCTACACTACCCAAACACCACTGCACTACCCTAATCCCTAAAACACTATCCCCAGCACGACCCCCTACACTACCCAAACACAACTGAAATAACATAATCTCTAAAACACTACCCCCAGCATGACACCTACACTACCCAAACACCACAGCACTACCCTAAACCCTAAACCACTACCCACAGCACGACCCCATACACTACCCAAACACCACTGCACTACCCTAAACCCTAAAACACTACCCCCAGCATGACCCCCTACACTACCCAAATACCACTGCACTACCCTAAACAAATAAAACAATACCCGCAGCATGACCCCCTACACTACCCAAAAACCACTGCACTACCCTAATCACAAAATCACTACCCCAGCACGACAACCTACACTACCCATACACCACTGCACTACACTAAACCTTAAAACACTACCCCCAGCAGTACCCCTCACACTACCTAAAAACCACTGCACTACCATAAACCCTAAAACACTATCCCCAGCACAACGTCCTACACTACCCAAAGACCACTGCACTACCCTAAACCCTAAAACACTACCCCAGCACGACCCCCTACACTACCCAAACACCACTGCACTACCATAAACCCTTAAACACAACCCCCAGCATGTCCCCCTACACTACCCAAAGACCACTGCAGTCCCCTAAACACTAAAACACTACCCCCCACACCACCCCTACACTACTCAAAGACCACTGCACAAACCTAAACCCTAATGCACGGCCCCCTACACTACACAAACACCGCTGCACTACCCTAAAACCTAAAACACTACCCCCAGCACCACCCCCTACACTACCCAAAGACAACTGCACCACCCTAAACCCTAAAACATGACCCCCTACACTACACAAAACCACTGCACTACCCTAAACCCTAAAACACTACCCTCAGCACGACTCCCTATACTACACAAAGACCACTGCATTACCCTAAACCCTAAAACACTACCCCTACACTACACAAACACCACTGCACTACGCTAAACACGAAATCAATACCCCCAGCATGACAACCTACACTACCCAAACACCACTGCACTACCCTAAACTCTAGATCTATCCCCAGCAGTACCCCATATACTATTCAAACACCACTGCACTACCCTAAATACTAAAACACTACCCCATCACAACCCCCTATACTACCCAAACACCACTGCTCTACCCTTATCCCTAAAACACTACCCCCAACACGACCCCTACACTACACAAACACGACTGCACTGCCCTAAACACTAAAACACTACCCCAGCACGATCCCCTACACTAGATAAACACCACTGCACTACCCTAAACCCTAAACCACTACCCACAGCACGACCCCATACACTACCCAAACACCAATGCACTACCATAAACCCTAAAACACTACCCCCAGCATGACCCCCTACACTACCCAAACACCACTGCACTACCCTAAACCCTAAATCTACCCTCAGCAAGACCCCCTAGACTACCCAAACACCAATGCACTACCCTAAAACACTCCCAGCCTGACCCCCTACACTACCCAAATACCACTGCACTACCCTAAACAAATAAAACAATACCCGCAGCATGACCCCCTACACTACCCAAATACCACTGCACTACCCTAAACAAATAAAACAATACCCGCAGCATGACCCCCTTCACTACCCAAAAACCACTGCACTACCCTAATCACAAAATCACTACCCAGCACGACAACCTACACTACCCATACACCACTGCACTACACTAAACCCTAAAACACTACCCCCAGAAGTACCCCTCACACTACCTAAAAACCACTGCACTACCCTAAACCCTAAAACACTATCCCCAGCACAACGCCCTACACTACCCAAAGACCACTGCACTACCCTAAACCCTAAAACACTACCCCAGCACGACCCCCTACACTACCCAAACACCACTGCACTACCATAAACCCTTAAACACTACCCCCAGCATGTCCCCCTACACTACCCAAAGACCACTGCAGTCCCCTAAACACTAAAACACTACCCCCCACACCACCCCTACACTACACAAACACCGCTGCACTATCCTAAAACCTAAAACACTACCACCAGCACCACACACTACACTACACAAATACCACTGCACTACCCTAAATCCTAAAATACTACACCCTACACTACAAAAACACCACTACACTACCCTAAACACTAAAACAACACCCCCAGAATGACCCCCTACACTACCCAAACACCACTGCACTACCCTAATCCTTAAAACACTATCCCCAGCAGTACCCCTTACTCTACCCAAACACCACTGCACTACCCTAAACCCTAAAAAACTACCACCAGCAGTACCCCCTATACTACCCAAACACCACTGTACTACTCTAAACCCTAAAACACTACCCCAGAAGTATCCCCTACACTACCCAAATACGACTGCACTACCCTAACCCACTACCCCAGCATGACCCCCTACACTACCCAAACACCACTACACTACCCTAAACCCTAAGTCACTACCCCCAGCACGACCCCTACACTACCCAAACAGCACTGTACTACCCTAAACCCTAAATCTACCCTCAGCAAGACCCCCTACACTACCCAAACACCACTGCCCTACCCTAAACCCTAAATCTACCCTCAGCATGACCCCCTACACTACCCAAACACCACTGAAATAACATAATCCCTAAAACACTACCCCCAGCATGACACCTACACTACCCAAACACCACTGCACTGCCCTAAACCCTAAAATACTACCCCCAGCACGACCCCCTACACTACCCAAACACCACTGCACTACCCTAAAAACTAAACCACTACCCTGGCATGACCCCCTACACTACCCAAACACCACTGCACTACCCTAATCCCTAAAACACTATCCCCAGCACGACCCCCTACACTACCCAAACACAACTGAAATAACATAATCCCTAAAACACTACCCCCAGCATGACACCTACACTACCCAAACACCACTGCACTACCCTAAACCCTAAACCACTACCCACAGCACGACCCCATACACTACCCAAACACCACTGCACTACCCTAAACCCTAAACCACTACCCACAGCATGACCCCATACACTACCCAAACACCACTGCACTACCCTAAACCCTAAAACACTACCCCCAGCATGACCCCCTACACTACCCAAACACCACTGCACTAACCTAAACCCTAAATCTACCCTCAGCAAGACCCCCTAGACTACCAAAACACCAATGCACTACCCTAAAACACTCCCAGCCTGACCCCCTTCACTACCCAAATACAACTGCACTACCCTAAACAAATAAAACAATACCCGCAGCATGACCCCCTACACTACCCAAAAACCACTGCACTTCCCTAATCACAAAATCACTACCCCAGCACGACAACCTACACTACCCATACACCACTGCACTACACTAAACCCTAAAACACTACCCCCAGCAGTACCCCTCACACTACCTAAAAACCACTGCACTACCCTAAACCCTAAAACACTATCCCCAGCACAACACCCTACACTACCCAAAGACCACTGCACTACCCTAATCCCTAAAACACTACCCCAGCACGACCCCCTACACTACCCAAACACCACTGCACTACCATAAACCTTTAAACACTACCCCCAGCATGTCCCCCTACACTACCCAAAGACCACTGCAGTCCCCTAAACACTAAAACACTACCCCCCACACCACCCCTACACTACTCAAAGACCACTGCACAAACCTAAACCCTAAAGCACGGCCCCCTACACTACACAAACACCGCTGCACTACCCTAAAACCTAAAACACTACCCCCAGCACCACCCCCTACACTACACAAACACCACTGCACTACCCTAAACCCTAAAATACTACACCCTACACTACAAAAACACCGCTGCACTACCCTAAACACTAAAACAACACCCCCAGCATGACCCCCCTACACTACCCAAACACCACTGCACTACCTTAATCCCTAAAACACTATCCCCAGCAGTACCCCTTACTCTACCCAAACACCACTGCACTACCCTAAACCCTAAAACACTACCACCAGCAGTACCACCTTTACTACCCAAACACCACTGTACTACCCTAAACCCTAAAACACTACCCCAGAAGTATCTCCTACACTACCCAAATACGACTGCACTACCCTAAATCACTACCCCCAGCACGACCCCCTACACTACCCATACACCACTACACTACCCTAAACCCTAAGACACTACCCCCAGCACGACCCCTACACTACCCAAACAGCACTGTACTACCCTAAACCCTAAATCTACCCTCAGCAAGACCCCCTACACTACCCAAACACCACTGCCCTACCCTAAACCCTAAATCTACCCTCAGCATGACCCCCTACACTACCCAAACACCACTGAAATAACATAATCCCTAAAACACTACCCCCAGCATGACACCTACACTACCCAAACACCACTGCACTGCCCTAAACCCTAAAATACTACCCCCAGCATGACCCCCTACACTACCCAAACACCACTGCACTACCCTAAACCCTAAACCACTACCCTTGCATGACCCCCTACACTACCCAAACACCACTGCACTACCCTAATCCCTAAAACACTATCCCCAGCACGACCCCCTACACTACCCAAACACAACTGAAATAACTTAATCCCTAAAACACTACCCCCAGCATGACACCTACACTACCCAAACACCACTGCACTACCCTAAACCCTAAACCACTACCCACAGCACGACCCCATACACTACCCAAACACCACTGCACTACCCTAAACCCTAAACCACTACCCACAGCATGACCCCATACACTACCCAAACACCACTGCCCTACCCTAAACCCTAAAACACTACCCCCAGCATGACCCCCTACACTACCCAAACACCACTGCACTACCCTAAACCCTAAATCTACCCTCAGCAAGACCCCCTAGACTACCAAAACACCAATGCACTACCCTAAAACACTCCCAGCCTGACCCCCTTCACTACCCAAATACCACTGCACTACCCTAATCACAAAATCACTACCCCAACACGACAACCTACACTACCCATACACCACTGCACTACACTAAACCCTAAAACACTACCCCCAGCAGTACCCCTCACACTACCTAAAAACCACTGCACTACCCTAAACCCTAAAACACTATCCCCAGCACAACGCCCTACACTACCCAAAGACCACTGCACTACCCTAAACCCTAAAACACTACCCCAGCACGACCCCCTACACTACCCAAACACCACTGCACTACCATAAACCCTTAAACACTACCCCCAGCATGTCCCCCTACACTACCCAAAGACCACTGCAGTCCCCTAAACACTAAAACACTACCCCCCACACCACCCCTACACTACTCAAAGACCACTGCACAAACCTAAACCCTAAAGCACGGCCCCCTACACTACACAAACACCGATGCACTACCCTAAAACCTAAAACACTACCCCCAGCACCACCCCCTACACTACACAAACATCACTGCACTACCCTAAACCCTAAAATACTACACCCTACACTACAAAAACACCGCTGCACTACCCTAAACACTAAAACAACACCCCCAGCATGACCCCCCTACACTACCCAAACACCACTGCACTACCTTAATCCCTAAAACACTATCCCCAGCAGTACCCCTTACTCTACCCAAACACCACTGCACTACCCTAAACCCTAAAACACTACCACCAGCAGTACCCCCTTTACTACCCAAACACCACTGTACTACCCTAAACCCTAAAACACTACCCCAGAAGTATCTCCTACACTACCCAAATACGACTGCACTACCCTAAATCACTACCCCCAGCACGACCCCCTACACTACCCATACACCACTGCACTACACTAAACCCTACAACACTACCCCCAGCAGTACCCCTCACACTACCTAAAAACCACTGCACTACCCTAAACCCTAAAACACTATCCCCAGCACAACGCCCACACTACCCAAAGACCACTGCACTACCCTAAACCCTAAAACACTACCCCAGCACGACCCCCTACACTACCCAAAGACAACTGCACTACCATAAACCCTAAAACTCTACCCCCAGCATGACCCCCTACACGACCCAAAACCTACTGCAGTCCCCTAAACACTAAAACACTACCCTCCACACCACCCACCACACTACTCAAAGACCACTGCACAAACCTAAACCCTAAAGCACGGCCCCCTACACTACACAAACACCGCTGCACTACCCTAAAACCTAAAACACTACCCCAGCACCACCCCCTACACTACACAAACACCACTGCACTACCCTAAACCCTAAAATACTACACCCTACACTACAAAAACACCACTGCACTACCCTAAACACTAAAACAACACCCCCAGCATGACCCCCTACACTACCCAAACACCACTGCACTACCCTAATCCCTAAAACACTATCCCCAGCAGTACCCCTTACTCTACCCAAACACCACTGCACTACCCTAAACCCTAAAACACTACCACCAGCAGTACCCCCTATACTACCCAAACACCACTGTACTACCCTAAACCCTAAAACACTACCCCAGAAGTATCCCCTACACTACCCAAATACGACTGCACTACCCTAAACCACTACCCCCAGCATGACCCCCTACACTACCCAAACACCACTACACTACCCTACACCCTAAAACACTACCCCCAGCACAACCCCCTACACTACCCAAACACCATTGCACTACGCTAAACCCTAAAACACTCCCCCAGCACAACTCCCTACACTACCCAAACAGCACTGTACTACCCTAAACCCTAAATCTACCCCAGCAAGACCCCCAACACTACCCAAACACCACTGCCCTACCCTAAACCCTAAATCTACCCTCAGCATGACCCCCTACACTACCGAAACACCACTGAAATAACAATCCCTAAAACACTACCCCCAGCATGACACCTACACTACCCAAACAGCACTGCACTGCCCTAAACCCTAAAGCACTACTCCCAGCACGACCCCCGACACTACCCAAACACCACTGCACTACCCTAAATCCTAAACCACTACCCCGGCATGACACCCTACACTACCCAAACACCACTGCACTACCCTAATCCCTAAAACACTATCCCCAGCACGACCCCCTACACTACCCAAACACCACTGCACTGCCCTAAACCCTAAAACACTACCCCAGCACGACCCCCTACACTACCCAAACACCACTGCACTACCATAAACCCTTAAACACTACCCCCAGCATGTCCCCCTACACTACCCAAAGACCACTGCAGTCCCCTAAACACTAAAACACTACCCCCCACACCACCCCTACACTACGCAAAGACCACTGCACAAACCTAAACCCTAAAGCACGGCCCCTACACTACACAAACACCGCTGCCCTACCCTAAAACCTAAAACACTACCCCCAGCACCACCCACTACACTACACAAACACCACTGCACTACCCTAAATCCTAAAATACTACACCCCACACTACAAAAACACCACTGCACTACCCTAAACACTAAAACAACACCCCCAGAATGACACCTTACTCTACCCAAACCCACTGCACTACCCTAAACCCTAAAACACTACCACCAGCAGTACCCCCTATACTACCCAAACACCACTGTACTACTCTAAACCCTAAAACACTACCCCAGAAGTATCCCCTACACTACCCAAATACGACTGCACTACCCTAACCCACTACCCCCAGCACGACCCCCTACACTACCCAAACACCACTACACTACCCTAAACCCTAAGACACTACCCCCAGCACGACCCCTACACTACCAAAACACCATTGCACTACCCTAAACCCTAAAACACTCCCCCAACACAACTCCCTACACTACCCAAACACCACTGTACTACCCTAAACCCTAAATCTACCCTCAGCAAGACCCCCTACACTACCCAAACACCACTGCCCTACCCTAAACCCTAAATCTACGCTCAGCATGACCCCCTACACTACCCAAACACCACTGAAATAACATAATCCCTAAAACACTACCCCCAGCATGACACCTACACTACCCAAACACCACTGCACTACCCTAAACCCTAAACCACTACCCACAGCACGACCCCATACACTACCCAAACACCACTGCACTACCCTAAACCGTAAACCACTACCCACAGCATGACCCCATACACTACCCAAACACCACTGCACTACCCTAAACCCTAAAACACTACCCCCAGCATGACCCCCTACACTACCCAAACACCACTGCACTACCCTAAACCCTAAATCTACCCTCAGCAAGACCCCCTAGACTACCAAAACACCAATGCACTACCCTAAAACACTCCCAGCCTGACCCCCTTCACTACCCAAATACCACTGCACTACCCTAAACAAATAAAACAATACCCGCAGCATTACCCCCTACACTACCCAAAAACCACTGCACTACCCTAATCACAAAATCACTACCCCAGCACGACAACCTACACTACCCATACACCACTGCACTACACTAAACCCTAAAACACTACCTAAAAAACACTGCACTACCCTAAACCCTAAAACACTATCCCCAGCACAACGCCCTACACTACCCAAAGACCACTGCACTACCCTAAACCCTAAAACACTACCCCAGCATGACCCCCTACACTACCCAAACACCACTGCACTACCATAAACCCTTAAACACTACCCCCAGCATGTCCCCCTACACTACCCAAAGACCACTGCAGTCCCCTAAATACTAAAACACTACCCCCACACCACCCCTACACTACTCAAAGACCACTGCACAATCCTAAACCCTAAAGCACGGCCCCCTACACTACACAAACACCGCTGCACTACCCCAAAACCTAAAACACTACCCCCAGCACCACCCCCTACACTACACAAACACCACTGCACTACCCTAAACCCTAAAATACTACACCCTACACTACAAAAACACCGCTGCCCTACCCTAAACACTAAAACAACACCCCCAGCATGACCCCCTACACTACCCAAACACCACTGCACTACCTTAATCCCTAAAACACTATCCCCAGCAGTACCCCTTACTCTACCCAAACACCACTGCACTACCCTAAACCCTAAAACACTACCACCAGCAGTACCCCCTTTACTACCCAAACAGCACTGTACTACCCTAAACCCTAAAACACTACCCCAGAAGTATCTCCTACACTACCCAAATACGACTGCACTACCCTAAATCACTACCCCCAGCAAGACCCCCTACACTACCCATACACCACTGCACTACACTAAACCCTACAACACTACCCCCAGCAGTACCCCTCACACTACCTAAAAACCACTGCACTACCCTAAACCCTAAAACACTATCCCCAGCACAACGCCCACACTACCCAAAGACCACTGCACTACCCTAAACCCTAAAACACTACCCCAGCACGACCCCCTACACTACCCAAAGACAACTGCACTACCATAAACCCTAAAACTCTACCCGCAGCATGACCCCCTACACGACCCAAAACCTACTGCAGTCCCCTAAACACTAAAACACTACCCTCCACACCACCCACCACACTACTCAAAGACCACTGCACAAACCTAAACCCTAAAGCACGGCCCTCTACACTACACAAACACTGATGCACTACCCTAAAACCTAAAACACTACCCCAGCACCACCCCTACACTACACAAACACCACTGAGCTACCCTAAACCCTAAAATACTACACCCTACACTACAAAAACACCACTGCACTACCCTAAACACTAAAACAACACCCCCAGCATGACCCCCTACACTACCCAAACACCACTGCAATACCCTAATCCCTAAAACACTATCCCCAGCAGTACCCCTTACTCTACCCAAACACCACTGCACTACCATAAACCCTTAAACACTACCCCCAGCATGTCCCCCTACACTACCCAAAGACCACTGCAGTCCCCTAAACACTAAAACACTACCCCCCACACCACCCCTACACTACTCAAAGACCACTGCACAAACCTAAACCCTAAAGCACGGCCCCCTACACTGCACAAACACCGCTGCACTACCCTAAAACCTAAAACACTACCCCCAGCACCACCCCCTACACTACCCAAAGACAACTGCACCACCCTAAACCCTAAAACATGACCCCCTACACTACACAAACACCACTGCACTACCCTAAACCCTAAAACACTACCCTCAGCACGACTCCCTACACTACACAAAGACCACTGCATTACCCTAAACCCTAAAACACTACCCCTACACTACACAAACACCACTGCACTACACTAAACACGAAATCAATACCCCCAGCATGACAACCTACACTACCCAAACACCACTGCACTACCCTAAACTCTAGATCTATCCCCAGCAGTACCCCATATACTATTCAAACACCACTGCACCTCCCTAACCCTAAACACTACCCCCAGTACGACCCCCTACAGTACCAGAACACCACTGCACTAATCTAAACCCTAAAACACTACCCCAGCACGATCCCCTACACTACACAAATACCACTGCACTACACTAAACCCTAAATCTACCCCCAGCACAACCCCCTACACTACCCAAACACCACTGCACTACCCTAAACCCTACAACACTACCCCAGCAAGACCCCCTATACTACCCAAACACCACAGCACTACCCCAAATACTAAAACACTACCCCATCACAACCCCCTATACTACCCAAACACCACTGCTCTACCCTTATCCCTAAAACACTACCCCCAACACGACCCCTACACTACACAAACACGACTGCACTGCCCTAAACACTAAAACACTACCCCAGCACGATCCCCTACACTAGATAAACACCACTGCACTACCCTAAACCGTAAACCACTACCCACAGCACGACCCCATACACTACCCAAACACCAATGCACTACCATAAACCCTAAAACACTACCCCAAGCATGACCCCCTACACTACCCAAACACCACTGCACTACCCTAAACCCTAAATCTACCCTCAGCAAGACCCCCTAGACTACCCAAACAGCAATGCACTACCCTAAAACACTCCCAGCCTGACCCCCTACACTACCCAAATACCACTGCACTACCCTAAACAAATAAAACAATACCCGCAGCATGACCCCCTACACTACCCAAATACCACTGCACTAGCCTAAACAAATAAAACAATACCCGCAGCATGACCCCCTTCACTACCCAAAAACCACTGCACTACCCTAATCACAAAATCACTACCCCAGCACGACAACCTACACTACCCATACACCACTGCACTACACTAAACCCTAAAACACTACCCCCAGAAGTACCCCTCACACTACCTAAAAACCACTGCACTACCCTAAACCCTAAAACACTATCCCCAGCACAACGCCCTACACTACCCAAAGACCACTGCACTACCCTAAACCCTAAAACACTACCCCAGCACGACCCCCTACACTACCCAAACACCACTGCACTACCATAAACCCTTAAACACTACCCCCAGCATGTCCCCCTACACTACCCAAAGACCACTGCAGTCCCCTAAACACTAAAACACTACCCCCCACACCACCCCTACACTACTCAAAGACCACTGCACAAACCTAAACCCTAAAGCACGGCCCCTACACTACACAAACACCGCTGCACTATCCTAAAACCTAAAACACTACCCCCAGCACCACCCACTACACTACACAAACACCACTGCACTACCCTAAATCCTAAAATACTACACCCTACACTACAAAAACACCACTGCACTACCCTAAACACTAAAACAACACCCCCAGAATGACCCCCTACACTACCCAAACACCACTGCACTACCCTAATCCTTAAAACACTATCCACAGCAGTACCCCTTACTCTACCCAAACACCACTGCACTACCCTAAACCCTAAAAAACTACCAACAGCAGTACCCCCTATACTACCCAAACACCACTGTACTACTCTAAACCCTAAAACACTACCCCAGAAGTATCCCCTACACTACCCAAATACGACTGCACTACCCTAACCCACTACCCCAGCACGACCCCCTACACTACCCAAACACCACTACACTACCCTAAACCCTAAGACACTACCCCCAGCACGACCCCTACACTACCCAAACAGCACTGTACTACCCTAAACCCTAAATCTACCCTCAGCAAGACCCCCTACACTACCCAAACACCACTGCCCTACCCTAAACCCTAAATCTACCCTCAGCATGACCCCCTACACTACCCAAACACCACTGAAATAACATAATCCCTAAAACACTACCCCCAGCATGACACCTACACTACCCAAACACCACTGCACTGCCCTAAACCCTAAAATACTACCCCCAGCACGACCCCCTACACTACCCAAACACCACTGCACTACCCTAAACCCTAAACCACTACCCTGGCATGACCCCCTACACTACCCAAACACCACTGCACTACCCTAATCCCTAAAACACTATCCCCAGCACGACCCCCTACACTACCCAAACACAACTGAAATAACATAATCCCTAAAACACTACCCCCAGCATGACACCTACACTACCCAAACACCACTGCACTACCCTAAACCCTAAACCACTACCCACAGCACGACCCCATACACTACCCAAACACCACTGCACTACCCTAAACCCTAAACCACTACCCACAGCATGACCCCATACACTACCCAAACACCACTGCACTACCCTAAACCCTAAAACACTACCCCCAGCATGACCCCTACACTACCCAAACACCACTGCACTACCCTAAACCCTAAATCTACCCTCAGCAAGACCCCCTAGACTACCAAAACACCAATGCACTACCCTAAAACACTCCCAGCCTGACCCCCTTCACTACCCAAATACCACTGCACTACCCTAAACAAATAAAACAATACCCGCAGCATGACCCCCTACACTACCCAAAAACCACTGCACTACCCTAATCACAAAATCACTACCCCAGCACGACAACCTACACTACCCATACACCACTGCACTACACTAAACCCTAAAACACTACCCCCAGCAGTACCCCTCACACTACCTAAAAACCGCTGCACTACCCTAAACCCTAAAACACTATCCCCAGCACAACGCCCTACACTACCCAAAGACCACTGCACTACCCTAAACCCTAAAACACTACCCCAGCACGACCCCCTACACTACCCAAACACCACTGCACTACCATAAACCCTTAAACACTACCCCCAGCATGTCCCCCTACACTACCCAAAGACCACTGCAGTCCCCTAAACACTAAAACACTACCCCCCACACCACCCCTACACTACTCAAAGACCACTGCACAAACCTAAACCCTAAAGCACGGCCCCCTACACTACACAAACACCGCTGCACTACCCTAAAACCTAAAACACTACCCCCAGCACCACCCCCTACACTACACAAACACCACTGCACTACCCTAAACCCTAAAATACTACACCCTACACTACAAAAACACCGCTGCACTACCCTAAACACTAAAACAACACCCCCAGCATGACCCCCCTACACTACCCAAACACCACTGCACTACCTTAATCCCTAAAACACTATCCCCAGCAGTACCCCTTACTCTACCCAAACACCACTGCACTACCCTAAACCCTAAAACACTACCACCAGCAGTACCCCCTTTACTACCCAAACACCACTGTACTACCCTAAACCCTAAAACACTACCCCAGAAGAATCTCCTACACTACCCAAATACGACTGCACTACCCTAAATCACTACCCCCAGCACGACCCCCTACACTACCCATACACCACTGCACTACACTAAAACCTACAACACTACCCCCAGCAGTACCCCTCACACTACCTAAAAACCACTGCACTACCCTAAACCCTAAAACACTATCCCCAGCACAACGCCCACACTACCCAAAGACTACTGCACTACCCTAAACCCTAAAACACTACCCCAGCACGACCCCCTACACTACCCAAAGACAACTGCACTACCATAAACCCTAAAACTCTACCCCCAGCATGACCCCCTACACGACCCAAAACCTACTGCAGTCCCCTAAACACTAAAACACTACCCTCCACACCACCCACCATACTACTCAAAGACCACTGCACAAACCTAAACCCTAAAGCACGGCCCCCTACACTACACAAACACCGCTGCACTACCCTAAAACCTAAAACACTACCCCAGCACCACCCCCTACACTACACAAACACCACTGCACTACCCTAAACCCTAAAATACTACACCCTACACTACAAAAACACCACTGCACTACCCTAAACACTAAAACAACACCCCCAGCATGACCCCCTACACTACCCAAACACCACTGCACTACCCTAATCCCTAAAACACTATACCCAGCAGTACCCCTTACTCTACCCAAACACCACTGCACTACCCTAAACCCTAAAACACTACCACCAGCAGTACCCCCTATACTACCCAAACACCACTGTACTACCCTAAACCCTAAAACACTACCCCAGAAGTATCCCCTACACTACCCAAATACGACTGCACTACCCTAAACCATTACCCCCAGCATGACCCCCTACACTACCCAAACACCACTACACTACCCTACACCCTAAAACACTACCCCCAGCACAACCCCCTACACTACCCAAACACCATTGCACTACCCTAAACCCTAAAACACTCCCCCAGCACAACTCCCTACACTACCCAAACAGCACTGTACTACCCTAAACACTAAATCTACCCCAGCAAGACCCCCTACACTACCCAAACACCACTGCCCTACCCTAAACCCTAAATCTACCCTCAGCATGACCCCCTACACTACCGAAACACCACTGAAATAACAATCCCTAAAACACTACCCCCAGCATGACACCTACACTACCCAAACAGCACTGCACTGCCCTAAACCCTAAAGCACTACTCCCAGCACGACCCCCGACACTACCCAAACACCACTGCACTACCCTAAATCCTAAACCACTACCCCGGCATGACCCCCTACACTACCCAAACACCACTGCACTACCCTAATCCCTAAAACACTATCCCCAGCACGACCCCCTACACTACCCAAACACCACTGCACTGCCCTAAACCCTAAAACACTACCCCAGCACGACCCCCTACACTACCCAAACACCACTGCACTACCATAAACCCTTAAACACTACCCCCAGCATGTCCCCCTACACTACCCAAAGACCACTGCAGTCCCCTAAACACTAAAACACTACCCCCCACACCACCCCTACACTACTCAAAGACCACTGCACAAACCTAAACCCTAAAGCACGGCCCCTACACTACACAAACACCGCTGCACTACCCTAAAACCTAAAACACTACCCCCAGCACCACCCACTACACTACACAAACACCACTGCACTGCCCTAAATCCTAAAATACTACACCCCACACTACAAAAACACCACTGCACTACCCTAAACACTAAAACAACACCCCCAGAATGACACCCTACACTACCCAAACACCACTGCACTACCCTAAACCCTAAAAAACTACCACCAGCAGTACCCCCTATACTACCCAAACACCACTGTACTACTCTAAACCCTAAAACACTACCCCAGAAGTATCCCCTACACTACCCAAATACTACTGCACTACCCTAACCCACTACCCCCAGCACGACCCCCTACACTACCCAAACACCACTACACTACCCTAAACCCTAAGACACTACCCCCAGCACGACCCCTACACTACCAAAACACCATTGCACTACCCTAAACCCTAAAACACTCCCCCAACACAACTCCCTACACTACCCAAACAGCACTGTTCTACCCTAAACCCTAAATCTACCCTCAGCAAGACCCCCTACACTACCCAAACACCACTGAAATAACATAATCCCTAAAACACTACCCCCAGCATGACACCTACACTACCCAAACACCACTGCACTGCCCTAAACCCTAAAATACTACCCCCAGCACGACCCCCTACCCTACCCAAACACCACTGCACTACCCTAAACCCTAAACCACTACCCTGGCATGACCCCCTACACTACCCAAACACCACTGCACTACCCTAATCCCTAAAACACTATCCCCAGCACGACCCCCTACACTACCCAAACACAACTGAAATAACATAATCCCTAAAACACTACCCCCAGCATGACACCTACACTACCCAAACACCACTGCACTACCCTAAACCCTAAACCACTACCCACAGCACGACCCCATACACTACCCAAACACCACTGCACTACCCTAAACCGTAAACCACTACCCACAGCATGAACCCATACACTACCCAAACACCACTGCACTACCCTAAACCCTAAAACACTACCCCCAGCATGACCCCCTACACTACACAAACACCACTGCACTACCCTAAACCCTATATCTACGCTCAGCAACACCCCCTAGACTACCAAAACACCAATGCACTACCCTAAAACACTCCCAGCCTGACCCCCTTCACTACCCAAATACCACTGCACTACCCTAAACAAATAAAACAATACCCACAGCATGACCCCCTACACTACCCAAAAACCACTGCACTACCCTAATCACAAAATCACTACCCCAGCACGACAACCTACACTACCCATACACCACTGCACTACCCTAAACCCTAAAACACTATCCACAGCACAACGCCCTACACTACCCAAAGACCACTGCACTACCCTAAACCCTAAAACACTACCCCAGCACGACCCCCTACACTACCCAAACACCACTGCACTACCATAAACCCTTAAACACTACCCCCAGCATGTCCCCCTACACTACCCAAATACCACTGCAGTCCCCTAAACACTAAAACACTACCCCCCACACCACCCCTACACTACTCAAAGACCACTGCACAAACCTAAACTCTAAAGCACGGCCCCCTACACTACACAAACACCGCTGCACTACCCTAAAACCTAAAACACTACCCCCAGCACCACCCCCTACACTACACAAACACCACTGCACTACCCTAAACCCTAAAATACTACACCCTACACTACAAAAACACCGCTGCACTACCCTAAACACTAAAACAACACCCCCAGCATGACCCCCTACACTACCCAAACACCACTGCACTACCTTAATCCCTAAAACACTATCCCCAGCAGTACCCCTTACTCTACCCAAACACCACTGCACTACCCTAAACCCTAAAACACTACCACCAGCAGTACCCCCTTTACTACCCAAACACCACTGTACTACCCTAAACCCTAAAACACTACCCCAGAAGTATCTCCTACACTACCCAAATACGACTGCACTACCCTAAATCACTACCCCCAGCAAGACCCCCTACACTACCCATACACCACTGCACTACACTAAACCCTACAACACTACCCCCAGCAGTACCCCTCACACTACAAAAAAAAACACTGCACTACCCTAAACCCTAAAACACTATCCCCAGCACAACGCCCACACTACCCAAAGACCACTGCACTACCCTAAACCCTAAAACACTACCCCAGCACGACCCCCTACACTACCCAAAGACAACTGCACTACCATAAACCCTAAAACTCTACCCCCAGCATGACCCCCTACACGACCCAAAACCTACTGCAGTCCCCTAAACACTAAAACACTACCCTCCACACCACCCACCACACTACTCAAAGACCACTGCACAAACCTAAACCCTAAAGCACGGCCCCCTACACTACACAAACACCGCTGCACTACCCTAAAACCTAAAACACTACCCCAGCACCACCCCCTACACTACACAAACACCACTGCTCTACCCTAAACCCTAAAATACTACACCCTATACTACAAAAACACCACTGCACTACCCTAAACACTAAAACAACACCCCCAGCATGACCTCCTACACTACCCAAACACCACTGCACTACCCTAATCCCTAAAACACTATCCCCAGCAGTACCCCTTACTCTACCCAAACACCACTGCACTACCCTAAACCCTAAAACACTACCACCAGCAGTACCCCCTATACTACCCAAACACCACTGTACTACCCTAAACCCTAAAACACTACCCCAGCAAGACCCCCTACACTACCCAAACACCACTGCCCTACCCTAAACCCTAAATCTACCCTCAGCATGACCCCCTACACTACCCAAACACCACTGAAATAACAATCCCTAAAACATTACCCCCAGCATGACACCTACACTACCCAAACAGCACTGCACTGCCCTAAACCCTAAAACACTACTCCCAGCACGACCCCCGACACTACCCAAACACCACTGCACTACCCTAAATCCTAAACCACTACCCCGGCATGACCCCCTACACTACCCAAACACCACTGCATTACCCTCATCCCTAAAACACTATCCCCAGCACGACCCCCTACACTACCCAAACACCACTGCACTGCCCTAAACCCTAAAACACTACCCCCAGCACGACCTCCTACACTACACAAACACCACTGCACTGCCCTAAATCTGAAAACATTACCCCTCAGCACAACCCCCTACACTTCACAAACACCACTGCACTACCCTAAACCATAAATCTCCCCAAGCACGACCCACTACACTACATAAACACCACTGCACTGCCCTAAACCCTAAAACCCTACCACTAGAATGATCCCCGACACTACATGAACACCACTGCACTGCCCTCAACCCTAAAACACCACCCGCAGGACAACCCCCTACACTACCCGAACACTACTACACTGCCCTAAACCCTAAAACACAAACCCCAGCATGACCCCCTACACTGCCCGAACACAACTGCACTGCTCTAAACCCGAAAACACCACCCCCAGCACGACTCCCTACACTACTAGAAAACCACTGCACTGCCTTGAACCCTAAAACACTACCCTAGCACAACCCCCTACACAACCCAAAGACCACGGGACTACCCTAAACCCTAAAACACTACCCCCAGCACAACCCCCTACACAACCCACACACCACTGCTCTACCCTAAACCCTAAAACACTACCCCCCGCACAACCCCTACACTACCCAAACACAACTGAACTACCCTAAACCCTTAGACACTACTCCCAGCATGACCCCCTACACTACCCAAAGACCACTGCGCTACCATAAACCCTAAAACTCTACCCCCAGCATGACCCCCTAGATTACCAAAAGCCTACTGCATTACCCTAAACCCTAAAACACTACCTCCACATGACCTCCTAAACTACCCAAAGACAACTGCACCACCCTAAACCCTAAAACATGACCCCCTACACTACACAAACACCGCTGCACTACCCTAAACCCTAAAACACTACCCTCAGCATGACTCCCTACACTACACAAAGACAACTGCACCACCCTAAACCCTAAAACATGACCCCCTACACTACACAAACACCGCTGCACTACCCTAAACCCTAAAACACTACCCCTACACTACACAAACACCACTGCACTACGCTAAACACGAAATCAATACCCCCAGCATGACAACCTACACTACCCAAACACCACTGCACTACCCTAAACCCTAAACACTACCCCCAGCACAACCCCCTACAGTACCAGAACACCACTGCACTAATCTAAACCCTAAAACACTACCCCCAGCACGATCCCCTACACTACACAAATACCACTGCACTACACTAAACCCTAAATCTACCCCCAGCACAACCCCCTACACTACCCAAACACCACTGCACTACCCTAAACCCTACAACACTATCACCAGCTAGACCCCCTAAACTACCCAAACACCACTGCACTACCCTAAATACTAAAACACTACCCCATCACAACCCCCTATACTACCCAAACACCACTGCCCTACCCTTATCCCTAACACACTACCCCAACACGACCCCTACACTACACAAACAAGACTGCACTGCCCTAAACATTAAAACACTACCCCAGCACGATCCCCTACACTAGATAAACACCACTGCACTGCCCTAAACTCTAAAACACTACCCCCAGCACGACCCACTACAGTACACAAATAACAATGCACTACCCTAAACCCTAAAACACTACCCCCAGCACGACCCACTACACTACCCAAACACCACTGCACTACCCTAAACCCTACCCACAGCATGACCCCATACACTACCCAAACACCACTGCACTACCCTAAACCCTAAAACACTACCCCCAGCAAGACCCCCTAGACTACCCAAACATCAATGCACTACCCTAAAACACTTCCAGCCTGACCCCCTACACTACCCAAATACCACTGCACTACCCTAAACAAATAAAACAATACCCGCAGCATGACCCCCTACACTACCCAAAAACCCCTGCACTACCCTAATCACAAAATCACTACCCCAGCACGACAACCTACACTACCCATACACCACTGCACTACACTAAACCCTAAAACACTACCCCCAGCAGTACCCCTCACACTACCTAAAAACCACTGCACTACCCTAAACCCTAAAACACTATCCCCAGCACAACACCCTACACTACCCAAAGACCACTGCACTACCCTAAACCCTAAAACACTACCACAGCACGACCCCCTACAGTACCCAAACACCACTGCACTACCATAAACCCTTAAACACTACCCCCAGCATGTCCCCCTACAATTCCCAAAGACCATTGCAGTCCCCTAAACACTAAAACACTACCCCCCACACCACCCTTACACTACTCAAAGACCACTGCACAAACCTAAACCCTAAAGCACGGCCCCCTACACTACACAAACACCGCTGCACTACCCTAAATCCTAAAACACTACCCCCAGGACCACCCCCTACACTACACAAACACCACTGCACTACCCTAAACCCTAAAATACTACACCCTACACTACAAAAAAACCACTGCACTACCCTAAACACTAAAACAACACCCCCAGCATGACCCCCTACACTACCCAAACACCACTGCACTACCCTAATCCATAAAACACTATCCCCAGCAGTACCCCTTACTCTACCCAAACACCACTGCACTACCCTAAACCCTAAAACACTACCACCAGCAGTACCCCCTATACTACCCAAACACCACTGTACTACTCTAAACCCTAAAACACTACCCCAGAAGTATCCCCTACACTACCCGAATACGACTGCACTACCCTAAACCACTACCCCCAGCACGACCCCCTACACTACCCAAACACCACTACACTACCCTAAACCCTAAGACACTAACCCCAGCACATCTCCCTACACTACCGAAACAGCACTGTACTACCCTAAACCCTAAATCTACCCCAGCAAGACCCCTACACTACCCAAACACCACTGCCCTACCCTAAACCCTAAATCTACCCTCAGCATGACCCCCTACAATACCCAAACACCACTGAAATAACATAATCCCTAAAACACTACCCCCAGCATGACACCTACACTACCCAAACACCACTGCACTGCCCTAAACCCTAAAATACTACCCCCAGCACGACCCCCTACACTACCCAAACACCACTGCACTAGCCTAATCCCTAAACCACTACCCTGGCCTGACCCCCCACACTACCCAAACACCACTGCACTACCCTAATCCCTAAAACACTATCCCTAGCATGACCCCCTACACTACCCAAACACAACTGAAATAACATAATCCCTAAAACGCTACCCCCAGCATGACACCTACACTACCCAAACACCACTGCACTACCCTAAACCCTAAACCACTACCCACAGCACGACCCCATACACTACCCAAACACCACTGCACTACCCTAAACCCTAAAACACTACCCCCAGCATGACCCCCTACACTACCCAAACACCACTGCACTACCCTAAACCCTAAATCTACCCACAGCAAGACCCCCTAGACTACCAAAACACCAATGCACTACCCTAAAACACTCCCAGCCTGACCCCCTACACTACCCAAATACCACTGCACTACCGTAAACAAATAAAACAATACCCGCAGCATGACCCCCTACACTACCCAAAAACCACTGCACTAGCCTAATCACAGAATCACTACCCCAGCACGACAACCTACACTACCCATACACCACTGCACTACACTAAACCCTAAAACACTACCCCCAGCAGTACCCCTCACACTACCTAAAAACCACTTGTTGGAGGGAGGACCACCGGGGAGTCGGGGAGACTATTCCGGGGCACCTTCCTACCGCAAAAGTATAGCCGAGCGCCGCTGAGAAGCCCCCTTCGGGAAGGTCCTTCTCCTAGGATCGTACTAGGCCCAGTAACACCACCACACAGGACTCAATATCAGTTGCTTGACTGGTTCTTTATCAGAAGTAGTACGTTCAATATTTACAGTGGGATCGAGGGATCCAGTAAGAGTCTCAATGTCGGTTAGAGGGATAGGGTAGCGGGACAGTCTTAGTACCAACCAGGTACGGGAGGGCTCTGCGCCCGGCCTTGAGTGCTGATCTCGGAGCAGCTCGGACGTGGGGAGCCGCGACGGCGTCTGCAGGGCTCGGGTGGTAGTTCCGCTTGGGTCGAGCCGCGACACAGTCAGCAGGGCTCCGATAGTAGGTTCGCTTCGGTCGAGCCGCGACGTGGTCAGCTGGGCTCTGATGGTAAGGTTCAACAAGGTCGGGCCGCGACAGCGTCAGCAGGGCCCCAAAGGTTCGTGAAGGTCTTTAAGCACGGTGGAGCCGCGACGTCGTCAGCAGGGCTCAGAGTGTGGGTTCAGGATGAGTCTTCTTCCGTAGGGTCAGCCGCGATCCGATCAGCAGGGCTCTTGACTCCAGGATACAACTACTGTCCTGTTGTCGGGTCGCCCCAGATATAGGACTTGAGCCCTTTGATGTCCGGACCCTTGCGCCCGGAGGGGGCGGAGAGGCCGGGTAGGGAGTGGCCAGACGCCCAGCAGGAGAGGCGCCAGGCCCCAGAGAGCTGTGGGGCGATCGCACCTAGGTGTGGAAGGACGGTTGGGGGTCCCATCGATACTGCCCTCCGCCGGGAGTGGGAAGAGTTCACGTGGTATCCCCCGGGCCAGGGGTTGGCGCCTCGATGTCGGGCCTCGCTGGGACAGAGGCCGGGTGAAGCGGGGTCACACAGGTGGTCACGTGGAGTGACGTATAGTCCAAAATGGAGGAGCCCCGAGGTGCATGGGACCTCGTGCGGCTTAGCGCGGGGAAACAGGACCACGCCACGAGGCCGGCTCCCACATGCGTCCCCCCCAGCTGAAGGCAGGGAGAGTCACCCATCTCCTTGGGGGTTCTCCTCGCCGAGGCGGAAGAATCAGGACAGGCCGTCAGCATTGGCGTGGTCGTTGCCGGGCTGGTGTTCCACAGTGAAATCCATCCCTTGCAGCGAGATGGACCAGCGCAACAGCTTGGGGTTCTCGCCCCGCATTTGCATGAGCCACCGCAAGGGCCGGTGGTCAGTTTGGACCTTGAAGTGGGTGCCGAAAAGGTAGGGCCGGAGCTTCTTGAGAGCCCATACCACTGCGAAGGCCTCCCGCTCGATGGTGCTCCACCTCTGTTCTCGCGGCAGCAGTCGGCGGCTGATAAAGGCCACAGGTCGGTCGAGGCCCTTGGCGTCCACCTGGGAGAGGACCGCCCCGATCCCGTACTCCGAGGCATCGGTCTGGACTACAAATTCCTTGCTGTAGTCAGGGGCCTGTAGCACAGGGGCAGCGCACATGGCCGCCTTGAGAGCATCAAACGCGGTCTGACAGCGGGGCGTCCAGTGCACCGCCTTGTGCTGTTTCTTTGAAGTGAGCTCCGTAAGGGGGCCCACAATGCTGCCATAATCCTTGATGAATCGTCGGTAGTAGCCTGTGAGGCCTAGGAAGGCCCGGACAGCGGTTTGGGTTGCGGGGGGCTCCCACGCCTGGATGGCGTCGACTTTTAACTGGAGGGGCGCCACCTGGCCACTCCCCACCTGGTGGCCCAGATAGGTCACAGATCCTTGACCGATCTGGCATTTACTGGCCTTAATGGTGAGCCCGGCTCTTTGGAGAGCGGCCAGGACTTCCCCAAGGTGTCCTAGGTGCGCGGCCCAGTGGTCGCTGAAGACTGCAATGTCGTCGAGGTAGGCCGCGCTGAAGGCTTCTAGTCCGGCCAGGACCTTGTTCACCAGTCTCTGGAAGGTCGCTGGGGCGTTCTTCATACCGAAGGGCATTACCCGAAAGTGGTAGTGCCCATCGGGGGTGGAAAAGGCGGATCGTTCCTGGGCGCCGGGGGTGAGCTTGATCTGCCAGTACCCAGCGGTGAGATCAAAGGTGCTCAGGTAGCGGGCGGCCCCTAGGCGATCGATCAGCTCGTCTGCTCGTGGCAAGGGGTGGGCATCGGTCTTGGTGACTGCGTTCAGGCCCCGGTAGTCGACACAAAATCTGAGTTCCGGGGCAGTGCCGGGGGCGGCGGCCTTCGGCACCAAGACTACCGGGCGGGCCCACGGGCTGTCGGAAGGTTCGATGACTCCGAGGGCGAGCATCTTTGCGACCTCGGTCTGTATGCAGGCTCGGACTCGGTCAGGTACTCTGTAAGCGCGGTGTCGCACAGGGGGGCTGTCCCCCGTGTCCACGTCGTGGACGCACCAGGGGGTCACCCCGGGCGTGAGAGAGAAGAGGGCAGCGAAGGGTTGCAGTAGCTTCTGGCAGTCATGGCGCTGTTCTGGTGTCAGGGTGGCGGAGAGGCGGACGCCCTCCAAGGAGCCGTCTTGGCCCGAGGACCCCAGGAGGTCTGGTAGGGGCTCGGAGTCACTTTTGCCCCCATCATCGGTAGCCAGCAGTAGGCTTAGTTCAGTTCGGGCAAAGTGGGGCTTGAGCCGGTTGGCGTGCAGGACCCGGAGGGGGTTCCTAGGGGACTCCATGTCGACCAGGTATGTGACGGGGCTCTTCCTCTCAACTACCTTGAAGGGCCCGGTCCACTTGTCCTGCAGGGCGCAGGGGTCCACGGGTGACATGACCCAGACTTGCTGACCCGGCTCGAACTCGATGGCTGAGGCATTTTCGTCATACCAGCGTTTCATGTCTTCTTGGCTGGCTTCGAGGTTGGCTTCTGCCAGGGCCCGGAAATTACGAGTCTGGTTCCGCAGGGTCAGGAGGTACCGGTAGACGTCAGGAGGGGCATCTTGGACTTGTGCCTCCCAGCCCTCCTTGACCAGGCTGAGGGGCCCTCGGACGGGGTGCCCATATAACAATTCGAAGGGGCTGAAGCCCAGGGATTTCTGTGGTACCTCCCGATAGGCGAACAGGAGGCAGGGCAGCAGGACATCCCATCTCCTCCTCAGGGGCTCTTCCAGGCCCTTGATCATCCCCTTCAGGGTTCTGTTGAACCGCTCGACCAGTCCGTTCCCCTGGGGGTGGTAAGTGGTGGTGAATTTGTAGGTGACCCCACATTGTTGCCAGAGGGATCTCATGTACTTCGAAATAAAGTTCGTACCCCTGTCGCTCACCACTTCTCGGGGGAACCCCACCCTGGAGAAGATGCCCATCAGGGCCCGGCCCACTACTGGAGCTGTCACGGTGCGGAGTGGGATGGCCTCGGGGTATCGGGTGGCGTGGTCGACCAGTACCAGGATAAAGCGGTGCCCCAGGGCGGCTCGGGGGTCGAGGGGTCCCACGATGTCGATTCCTACTCGTTCGAACGGGGTGTGTACGGCTGGAAATGGTTGGAGGGGGGCTTTCACTCGCCCCCCAGTCTTCCCGCTAGCTTGGCAGGTCGGGCAGGACCGGCAGTGATGGTCCACGTCTCTTCTCATTCGGGGCCAATAGAAATGGGTCACTAGGCGGCTGTAAGTTTTGTCCCGCTTGAGGTGTCCGGCGAGGGGCACGTCATGTGCCAGGTTCAGGAGGAACTCTCGAAATCGGAGGGGGACCACCAGCACCCGGCCGGCCCCTAGTTCGGCGACTTTCTGCTTGCTATACAACAAGTCCTTGTCCCAATAGACCCAGTGGGTTCCCGTGGGGTCCCCCGCAGCCTGGGCGGCCGCTTGCTGTCGGGCCCCCTCGAGGGAGGGGCAGGCCTTCTGCTCTTGCTGGAATTGTTCGCGGGTGGGGCCCCCGTCTTGGCGCCACTGGGCCAGCTCGGGGATCTCGCTGAGGGAGGCGGCCTCGTCGGGAGAAAGTTCGGATGGCCCGGCCTCCTCGTCAGGTTCCTCTGTGCCGGAGGAGGGTGATAGTTCGGGGCCCGTCGGCTGGTCGGGGGCCGTGGTAGCGGCTGGTTGGGCGGTCATGGACTGGGTGGTGGCGCAGGCCCACTCGGGTAGTCCTAGCATCCCCAGATGCTCTCGGCGTTTGTTGGACTTGGCCCTTCTGGCAGGTTCACCCCTGAACTTTTTGCTTTTTATTGGCGACTTGGTGTGGTGATTTCTTGGTTTCTGCGCACTTTCCCTGTGTCCCAGGGTAAAGTGCGTGCGTGCTCTGAGTGCATGTGGTGAGATAGGCCTGCCCTCCCATAGGAATGCATGGGGAATGTATGTGTCCCTAGTAGTTCCTGATGCGTGGGGTGTGCAGGCCCGAGTTTGGTATGTGCGGACTCGTGGGAGTGAATGCTGCGCGATGATGTGTGCGGCGTGCATGTACCTAGTGTGGAAGTGCCACTTCTAGAAGTGGGCACTTCTGTGTGCAGTGTGTCTGTCGCGTGATTGGCTGGTCGTGTCATGTGACGGGCTAGGGATTCCCCAGAGTCAGGATGAGTCACCCAGTGGTGAATGGGGAGATCAACAGCTAGATGGGTGGGAGGAGTACACCTGGGTCCTGAATAGGACAGGGTTTTCCACACACAATGCTGGCCCCGCCCCCTGTGGTGCGACTGACGACCCTAGCCCTGCCAATGAATAGAGTGAGGGGCTGAGCACATCAAGGGTGCTCCCCAACCAGCTGCGACTGGTTTTCCCCCTCACCCTGAACCCAGAACAAAGGGATTTGGTGTATAAAAAGGGGCTGTGTCCCCTTACAAAATGTTCTTGCTCTGTCTTGAATCTACCAGGGGCGTGCTGCTGGTGGGGCCCAGGAGGGACCGCCATGGGGGCTACCTCCCTGCTGGAGGGCCCTGTGTGCTGGCCCCTGGGCCCTACCTTGCCCCTTGGATGCCTTCAGGACCTTCTGGACCCTTGTGACTTTCCTTTTACCTTGCCAAGGCTTGATGCTGGCCTAGCGCCCTGGGAGCGCTTTATTTTTCTTGCAGCAAGGTGCTTTTCTGGTCCTGAACATAGCGCCTGGAGAGCGCTTTATTCCCCCAGAGAGAGGAGCTGGAGCTGTGCAGCGTTGCGCTGCTACGAGCGAGAGAGGGAATCCCCAGCGTAGGGATTCCCCCATGATGCGTGCCTTGCGGGTGCCCACCCCGCTTATCTGGTTGCCTGGGGTGCGCAGGTGCCCACCCTGCGTCTTCGTTTGATATTCAGGAGTGATGCGGGTGCCTACCCCGCTTATTTAGTTATTTAAAATTGCGGGTGCCCACCCCGCATTTTGCCAGCGAAAGAAATCACCGCCGCGGCCCGAGCCGCCTTCAAAATTGCCGCTGAGCCCGCGGCCCGCCTGGTTGTGGGCGGGGCCACGGGACGGAAGCGGAAGTGCCGCCATTCCCGGGAGAGGAGGCCCGGGTGAAGTTTGAGCGCAGCGCGAGGCTCCCATCTGCAAGGGAAGCCCCGCGCTGCATGAGGAGTGCTGCCGCTGAGAAGCAAAGTCCCGGTCCCAGAAGAGGGACCGGGCAGAGCCAGAGATCGCCGCACGCCGAGAGCCGGTAAGAGGCGGGCTCCAGTGTGTGCCCGTTTAAGTTGCTTTCCGAGCGGTCCCGCCGTTGCGGGCCGCTCCAATGAGAAGGGGGGCTCCCTGTGTGCCTGTTCGAGGCACCAGCACCCGTGCGCTCCAGTGGGGGAGGTGAGATCCGCGCCTATCTTCAGAGCGGCCCCGTCTGGCAGCGGGCCGCTCCAACGCTGGGGCATGATGATTGCAGGAGCCAGTGTGCTCCAGGGGGACATGTGTATCTTTTGAGCCGCCGAGGCTCCAACGTACGGGGGCATTATTTTCTCTGAGCCCACGAGGCTCCAACGTTATTCAGGGGCATTTCCTTGGTGTTCTCGTGCCCCGTGAGGCTCCAACGTTCTGGATATTGTTTTGAGGGGCTAATGAGAGCCCCCTGCCGCTATTTGCCTTCCCCAGCTGCGCAGCACTTAGTGCCAGCTGCAGCGTTTAGGCCCTGCTTTGTCCCCAGCTGCCCAGCAAGTAGTGGGCAGCTGCTACGTTTAGGTTCTGGCGCAACCTGGACTCTGATGTGATTTGGGTGCTAGGAAATGTACGGTGTAGTATGTTTTGCGCACCCTGTGTTCATGCTTTTGGTGCTAGGAAATGTACGGTGTAGTATGTTTTGCGCACCCTGTGTTCATGCTTTTGGGGTTAGGAAATGTACTGTGTATAGTATATTTTGCGCTCCCTGTATTTCATACCTCTAGATAGGATTTCTGCCTAGGAGGTTGTTTTACCTTGTTTAGGTTGATGGTAGGGAGAATGTACTTCCCTGTGTTATGTACGCCCCTAGTGTAGGTATACTTAGGTGGCTAGGTCTAAGGCGTTAGACTTGCGAGAATTGCATAATGTGATTTATGCCCCTGTGATAGATGCAGGATAGGTTTTATACCTGATGCTAGTGTGATGACGCTGAGGTCATTATTGCGCCAGTGGATACTGGTTATGTTCTACATGTACACTTGGTAATTTGTGTTATGTTCTAAGAGTGCTAATTCCTGACAGTGGTCCATGTGGCCCTGTCCCCTGTACATATAATCCCTTGTAAATTCTGCCCGTGCCTGTTGGCACATTGTAGAGTGTGTGTTTTTATCTAATGTGTTGTGTATAATACAAAGGTTATTTTTATAGAATACCTTGTGTGGAGTTTCCTTTGTGGTGGGCCTTGGGTGTTGTTGCTGGGTGCGCGCGCAAACGCTTTACACATCGCCTCAGAGATAAGCCTGACTGCTCGTGCCAAGCTACCAAGGGGGTGAGCAGGGGTTATCTTTGACGTGTAACTTCCTTGCCCTGACTAGAGTGGTGGTTTCTGTCAGACTTTGGCGCAAGCCTTAGCCAGCCAGAAATCCCATTTCTAACATTGGTGATCAGCGGTGGGATTTGGACTTGCGTTTGCGCTGTACCGCAGCAGCAACTGGCCGCACTACAAAACTCTGCATTTAGACAAATCACATGGTATAGGGATTATTGTTTTAAAGTTTGCTTTTAAATGTAATTTCTTTGGAAATGTGTTTCTTGTGCACTGTGAGTTAGGTGTCCCTAGCTCGGGAGGGTAGATCATCCCCCTTAGTGCGTTGTGTTTTCTGGATTCACCAGAGGGTGGGATCCAGTGGTGGCAGCAGATGTGTGTCCAGTGCATGTATTCCCATTCCCAGTTCCCGGGGTAGTGGTACCTGTGTCACGTGGTGGTCAGGTTGAGAAATCAGGGGCGGTAGAAACTGTCTTACCAGTCTTGGGAGGGGTTTGGGGATGAATGTGTAATGCGCTGGATGGATGTGAATGTCCCATTCCCAGTTCCCAGAGTAATAGTACCTGTGTCACGTGGTGGTCAGGTTGAGAAATCAGGGGCGGTAGAAACTGTCTTACTAGTCTGGGGGGTGTGTGTATGTGGATGAATGATGTGAGTTCTCTGAAATAAGGAGCTTGCTGGTTGATTGGGTGTGAGTTCTCTGGGATAGGGAGCTTGCATTGGGGAGTGATTCCAAAAGGAGTGGCTGAGGTGTCTTCCAGCCCAGCGTGGTGGAAGAGGTTCAGAGTAGCCCAGCTAGGTCTCGGTGTAGGTGCTCACGGCCTGTCTCTGTGGAGAAGGAGTGGGTGGGACTGTGTGTCTCCAGGTGCCCGAAACCCAGTGTCAGGGCCTGGATGGTTTCTTTAGGGAACATCAGGTTGGGGGCCTAGGCTGTACCAATAGGTCACTTGAGGAGGATCTCCCAGTGTCTAGAGGACGTGGAGCGTCTGTAATCAGAGCTCCAGTAGTCCTGGTGTCTGGCGGTACCGCTCCAGTTGGGAGGGTGCAGAAGTCCAGAGGGAGGGGTGAGAGGGGGAGGGATTCCCCAGTGGGAACCAGTAGGTCAGGGACCAGCCGGGAGGGCTGGTTTGCCACTGAGTGACCGTGGTGTCGCCACTTCTGTCCTGGGGGGTCTGCACGCACTGTCAGATGGACAGGAGGTAGTGAGATCAGCGCCAGGCAGACTGTCACACGACCCATTAGTTATGTGTCACCCTCGTTAAGTCCTGGTTCGCCAGGCATCTGACCAAAGGGTACGTCCCTCGGTTGGGGAGCCAGTAGTCGGTGTTTCCGGATCTGGACGTAAGGGCAGCTGTAGTCCTGAGGGCAGGTGGGGATCATCTTAGGTGAAGAGACCCTGCTCTACAGTGGAAGGGGGTGCAGAGGGAGGGAGTCCTCGCCTCTGACCCCTTGGATCCCAGGTGGTAGACCAGTTGGTGGAGAGAGGTCCTAAACTGGTGGGAGAGTTGTGTTCTGGTGGGTGCTTCCCTGGGAGGGTGCGGAACCCCAGAAGTAGAGGTAGGGTGGGACTTTCTTGCCCGTGACCTCTGGTCAGCCTGAGGGTGCGGACCCTAGGTTGAAGGATCAGTGGTAGTTGGGAACTACACTGAGAGGGAGAGTGGAGAATGGCTTGTACGCCAGGGGTTACTACCCCCCACTCTGGGTTTGGCAAGGACCAGTGGTATCTGGGTGGCCTAGGGCCTGGTCCTGGCCGTGGACAACTAGGTAGTACCAGTGGGGTAGCCTAGTTGGGCCTGAGTTCTTTTCGGTTGGTTTTTTTTTTTCAGATGGAACCATGTTGATTGAGAATGGCGTAGAACAGGAGAGTGTCCCTGCAGTGCGGGCCTGCGTCCGTGTTCTATCGCCCCAAGCAGGGAAGTCCATCACGGTGGTGATTGGTCTGCCCTGCGTTTTGGCTGGAAGGGGGTTGTGTTGGACTTGGCCCTTCTGGCAGGTTCACCCCTGAACTTTTTGCTTTTTATTGGCGACTTGGTGTGGTGATTTCTTGGTTTCTGCGCACTTTCCCTGTGTCCCAGGGTAAAGTGCGTGCGTGCTCTGAGTGCATGTGGTGAGATAGGCCTGCCCTCCCATAGGAATGCATGGGGAAAGTATGTGTCCCTAGTAGTTCCTGATGCGTGGGGTGTGCAGGCCCGAGTTTGGTATGTGCGGACTCGTGGGAGTGAATGCTGCGCGATGATGTGTGCGGCGTGCATGTACCTAGTGTGGAAGTGCCACTTCTAGAAGTGGGCACTTCTGTGTGCAGTGTGTCTGTCGCGTGATTGGCTGGTCGTGTCATGTGACGGGCTAGGGATTCCCCAGAGTCAGGATGAGTCACCCAGTGGTGAATGGGGAGATCAACAGCTAGATGGGTGGGAGGAGTACACCTGGGTCCTGAATAGGACAGGGTTTTCCACACACAATGCTGGCCCCGCCCCCTGTGGTGCGACTGACGACCCTAGCCCTGCCAATGAATAGAGTGAGGGGCTGAGCACATCAAGGGTGCTCCCCAACCAGCTGCGACTGGTTTTCCCCCTCACCCTGAACCCAGAACAAAGGGATTTGGTGTATAAAAAGGGGCTGTGTCCCCTTACAAAATGTTCTTGCTCTGTCTTGAATCTACCAGGGGCGTGCTGCTGGTGGGGCCCAGGAGGGACCGCCATGGGGGCTACCTCCCTGCTGGAGGGCCCTGTGTGCTGGCCCCTGGGCCCTACCTTGCCCCTTGGATGCCTTCAGGACCTTCTGGACCCTTGTGACTTTCCTTTTACCTTGCCAAGGCTTGATGCTGGCCTAGCGCCCTGGGAGCGCTTTATTTTTCTTGCAGCAAGGTGCTTTTCTGGTCCTGAACATAGCGCCTGGAGAGCGCTTTATTCCCCCAGAGAGAGGAGCTGGAGCTGTGCAGCGTTGCGCTGCTACGAGCGAGAGAGGGAATCCCCAGCGTAGGGATTCCCCCATGATGCGTGCCTTGCGGGTGCCCACCCCGCTTATCTGGTTGCCTGGGGTGCGCAGGTGCCCACCCTGCGTCTTCGTTTGATATTCAGGAGTGATGCGGGTGCCTACCCCGCTTATTTAGTTATTTAAAATTGCGGGTGCCCACCCCGCATTTTGCCCGCGAAAGAAATCACCGCCGCGGCCCGAGCCGCCTTCAAAATTGCCGCTGAGCCCGCGGCCCGCCTGGTTGTGGGCGGGGCCACGGGACGGAAGCGGAAGTGCCGCCATTCCCGGGAGAGGAGGCCCGGGTGAAGTTTGAGCGCAGCGCGAGGCTCCCATCTGCAAGGGAAGCCCCGCGCTGCATGAGGAGTGCTGCCGCTGAGAAGCAAAGTCCCGGTCCCAGAAGAGGGACCGGGCAGAGCCAGAGATCGCCGCACGCCGAGAGCCGGTAAGAGGCGGGCTCCAGTGTGTGCCCGTTTAAGTTGCTTTCCGAGCGGTCCCGCCGTTGCGGGCCGCTCCAATGAGAAGGGGGGCTCCCTGTGTGCCTGTTCGAGGCACCAGCGCCCGTGCGCTCCAGTGGGGGAGGTGAGATCCGCGCCTATCTTCAGAGCGGCCCCGTCTGGCAGCGGGCCGCTCCAACGCTGGGGCATGATGATTGCAGGAGCCAGTGTGCTCCAGGGGGACATGTGTATCTTTTGAGCCGCCGAGGCTCCAACGTACGGGGGCATTATTTTCTCTGAGCCCACGAGGCTCCAACGTTATTCAGGGGCATTTCCTTGGTGTTCTCGTGCCCCGTGAGGCTCCAACGTTCTGGATATTGTTTTGAGGGGCTAATGAGAGCCCCCTGCCGCTATTTGCCTTCCCCAGCTGCGCAGCACTTAGTGCCAGCTGCAGCGTTTAGGCCCTGCTTTGTCCCCAGCTGCCCAGCAAGTAGTGGGCAGCTGCTACGTTTAGGTTCTGGCGCAACCTGGACTCTGATGTGATTTGGGTGCTAGGAAATGTACGGTGTAGTATGTTTTGCGCACCCTGTGTTCATGCTTTTGGTGCTAGGAAATGTACGGTGTAGTATGTTTTGCGCACCCTGTGTTCATGCTTTTGGGGTTAGGAAATGTACTGTGTATAGTATATTTTGCGCTCCCTGTATTTCATACCTCTAGATAGGATTTCTGCCTAGGAGGTTGTTTTACCTTGTTTAGGTTGATGGTAGGGAGAATGTACTTCCCTGTGTTATGTACGCCCCTAGTGTAGGTATACTTAGGTGGCTAGGTCTAAGGCGTTAGACTTGCGAGAATTGCATAATGTGATTTATGCCCCTGTGATAGATGCAGGATAGGTTTTATACCTGATGCTAGTGTGATGACGCTGAGGTCATTATTGCGCCAGTGGATACTGGTTATGTTCTACATGTACACTTGGTAATTTGTGTTATGTTCTAAGAGTGCTAATTCCTGACAGTGGTCCATGTGGCCCTGTCCCCTGTACATATAATCCCTTGTAAATTCTGCCCGTGCCTGTTGGCACATTGTAGAGTGTGTGTTTTTATCTAATGTGTTGTGTATAATACAAAGGTTATTTTTATAGAATACCTTGTGTGGAGTTTCCTTTGTGGTGGGCCTTGGGTGTTGTTGCTGGGTGCGCGCGCAAACGCTTTACACATCGCCTCAGAGATAAGCCTGACTGCTCGTGCCAAGCTACCAAGGGGGTGAGCAGGGGTTATCTTTGGCGTGTAACTTCCTTGCCCTGACTAGAGTGGTGGTTTCTGTCAGACTTTGGCGCAAGCCTTAGCCAGCCAGAAATCCCATTTCTAACAGCGTTCCACCTGGGCCCAGGGTGAGCTCTCTAGGTCGTTCCCCAGGAGGCAGTCTACTGGGGCGTCGTCGCGGACAGTTTAGGGTGCCGGACACTCCTCCCCACTCGAAGGGGATCCTGGCCATCCGGCACATGCTCTCGGTGTTGTCCGCGGTCCGGACAGGGCATAGGACATGCGGCAGGATTTGTTCGGGGGTCACCAGGTGGCAGCGGACAGCGGTCACACTGGCCCCAGTGTCCCGGAGGGCCTCGGCCCGTCGTCCATTGATGGTGACCCACTGTTGGTACTTCTGGGTGTTGCTTGGGATGGCGGCTCGGGGCACCATTTCTCGGGAGCCCAGGCATACACGCGACATGGCAGCTGGTTCCCACTCGGGGGACCCGTCGTCGTGGTTTTCCTCCTCTTCTTCTCCCTCCCCCAGGGCTGCGGCGGCTATTTGCCGGGAAGGGGGCCCAGCGGTCCCGTTTCGTCGGTTCACGGGGCAGGCCGGGTCGCTCGCATAGTGGCCGGTCTGCTGACAGCCGAAGCAGGTCACTGTCGGTCGGGTTCCAGGCCGTGCGATAGGGGTCCCTCTTCGGCCCTGGGTCGGGGAAGTGTGGTTGGTGGCTTGGCCTCGTGGCGGGCTTCTGGGCGGCCCGGCCGGGAACTCTCGACTGCGGTGGGACCCCCCTCCTCCACCCCGCTGGCGGGGAGGTCCCGTGGTACTCCGTTGGTAGTCCCCCACTGGGTTCCGGGGGACCCGGGTGTTGACCCATCGGTCTGCTTCGGCGGCGAGCTTCCGGGGCTCGGTCAGTTTACTGTCCAGGAGGTGTTGCCTTAGTTCAACAAAGCAGTTGTTGGCGAGGTGCTCCCAGACAATGAGGTCGAACAGTTCATTGTATGAGGTGACCTTGCTTCCTTTTATCCACCCTTCCAATGCTCGACTGAAGAAGTCCACGTATTCGACCCATGTGGTACCGGGGAGCTTCTTGCAGTCCCGGAAGCGCTGCCGGTACATCTCGGCTGATAGTCCGTAGCGTGTGAGTAGGGCTTCTTTCATGTGGTCGTATGAGGTCATCACCGCGTCGGGGAGTTGTAGCAGGGTATCCCGGCCCTCGCTGAGGAACCTCCCCCATAGGCCGGCACCCCAATCCTTCCGGGGTACCCGATGGGAGGTCATGGCGACTTCGTACGCTCGGAACCATTGCTGGATGTCGTCATTTTTATAGTACTCCTTGACGACATCCTTGGGGATGTGAACCTTTGGCTCGGTCAGGGGCAGAGCGTCCCGGGCTCCGGGGTTGCTGGTCTCCCCTGTTTTAGCTTTTAGTTCAAGTTCCTTAAGGCTCCTCTCGTGCTCGAGGGTTAGCCGTCTCTCCTCTAGTTCCCGATGCCGTTTCTTTTCCTCGATTTCTTCTTGCAGCCGTAGTTGCTCCAAGGCTATCTTCTTCTCCGCCAGTAGGAGCTCACCGTCCAGACGGAGTCGGGCGAGGTCCATTTCGTGTGTCCGGACCCTCTCCCGTTCTCGCATTTCTTCGGGGGAAAGGCTGGTTTCTGGGACGGTTCGCCCTCCATCTGTCGGGGTTGGGGTCGGCAGATTTCCGTCCCGGGCCGAGGTCCCTTCGGCTCGGGGTGGAGTGGTCTCGGGTTCTGTCCAGGCTTTCAGGGCTTTCTGCATCTCTTCCTTGGTGCCCAATCCTGTGGTTGGGATCCCTTTGTCCTTGCAGAATTGTTTCAGTTCTTTGTGGGTGTATTCTTCCAACCTTTCCGGCTGGAAGGTTGCAGCCACGGTTGCCTCTTGGCCGTCCATGGTTCCCTTTTCTTTTTCCGTCTGGTTAGGTAGTGGGTGCGTTACTTGCCTGTACGATTGCGTCTGGCTCGGATCCCGTCGCTGGCCACCAAATGTTGGAGGGAGGACCACCGGGGAGTCGGGGAGACTATTCCGGGGCACCTTCCTACCGCAAAAGTATAGCCGAGCGCCGCTGAGAAGCCCCCTTCGGGAAGGTCCTTCTCCTAGGATCGTACTAGGCCCAGTAACACCACCACACAGGACTCAATATCAGTTGCTTGACTGGTTCTTTATCAGAAGTAGTATGTTCAATATTTACAGTGGGATCGAGGGATCCAGTAAGAGTCTCAATGTCGGTTAGAGGGATAGGGTAGCGGGACAGTCTTAGTACCAACCAGGTACGGGAGGGCTCTGCGCCCGGCCTTGAGTGCTGATCTCGGAGCAGCTCGGACGTGGGGAGCCGCGACGGCGTCTGCAGGGCTCGGTGGTAGTTCCGCTTGGGTCGAGCCGCGACACAGTCAGCAGGGCTCCGATAGTAGGTCCGCTTCGGTCGAGCCGCGACGTGGTCAGCTGGGCTCTGATGGTAAGGTTCAACAAGGTCGGGCCGCGACAGCGTCAGCAGGGCCCCAAAGGTTTGTGAAGGTCTTTAAGCAGGGTGGAGCCGCGACGTCGTCAGCAGGGCTCAGAGTGTGGGTTCAGGATGAGTCTTCTTCCGTAGGGTCAGCCACGATCCGATCAGCAGGGCTCTTGACTCCAGGATACAACTACTGTCCTGTTGTCGGGTCGCCCCAGATATAGGACTGGAGCCCTTTGATGTCCGGACCCTTGCGCCCGGAGGGGGCGGAGAGGCCGGGTAGGGAGCGGCCAGACGCCCAGCAGGATTGGCGCCAGGCCCCAGAGAGCTGTGGGGCGATCGCACCTAGGTGTGGAAGGACGGTTGGGGGTCCCATCGATACTGCCCTACGCCGGGAGTGGGAAGGGTTCACGTGGTATCCCCCGGGCCAGGGGTTGGCGCCTCGATGTCGGGCCTCGCTGGGACAGAGGCCAGGTGAAGCGGGGTCACACAGGTGGTCACGTGGAGTGACGTATAGTCCAAAATGGAGGAGCCCCGAGGTGCATGGGACCTCGTGCGGCTTAGCGCGGGGAAACAGGACCACGCCACGAGGCCGGCTCCCACACCACTGCACTACCCTAAACCCTAAAACACTATCCCCAGCAAAACGCCCTACACTACCCAAAGACCACTGCACTACCCTAAACCCTAAAACACTACCCCAGCACGACCCCCTACACTACCCAAACACCACTGCACTACCATAAACCCTTAAACACTACCCCCAGCATGTCCCCCTACACTACCCAAAGACCACTGCAGTCCCCTAAACACTAAAACACTACCCCCCACACCACCCCTACACTACTCAAAGACCACTGCACAAACCTAAACCCTAAAGCACGGCCGCCTACACTACACAAACACCGCTGCACTACCCTAAAACCTAAAACATTACCCCCAGCACCACCCCCTACACTACACAAACACCACTGCACTACCCTAAACCCTAAAATACTACACCCTACACTACAAAAACACAACTGCACTACCCTAAACACTAAAACAACACCCCCAGCATGACCCCCTACACTACCCAAACACCACTGCACTACCCTAATCCCTAAAACACTATCCCCAGCAGTACCCCTTACTCTACCCAAACACCACTGCACTACCCTAAACCCTAAAACACTACCACCAGCAGTACCCCCTATACTACCCAAACACCACTGTACTACTCTAAACCCTAAGACACTACCCCAGAAGTATCCCCTACACTACCCAAATACGACTGCACTACCCTAAACCACTACCCCCAGCACGACCCCCTACACTACCCAAACACCACTACACCACCCTAAACCCTAAGACACTACCCCCAGCACGACCCCTACACTACCAAAACACCATTGCACTACCCTAAACCCTAAAACACTCCCCCAGCACAACTCCCTACACTACCCAAACAGCACTGTACTAACCTACACCCTAAATCTACCCCAGCAAGACCCCCTACACTACCCAAACACCACTGCCCTACCCTAAACCCCAAATCTACCCTCAGCATGACCCCCTACACTACCCAAACACCACTGAAATAACATAATCCATAAAACACTACCCCCAGCATGACACCTACACTACCAAAACAACACTGCACTGCCCTAAACCCTAAAATACTACCCTCAGCACGACCCCCTACACTACCCAAACACCACTGCACTACCCTAAACCCTAAACCACTACCCCGGCATGACCCCCTACACTACCCAAACACCACTGCACTACCCTAATCCCTAAAACACTATCCGCAGCACGACCCCCTACACTACCCAAACACAACTGCACTGCCCTAAACCCTAAAACACTACCCCCAGCACGACCTCCTACACTACACAAACACCACTGCACTGCCCTATATCTGAAAACACTACCCCTCAGCACAACCCCCCACACTTCACAAACACCACTGCACTACCCTAAACCATAAATCTCCCCAAGCACGACCCACTACACTACATAAACACCACTGCACTGCCCTAAACCGTAAAACCCTACCACTAGAATGATCCCCGACACTACATGAACACCACTGCAATGCCCTAAACCCTAAAACACCACATGCAGCACGACACCCTACACTACCTGAACACCACTGCACTGCCCTAAACTCTAAAACACCAAACCTAGCATGACCCCTACACTGCCCGAAAATCATTGCACTGCCCTAAACCCTAAAGCACCACCCCCAGCACGACCCCCTACACTACTCGAACACCACTGCACTGCCCTAAACCCTAAAACACCACACCCCTGCACGAACCCCTACACTGCCCGAACACCACTGCACTACCCCAAACCCTAAAACACTACACCCAGCATGACACCCTACACCACACAAACACCACTACACTACCCTAAACCCTAAAACACTACCCCCAGCACAACCCCCTACACTACCCAAACACCATTGCACTACCCTAAACCCTAAAACACTCCCCCAGCACAACTCCCTACATTACCCAAACAGCACTGTACTACCCTAAACCCTAAATCTACCCCAGCAAGACCCCCTACACTACCCAAACACCACTGCCCTACCCTAAACCCTAAATCTACCCTCAGCATGACCCCCTACACTACCCAAACACCACTGAAATAACAATCCCTAAAACACTACCCCCAGCATGACACCTACACTACCCAAACAGCACTGCACTGCCCTAAACCCTAAAGCACTACTCCCAGCACGACCCCAGACACTACCCAAACACCACTGCACTACCCTAAATCCTAAACCACTACGCCGGCATGTCCCCCTACACTACCCAAACACCACTGCACTACCCTAATCCCTAAAACACTATCCCCAGCACGACCCCCTACACTACCCAAACACCACTGCACTGCCCTAAACCCTAAAACACTACCCCCAGCACGATCTCCTACACTACACAAACACCACTGCACTGCCCTAAATCTGAAAACATTACCCCTCAGCACAACCCCCTACACTTCACAAACACCACTGCACTACCCTAAACCATAAATCTCCCCAAGCACGACCCACTACACTACATGAACACCACTGCACTGCCCTCAACCCTAAAACACCACCCGCAGCACAACCCCCTACACTACCCGAACACTACTACACTGCCCTAAACCCTAAAACACAAACCCCAGCATGACCCCCTACACTGCCCAAACAAAACTGCACTGCTCTAAACCCGAAAACACCACCCCCAGCACGACCCCCTACACTACTAGAAAACCACTGCACTGCCTTAAACCCTAAAACGCTACCCTAGCACAACCCCCTACACAACCCAAAGACCACGGCACTACCCTAAACCCTAAAACACTACCCCAGCACAACCCCCTACACTACCCACACACCACTGCTCTACCCTAAACCCTAAAACACTACCCCCCGCACAACCCCTACACTACCCAAACACAACTGCACTACCCTAAACCCTTAGACACTACTCCCAGCATGACCCCCTACACTACCCAAAGACCACTGCGCTACCATAAACCCTAAAACTCTACCCCCAGCATGACCCCCTACACTACCAAAAGCCTACTGCATTACCCTAAACCCTAAAACACTACCCCCACATGACCCCCTACACTACCCAAAGACAACTGCACCACCCTAAACCCTAAAACATGACCCCCTACACTACACAAACACCGCTGCACTACCCTAAACCCTAAAACACTACCCTCAGCACGACTCCCTACACTACACAAAGACAACTGCACCACCCTAAACCCTAAAACATGACCCCCTACACTACACAAACACCGCTGCACTACCCT
Source organism: Triturus cristatus (assembly GCF_964204655.1). Classification (NCBI taxonomy): domain Eukaryota; kingdom Metazoa; phylum Chordata; class Amphibia; order Caudata; family Salamandridae; genus Triturus; species Triturus cristatus. The sequence continues at coordinate 61,544,045 of NC_140587.1, forward strand.
AAACCATAAAACACTACCCCTACACTACACAAACACCACTGCACTACGCTAAACACGAAATCAATACCCCCAGCATGACAACCTACACTACCCAAACACCACTGCACTACCCTAAACCCTAAACACTACCCCCAGCACGACCCCCTACAGTACCAGAACACCACTGCACTAATCTAAACTCCAAAACGCTACCCCCAGCACGATCCCCTACACTACACAAATACCACTGCACTACACTAAACCCTAAATCTACCCCCAGCACAACCCCCTACACTACCCAAACACCACTGCACTACCCTAAACCCTACAACACTATCCCCAGCAAGACCCCCTAAACTACCCAAACACCACTGCACTACCCTAAATACTAAAACACTACCCCATCACAACCCCCTATACTACCCAAACACCACTGCTCTACCCTTATCCCTAAAACACTACCCCAACACGACCCCTACACTACACAAACAAGACTGCACTGCCCTAAACATTAAAACACTACCCCAGCACGATCCCCTACACTAGATAAACACCACTGCACTGCCCTAAACTCTAAAACACTACCCCCAGCATGACCCACTACAGTACACAAATAACAATGCACTACCCTAAACCCTAAAACACTACCCCAACACGACCCACTACACTACCCAAACACCACTGCACTACCCTAAACCCTAAAACACTACCCCCAGCATGACCCCCTACACTACCCAAACACCACTGCACTACCCTAAACCCTAAATCTACCCTCAGCAAGACCCCCTAGACTACCCAAACACCAATGCACTACCCTAAAACACTCCCAGCCTGACCCCCTACACTACCCAAATACCACTGCACTACCCTAAACAAATAAAACAATACCCGCAGCATGACCCCCTGCACTACCCAAAAACCCCTGCACTACCCTAATCACAAAATCACTATCCCAGCACGACAACCTACACTACCCATACACCACTGCACTACACTAAACCCTAAAACACTACCCCCAGCAGTACCCCTCACACTACCTAAAAACCACTGCACTACCCTAAACCCTAAAACACTATCCCCAGCACAACACCCTACACTACCCAAAGACCACTGCACTACCCTAAACCCTAAAACACTACCCCAGCACGACCCCCTACACTACCCAAACACCTCTGCACTACCATAAACCTTTAAACACTACCCCCAGCATGTCCCCCTACACTTCCCAAAGACCACTGCAGTCCCCTAAACACTAAAACACTACCCCCCACACCACCCTTACACTACTCAAAGACCACTGCACAAACCTAAACCCTAAAGCACGGCCCCCTACACTACACAAACACCACTGCACTACCCTAAAACCTAAAACACTACCCCCAGCACCACCCCCTACACTACACAAACACCACTGCACTACCCTAAACCCTAAAATACTACACCCTACACTACAAAAACACCACTGCACTACCCTAAACACTAAAACAACACCCCCAGCATGACCCCCTACACTACCCAAACACCACTGCACTACCCTAATCCATAAAACACTATCCCCAGCAGTACCCCTTACTCTACCCAAACACCACTGCACTACCCTAAACCCTAAAACACTACCACCAGCAGTACCCCCTATACTACCCAAACACCACTGTACTACTCTAAACCCTAAAACACTACCCCAGAAGTATCCCCTACACTACCCGAATACGACTGCACTACCCTAAACCACTACCCCCAGCACGACCCCCTACACTACCCAAACACCACGACACTACCCTAAACCCTAAGACACTAACCCCAGCACGTCCCCTACACTACCAAAACACCATTGCACTACCCTAAACCCTAAAACACTCCCCCAGCACATCTCCCTACACTACCGAAACAGCACTGTACTACCCTAAACCCTAAATCTACCCCAGCAAGACCCCCTACACTACCCAAACACCACTGCCCTACCCTAAACCCTAAATCTACCCTCAGCATGACCCCCTACAATACCCAAACACCACTGAAATAACATAATCCCTAAAACACTACCCCCAGCATGACACCTACACTACCCAAACACCACTGCACTGCCCTAAACCCTAAAATACTACCCCCAGCACGACCCCCTACACTACCCAAACACCACTGCACTAGCCTAAACCCTAAACCACTACCCTGGCATGACCCCCCACACTACCCAAACACCACTGCACTACCCTAATCCCTAAAACACTATCCCCAGCACGACCCCCTACACTACCCAAACACAACTGAAATAACATAATCCCTAAAACACTACCCCCAGCATGACACCTACACTACCCAAACACCACTGCACTACCCTAAACCCTAAACCCTAAACCACTACCCACAGCACGACCCCATACACTACACAAACACCACTGCACTACCCTAAACCCTAAAACACTACCCCCAGCATGACCTCCTACACTACCCAAACACCACTGCACTACCCTAAACCCTAAATCTACCCACAGCAAGACCCCCTAGACTACCAAAACACCAATGCACTACCCTAAAACACTCCCAGCCTGACCCCCTACACTACCCAAATACCACTGCACTACCCTAAACAAATAAAACAATACCCGCAGCATGACCCCCTACACTACCCAAAAACCACTGCACTACCCTAATCACAGAATCACTACCCCAGCACGACAACCTACACTACCCATACACCACTGCACTACACTAAACCCTAAAACACTACCCCCAGCAGTACCCCTCACACTACCTAAAAACCACTGCACTACCCTAAACCCTAAAACACTATCCCCAGCACAACGCCCTACACTACCCAAAGACCACTGCACTACCCTAAACCCTAAAACACTACCCCAGCACGACCCCCTACACTACCCAAACACCACTGCACTACCATAAACCCTTAAACACTACCCCCAGCATGTCCCCCTACACTACCCAAAGACCACTGCAGTCCCATAAACACTAAAACACTACCCCCCACACCACCCTTACACTACTCAAAGACCACTGCACAAACCTAAACCCTAAAGCATGGCCGCCTACACTACACAAACACCGCTGCACTACCCTAAAACCTAAAACATTACCCCCAGCACCACCCCCTACACTACACAAACTCCACTGCACTACCCTAAACCCTAAAATACTACACCCTACACTACAAAAACACAACTGCACTACCCTAAACACTAAAACAACACCCCCAGCATGACCCCCTACACTACCCAAACACCACTGCACTACCCTAAACCCTAAAACACTACCACCAGCAGTACCCCCTATACTACCCAAACACCACTGTACTACTCTAAACCCTAAAACACTACCCCAGAAGTATCCCCTACACTACCAAAATATGACTGCACTACCCTAAACCACTACCCCCAGCACGACCCCCTACACTACCCAAACACCACTACACTACCCTAAACCCTAAGACACTACCCCCAGCACAACCCCTACACTACCAAAACACCATTGCACTACCCTAAACCCTAAAACACTCCCCCAGCACGACTCCCTATACTACCCAAACAGCACTGAACTACCCTAAACCCTAAATCTACCCCAGCAAGACCCCCTACACTACCCAAACACCACTGCCCTACCCTAAACCCTAAATCTACCCTCAGCATGACCCCCTACACTACCCAAACACCACTGAAATAACATAATCCATAAAACACTACCCCCAGCATGACACCTACACTACCCAAACAACACTGCACTGCCCTAAACCCTAAAATACTACCCCCAGCACGACCCCCTACACTACCCAAACACCACTGCACTACCCTAAACCCTAAACCACTACCCCGGCATGACCCCCTACACTACCCAAACACCACTGCACTACCCTAATCCCTAAAACACTATCCGCAGCACGACCCCCTACACTACCCAAACACAACTGCACTGCCCTAAACCCTAAAACACTACCCCCAGCTCGACCTCCTACACTACACAAACACCACTGCACTGCCCTATATCTGAAAACACTACCCCTCAGCACAACCCCCTACACTTCACAAACACCACTGCACTACCCTAAACCATAAATCTCCCCAAGCACGACCCACTACACTACATAAACACCACTGCACTGCCCTAAACCCTAAAACCCTACCACTAGAATGATCCCCGACACTACATGAACACCACTGCAATGCCCTAAACTCTAAAACACCACATGCAGCATGACACCCTACACTACTCGAACACCACTGCACTGCCCTAAACCCTAAAACACCACCCCCTGCATGACACCGTAAACTGCCCGATCACCACTGCAATTTCCTAAACTCTAAAACACCACCCCAGCACAACCCCCTAGACTGTCCGAACACCACTGCACTGCCCTAAACCCTAAAACACCACCCACTGCATGACACCATAAACTGCCCGATCACCACTGCATTGCCCTAAACCCTAAAACACCAAACCCTAGCACGACACCCTACACTACTCGAACATCACTGCACTGCCCTAAACCGTAAAACACTACCCCAGCACAATCCCCTACACTACCCAAAGACCACTGCACTTTCCTAAACTCTAAAACAACACCCCCAGCACAACCCCCTAGACTGCCCGAACACCACTGCACTGCCCTAAACCCTAAAACACTACCCCATGCATGACACCGTAAACTGCCCGATCACCACTGCACTTTCCTAAACTCTAAAACACCACCCCAGCACAACCCCCTAGACTGCCCGAACACCACTGCACTAAACCCTAAAACACCACCCCCAGCATGACACCGTAAACTGCCCGATCACCACTGCACTGCCCTAAACCCTAAAACACCACACCCCTGCACGAACCCCTACACTGCCCGAACACCACTGCACTGTACTAAACCCTAAAACACCACCCCCTGCACGACCCCCTACACTACCCGAACACCACTGCTCTGCACTAAACCCTAAAACACCACCCCCAGCACAACCCCATACACTACCCGAACAACACTGCACTGCTCTAAACCCTAAAACACCACCCCTAGCACGACCGCCTACACTACCTGAGCACCACTGCACTGCCCTAAATCTAAAACACCACCCCAGCACGATCTCCTACACTACCTGAACACAACTGCACTGCCCTAGACCCTAAAACACTACCCCAGCAAGACCCCCTATACTACCCCAAGACCACTATACTACCCTAAACCCTAAAACACAACCCCTACACTACCCAAAGGCCACTGCACTACCCTAAACCCTAAAACATGACCCCCAGCACAAACCCTACACTACCCAAAGGCCACTGCTCTACCCTAAACCCTAAAACACAACCACCTACACTACAGAAACACCATTGCACTACCCTAAACCCTAAAAATCTACCCCAGCAAGACCCCCAACACTACACAAACACCACTGCCCTATCCTAAACACTAAAACACTTCCCCTACACTACACAAACACCACTGCACTACCCTAAACCCTAAAAAACTACCACCAGCATGACCCCTTACACTACCCAAACACCACTGCACTACCTTAGACCCTACAGCACTACCCTCAGCAGTACCCCCTACACTACCCAAACACCACTGCACTACCCTAAACCCTAAAACACGACCCCCAGCAGTACCCCTACATACCCAAACACCACTGCACTACCCTAAACCCTAAAACAGTACCCCAAGAATTACCCCCTATACTACCCAAGCACCACTGCACTACCCTCAACCCTAAAACACTCCCCCAGCACCACCCCCTACACTACCCAAACACCACTGCACTACCCTAAACCCTAAAACACTACCCCCAGCACGACCCCCTATAGTACCAGAACACCATTGCACTAGCCTAAACCCTAAAACACTACCCGAACACGACCCCCTACACTACACAAACACCACTGCACTACACTAAACCCTAAATCTATCCCAGCACGACCCCATACACTACCCAAACACCACTGCACTACCCTAAACCCTACAACACAACTCCAAAGAAGACCCCCTACACTACCTGAACACCACTGCACTGCCCTAAACACTAAAACACTACCTCATCACAACCCCCTACACTACCATAACCCCACTGCACTACCCTAAACCCTAAATCAATACCCCCAGCACAACCCCCTACAATACCCAAACACCACTGCTCTACCCTAATCCCTAAAACAATACCCCCAGCATGACCCCCTACACTACCTGAACACCACTGCACTGCCCTAAACACTAAAACACTACCTCATCACAACCCCCTACACTACCCTAACCCCACTGCACTACCCTAAACCCTAAGGGCCCGATTCACAGAACTAACTTAAGACAAAATCCTAAACTTACTACCATTTTGGTATTCACAGAAGGCACTTACTCATTTTGGTATTCACAGAAGGCACTTACTCATTTCGGTATTCACAGAAGTTAGGAGTCCTAAGTTTAGGACTCCTAAATGCCTTCTGTGAATACCGAAAGTCTTAAAGTTAGGATTTTTCTCAGTTTAGTAGTAGTATAGTTAGGACTCCTAACTTTAGGACTCCTAAATGCCTTCTGTGAGTACCGAAAGTCTTAAAATTAGGATTTTTCTCAATTTAGTAGTAGTAAAGTTAGGACTCCTAACTTTAAGACTCCTAAATGCCTTCTGCGACTACCGAAAGCCTTAAAATTAGGATTTTTCTCAGTTTAGTAGTAGTAAAGTTAGGAGTCCTAACTTTAGGACTCCTAAACTGAGAAAAATCCTAATTTTAAGACTCTCGGTATTCACAGAAGGCATTTAGGAGTCCTAAACTTAGGACTAAAAACTTCTGTGAATACCGAAATGAGTAAGTGTCTTCTGTGAATACCAAAATGAGTAAGTGCCTTCTGTGAATACGAAAATAGTAGTAAGTTTAGGATTTTGTCTTAAGTTAGTTCTGTGAATCGGGCCCTACTATACTACCCGCAGCACGACCCCCAACTCTACCCAAACATGACTGCACTACCCTAAACTCTAAAACAATACCCCCAGCATGACCCCCTACACTACACAAAGACCACGGCACTACCCTAAACCACAACCCCCAGCACAACCCCAACACTGCCCGAACACCACTGCACTGCCTTAAACCCTAAAACACCAAACCCTAGCACGACACCCTACACTGCCCGAACACCACTGCACTGCCCTAAACCCTAAAAAACCACACCCCTGCACAACCCCCTACACTGCCCGAACACCACTGCACTGCACTAAACCCTAAAACACCACCCCCTGCATGACCCTTACACTTCCCGAACACCACTGCTCTGCACTAAACCCTAAAACACCACCTCCAGCACGACCCCCTACACTACCCGAAAACCACTGCACTGCCCTAAACCCTAAAACACCACCCCCAGCACGACGCCCTACACTACCTGAACACCACTGCACTGCCCTAAACCCTAAAACACCACCCCAGCACGACCTCCTACACTACCTGAACACAATTGCACTGCCCTAAACCCTAAAACACTACCCCAGCAAAACCCCCATACTACCCCAAGACCACTATACTACCCTAAACAATAAAACACAACCCCTACACTACCCAAAGGCCACTGTTCTACCCTAAACCCTAAAAAATGACCCCAGCACAAACCCTACACTACCCAAAGGCCACTGCACTACCCTAAACCCTAAAACACGACCGCCTACACTACAGAAACACCACTGCACTACCTTAAACCCTAAAAATCTACCCCAGCAAGACCCCCTAGACTATACAAACACCACTGCCCTATCCTAATCCCTAAAACACTTCCCCCTAAACTAAACAAACACCACTGCACTACCCTAAACCCTAAAAAAACTACCCCCAGCATGACCCCCTACACAACCCAAACACCACTGCACTACCTTAGACCCTAAAACACTACCCCCAGCAGTACCCCCTACACTTCCCACACACCACTGCACTACCCTAAACCCTAAAACACGACCCCCAGCAGTATCCCTACATACTCAAACACCACTGCACTACCCTAAACCCTAAAAGAGTACCCCAAGAATTACCCCCTATACTACCCAAAGACCACTGCACCACCCTCAACTCTAAAACGCTACCCCCAGCATGACCCCCTACATTACCCAAACACCACTGCACTACACTAAACCCCATATACATGACACCCAGCACGACCCCCTACACTACACAAACACCACTGCACTACCCTAAACCCTAAAACACTCCCCCCAGCACCACCCCCTACAGTACCCAAACACCACTGCACTACACTAAACCCTAAATCTACCCCAGCACGACCCCCTACACTATCCAAACAGCACTGCACTACTCTAAACCCTACAACACTACCCCCAACAAGACCCCCTACACAACCTGAACACCACTGCACTATCCTAAACACTAAAACACTACCCCCATCACAACCCCCTATACTACACTAACCCCACTGCACTACCCTAATCCCTAAAACAATATCCCCAGCACTACCCCCTACACTACCCAAACACAACTGCTCTACCCTAATCCCTAAAACACTACCCCCAGCACGACCCCTACACTACACGAACACGACTGCACTGCCCTAAACCCTAAAACACTACCCCAGCATGATCTCCTACACTAGATAAACATCATTGCACTGCCCTAAACCATAAAACACTACCCCCAGCAAGACTCCCTACTCTACCCACACACCCCTGCACTACCCTATATCCTAAAACACTACCCCAAGCATGACCCGCAACACTACACAAACAATGCACTACCCTAAACCCTAAAACACTACCCCCAGCATGACCCACTACTCTACCCAAATACCACTGCACTACCCTAAGCCCTAAAATACTACCCGCAACATGACTCTCTACTCTACCCAAACATGACTGCACTACCCTAAACCCTAAAACACTAACCCCAGCACGACCCCCTACACTACCCAAAGACCACTGCACTACCCTAAACACTAAAACACTACCCCCCGCACAACCCCTACACTACCCAAACACCACGGCACTACTCTAAACCCTAAATTACTACTCCCAGCATAACCCCCTACAATACCCAAAGACCACTGCACTACCATAAACCCTAAAACTCTACCCCCAGCATGACCCCCTACACTACCCAAAGACTACTGCACTACCCTAAACCCTAAAACACTACCCCCACATGACCCCCTACACTACCCAAAGACAACTGCACTGCCCTAAACCCTAAAACAAGACCCCCTACACTACACAAACACCGCTGCACTACCCTAAACCCTAAAACACTACCCCCAGCACAACAACCTACACTACCCAAACACCACTGCACTAACCTAAACCCTAAAACACTACCCCCAGCAGTACCCCTCACACTACCTAAACACCACTGCACTACCCTAAACCCCAAAACACTACCCCCAGCAGTACCCCCATACAATCCAAACACCACTGCACTACCCTAAACCCTACAACACTACCCCCAGCAGTACCCCCTACACTACCCAAACACCACTGCACTACCATAAACCCTAAAACACTACCCCCCTCAACCCCCTACACTACCCAAACACCACTGCACTACCCTAAACCCTAAAACACTCCCTCCAGCACGACTCCCTATACTACCCAAACACCACTGCACCACCCTAAATCCTAAATCTACCCCCAGAACGACCCCTACACTACCCAAACACCACTGCACTACCCTAAACCCTAAATCTACCCTCAGCACGACCCCCTACACTACCGAAACACCACTGCACTACCCTAAACCCTAAAACACTACCCACAGCACAACTCCCTACAATACCCAAACCCCACTGCACTACCCTATATCCTAAAACACTACCCCCAGCATGACCCGCTAAACTACTCAAACAACAATGCACTACCCTAAACCCTAAAACACTACCCCCAGCACGACCCACTACACTACCCAAATACCACTGCACTACCCTAAACACTAAATTACTACCCGCAACACAACCCCCTACTCTACCCAAACATTACTGCACTACCCTAAACCCTAAAACACTACCCCCAGCATGACCCCCTACACTACCCAAAGTCCACTGCACTACCCTAAACCCTAAAACACTACCCACGCACAACCCCTACACTACCCAAACACCACGGCACTACCCTAAACCCTAAAACACTACTCCCAGCATGACCCCCTACACTACCCAAAGACCACTGCACTACCATAAACCCTAAAACTCTACCCCCAGCATGACCCCCTATACTACCCAAAGACTACTGCACTACCCTAAACCCTAAAACACTACCCCCACACAACCCCCTACACTACACAAACACCGCTGCACTACCCTAAACCATAAAACACTACCCTCAGCACGACTCCCTACTCTACACAAAGACCACTGCATTACCCTAAAACCTAAAACACTACCCCCATACTATCCAAACACCACTGCGCTACCCTAAACCCTAAAATACTCCCCCCAGCTGTACCCCCTACGCTACCCAAACACCACTGTACTGCCCTAAACCCTAAAACACTACCCCGATCGAACCCCTACACTACCCAAACACCACTGCACTACCCTAAACCCTAAAACACTCCCTCCAGCACGACTCCCTATACTACCCAAACACCACTGCACCACCCTAAATCCACCCCCAGCATGACCCCCTACACTACCCAAACACCACTGCACTACCCTAAACCCTAAAACACTACCCCAGCACGACACCCTACACTACACAAACACCACTGCTCTGCCCTAAACCCTAAAACCCTACCCCCAGCATGACCCCCTACAGTACACAAACACCACTGCACTACCCTAAACCCTAAATTACTACTCCCAGCATAACCCCCTACAATACCCAAAGACCACTGCACTACCATAAACTCTAAAACTCTACCCCCAGCATGACCCCCTACACTGCCCAAAGACTACTGCACTACCCTAAACCCTAAAACACTACCCCCACATGACCCCCTACACTACCCAAAGACAACTGCACTGCCCTAAACAGTAAAACACGACCCCCTACACTACACAAACACCGCTGCACTACCCTAAACCCTAAAACACTACCCCCAGCACAACGACCTACACTACCCAAACACCACTGCACTAACCTAAACCCTAAAACACTACCCCCTACACTACACAAACACCACTGCACTACCCTAAACCCTAAATCTACCCCAAGCACGACCCCCTACACTACACAAACACCACTGCACTATCCTAAATCCTAAACCAGTACCACCAGCACAACCCTCTACACAACACAAACACCACTGTACTACTCTAAAACTCTACCCCAGCATGACCCCCTACACTACCCAAACACCAATGTGCTACCCTAAACCCTAGAAAAGTAACCACCACCCCATTACCAATCCCTCTTAACTCTCACTCCTCGTGGTTCCTCTCTCCTTGTGGATCCTGCTTCATGACATCTCTGAGGGGCAGTGCACGTCGTTGTGAGGAAACAGAACAGCCTGTTTCCTTACAACGACGTGGATCGTCTACATCTTTTTAGAACTCATGGTCATTTACCATACATTTGTTGTAAAGGCATGCGTGATAAATGACCATGCGTTCTAAAAAAATGCGTAGTAATGACTTTGCGATGTACAATGAATTTGTGGTAATGCATGCGTTGTAATGGTATCGCGAAGTAAAAAAGTCATTGTAACGGCTGTTTACCGATCGAAGCTGGCCCCTGTTCTTCAGTGAGTCGTTTATTTGATATATTAGGAGACAGGAATGTGATTTTTTTACCGAAAAGTGCATTCTCGGCTGTTGTATTATGAAAGTGTCCTCGTGGCCTGGTTTCACTTCCGGTGAGAAAGTGGAAGAGTCTGTTTGGATCTAAAGGGGTTCTGCTGTTGGACGGGGCCGGCACGACATGTCATCAGAAAACACAGCTAATGGAAAGAGTTGTCCCCGAACTGTGGAGCAGTGTCATGAGAGGTCAACGAGTGTGCGCCCCACCGCAGTATGACTGTACCGCGTGACCCATGTGCCACCTCCAGTGTACGGAAGGCAGAAGTGGCATCCATCGCAGGTCCTCTTGAAGACCGTTGTAGCACTAATTCTACATTTTGGAACTTGGGGATTTTAACCTTGTTGTTCCTGCCAGATACAAAGAGAAGATCCTGTGTTATTCAGTGCCCTCGTTACCGTTTTTGTGGGTAGTAGTGCTTGTCACTTCTCTGCCCCGCCGGTGCACACGACTGGTCTCCCCACCTTGTGTGCCATCCGCAGGGCCTCTACCCTCGGATCACTGGTTTCGGTTTCTGGAGTGGCAACATAAATATTTGCTCACAAAGGACTAGCCTGAACACTAAGGTGAACATTCCCTGTGTCAGCAGTCCACGGAAATTCTTTCATAGCTCTCCCACGTCGACAACAATGTCATAATAGCACGGCTCCGTTCAGGACACCGTATGACGTCATAGGAGCCATAAGAGGACCTCGTCAGCGTGCTGACATCAGTTCCACCCATTTTTTCCGTGCCACCGAGGTAAACAGGTGTACCAACACATTTTCACATGTATATATAGTATACTAAATATATATATTACCTACTGGCGTTTGCCAGTAGGTAGTTATAGTTAGGACCTATTAGCCATAGGAAATCTGCAACATTCTATTTGGAATAACTTTGGCACCGGTTGACCAATCTTCGCGATTTTTTATATATATATATATATATATATATATATATATATATACATACAAATGAATAACCAATAAAGGCATAAAGAAATAGCAACAGATCAAGCATTCCTGACTATTAAAACATAGGCATGATTAAGACATATTAAAAACATTCATGCCAAACAGTAAAACCATCTTTTTGGTAGAAACAGGTAGACAACGGAGAGGCGGGTGGGACAGTGAGGAAACCACAGGCAGATACTGTATCCACCAGAAAAAGCGTTACCGAAGGTAAGTTAACTTGCTCTTCTGATGGATACTTCTACCTGTGGATTCCTCACCTTTTGAATAGAATCCTCAAGCCGTACCTTACCCGGAGGAGAGTGTCCACCTGACTAGACCAAAAAATTCTGCAAAACAGATCGAGCAAAATAGCCATCCCTCCTAACCTCTGCATCACATAATAATCGAATAATTTTTAGTTGAAATTATATTGAAAATAATACTTTAAAAATACTTTTATTAATAAATTTAGACAAACACTTAAAGGAAAACTTTTATTTATAATTAATTTAAAGATATTTCATACTTTACAAATTACGCCGAAGTCGAGACCCCAGCGTTACTTTTCAAAATGGCTATCGGAATGCGCGCAGCCATCGTGTAGGGTGAACGAAGAGTGCGCGACTTCTGTATAATATTAAAAAAAAAAAGAATGAATATAGTTTCCTAACTAAAAATTATTCACAATTTTTTAAAATATATGTGAATATATATATATATAGGATTGCGGTACATTAGACTTACAAATTTACATTTAAAAAACCTTAGTTAGAAATTAGCATTTAAAAAACCATAGAAATTCACTGAAAAAAACATAGGTTCAGGCATGTTATAGTTAGAAATTAGCATTTAAAAAACCATAGAAATTCACTGAAAAAAACATAGGTTCAGGCATGTTATAGTTAGAAATTAGCATTTAAAAAACCATAGAAATTAAATGAAAAAACCATAGGTTTCAGGAACGTTATAGTTGGTTGGACATTTCACTCGTACAAAACCATTGAAATTCTGGCGTTATAGTTAGTTCAGCTAACTATAATTTGCGCCCCCGCAATGCACTGCTGATAACGTCACATATTAGATCATTCATGACATGGTCAGTGACATCACTGATGACATCACCGATGATATCTCAAATGACATCACTGATGACATTATCCACGTGAAAATCTGATGGAACTCCTCACACCTGAATATAAACTTTGATAACCCACTCTAAAATACAGATTACCATTTTCGAAAAAATAGACACATGTTAATTTCTATGCTTTTTTAAATGCTAATTTCTAACTATAACGTGCCTGAAACCTATGGTTTTTTCAGTGAATATATACTTGCGGCTGGATGAAGGAATGAAAGTTCCGTTCTTTTTACTACAAGATCCAGGATTCAGTGGTGTAGCTGCAGACACCGCCCACTTGGGCAAGTACTTACGCAGGTGGTGCTGCAGCTGTGGAAGTTCGGACATTGGATGGAATACCCGCCCCTGAAATGTGGGAGTGTCTCTACCAATCGGATTGAGGCCCTTTAAAAAGTGAACAGTGAATCACCATTCGATCAAAGGCATCTGAGGAAGGCTATTAGGCCGAAATGCATCATGCTGATAGTTTCTTTGCACTGCAATAAAGGGAGGAACTTTCACTTACCTGTGTGGTAATTTCACACTTGTAAGGAGCACTACAAATATACACAATATTTCCAAACAAATATCTTTGATTCAAAAACATTTATTCTCAAATCTCATATTTTTTAACATGGAGAATGTCCAATTGTTCATGTACCAATGTGTTATTGCTTTGATGCCTCATTTAGTCCTTTATCCATTAATAAATGTTCTTGCCCAAAAAATGTTTTTCCTTTTAATCAATCCAAATTTTTCTTTTAATCCATCAATCGTTGTTACCAATTTTTTATGATCCAATCACTTTATCATCCTTTTGATCTATCCATCGTTACTTTCCAATTTTATAATATATTGTATGATCCAATCATTAGATCGAGAGGTTATACTTCCATTCCTAATGTCCAATACTCCCAACAGCCGACGCGTTTCGTCCCCTCCCGGGACATCATCAGGGCTGTGAAATAAATGAGAATATGCCATCATAATCAAGACTTTCCTGTCCATATATTCACACCTTCAAATCAAATCCTGCCTATATAACATGCTCCAAAGTAAATCAGAATAGTAAACAAGTTGTTCTAATTTATTCCTACCTATATAACAGGCTCCAAAGTTAATCAGGATGTTAAACCAATAGTTCTAGTTTATAACAGACATCATCTCTATCAGTCAGAAATGACACAATTGGTGATATAATAAACCCCATGGGTAATATTAATAGCACTCATTGCAATAAACACCACATTGTTTGTTCCAAAAACAAAATCCTTCTATAGAACCCTCTTCATATGCATCATTCTGTCCTTGTTCTCTCCTTAGTCTCAATTCCTACATTCCTGATCGAAATCTACCCCTTTTATGACCCTACTTCTGTTGTCTCTATCCTGTACTCAAAGTCCTAAGAACCAATCATCTATAACATCCTTAATTAATTCTCAGCTACATTTCTATATTCCCAGATCAAGTACAATTGAACCGGTCTCACCTTTATCCAGTAATATTGGTGAGTGCATCCAAGACACGTTATTTCTAATGCAGTCTGTCCAATTCGACTATCACAAATATTATCTGTATCAGAGAAAAAGGAGAAAACACTTTCTATAACCTTTCCCCAACCTAAAAAGTAACCTAAATATTCCAAAAACCTATTTCCCAAACTCTCTGTCCAAGTACCTGTGAAAATTCAGAAGTCTTCACCATCCTCTACGCATCCCCTCGCGGTTTCTCTGCAACTCACGCTCCGTATTTTGAACAGTCCGCTCCTCTGGTTTATAAAGGCAAAGTAGCCAATCACTAAGACTCCTTTCCAATTGTTAACCCTGTTCCCTCTCTGGTCCGCTCATTCGGTGAGCCAATCACTAAGCAGCATTTCAAAACCTTACTTCTCCACGATTTCTCGTCTACTTGTACTTCGTATTCTAACAAATCCGCTCCTCTAATTCGACCGGGCAAAGTAGCCAATCGCTGAGCCTCCTTTCTAATTCCTGACCCTGTTCCCTCTCTGGTCCGCTCATTCGGCGAGCCAATCACTAAGCGGCATTTCAAAACCGTACTTCCCTGGTCTCAAGGCAAAGTAACCATTCACTGAGCCTCCTTTCTAATTATTCACCCTGTTCCCTCTCTGGTCCGCTCATTCGGCGAGCCAATCACTAAGCGGCATTTCAAAACCTTACTTCCCCACGATTTCTCATCTACTTGCACTTCGTATTCTCACAAATCCGCTCCTCTAATTTGACCAGGCAAAGTAGCCAATCGCTAAGCCTCCTTTCTAATTCCTAACCCTGTTCCCTCTCTGGTCCGCTATTAAGCGGGCCAATCACTACGCGGCGTTTCAAACTATAGAATGATAATCCAGCTTCCTATATATCCCGCCTAGTCCAACGACCGTAATCATGGTCATTAAAACAAAAATTCCAATGATCATATCTTGCTACCAACACGCATATATATCTGAATCTAGTTATTTTCCAAATACGTGGGTTTCCCGGTTAGTTTAATGAAAACCCTCTGTATGAATTATTCCGCCATATGCGGTTAATATCCATGTCCAAAATCATCAATCAGTCAACAATATTTCAACATAATCCACACACTCATAACTCCCGCTCTTCAAATCATCACTAGTATGGTGGCCCATACTCACGCTATATTCTTCTGCTCCAACTATTTATATCAACCACCAATCACCTCAAATCTCCTATTCACGATGCCCCATCATGATGCGTAATTCCTAATCCTGGCAAATTCTCCCCCATCATTCACCCCTTTCCTGTAATTATATACGGGAAGGGTCGCCCATAACACCACTGTCATATATAACTGTATGGTTGTTACCCCATATTGTCTCCACTACGTATTTTTACCAATGGGCAGCCATTCCATATTCTAAAGTTACAACACAATACTCTAGTGCCCCTTTCCAAAGTGTGTGAATTTCCAGTCCACATGAAATCCCCAGTCTCATCCAAAGCAACATATAGTGGAGTCGTAGTTATCTTCTGATCTCCACTCAATTGGACTCATTTCCATCCTCACTATGCGGCTCCTCCCTCCACTTCACCACTCCTTATTTTCCTAATCTGCAGATTTGTCACCTGATCACGTAGCTCGACCTTAAAACACAAGATACTTGTCAGATTATCAAAATTGAACTTCAATCCTCACTCCCAAAATATCATCTATCAAAGAAGTTTCTACACCCTTTGCTACATCACACAACATTGAATAAAGTCCTTAGGCCAAAAAATAATGAAATTCATTATCACTGTTTAAACCCATAGTAACTGCTCTGCATTTACTGATCCATTTTGCTTGTTCCTGTCTAATTCGCAATTCCCAGTCTCCACCCCTCTTACTGGGAAATATCTTCTGAATACCATGGAATTTAAAATCCTGTTGGGAAATGCAGAGCAGTTACTATGGGTTTAAACAGTGATAATGAATTTCATTATTTTTTGGCCTAAGGACTTTATTCAATGTTGTGTGATGTAGCAAAGGGTGTAGAAACTTCTTTGATAGATGATATTTTGGGAGTGAGGATTGAAGTTCAATTTTGATAATCTGACAAGTACCTTGGGGCATATCAACAACAACCGGCGATAATTATCGCTCAGCGCTCTTAGCGTGAGGATAATTATCGCCGGCTAGCGTGAATTTTTATCGCTGAGATAGCGTGCTATTAGCAACGCTTATCTCAATAGCGATAAAAATCTACACGCTAACAGGCTAACGTGAGATTATCGCTGGAAACCCAGCGATAATCACACGTTACCTTGTTGATAGGGACAGGCAAACTTAGCCATGATATCCTCCTTCCATAGGATATCATGGCTAAGTCTGAAAATTAGCAGACGTAAAAAAGCAGCGTTAACCGCGGTTAGCGCTGCTTTTTTTGTCTCTAACAGGGTTAGCGACATTCTTGATAATAGGAGAAATGTCGCTTAGCGACATTTCTCCTATTATTTTACTCTGGAACGCCCCCTTTGCATCTCATTAGAGATGCAAGGGGAAGCGTAGAGTAAAAGGGTGCTAACATGCAAATTTGCGTGTTAGCACCCTGTTGTTGATAGGGCGCTAGTTTTATCTCTGCTTTTTTGGCTTTTAAAGCCAAAAAAGCAGAGATAAAGCCCTTGTTGATATGCCCCCTTGTGTTTTAAGGTCGAGCTACGTGATCAGGTGACAAATCTGCAGATTAGGAAAATAAGGAGTTGTGAAGTGGAGGGAGGAGCCGCATAGTGAGGATTGAAATGAGTCCAATTGAGTGGAGATCAGAAGATAACTACGACTCCACTATATGTTGCTTTGGATGAGACTGGGGATTTCATGTGGACTGGAAATTCACACACTTTGGAAAGGGGCACTAGAGTATTGTGTTGTAACTTTAGAATATGGAATGGCTGCCCATTGGTAAAAATACGTAGTGGAGACAATATGGGGTAACAACCATACAATTATATATGACAGTGGTGTTAAGGGTGACCCTTCCCGTATATAATTACAGGAAAGGGGTGAATGATGGGGGAGAATTTGCCAGGATTAGGAATAACGCATCATGATGGGGCATCGTGAATAGGAGATTTTAGGTGATTGGTGGTTGATAAAACTAGTTGGAGCAGGAGAATATAGCGTGAGTATGGGCCACCATACTAGTGATGATTTGAAGAGCGGGAGGTATGAGTGAGTGGATTATGTTGAAATATTGTTGACTGATTGATGATTTTGGACATGGATATTAACCGCATATGGCGGAATAATTCATACAGAGGCTTTTTATTAAACTAACCGGTAAACCCACGTATTTGGAAAATAACTGGATTCAGATATATATGCGTGTTGGTAGCAAGATATAATTATTGGAATTTTTGTTTTAATGACCATGATTACGGTCGTTGGACTAGGCGGGATATATAGGAAACTGGATTATTATTCTATAGTTTGAAACGCCGCGTAGTGATTGGCCCATTTAATAGCGGAGTAGAGAGGGAACAGGGTTAGGAATTAGAAAGGAGGCTTAGCGATTGGCTACTTTGCCTGGTCAAATTAGAGGAGCGGATTTGTTAGAAGACGAAGTGCAAGTAGATGAGAAATCGTGGGGAAGTAAGGTTTTGAAATGTTGCTTAGTGATTGGCTCGCTGAATGAGCGGACCAGAGAGGGAACAGGGTTAACTATTAGAAAGGAGGCTCAGTGATTGGTTACTTTGCCTTGAGACCAGGGAAGTACGGTTTTGAAATGCCGCTTAGTGATTGGCTTGCCGAATGAGCGGACCAGAGAGGGAACAGGGTCAGGAATTAGAAAGGAGGCTTAGCGATTGGCTACTTTGCCTGGTCGAATTAGAGGAGCGGAATTGTTAGAATACGAAGTGCAAGTAGACGAGAAATCGTGGGGAAGTAAGTTTTTGAAATGCCGCTTAGTGATTGGCTCGCTGAATGAGCGGACCAGAGAGGGAACAGGGTTAACAATTAGAAAGGAGGCTTAGTGATTGGTTACTTTGCCTTCTGACCAGGGGAGTACGGTTTTGAAATGCCGCTTAGTGATTGGCTCACCGAATGAGCGGACCAGAGAGGGAACAGGGTTAACAATTGGAAAGGAGGCTTAGTGATTGGCTACTTTGCCTTTATAAACCAGAGGAGCGGACTGTTCAAAATACGGAGCGTGAGTTGCAGAGAAACCGCGAGGGGATGCGTAGAGGATGGTGAAGACTTCTGAATTTTCACAGGTACTTGGACAGAGAGTTTGGGAAATAGGTTTTTGGAATATTTAGGTTACTTTTTATGTTGGGGAAAGGTTATAGAAAGTGTTTTCTCCTTTTTCTCTGATACAGATCATATTTGTGTTAGTCGAATTGGACAGACTGCATTAGAAATAATGTGTCTTGGATGCACTCACCAATATTACTGGATAAAGGTGAGACCGGTTCAATTGTACTTGATCTGGGAATATAGAAATGTAGCTGAGAATTAATTAAGGATGTTATAGATGATTGGTTCTTAGGACTTTGAGTACAGGATAGAGACAACAGAAGTAGGGTCATAAAAGGGGCAGATTTCGATCAGGAATGTAGGAATTGAGACTAAGGAGAGAACAAGGACAGAATAATGCATATGAAGAAGGATCTATAGAAGGATTTTGTTTTTGGAACAAAAAATGTGGTGTTTATTGCAATGATTGCTATTAATATTACCCATGGGGTTTATTATATTACCAATTGTGTCATTTTTGACTGATAGAGATAATGTCTGTTATAAACTAGAACCATTGGTTTAACATCCTGATTAACTTTGGAGCCTGTTATATAGGTAGGAATAAATTAGAACAACTTGTTTACTATTCTGATTTACTTTGGAGCATGTTATATAGGCAGGATTTGATTTGAAGGTGTGAATATATGGACAGGAAAGTCTTGATTATGATGGCATATTCTCATTTATTTCACAGCCCTGATGATGTCCCGGGAGGGGACGAAATGCGTCGGCTGTTGAGAGTATTGGACATTAGGAATGGAAGTATAACCTCTCGATCTAATGATTGGATCATACAATATATTATAAAATTGGAAAGTAACGATGGATGGATCAAAAGGATGATAAAGTGATTGGATCATACAAAATTGGTAACAACGATTGATGGATTAAAAGAAAAATTTGGATGGATTAAAAGGAAAACATTTTTTTGGGCAAGAACATTTATTAATGGATAAAGGACTAACCGAGGCATCAAAGCAATAACACATTGGTACATGAACAATTGGACATTCTCCATGTTAAAAAATATGAGATTTGAGAATAAATGTTTTTGAATCAAAGATATTTGTTTGGAAATATTGTGTATATTTGTAGTGCTCCTTACAAGTGTGAAATTATTTCAATGTAGGGATGGTTTAACGGTGACCATTCGTTAAGTGAGCACTGGTAATTTAAATATTTTGAGGAAGTGACTCCCTGTGCGCATGGTTGCGGGACACTCATCGTTGTGGTACAATTTTGTTTTTGATTACTTACCTGTGTTGGCTGACATCCTTTCAAGAAGGGGAAGGATGTTTTGTTTTGAGATATATGTATATATATATATATATATATATATATATATATATATATATATATATATATATATATATATATATATATATATAACCTACTGGCGGTCGCCAGTAGGTAGTTATAGTTAGCACCTATTTTCCATAGGAAATCTGCAACATTCTATTCCCAATAAGTCTGGCATCGGTTGACGAATCTTCATGAAATTTTCCAAACTTTTGGCCAGCTCCAGTCCGCTCCCATCCTGAATGTTTCGTGGTGATTCATCAAGCGGGGGCTGAGAAAAAAGGGGGGTCCCAAAACGCGTTTTCCCCATGCAATTTCCCATAGGACCTGTTGACGCAGCTACAGCCCGAACTGCTTAACGGAATTACACCAAATTTGGCCAAGAGGTAGTCCTCAGTTCAGACTCGTGCCTTCTGCATAAATGGTGTAAATCTGTTCCTTAGTTCCTGAGAAAATTAGAGTAAAAAAGATAGATATATCTATGGCCTCGGAGGATCAGCGCACCCTATGCGTACCCTAAGCGCACCCTCTCCAAACCGAGTGCGCACCCTCCCGATCACACGCTGAATGCTAATTGTCTGTCAAGTGTCTGTCTACATTCGAAACCAGGAACTGTTGGCAGCCATTTTGTACCTCGGTAGAAGCGAGGCTGATTAAGTAAGGTAAATAAGTGTGTGAAAGATGTAAAGGGGGCAGGGTAGAAATACTCTGACCCTCTAGTGTTGCTTAGGGGGTCCCAGAAGGATCCCCTGGGGCCACTTTTTATTTTTTTTTAATCGGCGAAATGCGCGCACGGTGCGCGGTTCCTAACGCGTTGGGTGGGCGGATCCCCAAAAAATGGAAAAATAAAATAAAAAATAAAGTTTTGAAAATATAGTTTAAAAAATATTTTAAAAAATATAAAAATATATTTTAAAACATTAACATTTTTTTTTAAAAACCCCAATAAAAACAAATAATATTTTTTAAATTTTAAAAGAATTAATTGAAAAAATAAGTTAAAAAATAGGTGATAAAAAAAGTATTTAAAAAAAACATAATTAAAGGAATTGACACTGAAATTGAAAAATTTAGAAAGTCAATGAAAATCATTAAACATCATAGCTTTAGAGATAAATTATAGATAAGAGTTAGCATTTAAAAAACCTTTGAAAGTCACTAAATAAACCATAGGTTTCATGCACGTAATAATTAGGAATTGACATTTAAAAAACCTTAGAAATTCACTGAAAAAAACCATAGGTTTCAGGGGTGTTATAGTTAGCTGGACATTTCCCTGGTACAAAACCCTAGAAATTCCCCCATTATAGTTAGTTCAGCTAACTATAACTCGCGCCCCCCCTCAATGCACTACTGATGACGTCACATATTACATCACTCATGACATGGTCAGTGACATCACTCATGACATCACTGATGACATCTCAAATGACATCACTGATGACATCACTGATGACATCACTGATGACATCATCCATGTAATAAATTAGTGCATCTTCTCACACCCTAATATAACCTTTGATACACCGACTCAAAATTTCAGACGGCCATTCTCAAAACCATAGATACTCCAATACCAATAATTACATACCCACTCATTGACTCTTAGGTCTACACACACCTCCACTCACTCACCTGTAGAGTCACTCATACTTACAGTTACTCAGTACAGGACTATCATATGCATTTATACACCTATATAGACACTCAGACACCGCCAATCATCCATAGACATACTCACACACCTAGTCAATCATGCAAATAATTAATCACACTCCAATTTACTCACCTATACAGTTATACACACACAAGTTCACTTACTCATAAAAATACTACCACATTCTTATACAATTACTGATATAAGCACACACTCGTCCATACAGCCACTCTCACAATCACACACTCTCACATATACCCAGTTATATACTCTTACACACATATACCCTACCTTTCACATATGTAGTTACTCACACATGTACCACTGAGATATACATTCAATCACTAACACACCCATACATACACTCACCCAACCATACAGTCCATCACAGATGCACTCTTAAAACCATGCACCCATAGAATCACCCACTCACACATCTATGCACAGAGTCACACACACCCTACCCACACAAACACTCAGGCACCCATACAGATACTCAGACAACCAATCAATAACCCATATAGACACTCATATAGCTATTCGCAAAACCATGCAGCCACTTATACACCAACAGACTGACAGATACAGACATTCACACAGTTTAGTCACTAGTCTGCAGTAAGATACATTTAATGACTCACTTATAGAGTCAGTCACACACCTAGAAAATCATCCATTCAACCACTTATACACCCACTCATTCCTCCATAGGTCTTTCCCTATATATATTAAACATATTAAAACTCTACAGAAACACAGACTCACTGGATGACATCATCAGTGATGTCATTTGAGATGTCATCAATGATGTCACTGACCATGTCATGAGTGATGTAATATGTGACGTCATCAGCAGTGCATTGCGGGGGCGCGCGAGTTATAGTTAGCTGAACTAACTATAACAGGGGAATTTCTAGGGTTTTGTACGAGGGAAATGACCAGATAACTAACACCCTGAAACCTATAGTTTTTTCAGTGAATTTCTCTCTCTCTCTCTATATATATATATATATTCCCATACGAGTGCTCAGCACTTGAGGGTGCACTCGAGAGACCGCAATCTGTTCTTTAGGGCAACATCAGCACTCCAACCTCGAGTTTAGCCTGACGCGTTTCGGATTGTCCCTTATTCATAGGCTCACTCCATTAATTTGCATGGCAATTGAAACTTTATTAAACATCCTCCAATGAGCTTTATACTTGCTTTTCCCGGAATCTCGGGGTGGTGCTGCCCTCCTACGCCTTGAGCTGGCGCGACAATATTCCCGAGATTCCAGGGGGGCCACGGTGCACAATTGATGTCGTTGCTGCTTGTGGGGAGACCGAATTAAAGATGGGCAGAAAATGGCACATCACGGCGCATTCAGCGCTGAAGGAACATTTACTTACCTCATCCTAATTGGGCAAGAGGCGGTGGCTTGGAACTACAAGTCCCAGCAGGTGTTGGGAAAAGCAAGTATAAAGCTCGTTGGAGGATGTTTAATAAAGTTTCAATTGCCATGCAAATTAATGGAGTGAGCCTATGAATAAGGGACAATCCGAAACGCGTCAGGCTAAACTCGAGGTTGGAGTGCTGATGTTGCCCTAAAGAACAGATTGCGGTCTCTCGAGTGCACCCTCAAGTGCTGAGCACTCGTATGGGAATATTGTCGCGCCAGCTCAAGGCGTAGGAGGGCAGCACCACTCCGAGATTCCAGGGGGGCCACGGCGCGCAATTGATGTCGTTGCTGCTTGTGGGGAGACCGAATTAAAGATGGGCAGAAAATGGCACATCACGGCGCATTCAGCGCTGAAGGAACATTTACTTACCTCATCCTAATTGGGCAAGAGGCGGTGGCTTGGAACTACAAGTCCCAGCAGGTGTTGGGAAAAGCAAGTATAAAGCTCATTGGAGGATGTTTAATAAAGTTTCAATTGCCATGCAAATTAATGAAGTGAGCCTATGAATAAGGGACAATTCGAAACGCGTCAGGCTAAACTCGAGGTTGGAGTGCTGATGTTGCCCTAAAGAACAGATTGCGGTCTCTCTAGTGCACCCTCAAGTGCTGAGCACTCGTATGGGAATATTGTCGCGCCAGCTCAAGGCGTAGGAGGGCAGCACCACCCCGAGATTCCAGGGGGGCCACGGCGCGCAATTGATGTCGTTGCTGCTTGTGGGGAGACCGAATTAAAGATGGGCAGAAAATGGCACATCACGGCGCATTCAGCGCTGAAGGAACATTTACTTACCTCATCCTAATTGGGCAAGAGGCGGTGGCTTGGAACTACAAGTCCCAGCAGGTGTTGGGAAAAGCAAGTATAAAGCTCATTGGAGGATGTTTAATAAAGTTTCAATTGCCATGCAAATTAATGGAGTGAGCCTATGAATAAGGGACAATCCGAAACGCGTCAGGCTAAACTCGAGGTTGGAGTGCTGATGTTGCCCTAAAGAACAGATTGCGGTCTCTCGAGTGCACCCTCAAGTGCTGAGCACTCGTATGGGAATATATATATATATATATATATATATATACATTACCTACTGGCGCTCCATAGGAAATCCTCAACATTCCATTCCCAATAACTTTGGCACCGATTGACGAATCTTCACGAAATTTTTAAAACTTTTGGCCAGCTCCGGTCCGCTCCTATCCTGAAAGTTTCACGGTGATTCGTCAAGCAGGGGCTTAAAAAAAAGGGGGGTCCCAAAACATGTTTTCCCCATGCAATTTTCCATAGGAACCTTTAGTCGCAGCTACAGCCCGAACTGCTGAACGGAATTACACCAAATTTGGCAAAGAGGTACTCCTTGGTTCAGACTAATGCCTTTTTGTTAAATGGTGTAAATCCGTTCAGTAGTTGCTGAGAAATTCAAAAGTAAAAACACATATATATATAGGGCTGCGGATCCTACCCACCACGAGCTTTTTGCTAATTGGCTGTCAACACTTCAAACCAGGAAGTGTTGGCAGCCATCTTGTGCCTCGGTAGAACCGAGGCACAAGAAAGCAGTGAAAGAAAATGCGCAAAACACGCAAAGGGGGCAGGGTATAAACACCCTGACCCCCAAGGCCTGCTCAGGGGGTCCCACAAGGACTCCCAACGCCCCAAAAAATTATTATTATTTTTTTACATCACGGGATACGCTTAGGATCCGCGCATCCCGCTGCCAGAAAAAAATATATAAAGCGCGGTCTCCTGCTCTTTGTTTTAATTAGCCCATGGGGGGCCAAGTCCCAGGGGCAATATATTATATTAATGGGGGGCCCGAAGGGGCCCCCTGCCCTGGCAACCACCACCCCCGGGTCTTTTCTGAAATTATGTGGGGGGGCTCTCAACCCCCCCAGCCCCGGGGACCACCACCCCCGGGGCTACAAATTGAAATGGGTGGGGGGGCTCAAAGGCCACCACCCCCCGGGGCTTTATGTCAATGTATGCAGGGGACTCATGGTCCCCTTTTTACAACACTCAGCAACGCAGCTCCCTGGCGCATACTGAAGGTACCTGGTGGGCTAGTTGGCCCCCAGGGACCCTCAGAATTGAAGAGGAATTAATTCCCCAACTTAAAATGTGCCACAGGGCGTGTTTGCACACATGTCACCTCAGGCCCCGCCCTCTTCCTTCACCATTGTTCAAACGCGCCCCTTGGTGAGTTGTACGTTGGGGAATTAATTCCCCTTCAATACTGAGGGTCCCAGAGGGCCAACTAGCCCACCATGAATCTCCAGTATGCGCCAGGGAGCTGCGTTGCAGACAGGTGTTCAGAGACCACGCCCCTTTTTACACCTGTTTGCAATGCAGCTCTGTGACGCTTACTGGAGGTACCTAGTGGACTAGTTTGACCCTAGGGACCCTTAGGATTCAAGGGAACTTAATTTTCCAACTTAGAACGGACACAGGGCGCGTTTACACAGTGGTGAAGGGAGGGGATGAGGCCTGAGGTGACGTGTGCAAACACGCCCTGTGGCATGTTTTAACACCAGGTGCTTCCAGTAAGCACCACCACTTGCGCTGTGTTTCAGAGAGGAGGCCCAGGCCGTGCCACTTTTTACTCCTCTCTGCAACGCAGCTCTGTGGCGCTTATTGGAGGTACCTAGTGGGCTACTTGGACACTAGGTACACTCAGGATTCAAGGGGACTTAATCTCCCAAATTAAAATGGACACAGGGCGCGTTTACACAGTGGTGAAGGGAGGGGATGGTGTAGGAAAGTGGCTCTATATATACTGGACCAAAGTAAGGTACAGTGTGTATAGAGTCCCCAGTCCTCAGAGGTTTGGAAGAGGTTAAAGTTAGATATAACCTTACTCTCTAAAGTGGTAGCTTGGTCGAGCAGTAACTCAGTATCAGAGGACAGTATAAAGCATTTGATGTACACACTCAGTCAGCAAATGGTCTCACACACTCAAGAACTGAACTCTAGGCCAATTGTTTTGTATCAAAAGATATAGTTGTTTTATTTTAGAACCAACAAGGTATCAAAATATACTTTCTCCGGATGAGTTACTTTAGTTAAATACTTTTCAAATAGGCAATAGACTTTTTGAATGCAATAGTTAGTTTGTTGCAATAGGCAACACAATTGGAAACACAATGCAACATTGAGCTCAATGGAAATTGCTGGTTAAATGCAATTAGTTACTTTGTAGATTACTTTTCTAAACACAGTACTGGATCCTAGATTCAGTCCCGGGACATGAGCTGTAAACAGTTAAGTAAAGGAGTTTTGGTTACAGTAGTGATTTTTAAGGAATATTATTGTATTTTAAAAGTTGACACAGAGAAACTTTTTTAGTTGGAATAACCAATGTTATCCTATGGAAGGAAATTCAATTTGCAGGTAAAGTATGTTCACGTAACTTTTGTAATCCAGTGCTGGACTCCTAGCTTCAGCACTGGGACCTCTATATAAAACAGGCAAGTAATTACGTTTTTATCGTTGGCACAATTTTTAGAGAATATTTGTAAGTTTCAAAAATCGACACAGAAACTTTTTCAGCAAAAAGCATGCAATGATATCCTACGGAAAGAAATTCAAGTTACTGGTAAGTACGGTTAGAATTACTTTTCAGGATCAGTACTGGGCTCAAAGATGCAGCACTGAGGTCTCTCCTGATAACAGGTGAGTAAATCGGAATTCGTAGTTCGGCTGATTTTAGAGGAATATTTGTAAGTTCCAAAACTCCACTCTTAGAAGAATTTCCAAGTGAAACCAGTCAATGTTAGCCTATGGAAGAAAAGTGAGTTATCGGCTTTTAGGTAATTACTCGACTGGCATAGTTGAGGTTCTGGGCATAGACTCAGGGGTCTCTCAGGGTCAGGTAGGAACAGTTGGTACACCCTCAGCGGCACAGGGGCAGCCGGGTGCAGAGGTAGTTAGGCCCAATTTCATCCAATGAGAGGCCTTCGGTTGGTGGCTGCTGGCTAGCAGGCCACGCGGCTGTGGGAGCTGGGCTCCTGGTCACTTGCTCAGGGCGAATGGGGAAGTAGGAATAGGACAAAGGTTGCACTCCCAGGGGCACTCGGGCGGCTGGGTGCAGGGTGCTTTTGAGCCGTCGGGCGCTCAATGTTATTCAATGGAGATCTTTAAAAGGGAACAAAGGCTGCAGGCTCGGGACGGTGGATCTTCTGGATCGACCAACACTTTGAGGGGTAAGTTGGGATCTTGGAGGGTAGGTAGGCACCCTGGAGTTGGGCACAGGTGGCCTGGGGGTACCGGGTGCAGGGGTGTCTTTGGGCATCGGGAAATCATACCCTCTGCTGGTCGTGGTTGGAGGGGTTCCTGGTTCTGAGTCTGCAGGCGTTGTCTGGGTCGTCGAGGAGGGTCCTGGGGTACTGGGTTTCATGTCAGAATCACCGGGGTGACGTCCTCAGGGTCTTTGTCCACTCGGGCACAGGCCAGGCTCGGCGGGTGCAGAGTGGGCTGGATTCGCGGTTCCTGGCTGGCACCAGGGGTGTTGCTGTTTGAGCAGAGCCACTGCTCGTGGGAGTCCCAGTCTCTAAGAGGGTCAAGGCAGGCAGGTCCTACGGGGTTCTTTAGCTTGCTGTCCGCAGGAGGTGCTGGGATTTAGCAGGAGCAGGTTCAAGGATCAACAGGCCAGTAGGGCTGGGGCCAAGTCAGTTGGTGTTGTCCTCTTGTTAGCAGCTGCATGGCAGGTATTCTTCTTCTTGGTCTTCTTTCTTGTTTTGAAATCGGGATCTGAGGAAGGAAGGTTCAGGGTGCACCTAAATACTAAATATAGGGGCGTTACAGGTAGGGGAATGGCAAGGACCAATAGGTCCCTGTCCTGGGGTGAGTAAAACCCCTATCCTTCTCCTCTCCTGTGGGAGGGGGGCAGGAGCCTATCTCTGATTGGGCAGGTCTCCCCATCCTCAAGATGGCCGGGCCCAGAGTTGTGCTTCACCTTGCCTCTCCAACCTGAGGGGTGGAGTTGGCACAGGCTGGCACACCTCCTTTCCTCACATAGGGTTTCCTGCCAGTCTTCCCACCAGAGTGGGGGTCAGAACCGGTGAGGGTCAGTTGCTGAGTAGAGCAAGTGGTCTGGAGAAGCTCACAAATGCGGTATGCCTTTGAAGCTTCCCCCTGCCCATCCTGGGGGGAGGAGACATAGCACCTCACCCAGGATGTGCATTGTTGCAGGCCTAGGAGAGCGGGGGGCTCTCCACACAGGGATCCAGTAACATGTCTGCTGTGTGGCAGCCTAGGCAGCCTCTCAGACAAGATGTGTATTGTAGGTTAGGTTTCAGGGGGCATCTCTAAGATGCCCTCTGTAGTGCATTTTACATTAAATCCCACACTGGCATCAGTGTGGGTTTAATGAGCTGAGAAGTTTGAAATCAAACTTGTCAGTCTTCAGTGTAGCCATTATGGTGCTGTGGAGTTCGTAATGACAACCTCCCAGCACCATATACTCTTAATGGCATCACTGCACTTCCAGTGCCCAGGAATGGCCCTGGGTACTGTAGGGGCACAGGGTTCATGCACCTGTGCCCACACCACTGGCATAGGGCACCGTACTAGAGGGGTGACTGATGTATGCCAGGGCAGTGGGTTTGTGGGCATGGCACACAGGGATGCCATGTCGACTCTTTATTTAGTTCTGCACCAGGACACTCAGTCTGAAAAGGCAGTGTGTGGGTGTCAGGGTGCAGGGCCCCTAAAGGTGGCACAATACATGCTGCAGCCCTTAGGGGTCTTCTCTGGTGACAATTCCCTGGTTACCTAGGGTACCATTTACCAGGGGCTGACATGTGGCCAGAGGTGCCAATTGGGTTTCAGCTTCAATACAGTTTTAGGGAAGGAGCCCAGGGCACACTCAGTCAAAGCACATCAGTAATTCAGCAAAAAGGGGGGCATACCATGCAACAAAGATGGCACTTTCTCACAGATGGGGCCTGAGGTGACGTGTGCAAACACTCCCTGTGGCTGGTTTTAACATGGGGAAATAATTCCCCTTCAATCCTGAGGGCCAACTAGTCCACCAGGTGCTTCCACTAAGCGCCACTGCGCTGCGTTGCAGAGAGGTGGTCCAGGCCGTGCCACTTTTGACACCTCACTCCAACGCAGCTCTGTGGCGCTAACTGGAGATACCTGGTGGGCTAGTTGGACCCAAGGGACTTTATACCCCAAATTAAAACAGCCAAAGGGCGTGTTTGCACACGTCAGCTCAGCACCCCTCCCTTCACCAGTGTGCAAACGCGCCCTGTGGCACATTTTAAGAGGTAGTTTTAAACCCCCTGCCCTATTATGTACTAAGGGCTTACAGAGGAGGTCATTCTAATCACAGGGGTACCCCAACACATAGTGTTCCCTAGTCCATGTAGGTGTTTTAACTGTATTCTAGGTGTCTTTTAGCATAGCACTGGCTCTAAGACTGGTTAGTCAGAGTCAGTTACCACCAGTACCCATCTTAAAAAATTGTAAAAACTGCACCAAAATCCAAACACTTATAAATTCACCCGGGCACTCCCCTTGCAGTACTCTAATCCGTCAGTCACTACCCAAGTACTCATGTACTGAGCCAGGCCTTAGCACATGGACTGCTTCAAACGCCTATCCAATATGCATGCAGTCCTCTAACCAACTACACACTTGTCTTTCACACCTTCAATTCCCCAGTCAGTATACATACACTCCAGCAAACACCCTGTCACTCCCCTTGCACTCCTCCAGTGACCCATTCAGCACCATACACTAATCCATTCACTGCGCCAAACCCCAACCACATATAAATTCACCCAGGCACTCTCTTTGCAGTACCCTAATCATTCAGTCAGTACCCAAGTACTCATGCACTGAGCCAGGCCTTAGCACATGGACTGCTTCAAACGCCTATCCACTATGCATGCAGTACTTTAACCACCTACACACTTGTCTTTCACACCTTCAATTCCCTAGTCAGTATCCATACACTCCAGCAAAAACCCTGTCACTCCCCTTGCACTCCTCTAGTGACCCATTCAGTACCATGTACTAATCCATTCACTGTGCCAAAACCCAACCACTTATAAATTCACCCAGGCACTCTCCTTGCAGTACTCTAATCATTCAGTCAGTACCCAAGTACTCATGCAGTGAGCCAGGCCTTAGCACATGGACTGCTTAAACCCCCTATCCACTATGCAAGCAGTCCTGTAACCACCGACACACTTGTCTTTCACACCTTCAATTCCCCAGTCACTATACATACACTCCAGCAAACACCGTGTCACTCCCCTTGCACTCCTCCAGTGACCCATTCAGCACCATGTTCTAATCCATTCACTGCGCCAAAAGCCAACCACTTATAAATTCACCCAGGCACTCTCCTTGCAGTACTCTAATTGTTGGACTTTGCCCTTTTTGCAGGGTCATCCCTGAACTTTTTGCCTTCCTCCTATTTTTTTTCTGACCTGTTGTTGGCTATTTTATGACTCTGGGCACTTTACCACTGCTGATCAGTGCTAAAGTGCATATGTTCTCCCTAATATAAATTGATGTATGGATTAGTGATTCCATGATTGGGTATATTTGATTCACTGTCAGACCCTAGTAAGGTGCACAAGAGGTGCCCGGGGCTTGTGAGTCAAATGCTGCTGGTGGGCTTGCAGCACTGGTTGTGCCACCCACAGAAGCAGCCTATAAACGTGTGTCTCAGGTCTGCCATCGCAGAGCCTGCGTGCAGTCTCGCACTGCCATGTCAACTGGGTAAGTGCACCCACTTACCAGTCCCTAAACCTTCCCTTTGCTTCATATCAGTCACCCCTATGGTAGTCCCAAGGGCAGGGTGCATTGTAAGTATAAGTTCGGACAAACCCTGATGTGTGTGGTATTTCCTAATAGTGCATTGCAGCCATTTTTTCGTTTTTCACCATTGTAAGGCTACCTGTTCTCCATAGGCCAGAATGGGCAGTTCGATTATTACATCTTATAATCCTAAACTGACTCAGGGAACATGGTAGAAATTCGAGTTTAGTATGCCTGAACTCAGAATGATAATATACATATTTCAGTGAAGTTGGTTTTAACATTCTGTGCTTTAAAATACCACTTTTAGAACATAGGTATTTTCTTGTCTAACCATCCAAACCTGCCTTTGCTAGGCTGTGTATTCCTTGTCTGGAGTTTGAGTGACAGGGGCTGGGGAATTCCAGAGGGCTGGGGAATTCCCGGAGACAGGGTGAGTCAGCACAGGGCTGAATAGAGAGATCTGCATCTAGATGGGAGGGAGGAGTTGCATCTGGGACCTGAATAGGACAGTGCCTGCCCCCCACAGTGCTGGCTCCACCCCCCCGTGGTGCGTCTGATGTCTCTGCCCTGCACTGTGAAAGGAGAGAAGGAATCATGTCAACAAAGTGCTCCAGGGCTGTGCTTTCCCTCCACAATGCTGGCTCCACCTCCTGTGGGGAGTCTGATGGTTGCCCTGCACTGTGAAAGAAAAGAAGGAGTCATGTAAACAGAGTGCTCCAGATCTGGTTTGGACTGGGCAAAGGCCCCTCTGCCCTCAGAGGACAAAGGATTTTGGGGTATAAATATTGGGACCCTGATCCCAAGAAAATAGATCACTTTTGGGAAGACAAGAAGAAACCTCTGCTGAGGAAGGAGCCCGCGACGACTGAAGGAGAGGCTATCCCCACCTGGTTGCTGTTTTGGGGGAGTTGGCCTGTAGTGGTTGCCTTACTGCCTAAGAGAGGGAGGAGAACTCTGTGTGTACCCTCATCAACTTGTGCAAAGATCTCCAAGGGATTGGAAGAGAGCTTGCCCCCTGACCGAAGTCTCAGGATCAGTAGACTTCACCAGCCATTGTGGATTGCTGCTGGAAAAGCTGCTTCAGTGGCTACAGAGGCAGGAAGCTGTGACCGACTCTCACGACTGGCCCAGTGTATTGTAGGCACCGCATCGAACAACGTCTGCATCGAACAACGCGAGCCCTGTGCTCACCGACGCCATCCTGACGCCATCACCGAGCCGTTGCCTATGGACATCGCGACGTGCAACGCCTCGCTACACCAAATCGAACTGGTCAGACCGACACGATCACTGTTGCTGATTTCGAGTCCTGTGAACGCATCGGAGTTTAGCACATGGACTGCTTCAAACCCCTATCCACTTTGCATGCAGTCCTCTAACCACCTACACACTTTTCTTTCACAACTTCAACTCCCCGGTCAGTATCCATACACTCCAGCAAACACCCTGTCACTCCCCTTGCACTCCTCCAGTGACCCATTCAGCACCATGTACTAATCCATTCACTGCGCCAAAACCCAAGCACTTATAAATTCACCCATACACTCTCTTTGCAGTACTCTAATCATTCAGTCAATACTAAAGTACTCATGCACTGAGCCAGGCCTTAGCACATGGACTGCTTCAAACGCCTATCCACTGTGCATGCAGTCCTCTAACCACCTACACACTTGTCTTTCACACCTTCAATTCCCTAGTCATTATCCATACACTCCAGAAAACATGCTGTTACTCCCCTTGCACTCCTCCGGTGACCCATTCAGCACCATGTACTAATCCAATCACTGCTCCAAAACCCAGGCTCTCTCCTTGCAGTACTCTTATCATTCAGTCAGTACCCCAACACATAGTGTTCCCTAGTGTATGTAGGTGTTTTAACTGTATTCTAAGCGTGTTTTAGCATAGCACTGGCTCTAGGATTTGTTAGTCAGAGTCAGTTACCTCCAGTACCCATCTGTAAAAGTTGAGGGTACTGGATGATTTTGCAACAAGGCCTCTTTCTGCTCCTCTGTTTGTTCTTTCTGTATGTCTTCCTACTTCCTGCACTTTTCTTTGTCTTTGTGGACTTCTGTTGCTTCTTTCTGCATTTCTTTTTCTTCTTTCTGTTTGTTTTTTCTTCTTTCTTCACATGTCCTACCTCTGTAGGCATAGTTAGAAACTAGCATTTAAAACACATTAGAAATTAACTGAAAAAGCCATAGGTTTCAGGCACGTTATAGTTACAAATTGGCATTTAAAAAAGCCATTGAAGTTCACTGAAAAAAACATAGGTTTTTTTTGCACGTTATAGTTAGGAATTAGCATTTAAATAACCTTAGAAATTCACTGAAAAAACCATAGGTTTCAGGGCTGTTATAGTTAGCTGGACATTTCACTCGTACAAAACCATTGAAATTCTTCCGTTATAGTTAGTTCTGCTAACTATAACTCACGCGCCCGCAATCCACTGCTGATGATGTCACATATTACATCATTCATAACATGGTCAGTGACATCACTGATGACATCTCAAATGGCATCACTGATGACATCATCCATGTGACAATCAGATACACCTCATCATACACTAGTATAACCTTTCATCACTCACTGTAAAAGAGTACCATATTTGAATCCATTGACACACCAATACAAGTTTCTAAAAACCCACTCAGTGATTCCTAGATCTACACACACATCTAATCACTTACCTATAGATTCACACATACATGCTGTCAATGATCAATAGAACACTATCAAATATACTTATACACCTATATCGACATTACACACCAGCACACATCGTATTCACTTATGCAGTCATCCTACTCACTGATGCAAACAATGGATAATACTTACATTTAGTCAGCTACACACTTATACAAACACCACTTCATTTATTCATATAGATAGAAACTCATACTTAGTGTGTTATAAAATCACTATTACAAGTATACAGTTATCAATACAGTCATTCATAAAATCACTGAGTCTTATGTATACTTATTTATATACAACAACTGTCACATACACTGCCTTTTATTTTTCTAGTTTGTTGGACATGTACCATTGAGAGATATATGTGCTCATCACCACACCCATAAAGATATTCACTCACCCAAACAACTGTTATAACATGCAGTCTTAACCTCATATACCCAATGAATCAACTATTCACATATCTTCGGGCAGTCACACACTCCCCACCGAACAACATACACTTTTACTCTCCCATACAAATACTCAGTTAACTAATCAATAACGAATATAGACTTTCAAGTAGCTAGTAACCAACTGGTGCAGCAGTTTACACAACAACTGACAAAGAGATACAGATATTCACACAGTTTAGTCACTATCCAATATATTTAGTGAGACACTATAAATTAGTCAAGTAAACAGTCAATCATACTGCTACTAAATCCTCCATCCACTTATTTATATATCCACTCATTCTTCAATGCAGATTGCTATATATATAATACATATTTAAATAACGAACCAAACCACATTCACTGGATGATGTCATCAGTGATGTCATCAGTGATGTCATTTGAGATTTAATCAGTGATGTCATCAGTGATGTCACTGACCATGTCATGAATGAAGTAATATGTGACGTCATCAGCAGTGGATTGTGGGCGCGCGAGTTATAGTTAGCAGAACTAACTATAACAGAGGAATTTCAATGGTTTTATATGAGTGAAATGTCCAGCTAACTATAACAGCCCTGAAACCTATGTTTTTTTCAGAGAATATATATATATATATATATATATTTTTACGATCTCCACGCCTCCATGTAGCAAGGATTTCACGGCACCATGAAGAAGAGGCAGAGCAGGTAATCTCTAATTTTCACATTTTTTATTTAACCACCATTTGTGCAAAATGAATATGGATGGTCTACGCGTTTCGGCGCTGTGCCTTCAACTGGACCATAAAGTCCAGCGGTCTAGATCGCCATTTTAAAGTGACAAGTGCTCATTCAAGTCCCTTGTTGATTTTTTTTTTTTTTTAAACTTTCTTTATTCATTTTTTCCCTTAGCCATGTACATTTTGAACATAAGCTGTTAGCACCAAGTACAGCAATATCACATAGCATATAACAAATTGACAGTTCCACGAAATCATCATATTAGCCAGCATTGAGTCCAAAACAAAGGTTCACTTCTGCAATCATGGGTAATTGGGGGGGGGATATGGAACGTTCCGAACTGTGCAACCCCACTTGTCTGAGCTTGATTCTTCCGGGTATCATCAGGAGTGTCCATTTGTAGAAACAGCACCAATCATACCTGTTCAAAACGCACATCGCCATTATACATAGATGGTTCTAACAGCATGGCAAAACCCCCCACACCCCTACGCCCAACCGCAGACATGACAAACTTTCATCCCTCGTTCCCTCAATCAGGAGCTCGTTGCGGTTTCTGTATGATCATCGACATTGACTACATTGTTCACAGTGGGATGTAACAGGATACAACTCTTAAGGGTCCCCAGATATCCACGGGTTTAGAGGCGGTAGGCAGAAGCTCCGCGTATCTGAGCAATGTGTCCTGACAGTGTACCATGTCTTGTATCCAGTCTTTAAACTTGGGGGCTCTGCCTCTCCCCCATCGGCAGGCCACTCGTCTTTTTGCCAGTAGAAGGGCAACAGTTATGAATCTACGATATGGTCTCTTGATTAGTTTGGTGTACCCTAATAGTGCCTGTGTTGGAGATGGATTAGGAGGGGTGTCTATCATTTCAGAAAGGCCTGAGTAAACCTGCCGCCAATATCTATTAATGTCTGGGCATCCCCAGGCTAGACACAGGAAATCCGCCGACGGTGCGCGACAGCGCCCACAGAGGTCATACTCTCTGAGGCCAAACCTGCACATCTGAGCGGGAGTGCAATAAAGTCTATGCAAGAATTTCTAATGAATAATCCTGAATCTACTGCTGGATGAGATCTGCTCAGTCTGTTGGCAGCAAAAGCTCCAAAGGTCATCCTCCAGGAGCGTACCTAGTTCCTCCTCCCATTTTGTGCGTGCTTTACAGGACCCAAGTTCGAGTGTGGTGTGGACCGTGTGGTATAGCTTAGAGACCGCGTGTGCAGGAGAGTCCGCTTGGAGCAGCTGGTGCAGTGGCTCCAACCTGGGCGGCTCACTAGGGTATGTTTCAGTAATCGCCTGAATCCCACTTCATAGCCGGATATAAAGAAATGTATCCAAGGGAGTGGGAGTCAGGTCCCCAAACATATGTGCTAATGGACGAAAAAGACCTCCATGATACAGATCTCCCCATGTCTTAATTTTAAGTTTGGTCATCATGTTTTTAAACAGTTGTTCCTGTAGGAGAGGCAGTGAGGGGTGGTATATTAGTGGCAGCAATGGGGAATATATTAGCGACATCTGGACTTTACGCGCAATGTGCCGCCAAGCGAGAATGGAGCTGGAAATAGGGGTCTGATACGCGGCCTGTGTCTCAGGTTTACTAAATAACGCCCCTTCAAGCGGGATGGGATCCGTCAGCCAATGTTCCACAGCCACCTGGGGCATAAAAGGGGGGGATGGATCCAATAGTAGATGAATTGTGCCTGTGCGCTATGATAGTATAGTGCAAAATCCGGTAAATCGAAGCCTCCTTGCGCAAATGGGCGAGTCATCATATCCCAACTCAACCGAGGCCTCTTACCCCCCCAAACCAGCCAGATGAGCTCAGATCGCAAGGATGTGAAAAAAAAACTACCCGGGTGATAAGGGATGTTGAGAAATAGGTAAAGGAGTTTTGGGAGGATGACCATTTTAATGAGGGATGCCCGCCCTGCCATGGAGAGAGGGAGCGTGATCCATCTGGTCACGCACGTCTGAATATGGTCCATTGCACGACCATAGTTCAGCCTCAGTAGTTCCTCCCGATCCCGAGAGATCAGTATTCCCAGATAACGGACTTCACTGTCACACCACTGCAGAGGATAATCAGGGGGGAAGGGTTTCGCCGCTGCTGTAAGTGGGAAAATAGTAGATTTTCCCCAATTAATGTGAATACCTGACAATACAGAGAAACGTATAAATTCTCTCAATATGGGGTTAAGATTGACAGAGGGGTCCCTGATGTAAAGCGTAATATCATCCGCATACAGGGAGATCAGAACCTGTCAATGGAAGCAACGCAAAGCCTTGTCTTGGTGGTGCTGCTGGAGCCGGGCCGCCAAAGGCTCAATGGCCAGAGCAAATAAGAGGGGGGATAAGGGGCACCCCTGCCGAGTGCCCCTTGATATCTCAAAAGCCTCCGATATATGACCGTTAATACCCTCCCTGGCCATGGGTTTATGATAAAGTATTGTGATCCACCGCAAGAAGCCTATGGGGAGACCCATATTACGTAGTATGCAAAGGAGGTAGTCCCATTCCAATGAGTCAAAGGCTTTGGTGGCGTCTAAGAAGACTGCCACCATTGGTAAGTCCGGGTCTACATTTTGCAGTATCGAAAATAAGGTGCGCAGGTTATGTGAGGTAGCTCTACCGGGAATAAATCCCGCTTGATCGGATAACACCAGCCCTTCCATCAGTAACTTCAGGCGATTGGCTAGTACCTTAGTTAAGATCTTAGCATCGCAATTGATCAAGGAGTGGGGACGGTATGAATCGCAGCACGTCGGCGGCTTTCCCGGTTTAAGTAATGAGGTGATTAAGGCCTCCTGCATCGATGGCGGGAGTGCGCCAGATTCATGTGCCTCGTGGAAGACCTCCCTAATCACCGGCGCTAGTATGTCCACGTAGGCCTTGTAAAATTTTATAGGAAGCCCATCTAACCCTGGCGCTTTTCAGGATGCCATCTGCCCTATTGTGTCCTTAATTTCATCCAGTCCAATAGGTGCCGCCAAGAATTCTCGCTGATTGTCTGGCAGCCAACCCAAAGTGAGCTCACTCATGTAATCGTCCATTTCCAAGGTCCCCGCCCTGGTTGTGGTGCATAACGACGCATAGTGTGTGGTGAAAGCGGCCATGATCGATTGTGTGTCGCGCAGGAGTTCTCCTCCATCCCCCTCCAACTCCATGATAAAATTAGAGTGCCGTGGGGGCCTCACTACTCCCGCCAGAGACTTCCCGGGTCGCTCACCCTCTCCATACGCCCTAGCCTTGAAATATTTACTGCGGAAGTTAGCCTCCCTATCGGCTGTGGATTTATAGTCAGTCAATGCCTCTCTATATTGTACTTGTGCATCTGCATTAGTAGCGAAGTCCGATTGGGTTTCCAACTTATGAAGTGTGTCCTCCAATTTGTGTAGTGTTTTGCGCAGTATCCTCAGCACCTCCGAGCCCTTGGAAATGCAAACTCCCCGAATCGTGACCTTCAGCGCCTCCCACATAGTTGCCATGCACTCCACCGATCCCTTATTGTGTAAAAGGAATTCCTCAATGTCGTGCCCCAGTTCTGATCGAAAGAGTTCATCAAGTAAAATATTGGGCTGTATTCTCCATGCAGGTGGTTTCCCCACCACGTCTAGTAACCGGAATTTAACCAAAACTGGGGAGTGATCTGAAAAAGTGCGGCTTACATGTTGTGCCCCTGACAAAGCCGGAGCCAGACCCCGAGAGATTAAGATGTAGTCCAGCCTAGCCCATGAAGCGTGCGCAGTATTCCAGTGTGTGCCCTCAGTCAACATCGGGTGTAGGTGCCACCAGGCGTCCACGACATCTTTATTGTCGCATATGTCTCTCAAATATCTATATTTGTTGGGGTAGTGGTGTGCGGATGGGTTCGATCTGTCCATGACTGGATTAAGAACTGCATTAAAGTCCCCTCCCCATATCATGTGCGTGGATCCGATATACTTTATCTTATTCCAGAGAGCAATAAAACTGCTAGGGTCATCATAGTTAGGACCATAAGAGCAGGCCAAGGTGATAGTAAACAATACCGCCCCTCCCGGTCAATCGCCTCTCCCAGGGGAGTGTAGGGGATATGTCTTGTTATCAGTATAGCGGTACCTCTAGCGTATGAGGAGTATGGCGCAAAGACCGAGTGCGCCGCCCATCTAGAAGCGAAACTAATCCGGCGTAGTGGATCCATGTGAGTCTCCTGTAAAAATACTATGTGTACACTCAATCTATTTAACGCATGCACTATCTGTCTACGCTTCCTGGGGTCGCCCAATCCCCTCACGTTCCAAGAGATGGCAGAGATCATTCCCCCCGAGCCAATATTAGTGTTGCTACCTGGGCTCATTTGCCCACCATAAGTGCGTCTGGTCAAAGTGGACATCGTCAACCATCTGGCCTATTGCTACCTCTGTCCGGATCATGTCTGAGAACATTTTAACTCTATGCTTTGTATCATTATCCATTACATACGCAACCAATACATAACCAATTCCCTGAGAAGATCCCCCCCCACCCACGCTGACATCCCAATCATGTCGGGTATGTACCCCCCATCTCTAACCCCGAAAAAAAACACATCACAACTCTAGCAGGGCACACCCGTAATGGGGGACACAAGGGGTCCAGACCTGCCTACGATCTCCCCCGATATTGCACCCGTCAGTCATTACAACTAACAGCAA
The DNA here is from genome assembly GCF_964204655.1 of Triturus cristatus. Classification (NCBI taxonomy): domain Eukaryota; kingdom Metazoa; phylum Chordata; class Amphibia; order Caudata; family Salamandridae; genus Triturus; species Triturus cristatus. The sequence goes on from NC_140587.1 coordinate 61,584,240, forward strand.
GAGCGGGAGTGGGAGAGAAAGCGCCAGGGCGAACAGTTGCTATTGCAAGGTGAAAACCCTGAGATTACTGAAGCTCTACAGCTTTGTAATGAGCATCCAATACAAATGTATATAGCAAACTCTGCTGAACAGAACAAGAAATGCCTTAAGGTGGATCTAGTAAGAGTACCATACGTGTAAAATAGTCAATGGAGAGCGCCGCCCTCGATCAGTCCAGTGCAGAGGTGGGCGAACGGGACCGCTCCCGCCTTTGGGGGGATCGAGTATTGTCATGGGGTCGCTTATTGTCTTTCAGAAAGTGTTCCACTTGTGCCGGGTCTTGAAATAGGTGCTGTTTGCCCTGGTGAACCACACGCAACTTAGCCGGGTAGATCATGGAGTATTGAATGCCACTCTGAAGAAGCATCTTTTTGACTGCCACAAACTTGCGTTGCGCATCCTGTACCGATTGCGTGAAGTCTGGATAGAAGGAAAGCGTGACATTTTCGAACTGGACAGGTTGTTTTTCGCGGGCAAGTCGCAATAGAGTGTCCCGGTCTATTTAGTTCAGGAATCTGATGATGATAGGCCTGGGGGGAGCCCCGGGTACAGGCCGGGGACCAAGAGCTCGGTGGGCTCGCTCCACCACTAGTTGTTGAGAGAAAGCCTCCAGGCCGAACAGATCAGCCAATAGCTTCTCAATGAAGAGTTCCATTTTGCCCACATTGGTGGATTCTGCAAGGCCAATAAGGCGCACATTGTTTCGGCACGACCACGCTTCTAAATCTTCGCTCTTCTCTGCGATCACTTTTAAGAGTCTCTCCTTGGTAGTAGTGGCCGCCGTCCCATCCTCCAGGTCCAAGACTCTCTGTTCTGCCTCCTTCACCGGGACCTCCTGTTGATCCAGTCGATGCACCAGACTTTTAGACATGTTGTCCAGCTTAGAGTCTATGGAGGTGAGACTCGTTTGCATACAGAGCAGGAGTGCCTTCCAATCTACTTCAGCGCTGTCTCCCCCATCAGAGTCGCCATCCTCTGCTGGTGGGGCTCGGGGCTTTTTTTCGTGGGATTCAAAGGGGAGTTTGGACTGTCTAGTATCTGTCTTCCCCATGTTGGTGAAGGAGGGGGGGGGCTTCCTAACACACGGGAGCAGATACGGAGCGCCTCCGCTGCTGCACCCCCCAGCGGGTCCAGTAGTCTCCCAAACAGCGGGGAATAGTATGTGGCACGACCAGAGCTCCGGTTAACCCCACAAAGGCGAGGCTCCACACAGTGGGGTATCCAGGAGAGCCTAGGGACCAACGGGGCTGCCACCTGTGATACGAGGGAAGGACTCCCCGCACCGAAGGCCCCCAAGTCGCCAAGCCCCGCGCCCCGGAGGTCAAGGGGGAGATTCGCCGACCAAGGTCGCGATGGATGGCGCCAAGTAAGTACAAATGCTGAGGAGGGTTACGATCCGACGGATGCAGCCGGGCCAGCGGCGATGTCCGCGCACCCCTACACCCTCTCCTCGTGTGGCACGGCGGTGGATGGCAGCACGGGAGCCCCTCTGGCCTCCCCAAGGGTCCCCGAGGCCTGGGCTCGAATGGTCCTCCCCCGACCTCCTCCACCTCTCCTCACTGCATAGTCTGCTCGCTTCGGGTCGTCTCCGACGCTCCGGGGCTCACAGCCGCCTCCTCGTGGCCCGTGCCTCCGTCACCCGGGCTTTGCGGCCTAGCGGCCTCGGCGAATCCCCGCCCTCGCGTCCTCGCGCATGCCTCTCAGCGCACTCGGGAGTGTCCGCCGCCGTGGCTGCAAGCCGATAGAATCGCCTCGTTCTCAGGATCTCGAGGGCAGTTCCGCTTCAAACTTTCAGCGAGTGTGCTAGTCTGCTTTCTGCGCCGATTTTGCCTCTCAAATGTTGGTTTCCGTGCTTGCTAATGGGCTGAAGGATGGATTAGTCGCCCGGCCGGCGAGAGCCTCACGAAAGTGCGGCCATGTTGGTCTGGCGCCCTCTAGCGCCCCCTCAAGTCCCTTGTTGATTTTTACCTTTTGTGCAAATTCTACACTGCTAACCCACTTGATACTGTGGTGGCACTTTACATCCGCCATTTTCCACATTCCATTGACTGTAAAGTACATCAATGATAATTCAAATATTTAAAATGTATCATGACAGAGAGTACAATTGCATAATGTTCCAAAAAAGTGCAAGTGCAAATAGTACATATAAGAAGGAGTTTTTGCAAGCCATTTAGGAACCCAGTTCCAAACTGTTGTATGAAGAAGGGAGGATGGGTACTTGGAATAGCAGCAACATATTTAGGTCTCCATTAATTTTCATGAGATCTTTGAAATTCATGCAACCAATTCATACAATTTCATTAGAAAAATCATTGAGAATTTAATCACTAAAAACATATAATATATTTTCCGTGTTTAAAATCCAATGATAAAATGTATATATGTAGAGTACTAGACTATACAATAAAATTGCAGATTCAATTCAAGGTGAATGGGGACCAAAAAGACGCATTTTATGAAGCCTCTCATAAAAGATATGTCAAAATTCATAAGTAACAATTAATTATCCATACACTAAGAGTAAAATTAAAATCTTGTTATACATCATATGTCCATTATTTTTATGAGTGACTAAATGAGACATTATAATGTATAATTCCCATCTAAGCAAATTTGTTAGTCAGATATGATATTTTTGTACCATTTAAGATTTCGCTCTTTACAATCGAATAAAAGGATTATTTTCCTTACAAAAACATACATCTAGTCCCCATGATAGTTGTTAAATTAACTTAATGCATGAATAAAAGTTCTGCACCTCCCCATCCTCAATTTCTATTATTACTACATGATTTTCTCTTGCATGGGGGTTCTCCCTAAAAATTAGATTTCTCAGTTTGTTTCTGTAGGGGAAGTTTCCAGATTAATTTAAAAAAAGGGGATTTTCAGAGAACATCATCAACAGCTCTTATTTTGCCATCATTGTAAATGTATATGGAGCTCTGCATCCAAGTTATGGCCAAAGGGGGTCTCAGTTCCTATGGCTAAAATGTACCAAGACTCAAAGTTTCTTAAATCCATTGTTCTGTTACCTCCTTTGATTTTTTTGGGGTGCAATTTTATACCGAAGTATTTTAAATCTTGATCATTACTGGAGTGGTATTCAGAGAAATGTTTAGATATCGGATAAGAGAAGTCTTTATTTTTAATGGCTCGTAGGTACTGAAGTATTCTTAACTTTAAATTATTAATCGTACACCCCACGTGCTGTTTTTTGCAGGGGCATTCCAATATATAGACCACATACTTTGACTCGCATGTGATTGTTTACCATTCTGTATTTTGAATGTTGATGTATTCTGACCATATTCACATGCCTTACATTTTGGACACCTCCAAAATCCTGGCGTATTTAACCAGGTTGTTTTTCTTGATTCCTTGATTTAAAAGTGGCTGTGCGTAAAGATGTCCCCTAAGGACGCTGCTTTTTGATCAGTGATACTAGGATGTGATGGTAGTTTTTTTCTCAGTTTTTCGTCCAGCATGAGGACATTCCAGTTCTTTTTACCATCTTTTTCAGTTCGTTATTTGATTGTTAAAATCCACGATCAGACGTGTTATGGCTTCTTCATCATCGTCTCTTGCTTGATCTTCCTGTTGTGATGTCAATAACATTTCCCTTGATTTTAGATTGACCTTTGTTCTAGCAGTTTTGATTACTTCTAGTGGGTAGCCTCTTTCCAAGAAACGAACACTCATCTCGGTGAGTTGTTGTTTAACATCACTCTGTTTTGAGCAATTCCTCTGTACCCGCAAAATTTGTCCATAAAGGTATGCTCCACTTCAGATGTTGCAGATGACCACTGGTGGCGTGGAGGATACTGTTGCAGGAAATCGGCTTCCGTGTATTCTGCTTCAGATTTTCTTGTTCTTAATGAATACTTCCATATCTAGGAATATTACGCTGTTTCTGCTAGTTGTAGATGTGAAATTTAAATTGAAGTCGTTACTATTCAGTGATTCAATGAAGATATCCAAATCCTGCTGTTCTCCATCCCAAATCACAAACAGGTCGTCAATAAATCAAGACCAAAATGTAATGTTAGATTTATAACTGCTGGCCAATACATCTGTTTCCCATGCTCCTGCAAGAAATTTTGCATATGTCGGGGCAATAGATGTACCTATGGCTGTTCCCTGTTTTTGTAAAAAGAGCTCCCCATTAAAAAGGAAGATGTTGTGGGTCAGGCAATAAGATAACATTTCTAGGAGCATTTCTGAGTGCTCCAAGAAGCTCAGTGATCTTATTTTTAAGAACTGTTGAACAGCTCTGATTCCATCTGTATGTCAATATATAAATTACCTAGCGGAGGTCACAGTAGGAAGTTATAGTTAGGATCAAAATTTCACAGGAAGAGCATTTTTTGACTTGTCTATATTGTTGCCACCGTTTAGTGAATCTTCATCAAAGTTTCCCAAATAAGTGTCAAGTTGGGTCTTGTTGTGCAAGGAAAGTTTTGGGGCTATCTGTCAAGTGGCGGCCTAGAAACATGGGGGAGATTTTGAACAAGACGCTGTATGGAATTACACTAAAATTGACAGAAAGCTAGCTCTTGGTCCAGAAAGAGTGCTTTTTGTTATTTGGAGCAACTACGTTCAGTAGTTTCCAAGATATTTGAAGAAAAACAAATTGTATATATAGGGATGCAGATACTACAAGGATTCGACAGTCCCCATGCTGAAATCTGATTGATTGCCAACACTTCAACCAGGAATTTGTTGACAGCCATCTTGGGGTTTGGCTTCAGCAAAGTCACAAAAAAACATTTTAATAAAAGAATAGGGGTCAGGGTAGGAATACCCTGGCTCCAGTCCTGGATCCCTTTGGGACCCAGCCACGGCACAAATCTTGTTTTTTGTTTAATTTGTGCTGCAAATCCACGGTCTTCAATGCTTGTTTAGACTATAGACCCTGGGTAGGCCAGATGTTGGGAGCACGTAGGCATATTTTTTTTTAAAAGGAGGGGGTTTGCGGTGTCCACCTCCTAATGCTCATTTGAGCCCCGGGGACCACCACCTCCCTGGGCCTTTATTTTTTAGACAGAGTGGCTGTGCAGACCACCCTCCTGGGGATAAGTGAAAATATTTGCAAGGGGTCTGCATGGATGCCCTTGGCCCTGGGAACCACCACCTTCACGTGGCCTATAATTGTTTTAAAAGTGGGAGTTTGGCCCCCTCCCGGGCCACATACAGCCCTCTGGACCAATACATCTGCGGGGCCGGCCTGTGCAAATTAAACGACAGGTCGTGACCCCCCTCCTGAATCAGATTGTGGCACAGGGGACCGCCACCCTCCAGGATGGCTCCTGCTATGTCCCGTGGTGCCCATCCCTGGCTCTCCCTAACCAAGAGCAAACAAAACTCTGCTTCCAGCAAGTGGGAGTTGTTAAGCTACTCTTGATTGCTGTAAGTAGAGTTTTCATCAGTTTCCTTGCCTGCTGTCATGTGGGAATGGAAACAGATGAAATGATTGCTCCTGCATGCAGGTGTGAGCAGAGGCCGTTCCAGCAGAAGGTGGGAACCAGCTGGGACTGTGGAAGACTTGAAGCTTTCCCTGAATCCCTTATCATAGCACACTGGGTGCCCTGGCTGGCCTCCAGGGCACCCAGAGAGACATGGTGGGCCCTGGGGGATGGGGTGCCCTGAGGCCTAAATTGGCCTTGGGAGGGGGGCCGTGTGGACCCTCTTCCGTTGAATTCTATATGGGCCCTGGGGGGGGATGGAGTCCCCGGAGCCAAAATTGGCCCATGGTGGGGGGGGGGGACCATGACCCCCTCCTCCATTGAATTTTAACTGGTCCCCAGGGATGGGGTAAAAAAAGGATCCTAACTTCTTGGACTCGAGGAAGGCAAAGCAGGTGTATTTCCTCTTGTATTCTGCATTAAAAAACAATCTGAATTCCTTAATGGAGGTGACCAAATGGTTTATCTATTGGTGCGCAATCTGATCTGGGTGACTGGGACGACTGGTTTCACTCTCATCATCTCCTGGTGAGAGCAGAGTCTGTGATTCTCCCTTTTAATTACCCTCATCCAATCAGTCAATCAATCAATCAATTTATATAGCGCGCTGCTCACCCGCAAGGGTCTCAAGGCGCTGGGGGGGGGGTCCGTTACTGCTCGAAAAGCCAGGTCTTGAGTTGCTTCCTGAAGGAGAGATGGTCCTGGGTCAGCCGTAGGTGGATGGGGAGGGAGTTCCATGTCTTGGCTGCTAGGTAGGAGAAGGATCTTCCTCCGGCGGTGGCTCTGCGAATGCGTGAAATGGTGGCGAGGGCGAGGCTGGTCGATCGCAGCTGGCGGGTGGGCGTGAGGAAAGTGAGGCGGTTGTTGAGGTACTTGGGGCCCAGGTCGTGGAGAGCCTTGTGTGCGTGGGTGAGGAGTCTGAACGTGATCATCTTGCTGACGGGGAGCCAGTGAAGGCCTCTCAGGTGGGCGGAGATGTGGTTGTGGCGGGGGATGTCCAGGACGAGTCGTGCGGAGGCGTTCTGTATGCACTGGAGTCTTTTCTGTAGTTTGGCTGTGGTTCCCGCGTAGAGGGTGTTCCCGTAGTCCAGTTGGCTGGTGACGAGTGCCTGGGTGACCGTTTTCCTGGTTTCGGTGGGGATCCATCGAAAGATCTTTCGGAGCATGCACAGGGTGTTGAAGCAGGATAACGAGACGGCGTTGACTTGTTTGGTCATTGAGAGGGAGGAGTCCAGGATGAAGCCCAGGTTTCGTGCGTGGTCCGTTGGCTTGGGGGTGGTGCCCAGGGCAGGGGGCCGCCAGGAGTCGTCCCAGGCGGAGGGGGATGATCCCAGGATGAGTACTTCCGTCTTGTCTGAGCTCAGTTTCAGGCGGCTGTTCTTCATCCACTCGGCGACGTCTTTCATTCCTTCGTGTAGGTTGGCTCTGGCATTGGCGGGGTTGTTGGTGAGCGAGAGGATCAGCTGGGTATCGTTGGCATAGGAAATGATGTTAAGGTTGTGTTGGCGTGCGATGGCCGCGAGGGGGCTCATGTAGACGTTGAAGAGGGTGGGGCTGAGCGAGGATTTTTGGGGTACGCCGCAGGTGACTTCGGTGGCCGCGGAACGGAATGGGGGGAGGCGGACTCTCTGGGTTCTTCCGGCGAGGAACAAGATGATCCACTCCAGTGCCTTCTCTTGGATTCCGGTGTTGCTGAGGCGCTGTATTAGTGTGCGGTGGCAAACTGTGTCGAACGCTGCAGAGAGGTCCAGGAGGATGAGGGCAGCTGTTTCCCCGTTGTCGAGCAGGGATCTGATGTCATCGGTGGTTGCGATGTGGGCGGTCTCGGTGCTGTGGTTGGCTCGGAAACCGGACTGTGAAGGGTCGAGGGATTTGTTTGTCTTGAGGAAGGTGGCAAGCTGTTTGTTGACGGTCTTCTCGTTGACTTTGGCAGGAAAAGGGAGGAGCGAGATGGGGCGGAAGTTCTTGAGGTCGGTGGGGTCCGCTGTCGGTTTCTTCAGGAGGGCGCTGAGCTCGGCATGCATCCAGCTCTCCGGGAAGGTGGCGGTGGTGAAGGAGATGTTGATGATGTCCCGGAGTTGGGGTGCGATGATGGAGTCGGCCTTGTTGAAGACGTGGTGGGGGCAGGGGTTGGTGGGGGATCCGGAGTGGATGGTGTTCATCATGCGGGTGGTGTCTTCGGTGCTGACCGGGGTCCAGTTGCAGAGGGTGGTGGTGGGGGGCGTTGGTTCGGTGGTTGGGTGTGTGGTCTGTGCGCCGAAGCTGTTGTGTATGTCAGTGATCTTGCGGTGGAAGAATGAGGCGAGTGAGTCGCAGAGGTCCTGCGAGGGTGTGATGTCGTTGTTTCAGGCGCTGGGGTTGGAGAGCTCTTTGACGATGCTGAAGAGTTCCTTGCTGTTGTGGGTGTTGTTGTCCAGTCGTTCTTTGAATGTTGTTCTTTTGGTGGTGTGGATCAGCTGGCGTTCTTGAGGGCTGTCATGTTTTCTGTAGTTTGGTCGTGGCGCCAGGTTTCTTTGAGGGTGCGGCAGTTTTTCTTGGATGTTTTGAGTTTGTTGGTGAACCACGAGGCTTTCTTGCTGCAGGGTCTGCTGGGTGAGTTCTTCAGAGGTGCGAGGTCGTCGGCGCAGTTGGTGAGCCACTGTGTGAAGTTGCGGGCTGCTTCGTTGGGGTCCGTTGCGCTGGCGGGAGGGTTCTGGCTGAGGAAGGTGATGAGCTGGTCGGCGGTGGTCTTGTTCCAGCTCCTGACGGGAACCTGTTGTGGGTGGTGGTGGGTCGTGGTTCTTCTGAAGTTGAAGTGGACGCAGCTGTGATCAGTCCAATGAAGTCTGGTGGAGTGGCTGAAGGAGATGTGCTTGCTGGAGGAGAAGACGGGGTCCAATGAAGTGCAAGTGTTTTGTAATCATTTCTGAGACATAGAGATACATACTAAGCTAGTGCATAATTTAAAGTACTATTAGTTTTTCTACTACTAATGAGTGATATCGTTTCCAATACATGGCATCAGTGTGGCTGTGTCTGTTTTAGTGTGGGAGTGGGTGTCTGAGTGCCAAATGAGTGGGTGTGTGAGCAGATTTATAGATGAATAAGGGGGTGTAAGTAGCTTTAAGAGTTTATGAAGGACTTTGTAAGTGGCTGTATTGGTGATTTAGTGTGATTAGTTGTATGGGTGAGTGAGTGGCTGACTTACTGGCTAACTGGTAGCTCTATGGGTGGGTGAGTGGGTGTGTTAGTGGCTATATGGGTAAGCTAGTGTATAGGTGAGTGAGTGGGGGTGTGACTGCTTGTATGGATGTGTGAATGGGTATATAAGTGGTTAACTGGATTAGTGAATGGATATGTGAGTAGCAATATAAGTAAATGAGTGGCTGTGTGAGTAGATGTATGGGTGAGTGAGTGCTAGTGTGAATGGCTTTGTGGGTGAGTGAGAGGTTGTGTGAGTGGTTGTATTAGTGAATGAGTAGCTCTGTTAGTGTAAGTGAGTGAATGCTAGTATGAGGAGCTATATGGGTGAGTCACTGACCATGGCATAAGTGATGCAATATGTGAGGTTATACGCAGTGCATTGCGTGGCATAGTATATATATATATATATATTTATATATATTACCTACTGGAGGTGGCCAGTAGGCAGTTATAGTTAGAACCTAGTTTCCATAGGAAACATTTTTTTTGATTTGCCATAGGAAACATTTTTTTTGATTTGCTAATAACTGTGGCGTCGTTTGATGAATTTTCCTGAAATTCTCCCCCCAAAAAAGTCTATCCAGGTCAGCTCCTATACTGAAAGTTTGGGGGTGATTCGTTAAGCGGGGGCTGAGAAAAAAGGGGGGTCCCAAAACTCGTTTTCTCCATGTTAATTTCCACAGGAAATTCTGCGACGAGCTACAGCTCGAACTGCTGAACGGAATTACCCCAAATTTGGCAGAAAGGTAGAGCTTGGTTCAGAAAGTGACCCTTTTTTTAAATGGTGTAAATCCGTTCAGTAGTTTTTGAGATATTTAAAAAATAAGAGTCAAAATATAAATTTCCCATAGGAAATTTTGTGCAGGGCTACAGCCGAAACTACTGAACGGAATTACTCCAAATTTGGCAGAAAGGTAGTGCTTGGGTCAGTAGTTGCTGAGAAATTAGAAAAATAAAAGTTTTGATATCTGGGCGGAGCCTAAGGTGTGTGCGCGAGCTTCACTGTGATTGACTGCTAGCACTACAAACCAGAAAGTGTTGTGGCTCGGTAGAAGCGAGTCACCAGAAAACTGAGAAACAAAGGTATAAAACAAGAGAAGGGGGCAGGGTAGAAAAACCCTGACCCACTAGGTCTGCTAAGGGGGTCCCAGGAGGACCCCCAGGGCCCAAAAAAAATCATTAAAAAAATATATAAAACAATCGGCAAAAATTTGCGCTGGGGTTGCGGTTTCTCGCGTTTTATTTTAATGAAGTTCTTGGGTGGGCTAGGTTGCGGGGGTATTTCTTAAAAAACTAATAGCAGGGGTTCGCAGGGGTTGCGGGGGTCCACTGGGGTCTGCACAGCCCCAGGGCTTCACTTATGTTGGGAGGGGGATTGCGCGGCCCCCCTTCTGGAGTCTTCTATGTGCTTTAACTTTGGCGTCGTTTGAGGAATCTTTATGAAATTATCCAAAAAGTTTCTCTTTTTTGATTAGTTCATATATTGAAAGTTTGGGGGTGAATGGTGTAGGAGGGGCTGAGAAAAAAGAGGGCCCTAAAACGTGTTTTCTCCGTGGAATTTCCATACAAAACTTTACAGAAGACTAAAGGTGAAACTGCTGAACAGAATTACGCCAAATTTGGCAGGGAGAAAGGTGATGGTCCAGAAAGCACGCTTTAGTTTAAATGGTGTAAATCTGTTCAGTAGTTTTTGAGAAATATCACATTTTACAGATTTCGAAATATGTGATTGGCTGAGGGGTTGCTGCGGCTTATTGGCTGTGAATGGTTGAAACCAGGAAGTGTTGGCAGCCATTTTGTGATTTACTCCATCAGCTCGCATCTCTCCGTGTAGAAGCCATCGGGTCCGCAGTTTTACCTGTGCGAGGCAACACTGGCATCTGTGTCAGTGTGAAATATGCCTTTCACGCTGCCTCTCCTCATATCACCAGGTCGCGGGTATGCCTTTAGAAGCCCATCCATCGGCTCGGAGCTCTGTGAGTCAGTCTTTCAGCATGACCCTCTACACTACCCAAAGACTACCCAAACACCACTGCACTGTCGTAAACTCTAAAACACTACCCCAGCACGATCCCCTACACTACCCAAACACCAGTGCACTACCCTAAACCCTAAATCTACCCCAGCACAACCTCCTACCCAAACACCACTGCACTACCCTAAACCCTAAAATACTACCCCCAGCACAACCCCCTACACTACCCAAACACCACTGTACTACCCTAAAGCATAAAACAGTAGCAGTCCGTCGGCTTGCAGCTGTGCTTCTGCGAGCCGTCATGTCCCTAGCTGTACATGTGCAAGTCAGTCCGTTAGGTGATAGGTGTGTCTCTGCAAGCAGGGCCAGTGCCCCGTTGATGTCCCTTTGCGAGTTAGACCGGAGCTCTCCCTCTGCGAGCCAGCACGCTGGTGTGCGTTTGCGAGCCGACGGCCCGTAGCTCACACTGTGGGAGCCGAGCCAACGGCCCGTAGGTCTCCCTATGCGAGCTGAGCCCACGGGCCGCAGGTGTCCCTCTGCAAGGCTGCTCGATGACCCGCAGGTCTCCCTGTGCTAGCCGAATTGCAGTTGTCACTCTGCGAACCGATATTAGAAATATAAGGCGGATCTAAACAGAGCCCTTGTGTTTATTAGTTGGAGCTACATATAACTGCGGCTGCCTAGCTTCAGGTTATTCAGAAAAACTTGATTTCCCTGATCTGTGAAGTGTACTCCATCACTTCTGTAGATATCACCCATATGAAAACATATGTTGTTGTTGTAGATCGACCCCATTCTATGGTCTCTGAGGTATGCAGACACAGCTTTGTTGACATTCTTCCTAGATTTTTCAATCTGAGGTCAAAATTGGTTTCACCATTTCCACTTCTGTCTTGGGCATATATTGGAATATACAAAGACAGTTTGAGGCAAAAGCAACATCAATTGTCGAAAGGTGTCCTTCATTAGCATTTCCAAACCTACCCCAGTCAACTTGTCTAGGTCGTTTTCACCACAGTGCACAATCATGAGGTCAGGGTGTTGGCGATGCAAACAGGTTTTAACCAAAGGCAACAATTGGTGCCACTTAAATCCTCTCTGTCCAAACCATTTATTGTCCACATTTTGTAAACCTAGGTCTAAGTCAATACATTTCTGTTCTGCATACCTCTTGCACCAGAAAACATAGCTATGTCCTATGATCCACACTAGCATTTTGAAGGTATGGCTGGGAGTAATGGATAGATGTCTGTAGCTCATGCAGTCCGTTCATAGAATAAGAGATATGATTAAAGGTGGGGAACTACTTTTTTTGCCATACAAAACGATACCTGATTGGGAGATGAAAAGCATTGTTTGTTAAAAGTAGGGTGCACATTCATTTTGTGGAAAAGCATCTTTGTGATTGGTTAAGAAAAAGCAGTTTAAACGTGGAGTATATATCATAGGATAAAATTTGCTCAACTCAGCCACACCTGCTACTTGCATTTGGAAGGCACTGTTCGAACTTAAAACAATTGTGAACTTTTAACCTGCATGTGCTGTTAAATGTTCGAGAAAGTTTGTTGATAGAATACGTTGCACTTCTGACTTCTATGTGTTCTTGAATATTAAAAAAACTGTTATATGGAAAATTAAAACAAAACCAACAGAGAGAAGTTTTGCAATCTAAAAGAATCAAGGAACTATTCTAATTTGTTCATTACATGTATTTATGTGTGGAGCAACAAATTTACAGACACAACAGCACCAGGAAGAGGAAGAAACAGGGAGTGGGGGGACGGGGGAGATGGGCACAATGGCACACATGCACAATTAAGTACAGCACAACTATAGACAAACCATGGCCAAAATCAAACACACCAACAAGGAGCACAAGTCACACAACCCGCCAACATCACACCACTGAACAAGCATAGAAGTGAAAACCATACTGCCTGAAAGGGAGAAGGGTGAACAAAAGCTCACATGAAGGGACATTTCACACACAATGCAGCACACACACATAGGAAGCAGAGTACACCAACATCCAACACAATGTTGTCCACCAAACACAAACATTCGCACAATCGAACACAGGAAACAAATGCACTCGCCTGTGGTGGATAAGCGTCCAAAAGCGTCAGTACGAAACAGGCACATGAGAATACATTAGTACAAACCCACAGACCAGATGGGGTAGCAATTCACGTATGGCAGGCAGTCAGAGAGTCTGTGACACACACATTGGCATACAAATGAAGACACAACACATTTGGAGACAAGTTCAAATGTGGAAACTTTATTTAAAAAAGTGTGTGTCAGTACGACCAAGAGTAGTGCCACGGTGTGCAGAGAAATGCAGCAGTATGCCTGAATAATGAATGTAGAAAAACATCCATGTTCAACTCGGGGTAGTCCATCACCAACACACGTCAGTGTCAAGCAGCGTTGGGTGTCCGCACCTCAGATATGATTCAACGCCAATGCAGCCATGTCCACTGTTGTTTTGGGACATGTGAACAGATGTACAACGTGCAATGATGTGGGGGGACACGTGCAATGTGGCACATTGAGTCGTGGTTGCAGGTACCTTGTCACTCGTCCATGAACGCGAGTGCAGCTGCATAAGCCACTATCTCTAATGAGCGATGGTTGGCCACAATATTTGACATATCATCGACGTAAACTATCAGCTGACTGGGACAGATGTGCTGACTCCAACCACTGTACCCAATGTGCATCAAAGCAGAATCGGGAAGTGGGTGAATTTGCTCACTACATACTACGACATGTGAAATCTCCCAGGCCCAGTTCCCAACATGCATGCCAACCATCCATGCATGCCATAAACAGGCACCACCATGATACTCCTGGTCGTGGGCCAACAGGGGTCGCAGACACCCGTTGTAATCCATGTCAGCTACCCACTCGATAGAGAGGCACACGTCCATGCACCACTCGGATAGGCACGTGCAACATTGCAATACAGGTTGAACGCAGGTGACGTCCGCAATGCGGAAGCTCAGCCGGTAAGTAATCTGCAGTACTGCCAAAGGTAGTGCACCCAGGACATGCAGCAGACGTGCAAGGTATAGGTGGACGTGAATGGAGTCGATTATGTTTTCGGGATGCTCTGCCATTGCGTCAGTGGCTCTGCTTGTAGCTACACTGGCTTGCCATGTGCCACTCTTGTGGATGAAATGGCACAGCTTGGTGCAATGAGCAGGGTCTGTGTGCAATGGGCGCAGGGCAGGAGTGTGGTGGGAGTATGTGTGAAGGCCATTTCACGCAGGCTAACTACGACAAAGGACTTTTGAGTGTGGGATGTGTAATCGTTGTTCTCAAATCGGGCAGTGCGTAGTGTGGGAGACGGATGCAAATATTATCATATCTGTCAGGGGGGGCTGGCTACTTGCGAATTCCTTCTCAGAACAGCAGATGTGCTAGCGCAAGATAGCTCAGACAAATAACCTTTCATCCCTACAGTAACTTCTCTAGCTGCATTCATACAGGATGTGTACAAAGGCCGGTTGTGGGTGTTGTGGGATGTCTGCAAACCTGGTCATCATGGATGAGAAGCCCAGCACGTGGCACATGGGCGGGTTCACTGTGTGTTACTTTGCTAAACAGCTGCTCTTCCCTCCTACGAGCCCACACACTTTTGTACGGTGCACTGTTGTATCCCATGCACTCCTACGGCACACCATTGTAATGCCTATTCATGCATGTCCTGCGGCATTCCAACCACACTGTGACACTGCAGTTTGGAGGTGGTGCATGCCACTTTACAACATCGACTGCTGCGGCCCTTGTGGCGGCCACACCAGAACACAGAGACATATTTACTGCGCTTCCTGAACATGGACATGTCCGAGACAACCCATTCCCCTTGCCGGATAGGCAGACCCCTGCACTGACCTGTGTACGCCGGACCAGCACACGCCGCTTGTGCATGCAGGAAGATGCATGCGTAGCTACATGTCCAGGCTCACTGCCAAAGCTGAGGTGACATGGCAACTTCCGCTGACACTGTGATGTTGCAGGGCCTGTGCCTATCATGCTAACACAATGACCACATGGACACACTTGCTCAGATGCGGGTTCGGGGGGCGTTGGTGTCCTGGGGTTGTTGTGATGAGTGTTGTGGACCTCATGGGTATCCGTGTATCATGCTCATTGACTCTATGGCACCCGTTGGTTTTTCGCTGTGGCTCTTGACTGTGTTCCCTTTCATGCTGCAGGTAGTCGTCCTGCTTAACTCCAGTAGAAAGCAGGCGTAAAATCCCTGTTGCTAATGCGGCTTAACGCCAGAATTTGTTTTGCATCGCAGTTGTTGTGAAAGTTGTGATGCGTTTTTTTTCGTGTACAGAAAAATAAACAAATTGGGCAGTGTATCCCGTCAAGATCCAGCACCTGACCCACTATTCCCAATCAATATAAATACAATGACATTTCTTCATTGATTTTGTGTGTACACTGTAATTGCACCCACTACCACAGTGCAATTCAATACAGGATTTTAGTATTTAGAATAAATCGCAAAGGTGCACCTCGTGTCTTTTTGCACGGGAACGCCTACTCTGCATTTCATTATCAGCACTTTATTATTTATTTATTTTATTTATTTATTTGAATTTATAACGCGCAACAGCTACCCACAGTGGGTTTCCCGGCGCAGAGGGATAGACTAAAAAAGAAAACGGACCATTGTTAGCAGCTCCCTGAGACAATTAAATACCCAAGCAAGTCAGCAGAATAAGAGCGTTTTTAGACGTTTCCTGAATGCAAGGAAATTAGTCTCATTTTTCAAGGAGGAAGGTAACGTATTCCAATATTTGGGGGCGCGATGGGCGAAAGCCCGCCCTCCCATTTTAACAAGTTTGAAACGAGGAATGACAAAATCACAATTAGCAGACGATCTTAGTGTTCGAATAGGTGTGTAAGGTTGAACGAGGTTGCGCAGATACCTTGGAGCCGAGCCTTGCTTGATTTTAAAAAGATAGCATAAGGCTTTAAAGTTAATGCGGCTGGGGATCCTAAGCCAATGTAGTTCGCGAAGAGCCTGCCTAGCTGATTGTCTTCTCGGGATGTTACAGAGAAGACGGGCAGCAGAGTTCTGGACAACCTGAAGT
The DNA here is from genome assembly GCF_964204655.1 of Triturus cristatus. NCBI lineage: Eukaryota > Metazoa > Chordata > Amphibia > Caudata > Salamandridae > Triturus > Triturus cristatus. Next base: position 61,600,019 of record NC_140587.1, read on the forward strand.
TTGTTAACAGTGGCCGCATCGGCACCAAGGTAGAGGACATTTCCGTAGTCCAGGCGGGAAGTTACCAACGCCTGTACGACGGTTCTCCTAGTAGAAGGAGGCAGCATCCATAGAATTTTCTGGAGCCATCGTAGAGTAGTAAAACAGATGGCGGCCACCTGGGTGGCCTGCTGTCGCATAGAGAGCTTGTCGTCTACGAGGAAGCCAAGATTGCGGGCCACTGAAGAAGGCTGTGGGGGAGGTCCCATCTCAGTAGGCCAATGTTGGGGGCCCCATAGATCTTTCTTTTTCCCGAAAATGAGAATTTCGGTTTTGTCACCGTTTAGCTTAAGGAGATGCCTTTGCATCCACCCGGCTATACGGGACAATCCTAATTTCAAAACCGATATATCGTTGCTTTCACAGCTGGAGAGGGAAAAGACAATCTGGGTATCATCAGCATATGAAAAGATAGTCAGCCCAGCGTCTTCTGCTATGGAGGCAAGGGGTCTTATATAGATATTAAACAGCAGAGGGCTGAGTATAGACCCCTGAGGAACGCCATATGCTGATGTATAAGTGGAAGAGGAGGCTTTCGTAGAAAAGACCTGGAAGGTGCGCTCACTTAGAAAGGAGGCAATCCATGCTAAAGCTGGACCGTCGAGTCCCAGGGAACGGAGAGAACTAGGAAGAATGGAATGAGACACAGTGTCGAACGCCGCACTTAAATCCAAAAGGATAAGCGCCGATGTTTCACCGCGGTCGACACTGTGTCTTAAACTCTCCGTTACTCCAAGGAGGGCGGTCTCCGTGGAATAATTAGCACGAAAACCAGACTGAGATGGATGCAGAAAGTCTGACGATTCCACTACACTGTATAGTTGGGTGTTAACATGCCTCTCCAGCACTTTAGAAAGTACAGGTAGCAACGATATCGGCCTGAAATTGGCGAGATTAGACGCATCTGCTCCAGCCTTTTTCAGAAGTGGGACAACCATAGCGTGTTTCCAGTCCTGCAATACCTGGGATTCACATAGTGAGGCATTTAGAAGTCTCATAAGAACCCTACGAGGTGTGAGATCTAATGATTTCAAGATTTTTGCAGGAACAGGATCACGAGGTGAGCCCGAGCGTATACTATTTAAACAGATGGAGAATGAAGTGTCGTCAAACAATTCCCAGTGTATCAGCTTTACCCTGGGAGAGGACAAATCAATATCTCCAGTCAGATCAGGACGCAATTCTTCTGAGTTCGAAGGGGGGCTCATAGAGTCGTAAATCCGTTCAACTTTGGCTATAAAGAATTGAGCAATAGAGTTACACTGAGCCTCGTCTAGTGCTGGAGGAGTTGGAATAGTATCAGCTCCTGTCAGTTTTTTAACGACGGTAAAAAGAGTGCGAGGACAATTCTGGGCTTGAGTAACAGTGTCCGCAACGTAAACCGCTTTGGCGGTTTTACATTTACGATGGTAATCTCTTAAAGCTTCTTTATAGACAAACTTCGAAGAAACTGAGTAAGATAGTCGCCATTTCCGCTCCAGGGCCTTACATTTAGTGCGCAGGGCTTTCAAATCAATAGAAAACCATGGCGCCGGAGGGCGGTGTGATCTGACATGAATAGCAGAAGGCGGAAGAAGAGTGGTCACAGCGTTTGTAAGCCAGTTAGAGACGGCTGTATTCATCTCACCAACTGAAACCATGCATTCATTGGGGCAAGTATTGGAAAGAAAATGGTTAAATCCGTTAATGTCAAGTTTCCCCCAACGATAAACAGGAACATCCTTGTCAGTCAACTAAAGTTGAGATAAATCTAACACATTATTCAGAAGCTGGTGCAAACTGTAGACACCACCAGTATTCCCGTGATAACTTCCCCAAAATTTAACACCATGGTGGACACCATGAAATAACCGTAATAAGAAAGAGAAAGAGTAACAACCCAAAACTTTATTGATTTTTTTCAAACTTTAATTTTTTCGTAAACGTATATATAAAGGATAAACTAAATTTAGCAAACTGAACACAAAACAACAAGGTGGAAGACTCCTGTCGGGACCATGAATATCGATGACACAGGAAAATAAAGCACAAAATAAGGACGTGTGTAATGCGCATATCAAAGGAGTGAGACACAGAGAAGGAAAAAAAAGCCAGAGAGAAAAAGAGAGGGAAGGAAAGAAAGGGAGCGAGAAAGGGAGAAGGGAGACAGAGAAAGAGAAGGAAAGGAAGGAAGTGTGAGAGAGAGAGAGAGAGAGAGATATACTGCCGCCCCTGCGCATCCATGACCAAATAATTACCTGCTGCCACCTGAGTGTCTACCAGTGGGCACACCACGTGCCCGTCAAAGCTCCGCGGCCTGGCAAATGTCACAGATGTCACTGAGTCCTGAGTCATGAATGGCAGAGACCACATCAGCTTCTCCGTGGCCCGGCAGATCTCATACATATCGCTGAGTCCTGAGTCATCAATGGCGGTGACGACATCAGCTTTTGGTGCCTCTAACCCTGTACAACGCAAGTCAGCGCCACGTGGTGGTAGGCCGCTGATGGCCATACAACTTAGGGTGCGACTAACCCTGTGCAACTCAAGTCTGCGCCACGTGGTGATAGGCCCCTGACGGCCACATCAGCTTTGGGTGGCACTAGCCCTATGCAACTCAAGTCCGCGCCACGTGGTAGTAGGCCCCTGATGGCCATACAGCTCAGGGTGCGACTAACCCTCTGTGCAACTTTTCATGGACTCTTTATGATTGAGAAACATGGAGCGTCCGCCATCCAGTCTCCACCGGCAATAAAGGATGTGACGTTGTCAATCTATTATATTTGCATGGTCACATGGCCTGTGACGCATGTGCCAGATGGGTGTGGTGTGTGTGCAAACCTGCCCTCAGGGAGTGGCAATGTTGACAACTAAACCATTGATCTGCAGACCAACAGCGAGTACGCCTGCGACAGGCAGCTATGTGTGGGTTGTGAAAACGTGTTTTCTCAATGGATTTTCCATAGGAAACTTTAGACAAGGCTACAGGTCAAACTGCTGAAATGAATTACCCCAAATTTGGCAGGGAGAAAGGTCTTGGTCCAGAAAGCGTGCTTTCTTGCATGGAGTGAAAATATAAAAGAAAGGCCTCGGGGGCACTTTAATATACACAAGCTTTGTTTCTGTGAGATAACTCTTTCACGCTCCCCCTGCCCAACTTCACCACTTTGCAGCTATGCCGTTAGAAGCCAGTCCATCGGCTCACAGCTCTCTACCTTAGCGAGCTAGTGTGCAACTGTGCCTGTACCTCTGCGAGCTACTACGCTGCTGTTCCTTTGGGAGCGGACGGCTCGTAGTACTGCGCCTGTGAGTCGAGCGGCCGGGCCGCAGTTGTCACTCTGCGAGCCTGGGTGCGAACTGTTCATAACTCACACTACATAAGCATTGAAAAAACATTTTGTGATTCAGTCTGTCAACTGGCATCTGTCCGAGGGATTTCTGAAAACATATTGGAGTTCTTTCTATGAGAGATACCCCTTTCACGCTGCCTCTCCCCACATCAGCAGGTTACGCACCCTCTTCCCACATTACCAACATACCCCCAACAACCTTCTTGGGCCCGGAAGTGTCCCTGTGCGGTTGGACAAACAAGAATCTTAGTCATGTATAGGTTTACATATAAAACATTTTGTTTAAAGAAAACAACAACAAATAAAACTGAAGGGAGTCTGGTGCGGTGGTAGCTGCCACAAAGTTGGGGTCACTGCCATTCAGGACTCAGGACTCAGTTCCACATGTGGAATCGGCTTGTGTTGAACAGAGTTAGTAGCACCACATGTCGCCGGCCTTCCATATGGAAATATGCCTCACTGATTGAAGGGAGTCTGGTGCTGTTGTCGCTGCTACGGACTTGGGGTCACTGCCATTGAGGACTCAGGACACAGTTCCACACGTGGGATCGGCTTGTGTTAAACAGGGTTAGTGGCACTACGTGTCGCCAGCTTGTGTTGAACAGGGTTAGTGGCACCAAGTGTCGCAGCTTGTGTTGATCAGGGTTAGTGGCACCACATGTCGTGGCTTGTGTTGAACAGGGTTAGTGGCACCACGTGTCCAAAATTCGAATTGAGAGCTCTGCTACCCGCAGTATAGACTGCTAATGAGTGTTCGTTTGCACTTGAAAATTAATTTGGTGATTGTACTAAAGCTATAACTGATATAAAAAATGTTCTTGAAGAAAGGATACCAAAAGAATATTATGTAGATTTTAGGCCTGTGATAGTTACTTGCCTAGTGGACTCTGTAATTAATGAATCCATACTTAATTTTAATTAAGAGCCATACTGACTGCAGTGTAGGCGTATCATGAAAAGATGGAATAAGTATAGAATACACTGACGAAGTGTTGTATTTTCTGAGTACAATCTGCTTGTTAGAAATTAGCATTTAAAATTCGAATTGCGAGCTCTGCCACGGACTTGGGGTCACTGCCATTCAGGACTCAGGAGACAGTTCTACATGTGGGATTGGCTTGCGTTGAACAGGGTTAGTGGCACCATGTGACGCCGGCCTTCCATATGCAAATATGCCTCACTAATCGAAGGGAGTCTGCTGCTGTCGTTCTCTCACGGAGTTGGGGTCACTGCCATTCAGCACTCAGGACACAGTTCCACATGTGGGATCGGCTTGTGTTGAACAGGTTTAGTGGCACCACATGTCGCCCGTCTTCCACAGTGTAGGCTGATGGCAGCGATCAGCAAAGGCCCACAGGCACATGATGTTGACTTGAGCTGCACAGATTGGGAGCATTTGGTCTTGTTAACCCATTATAGTCTCTTGCATCGCTACTAATCTTGAATTGTGAACCGTGCTAACCCCAGTGTAGGCTGGAGGCAGTGGTCAGGATATATATATTCACAGAACAAAACATAGGTTTCAGGGATGTTATAGTTAGTTGGACATTTCACTCATAGAAAACCATAGAAATTCCCCTGTTATATTAGTTGAGCTAACTATAACTCGTGCCCCCGCAATGCACTGCTGATGACATCACATATTACATCATTCATGACATGGTCAGTGACATATTACAAAACAGGACCTGCACAAGAATGTATCAAGTGAAAAACTTTCATCAGTAGCCCTTGCACATTCAAAACATCTTTGTTTCAAATAATCATAAGGCGGCCAACCTTTATGCCGTCCATAGATAGGGTCTGGTGTCACTCGAATCGTTAAAAAAAAAAAAAAAACCCTCTTCGTGTCTGTGTGAAGTGCCTCCCCCACTTTCCCTCTACCTGGAATGTGTAAGAAGGAAAGAAAGGACCATGTGCAAACAATATCTACTAAAAAAGGATGGCAGTGCCTCACGGAAGTAACACCATGGAGGATACGCAGACAGGTACTTGCCTGCTACCAATGTGAGAAGAGGGTACTTTACCTGCTGATGTGGGGAGAGGCAGCGTCAAAGGGGTATCTATCACAGAAAGAACTCCGATATGTTTTCTCAAATGCCTCGGATAAATCATGGGAAAACTGGTGATGTCTGCAGTTTACACCAACTTCTGAATAGTGTGTTAGATTTATCTCAACTTTACTTCAATTAAAGTGGTGATAATGAAATGCAGACTAGCCGTTCCCGTACAAAAAGACACGAGGTGCACCTTTGCGATTTATTCTAAATACTAAAATCCTCTATTGAATTGCACTGAGGTAGTGGTTGCACTTACAGTGTACACACAAAATCAATTAAGAACTCTCATTGTATTTATATTGATTGGGAATAGTACGTCAAGTGCTGGATCTTGCCGAGATACACTGCTCAGTTCGTATATTGTTCTGCACACAAAAAAAATCACATCACAACTTTCACACCAACTGCAACGCGAAACAAATTCCGGCGATAAGCCACGTTGGCACCAGGTATTTTACACCTGCTTTCTGCTGGTAATAAGCAGGACGACTACCTGCACCATGAAACGAAACACAGCCAAGAGCCACACCAGAACACCCACAGGTGCCATAGAATCAATGAGCATGATGCAGGGATACCCATGAGGGCCACAAGACTCATCGCAACAACTCCAGGACCACCAAAGCCCTCCAAACCCGCATCTGAGCAAGTGTGTCCCTGTGGTCATTGTCTTAGCATGATAGGCACGAGCCCTGCAACATCCCAGTGTGCTGTCACCTCAGCTTTGGCAGTGAGCCTGGACATGTAGCTATGCACGCATCCTCCTACATGCACAACCAGCATGTGCTGGTCTGGAGTACAGGGGTGTGCCTATCCGGCAAGGGAAACAGGGTGTCTCAGACATGTCCGTATACAGGAAATGCGGTAAGTGTGTTTGTGTTCTGGTGTGGCCTGCCACAAAGGCCGCAGCACTCGATGTTGTAAAGTGCCATGCACCACCTCCAAACGGGTGTAGTTTGAATGTAGCAGGACATGCGCGAATAGGCATTACAATGGTGTGCCGTACGAGTGCACGGGATACAACAGTGCACCGTGAAAAAGTGTGGGGGCTCGGGGGAGGGAGAAGCAGCTATTTGGCAATGTAACACACAGTGATCTTGCCCATGTGCCACGTGCTGGGCATCTCATCCATGATAACCACAGTCGGAGACATCCCACACCACCAACGACCGGCCTTTGTACACATCCTGTATGCATGCAGCTTGGTTTTCACTTCTATGCTTATTCAGTGGTGTGATGTTGGCGGGTTGTGTGACTTGTGCTCCTTGTTGGTGTGTTTCATTTTGGCCATTGTTTGTCTATACTTGTGCTGTGCTTAATTGTGCATGTGTGCCATTCTGCCCATCTCCCCCCATCCCCCCGTCCCCACTCCTTGCTTCTTCCTCTTCCTCTTCCTCTTCCTGGTGCTGTTGTGTCTATAATTGTGTTGCTCCATACATTATCACCTGTAAAGAACAAATTAGAATAGTTTCTTTATTCTTTTAGGTTTCAAAACTTCTCTCTATTGATTTTTTTTAAATTTTCCATATAAACCATTTTTTTAATATTCAACAACACATAGAAGTCAGAAGTGCAACGTATTCTATCAACAGACTTTCTAGAACATTCTACAACACGTGCAGGTTAAAAGTTCATTAATTTTTTTAAACTTAACGATATTTTTTTGCAACATTTTCTCGAACATTTAACAGCACGTGCAGGTTAAAAGTTCACGGTTGTTTTAAGTTCGAACACTGCCTTCCAAATGCAAGTAGCAGCTGTGGTTCAGTTGAGCAAATTTTATCCTATGATATGTACTCCACATTCAACCAGCTTTTTCTTAACCAATCACAAAGATGCTTTTCCACAAAACGAATGTGCACCCTACTTTTAAAAAAGAATGCTTTTCAACTCCCAATCACGTATCGTTTTGTATGGCAAAAAAAAGTACTTCCCCATCTTTAAACATATCTCTTATTCTATCAAGGAACTGCATGAGCTACAGACATCTTTCCATACCTTCCAACCATACCTTCAAAATCCTGGTGTGGATCATAGGACATAGCTATATTTTCAGGTGGAAGAGGTATGCAGAACATAGACGTATTAACTTAGACCTAGGTTTACAAAATGTGGAAATTAAATGGTTTACACAGAGAAGATTGAAGTTGCACCAATTGCTACCTCTGGTTAAAACCTCTTTGCATCTTCCACACCCTGACCTCATGATTGTGCATTGTGGTGGAAATGACCTAGGCACATTGACTGGGGTAGGTTTGGAAATGCTTATGAAGGACACCTTTGGACACCTCAGCTCATCACCATGTGACACTGGGCAATAGCTCACTTAATAGCTCACATATTTTCCACGCCGGCCTCGAGGACCTTCAGACCCATAGGGGTGAGTAGTTTGCGCTTTACAAATACCGTATTGATTTGATACGCGCAAATTTACCTTCGCACTCCCTGTATAACACCATTTAAGCACCATACACAAGTTACAATGTTCAAAACAAAAGTTCCTCCGAGTAGGGATAACTACATGCTGACACTACTTGACAGATGTGGCAGAGCGGCCAGAGCACATGACTTCACAGCATATGACACACAGTTTGGACTCACGCTTTCATCCCCGACTCCGGCAGCACCTCAGCTTAGCACCATGAGACTCTAGACAATACCTCACATATTTTCCGTACCCCAGGACTTTCAAACCAGTAGGAGTCAGTAGTTCATCCTAGTAGGCATAAACACATGCTGACACTACTTCCACAGGTGTGCTGTAGCGGCCAGGGCACATGACTTCACACCATAAGACACACAGTTTAGGCTCACGCTTTCATCCCCGACTCCCGCAGCAGCTGAACTTAGCAGCATCAGACTACGCAATACCTCACTTATTTTCCGTACCCAGCACTTTCAGACCGGTAGGTATGAGTAGTTTGCTTCACACCCCCTCTATAGCACACCCTAAACACCCCACATAGGTTACAGTGCTCCTACCCTCCTCTTTACCACATTTTTTGCCCTTTTTCCCCCTTACTTGCTTGAACGGAATCACAAAATGGCGGCCAACACTTCCTAGTTGCAAACGCTCGCAGCGCTTGAAGCCAATCAGCAGCAAGCTCGTGCTCGTAACGCCTCAGCCAATCAGATGGCAGAATTCCTAAATAACAAGATCTGTAAATTTCGATATTTCTCAAAAACTACTGAACAGATTTACACCAAATAAATAAAAGTGTGCTTTCTAGACCAAGACCCTTCTCCCTGCCAAATTTGGGGTAATTCCGTTCACCCGTTCGACCTGCAGCCTTGTCTAAAGTTTCCCGTGTTAATTAACATTGAAAAAACATGTTTTGGGACCCCCCTTTTTTCTCGGCTCCCCCTTGACGAATCACCCCTAAACTTTCAACATAGAAGTTGATCTCAACAAAGAATTAGTTTAGAAAGTTTCACAAAGATTCATCAATCGGCGCCAAAGTGATTGTGAATAGAATGTTGCCATTTTCCTACAGTAACTAGGTCCTAACTATAACTACATACTGGTGACCGCCAGTAGGTAATATATATATATAGCCAGTATGTAGTTATAGTTAGGATCAACTTTTGCCATAGACAAAGCATTTTTTGTTTTGCTACTAACTTTGGCATCGGTCTACAAAATGTGCAAAACTAGTATGCTAGTTAGTTCAGCTGATGTCTGGAAAGTTTCAGCGTGATTAGTCAAGCAGAGCTAAGAAAAATGGGGCGTACCAAAATACTTTTTGCCCATGCAATGTTGATGGGGATTTTGCATTTTTTTTAACATGACTACAGCACAAACTGCTGAATGGATTTTTACCATATTTGGCAGAAAGCTAGATCTTCGTCCAGAAAGAACTCTTTTTTATTATTTTGTGCAAATCTGTTCAGTAGATTTAGACTTATTAAAGCAATAAAAATGTGTTTATTTAGGGACGGACGTGGTTCATTCATGGATCCACTCACCGGGGATCCGCAGATCCAGAGCCAAAAGCAAGGCCCTGATTAACTGACTGCAACCACGAAGGAAAGTTGTGTTTGCTATTTTGTTTCTTGGCTGTGCCCCTGGGGACAAAACACAAATAAAAACATGCATAAGGGAACACAATAGAAGTTTCTTGACCCCATCGGACACATGTAGAGCTGCTGAGGGACTCTTTGTGGGCAAAACATTGCCCACATTTTTTAGGCCCCTATATATATATACACGGATCCACTGCGACAATCAGCACAACCCCCATGGTAAATCCACAATGGGTCCACGAACCTAAAAAACAATGAAAAAACTAATAATACACCCACAACAACACCAAAATACTGCCGCACACGGCCAAAAGTCATGCACAGCATGGGGTTGTGTGCATGTGGGGGGGGTTGACTCTTGAAACTTGTGGTTTTATTAGTTAAGTATGAGAAGGCAATATTTTTGTTTTTTTTCTAATATTTTTATGTTCCGATATTGTATGCATCGATATTATGTCAGTGATCCAAAATGTCCAAGTTGCTGTCCAGTGCCTAATGGGGTGCACCTTACAGGCCCAGTGATTCCTTTTTAACTGGCCACCAATGAAGCTGGTAAATTATTCCATTTTTAGGTCAAGCCTGGCAGCAGCATGCAAGACATGCTGTATTCATTAACAGGACTTCAATCCTGCCTGCTGATTACCATAGGTTGACTCCAGCATCGCTCTTCTTTGCTGCCTCCTAATTGGTTCACGACGCAATACATCACTTCTGCTTTTGTGCTAAGGAGCACCATTCAACTACAGATTTAATCCTCTTGATTAGTGGCCATCCACTGTGATGCAGGTAGTATTTATTCTACCCCTGACACTCCCCTGCCATTTTTCCCGTTGCAGTTTTTAGTTGCTTTCTGCCCGTCGCTGCTTGTTTTCTTTGCTAGCACTTGTCAATGCCCATGCTGTGCCCTCTCTCTGCGCTGCCAGACCTTACTACTCCCCCTGTTCACTATACCACCAGAGACTCACCTCGGATTCAGCCCTGGGCTACCAGTGAGCAAGAGTCACTGCACACCTCTCCCACCAGACTGTGTATTCATTCAACTGTATTTTATCTTAAAGCTGGGAATATACGTGCGTTATTCACATTAATGAATCCTTGGTATACACCCAACCATCTTTGACTGCCCAGGAATGCCTTTTTTATACAACTTGGTTGCATTTAGTAAAAAAGACAAAAGCCTGTGTTGTGTGAAAAAATGAGTGTTAGAAATGGGATTTCTGGGTGGCTACGGCTTGCGCCAAAGTCAGGCAGAAACCACCACTCTAGTAAGGGCTGGGCAGTTACACGCCAAAGATAACCCCTGCTCACCCCCTTGGTAGCTTGGCACGAGCAGTCAGGCATATCTCGGAGGCAATGTGTAAAGCGTTTGCGCGCGCACACAGCAACAACACCCTAGGCCCACCACGAAGGAAACGCCACACAAGGTTATATATAAAAAAACAGCCTTTGTATTATAATAAACACATCAGATGATAATCACACAATTTACACTGTGCCAACTGGCACTGGGCAGAATTTTACAAGGGACTATTTACACGGGACAGGGCCACGTGGACCACTGTCAGAATTAGCACAAATCACCAATAGTATATGTAGAACATATACCCATGGAAACACAAAGTAACTGTAGAGCACAAATTATAATGGTAGAGCACAACCAGTAACTACTGGTGCAATAATGACATCAGCGCCATCACACTAGCATCAGGTATAAAACCTATCCTGCATCCATCACAGGGGCATAAACACATTATGCAATTTCTCAGTAGTCTAACGCATTAGACCTAACCACCTAAGTATAACTACTCTAGGGGCGTACATCACACAGGGAAGTACAATCTCCCTAATATCAACCTAAACAGGTAAAACAACCTCCTAGGCAGAAATGACCACATTTAGAGGTATAACACAGGGTGCGCAAAAATTACTATACACAGTACATTTCCTAACACCATAAGCATTAATATATGCATCACAATAACACCTCAATCGCATTAGGGTCCAGGTCGCACCAGAACCTAAACGTAGCAGCTGCCCACTACTTGCTGGGCAGCTGGGGACAAGAACAGGGCCTAAACGCTGCAGCTGGCACTAAGTGCTGCGCAGCTGTGGAAGGCAAATAGGGGGCATGGGCTCTCAATAGCCCCTGAAACAATATGCCAAATGTTGGAGCCATCTGGCTTAGAAAATAAGATGTCCCCATGGAGCGCACGGGCTCCTGAAATGAAGGTGCGCCAATATAGGAAAGGAGCTTGCCCCAAATTACTGTGGAGCGCACTGGCGGTTTAAATAAAATATGCCCCCGTTGTTGGAGCCTTTCCTGGCTCTGAAACAATAATACCCCCTTCGTTGGAGCCTCAGGGCTCTATACCAATTATGCCCCCTGTCGTTGGAGCCTCAGGGCTCTTGAACTAAACATGCCCCCATAGCGTTGGAGCGGCCCACTGCACAAACGGGGCCGCTCTAACTCGGTGCCTCGCACCGAACACCAAACCTGCTCCCTCGGTGGAGCGTGAGGGATGTGCAGCCCTGTCCCCTGCCCAGCCCTTACTCACCGGGCTCTGGGGGTGAAGGGTCCTCTTCACCCGGTCCCGCTTCTGGGACCGGGACTTTTTCCAGCCCACACCTCCGCCTCCTCCTTTTCACCCGGGCCCCCTCCTGGGACCCGGGGCTTCCCTTCATCCGGCTATCACTGCGGGGCTCTCCCTCGAGCATGGGAGCCCCGCGTCACCACGTACGCCGGCACTTCCGCTTCCGTCCGGCAGCCCCGCCCACAACCAGGCAGGCCGCGGGCCGCGGGCGGCAGCGGCGATCTCGGCAGCAATGAGGGGTAGGCTCCCTCCTTCATAACCACGTACAGCGGGGTGGGCACCCGCTTATTAAAATATAAAAATAGGCGGCCATGTGGGGTGGGCACCCACTATTAAAATATAAAAATAGGCGGCCATGTGGGGTGGGCACCCGCGAGACCAGCATCACGGGGGAATTCCCACGTCGGGATTCTCTCGGCAGAGATCGCAGCCCAGCGCTGCAAAGCCTGCTTGATCCTCCTCGGGGAAAAATAAAGCGCTTGGCTCTCGATAAAGGAATAAAGCGCTCACCAGGCGCTAGGAGCAGGCAAAAGTCCTGCAGCAAAGGAGAACAAGTCCAGGAGAGGTGTCAGGGGCAGAGCTGGGCCCAGGGGCCAGCACACAGTGTCCTCCAGCAGGGAGGCAGCCCCCATGGCGGTCCCTCCTGGGCCCCAGCAGCAGCAAGCCCCCTCCTCTGTCAGGAACAGGAACACTGAACATTTTCATGGGGTCACAGCCCCTTCTTTTATACACAATTTCCCTTTGTCTCAAGGTGCAGGGAAGGGGCGAACCAGATACAACTGGTTCTTGAGCACTTTGTTTTGCTCAACCCCTTTCCCTATTCACAGGACAGGCCAGGGACATTAGACGCACCACAGGGGGTGGAGCCAGCATTGTGTGGGGAAAGCCCAGCCCTATTCCGGGTCCCAGGTGTACTCCTCCCACCCATCTGGCTGCTGATCTCCCCATTCACCACTGGGTGACTCCTCCTGACTCTGGGGATTCCCTAGCCCATCACATGGCCTCAGCCAGCCAATCACGCGCCAGGCAGTCACTGCACATTTATGCCAGCGTCTAGAAGTGGCACTTCTACACTAGCAACAGTAACGCCGCACACATCATCGCGCAGCATTCACTCTCACGAGTTCGCACATACCAAACTCGACCCTGCACCCACGCATCAGGAACTACCACGGTCACTCAGATCCCCCATGCATTCCTATGGGAGGGCAGGTCAGTCTCACTAAACCATAAACAGAGCGCACGCGCTTTCCACTGGGACACAGTGTGCAAGCGCCTAGAGACCTAAAACCACTAGTACAACACAGGAAAAAGGCTAGGAAAATGCAAAAAGTTCTAGGGGTGAACTTGCCAGAAGGCCCAAGTCCAACAATAAGCCATACCTCTATCACTTTAAACGCAAACATCAATGTACCCCCTCCGCCATTCCCCACCTAACACCCTCCACCACCCTACACCTCATGCCTCACACGTAGTTCTCATGTGTTTGCTGTTCAGACTTTAAACTGAATCTACATTTTCAAAAAAGGAAGAGGCTCCCATCCTAAGCTGGGTATACAGACTCAAAGCAGGAATGTACATCACTGGACAGAATATGGTGCCATTACATTCATTTCCTATTTAATTTTGGTATTAGTAAAGCGCTGCCTAGGAGCGTTTTGGAAGGAAGCCACATAAAAGGTAAAAGAGTGGATGTCAAGTTACATTAATTTGTATGAGCTGATTTGGAGTTGGTCCCTTTTTCGTGATTTTTTGTTGTTGAAATGTTTGGGGTGCTTTTCAATTAAAAACTGATAACCAGTGATTTTATGCCATGGTCGGCGGATCGCTTTATTACCTCATCAGTCTCCTTGAAAACACCCTAAAGATAAAATGGCTATTGAAGACCTGTAAAAATCCTGCTTAAAAAGTGATGTAAACTGTCACACAGACTAATTTGTGACTGGATGTATGTGGGCCACACATTGTGTGAAAACTATGCATAGGTAGAATGCAACAGACACATTTTTGTGTGGAACTCAGTTATATAGTGAGGTGGAACGTGGTACTCGACTGTCTGTCCTCAGAGCGAAAAGGGCACAATTGATACGACCATGGTCTAACTAGGAAAATGATCTGTTTGTGTTTTAAGTCATTTTTTAATAGTGAAACAAATGGGAAGGCAAGCGGGAGAGATCAGAAGAGTGCATGTGGGAAAAGTGTTCAAAATAACATTACAAAACTGGTCATCGATATATTAGTTACACAATTTTATGCTGTGTCTGCTACCCCAGTAACCCTACACCAGAAGTTTCTGTTCCAAGTTCCTTTAGATCTCAGCATTTGGGGGTGTTGGCATGTGGGCTCATATGCTGTCGATTTGCTTTTGTGTTTATTATTATTTTTTTTAATAGCGAAGGCTACATGTTCTCGACAGGGTGCTCTGCACACATGCAAATATAATATATACAAGCAAAAAGCATAATATCTGTAGGAGAGTAAGATCTGCTTCACATGGGTACCCCGACTTTTTGCTGGTGTTTCACTGTTTTTCGACCTTAGTATGGCTTTGGCCCTGCTAATCAGGACCCCAGCCTAGCTGCTTCCTCTCTAAAATGGTTTCCATGTACATCAGGTACATTTATGATTGGATTCTGGAGTGCCTTATAAGCCCCTAGCATATGGTATACTATATACCTAGGGCATAGGTACCTCAGAGGCCTACCAGGGGCTGAAGCGTGTATTAAGCCACCCCTGGGAAGCACTCCAAAATGACACCACAGGTCTGCTACTGCAGCCTGGGTAAGGTGGTGCTTGCACCCCTTACAGTGGTATAGGCTACCTATATCACTACCATTGTACACACATATAAAACCTATAAGTCACTCCTATGGCAGGCCTTAACAATCCTGAATGCAGAGTGCTTGGTTTTTATGTGAGAGGGTGCCCCTGCATGAGCAGAGCCCATCTGCCGCATTCAGAGTACCTACTCTGATGCTGTTTGTGGTGCAGCCTGACAATATACTCTTATGTGCATTATAACCTCGCAGTAAATGGTAAATTTGGACTGGCTGCACGGAAACGTGTCGTGTTTGGTGTCAAACACTTTGGAATACTACCCCCCCCGCAAGTTCTGGCGACGGGGGTAGTATTCCACCCTTCCAGAGGGAGAGACATGTTCACACTTGTCTAACCCGGTAGGACTTTCTACAGCCCTGGCATCACAAAATGGATGCCTCTGCCACAGACACGGGTCTGGCCTCCTGCTGCTGACCGAACCTCCGGCAGGGGAGGCCTGGAAAATAGGTTTCCTGTCCCAGGGAGGTGTAACCACCTCCCCAGACAGGCAGATGTGTATTGGGGCTGGGCGGGAGCACTCTCTGGTGCTTTGAAGTCCTGCACTGGGGCACACTTGGTGTCCCTGTGCATAGTCCAGTTCAAACCGGTTGCAGGGGCTACCTGCCCCTGCACTGGCACAAAACTGGACAAAGGAAATGGGTGTAACCACCCCTCTTTCCAAACCCTCCCATAGGTGGGTCCCTAGAGTATGTCCAACCCCCAAACTTGGTATAAGTATGGGAACCCAGTCCTTGAGACTTTAGATTACCCTGGATGAAACTCTGCAATATATATCCTGGACCTTCGACGTTCTACATTGCTTATAAGACTGAAGAAATCTCCCTTGGGGTCAAGGAGTGACTCCCCTGCTTGGCAGGTACCAAAGAAGCAACTGACCGGTCTGCATTGCTGAAGCTCCTTCCGGACGCCGAAGTCTTTTCATCACCAGAGGTAGATTTCCAGACCTCTCCGAGGATACCGTGAGGTCACAGCAAAGCTGAGGCCCGTGGCTATCGTGGGTGACGTGGAACTGTGACCCCTGGACAACGTGATCTTTTGCAGCTCCATCATCTTCCTGGTCTTCTTTGAAGTTGTGCTTTGGGCTCCGAGTAGCCCCAGGCTTGAGCATCTCCTGCACTGAAGATTTCTGGCCTCCACTACACGAGTGACCCGTGGGCCAGTTTCCAGTGCGACCGCTCAATACTCCTTCGCGATCGCTAGCCCGTTGACTAGAAGGTCCCCACGAATGCAACTCTTCTTCTGATTGGGCTTTCCTGGTTGCTCCAGATGCGCCCTGACTTACCCTTGCTGGGTGAGTCCCCCAGACCTTGCTGATCTGCACCGCTGTCCGTTCTCTGATTCCAAGTGACTTGCAGTTGCCAAGGCTTGTTAGGTCTAATCTGGTCGCCGACACCGCTGCACTCGACAGATTTCGTGGGGCAGCTCAAATCCAGCTCCTGGTCATCATCAGTGCCTCCTGGACCTCGTGGCTAAAGAATCAGACACCCATCAACTCACTTGAAGCACCCAACATCTGTGGGCATTGGTCTATCGTGCCCTTGGTCACTGGTAAGTGACCCAGACTCTGTCCCCTCTGCTTTCAGGTTCCTTCCATCCTAGATCCAGGCTTGGATCACTTCGGACATTTCTCTTCACGGCAGCAGCACTTCTTCGCCAGCTTCAATTGAAATAGATGACGCAATCCAACACCAAATGACACCTATGCACCCGGCTTCCCTGGGTGAGGTAACACGAGCACTCCAGTGCTCCCGTGGATGCTAGCCCTAGAACTGCCTAAGTCCAAAAGGGTTTGGTCCTGACTTATTTCTAAGTGTCCCTAATCTCTACATTTCCAACCGCAACATTGCTTATAGAAGATAACGGGAACCCGCGGTTGTGTTTACACACTGCACACGGCCCCCGTGGGTCCCCTGTGTCACTATCTTGGGCGGTTCCTTGGGGTCCCAGCCATTTTACAGGCTCTAGGCCTTGTGTCTAGTTTAGTCTTGGTTCTTATACCACTTTTTTGGTATATGGTTTGGTACGCCCCCAGGGCCCAAACGTGTATTTGTGCTAATTTTGTTGATAACTAACTTGTAACCTAAGTACTTCGAACTCCAGTCTCATAAAGAGACTAGAGGGGTGTGTTTTATCTTAAATACATATATTTTAAATATATTCCTGGTGTGGTTGTCCTTTCATTTAGTCATTCAAGAGATTATAGACTGGTAAAACAAGCTGCTTTACATTTCTTCAAGACTTAGTCTGAAGGCTGCTCTCCATAGCTACCACTAGAATAGCTTTCAATAAAGGTTGTCTTTAACCAATCACCGTAAGGTGTTGTTTGGACTGATACAAGGTGCCCACTAGAACTAGTGGACAGCATATATCAGGCCAACTTCTCACATTGGTGTGCAGCGTGTGGGATTCCAGCTTGCTATTGTTTTACCAGATAATCTCAATTGAATTGATCAACTGAAAACCACTAAAGGTACCTTAGGTACATATAATATCAAGTTTAGTATTCAATAAGTTTTACTGAACTTAGAGTTGTGTGTTAAGGGATAGCACACCCTTTCTACAACTCAAGAGAGTTTAGTAGGCCACACTAGTGTTGGTAGTGCAGTACACCACACCACATTAGTAATGTTTAATCAGCCAGGAACTAGTGGGTCCCTGCCAGAAGCCAGTGAGCTTCTCCCCTATAGATATGAGGACCTCTCCTTTGCACAGCTTAGGGCCTTATGTTCCATTAGGAAGCTGAAGACAGGCAAAAGCCCAACCACCCAGCATCTCATAAAGCTACTCAAGCTGGATGAGCTCCCAGGGCCTAGTGGGCTTGGGGAGGTAGGCAGAGTGGGTGGGGCAGCAGCTGAGGGTGGGCCTAGGGGTGGAAACTCCCCTGACCCCACCTTTACTGCTGACCAGACTGATGACAATGATCAGGATCTGGTGACCCCAGCTCCCCTGGATGAGGATGAGGTGGATGACAACAATGCTCCCCTCTTTGTTCCTCCAGGAAGAGTTGAACATAGGGCTAGAAGGGATAGATCTCTCTCAAGGGGATCTATCCAGTCTACCTCATCTGCAGGGACCTCTGTTTCTTCTCTTAGAGGGAGGGAAACCTCCCAGGAGACTAGAGAGAGACTGCTGAAGTATGAGCAAGATACGTTCAACATCAGAAAGCAGCAGATGGTCCTAGATAGGGAAGACCTAGAGCTCTAAAGGGCTAGTAAAAGGAGGGACTAGAGTCCCTTGGTGGCAGCAATTTCCCCAGAGATAGGGAGAGGTCTTATGACCATAGAAACCTAAGTAAGATTGTCCCTCCCTACCAGAATGGGGATGACATCCACAAATGGATAACTGCCTTGGAGAGGGCCTGTAAAGTACAAAAGGTCCCTCAAGGTCAGTGAGCAGCAATCGCATGGCTCTTCTTTGCAGACAAAGGTAGAGATAAGCTCCTCACTGTAAGAGAAGAGGATGCTGATGATTACCAGGTCTTGAAAAGTGCTCTAATAGATGGGTTTGGCCTAACCACTGAGCAATACAGGTTAGAGTTCAGAGATACCCAAAAGCACAAAATCAAGACAGGGTTTACTTTGTTGACTGTGCTGCTAAGGCTCTGGAAGGTTGGTTATTGGGCAGTAAAGGGTGTGACTTCAGAGGATTGTACAATCTGATAATGAGGGAGCAGATTCTCAATAACTGTCAAAATCAGCTGTTGCACCAGTACCTGGTAGACTCTGATCTGACCTCTCCCCAAGAGATGGGAAAGAAGACAGACAAATGGGTCAGAACCAGGGTGAGGCAGAAGGTACAGAACCAAGGTGGTGACCCAAAGAAGCAGGATTCTAAGAACTCTGACAAGGGTGGGGACAAGGGTAAAGACCAGAAGTCTTCTCAAGGGCCCCAAAAATCTTCTTCAAATGGGGAGTCACAGTCTAATAAGGGAAAAGGCCAAAAGAAACCTTGGTGCAAAATCTGTAAACAGAAAACTCACTGGACCAGTGACTGCACCAAGTCCAAAGAATCTACTCCAGCCACCATTGCCCCTAAGGCAACTGTTCCCCCTTGTACAGCTACAATAGGTGGTGGCAATGTCCAGAATAAGGGTGTAGTAGGATTGACCCTGGGTTCTGAGATGGACTCTGGCCTAGTCAGAGCTCCAACTCAGGCTGTGCTTGTCTGTGATGGGGGAATGGATATGTCCCCCTTTGTGAGTCCCAGTAATCTGGGCAAATACAGACAACAGCCTTTAACCTCTTCCATGCTCATGACGTCTCCCGGCCGTCATGAGTCACGATGGGCGTGTGCGGACGACGGCCCGGAGACTTCATGACTACGCCCGCGATTGGAATGTCAGCACTGCGGTAGCGCTGCGGCGGAATTTGCGCCGCAGCGAAGAGGTTAATAAATGGAGTAGAGGCTTGGGCATTCAGGGACACAGTAGCAAGTGTCACAATGGTGACAAAAGATCTTGTGGATCCTGGGAGGATTATACTTGGTGAAATGTACCAAGTGACCAATGCTAGCAATGTCAGGACAGACCATTCTCTTACAGTTGTTAACTTCTCCTGGGGAGGGGTAACTGGCCTTAAGAAGGTTGTGGTAAGTGCAGACCTACCAGTACAGTGCTTGCTTGGCAATGATCTAGAGACTTCAGCTTGGGCTGAAGTGGAGCTCAGGACACATGCAGAAATGTTAGGGATCCCTGCTCATGTCTTTGCTGTGACTAGGTCACAGGCCAAAATGTCTAAGGCTGGACAGGTCCTGGATTCTGGAAAAATGGACCAGGTGCCTCACAAGAGGAGGAGCAGTAGGGTTAAGGCAGAGCATTCCCACCTGACTCAGAATGCTGATCAGTCTCCTCAGGGAGATGGTCTTGAGCCTGAAGAAGGAACTGTCCCAGAGGAGCTTGAACCTGACCAGGTTGAGTTCTTGGGGACAGGGGGCCCTTCCTGATCTGATCTGAGCCAGGAGCAGAAAACCTGCCCCTCTCTTGAACCCCTCAGAAAGCAAGCTGCTGGTGAGGCTGCTGGGAATGCTAGTGGCACCCATAAAGTTTATTGGGATGATGGACTCCTTTACTCAGAGAGTAGAGACCCCAAGCCTGGTGCATCCAGGAGGTTGGTGATTCCTCTGAAGGTTAGGGGCTTCCTATTGACACTAGCCCATGATATTCCCCTAGCAGGACACCTGGGCCAGAACAAGACTTGGGACAGATTTGTCCCTCACTTTCACTGGCCCCACATGTCTGAAGACACAAAGGAGTTTTGTCGCTCCTGTGTAACCTGCCAAGCCAGTGGCAAAGCAGGTGGCACTACAAAGCCCCCCCCTGATACCACTGCCTATGGTGGGGGTGCCCTTTGAAAGGGTAGGGATTGACAATGTTGGTCCCATGGATCCCCAAACAGCATCTGGGCACAGATTTATACTGGTGGTATTGGATAATGCCACCAGGTACCCAGAGGCAATTCCCCTAAGGACCACTACAGCACCTGTGGTGGCAAGAGCTCTCTTGAGTGTATTCTCAAGAGTAGGCTTTCCTAAGGAGGTAGTATCTGACAGGGGTGCAAACTTCATTTCTAGTTATTTCTTTGACTGCTATGTGGAAGGAGTGTGGGGTGAACTCACCGGACCCTATCACCCACAATGCAATGGTTTAGTTGAAAGGTTCAACAAAACCTTGAAGGGCATGATTAAAGGACTCCCAGAAAAGCTTAGGCAAAGATGGGACATACTCTTGCCCTGCCTTTTATTTGCAGACAGGGAGGTGCCTCAAAAGGGGGTTGACTACAGCTCTTCTGAACTTTTGATTGGTCACCCTGTCAGGGGTCCATTGTGTCTGGTTAAGGGAGGATGGGAGTTACCTCTCAAGCCCCCCAGACAGGAATAGTGGACTATGTACTTGGTCTCCGCTCCAAGATGGCTGAGTATATGAAAAAGGCAACCAAAAACCTTGAGGCTAGCCAGGAACTGAAAAAAGCCTGGCATGACCAAAAGGCTGTACTGACTGTTTACCAGCCAGGACAGAAAGTGTGGGTGTTGAAGCCTGTGGCCGCAGCAGCCCTCCAGGACAAATGGAGTGGCCCCCATACAATTGTTGAACAGAATGGGGAGGTTACCTACTTGGTAGACCTTGGAACCCCTAGGAGTCCCCATAGGGTACTTCATGTCAACAGACTTAAACCATATGTTGACAGGGCAGACATGGGCTTGCTCATGGCTAATGATGAAGGACAGGAGGAAGAGAGTGACCCACTCCCTGACCTGATTTCTCAGAACCCTGACGATGGGTCAGTTGATGGTGTAGCCTTGGCAGGCAGCCTCACTGCCCAGCAGCAAACTGACTGCAGAAACCTTTTCAGCCTGTTCAGACATATGTTTTCACTGACTCCAAGTCAGACTACCTGGTGCACTCATGAAGTGGACACTGGGGACAGTCTACCTTTGAAGCATAAGATCTACAGGCAACCTGACCATGTCAGGGCCTGTATAAGGACAGAAGTCCAAAAGATGTTGGATTTGGGAGTGATTGAACCCTCAGTTAGCCCTTGGGCTAGTCCAGTAGTCCTGGTTCCTAAACCTCACACCACAGATGGCAAGAGAGAAATGAGGTTTTGTGTAGACTACAGGGGCCACACTGCAGTCACTAGGACTGATGCCCATCCCATCCCCAGGGCAGATGAGCTAATAGATACTTTGGCCTCAGCCAAGTTTCTAAGCACATTTGACCTGACAGCTGGCTACTGGCAGATCAGACTAGCTGATGTTGCAAATCCTAAGACAGCATTTTCTACCCCAAGTGGGCACTATCGGTTTGTGGTAATGCCCTTTGGTTTGAAGAATGCACCTGCCACTTTCCAAAGGTTGGTGAATCAAGTCCTTACAGGCCTGGAAGACTATAGTGCAGCATATCTAGATGATGTTGCTGTCTTTAGCTCCACCTGGGAGGATCACCTGGTCAACCTGAGGAATGTTTTGGAGGCCCTGCAAAAAGCAGGCCTAACTATCAAGGCTACTAAGTGTCAGATAGGGCAGAGGCAGGTTGTGTACCTGGGCCACCTTGTAGGTGGAGGATAGGTTCAACCACTTTAGATCAAAATCCAGACCATCATGGACTGGGTTGCTCCAACTACCCAGACTTAGGTGAGAGCCTTCTTTGGCCTGACTGGGTACTATAGGAGATTTGTCAAGGGGTATGGATCAATATTGACGTCCCTGAATGACTTCACTTCTAAAAAGATGCCCAAAAAGGTTCAGTGGACAGCTAGCTGTCAAAAGGCAGTTGATGACCTGAAGCAGGCCATGTGCACTGCTCCCATTCTGCAGAGTCCTGACTACTCCAAGAAGTTCATTGTTCAAACGGATGCACCTGAATTGGGGGTAGGGGCTGTACTGTCACAATTGAATGATGAAGGTCAGGATCAGCAAGTAGCTTTCATAAGCAGAAGGCTGACCCCTAGAGAGAAACGTTGGTCAGCCATTGAGAAGGAGGCTTTTGCTGTGGTTTGGGCTCTGAAGAAATTGAGGCCATACTTGTTTGGTACTCACTTCCTTGTTCGGACAGACCATAAGCCCCTCTTATGGCTAAAACAAATGAAGGGTGAACACCCCAAACTGCTTAGGTGGTTCATTTCCCTACAGGGGATGGACTTTACAGTAGAACATAGACCTGGGAGTAACCATGCCAATGCAGATGGACTCTCTAGATATCTCCACTTAGTACATGAAGACTCAACTGGTCCAGGTTAGTTTAATGTCCCTGCATTGGGGAAGGGGGGGTTGTGTAGGAGAGTAGAATCTGCTTCACATGGGTACCCCCACGTTTTGCTGGTGTACAACCTTAGTCTGGCTGTGGGCCTGCTAATCAGGACCTCAGCCTAGCTGCTTCCTCTCTAAAATGGTTTCCATGTACATTAGGTACATTTCTAATTGGATTCTGGAGTGCCTTATAAGCCCCTAGTATATGGTAGACTATGTACCTAGGGCATAAGTACCTCAGAGGCCTACCAGGGGCTGAATCATGTATTATGCCACCCCTGGGAAGCACTCCAAAATGACACCACATGTCTGCTACTGCAGCCTGGGTAAAAGGTGCTTGCACCCCTTACAGTGGTATAGGCTACCTATATCACTACGATTGCACACACATATAAAACCTATAATTCACTCCTATGGCAGGCCTTAACAATCCTGAAGGCAGAGTGCTTGGTTTTTATGTGAAAGGGTGCCCCTGCATGAGCAGAGCCCCTCTGCAGCGTTCAAAGTACTTCCTCTGATGCTGTTTGTGGTGCAGCCTGACCATATACTCTTAAGTGCATTATAACCTCGCGGTAAATGCTAACTTTGGACAGGCTGCATGGAAACATGTCATGTTTGGTGTCAAACACTTTGTAATACCACCCCCCCCTGCCAGTTCTGGTGGCGGGGTGTTGGACCCGGCCTCGTGGCGTGGTCTTAACCCTCTTGGTTTGTGCTCGTCCCCCCGCACCGGCCTACACGGGCCGCCCTTTCAGGCCACCAGGGACCTCTCCTCCCTTCGAGGTCCCCCCCTTGGATTGTATCCCTTTGCCTACACCCGCCTCAGCGGCCCCCTTTTCCAGGCCGCACAGGAACCCCTCATCTCTTCGGGGTTCCCCCCATGCTTGCTTCACGCACCAGGCCACGCAACCCGGCTCCCCCCGGCCGCGGCCCCAGCGAAGCCCCGACATCGAGGCACCAAGATCTGGCCAGGGGGCACCACGTGGCCACTTCACCTCTCCCGGAGGAGGAGAGTTTCGATGGGACCCCCACCGTCCCCCCACACCTAGGTGCGATCGTCCTCCGGCCTCCCCGGGCCTGGCGCCTCCCCCACTGGGTGTCTGGCCTCTCCCAGCCCGGCCTCTCCGCCCCCCCCAGGCGCAAGGGTCCGGACATCAAAGAGCTCCAGACCTATATCTGGGGCAACCCCGCAAGGGAACGGCAGTTGTATCCCGGAGTCAAGAGCCCTGCTGATGGAATCGCGGCTGACCCTACGGAGAAGAACTCTTGCTTGACCCTGTACCACGAGCCCAGCTGACTGCGTCACGGCTCCACCTTATTGAGACAAGGAACCTCACGGAACATCGGGGCCCTGCTGACGCCTTCGCGGCCCAACCTCGCTGAAGCCTCCCCTAGAGCCCTGCTGACGTCGTCGCGGCTCGAGCTGAACTGAACCACCTGAAGAGCCCTGCTGACCTGGTCGCGGCTCAAGCTCCACGAACTGATCACCAGAGCCCTGCTGACGCCGTCGCGGCTCGACCACTCCGGGACACGGAGTCCCTCCAGCTTGAGGAACAAGAACTGGGCCTAAGGTACCCTCGTACCCCGCTACTACCAAAGACTGTCCCGCTACCCCGTCCCTACCAAAGACTTTGAGACACTTGCGGATCCCTCGATCCCCCCCTTGTATATATCGATAACCGTAACCTCCTAAATGCTGATAAAGAATTGCTCATCGTGATAAACAGCCTCGAGTCCTGTGTGGTGGTGTTACTGTGCTGGTACGGTATAGGAGAAGGACCTCTCCTAGGAGGCTTCTCAGCAGCGCTCGGCTACTTCGTACAGTGTGGGGGCCCCCCTGGGTGGTCTCTCCGACTCCCCGGGGGTCCGCCTTCCAACATTTGGTGGCCAGCGACGGGATCCGAGCCGAACGCAGAGCGTACAAGCAAGTAACCCACTCGCTATCCATCCAGACGAACACAGACCATGGAGTTCCAACCAGAACGATTGGAAGAGTACACACACAAAGAGTTAAAACAGTTCTGCAAGGACAAGGGCATTTCGACCACCGGCCTAGGTACCAAGGAAGAGATGCAGGAAGCCCTGAGAACCTGGATAGAGTCCGAGGCAGGTCCTTCCCAGAGCGAAGGTCCCCTGCCCCTGAATGCAGCCACGCCACCAGCCCCGACCCCCGCGAACGGGGGGAGAAACAGCCTGGAAACCGGCCTCTCCGCGGAAGAAATACGAGAGCGGGAGAAGGTCCGGACCCATGAGCTAGAGCTCGCACGACTTCGGCTGGACGGCGAACTCTTGCTGGCCGAAAAGAAATTGGCCATAGAACAGCTACGGCTACAAGAGGAGATAGAGGAGAAGAAGCGGCATCGAGAGCTGGAGGAGAAAAGGCTGACCCTCGAACACGAGCGGGGCCTCAAAGAACTCGAGCTCAAGGCCCAGAAGGGGGAGACCGGCACCCCCAGCAATAGAGACGCTCTGCTGCCCACCGAGGCCAAGGTCCATATTCCCAAAGATGTCGTCAAAGAGTACTATAAAAACGACGACATCCAGCAGTGGTTTAAGGCGTACGAGGTGGCCATGACCTCCCATCGGGTACCCAGGAAGGATTGGGGTGCCGGCCTATGGGGTCGGTTCCTTAGCGAGGGCCGAGACACCCTACTCCAGCTCCCGGAAGAAGTGATGACCTCGTACGACCATATGAAGGAGGCCCTGCTCACCCGCTATGGACTAACCGCGGACATGTACCGCCAGCGGTTCAGAGACTGCAAGAAAATCCCCGGTACCACGTGGGTAGAGTATGTTGACTTTTTCAGCAGGGCCCTAGAAGGGTGGATCAAGGGGAGCAAGGTCGCCACCTACGGGCAGCTGGTCGACCTCATTATTTGGGAACACCTCTCCAACAACTGCTTCGTGGAGCTAAGACAACACCTCCTCGACAGCAAGCTGACCGAGCCGCGGAAGCTTGCCGCCGAGGCCGATCGATGGCTCAACACCCGAGTCCCCCGGAGCTCGATGGGGGAGTACCAGCGAAACCCCACCGGACCCCCCCGCCAGCGCGGCGGGGGAGGAGGGTCGAACAGGAGTCCGGACATCCCAGCCAGGCCGCTCCGGAGTCCGCCGCGAGGGCCGCCTCAGCAACACACCTCCCCGAGCCTAGCCCGAAGAGGGACGGCGCCAACCAAAGCCGGACCCCGGCCCACAATAACCTGCTACGGCTGCCAACAAAAAGGACACTATGCCAGCGACCCTGCCTGCCCCATGAACCGACGAAGTGGGACCAGCGGGCCCCCGCCCCGACAACTAGTGGCTGCCGCCCTGGGAGAAGGGGAGGAAGAGGAAGAACCCCTCAGCGGGGGGTCCACTGAGTGGGAGCCGGCGGCTATGTCCCTGGTCTGCCTGGGCAGCCGAGAAATGGTGCCCCGAACCCCCATCCCGAGCAACACCCAGAAGTACCAACAGTGGGTCACTATCAATGGACGATGGGCCGAAGCCCTCCGTGACACCGGAGCCAGTGTCACCGCTGTCCGCTGCCACCTGGTGGCCCCCGAACAGATCCTGCCAAATGTGCTATGCCCCGTCCGGACGGCCGACAACAGCGAGAGCATGTGCCAGATGGCACAGATTCCCTTCGAATGGGGAGGGGTGACGGGCATACTGAAGGTGACTGTCCGCGATGACGCTCCGGTGGACTGCCTCCTGGGGAACGACCTCGAGAGTTCCCCCTGGGCTCAAGTGGAGCGGCGAGAGCATATCCGAATGCTAGGACTACCAGAATGGGCCTGCGCCACCACCCGGTCCATGGCCGCCCAGGCTCCCCGTTCGTCCATGGCCGCCGACACCGTCGAGCCCGAGGGGCCCGTGCCACCGCCTGCCTCCAGCGAGGAAGAAGCGGACCCCGATGCCAGATCCACAGTGCTCCCCCCAGACGAGATCGCCTCTCTCGGCACACTCCCGGAACTTGCCCAATG